>NC_084693.1:5000-1205000 GCF_028389875.1 Rhea pennata
CAACATTAGACCCATCCAACTACCAAACAACCACCCGCTCACGCTCACTACAGCCATCCATCCCCTGAGCTAATGTAACTATCTGCTACCGTTCTTCTTAAAGGTAATGCTGCGTTGGAATGACCGGGAAGCCCCCCAGACTGGAAATTCTAACTAATAATAAATAAATAAATACCTCTACCTCTTATTAACCCCCCCCCAATAACTAGGATAGCTACATTACTATATTCTACCCACTACCATAATTACATCCACAGGCAAGGCAGCTCCAAACAAAGACACAGACGTACATACAGACACAAACACACACCCTAGCATAGAAGAAGGGCAGCGAAGACAATGTTGCCAGCCGGTAAGATCTATGACGCTACAGTTGTGCGTCTCAGATGCTCTGGATGAGTCCAGAAAAGAGGGGGAAAGGCCACCGCTCGCGATGGAAAGGAGCCGGCAAAGCCGGGAACGCCGAGGAAGAAGAGGCTTGCGAGAAAGACCCGAGCCCGGGACAACGCAGGGAAGAGAACCCTGAAAGGGCACCGCAAAGATGCGGAACGAGAGCGGCCTCGGAAGAGGAGCGGCCGGCGAGGCCACGACCGTGGCCCGATCGGCCGTGACGCGAAGCCGGAGCGCCCCTTCTGGTAGGCCGCACGGAATGAGACGAGATTCCCTTGGCGCGATGCCGATGACTCGTGCCCGGCAAAGGGCAACGGATGCCTGCCACGCTACTCCTACACAGTGTGGGCTGTGCTCCCTGAGCACAAAGAACAAGAGCGACATCAAGACCTCAGCAAAAGAGAACACAGCCACAACACACAGACGACACCAGAACACAGACGACACCCTGGAGCTGCCCTGCCTAGCACCCCCTCGCTTTCTGCCACACACATCCCACCATCTCTTCCTCACACACAGCACTCCTCCTGAGGAGCCCTCCACACTACAATGATGTCAGCACACGTGCACACGCACACACACACACACTGAGCCAACACACCCCAACACCCTTTGCCCTTCAGCTTAGCTTCTACAGTGCGGAGCCTGCGGGTCACCGTCTGTCCTCAGGAGGCACCCGCGACGGCGGCCGCGTCCTCTCCGGTCTTCCTTCGATCGCCGCGTTCGCCTCCGGCACCTGCCAAACCGCAGCACGAGCGGTCACCTCCGTGCCGGTCAGCTCCTACCTCATCCCCGACAACACCCTCCCCCAAAGCACCGCAGATGCTCTGCTCGCCTTCGCTACAACACTTCCAAACCCCAACGCTGCGGCTGGATGGGCCACCCGCAGCATCTGGAAGAAACAAAAAAACAAAATTGCTCTTCACCCAGACGGCGCTCGCCGACCGCACGATGCCGGACACTGAGCCGCTCCCCTGCGACCCCGGGCACGCCTCGGAAAGGCCTGCACGGTACCTGCAAAAAAGCAGAGCGAGAGACATCATTGAGGGGCAGCCCGACACCGCCCACCACACAATTACATTCTGACACAAACAAGATATGCTCTCACCTGCTCAGGCTCTTGCCAGCACTCGACTTCTCTCCACAGCATCCTGCAAAACCTGCAAGCACAGAGCAATCGTGCACTGAGGTGATGTGTCCAAGACCACAGCCCACCCGCATCAAGCATTTGTGCCCACCCTTTTACCCGCTCCTATAGCCTGGCGGTCAGCAGGGGTTACGGCCACCATGCCGAGCTCTGCCGCGCCCCTGTAAAACCGGAACGGCAGCACACAACAGAAACGGCACCGATTACACAACAGCCCTACATAGGCTCCGCTTCATCTCCTGCACTGACGCTCATTTTGCTGTGCTCTGCCTGGGCGTAAGTAATCTGCTCTCCGCATTGCTCCTCATCTACAAGCACAAAGTGGGAATTGATCCAGGAACCGCAACACAACACCACCCCATTTCCAACAACAAACCCCTAGATCACTGTCTAAGACTACACCCCTTTCTTCCTCCACCTCCCTTCAGCCCACTGGGAATGCTGCTCTGCATCTGACAAGAAATAAACCACAGCATGCAAAGGCTGAATGATCACCACCCCAGTCCATCACTGCAACACTCTACATCCTACCATTGCTACATCCACAGGCAAGGCAGCTCCAACCCCAGATGGACAGACACAAACACAAAGCAGAATTGTACACAAAAAGAATCACACACACACGCAAGACTGTCAGCCAGAAAGCCATGCAATGGCACAGTTGTGCAGCTCAGATGCTCTGGACGAGTCCAGAAAAGAGGGGGAAAGGCCACCGCTCGCGATGGAAAGGAGCCGGCAAAGCCGGGAACGCCGAGGAAGAAGAGGCTTGCGAGAAAGACCCGAGCCCGGGACAACGCAGGGAAGAGAACCCTGAAAGGGCACCGCAAAGATGCGGAACGAGAGCGGCCTCGGAAGAGGAGCGGCCGGCGAGGCCACGACCGTGGCCCGATCGGCCGTGACGCGAAGCCGGAGCGACGGAGCGCCCCTTCTGGTAGGCCGCACGGAATGAGACGAGATTCCCTTGGCGCGATGCCGATGACTCGTGCCCGGCAAAGGGCAACGGATGCCTGCCACGCTACTCCTACACAGTGTGGGCTGTGCTCCCTGAGCACAAAGAACAAGAGCGACATCAAGACCTCAGCAAAAGAGAACACAGCCACAACACACAGACGACACCAGAACACAGACGACACCAGAACACAGACGACACCAGAACACAGACGACACCAGAACACAGACGACACCCTGGAGCTGCCCTGCCTAGCACCCCCTCGCTTTCTGCCACACACACCCCACCATCTCTTCCTCACACACAGCACTCCTCCTGAGGAGCCCTCCACACTACAATGATGTCAGCACACGTGCACACGCACACACACACACACTGAGCCAACACACCCCAACACCCTTTGCCCTTCAGCTTAGCTTCTACAGTGCGGAGCCTGCGGGTCACCGTCTGTCCTCAGGAGGCACCCGCGACGGCGGCCGCGTCCTCTCCGGTCTTCCTTCGATCGCCGCGTTCGCCTCCGGCACCTGCCAAACCGCAGCACGAGCGGTCACCTCCGTGCCGGTCAGCTCCTACCTCATCCCCGACAACACCCTCCCCCAAAGCACCGCAGATGCTCTGCTCGCCTTCGCTACAACACTTCCAAACCCCAACGCTGCGGCTGGATGGGCCACCCGCAGCATCTGGAAGAAACAAAAAAACAAAATTGCTCTTCACCCAGACAATGCTCGCCAGCCCCGTGATGCCAGGCACCGAACTGCTCCCCTGCGACCCCGGGCACGCCTCGGAAAGGCCTGCACGGTACCTGCAAAAAAGCAGAGCGAGAGACATCATCGAGGGGCAGCCCGACACCGCCCACCACACAATTACATTCTGACACAAACAAGATATGCTCTCACCTGCTCAGGCTCTTGCCAGCACTCGACTTCTCTCCACAGCATCCTGCAAAACCTGCAAGCACAGAGCAATCGTGCACTGAGGTGATGCGTGCAAGACCACAGCCCACCCGCATCAAGCATTTGCTCCCACACCTTTACCCGCTCCTATAACCCCTGCTGACTGCCATGCTACGGTCACAGTGTCGAGGCCCGTCTGTAAAACGAGAACGGCGGTGTGCGACACGGACGGCGTCAACAGGACAACAGCCCTGTATAGCCTCCGCTTCATCTCTGGGACCGACGCTCACCTTGCTGTATTCTGCCTCGGTGCAAGGAATCTGGCCTCCGCATCGCTCCTCATCTACAAGTGCAAAGCAAGAATTGATCCAGGAACCGTAGCACAACACCACCCCATTTTCCAACAACAAACCCCTAGATCACCGTCTAAGACTGTGCCCCTTTCTTCCTCCGTCTCCCTTCGGCCCACTGGGAATGCTGCTCTGCACCTGAACCTAAGAGTGGATATGCCTCTCGCTTCCTTCATCTCCCTTGGGCACATGGGCTGCTGCAGCACATCTGCAAAACAGCATAAAGGGGAGCACGCAGGCTGGCAGATCAGTGTTCTGAGCCATCCCTGCCACACTCTACATCCTACCGTTCCTAACGCCCACAGGCAAGGCAGCTCCAGCCCCAAACAGACGGACAGACACAAACACAAAGCAGAGTCCTACACAAAAAGAAACACACACACACACACCTTTGCTAGCCAGAAAGTCCTACAATGCCACAGCTGTGCAGCTCTGATGCTCTGGACAAGTCCACAAAAGAGTCAAATACCAGCATCCATGATGCAAAGGTGCCGACAAAGGCAGGAGAGTCGATGCCGAAGCAGCCGGCCACGGAAGACCCCGAGCTGTGCCTGTACAGGGAAGAGAACCCTGAAAGGGTGCCAGCAAGATGCAAAACGAGAGCGGTCCCAGAAGACGAGAGCCGACGAGGCCTCGATGACGACCGCGGAAACGATCGGCCGCGAATGACCGGGACGCGAAGCCGGAGCGACGGACCGCCCCTTCTAGCTGGCCGCACAGAATGAGACAGGATCCCTTGGCAGGATGTTGATGAGTCACGCCAGACAAAAGACAACAGATGCCTATCGCTCTACTGCTGCACAGTATGGGCCGTGCTCCTTGAGCACAAAGAACAAGAGTGACATCAAGACCTGAGAAAAAAAGGTATCACAGCTACACACAACACAGACACAAGCTGCAGCTGCCCTGCCTAGCGCACCCTTGCTTTCTCCCGTACACCCTCTGCTGCACTTGCCTCGCACAGGAATCACCAGAAGAACCCTCCATGCTACACTGAATGTCAGTGTGCACATATACACCCCACACACACTCTTTGACCCTCAATTTCGTTTTTGGAGTACTGCGAGTCACCGTCTGTCCTCACGAGTCATCCTCGATAACGGTCGCATCCTCTCCGATCTTCCTTCGGTCGCCACGTTCGCCTTCGTCGCTCGCCAAACTGGAGCGCGAGCGGTCGCCCCTGTGCCGGTCGGCTCCGGCCTCTTCTGCGACGGCACCCTCCCCGCAATCGTTATAATTGCTCCGTTCACCTGCACCGCACCGATTCTACGCTCCGTCGTGGCTATGAGAACACTCATGGCACCTGGAAAAAACGAGACAACAAAAGTACTCTTCTGCTAGGCGGCATCGACTTAGCTCTAGAACTGTCACACCATTATACTCACCCATTCTACCTAATCTCAAACACTCAAACATTCCTGGGAAAAGCCCACACAGTACCTCGAAAAGAAAAGAAAAAAATAAGTTACTGACCAGCAGCCTGGCATTACCCGACAGGACAGGGGAACTCCAGCTCACAAGTGCCCCCTCTCACCTGCTCAGCCTTCTTGTTGCCGCTCACGTTCTCCTCTCCACGACTTCCTGCAAAACCAGAGAAAAGACTACACCTGGAGGTGATGCCAAAAACCACACCCCGTCTGCAACCATACCTCACTATAACACTTACCTGCTCCGCTTGCCCATCCTGACCGCCAGGCTATGGGTTGCCATGCCGAGGCATGCCACACACCTGTAAAATCAGAACAGCGGTGGGCAACGGGGACGGCGCCGACAGGACGACGGCTCTATACTAGGTTCCGCATCCTCTCTCGGACTGACGCTCGCCTCGCCGCGCTCCTCCCGGAGGAGAGGGACCCTTGCTGCACATTGTTCCACACCTACAAGCACAAAACAAAAGTTAACAAGGGGACCGTTGACCACACTGCTCTCCTTCCAAAAACAACTCTAGCTCATCTTCTTATAGCACAACCCTTTCTTCCTCCATCTCTCTTCAGCCCGCTGGGAAAGCCGCTGCATATCTGCAAAAAATCAAAGCAGAGCGCAAGGAGGCCGATCGATTGCCGCTCCGGTCCATCACTGACACGCTCTACACACTACCGTTCCTAACACCCACACGCAAGGCAGCTCCAGCACTAAACAGACAGATAAGAAACATTAGACACAAACACGCAGGAAAGCCCTACA
Source organism: Rhea pennata (assembly GCF_028389875.1). Classification (NCBI taxonomy): domain Eukaryota; kingdom Metazoa; phylum Chordata; class Aves; order Rheiformes; family Rheidae; genus Rhea; species Rhea pennata. Next base: position 10,914 of record NC_084693.1, read on the forward strand.
CAAAAAGAACTACTCCCACACATAAGATGCTGTGGGCTAGAAAGCTCTACAACATCACGACCGCACAGCTCTGATGCTCTGCACAAGACCAGAAAGGAACCAAGTGCCACCACTTCCGGTGGCGAGAGCTCTGGCAAAGCCAGAAAGATCGACGCGAGAAAGGTCGGCGAGAAAGATCCGACGCGGCGATGACGCAGGGAAGAAAACCCTGAAAGGACGCCGCAAAGACGCAAAAAAAGAGCGGCCGATGATGCCTCGACGATGGCAAAGATGATTGGCCGCAAACGGCTACGACGCAAAGCTGGAGTGACGGACGGCCCCTTTTAGCCGGCCACACGGAATGAGAGGCGATCTGTCGCCGCGACGCCGATGAGTCACGCCAGGCAAAAGACGACGGATGCCTACCGCGCTACCGCTGCGCGGTGTGGATCATGCTCCTTGAGCGCAAAGGACAAAAGCAACATCAAGACCTGAACAAAAGGTAGCAGAGCTAAAACACACAACACAAACTACACACGAACATAGACACAGGCTGGAGCTGCCCCGCCTAGCTCGCTCTCGCTTCCTCCCATCCACCCTCCGCCGCGCCTGCCTCACACACGGCACGCACCAGAAGAGCCCTCCGCACTGCACTGAGGGTCAGCGGGCACACACACGCAGCCAAGACACCCCAACGCTCTTTGCCCCTCAACTTAGCTTTTGGAGTTCTCGGGGTCACTATCTGTACTGAAGAAACATCCGCAATGGCAGCCGCACGCTCTCCAATCTTCCTTCGGTCGCCACATTCACCTTCATCGCCCGCCAAATCGGAACGCGAGCGGTCGCCCCCGTGCCGGCCGGCTCCGGCCTCGTCCGCGAGAGCTTCCTCCGCCCGAGCGCCGTGCGTGCGCCGCTCGCCTGTGCCACGCCGATTCCGAGCTCCCGCAACTTCTCTGCGGTGACGTCCGCGGTACCTGGAAAACCAACGCGACAAACTTACTGTGCTGCCAGGCAGCGCTAACCAGCACTTGACCAACTGAAACACCGGTACCATCACCTGTTCTGCCTCACCGGAAATGCTCAGCCGTTTCTTGGAAGGGCCGCACGGTACCTGAAAAAACAGAGCGGACGGCCCCTAAAGCCAGAGTAAGGGTCAGAAGCACAGCCGCGAAACTGTACGCTGCAGCATGTTCGGGGGCACAAATATAAGAAAGGCGCCGGAAGGCAACGCTGCAAATCGCTTGCTGCTCGCCCAGGGAAGTCCAGCAGTTTCTTCCTGCTCAGCCCTAATGCTTCGGTAGGAAAAGAGGGGAGTTGATTAGCTATATGTAGGTTGATTTTTGAGCTCTTGAAGCACATATGCTTACTTATGCGGGGGCTGTGTTTCCAATGAGATGACTACATTTCTCATCATACTGCAGTGGTAGGGAGGAAGGGTGCTTCCTTCTCTCTTCATATAAAGTCTATGCTCTTTTACAAGTCTACATACTACAAAAATCTCAAGCAGTATCTCTCTGACAGGGCTGACAATATTTCTGAGGAGCAGCAAAACATCCAGCAAGTAAGCTGTCAGACTAGCTGATGAGAGCAACAGCTCACACAGATCTGAATTACTGGAGATGCTACACAACACACCACCGCCTAGGCTGTGAAAGAAGGAGAAAATGCTTTTTGAGAACCTCTGCTGTCTCCTTTTGTCCGCAGTCCAAGAGAAGAGCAAATAATTTCTCAGGTCTCATCATCTGGGAAGAACCCAGTGATGAAGTTGGGACCCTTCCACAATAAACACAGAAACACCAGAACCCAATAATGACACTTAACAGAAGATATACCTGGAGACCCGGAAGTCCTTTTCCGCCGCTGAACGCCCCGTACCGAAACACCGACCGGAGAGAAAAAACGCGGAGTAAGAGGGGTTTTCTGTCGTACTTGCGTCTCTGCGTTCGGCCGTCCCGTCGCTCTTACGTTAAGGCGTGACCCTTGCTATGCTAAATGCAGCAATAAATTTTGCAGGCGGTTTTATTTCCTCAAATGCTGTTATTTACAGCATTTGTTATTTTAAGGCAATTCCAGAGCTCTACTCCCATGAGAGAGCAAAGCCAGAATGATCTCCCTGGGCTGAGAGCCTGCCTTTATGTAACGCTAGGCCCGCCCACCGCCCTACCCACAAGCCCTTGGAAGGGGCGGAGCAAAGCAGTGGAAGCCATAAATACATAGGGCTGGGCAGAAGCAGGTCTTTCTCTTCTGCTCAGACTGCAAACTATGGAAAGGATCAGCAGACCATTTTGATGGAAAGAGTTATCTACTCTGCTACTGAGACTTCATCTACTATTTCTATAATACCAGGAGGTATGTTGTTAAACTTCTTTTTACTCTAGCTAGCACGAGCCTTTGCATTCAAAACTAGAAACCGGTTCTGCTTATGCTTTGGAAGAAAACGACAACATTCCACGTAACCTTTAAAGGGAATATTATACCACAGTCGATTGGTTCAGACCTGCATACAATTCAGCTGTTCGGGCAGGACACCATTTCCTATAGGGCAAACCGAGATACTGCAATAAACACTTGGAATAAGCCTGCTTCTGTAAGGTGACTGCTTCCCAAGAGGGGTGTTTCCTGTGTAGTACCTGGAGTAATTAAGAAAATGCAGTTGCTAGGTGGGATAGGTAGGTCCCCAGGGGAATACTAGCTCTGTATCTCAAAGTGGAGGACTCGCAGAAAACAAGAAAGGTACTAACAGGGCTGCAGAACCAACACAGCACTTTAGGGTGCAACAAAGGCTTCAGAATGAGGTCCTGAAGGGACTAGAGGAGTCCTACAAGGGTGAAAAGGCCAAAACATAACTTGGGCACAAAAAGAAGGTTGAAATAATAGTCCAGACTAAAATAAAGGGATTCCTAAGGGCTCTGCAGGGCCAACAGAGGTGCACGTGGCACAGTAAAGCTCTGAAGAAGAATCCAGAGCACATTAAACATCTCTTATAGATACTAGAGAACAACTAAAAAAAAACCCCAAAAAGTCCAACCAAGGCCACCCAAAGAGTTCAGAGGAGAAAAGGGGGCTCAGGCAGCTGAATGAAAAAAAAGAAAAAAGGCATTAGGGCATAAGAAAAAGCTCAGGAACAGTTTTGAGAACACTGCAGAAATCCTAAAGAAGCTAGAGTGCCAAAAGACAGCTCTAGGGAGGATGGAAGGCCAAAAGACTCCACAGTGCACTAGAGAGCTCCTAACAGACCTGCATGGCTAAAAAATGACTCTGGGGCACAAGGAAGATAGCTGGAGGGCTACTGAGGAGACTAGACAGTTCCTAAGGTGGCTAGAGAGTCAGAGAGAATCTCTGGAGCACAGTAAGCTTCCCAGGAAGCGTCCAGAGCAGACCAGAGCTCGTAAGGGGACTAGATGGCCAAAAATTAAGAACTTGCTAACGAGAGAGACTTCTAGAGGTATTCTAAGGGCACAGAAGAGGTTTTATGAGATATATAGGGCCAAAGGCCTCAGGAGGCCATTTGAACAACTGGAGGGGTTTTAAGCAACTTTGAGGGCCAGAAGACAGCTCTGGGGCACGAAAAGGGCCTTTAAAGGGAAGAGTTTTTGAAGGGTTTCCAGGGGAGTAGCATGGTGCTAAGGGGGAGCCTACGCAGTCAACGCAGGTCTGCGGGCGGGAAACAAAAGGCCGAAAGAGGAGGCCGAAGCTGAGCGGTAGGCTGCTCAAAGAGCTGGAGTGCTAAGAGGGCTCTAGGGCGGCAGGAGCGCTCGAGAGGGATTCTGAGGGGACTGCGGGATCCGGGGAGGGGGAGGGCCAGACAACAGCTCTGGCAAACAATGAAGGGAAGCAACTAGTCTAAAGTGTACGACGACGGTTCAAAAGGGGCCTACATAGCCAAACAAATGACTCTAGGGAATAAAGAAGAAACCTGGATGGGCTATCAGAAAATTACATGCTTTCTAATGGGATTCCAGAGGGCCAGAAGACACATCAAGACCACAAGGAAGGCTGAGACATCCAGAGGAAACTAGGAGTGCTAAGCAATCTACATGGCAAAAAGAATTACTCTAGGGAGCAAGGAAGATAGCTGGAGGAGTTCTGAGGAGACTAGAGGGTTCCAAAGTGTTGGGGTGGGGCGGGGGAGAACTCTGGGGCACACAGAAAGCTGAAAGGGTAATCCAGAGTACACTAGAAGGATGCTAAGGGGTCTAGAGGGCCAACAGAGGTCTGCAGGTGTAAAATAAAAGGCCAAAAGAGGTCGCTAAACCGGAGGAGAGTGCTACTAAAGGGGCTGCGCTGGCAACCAGAGGGCTCCAAGGGGATTCTGAGGGGACTGCAAGGTGCTAATGGGTGTAAAGGACCAGAAGAGAACTCTAGGGTAGAAGAAAAGTTGAAAGAATAGTCCAGAGTGCACTATAGAGATCCTAAGCCATCCAGAGGGCCAAAACAGAGACTTTCAGGAACAAGGAGGGAATCTGAAGGGGTTTTGAGAAGACTAGGTGGTCCTGAAAGGGTCCAGAAAGGCAGAAGACTGCTCTTGAGCCCCATTCTGTCCAAAAGAGGTGTCCAGAGAGCACGAGAGGGGTCCTTGGGGCTCTACAGGGCCAAGAGAAGACTCTGGGGCACCACAGAGGCCAAAAGAGTGGTCCGGAGCAGAGCAGCGTCACACAGGGTTCTGGAGGACCAAAGGAGTGCTCTGGGTTGGAATAAAGGCCTTCAGAGAGGCTCTGAGGGGACTCAAGGTGTGCTAGAGAGGCTGGAGGAGGAAAAGACAGCTGTGGGGTACAAGGAAGGCTGCAAGAATAGTCCGGAGAGCACGAGAGGGATGCTAAGGGGTCTAGAAGGCCACAGAGGTCAGCAGATGGAAAGTAGAAGGCTTAACCGGGGCAGTAGGCTGCTAAAGGCTGCTGGAGCACCAACTGAGGGCTGCAGGGCAAGGAGGAGGGCACCTGGGGGATCCTAAAGGGACAAGAGGGGGGCTAATGGGTCTACAGGGTGCCAAAACAAACCTCTGGAGCAGAAGAAAAGCTAAAAGAGTATTCTGGAGTGTGCTACAGGATGCAAAGATGACTCTGGAGAAGAAGGAGGCTTTCTGAGACTAGAGAGTTCCTAAACTGCCTGGGCGGGGAGGCCAGAAGACAGCTCTGGGGCACGCCAAAGGCTGAAAGGATAGTCCAGGTGGACGAGAGCAGAGCTAAGGGGTCTAGAGGGCCAGCAGAGCTCAGGAGATGGAAAATAAAAGGCCGAAGGAGCAGGCAAAAGCAGAGCGGCGGGCCGCTAAAGGGACTGGACTGGCAACCAGAAAGCTCTAGGGCAGGAAGAAGATCTCTTGGGGGGTTCTGAAGCGACTGCAGGGGTGCTAATGGGTGTAGAGGGCCAGAAGAGAGGTCAGCGCCGGAAGAAAGGAGTGTCACACAGAGGTCTAGAGGATCAAAGGAGTGCTCTGGGGCAGAATAAAGGCCTGCAGAGGGACTCTGAAGGGAGTAGAGGGGTGCTAAAGCTGCTGGAGGGACAAAAGATAGCTGTGAGGCACAAGGAGGGCTGCGAGAGTAATGCAAAGTGCGCGAGAGGGGTGCTAAGGGGTCTGGAAGGCCAGCAGAGCTCAGCAGATGGAAAATAAAAGGCCAAAGGAGCAGGGCAAAGCAGAGAAGCGGGCTGCTAAAGCGGGGTGGAGCCCTTAATCATGTTATCTGGTATGCAAGGAACCGATAGACACACAGGATTGAAATATTTGTTTATTATATTTCTGTGCAGAGATAGGTGCTAAGTGGTAGATCCACAAAGCTAGCGCACCTTCTCCTTTCCTCATTCTTTATTTATATATACACTTTTCAGGGAGTACTTTACACATGTTTTTCTATTAGTTACAGTTTTATCATATCATGTGTTAACTCCATGCTTGCACTTTAACATTCCTATTAATTAGCACAAGAAGCTCAGAAGGTGGTAACATGATTACTATGTCATTATCATGTCATTCTGATCTCATTGATTTAGGGGAGTAATTTAATATGTTAATAAGTATTAATGAACTTATAGATTACTGGGTTATTCTACTGTCTTTGTTTTGCCAACTCTTCACATTGTTCAAAGTGTTGTTTCCTTGATGTTATTCAGCTGGAACTGTTTGTCCTTCACATTACTGTGGTACAATAGCCTCTCTCCCTTGTCCTTCAGTCTTGCAGGGTTTCCACAGCAGCGTTCCAGGAACAAGACTACAACTCCTAGCATGCGCTGCAGACAAAAATGGCCTCCCAAAAGCCCGGTACCGAAAGACTACACCTCCTACCATGCGCAGCATATGAAAACGCCCTTCCGGAAACCTGGTGCCGGAAGACTACAGATCCTGGCACGCGCGGCAGGCTAAAATGGCTCCCCGGAAACTCTCTGCCGGAAGACTACATCTACCGGCATGCAGAGCAAAACAATATGGCCGACAGGAAGCTTAGCTCTCCCGGCATCCGCTGCACACTGAAATGGCCGACCGGAAGTCAGATTCAGGTGGACTAGTGCTCCCGGCATACCGCGCGCGCAAAAAAAAAAAAAAAAAAAAAAAAAAAAAACTCCCGGAAGCCCGGTGCCGGAAGACTACTGCTCCCGGCATGCCGCGCAAAACAACATGTCCGCCCGGAAGCCCGGTGCCGGAAGACTACTGCTCCCGGCATGCCGCGCAAGACAACATGTCCGCCCGGAAGCCCGGTGCCGGAAGACTACTGCTCCCGGCATGCCGCGCAAGACAACATGTCCGCCCGGAAGCCCGGTGCCGGAAGACTACTGCTCCCGGCATGCCGCGCAAAACAACATGTCCGCCCGGAAGCCCGGTGCCGGAAGACTACTGCTCCCGGCATGCCGCGCAAGACAACATGTCCGCCCGGAAGCCCGGTGCCGGAAGACTACTGCTCCCGGCATGCCGCGCAAGACAACATGTCCGCCCGGAAGCCCGGTGCCGGAAGACTACTGCTCCCGGCATGCCGCGCAAGACAACATGTCCGCCCGGAAGCCCGGTGCCGGAAGACTACTGCTCCCGGCATGCCGCGCAAGACAACATGTCCGCCCGGAAGCCCGGTGCCGGAAGACTACTGCTCCCGGCATGCCGCGCAAGACAACATGTCCGCCCGGAAGCCCGGTGCCGGAAGACTACTGCTCCCGGCATGCCGCGCAAAACAACATGTCCGCCCGGAAGCCCGGTGCCGGAAGACTACTGCTCCCGGCATGCCGCGCAAGACAACATGTCCGCCCGGAAGCCCGGTGCCGGAAGACTACTGCTCCCGGCATGCCGCGCAAGACAACATGTCCGCCCGGAAGCCCGGTGCCGGAAGACTACTGCTCCCGGCATGCCGCGCAAGACAACATGTCCGCCCGGAAGCCCGGTGCCGGAAGACTACTGCTCCCGGCATGCCGCGCAAGACAACATGTCCGCCCGGAAGCCCGGTGCCGGAAGACTACTGCTCCCGGCATGCCGCGCAAGACAACATGTCCGCCCGGAAGCCCGGTGCCGGAAGACTACTGCTCCCGGCATGCCGCGCAAGACAACATGTCCGCCCGGAAGCCCGGTGCCGGAAGACTACTGCTCCCGGCATGCCGCGCAAAACAACATGTCCGCCCGGAAGCCCGGTGCCGGAAGACTACTGCTCCCGGCATGCCGCGCAAAACAACATGTCCGCCCGGAAGCCCGGTGCCGGAAGACTACTGCTCCCGGCATGCCGCGCAAGACAACATGTCCGCCCGGAAGCCCGGTGCCGGAAGACTACTGCTCCCGGCATGCCGCGCAAGACAACATGTCCGCCCGGAAGCCCGGTGCCGGAAGACTACTGCTCCCGGCATGCCGCGCAAAACAACATGTCCGCCCGGAAGCCCGGTGCCGGAAGACTACTGCTCCCGGCATGCCGCGCAAAACAACATGTCCGCCCGGAAGCCCGGTGCCGGAAGACTACTGCTCCCGGCATGCCGCGCAAAACATGATGTCCGCCCGGAAGCCCGGTGCCGGAAGACTACGGCTCCTGTTTCCGGTATGCTGGAGGGGGGGGGGGGGGGGGGGGGCTGCAGCGCTCGGTGGTGTCTGCACCTACGGCACTTCTGTTCTGGCCTGCCCCCTCTCTGCTTCCCCCCTCGCTCTCGAGGGCCGGAAACCACCACACAGCCCAGACTGCAGCCTTGCAATCTCCAGCACGGGCCCGGGGCTCCCCAACACCCTCTCGAGTAGCCCCGAGTCAGCTCCCACACTGCCCAGGCCCATGTGATCCTCCCCAGTGCTTCCCCTGGGACCCCTTCTACCCGTCCAGGACACAGTCCCAATCTGACCCTGGACCCCCCCTCACTAATCTGATGTGCACTAAACCCCACCACAGCCCTGATGCAATATATTAATCTTTCCACCTCCAGCCCCAGCGCACCGCCTTCCTCCCCACCCTCTATGACCCTGATGCACTGCTCTTCCCCACCCTGTCCTTGCCTCCCACTGTCCCAATACATGGGCCCCCCCACCCCCAGTACACTTTGCCCCAGCACGGTCCGCCTCAGTTCTGCTCCATCCGCTAAGACCGGCAGCACGTGCATGACCCGTCGGCCAGCCCCCCGTCAGCCCTGCTCACCTCCTCTGCAGTGCAGCCAACATTCTAGTCCCAACAGGCAGTGTGTGGCAGCAGCTCCATTGTCCTGGACCAACACTGACATGAACTTCCAAATGCAGACCCAGCTGACAGCATGTACCCACTTCCTACCCTTGCAATCAGCCAAACAGGCCCCACCTGGGACTTGTCCCAGCCACAGTGCCCAGAGCTGCAGGCCATCAGGGACAGCTGGGACTGCCAGGGCAGCAGAGGGCAGAGGCCCCCCCGGCTTCTGAGAGCAGCTTCCTGAAAGCTCAACAGGGAACCCTGGAGTGCACAGGGAGCAAAAGGGGACATTCAGGGCACAACGAAACAAATTGAGAGCTGCAGGTGCAACAAACGGGGTGTGTGTGTGTGCGCGCACACACACACACATTTTATGTATGTATGTATATTACAATGCAAAGACAGAGCAAACAGGGTGATTCTGGGAGCACCAAAAGGCAAAAGGAGGGCCCTGGGGCACACCCAGAAAGCTCTGCGACCAAACAGAGAGCTTTGTCGCGCGCTGCAGAGCGAGCGCAGGGCTCCGAGGCGCACGGCGGCCGTGGGGGCGAGCCAAAATGTGAACTGAAGGCTCCTGAGGGCATCAGAGGGCAAACGCAGGGCTCCGGGGCAAACCAACACACAGACAAAGGGCCTCGGGGCACACCGAAGGGGCCGTAAGGCACGTCGCGGGGCTCAGCGCGGCTGACTTAGCCTCGACAGGAGGCTCTTAGCCTGGGGAAGACTGAGGGGGGATCTTATCAAAATCTATCAGTATCTGAAGGCAGGGTGGCAAGGGGATGGGGCTAAACTCTTTCCAGTTGTCCCACGCGAAAGGACTAGAGGCGATGGGCACAAGCCGAACCACAGGAAGTTGCGCCCAAATGCGAGGAAGGATTTCTTTCCCGTGAGAGTGACAGAGCACTGGAACGGGTTGCCCAGAGAGGTGGCGGAGTCTCCTTCTCCGGAGATATTCAAAACCCGCCTGGGTGCGATCCTGTCTAACGTGCTCTAGGTGACCCTGCTTGAGCAGGGAGGTTGGACTAGGCGATCCCCAGAGGTCCCTTCCAACCTTACCCGTTCCGTGATTCTGTGATGGCACTGGCGCCTGCAGGCTCTCCGCAGCCCCGCGGACGCCCGCAGCTCTCCCAGCTCCGGGCACGCGGGCCCCGGCCCCAGACAGGCCAGGGAGCAGGCCGGTGCCCTCGCAGGGCCCTGGAGGGGGGGCCCCGGCTGCCCCCACGACGACGGGAACCACCCCCAAGAGTCCTGAGGGTCCAGGCCACGCAAGGGCAACTCCCCACAGCCCCGGGAACAGCACCGCGTCCCCTGGGAACCGCAGGCGCTCCAAAGCGCAAGAGGCTCGGGCACCGGCTCCCGGCCCCGGGCGCCCAACGTGTAACCTTCTCCCCTGGGCGTCATCTTCAGGCAGGGGGGCGTCCGGAACCACAGACACGACCGCAAAGAATGAAGCGGCTGTTTATTGTTTTACTGGGCAGGAACGCCACCTGGGAGCGAGCCTGCCACGGAGCTCGGTGCCGGCACGCTTCCCCTTACCCTGTGACACCTGAAGAGTCATCGCCACGCCAGCGTCCGTCTCTCCGACCGTCCGCCCGTCCGTCGGGGAAGGGTCAGCTCCCGCCGCAGCCCCCGAGGCGGCAGGCGTCTGCGTAGCCGACGGCCTGCCCCTTCTGCTTTTTCCTTCGGGGATAGGATTCAGCTCTGAGAATCGGAGAGGACAACGCCTGAGCTCGCCTGCCTGCGCTTCCGCTCTACCCCAGACCAGAGCCCCGCGGAACGCTCGCACGGCTCTCTGCTCGCCTGCCGCACGTCGCCAGTGTCCGCGTGGTGGGCCTGCACCGTATCAAACCCAGGCCTCAGCTCGGCACGCAGAGCGGAGCGCTAGCACAGGGGAAGATGGCAAACGCCGAAGGAGGGCTTGCAGCCCGCTGCTCGGGCTTCAGGGCTTACAGTTTATTATTTACGGATTTTTCCCTCATCAGGAAGCCCTAAGCCCTGAACCTGAAGTGACGAACTGCACATCTTGGCACCCAAATGGTTTCTGAGGCTGTAAAGTCTCGGGATGAGGTTGCATTTTCAATCCTGCACCCTGATCGCTAAATGAGGGACCTGTGAACTGTGCCTGATAAAGACTGAGCCCCACAAAATAAAGTGAGAAACCACAACCGCGACGTGAGAAACCCTCAGCAACAAACTACATAAACCTCGAGTGAAAAAGTCCAAACCCTTAGCTTTAAGCAAGGAACGCCACAGCACCCACGAGCGTGAGAACAGTAAGAAGCGGCCAAAGAGTTTTGCCCACAGCTTAGGAACTTTCCCCTTCATTTAGAAGGGCAGCAGAACAGGAAGACGTGCACCACAATCCTGTTACAGTTGCTGTTTAGAGGCTTGGGCTTAGCCGCCGCTAAAGCGTAAGCACGTGCACAAATCGTGCCGCTGGATCGCGCCAGGCTGCGCGACCACTGAACGCACCTGAAACGCCGCAAGCGCTAATTCGTCTCCCCCACGGACCGTTGATAGTTTTGCTCCTCTCGGCTCCGCGGGCAACCATCCACGGCCAGTGACGCCCGTAACCGCCAAGGGCAAAACCACTGCCACGTCCCAGCCCTGCTCACACGCAACGCAGCCCCGGGACTTAGCTGCGTCCACGCCGCAAGCCCGGGCTCGCCTTCCGCTCGTCTTCGGCGGCCAGACGCAGATCTCCGCGGAGAGCTCCCGGCGACGACAACGCTCTTTCGACGGCCAGACTACGCTCAGCACCTGCAAAGAGGCCGGAACAGCTACCGAGAGGCCAGGCAGCCGCACGGCCCTCCTAGAGCTACTCCCTAGTCCACAGTTACGACCGACTGTAACCGACCGATAACCCCTGTAAGGAAAGAAGGCTCAGAGGAGACGAACGCAGGCAAGATGCCCCTGAAGCTCAGGAACGGTATAAGTGCATACGTGGCTCAGCCCAACACAGAGTATAAGGCCTGAACAACCAACAAAGGAAATTTTGGAGAGAGCGACGGGCTGGAGCTGGCTTCAACCCACGTATTCCTTCCCGGCGACGTCGTGACGGTGAGTGTATTGTAGAGTCCGGTAAGAAGATTTACACTTGTACTGTGATTTCAGTATATTACTGTATCACTCCCCTAAATCAAAAAATCTCACGTAACGTCACATACCTTTAAATTAAGCCACTGTAATAACATTGCGCCCTCCGTATGTGTGGAATATCTAGAAGAACCCTGTCAGAGAGTACTAGGCTCCGACAATGACCCTCAACGCGAATCAAACCACCTGGGAGATTCTCATTTTAGAGCCTTTTCCCTCCCAAACCTTTAACGATGGTTTCCTAACCTGGGCAGATGCAGTGCCCCCCCCTCCACCCCCCCCAGCATTGTAACAGTTTTCATCCTGGGATCCCAAGTTGCTCTTATGACGTGAAGCAGCAAAGCAAGGCAAAAGGCAGGTGGGGTCCCGGCTTACTCATCTCGCCACAAAAATTCTTATTTTAGGCCTCACCGCTTCTTCCAGGTAAACAGAGCAAAATACAGCTCCAAGCAGGCAGCTGAGGCTTCACGCAGACCCGGTGACCCTGCCAGCAACAGCAGGGCCACGGTGACCGGGCTACCCGTCGCTATTCCCCGCTCCCTTTGCCCGCCTGTGAATTGCGGCTTACTACTCACAGGTAAGGACGCGGCCGACCTTCCTACGGCCGAAGGCTCCTCGTCGGGACCGGGAGGAGAACCTTTCCGCTGGCATCTGGATCCTACCGGCCGCTCCTGACACGCGATAACTTGCAGAGGTCCGAGGGCGGTAGCCCGTAATTCTTCACGGCAGCGTGCAGTCGTTCCCCGACGTTACGAACGCCTAGGATTAACGCAGTTTATAAACGCTACCGCTGTAAGGCGTAAAGACGTGCTGAAACGTCTGCGAGCAAAGAAAACATCTGTGTGTCTGACAGGACGATGCAGATGCATCAGCGCCTAGAGCTCAAGAGGGGGCTAGCGACCCCTCTTGGGTGACATTCTTCTAGCAGGCTGTCTAGCTGAACTCCTCCATCTTGCCTAAGAGTCTGCCTTGGGACGTTATAACTTTGTCTGCCAGCACTTGTCGATGGAGGCATAGTAAAATCCGTCACCCTACAAAAGTACAGAGGAAAGCAAAACAAAAAAAACGCCTCCCCCCAAAACCACACACAAAAAAAAAAAAAAAAGAAAATCTCTGCAGAAAATCGTGAGAATCCAAAGCGGTTTATAAGCACAAAAGCAGCTCTAACACACACACACGCATGCACGCAGGCAGGCAAGGTAAACGGGGAATACGCAGGCCACAAACACCACTTCCCCCACCCGTTTTGGAAGGTGTGAGGACGCTCGGGTGTGCTGTGAAAGGGAAGTTAGAGTAAGTGGCCGCTAGAGATTAACCTGCCGGAAACCTTCTGCGTCCTGGTTTTTGGCGCAAGCGTGCTCTGCCCCTCAGTCAATTCAGGCACGCGCAGGAAGACTCGCCGCTCGCAACGCTCGCACAGTAAGCCCCCCCTCCCCGGCTCGTTAACGTGAGCGCCCGCCGAGCCGCTTGCAGAGATGATCCCCTGCCGTCCAGTCGCGTGCCGGGCGTTACTTCTACAGAGGGACCTGAGCGCGTTGGATTGCCTCTGTCCTATCAAAGGTAGGAGTCTCAAAGACCGTTACAGCCCAGACCGCTGCTAAATGGCCTTTCTCACACCCAGAGAGTTTGTGTTCCGGCCTCAAAGGGGATGCCAGGATCTCGCTGCTGGCACCTGCTTTCCCTCACCGCTGTTTTCTAACGGTGCTGCTCCCACAGAGTCAGCAGATGTGGAAAGCATTGCTGAGAAAGGCTTGCCTTGTCGCGGGAATTTGAGGGCAGGAGATGTTACTCAATCCCACGAGGCTTTAACGTTTCCTCTATCCACTGCCTTCCTCTTTCCCCAAATACCACCGCCAGGTAACTAACCGGGGGGTTGCACTAATTGATCCCTCTGAAAACCATCTCTTAATTTTACGGTTCGTGCGCTTTCTCCCTCTCTCTCTTTCTCCCTCTCCTTCTTCGGAAACTTTGGCCACTTCAGTATCATTCCCCTAAGATAATAATTTGCAGTCTCATAGCTTTTAAACTAGGATCTTTCACAAACGTGTTAAGTCACACGCGCAGAAACACGCGTACGTAGCGTGCTCGCTGTAAGGCGGACAGACCTTCGTTATACGTCTGTGATCCGTTATTTCGATCGCTACTAACAGTGAGCCTTCCTAGTCAGGAAGGACGGGCTTTCGTTCGCGGGAGACGGAGACGGCTCTCGGCTGGTTCCACGTGGTTTTCGCACCTCAGCTTGCTTACGTTTTTCTGGTCTCTTCAACTTCAGCCCTGGCAATTCGTCCGAAAGAGTAAGTATTGTATCCTTCCCTGTCTATCTGCACACCTAGGATAACAAGACAAAACACAAACAGCCAAAGCAAAACTAAGGTGGATGCAGTTAACGGTATCCACAGGGCAGGAAAGGGTTGCTTAGCCTTCAGTACTGCCTCTGGGAGGCCGAAATAACAGACAGTCGTTACCAACAGTCGCCTTACTTGCCCGTGGCAGAACACCTCCTTCTGCAGCAGGTGCTGGGGATATCAGGGGTCTACTGCATTTTTGCTTCCTCGTTTCATTCACTTCGTCCCTCAGGTATTAATCACAAAAAGACCGCTTGTCCGGCTTTCCTCTCCGTCAGCATTTACTATTGTTGGTTCTAGCTCTGTAACAAAGAGAGAAGCTGGCATTTTACTCTCAATGAAAGGCAACGAAAGCATTTACGCATGTTCTTTTTTTCTCTTTCCCGTGTTCTTCCCCCTTTTTATACTGTTTTTTTCTTCTCCTCTCCCCTCCTTTCTTAAAGGAAAGGTCTCAATACAGCACTTTACATCATACGTTACAGGGTAAACTGTTTGGAAACATTCCGTACAGCAATTAGGGCTAGGTTATTAGACGGGCAGGCGCATCACCTAATGCTTACCTACGCCATCTTCCATGAAGCCTTGTTTTTATCCTGCTTCAGTACTATCGTTACTGTCCCGTACCCTTTCTCAAACCTTCGCACGCACCCGCTTAACCGACAATTCCCTCGGTCTTTAACTACACGGAAGAAGGACGGCACTTGATGTGCCTGTCTCTGTTTCCGACCGATCACCTTTTTGATTCAGCTCCCAGATTCCTCTTACACTCAGATGCTTGCCTCATAGGTGATGACCAAATAGCTGGTTCGCTACCTGTAGCCACTTCTTTTCAAGATGTCCCCTTTTACAGCTCAGCTCTCTTGGCTGCCAGCACCTTCTTTGGGCACCCTCTGTCCACATTCATAACAATGGCGCGTGCTGCCTTTCTCATTCTCTCAACCCTAACCCTGACCCTAAACCCTGACCCTAAATGGCTCCCCTAGCCCTAGCCCTGACCCTAAACCCTAACCTAACCCTAAACCCTAACCCTAACCCCTAAATGGCCCTAACCCTAACCCCTAAATGGCCCAACCCCTAACCCCTAACCCTAACCCCTAACCCCCAACCCCCACCCCCTAACCCCCACCTCTAATCCCCTAACCCAACCCTAACTCCTAACTCTAACCCTAACCTCTATCCACATTCGTAACAACGGCGTGAGCTGGCTTTCTCATTCTCTCAATCCTAACCCTAACCCTAGCCGATTTTTGCACGACGCGGCTCGGAGGCAGACCCCACCTCTGCTGCACAGCAGAAACTTCGCCCAGGGTAGCCCTCTTGGCACCAAACGCGTTCTCTGCACAGCCCCTAGCCACCCCAATGCCAGCAGTGCCTCCAGCTTCTCTCCTTCTCTTCGTCCTAACCCTACCCTGAAGAGCTTTCGCAGGCCAGCCTGCGAAATAGAACCCCATCTGGGGCACGCCCAGGAAACTCCTTGCAGTTTAGCTCTCTCGGCTGCCAACACCTTCTTTGGGCACCCTCTATCCACATTCGTAACAACGGCACGAGCTGGCTTTCTTGTTCTCTCAATCCTAACCCTAACCCTAGCCAATTTTTGCACGACAGGGCTCGGACGCAGCCCACGTGACCCTCCCCAGGGCTTCCCCTGGGATTCCTCCTCCCCCTCCACGACATAGCCCCCATCTGACCCCAGACCCCCTGCACTAATCTGGCCGCGCACCAAACCCCACTGCAGCCCCAGCGCAACTCCTTCGTCTTCCCTCCCCAGCATGCTGCCTTCCTCCCCACCCTCCGTGGCCCTGAGGCACTGCTCTTACCCACCATGTGCTCGCTCCCCACTGCCCCGATACATGGCTACGCCAGGCCCCAGCGCATTTTTCCCCAGCATGGTCCTCCTTGGTTGCGCTTCACTGCCCATGACACTCCCACCCGCTGAGACCTCCATCACGTGCAAGACCCACAGCCCAGGACTCACCCCCATCCCCAGCCCTGCTCACCTCCTCTGTGGTGTGGCCAACGTTCCAGTTCCAGCAGGCAGTGTGTGGCAGCACCTCCATTGTCCTGGACCGACCCCGACACGAGCTTCTTCCAAATACAGACCCTAGTCCCAGCATGTGCCCGCTTCCTGCCCTTGCCATCAACCCAACAGGCCCTGCCTGGGACTTGTCCCAGCCACAGGGCTCACAGCTGCAGCCCATCAGGGACAGCTGGGACTGCCAGGGCAGCAGAGGCACCCCCACTCTTGAGAGCAGCTCAAGGCAGAGCCCTGGAGCACACAGAGAATAAAAGGGAGCATTCAAGGGAGAAGGGAACAAATCAAGAGCTGCGGGTGCAACAAAAGTTTTTTTTTAAAAAAAAAAAAAAAAAAAAAAGCAAGGATAGAGCAAACAGAATGATTCTGGGGGCACCAAAAGGCAAAGGGAGGGCCCTGGGACACACCAAGAAGCACCCAAAAAACTCTGGGACAGAGGAGAAAGCTAAAGAGAATTTTGTCACATGCTGCAAAGCAAATGCAGGGCTCTGGGGCACACCAAAAGGCACACGAGGGGCTTGGGGGCAACCCAAAACGATAACTGAGGCATCCTGGGGGCATCAAAGGGAAATGCAAGGCTCTAGGACAAACTAAAATACAAATGAAAGGTGCCAGTGCACACCAAAGATGCCGTAAGACATGTCACAGGGGCCAACGGAGCTAACAGGACTATGCTTGCAGGCTCCCCCCATCCCCACAGAAACACTATCTCCCAGCACAATGCACGCAAGCCCCAGACCCACAAGGGACATCGTGGAATGCTGAAAGCAAATCATTGAGCAGTCTGGGGACCTCACACAGCCCTGGAGGGGCCCTGGCTGCCTCCAGGATGATGGGAAATACCCCCAAGAGTCACAAGGGTCAAGACTATTCAAGGGAAATTCCCCACAGCTGTGTGAACTGCACTGGGTTCCCTGGAAAGCACAGGGACCCCAAAGTCCAAGAGACTTGGGGACCAGCTCCCAGCCAAGACACAGTGTGTAACCTCCTCCCCTGGGCACCACGTTCAGGCCCTTCTTCCTGAGTGCAAAGGGACTGCAGGAACCACAGACATGAGTGCAAAGAATAAAACAACCGTTTAATTACTGCACAGAAACACCAGGAACTGTCTGCCACAGGGCTCAGTGCCAGTACACTCCCCTTTACCCTGTGACACCTGAAGAGTTGTCAACATGCCAGCATTGGTCAATCCAGTGGAGAAAAGTTGGATCCTGCTACTGCCCTTGATGTGGCAGATCTCCGGGGAGCTGTCAGCTACCTTTCCTTCGGGGACAGGAATCTGATATTTGAGAGTAAGACCTCTGATCTCACTTGTCTGCACTTCTGCTCTGCCCCAGACCAGAGCCCTGTGCAAAACCTTCGTGGCTCTCAGCTCACTTGTCGCCTTGGCAGTCTAGGTGTAACAGTCCTGCACTCATCGGAGTACAGGGGAAAGGGGGATTCACAGCCCACCATTTATGATTCGTAGCTTACAGTTTACTGTTTAAGGATTTAGACCTTTCTATTTATCAGAAAGCCATAAGCTCTGAATCTGAAGTGATAAACTGCAAATCTTGGAACCTCACGATTCATTGGAGCTTTAAAACTTACGGATGAGATTGGATTTTAAATCCTACAGCCAATCAGCAAATAAGCAAACTGTAAACCCTCACTGATAAATACCGAGACACAGAAAATAAACTAACAAACAGTAATTCCCGATTGAGAAACCCTCAACAACAAATTCTAATCAATAAACCGTAACGGGAAAACCTCTGAACATTTTTAAGCAGGAAACACAAACACCATGCGCTGCATTGGGCATGCGTGTGCGGCCCCTTGCGAGCAGGGAAGGGCGGCAGTCAACGCGCCGCCTTAGTGCGCATGCGTTAGCTAGCGGGCTACGGTATCGCGGTACAGGCAACCGAGGGCAGCCGTGAGTCAGCCGGCTGCAGAAGCAGTTTGTGCGCCCGCAGACACAGCTGTGAGCTGGAAGAGCTACGGTGCGCGCGTACGAGCTGGCCACGCCGCAGCAACAGGCGGAGCCGGCTGATACCCGCATGCTGCGGCTGGTGTACGGCATCGTCTCTGGATTCCTGGATGCCGCAGCAGCTTGGCGGTACCAGACTGTTATCGCTCTTCCTCTTCTCGCCTGCCCCGTTCGGATGCCCGCGGCGAGACTCTGTTTGTAGCCACAGAGCAGGCCCGAAGCTAGCCACCCCCTCGGACGGCGCGGGCAGGTATACCCCCGCCCTATCCCGGTGCGCCTCTCCTGCCTGGCGCCGCTTCCCGTCGTTCCTCTGCCCAGTGCCGGACCATGTCCGCCTGACCCCGCCCGGCGCTCGCGCCTTCTCCTTCGCTGCCAGTTCTGCTCTACGATTGCCCTTGGCGGCACTCAGCCTCCTGTCGCCGTGGGCGGAGTGCAGTCACCACGGCAACGCCCGGAAGGGGCGTTCCGCGGCTGCCCCCAGGTCGGAAATGACGTTGAGTCTTGCACGGAGGCGGCTGGGCCGAGTTGGAGCCATGTCGGCGGGCGGCGTAGGGCAGCGCGACTCCGCGGCCGCTGGCGGGTGAGGCCTGGCGACAGGGCCCTGGCGTGGCGGGTCCTCGGGCGCTGCTTGGAGGAGAGGCACGGTCGGGCGGCGCCGAATCGTGGTGGGGCAGCAAGTGAAGCGACGGCGGGAACTGAGGCCTTTCTGTTTCCCAGGCGCCGCAGCAAGTGGGATCAGCCTGGTCCGTCTCCAGCTTTCCTTCTTCCTAGCGCGGCGCCGCTCCCCGGACGCCCCTTCCCGAGCGGTGGAGATGGCGGCTCCGGCGTGGCGGGCTCCGAGAGCTCCGCAGCCCCCTCGGGCGCTTTGGATGCGGCCGCGGCTGTGGCCGCGAAAATCAACGCGATGTTAATGGCTAAAGGCAAACTGAAGCCGGCGCCCAGCGCGGCCGACAAGGTGGGTGGCCGGGGACGTTGGGCCTGCGAGGGGATCAGTATTATCTCTGTTTCCTGAAGACCTGCGAGTATTATTTTTCCTAGTATCTCTCGCTGAGACGGGAGAAGACTGATCTTTGCCTTGTAAATTAGGCTTTAGCAAAAACAATTAGAAAATTTTCTTGTGTGCTTTCTGAATAACGTAAAATACTGGCTGAACTGCAAGTTATGTTCAGTCTAATTGCTCTTCCGGAAGGTTTAATCAAACTGACCTTTAGTAAGATAATAAACTTCTTGAAATATTTTCTAAATCTTGCTGCTGATCTAAAAACACTGTATAAAACTATCAGTTGAAAATACTGAAAACAAACTATTGTTATATTTAAACCAATCGTGAATAGGAGCACATATTTAATTTATAAACAAGTTTTAACTTAAGGCCACGTGTTCTGCACATTAATGGCCCACGCTAGAACCAAGATTAGAAGACTTTCTGAAGTTTCCCTTCCCACTTGGTTCAAATATGAAGTTAAAAGAAAAGTACATTTTTATCACATATTATATGTTATTTTTCATGTGTGTGATAGTGATGGAGCTGATGCTTTCTTTGACTTGGCTTGCATATTCTAAGGGATTGCCTTGTGAAGTGGTATCCAAATAAGTATTCATTTTGTCATTGAATTTGTTCACAATTAAGAAAGAATGGTAAATGCTCTGCTGTGTCTTCATCATAAATTGTTCTCCATAGGTTGCGTATCCAAAATGGCCCTTATAGTCTTTCTAATATGTATAGTTTAGTAGCGAGTATTTCTTTTGATCTTTGTAGTCAGCAACCTTAGCTGTTTTTACAAATTCTTTGCTGCACAATGGTGTTACCTTCTCAGTACTTGCGTAATCTTGATGTCCACATGAGGATGTGAAGTTTCCAGCATTGGTATGGCATGAGATCTCTTGAAGGACAAGTGACAGTGACTTGGTTTGAGGTGGTCTACCTATTCATACTAGATGCAAGTAAAATCTCTTCCCTGTTCCACAATTTTACATAGTGAAATATTGGAAGGCACTACAGTGTCTCATATTTCCAGCTATGCTTTGTCAATAAGCTCTGGTAGCATTTTGTATGAAATTGTATTGCTTAGAAACTTAACCAATTCAAGAAAGTAGTGGTGTGGGGTGTGTTTGGTGTCTTTTTTTTTTTTTTAAAAAAAAAAAAAAAAAAGGTTGCTTTGGAACTTAGGAAATTTCCAGGGGTGTCATTTGCAGAGTAGCTGATTCTGTTTTAAAATGATAGCATGGCTTCAGACGGGCAGTGTATGGAAATTAAGGGGTCTGCAGTGCTATGAATGTGTTACTGTGGTTTTTTTTGTTATTTTTCTTAAGTGCAGAAGGAATGAAGAAATAGAATGCATGTAAAACTCATGAGAATTACAGTCATTTATAGGTGTGCTCTGGTTCTCATACTAGAACTGTGCTTCACGTGATATTTATGAGAGTAGATAATACTTCTAGCATGTTACTGGGAAGTTTGGTTCATATAGAACTCTCTTATGTTTGTCTCAAAAAGCATTTGGGAGTTTTTAGGTGGGCATATGATGTAGCCATCTGTACGTGGAAAAAGGTATAAGGTCATTGTTCTAACTACACCTTTTCTGTCACATTTTCTATAGTTTGTGACTCCACGATTTTTCTTGCATATTACTTGGAGGCTTTCACAGAGTATTATGGCATTGTGAAAAGGGAAATCGTAGTATGGAAGAGCTTATAGTTTGTATCCCATGTATGTGCAAGGGAAATTAATAGAACGCATAATTCATATTTCTCTCAGTCTCCCAGATTTCTGTTAGAGGTGGTAGTTCACATAAGAAGCCTTGGTGTCCAATTGAGCAGTTCTGCTCAGTTCTACCTAGTTGTTTCTCCATTTATAAAATGGAAATTGTCATTACATTAAAATGTCTTGAGAATAGAGCTATTAGTATTTTCATCTGGGTTTGAGGTTGTGAAGCCGTAAGTTGTTAAGCAGTAGATGTAACTAATGTTTTCTGTTAATATTTATGAAATTTGTAGGTTCAACAGCTGAAAAGAGCGAAAAGGGGTATTCACCTCTTACACTACTAGGGCCAACTTGTTACATGGTTTATGTCAGTTTTTCTACCAGTAGTCTTTTGCAATGGTCTTCTTTGAAGCTGCAGGCTCTGGGAAAAGGTCCGGCTACAAGTAAAAGTAAAGATGACCTTGTGGTGGCAGAGGTAGAAATCAATGATGTACCCATCACGTGCAGAAACCTGCTGACAAGAGGACAGACTCAAGATGAGGTATGCTCAAGATCTGTGTGTGACTTGTGAAGGTTGTCAGCACTGTGTGGGCAGGCACCTGTTTGTAATGTTAAAAGAGTTAGTGGTAAACTGTATTGAGTGGCTGTTTCTTCTTTTTACAGCAGTACTCATTGTATTTCTTAAGACACTGGTATTACTCTTTCAGGTTTAGTATCTTACTGATTTATCCCATGAAATGTCATGAGAAACTAAACTAGGGTAACAGCTATCCTTTAGTGGGCACCTTTCATTTTCTTACCATGTCAGTAATGACTTCTAGTCTTTTCGCATAACACCTTAGCTTAAACTGTTTATATATATATATATATTTTTTTTTGCCTAGCTTTTTATTACTGGTAAACCTTTCACTGGGTTTTGAAAATTATTTATAGATAAGTCGACTTAGTGGAGCAGCTGTCTCAACTCGAGGGAGATTCATGACTGCAGAAGAGAAAGCAAAAGTGGGACCTGGGTTTGTATTTTTTTTTTTTTTTTATAGGATGGTTAGTTGGTGGGAAGTTTTTTCTTTTTCTTCCAAGTATTGTCCCTTTTGCCTGACAGGGTTAACTGACTATTCTATAAAGTGTTTCTAATGTTTACTGTTATGATCATATTTACTCTTCATAATTTACGTAAATATTTTCTGAATATTTTGGGGATTTATTCTTAAGTGCAGAACTTTGTTTATTGAGTGCTGTGATACTATATTTAATATATTATTGTATGTTCTCTGTGGATTTAATGGAATATTTGGGGTTTCCCTCCTAGAGATCGTCCTCTGTATCTTCACGTCCAGGGTCAGACACGGGAGCTTGTTGACCGTAAGTGTACAAGGTGTTCTGCTTTTAGCTGTGATCGTCTGTGATACATAAAATAGAAAGTTTTGTGGTACTGGGGGGGTTTGTTATGACTAGTATGCATTTGGACTGTAAATAATCTAGGTGCGGAGACCCCGTTTAAACATTATTGCTAAGGCTTCTGCTTAAAACTGTCTAAAATGCTGTGTATTACATCTTGTAGTCAGTCCACAGTTTTAATCTGATGACTTATAAGGAATGCCTACTTGGGGGTGGAGGGACACAGTTACTGGGCAGATACAACTCCTATCTGTAAGTTTATTCTCCAGTGATGTGCTGAGATCCTATTGCAATAGGTTTGTTGACAGAGAGATTTTCTCCCTTTAACATTCAAAAATCAGTCTCTTTTTGTGTGTGTGTAATATCTAAATTTTTCTTAAGAGCATGGAGACCTCCTATGCCCACTGGAAGAAAGCACAACTATAAACTTTGTTTTGTTTTTTTGTTTTTGTTTCTTCTGTTCAATTTGTTCTATGTGTTGGTTCACTAGTTCAGCCTCAGTTATCTCTTGAAGCTACTGCCTGCCCACTTGTGTCTACTGTGATTTCTACTGCCAGCACAGTTTTTTGGGTGTTGACTCACTCATTTATGTAGGTGTAAATTCCGTACTGTGTTAAAATAAACTTTTTTTTAAATTTTTTTCATTTGCTAAAATAGGTGGGCTAGACTGCCCACCCACACACATTAGGCTAAATTTTATCAGGGCAAGGAAGGGAGGAAGAACCCTGAGGCTTGTTGCCATTCTATGCCTTCCATAGAATATGGAAATGTGACTGAATCGCTTTACAGTTTGGTTAATCTGGGTAGCAGTGGCCATTGGCTGGATACAGCATGGTTTGTTTTCACTTGGAGAAAAAAGTATATATTGTTTCTTTCTTCAGCCTTTCCGTTTGATCCATGAACTTGCTTTGATCGTTGTAGCTAGTGTTGCTTTCAAAGTTAACTTGTCTTGATGTGTGGAATAGTGTTGGAGTGGGTGGAGGGGGAGATGTTTGGAGCTTTCTAATCTGATTGTCTGGAAAACTGCTGTGTTTTTCCGCAATTGGGCACCTGGAAATCTCATGTATGTGTACATGGTAAAGTGTGTCTGGTTTATTTGACAGGAAAAGCAGCATTTTTTTTGGCTAGTCTAATCGGTGAATTTTTTAATGAAGAGTGCTGATATTTTTAACAATTATTAGTATTTCTTTGCTGAAATATAAATGGATTTCATGTACCATCAACTAGGAGCTGTTAACAGAATTAAAGAGATAATTACTAATGGCGTAGTGAAAGCTGCCACAGGTTCTAGTCCAACGTTCAACGGAGCTACAGTTACTGTCTATCACCAGCCAGCCCCTGTTGCTCAGCTGACTCCAGCAGTTGGCCAAAAACCTCCATTTCAGTCAGGGGTGAGTAATTCATTTATGTGACTTTCACTGTATATCACTGATTATATGTACACTTCACAATAGATAAATCTTATAGTGTGCTGTTTATTAAAAAAAAATCTACATGCGTCTTAGTAAAAACTGGAGGACTAATCAGATGGAGTCTGAAGAATAAGACTCAGTTGATACTAGCCTCCTAAAAGAAAAGGATTGGAGAGAGCAGTCCTACTTACAGAAAAGCAGAGGGCTGACTGCATCGTCCGACATTAGTTGTTCTGACTGCGGTAGAAATAAGTTAGCCTCTGGTGAAAGGAACTAATTTTCACTCCTAAATTTTAGGAGTGAAATAATCTTTTACTGTACCTTTTACAGATGCATTATGTTCAGGACAAATTATTTGTTGGTCTGGAACATGCTGTACCTACGTTTAATGTGA
The DNA here is from genome assembly GCF_028389875.1 of Rhea pennata. Lineage (NCBI taxonomy): Eukaryota > Metazoa > Chordata > Aves > Rheiformes > Rheidae > Rhea > Rhea pennata. The sequence continues at coordinate 34,846 of NC_084693.1, forward strand.
AAGAAAAGGTGGAAGGGCCTGGTTGCTCCTACCTGCAGCACATTCAGATTGAGACGGGTGCCAAAGTCTTTCTTCGTGGGAAAGGCTCAGGTTGCATAGAACCAGCATCGGGCAGAGAAGCTTTTGAACCCATGTACATCTATATCAGGTATGAGAGGTTAGGAAAAAAAAAAATTCCCAGTGAGCAGTCATGAGTGTTTGATCAGTGCAAGACATTCTTAATTCTGGGTAGCTAAATACAAATTAAACAGTGCCATTTGTATTTTAGTAGAGATCTCTAAAGAGATAAAGATAGGGAAGAAGGGATCATGCACACCATTTAATCGTAACACACAGCTTTTTGGGGGGAATGCAGTAAAGTTGCATTCTCCTTGGACATGTAGTGATGTTGAGCGTTAAGAGAAAAATACCATACGCATTGACCAATCAAGTCATTGTTCTGTGCGTGTTTCTTGCAGTATTTAAACTGTTCTGAATTTTCATTTAGAAGATGCGTGTTCTTCGTTTGCTTTTACAGTCGTGCTAAAAGCTGCGGAGTCACTAAAGTACTGTTGAGGTGATTGATCACCCATTAAAACAATAAGATCTGAGATTAGGTTGCTGTTGAAATAAAAAGCTCTAAAATTTTGTGAAAACATGTTACGCTTATGATTCTTTTCTTTGTTTTCTTATATGTTTTCAGTCATCCAAAGCCGGAAGGTCTGGCAGCTGCTAAAAAGCTGTGTGAGAATCTCTTACAAACTGTGAGTAGTTCTACCATATTGGACTTGTACAAATAGAAGATTTCAGAACCTGTCATAGCTTTAGTGTGCCCCAGAGTAATGGGTTTTTTATACTCTTAGCAAAACTTTCCATGTGCTATGACTTGCCAATATGTTTTTCCTTTTAAATGTGGCTATCTGATTTTTTATATGTAGAATAGACGCTTCTCAGAATGAAGGTGTGGTAGTGGAATTTTGAAAAAAAAAAAAAAAAAAAAAAAGCAAATGCTTCATGAGCAGAGCAAGGAAAAAGAAAAGGTGTGACTATATAAAAACATAAAGTAATCCTGCTTTTTTCTGATGGCTGTAGATTCTCTTGTGCTTCTTTACTTGCTTTTAGCTTCAAATATTATCCAGTGCCACAAACTCTTATTTTTTCTGAAGAGGCTGTTTTACTTGACACAATTTTTATAAAATATCTCACACAGGTGAAGAAATAATTTCTCAACTGTTCTTGTGTGAATGGGCTACCACAAAATAGAATAAAATCCTGTGAGGTATAGTCTGTTTGCACTGGTACAGGCTACAGCATCTGTTTGGAAAATACCTCAAAGCTTTCAGATGCTTTGTGTTTTTTGTATTTTGTCCCTACTTGGGTAATTCCTTTACTATTTTGCTCTCTCCTGTTATAAACATCCTCTGCACATAGTTAAGCATCCTGCTGTATTATATTTTACACAAATTTGTCACAGAGAACAAGATTGGTGGCCGTACTCTGAGGTTTTTCCCATATTCTTATTTAGTTTATTACTGTGTCTTTGGGTGTAATGTATTCCACAGTTAAAGTCCCCTTTTATGGTAAGTTTTATGGTGATACATGGTAAGATGCTCTTTGCTTGCAAAGTATTAATATAGTAAATAGATATTTATTTTCTATTTTTTGAACATCCTCTGTAGGTTCACGCTGAATACTCCCGATTTGTGAATCAGATGACCACTGCAGTACCTTTAGCAGGTAAATGGTAGCAATAATGAAGTCTTTAGAGTGGCATTCTGTCTGTGGCACTGTACTTAAAGTTAGATTTTGTAGAGTTCTTTACATGTACAAGTCTTTGTTACTTTAATTGAAAAGGAACCCAGTATCTTTTACTTTTGGTAATAAATTAAATATTTTTGTGAATCTACCTGAATTGAAGATAACCCCCTCCCTTTCTCCCCCTCATCTACTAGGCTTTGCACAACCTGCTGCTATAAACAGTGTACCTTCTCAGCCATCATATTATCCTTCAAATGGATATCAGTCTGGTTATCCTGTTGTTCCCCCTCCTCAACAACCAGTTCAGCCACCATATGGTGTACCAGGCATAGTACCACCTGCAGTACCATTGGCACCTGGAGTCTTAACAACATTGCCTACAGGAGTTCCACCTGTGCCAACACAATATCCAATATCTCAAGTACAGCCTCCAGCCAGCACTGGCCAGGTAGTGCCACAAATGAATTCCTTGGCTCTCTAGTTGTCAACTTACTAAGCTCTTTCTTTGCTAACAACAAAATAATTAAAGCGGTTACAGGTCAATAATTTTTTTGGAGCGTGCATAAACAATCTCTGGTTACTGCTTTGCTCATGCTCCTGTTACTTAAGGAACTAAATTGTTGCTATGGCTACTTCTTACTGCAATGTTTTTTGATAGCTGCATATTAACATAAAGCATACTTGGGGTGAAATCACTTGTATGAAAAGTGTCATTGCTGAATGTGGTAGTTATATAGATACAATGAGCCTGAGTTACAAATAGTGAGTCATTAAAGGTGGGCGCGTTCTATAAACCAAATGTGTATTCTGATCCTATGTAGGAATATGTACATTGAATTTATACTTTATATGCTATTTTCTTCTTTTTTTTTTTCTTTTCCTGCATGCCAGAGTCCACTGAGTGGCCCTTTCCTTCCTGCTGCCCCAGTAAAAACAACCTTGCCTACTGGAACTCAGCCACAAGTCCAGCCCCACTCCCAAGGTCAAAAGAGACGCTTCACTGAGGAGCTACCAGATGAAAGGGAGTCAGGACTGCTGGGATATCAGGTGGAATAAAATCAGCAATTTTACTGCCAACACCAAAATCAAACTTTGCTAGAGAGGCCATCACTTTATTTTAAACAGACATGCAAGACTTCTGGCAGATAGCAGTAACTGTTAAGAAACCTGGAGATACCACACTTCTATTTCTTTGAGCGGATGCACTATTTTTAGACTGTGCCTTATTTGATTCATCAGCAGCTTGCTCTCTTTAACTGCATTTTTTTCATGAAGATTAGCAGTCCCTTCAGGCCAAAGAGATGACAGTAGGGTGTCGATGGTTAGTTTAAGGGGAGGCTATTTTGTTTTTTTCTTTGTGGGTCTTTTTAGTGAGCTTGTTGGGGAGGGGGAGTGAATGTGGTGATTACCTCTTGATTTTCCTGCTGCCTGGCTGGGCTTTTCAGATAGCCAAAGTAAACTCCACAACTTTCTTATATATATATATATATGTATATGTATATGTATATATATATGTGTGTGTGTATGTGTATATATATATATATATATATACACATATATAAAGTGGTTTTGAGTTTTTTTTTTTTTTCCCTAAAGACTTGTATATGAGTAAAAGAGTTTCTGCAGATGCTCTTCTGATCACTTTCCCCCTTCTGGCAGGCTCCCCTTTCCCACCTCCCACCTCCATTCTCTCTACCTCATCATTCTAGATTGTATATGTGGAATTTTACTGAACTGGCTTTAAGCCCATAGGCAGAAACCCTTAATAAAAGACTTGCCTAGAGAAAATAAGCAACTGCCTATGTATAAGATGTAATATTAGTGTCTCAGCAGAGTTTATTGTGTCATAAGGTCTACATACTGTACAGAGTTAGCTGATTGAGGAGGTAGTAAGTCAATCTGTGAACTAAGCAGCTATGTGTCCTGAACTACTGGGAAGATGGACTAGATGGTGAGGTCTCTTCCATCTTAGTTGGAAGCATGCCTGAGCACTGCATTAGCCTCTTCAGTATTTGTATGATAAAACGTCTTGTTTTAAGATTGACGATCAGTAGCTTCTTCCATATCTTTAATGGCCAGTTTATGTTTTTTTCGTGGCTGTACATACAGTCAGAAAGAGGAACTACTTATCCTGTTCTGTAGTTGACAGTATACTCTGAAAAGTTGGGTTTCCTGTCATTATCGTTAAGGAGCTATAGCTTATCTTGTAGTTGTAGATTTGCTAATGCCGTGTGTTTTTCTGCTCATAGCATGGACCCATTCATATGACTAATTTAGGTACAGGCTTCTCCAGTCAGAGTGAAATCGATGGAGCAGGATCGAAGCCAGCAAGTTCCTCAGGAAAGGAGAGAGAGAGGGACAGGTGAGTGATGAAAGGATTATGATCAGACCTTTGATTCTGAAGAAGAGCTCATCTTAAAAGATAAGAGGTAGGGTGAAATATGAAACTTGTATTATTACTCATTTGAGAAGCTTTCAAAGCTCAACTGTGGTTTTACAGCACCTAAGGTATGAGAGGACTGACAATAACAAGGAGATTCAGCTACAGAACCAGTGGTAGATTTTTTCAAATTCATCTTAAGATTTTTTTTTTTCTTAAGGATCGTCATTTAACTTTATTACTCTGTCACTTTTAACTCAAACTGTACCTTATCCCACATTTCACATTTTTGTCTGGGTACGTTAAGTTTGAGATTTTGAGATGCGGTGTATAAAATGGAACAGCACATTCTATTTGCTCTTTATTCATTTTTAATCTCTCATCTGTATTTTTTTTCTACCAAGTACAATGAGAGCGATTAAAAGTTAAACCACTCCACTCAGGGACTGAGTTGTGATTTTTGTTAGCACTGTAAAGCAACGAAGACTGACTGCAAATAAAACTACCTTGGACTGTGTGCTTGTTTTTAAATCAATGCAAGTACTTATTATTTTTAACAGGCAGTTGATGCCTCCACCAGCTTTTCCTGTCACTGCGATGAAATCGGAATCTGAAGAAAGAAATGGTGCGGGGTCTTTACCAGGCAACCATGGTGAGTGCAATGAATAAAATAAACTTACATGGAAAAGTGGACTTGAAGTTTGCTCTGATCTTTACATACATTTAAACAAATTGGTAATCTTTCTTTACAGTGTTTTTTTTTAAGTGAAAAGGAGGTCATATTCCACTGCTCTAAAAATCATATGTCTTCATTGTGCCATTGTGACTATACATACATGGCACTTCTCTTTAAAACTTTAAGTATTTTTCTGAATAATGTGGAGGTGATTAAGTGAAAGAACAAAGGCTGGGATTCTTGTCCTATCAGTCATATGAGGCACAGAACCTCATGGGATTGTTTTGTAATACAGGTGTCATGTGGCTTTACGTTGTGAAGGCTGTCTCTAGAGGCACTAAGGAATATCTGTGGGAGTTATGGCTCAGGTGTGCGTTTATGGACCTGAGTTATGTCTACCTTGTCTGCGAACAACAGAAGTGTTACTAGATTTCATCCTTCCGTGCATCAATTTATAACTTGGAAAAACACGTGATCGCTAAACTTCCTAGTGGTTGAATAGTGCTTTGATATTAGGTCTGCAGATAGATCACATTAGTCTGTTTAACCTTAGTTTTTCTGCAGTATTGCTCCCAGAGATTGCTCCTCTTTAGATTTCTTTTGAACAAAGTTTCTACTTTTCTTACATATTTATCTCTTTAACGGTGAAATTGCCACCACTTAGACCCATTTGCTAACTTTGCCTTTTCTGTGTGTTTCTTTCTTCTTTCTCTGTTCTCTTACATGGTTCTGATGGATCACATGTGCTGTTGCTGGTGCTGTTTCGTGTGGCCTTCGACCTTGGGTGACCATTGGCCTTGTGACCTCAAAATGGTGTCCAACTAACAATTTACAATTAACTTTTTTTAATTAACTTGTTTGGGGGAATTTTATCTCTTTTTTTTTTCTTATTTTCTTTTCTTTTTTTTTTTCCTTCTTGGGGTTTGGGAGGGTTGTTTGTTTTTCCCCTTCTAGATCATCAAGCTAAGAAGATGAAAACTGCAGAAAAGGGGTTTGGATTGGTGGCATATGCTGGAGACTCATCAGATGAAGAGGAGGAACACGGTGGCCACAAAAATGCAAGTACTTTTTCACAGGGATGGAGTTTGGGATACCAGTACCCTTCCTCACAACAGCGAGCTAAACAACAGATGCCATTTTGGATGGCACCGTAAATGCTACAGAACAATTTTCGTATGTCTTTTTTTTTCCCCTCTAGCAATAATGCATGTATATTACACAATGAACTTCGCAAGTATGCATTGTTTTTACATTTGCAGAAGCTAAAGCTTCAATATTCCCTCTTGAAAGGGCTCCATTATTTTTAAAATCCTTATTTCTGCAGTGGATTTGTCAACTACAAGAAGTACTTGAAATACTATTTTGGCATGGGAAGTCCCTTATAAAATGGGGGAAGCACTGTAAAGAGAAATTAGGGACGCTTGTCTCTCCTTGTGCTTCCCATCTTTCCAGGACAACTTAAATGCAAAGAGCCAGCAATGCTGACTTCGTTATACATCTGGTGTTTGTACTTTATCTAGTGTTCCTGCTGTCAGCTTGTTTGCAGTCCCATTGGACTAATGGTGACCAAGGATTCAATGTTTGGACTTTCAACAAAGAAAGGAACATTCAGTAGTTCTGAAAAACTTCGGGATCATGCTTCTTAAAACTCCCAATTTGTTTTTATTTTGTCACCTGTAATTCAGCATTTTTTTTTCTTTAAAACATGTTTTTACTAACTCCATAACTCTTGGTCCTAGCTAAATGTCTGGGGGGGGGGGTGTGCTTTTTTTTTGATTGGTTTGTCCTTCCAGTTATCCTGAGGTGGACTTGGTACTTTATCCATGGTACTTAATCTTTTCAAATTATCCCTGTGTATTTCATTCAGCAGTTCAAATGGAAGTACTTCTCATGAGGATCTCCCAAGATTCTCTCGGTCTCTTATATTCTTTTGCTTATTTGAGTCTACCAGTTTTGTTTCATGGTGGTTTATGAAAGAAATACAGCAGCCTGGTGTATACATCGCCAGAGACCTGAATGCGAGCATTGTTATTGCATTGGAGCACAGACGTGGAACCTCTGAATTAAGTTGCTGGATTGCTTATGGATATGCACTGTATCGTGGCCTTTTGGCCTTTCCTCCCAGGGCGGGCAGGCTCTTGCAGACCTTTTTTTGTGGGGGTGGGGGGTCAGGGTGTAATGAAGTGTGAATCTGCTGAGTGTGGGACTGTGAAGAGGCACTGGTCAATGTTTAAGACAAGTAGTAGTTTGAAAAATGGGAACGTGTGTCCTTTCTGCACACTAGAAGACCTTGCTGGCTCCCTTGTATAAACATACTCTCTTTCCTACATCTTGTAAATAATTAGAACCATACTTTCATTATAAATAAATGTATAAATATTCTGCTTCTTGCTTCTTCTTGCACCTTGAGGTCTAACTGTAATGCGGGACGATCTTTATAGACTGCTGTTTGGCTTACGGTTTCTAAGAGGTTAGTTGCCCACGGAGCCCAAGGAAGCCTTCAGTAGGGTACCAAAGGCTTTGGCTCGAGTTCGGTGCTCGGTGCGCGGCACCGCCTGCCGAGTGGGCGGGGCGGGGGGCGGGGCGCCGGGGCCCTCCCTCGCCGTGAAGCAGGAGCCGCCGCCATTTTGGTTTCGTTATCTCGCCTGGAGCGGGGCCGAAGCAGCGGCGGGTCGTCGGCTCCCGCCCGCGCGGGCGGCCAGGAGGATGCGGCACGGAGGGAGTTTGACGTCTCTGCTGTGGTGAGGGTGGCGAGTGGCGCCTGCCGGCGGCGGGACGGAACTGAGCCGAGCGAGGCGCGGCTGCCGCTCACGGTCTTTTCTCCTCCTGAGCGGTGGCTGGTTCCCTCGGCGCTGAGGAGATGGACGCTGGAGCCCGTCCCGGCGGCGGCGCTCCAGGGCAGTCCCGCGAGTACAAGCTGGTGATGTTGGGCGCCGGCGGCGTCGGCAAGAGCGGTGCGTGCGGCGCCCCCCAGGCAGGGCGGCGCGGGGGACTAGACGGGACGGGGCAGCCCCACGGGGCGATCCGCTGCCTGAGGGGGGCCGCGGGGCGCGGCTGGCGCAGCTACTCTAAGCTGCGGCGGCTGTTACACACGGCTCGGCGGAACGGCCCTGAGGCCCCTGTCTGTCGCTCCCGGTGCTGCCGTCGCTTCCTCCTCAGCCGCGCTGAGCAGCCGGCGGGACTCCACAGGTAGCCGACGGCAGGAGCGCTGAAGAGAAACGTTCGTTAGAGAAGGAGCTCTGGTTTGTGCTCTGTTCCGGTCCCCCAGGGGTGTCTCGGGAGCGTGGTGTGTCATCATCTTCCGCGTTTCCAGCGTTGTTTCTGAAGTTTGTACTGCTTTGTTGAGGACGAGGGCATGCTTCTCAGCATTTCTGAGTGTTATTTTGCCTATTAAGTTTCTTTCTAGTCTTGTGCTTAGTATATTTTCCTTCTGCCAGCTTTATGTTTTAGCTGTTAGTCAAATAACATGCTTAAATATGTTGTGAACTGAACGTTGAGGTGATGGATGCTTGCCAAGACTGTAACTTTTTTGTCTCCAATTTTTGTTTCCAGCCATGACCATGCAGTTTATCAGTCACCGATTTCCAGAGGATCACGATCCCACAATTGGTGAGAAAAGTCTCTCTTTTCTCTTTCCTGTTGCCACCTTCTCACAGCAGATTAAACTGTTGTGGAATCTATTGCTTGAAAGTGATTAATTTAAAGAAAGCCATAAATTTCGTTGTAAAGCGAGGAGTCAAAATTCCTTAGACTACTAATTTAAGGAGTTAATAGTTCTGAAACTGTGTGAGGACTGAGAGGCGTATTCTGACTTCTGAATCTTTAGTATTTTCACTATCTGTATATTGTTATTTTTTTTTATTCAGAGTATTACCTGTGTTTGCCTGCATGTTGGCAAAATACTACTGATACGTAATTGTTGGTAGCTTATTCAAAAAATCAAGTCTCCATAATGAAGATCAGTTCTCTGCTATAGCTTCTATTTGTCAGGCTAAAGTGTGCTCTGGTTTTGATAAACTTCCAGCTGACTTGGAAGGGATGAAAATGCTCAACTGCTTGCTGTATTGCTGCATATCTTCTGTGACCTGTTTCTTCAGCATCTCCAGAAGAAATCTAACCAACAGTCACTCTTTCAAAGGAAAAGCAGGAAGAATACCTAACTTCTTGCGGAAAAGCACACTGTCTCAGTGTGAGAGTGTTGGTGTAGAAGGACAGAAAATTGTCTTACTTTTAAGAAATTGGCAGTTGGCGGTGACCATTATAATTCTGTCCTTGAATCAGGGCGTATTTTCTGACTTTGAGAAAAAACGTAATGCTCCTACCTTGTGTTTTCCACAAAGGTGTGCAAGATTGAATTTATAGGATATTTTCACTAGCCTGTCAGAAATGCCTCATGCAGTGATTTTAGCAAGCAGTTGGGTGGGATACTAAATCATACTTGAACAATTATATTTTAATCTGTTGTAAATGAAGAACAGGCTAATGTAGTGTAGTAACATTACCAGATTAAAAATTTTTTTTGTAACGATCTTTTTGTACATTTGTGACTAGGAAGTACTGTGTTTGTATTACAACTTTGTTCTTTCCTATGTGTCATGAATTTACAGAGGACGCTTATAAAATACGAATACGCATTGATGATGAACCAGCAAATCTGGATATTTTGGACACCGCAGGACAGGTATGTGATTATTAAGAAGTGAATTGGGAGGGTTTTAGAAATTTGTAGTGGTCATACATAGAGACAGAAATCTTGTAACAATATGCTACTATTTTCTTCCAGATTAGTTTTATGAGCTCTCTCATTTCTTGCATGTATGTGTTGTTTATAGCACCTGCATCATACTGTCTATCTAGGCAGCCCAGATGGCATCCTTTCTTCATGTCCTGCTTTCTTCGCGTATCTTGTCTTTCATGCTTTACCAACAATCTATATTGCCTGAAGAATGACCTGATTACATGATTTCTGTAGTACAGGAAACTGAGAATTAATCTCAAATGTTTATAATATCTTCTCCCATATGTAACAGGAGAAGAAGATGGATAACCAACTTGTTTACAAAGTTTCTATCCAGCTGTTTTGTGAATACATTTTTTCTTCTGTTGTGAGCAAATTAGAAGTCATTGTATTTGTGCAATTAAAACGTAATTGTCTATTTTTAGGCAGAGTTTACAGCCATGAGAGACCAGTACATGAGGGCTGGCGAGGGTTTTATCATCTGTTACTCGATCACAGACCGACGCAGTTTCCATGAAGTGCGTGAGTTCAAACAGCTTATTTATCGTGTTCGGCGCACTGATGACACTCCTGTGGTCCTAGTGGGAAATAAATCTGATCTGACACAGCTGCGGCAGGTAAATGGCACAAAAATTACAGTAATAAAAGAGGTTGTATTCCCTTTCTTAAATTTTGCGTGTTTACTACATAGTAAGTTTAACTTAATAAAAGCACTTGTTGAATCTGTAATGAACAAATACACATAGTAATTGCAAAAGTAAGGCCTTCAACTTGATGCTTTAGGTTTCCATTGCTATTAGGTTGGGGGCTGGGGGGGGGGGTTCATAATTCCTGAAAGGCACTGTGTCTAACAAAGATTTAGTATCCTATAAGCCGTTTGCAAATAGCAGTACAAATGAAATAGGTCTAAGTGTGCTAAGAATAAAGGTATAATAATGAGGAACTCAAATAAGAAGGGACAGAAAGGAAAATGAGATTAAGCTAGATAGTGTTTGTATACCTGGAATTAGATGAATTTTCAGTGTGGGTAGCAGCAGGAAAATTACAGTGGTTATGGTAAACACTCTTGGTAACAGGTGTAGTATATAGAATGGGTAGTCAGTGATACTTTTTTAGGATTTAAATAAAATTCTTTCTTTGGAAAGAGTGCTCAGTTTTAGGAAGAAGTAATTGACAAAAGTTTTGGGTGCTGACCAGCAGAAGGAAACCCTTAATTGACCTGACTGACAACTGCTTGTGTTATGGCTGAGTGCTGCACAAATTAAGCAACCTCTAAATAAAGCTCCAGTGAAGTAATACTCTTTGAAGGGATGTTTTTGTTTCATAAATGACCAGACCGGCTCTGTTCAGAGAATCTCTTACAGATGATTGCATTTCTAGTGAAGTGGTGAGTGAAAGAAAAAGAAAAATGGATTTGTAGAGAAAGATTTAGAGATCAGTGGAAGCAAGCTGTTCTGGAACTGGGAGGCTGCATGCACATTTGTGGAGTAAGCAGGACAAGAAAAGGTAAAGAAATTAACTTCAGGGGTTTTGGCTTTGTTGACAAATACAAACTTCTTTTTTAAGGTCTCCAAAGAAGAAGGCGCTGCTTTAGCACGAGAATTCAACTGCCCTTTTTTTGAAACTTCAGCTGCATACCGTTACTATATTGATGATGTATTTCATGCTCTTGTGCGAGAAATCCGTAGGAAAGAAAAAGAAGCAGTAATGGCAATGGAAAAAAAATCCAAACCTAAAAGCAGCGTGTGGAAAAGACTAAAGTCACCATTTAGAAGGAAGAAGGATTCAGTCACTTGAATTCTTCTGCAAAATGAAACAAAATCTGTGAACAGCCATTTGTAACCAAAGCGGTTTAGGGACAACATTTTGGCAGGATGTTTTAAATCTGATGGGACTTTTATCAGAGAGGGTATAATATCTACCAATTACTTCTGTTTAAAATTATATTCCCCTAATTTGGATTTTTTTACTCATGACATAGCAGTGATTTTGCTTTTATTTGTATTTTTGACTGGATCCAACAAATGTTACTCGCATGTTGTTGGTTACAAATGCTGATAGATTTGTGTCCCTGCACTTTTGAATGTTTGTCTTTGGTCACTGCGTACTGGAAGTTGAATTGTTTTAAAAAACTGTTGAACTCCTTGCCAGCATAACTTAATTCATGTTTTTTTCCTAGTTGTTTGCACAACAAAATTTTGCTGCTTTTTGGAACAGTAACCTACATCACGAGAGATGCTTGCTGAGGTCATGGTGAAAAGTAGTCTACAAAATGCACGTCATGACTAAAAGTCTAGGTTATGTGTAGATGTCAGTGTAGAATTCTTGTGTTCTCATTGAATAGAATTTTTCCAACAAATAGTAAGTAATGTGGAATACACAAGTTTAGTGCACAAGTAATGTGGAATATACAAGTTCATCTAAAATTATCAACATTAATGCAATGTTGTAATTGGGCTTCTAAACAAGTCAGAAAAACAAGTTATGGTTCCTATGGCAGCTATAGTTTGGCAACAGTGCATAAATACATAGTGTTTTCCTACTGTATGTAGCATTTATTGTGTTACCATAACACCTGTGATAATTTGACACTGTAGATGCACTAGAAACTACAGCTTTGAATTTTCTGACTTGCTTGTTAAAATCATAGTTGTAATGTTGTAGTGGCTTATTTGTTTACATTAAATTTTACATTATTTTCTTAAAGGAGCCAGTATCGTTGTTAGGTAGAAATCTCTAATATAGTAATTTCAAATTACTTTGATAACTGCTTTGTAAAGAAGATGACTGAAACTGAGCATTGCAGATATTTTGCCCCAGAGTTAATACTAATTCTGGTAAGATTCTTCCAGCGCGGTCGTAAGAGTAGAACTAATGATACAGCAGAGAAAAACAAGTGGCTGGCCACAGTGACTGTCCTGATAGATGTTCACGTCTCTGACCTTACTTATGTATACAGTTCAGTCAGCGCATGTGGAGATTTTTTTTTATGCTCAGTAAACAATCGTTTGGTTAAGAAAGCATTTTAAAGACAGATTCTCCATGTATAGCCGATCTTTTCTGCTTTGAGATGATACATCAGCTCTAGAATTTAAATCCAGAGCTGATGTCCAAATGCAAAAAGATCACCTAACAGGAAGGTGTTCTTTTTGATTTTGTTTTTTAGGAGTACAATGAATCACAGTTAGGCAACTCACATGGTTAAAACAACCAGAATTAAGTGCCTGGAATCTTTCAGTTTAAGAGCAAAAGAGCTTAACTGACTCTAAACGTAGTATAGCTTATGTTATTCTTTGATCATCCATGTTGGTGATTATGCTGATCTCGTTGATCAGAAATAAAATCTGTAATGTCAGTCTTACCGTGCTGCGTATGATAGTACAATCGAAGTTCAAAATGAAGCTACTTAAGTTCATGTGTGAAATGATGGAGTAGAATAAGCAAGGATAGCAGATGTATAAACCGTTAGGCTTTCTTGCTAAACTCTATAGTATTTAGGAGGCCACTGGAAATCCTAAGCCTGGTGCTTCTAAGAATATTTTCTGTGTGATAACAAGAAAATTGGAGGGGGGGGGAATATTCTTTATGTTATGTTTGTACCTGTACTGAACATTTATATTGCTTTCTGTTTCTCACTTCCAAAGCTCCAGTGTTACGCTGCATTAGCAAAAATTTTACAAACTCCAATTGAAAAAGAGATTAAGTATAATTTGGAATGTATAGAATATAAGACCTCTTTTGAAAGTAACTGTGTGAGCAGGTGTGTACATCTGCTCCATAGTTACCAGTTTAGAACTTAAAGCCCTACTAGTCATTCATTGTTGGATTAAATGCTGTCTATAACTCTTTGATGAAAATCTTAGGAAAACTTTCTGGCAGAAATTTTGAGCTGAAAGAGGGGACAGCAACTAATATGCTGCTTTAAAAGCAGTGGCTTGTTACTCTAAATCAGCTTTCTGGAAATGTTAAATAGAGGCCTGATTATGATGGCAAGTTTTCCTCATGCTTTTCCTTGAGACATTATTTTAACATATTATATTAGTCAATTCCCGCATTTGAAATTTTCAGATAATAAGAAAAGATAACCTGCCAGCAGAACCGAAAGCTGTATGGGACTAATATTTATTTTCACCTTTAAATAACTGGTATCTCTGCCTTACATTATTTCTTCAATGCAGTTAAGTGTTTACTGATGCCCTTTGTGAGTCTGTTGCTTACAGAATTTTTAAATCAGAACAGCAGCAAGCACTTTTTTTACAGTGTTATTCAAGAAGAGTTTTATTTTTGTCATATATAAATTTGTATGCAGAATTATTTGTATGCAGAATTATTGTTTTATTTGACGCAATATAGAAATTTTAATACAACTACTTGCATTTGATGTTTTAATTCTTGGTGCCTAGCATGATGGATAGAGCGCCAAAGAAGGACACTTAATGGTGTGTTTGCAGTTTATTCTGGAAAATGCTTGTCTTGCTGGCTGGATGCTCCGAAAATGAGCTGATAATTTATATTAAATTTAAGCAGTGCAGAGCTTAAAAAAAATGATGCAAATATGGTGCTAAATCATTTAAATATGACCAAGATGTTTTGTAACTGTATGACTTTACATTCATATACTTTGCGTAAAGTATTGACTTCATAGTTTCTGATACGAGAGGGAAAATAGCAGTTGAATGAGTTAAGTGTTCTTTCTCCAGATACTTTGATACTGGGGCACTGGAAAGAGTAATCCTGTTGTGTTTGCCACTGTCTCAGTTTTTCTGTGAATTGATTGTTTATATTTTATTATTTTATACTAATAGGAGGAACAGTTGTGGGACCTCTGTTGGGATTTGTGATTTTCTTTCTTCTTCCCTTCACCACCTCCCCCCACTGCAAGGTATTTACACTGTAGATGGATTTGTACCATAACTCTTGATTTACAACAAGTGGAAGGCTCCTGTAGTCACACTTGTTGATTTATAGGGGATCTCTCCTTGCAGGATTCTTTGAATGATGATCTGGTAGTAGAGGTGCAGAGTGTTCTGGGTTATCCTTCTGCAAACAGCATAAGTGTCTTCTAGCACATTTGAAAGACATTTCGAGGCAACTTCCTCAGCTACAATCTGTTGTAACTACATCTTCCAGGAGTCATCTCATTGTTCATGGCAGTAATTTAGGTATGCATTTTTTTTTAAACCTGCAGAGAAATACTTAGATTGTAGTGGTTGTGGCAGTAATGTCCCAAATCTGGTTTAAAACTGTAGCTATTCTGCTGGAGTAATTTTTTTTTCTATTACGTGTAGATGAGTTGGCAGGTAAGAATCTTTCCTCATTTCAGAGTCAATAAGGTTGGAAGGGACCTCTACAGACCATCTAGTCCAATTTCCCAAAGATTCCCTGGTGCTGGTTCTAGTGGGGCTTGAACCCAGGACCTTCAGCATGTAAAGCAGATATGATAACCACTACACTATCTCTCTACCTTGTGATAGCATATATGAATATATTGTACAACACTGACTCGACTACATGCTCTTAGGACTTGCCAGTAACTTGTTCTGGTGTGAGAAGTGTCACCTTGTTCATACCCCTTTTGGTTTGTATCATTTTCCAGAGCTGAGAACATTCTTTATTATTCCCTGTTAGCTATGCTTCTTCAAGAATGATGAGTGAGAGACAAAGTGTTGAAATACAATTCACCAGCTATCTTAACGTTATTGATGCACCTGCTTAGTCCTTCAGTACAGTCTGTGTAAAATTTTGGGCCATGACTTCCTCCTCCTAGTGCTGTGCTGTCATTTATCTTGCTGTTGCTCCTGTTGTTTACCCTGGATTGAGCCAGTTCATCTCAAGTGCTTTGTCCAGTTGCTCAATCAGCAACATTCATCAGTATATGAATCAAATAGAGCTATTTAGCAGACTATAATCTCTTAAGGTGGCCAAAGTCGGCACATTAAAATATATTCAGTGATGGGTAGTAGTTCATGAATTGTTAATTTCCTGTCACGTTCTCATAACTACAGGAAATACCATTTAGTCGAAAATACAAGGCTACCTTTGGATATTTTTTTTAGCTATGTGGCTTTCAAATGTAGGCCTAAACAAATTACTTTGCGAGAGTTCATACCGAAAAATCAGAAGCATAAAGGTATTATGGTGGGATCTACAGATGAATTAGGGGAAAAATTCTAATTATCTTGTTAGAAGCAGATGACTATGAAGTTTTTAGGGTTGTGCCCCTGGATATTTAGAAGCAGGTTAAGAACTGTTTCCAGTGGTGACCCCCTTTTTAAAGGATGTAAATCTGTGTAACGAAAGAATGACTAGCACTGCAATCCCATAACTCTTTCTCCAGTGTGTTTGTCAGTGGCCACTTGTCTGTCATTTTAATAGCTACAGGAGTATTTTTGTATGAAAGCTTACTATAATTGACACTTTAAATAAAGACAACCTTACAGAATAAAGATTCAATGCCATTGCATGCTGGTTGTCTCATAGTGTCCAAAAGTTCAAATAGGTGTTAAAGGTATCTTGCGTGGGAACAGAGAGAGGTTTTCAATGTTTCATCTCCCTGAGGTCAGGCTCCAAGGTTTTTAAGGTGGTTGTTATCAAGATTTGCTCACAAAAATCTTATCCATCACCATTAAAAAAGAAGTCTGAGTTCAGAAGAGTCTATCACTATGCCATAGACTGTATGTGTGTGTGTGTGTGTGTGTGTGTACGTGTACACCTTTGAATTTTTTAAGCAGACTTTTTGAATTTTAGAGCAAATTTTACAGGTTACTGCTCCCTTCAGGTATATAGAAAAACCTTTTATGTATACTGTATTCCTGATACATATTTAGTTTGCTGTCTTTAATTACAGGAATGTGAAACTATAACAACTTCCTACTGTTAATATAGGTCATTTTTTTTTGCTGACATAACAGTAAGCTGTTTACCAAAATGCAAAATTGGTAAATTTTAAGATACATGGAGGTTAGTTACATGTAACTGTAAGAACCGGGTGGAGGGGATGGAGATGCCAGAGTTTCTGCTGCAAAAATGCAGTGATACTTTCAATTTCAAAACTGGAAGAATGAAACAAAATACTACATACAAAATGGATCATTAAGTCATTTATTTGGGTTGTGGAAACCAGGCAGACATGCTTGGGTTCCTCCTCCTTCCCACTCCCTGCCTTCTCTAGTCTCTTTAACACCTGTACAAAGCTAGTTGCAAGTCAGCTTAAATATTTGAGGTAAGTGCTCCTGATCTGTTTTCTTCAGTGCAAGTCAGCTATGCCACAGCAAGTGAGTGAAACTGGAACGTTTCACTCAGCGTTGCCTGAGATCATTTATTCCAATGAGACTACGCAGTAAATTCACAGAAGATGCACAAAAAGCACGTGATTTTTGTGCACAGCTAAACCACTAGATGGCCTCTAGTGGAAGAAATAATCAACATTAATTTGGATGAAAAGCTTATATCCAACAAATACATCTTTGCTAGGAGTCAGACAACTTTTAAGTCCTAGGCATAACTTGAATGCCATATGAAGAAGGAAACCATAAAATATCCCCCCCCCCAAAATATATATATATATATATATATATATATATATATATATATATATATATATATATATTTAAAAAACAGTAGAGTTGAGAAACTTTGCCATAGGATGACAGAATTTATGAAACGGCAAAAAATTTAGATCTTCTTACATGGCCTAAAGATAAGCATATGCATAAGCATGATCTCACTAACATGCATGAGCTCAGTAAAGCCTTGCTGCCCTAAGATCCTAAAGAACCCTTGGGTGAATTTACTTTAATGTTTTTACCTTGCTTTTTTTTTGTTTTTCTGTCTTACAAAGAAGAAGGTGCAACCCTTGAACTTAGGATAAGAACAAGTAGAATAGTTCTCCTCTGGAGTTTTCTTTCTTGTGATCAGGATATTGGAGTTGCTTGAAAATACTAATATTCTGCAGAGAATATTGGTAATAACAATAAAAATATCTATGGATTAGGGGTGGCCAAGATCCTGAGTCAATCTGATGGCATCCAGTATTGTTAGATGCTACTCTATACAGGCTTTCTGATAGATGTTTCTGCCTTAGCTGTGCAGCTCTTGCATGAGAGCATCTTTTCTGTTTACTTCTTTTACATTTTTTCCCATGATTCTTTTCATCAGACCTGTTACAGCTGTGTTACTGTAAGAAGAAAACATATATTTTTTTTAACAGTCAAGAAAGTAAGTTGCTGGTTCCAGACCTTGCACTTGCATGTTTTTAAATACTTCCTTTGCATTTGTTTGAATGTGGTATGTTTGAAAGCATCAGCGCAGTCTTTGTACTGTACTGCAGTGGTAACACACAAATTCTTCTCCTGTCTACACTTCCAGTGTTCCTTTCAGAGACCTGAATGTATATTTTAAGGTATAACATACGTATTTTTTTAAAAAACTAAGAAAATCTTAACACAAAGAATGCTGTCTTGTAATTTATTCTTCTGATGGTTTAAATATTGTGAGATGCTTAGGCTAAATCATGCTTTGCTAGACTCCTACTGTAAGCCTTAGCTTTCATCAGCAGGAAAGAATCAGACAAGCTTTTACACTTCAGTTTTCTGAATGCAACCTAAAATCTGAATTTTTATGTATTGATATTAATACTCTGCTAGAGACCAAAAATTAAGATGGTGAACTCCCTGCAATGAGTTGCACTTGTTGTTTTAAAAAGTCAAGGTTATGTTGATTGGATGTTCCCCAAATAATCTTGTCTGTGGTTCTCATTATTTTCTGGGTGAATCTCTCCAGACCTTCCTCTGTCCTCACTGAAATTAATATGTCTTGAGTACTTTGCAGTGCAGAACATACCTTACATTTCTAAGACCACACATGTATGCATAGCACTTGCTTATCTCCCGACGTCTTCCATTTCAGAAGTGTGAGGAAGAGCAATGGTGGAGGAATATGTCCCACAGTTGTTGAGGCTCCACTTTTTTAGTTTTTCCTACAGCTGACTGCTTTTCATTAGTGATAATGAGTTGTCTATGGGTGACTATGGAGTCTACTGAGATGACTTTGTCTCAGGGCTAGATGGTTAATGTACTGATGTACGTGATACAATATTTCTCTGTTGATGTAGAGTCTAAAACAATATATGAGCCCTTCTGTACTGGAAAGAAAGGAGGAACTACTGTGCAATACACTAGAAGTAAAGGGGTTTTGGTTTTTGTATGGTAGTTCTTTCAATATTGCTAGTTGCTATGATTTTTGAACTTTTTTTTCCATTGTAATACAGTACAATCTGCTGTTGTTACTGGTAAAATGCATGGTCAATTATTAATTTACATTAATAAGCACAGCAATATAAGTATCTGGAATCTATCCAGTGTATTAAACCATTCCACAAACTGTAGCCGTGGTATCCCGAGAATGTGTGTTTTAACGGTAACACTCGTATTTGAGTGTGAATAAACTCAGAGGAGAGAGATTAAGGAAGTGATTGAGATACGACTAAGGAGAGTTTTTGCCTGGAATGCTCCTACTTGCATACAATAAGGAAATCGCTCGGTTTTAAGAATGAAGAAACTATAACAAAGGAAACACATTCTAAATTTGCTGAAAACTAAGCCAAATCGGACTTCAGGAATGCCTACCTTCCTGCTGCCCTCTCCTCCCTCCCCCCCTTTTTTTCCTGGCCTTTCCCTTTCTGGCCTTCCTTTACATTCTCCTACTTATTTATTGCTATTTTTTTCCTTTCCTAATGTGTTTGGTCTTGCAGAGAAAGTACCTTCTCAAGAATCACATACCTACTGCAGGACAGAAGAAAAAATAGTAGTTCAAACAAAGCACTTGGGGAAAACATCTAAACATTTGTTCTATTATAGACTGACTGTGTGCAGGCACTGTACTTTCATGGTATTGTAAGTTCTAAGAGACTAGTTAAAATAGTTTTTAGTTAGAGATTTTTTTAAATATGGCAGCAATAACAGTGTTACCATTGGGACCTTTTTATTTGTCTCAAAACAGCAGAGTGGTTTTTTTGAATGATTTCTGAGATCCACAGGTGTCAAATAAGAGACTTCTAAAATGTGGGATCCTTCACAGGTACAATTCTGCCAGCAGATTCTCCCCTTTAAGGCAGTCTTAATGCATTCAGGGTTCAGAAAGGAGATGGAACTGTTGCTAATCTGCTTTTTCAAGGAAAATACCAAAAGAGCCCTGACCCAGTAAGTCTGTGATTAAGAAGTAAATCACATTACCATGGTAACAAGAGTCTCTCTGGTATGTTGAACTAGATGGACTAGAAGCTGTCAGAGGTGGAAGGGCCTAAATGTGCCACTGAAGATGATGTCAAAAATCCTGTCGATTTAAATGGAATCGGTATCCAGACCCAAAGAAGGTGGGAAGAGAGAGCTGAATTTTCGTGCTTTTCTTAAAACCGTTTCTCTATTCATGGGTTGTCAAACCCATTTGATTTGCTTTTCTTCTTTTCAATACGCACTTTTTTGTGTGTTTCTTCTTTAGCTGAATGGTACAGGAAGCTGAAATACAGCTTAAGGGCACGCAATATTAGATACGCTAATACTATTAGCATAGAGAAAGATGAAGAGAGATTTTTTTTTTCACATCTTACATATGGTGAGTAGAAAATAATCAGTGACTATGGACTTTGGCTGAGTCCTTTTAGCCAACCGCTGTGCATTCTGCAGTTACTGCAATGATAAATAACTGACAGTAGTTAAATGCTACAATCAGCTGCAGTGCAGAGAGCAACATAACTAATGGTAAACATAGTTGTTAAACACATAAAGAGCCTTGTTCTCTGAGTCAGTGAACGCTGAATTTAAATGCATATATAAGTAACAAGGATTAGTGCATCCTACTGCGATTTTAGTGGCGTCTGATATTTTTTGTGTGTAAAGTGCCTCATCTGACTGCCAGTGGTAAACAGTGTGATGGAATTGAATTTTTAAAAAGCACTCACCAGGGCAGGAATCATGTCAAGCTGAAAAAGCATTCTGAGCATTTGTCTGACTTCCCCCCCCCCCCCTTGGTATTACCAAACTCTACTTACTCCTAAACCACCTGAGAATGTCATCAGTGAATTTGGTGATGTGATTGACATCTGTTGCAGAGCTTGATTTTTTTTTCCATCTTCATCCCAGAGTAAAGCTGAACACAGACTTTTTTTTTTTTAATATGTAAATACTATGATGTATTTTTATTAGAAAAGACATGCAAAGGTACTCTAAATAAATGCACTTTACTTTTGGAATGGAAGACAGGAAAGTTTGTGATGTCCATAGCTCTTAAGTTGGCTGCCTTTCCTTTGTAAATGACCTATTCCCTCCTGCGGGAAAATTGTGTATGAAGAACCGTGGCACTGATCGCATTCTTTTATTGGGAACTCTCAATGATATTTTTTTTTATAGCTTGGGCTGAAACTGTCAAGTTCCTTTAGGGTGAGACCTGAAGTTCACATGCAGTGGTATTTCGGCACCTAAAATACCTTTGAATCTTAGTCTTTTGTCATACGGGAATCTATCAAAGAGAGTGACGTGCAGCATTGAAGTGCTTGCTGGAGTCTGTGTTGCTGGGGAAACACAGTACATTGTTCTGTACTATTTGGCATTTTCTGAAGACCGATGGCTTTTTGCCTAGCAATATTGTTCTCTGTAGGACTGCCTGGGAATTACAGAATGACATGCTACAGAATCCAGATCACTGTACTTTAGGAGACTGTTGTATCTTGTATAGAGTGAGATGGTCAAAAATGTTCTTGACGATACTATGTAAAAACTCATTCTTCAGTAGGAATCCAGGAACGTCTCTACGTTACAAATACAATAGAGTGAGTGAGTGAATCCCTTCAGTTAGAGAAATCCTGCAATTGCAAATTCTTCACATGGCTTCTTTTCCTTCCAGCCTAATGTCATCTTTGTTTCACTTACATTCAACTGTAGCCAGCCAGTAAATATCCACTCATGCCAATTTATATTCGCGTACTAGGCTCTGTAGGTTATAGAGAGTTTTTAAATGTGATAAAAGTTAAGTAGTAATATTATACTTTAATTGCCTGGATTTTGTTACACCCCTTTATTTCTTTGAGATGTGTGTGGCTTTTTTGTGAATTAAGTCATAGCAGAAATCAACATTTTTTAGAAACAAATCCTTAAAAGCATTCAGTATAGTTACATATTCTGTATTGCCTAAAGCCAAGCAGGGTGCGGCAGCAGCTATTTAAAGTGATTTAATTTTTATTTGCACGCTCAGTGTGCGTTAACAAATTCAACATACAAGATAGCATTACATAGTGTAGATTAGCATACAGCATTATGCAGTTTCACACATTTTGAGTTAGTTTTTTTGCCTTTTTTTCTTTTTTCACACAACGTTGTAACTGTCCAAGTTAATTTTACAATAGAAGACACAAGGTAAAGAATAACCACATCTGGGAGATTGTACAGTGAGTCTGCTGTCATTTACTGTCTATTTTACATTAAAAAAAATGCACGTCTTCAATTTCCCATTATTCCAGAAGAGTGGTGGAGCTACTCGTGTCTGCCCAATAGCCTAAGTCTATTTACCCTGAGCATGTTTCCTTGACAAGAAGTTCATCTTTCCTTTTAAACTAAAGGAATCTTAAGGAGACCATCTAGGCTTAAGCATACTTTTCACACTGAAGGAAAAAGGGAACTTTTTTGTTAATATGTTCTATTCAAATGTTCGGAGTGGTGTTGGAAAACATAGTTCTGAGGAAAAATAGTGACAATTTCTAAACTTCAACAAGATTGCTTAGTGCAAAAATCAGGATTGAAATAGATGTACTCCAATTTCCAAGTAAAAATTTGTTCTCTGGTTTGTGGTTGAGAGCCACTAACAGAGTGTGAGCTAGAATGGCTTTAAGACAAAGATAAAATCTACCATAACCTCAGGCAGCAGTCCTCATAGTTTGGATCAGTAAAGCACAAGTGGAAGTCCATGCTTCAGTTTGCACTGGAAGGCTGAAAAATAGGGCTTCAACTTCAATGCAACTTCTGTTGCTGAAAAGACACTCTGCCTTGAAGTTCCAATGAATAACTAGCTAGAAGTGAGAAAATTCAACTTTCCAAAAATAATTTCTTAGGAAGAGATGCAAAATGTTACTAGGTGCTGTTTGCATAAAGAGCCCTCCCAGCAGCAGCTGCTTTACATTGTGTTGGAAAGAAAACTGAGTAGGACTTGCTCAATTATTCAACTTTCATTAGTAAGAAGGTGGAAAGGATCATTTTTTCCAACAGAGCTCTAAAATTCAGTAGTCATGTCCTGTAATGGTCTTAAATGGTCTTAAAAATTTTTAATTATAATACATTATTTACATTCTACAGGACACAGGACTGCCCGCCTGTCTGCAAGCAACTCAGTGTATACTTAAAACTTGCAGTATTCTGTGTGCCTCTTTGCAAACTCAGTTTTGCTTTATATTTCCATTGTAGTGTTCAAAAATAATTTGAATTTCTACAGCTTGCAATAACAATTTATGTTCAGCTTGCCAAAAATGTTTACAATTAATTATTTGTTGCCATGTATCATCCTTATAGTTTTTCTGGTTTAAATGTAATAAGAAGCCAAATGAAATTACTTGCCAAGATACTACTGTCTTGTACAAAAATGTACTTAGGCCAGTGTTTTAACAGCGAGATCTAATGCAACTACTTCCCAACTTCACCTGTGTTTGCAGAACTTCACTCTATGAACTTCTGTTCAAAACTAGTGACTGTTCAGGGTTAATAGCCTGAAGTACTACAGGTCACATTTATCAAGTAATGTTTTTACATTTCAGTGGTGATAGTAAGCACATTCTAATTCTCAAAAGTTATATCCACTATTTAAGAGTTAGCTCAAGCTGCTTTGAATTTCTAAAAATTAACCTCTTAAAGAGTTTGACGCATTTTGCTGGAACAAACTTTGGCCTGTATTTACTCTTTATGAGAGCTGGCTCTTGCACAACTACAGGATCATATATAATATAAATTGACTCAAGAATGAATGAAGAAAGGCATGTTTAACCTATTCACTTAAAACCTCTCTCCCCAAGATACATTTGTATGTCAGCTATGTTACGCCATCATAATTTACCAGTCATGTAGAATTTCAAATTTAACGTTTAAAAGAACTAGGAAGAGTTTCCTTAACAATGAGTGACATACAGTCATTTTTTTTCTTGGGTGCTTTGTGCACAGACAGGGTTAAATACAATGCAACAGAGACTGGAGTTTCCTCAGTTTTGATAGTAAGATATGCCTGTACTAATTTTCACGTGGGAAAAACAAAGTGATCAGTTTGTTGGTGTTTTATTTTAAATGCAAATCTTTTATATTGTGACTTTATAGCTCCATAACAAGTATATCACAAATAGAAATATTTTAGTACGAGATTACAAAATTATTTTTTTCTTTGATGGGAAGAGCCATTTTCCCCTCTAATTTCCTTTTGTACTAGTGCAGAATTCTAGACCATCTTTGTATGGAAACACAGTTGGTACTCCCAAACCAGCAAAGAACAGAACTGCAAGAATCAATGGGCAGGCAAACTATTGCAAGAGACTAGAGGTTAAACAGCAGAATTCAGAAACTTTGGAAGAAGCCTAATAAAGAGAGGCCAATTTTGGTGAATACCAGCAAAGACAGTTCGGCACAAACACAACTTCCATAGTGACAGATAATTGTATTAAAATCTGCAACTTGATACTGGTAGTTATATTAGTTTGAGTTTGTATTAGGCATGCAATAGCGTGATTACACTGTTATATATATTTGTGGTACTTTTTAATTTAATGCTCTTTAGAATTTTAGTGCCCTGCAAAAATCACATCACTAGAGAACCAATCAGCTGCTTGTTACGAAAGTTTAGTTCTACAGCTAAAACAAGGTTTAAGTCTGTTCTATGAGTCAGTTTTTGCTGCCGCAGCCTCTGCTAGTATTCGCTCAGGCTGTGCCATTTGGCAACTGGCTTTCTAGGATTCTCGCACACCTCCCGCCAGTGTTCCACACCACCTGCAGTGATGCTGTGTGCTCCCAAAATCAGACGTCCCACCACTTCATTTTTTGTGGTGCGGTCAAAATCAATAACTAGAAATTCAATGCTGATGTCAGGAAGGAGATCAACGGGAATATCATAAATGAAGGATTCATTGAAGACGGGATTCAAAGTGCACTTCTTCACGTGAGTCTTCTTCTTTGCTATACGCTTTCTCCCATAATAAACATTCACCTTAACGTAGGGATCTGCCAGTGGAGAGAGAGAAATAAACCAATAACACAGCCCAGTAATGCTCCTGGAAGTACTGGATAAGATTTGGCTTGCTGAACTTCAGCCACTTAAGAGTTGATTGTGTAAGTCTAAACTACTCACTTCGGCTATCCCAGTGGGGGCTCACTGCAAAGTGACCAGCTGGTGGTTTCAAATAACTATATAGCACTTCAAGGTCTTCACCAGTTTCAACATTGTACAGGGATTGGGGAAAACAATAGTCACATGTAAACTGCGGTAATTAATCCTAGAAGCACCAAATGTGTAGCTTTTTAGTGAGATTAGTGCCTGACTCACCAAAACATTCCCATTTTCACTGTCATCCATAACAAGAAATATTTTTAGTCTATTTCAGAAACTAGTCCCACAAAGTGACAAAACAGTCTTAACTGAAGAAGAAACCAATTACAGTAGAAGGTACTGAAAAGGAAGAAAATTAAAAAAAAAATCATTTGTCCATCAGCCTCACTTCAGTTTTTTCTCTCAGTCAGCACACTCTTTCTGTGGATGCTTGTTGAGGATTAAAATTAAGATACTTGGACCACAGTGCTTCTTTTCATAAAGCAGAGTTCTGAAGCTGGGTTTCTCTTGCCTAGATGACCCTGGCTAATTTTCACTTCTCTATGCATCTGAAATAATGATCTTATACATAATATAAAGATCACGTAAAGAAGTGATTTCAGCCTTGGAATATTCTGCAAGTAGAAGAACAGTTGCTAAAAAATACTTGTCCTGTAACTGGAGACCACATATGGAAAGCAAAAAAAAATTTGGGGGGGGGGTTGGGGGGCGGAGAAAACCAGTGCAAACTTTAAGACGCACAATAGAGAATTAAGGGTAGTCTGCATTCTTTCTGCGGTGCACAAGATAAAACTGTAAAAATGTCTCAATTTGCTGTCAGTCAGGCTATGTTGAATCAAAGTGATTCCAGACATTTTCCCATAATTCTGCAGAAAACTCTTTAATTGCTAGGGCATTCACTGTAGCTGCACAATAGGAAAGCCGGAACAGTTGTTCTTACTCTTCAACCAGTGGAGCTTCTCGGTAGGAAAAAAAAAAAAAAAAAAAAAAAAACGAAGAAGAAGAAGAAGAAGAAGAAAGGAACGTTTCTAATGTCCTATGAATTTAGACCTGTTTCTTTTGAGTCTATTTTTTTTCTCCCTCCCTATTCTAAGGCTAGGATTTGAGGTATGTGCAGTAAGCAGTGGAAGTGTAGTTCCTAGTAAAACAAATGGTGGCATGGGCAATGATGACTGGTAACAGCATAGAGGCACTGAGCTTCCACAAAGATTTCCCCTAAAGAAGCATGGAAATGCATGGAATTTGGAAAACACTATCTTCATGAAACAAACTAGATGATGCCACAAAGATACAATTACATAGTAGGAATGAGCTGGTCTTGCTTATGTCACTCATTATCTGTTGATTTGTAGTCTGTTTTTTCATCACCCTTAGAAAGAGTTTGAGGCAAACGGAAAGTACGCAACAAAAATGTTCAGATAAGAGGTGAAAAGATCTGAAAGTGAACTTATAGTGACTGGTATTTCTCTTTCAAATACCGTTATGTATTAGAATGCACATCATTTTTCCCCTGGAACACACTTCCTATCCAACAATTAATAGATAGCACAGTCTGTTTATAAAGCGGATTATTTCTTTCCCTGTCTTCTTCACCCAATTTGCATTTTAGCTATGCTTAGATATTCTTTGGTATTGCAACCGGCATTGTAACATTTTGCTAACCACCTCTAAATTGTATAATGTGTCTGGTGCTTCGGTCAAGCTGTAAATTGCCCTGCGTTCATTCACGTGTGACTGTGTGAGGCAGCATGCAACAGCATTTAGAACTGGAGAAAATAGCTTCTACCTGAGAGGCCAGTGATATCCATCTTTGGCAAATGTCTGGCTTTCAGCACCACAACAGTCATTCTCTGCGCCACAGGCTGATAAGACAATGAGACTTGCAGCTCTCCTCTGCTAATGCACTTCTATGAAAAAGAAGCAGAAACAATTAATTAGGACAACTGGTCTTACAAGTATGAGCAAATGTCAGACGTCATCAGAGTTTTCCTTTGCTTTATGCCTAGGAAGCTAGAGAATTAGGTGGAGGCCATTTCAAATACAAGAAAACAGGGTAAGTGCCTTGCGCACATGGAGTAATAGGAGAAGAACAGAGTGGCATTAAGCAAATCATCCTGTCCTCTACACCATATGCCTGTTGAGCACAGTGAGCACTGCTACAGTCTTTTCCCTTGAATTCTGTGTTTCCTTAGGGGCAACTGTGGAAAGCATGTTCTCACAGAAGAATGGCTCTGGCTGTCTTTGGCACCAGACTTCAAAAGACATCTGTGGTTTTTAGGGGCCTAAGTTTTGTTGACTTTGGTGAAGCTTAGACTGCTGAGCACCTCAAATTCTTTTGACATGCTTCAAAAATTTCATCATTAATCTAGCCAGTAACAGTTAGAAGATAAAATGGATCTACTCCATTAACTTGCTCTACGTCTTTTCAAAAAGTAGCATTATTAAGATCACAAATAGTTTTGGTTTCCAGCCAGCATTCATTGACTTTGATTGAGATAGCGCTAATTAAGATTTCATTCGTCTACTATCAAGGAAAACAATATTAGCAATGGGTGTGAAATTGTGGAATGTCAGCAAAATAGGATTGATAGCGGAACTACAGTGATGATTCAGATATCTGTACAATACAGTTCTGACTGTTAGCACCTTGCCCCCGACTCTGTCCCCAGTAGAATCTGGTACCTTTAACCCCGCAATACGAATGGAAGAATATGTTAGTGGTCCCAAAACAAGGAGTTTTCCTCACATCAAACAGGCAAATCACAACAATAACCATGACCTGCAGTAAAGAGCCAGCTGTATGCTCTAGTGATCACCCAAGTGATGACTCAGTTCTTCTAAGTACTATTATTCAGATTAGTTGGTAATAATTATCAGTGTAAACCTAAACATGGGAAATGTTCATTATATTTGTGATTCTTTTTCTGTTTGAATAGTTCCAATGTATTTAATTTGAAGACAATGTATTCACAAGTTCTTGGCCCTGGAGGAAATGTTTAGAACTTTGACTCCTTCAGTACACCAGAGTACAATGGACTAAGACCCTAAGACCATACATATAAGTGACAAAGATGAGATCTCTCCAATTCCTCTTTCTGTTTAAATGTAAGTTATTCGATGGATCTAACTATGAAATTGGCCCTGCTTTGAGCAAAGGCTTATGAACCAGATGACCTCCAGAGGTCTCTTCAAATTTAAATTATTCTATGTTCTGTGGCTCTGTACTACCTGATTACTTTTGATAAGAGACTTACCTGCGCACGAAGAATATGCTATGAAACCAAGGTTTGAAAACAACAAACTGCTTTTGCTGCTTTTTCTGACTCAGTGATGAGTACATCTTTTTTGCCATTTTAAGAAGGGAGTAATATTTAATAGCCTTCTATTCTTGCCAGCTACTTAATGGAATAAACTACACCACACTGTCTAGCATGTAATTACAGGCCACTGGGACACAAGCGGTTTAGTGTGGCTGTTTGATCTGGTCCTTCTCAAAGACTTTGTTATGTGCATGAAGAAGGAAAGTAGGATGCTAAGCTTTATATATAAGATGTTTATCTTTTTATCTTTTGAGGGGAAAGCCATGTTTCTAACCTTGGTGATGTTCTGGGGTTCTTTTTGTCTGACATAATTTCATACAGTTACTTCAAAGTAATTTGCATTAAATTCTGGAATGTCTGTTAGGATCTACACATTTACTGACTTGAATCTGCATTTTAAGAGCAATTCCATGCTCCAGATTTTGAAACTTCCTATTACATTGAAAACTATCTTCAGTAGAAGCTGTGTTGACGTTGTGAAATCATGCAGATTTTCAAGACTACAGCTGTAAATGCTATTTTTGATTACTCATAAATATTGCATAATTTGCATCCTTGATTAAAACTATTTTTATTTAGTGTGACCTCTTCCCCCTGTTTGTAATCAATTACTTTAAAAGTTAGTTAAAAAGAATACCATTAGAAGAACTTTAACCAGTCACCTGATTTTTCGTAATATAAAAACATTCTGAGAGTCTAGGGAAAGCAAAGTGCACCAGAACTCTGGTTTTGTTGGGATTCTTTCTGTTTGTTTTAGAGTTTTTTTTTTTTTTTTTCAATGAAAGAAGCACGGTCTCTCTAGTGGTTTCTTTCTAAAGGAAAGGACAGGCTTCTTCAGCAATAATTTAATATGAGGAAAGTAAACCAAAGATTTGTCAGCAATTACACAGTCTATGGGCTTTGAATGAATACCAGGATGGGATGCTGTGGGCTGGTACCATTTATTTTGCTGCAAAATGCCATTTATATTAGCTTACTCTCTCATTAACTGTTCACCGAATCCAGTATATATTATAGCAACTCATTCCTGTCATAAGACATTAACGCTGTCCCAGAGGACATTTTGTGAGGAAAAGGAACAAGCGTGAACAGGAGGAGGACAATAATAGCCTGTCCAATCTGAACAAGGAGAAGGTAAAGTGATTATGTGATAACACTGTAATAGTAGGGAATTGAATGTCAGAAGCAATGACAAAATCTAGCAGTGGCAGAAAACGCTGCATTGTAGTTTACATTAGTTAGCCTTTAAATAATTTTAGAATTAATTTTAAAATAAGTTAAATGCTGCATACAGTAGAAAAAAGCTTTTCAAATAGAGCGCAGCCACACTAGGGCATATCAAAATATTTTATACAGCCCAGCAACAATTTGCAACAGGTTAGAGCAGTAAGTGAGGCCAAATGCCATTTCCTAATGAACCTGGAGGACAGGTAGCAAAAATAAAACAATCAAGAAATTTAAAACTGGAAGTACCATCTTAGCCTCATACTTGAGCAAAGTGTATTTTCTGAGGATAGAAGTCACCTTCTCCAATATAAGCTTTTTTTTTTTTTTAATATAGACATCTCATCTTTCTAATTACAGCACCAGATATCAACAACAGAATTAATTTCACCTAAATTTAGATGTCCACATTTGTCATAACCACCTTAGACACACTTTATCCTCAGTGGAAAGAGAGTGAGTCATTTAGGGTGGGATTCACCTAGGTTGTTTTACCTTTGTCTACTCCAGGACAAAAAGAATCGTATGTCAGACTCCACTGACTATTTCAACTTCTCTCCATTGACTTACAGTAACAAATTCAGAGGTAGATACTTACAAATGTAGGTGTCCAAAATAGTCTGATTCCCTCTCTTAAGTGACATTTGTGTTTGCAAAGCAGAATGTGTATTACTGTGAATCTGTATAAAACTGATTCAGAGCACCCTTATCTCCAGCTCTCCTCTACAAATATATGATGTGAAAGAATGCTGGACACTGATGAATGTCCCTTTATTGCATCAGCTCTTTTACTGGGAGATGAGGATTTTGCCTTTTTTCTTGGCCTCATCAGTTGTAAAATCCATTATTTGTATGTCTCCACAATGACTGTATGTGTCAAATCTCTGTAACTACAATGCAGAGAACTGCCTAAGAGTACAACCATATATTACTATTAATATGTATTTGGGGAAAAAGTAAGTGATAGGACTAAGGGATTACTGTATTCCTGCTTATTAGACACTGAGGCTCCTGGATCAAAATAACTGGGATCAAATATAATGCATGTACTCTTATGTTACACTGTGTGAGGTTACTTACTTGTATGTTCCTCTTAAGGATCTCTCTGGTCAGCTGAACCTTCCCAGTGCTCGGATCTACCCCTGCAAGGGGCACCATGACTTCTCCAATAACATCATCTCTAGAAAAACGATCAAAGCTCAACACCAGGAAGTGAAGCACCAAATCCTGGAGCTGGCTGTAGGGGATCCCATAGAAGGTGAAGGTTTCATCAAAGACTGGGTCTAGAGTCTTGCGAAGTACTCGAGTCTTCACTCGATGCCTTTTATCTGGAAGAATTGTCATCTTGATGTAAGGGTCAGAGCTCTGAGTGTGTTCATCCATAACTGGCAGCCCATGGACCTCCTGAATGGTAACTACCAGTGCTTTTTTAGGGAAGTTGTAGTCCACTGAGAAAGTCAGTTCACCCAACATGACATCATCCCCTGGAGAAGATGGGGAGGAGGTTTTACTCTCTCCTGGAGTGAGGCTTTGATCTGGACTTAGTTCATCTCCGTAATCTACTTTTATTGGGAGGTGATCAACATGGGGGGCTGCATTGGGCCCATCAGGGGCCTTATCTGAGCCTATTAAACCAGATTCAGCAGCATCCACTGAAAGGTTTCCCCTTCCAGTCTCCTTAGGAGTGCCACTCTTGTCTTTCCGGATTCGGTTAATTTTCTTCTTGTTACTCAAGGTCTCTGGATAGATACTGATGCCTTTCAACATGTGAATAAATTTGTAGGGTGGAGTTTTGTGCTTTTTTTCTGCTTGCTGATGACAGCATGTCCACACAAAAACTGTTACCGAGACAGACACCACAAGGACAGTAGCACCAATGAGGCCTGCCACAACTGGAGAGACATCTGAAAGAAGACAAAGCAGTCATGAAAGAGCTAGTACCTTTGCAATTGCTGTATCCTTGCAGGACCTAGTACATCTGCAGAGAGAACCTATACAGTATTATAATGTTCTTAATTCAATCATCTTGATATCAAAGTTTCCCAGGAATAAAAAATTCATTCCTTTAATTTATATTTTACTATATGGGAGACATTTTATGCTCCCAGCACATGCTTGGTCTATGGTTCACCTGCTAAGAATTTCAAATTTATTTTGTGTTGTTACTGATTTTGATAATCTGGCAGCTGCTGACAGAAGTTTTTCCAAGTCAGCAGCTATGAAGACTCCCTTTTCATGTGAAAAAAAAATATATTCAAAAACAATGGACATAAAATCCTGTATTTCAATTCAGGAATTAGCTGATATTTACTGGAGCTTATGTTAACTGTGTTCTTCAGCAATGACATACCATAATAATAAGGTATTGTGTTCATTTTTAGTAACCATACTTATTATTTTCTATTTATAACAGGTGACTTCAGAGCAGTAGTATTAAACACAGAATGAAATCAGTAGTTTTGAGCTTCCACAGTATATTATATTGACATACTCAAGCAAGTCCAGTTGAGGGCCACCAAAATAGTTCAGGACTTGAACAAGATGCATGAGGCTAAGAAGAAGGTTGAAAGAGCTGGGTTTGTTCCCTCTTAAAAGGGAAGGCAAAGGAAGAGATCTTTTGGCTGTCTTCAATTTCCTAACGGGAGGTTATAGAGAGACAGAGATAGGCTTTTCTCAGAGCTGCTTAGCAAAAGGATAAAGGGCAGCAGACAGCAATTGCAGCAAAGGAAATTCCAATTAGATATTGGGGAGAAAAAAATCACAATGAGGGTGACCAAATGAGGTTGTGGAATCTCCATTCTTGGAAATACTCAACACTTGACTGAGCAACCTGATCTATCTTTTCTTATGGATGCACAACATTAAGTTAAACCTGTGTAGTGACATAAAGTGATGATAAAAAATGACAGTCACTGTCAACATCTTATCTTCACTAGTGCTCCTACTGGTGAAATTGCACTAGTGCTAGCAGTACCAAAAGGTTTTCAGTGAAATAGATTATTGTAGAGAAGATTTCTCATTTTGCACGCAACACATTATTTCATTGCTAAGCAAAATGACAAAAAATGCAGATGATTCTGAAATGTTCACATACTAATCACAAGTAGTTTAATAAACTGGGGGAGAAAGAAGAGGCCATCTAAGCCTAACCTCTCTCCTTCGGTAGCGTTACTTAGCACAGAATGCATTTTGTGCAACGTGGCAGGGAATCATTGTGCATCTTTACTGTAGTCCTCATATAACTGCTCTCTTATTGAAATACATCTCTTCTTTCCCTATATGCAGTATTTTAAATTGTTTATTAAAAGAGCAAACAAGCAGGTGTTTCTGAGGCTGCTTATCTTTATATACAGTCTAAACTTCTTCAGTTTAACTTAGGAATTACTTGTTACTAAAAGTAATGTTACAGTATTATTGGTGGTATTATTATTATACTGTTATTATTATTATGGTATTACTGCTTTAACAATCATTGAAACACTTTGGGAAGAAAACAAAAATCCCTCTAGCTCCACATCTCTTTCTTTATAAGTTGTACAAATGGCTTCCATAGTAAAATGAAAAAACAAAAAAACAGATAATTTGAATAGAGTACTGCAGTTCAGCCCTATACACATATTACAAGCTTCAGAGCATATGCAAAAAAGGGCAAATGCTGATACTCCTATCCTTTCTCGTTCTGACCTCAGTTTCCTTGGTTATTTTTTTTTATTGTCTTCATAGCCTACCTCTTGTACTTTTATCTTCCGCAGATCTGATAGACAATTTTTAGAAGAAGCAACCAGCAGTCACACTGGAAAATAACGAATAATGGCTTGTGTGATTTTTTTCTTCCATTCAAATATCTAATCACTTTTGATTTTTTAAAACTTGGCTTTCAATAATGCCTTATGGCTGAAATTATATGACATGACAAAATAACTTTTATTATTTTGAGGCTGCCCCAGCTGGTTTCATCTGATATTAGAAGAAGCAGTGAAAAATCATCCCCTATTCTCTTTATCTATGCTGGACATAATACTCCTCTTTTCCTGGCTAAAGACTCCTACTTTATATAGTCATTCCATATATTTAGTAATCCTGGTTCCATAATTCCTTACAGTTGTAAACTAAAGTGACATAAAGCTGTCTAAAAGCAGCTTTTGTTAAGCTTTTGCAACTTTGTGCATAGAGAAGTGCTTAGAATTAAGCAAATATTTGAGCGTCATCATGTATAAATATCTGAATAATGCACAGCTCAAGAATAACTTAATGAAACCAGAGTAGTTGATACTTTCTGTTCTGAAGCATCCTTTGATATCAATTTCCTTAGATAGAGAACAGTAGCAAGTGCTAGATTGTTTAAAGTGATACCACAGCCTGTTTTGTCACTGCCCTCTAAAAGCACAAAACCAAGCTTTTTTATTCAAACTTCTAAGAAGAGGTCCTTATGTGATGCTGAGATGTAATGGAAACAAAAATTCCAGTTTTTGGACATGGAATTAGTATTTCAATTAATGAAGAATCATCGAGAATTGTTGAAAATATGGCTCTTGGATTCCATGAAAGGCATAGAATGTAATATGTAACAAGGTATACTGTGCATTAAATAAAAGATACGGTATGGTGAATTATAATTAAGTGCTTGAGAATATAAGGGATATGTGGTAAATGTGGTTTAACTATGGCCTTATGGCCTCAAGGGAAGGTCAATCAATAGCTAGAGAACAGAAAGAGCTAGCAATATGAATCTTCAGGATTTGAGAAACCACATTTGACATGTACACCAAATGCTGTATTATCACATCTTGTGACTCAAGATATTATAAAATGCTTCTTAAAAATTAGCAAGCAGAATCTGAAGAAAATCATTCTGCTGGTGACCCAGACAGCAAAGAGGCTGCACTACATACGTGCTGGAGCCAGACTGTGACCCCACAGGCACGGTCTGGGGCCATTGTGCATTCGATGATTTGCCAGGCTCATGTAGTTTCCTGTTTGCCACCGAGGAGCTCCCGGCAGTCCAGGAATCTGCTCTCCGCTCAGTCGGGCACCTGAGCACGGCACGGACCGCTGGCGGCGGTGCCGCAGCGGGAACCCGGCGACGCGGAGGGCTGCGGAGCCGTCCAGCCCCGCCGCCCCGCGCGCGCCTGGCGCGAGCCGCGGCCGCCCCCGCGGGCCCCGAGCAGCGGTGCCGCCGCGGCGCCGGCCCCCGGGGAGGCGTGAACAAAGGCTGGGGCGCGGCGCGGCCCGCCACAGACATAACGTCATGCGGCGCGGAGCCGCGCACCTGCCACCGCGGGGCCCAGGGGCCGCGCAGCGGGCGCTCTCCGTGCGCGGCGGCCGCCCCGGGCGGGGAGAGCCGCAGCCCCCGGCTCCCCGCGGAGGGCGGCGGGGGCTCCACCCAGCGCCCCCACCGCGGCGGGGCGGCTGAGGCCCGCGCCCGGGTTTGAGCTGGTTCCGCACCGCCTCGGCGGCTTGGGCGAGTCCTTGGAGCGGGGCCAAGTGCCAGTGGAGAGCGATGGGTATTGCCTGCTCCCGCGGGAAGTCTAACACCGAGGCCTGGTGCGGAGAAGCGGGGAGGGGAGCGGAGCTCGCCCGCCGGGACGGCGCGGCACGGCTCGTCTCCGCAGCGGGATGGCAGCGATGGCGCGGAGCGCGGCCAGGCCGCGGGGGAGACGAGACGCCGGGCAGGGCCTTGTTTCCAGGCTGCCCGCGGCGCGGAGGGGAGGGGAAGGGAAGAAGGGGCGCGAGGGATCCGTGTGGCCCGGCCCCACTCACCGAAGCTGGGGCGTACACTGGCGATTTCAGCCATGGTAGAGCCAGGCCGGCGCGGCGGGGATGCGGAATCCGGTGCAGATGTGCCCCGGCAGCAGCCCCCGCCCTGAGGATGCTCCACACCCGGGATGCAGGAGCTGCCGACTGGTCCCGAGGCGGCGCAGGCCCCGCCCGGCGGCAGGCCCCGCCCCGCGCTCCGCCTTGCCACCACCCCGCGGTGACTCGGCAATGTCGGCGGCCAGGGCCATGCCGCGGGTCTGGATTTGGGCGGCGCGGCGGTTCCGGCATGCCCGAGGGGTAGTGGTTAGGGTGTCTGTGCGGACTCGCGGTGCCGCCAGTCCCTGCTGTGAGGGGAGCGCGAGCGAACCCTCCGCGGCCCGCGTCGGGTCGCGAGCGCCCAGCACCGCCGGGTTCCGCCCTCACCGCCTGTGTCGGCGCCCGCCCGGCTGGCTATGGAGCGCGGGTGGCAGGGGCGGGCGCAGCCTCCCAAGGGGGACGAGGCTTGAGGTCGGGGGGGGGGAGGGGCTGAACGCAGTGGGGGGCTTTGCGGCTGGCTACGCGTTAAGATGGCGGTGGCGCAACTCCCACGTTCCCGGTGCCGTGATGGCGGCGCTCGCGGCGCTCTCCCTGCAAACATGGCGGCCGCACGGCTTGCGCCCCAGCCAATATGGCGGCACGGCGCGTGCGCGGCGCGCGGGGCCCGAGGATGCTTCCGTTTCCTGCGGAGGGAGCGGGCCGGCGCGGAGGGGCCCGGCCGGCCGGCGGGGGCCCGCGGCTCGTCCGCGGCGTTTCGTCTGTGACCAGCTGCTTTCGTTGTCTTCTAGGCCGGAGCTGGGGGATCGCTGGCGGGATGTCGCTCTCGCTGAAGATGCTGCCCTGCAAGAAGAGGAAAGCGGCAGTCGCGGGCCCGCAGAGCCCGCGGGAGCCAAGCTGCACTGGGGAGGAGCCGGCTGCGGCCGCGGAGCCGCCCGCGCTGGTGGAGCACTTCGAGGCAGGCAGGGCGGAGCCGCCGCCCGCGCCGCGGCGGCCCGGCAGGTCGGGGTCCGAGAAAGCCGCACCGCGGCTCGAAGGCGGCTCAGTTGTGGCGCCGGCCGATGGCGGCTGCTCCGCGATCAGCTCGACGGCAGGTCGGGCCACGGCGCTGCCCGCTGCTGCCAGGGCGCGGCGGGACCCCGCGGAGACCTTCCTCAAGGGCGGAAAGAGGCTCGCGGCGCGGGTAGCACTGGGCCCCGCTCCCGACAGCGCTGGAGGTCGCCAGGCCGCCCGAGAGGCTCTACCTGCGCCCCAGTCTGCTGACGATGGTAAACGCCTAGAATTGCATCAAACACTCTTGCTTTTCGCCAGCTTTATGAGAAACCTTGCTAAATGTGTTTCTGAAGCACCTAAATGGTGCTGGCTTCTGCGGAGCGCACACAGGCACTGGTTTTGGCTCAACGGTGTGATTTCTGTTCACCGGTACGGGTGAGCTGAGGAGGAGTTTCACAAACTGGTTTCTATGAAGCCTCTTTATTGTTTTTTGATCTGAAGTGTTGAAATTAGCAAGCAGTCCATTTTTAGAGGTTTCCTAGGTTTTAGAGGTTTTTAGGTGCTTTGCTGTCTAAACATCGTAGAAGACTTAAGGAGGACTTAAGTCCTTCTACTCTTACTTGTCTTAATACTATCAAATGCTAAATGCTTTAGAAGTAGTTTCTTTATAATTTCCCATTTTTGTAATACTTGGCTTGACCTAAACAGTCATTTTTTTTCAACCCTTACATAGAACTTCCTAGTTTTGTCCTTTTTGCAGTTTCTTCTGTGGACCACGCGTAGCTTTGTCTTATGCAAGATATCTCGCTATGTAAAGGGAGGAGCATAGAACAGTGGTCAGTTTTTGGTCAGGCCTGCATAACCTCTAGGACTGTGCAGAATAGCAGTAGGAAGGGTGTGTGGCTACCCTTTTCAGCAGCAGTGTGCTCTTAAATTAGCCTAAGGTAGCCTTGAAACTACATCCTAAAGTTGTGGTCGAGTATGCTGTTCTGGTTGCAAATAAAGTATCCGAGAAATGGAATGCCTGCCCCTAGCTGTTCATTTTTGTGGTTGCAATTCTGTTTGTACAACAGGGAATGAGACTACACTTTAAACAAATCATTGGTCTTTTTTATGATTGGATCGCTTTACAGATTCACTTTTGAGCCTACCTATGCAAAATTGATGAATCAAATAATGGAGGGAGCAAGACTGAAATAGCTGAGGGCCAAGGTCTCTTAACCTGTGTTTGTTCCCGTCAGAATAGTAGCAGGGGACCCTTTTTGAAATGTTTCTCTTGTCTGAATTGCTTTGCTAGGCTAGGTTAGGGAGCAGCTACTTGTGCAGTTGATTTAACAGATTTGAATTGGCCACAACAGCTTTTTGTAATGTAGCTGCATTTGGTGAGCTCTTAACCTTGCTTGACTGTGCCTGTATGGCACGTCTGACTGAAACCTAATACATAATGCCTAATACCTCGTTACAGAGCAAGCTACTAAACAGCATACAGAGGAAGAAGTAGGTTTGCAGAGAGATCCATATCTGACTGACAGCCATTCTGCAGTGCAGGAGTTTCCACTGAGATGTTCTTTGCAGCTGGCAGTTAGAAATCCTGCCATGATGAAGCCACTGAAGAACACCAGAGCTGGTGAGTGGCCCCTGCAGACTGATGAGGAAAATGAGGATGTTGGGCTGTTTATTCCATTGGGTAAGCTTTGTGTGAGGAACAGATCTGAGAGTTTAATACGGTAGATATGGAACTTGAAAGTGTCTACACCGTGAGAAAGGGCTGTTTAAGTGCAACAGCTTCTGAAGTTTTCATCCTGTATTTTGTAACACTGTGGCTAAATAAACTCCTGGCATCCAAATAAAACTTGCTGGAGCTGATCTCTGCAGTTTTCAGTCGCTAAAAACATCATTGTCCTTTAGAGGAAGTTATGATTCATTCTTTGCCCCAAGTCAGCAAAACACTGCTGCTTGGGACACGGTTTTAAGTTCTAGAAACCGTAATCTGTTTTTACTCAGGGTGCCTGAATTTTTGCAATTGTTTCTAAGCTTGACTTCAGACTTAAAACAGCTCCTGGAAAAGTGATGAAAGAACTGCTGAGACTGTCGAATACATAACCTCTATTTACTTGACTAATGTGACTCATTCAGATTGTGCAGAAGTTGAATCCTCCACTTAAAAGACTACAGTCTAACCATTGTGGCCATTTGCATTTGGAAGATTTTTTTTTTATCAACTGTCAGAAAGCTGCTGCCACTTCCTTATCTACAGAATTCCAGCTCCTTTTTAGTCACATACAGTGTGAATGTGCTATATATGAAGTATCTGAATGTTTAGACTTAATTTTTATCGTTAATTTTCAGAGGAGCAAGATGGAGAGGATATTGAGAGGAGGAAGAGGAAGAGGAAAGCAACCAAGCGGAAAAGAGAAGGAAAAAGTCAAGAAGAGGAGGGATCTTTGTCTTGTGACATCAAGCTAGATGATACCCTTGATCGCACCTTAGAAGATGGTGCCAAACAACATAATCTGACAGTTGTCAATGTGCGAAACATTCTGCATGTGAGTGTAGTGGGATTATGGCTTAGTATAAGAAATGGAAAATCAGCCAGCTGTTTGTTTAAGTGTGATCTGGACTTGGGTGTAATGTGTATGGTAGCACTTGATTTCGTGAACAGAGAAGACTTAGTACTGTCATCCACATCCTACGTACCTCCTATAAAAAAGAGAGTCGTGTGGTACATGTATAAGTTATCTAGATCTGGGTTTGTTGTTAATAAGTATTGATCCCTGCTTTCCATTTGTTTACGATAGCAGACCTATCTGTTTTACTGTACCATAATAGCACTAGCAAGGGTAGTTGAACTAAAATGCATGCTTCTGAATACAGATGAAAAGACATAGACTGGGAATTCATTTCCTGTTTTGAGTGAACTGTTTTGTGGTAAAGTCCTGATGAAATTCTGGTGATGATGTTGATAGAATCATAGAATCGCAGAATCAGTAAGGTTGGAAGGGACCTCTGGAGATCATCTGGTCCAACCCCCCTGTTCAGGCCGTGTCACCTAGAGCGTGTTAGACAGGTTTGCATCCAGGCGGGCTTTGAATATCTCCAGAGAAGGAGACTCCACAACCTTTCTGGGCAACCTGTTCCAGTGCTCTGTCACTCGCACAGTGAAGAAATTCCTCCTCACATTCAGGCAGAACTTCCTGTGGTTCAGTTTTTGCCCATTGTCTCTTGTCCTATCACATGGGACAACTGAAAAGAGTTTGTCTCTGTCCCCTTGATGCCTTCCCTTCAGGTACTTGTACACATTGATAAGATTCCCCCTCAGTCTTCTCTTCCCCAGGCTAAACAGGCCCAGCTCTTGCAGCCTTTCCTCATAGGGCAGGTGCTCCAGCCCTCTGATCATCCTCGTAACCCTGCGCTGGACTCTCTCCGGTAGCTCCACGTCTCTCTTGAACTGGGGAGCCCAAGTGCATAGACATGTACTTCTCATGAGTAATGAGCCCCACCTAAATCCATCACGCAGCTTCCAATTAGAAAGGAACTTTGAGAAGAAAATCCATGCTGTCACAGCTTCTAATTCTGTGCAGAAGTGCTTAAATGTAGATTTTGGTTTATGACATGGTTGAGTGTGGAGAGCAATAGTGTTTATTTTCCCACGGCATTTCAGTACCGTTCTAATCCAGACAATCTCGGGTATTTTCCCTTTTTACCATCCATGTAGCAAATAACCTGGAGACTGCCATGACCCTTCCTTTGGGCATATTCACCCGTTGTTTTTGTGTAAGTGCCATAAGTTAATGCGTTCATCTATCATGTGGCACCATTGAAGGGCTGTGAATATCTCAGAGTTGTTTACCTTTCCTGGAACGTCGTGGTGGTGGCATTCAGAAAGCGTATTTGCTGGTACGAGGTCTCTTTCCTCCCATATTTCTTGTGTTTCTTTTCAGGTACACCTGATGTTCTCTGAAGTAGCACAATGTTTCAAAGGGTAGATTATTGCATACTTTTTCTTTGGGATTAGACCTTTACTATTTTTAGAAACCAATGAGTGACATAAAGATTTCATTTTTTCTGTTGCAGCTGCATAGCAGCGTTTCTCATGTGGCTGAGACCAGCATGTTTTACTGATTA
Source organism: Rhea pennata (assembly GCF_028389875.1). Lineage (NCBI taxonomy): Eukaryota > Metazoa > Chordata > Aves > Rheiformes > Rheidae > Rhea > Rhea pennata. The sequence goes on from NC_084693.1 coordinate 75,174, forward strand.
TGTGATAAGACGAAGGGGAAACTGATGTGGGCTTTTCTTTAGACCATTTTGTGTTTCCTGCTGCAGGAAAGCTCTTGAGCATTTGTGTAGAATGCAATGCAAATGTTCTTGTCATTGCTATGCTCACTTTACGTTTTCTTGTCCCGCCGTTGAGTAATATTTTTATTATAGTGTAATTACAACATATTCTGTAAATGGATTCTGTTGTAAATGGATTCTCTTTCCATTGTGTTCCCAGTTGGTTTATTTCAGTCTTAACAAACAGAATGTAAAGGAGACTTTTTAAAAATAAGAATTATGTTTCTGCAGGAAGTGATCACAAATGAGCATGTAGTTGCCATGATGAAAGCAGCTATCAGCGAGACGGAGGATATACCTTTGTTTGTAAGTAAAAGCAGTATATGTTGTTGTCTATCCAAATGCATGGTACTCCGCCTATCCATGATGTTGTAGGGAGAGAACAGATAGCATCATGATTTACATTTCGTTAACAGATTTGGCACCAGGATGAAGTGAGTAGTATCTATGTGTGAGTATTAATTATTAGTAAACAGAACTATCAGGGGTTATTTCCCATCACATCTAAAGGACAATGAGCTTAAAAATAAGAGGAGGCTTCTAGTAAAGAGTTATTGGGAAAAAGTTTGCAGTTAAAGAAAACAGTTAAACAAGTTGCACTTTTGTCTTTTAAACTCTCAGGAACCCAAAATGACTCGCTCCAAACTGAAAGAAGTTGTGGAGAAAGGAGTGGTATGTCATCTGCTTTTACTGTTGCAACACTTCCCCCACCCCACGATGCAATGCAGCTGTTCTCTGATTATTGGGACTCCTAAGTGTAAAACAAGCTTTTATGTAACTTATGCTTAAAAAGAAAAGATAAATTCTGTGCATGTATTTTTTTTCGTACAACTATGTAGAAAAGAATTCCTTTTAGCAGGATAGAACCAGATCAGAGAGAGAAAATGTAGTATGTTGACAGTATCTGCTATACCAAAGTTACTGCCTGTAGAGATCACCAGAGCAGTTTAGAACGCATTTGTTTGAAGTTTGTTGTTACTTGGCTATTTTGGAGAGCAAAATCTCAAGCTCAAGTACTCATTCATTTCAATACTGTGTACGAAACAGCCAATCTGTGTTTGCTATTTTCAGGTGATTCCAACGTGGAATATTTCTCCAATCAAGAAGGCAAATGAGGTAAAGGTAAGTGAATGACTGCTGGGAAATTGAAGAAGATGCTGGAGGTGCCCCCGCTGAGCAGGGAGTTTTTTGAATGGGTGGAGCAGACTTGTGTCTGACCTCCTACCTCTCTAGCGCAGATGGTGTACTTCTCATGAGGAGCACTGTACACAGGGTGTGCAAAGCAGGACAAGGCAGTTAATATAGCTGTTGATGGACAGGGAGCCCAGAAGAGCTCCTTATAGGGAAAAGAGGAAGTATAGAAGGTGATGACATGCCATGAGAAGTGATCTCTCCTAGGTGGTCAGCTACCCGTTTTGTTACATCCCAGGTCTCACGCTGCAAGGCCCTCCTCCCTGGGCTGGTTTTACATATTGTAGGTCTGCCTGGAAATGCAGCCTAGAACTCAGCTCATTAGCCAGAGCACTGCCTACTCAAAGGTTTACAGTCTAGGCTTAGACAGGATTCAGCAAGTGGGTGTAGTAGAGGCCAATGGTAGTTCAAGTTCTAGAAACACGTCTTAGAGATGGCAGCTGCTCATGCAATGCCTCCATCATATAAATGCTAAATCATTTGTGTCTGTTCATGCACCTTTTCAAATCACTTACTTTGTTCTATTAATCTTAATAAAATAATTTCTTCGGTTTTGTCAGCCTTTTTCTGTACTATACTTCCTCTCTGAAATGCAATGTATTTCCTCAGTTGTTACAAATATTTGATCTGATTGTGTACCGTTATAGCATAACCCTTTATTTTACTTGTAAAAGCTTGTCATCTCTTTTCTGGTCTGCTGCAGCCCCCTCAGTTTGTGGACATTCCTCTTGAGGAAGATGATTCATCTGATGAAGAATACCAGCCTGAGGATGAGGATGAGGATGAGACTGCAGAAGAGGTAAGCATAACTTGTACAGAGATCTAGTCTCGTCATCAGGGAGTTGCCTGCGTTTTTACCTGAGGCAGTAGAATGCTCTGTTTTAACACATTAAGACCTTTAAATCATCCCAGACCACCTAGTAATTTTTCTTCAATGTTATATTATTCATTTGGCTGAAAACATGTCTTTGGAATATTAGTCAAAACAGGATTTGATTGTGGTGTAATTGTTTGATTGTTTTCTGTTTCTCTCTGGCACTACAGAGCTTACTGGAAAGTGATGTAGAGAGCACTGCCTCTTCTCCTCGGGGAGCAAAGCGATCTAGGACAAGGCGATCATCTGATGAAGAGGGAGGGGTGCTCTGTGAGGTAAACTTCATCTTCTAAGAAAGTTTTTACTTTCTTAGAAGACAGCCTTCATTCATTATTCCTAAATTACTAATGAGGAAGAAAAAATATATATTAATACTTAATGGAAGGGTGACATTACAGGTGTTACATGGATTTGGGGACCCATTGCAGTGATTTTTGTATAAGCAATTAAGTGCAACTCTTACAGAAAGAGCTTAGTCCTAAATAAACAGCAGTACTTGGGGGAAAAAAACAAACCAAAACAATGGCAATAGAGACAACCTGCTCTTCTTCAGATGATGATTATTTTTCTGATTATCTTTGAGAGCAGTTCAGGGAACAGTGTCTCCTGTGCTTGGCCCAGGAAGACAGTGCTTTAGATGAAAGCATAAGGATATTAGCGGTGTCTGTATGCACTGTCAGATCACTGGAAGGCATGTGGACAATGTGTTAAGAGCAGAAAGTGACTGAATGTCAGTAGACAGGAATGAGAAAGTAACTTTGAGAATTGAACATTGGCATTGGAGCAGTCTAAGGGAACCAGACAAAGCAGCGGTAATGTACTGATATTACTACATTTCACTCACCATGGGTTTGGTTTTGGGAGAATCAAGAATGTGCCACAAATACTAGTGTTCAGGTTTATCAGCTCTAGTAATGCTGAGACTGATAATCAAATTTTCCAAATGTATCCTTCCCTGCAAGTCTTTGGATAGTAAATTCATTGTATACTTTCTGAAAAGCAAGTGTAATGTGAGGAATCCATTTCCTTCTGCAAAGCATTATTCTTATTTATATTGTGCCAGAGTCAGGTCAAACAGAAAAAAAAAATGACTTATCTTGTCCTTGGAAATTTATATTCTAAATAAAACCTTTTAACACAAAGGTCTTTTTAATTAGACGGAGAAGGTTACTACACCTGTTGTTAGACATATTAGTGCTGAAGTAGTTCCCATGGGACCTCCACCACCTCCTAAACCAAAGCAAAGCAAAGACAGCACATTCATGGAGAAACTGCATGCAGTGGATGAAGAACTGGCTTCAAGCCCAGTATGCATGGATTCCTACCAGGTAACATATCTGGGGATGCTGCAGTAGTGATTTTTTTTTCATTTAATTTTATTTTATTTTTAGCTCAAGTAAAAATATTTTAGAAGGAAGGTAGCTTTCTGATATTCTCTGCTTGACATGCTACTACGTTCTGCTCTCATTTTTATAAATACAAATAATGAGTTGAATCTGTGTAGTGTATAGAAGGAAAAACTCAAAACTCAGTCAAGTAGCTGTCAGTAAAGAATTATTAGTGATGTGTACTTTTAATTTCTTGAATGCTAACTATACTTTTGTGTTATGCTCATACTTTTCTCAGTTCTGTTGTTGTAACCATTAAATGTAATCCTATGATATTTGTATAATTAGTATATTTTTCCTTTTTAAAGATATCCTGTCAACTTAGTTGTGTTTTGCAAGCAAATACACTATTAATACTTGAGGCAGCTTGGTTGTAAATGGAACTACTATTCCATATTAATAATGAGAAAACTATTACTGATCCTTGTTACTATGCAAGGGTAAGGAGTTGTGAAGAAACAGTCCTGCACTGCTGCTCAGGAAAAGATTATTATAGTTAAAGAAGTCAAGCAGAGTAGAATGTTAAAGAGTCAAATATTGCAAGCGAAGAGAGCTTTCTAGGTCAACGTACAGTTTTGCGTGAGGTAAATTATGAAGAATATTTCTATAATCAGTATAAAAATGCGGTAGCTAGAGTAATGAAAGCTTGGCTTTGACGGAGTACCAAAATAAATGACTTCTGTGGCAAGAATCTAGTGTCTTTGGTATTGGATTTTTGGCCAGGCTGAAAACCCTGCTGTCAGAGAAACTGGAAAAATAGTGGAGAAATTGTAATTCCATTGTGCTTTTTATTCATGTTTCAGTCTCTGGAAGACAGTCTCATTGCCTTCCGAACACGATCAAAGAGACCGCTGAAAGATGTTCCTCTTGGTCAGCTGGAGGCTGAGCTCCAAGCCCCAGATATTACACCAGATATGTATGACCCTAATACGGCAGATGATGAGGAATGGAAAAGGTGGCTTGGAGGACTCATGAATGATGATGTGGAGAATGAAGGTACGTGACAGATTTGTTGTCGTTTTTGTTGTTGTTCATTGGATTTGGTGATTGCATTGAAAGCCTGGAGCTTTTTCTTTCCATTTATACGTAATATACATGATACATGATGGCTGCAGCTGTTACCTTGTTTAGTAGTGCGGATGTGTTTGTCCACCGTCAGCTTTCCTTGCCTTTCATGAGGGCATGAAAGCTTTTCTAAATGGGAATGGCTACAAGCAAGGATACCAATAGTTTGACTTGAAAAGAAGATGGTCTTGATATTGCTTTCATAAAAATGAATAGATTGCTAATTTCAAATGGTACTCCTAGTCCTCTTTCTGTCAGGCAATAAACTAAATGCTTTTCCTCTTGGTTACGGAAATCTTCCTGGTCTTGGTGGTGCAGAGGAATGAGATTACAAAACGTATTTCTTATTAGATGAAGCAGATGATGATGATGATCCTGAATACAACTTCCTGGAAGATCTGGATGAACCAGATACAGAAGACTTCAGAAATGATCGTGCTGTGAGAATTACTAGTAAGTCCTTCAGGAACCCCAGTGGCTTTCTTGTTAAGATTAGTAACTCATTTTTCAAAGTGAGTGTTCTGCTGCAAAGATTTTGCATTGAAGGTAATAAAATAAATAAATAAATAAATAAATAAAACAATCCTCCACCTACCTACGGACTTGAACTGCTCTTTTCTGTAGAGCTATCTTTCTATGAATACATGAAAGGATCAAGTCAGAATTACTGTCCTATCAGATGCAACTTTACTCCATAGCAAACAATGAAGAATCAAACTTAAGACAGTAGGACAGTAAAACTTAAGACAGTCTTTCAAAAAGTTTCAGCCACATCAGAAATTGAGTGCCTGTCTCCTGACTTGAGTATAATTAAATTTTCTGTGACTCGTTACAATCTGAGTTAGCAGATTTATGAATGTATCACTTATCATTCTGTTAATAAAGCATAATAATTTTAGGTCTTATTATAGGTTGGCATAATTTTAAGTTTAATTGTAAAATTTTTTTTCCTTTCCTATATATTTGAAGCAAAAAGTTCTCTCCAAGTCTGTTAACTGAAATTTTCTGGGGCCCAGCCGTAAGGAGGAATATCCTTCCTTTCTGGCCCTCTTTGTTTGCAAGAAGGGATTACACTTAGCAAGAGAGATTGCTTCAACAGCTTGGCATTATGAGAGGATTGCTAAGTGTTTTTTGGAAAAAAAAGAAGCTTCATGTGTCTTTTTAATTTTACTTGCAGAAAAGGAAGTGAATGAACTGATGGAGGAGCTGTTTGAGACAGTAAGTGATAAATTGGGCTTAGCACTGAGGAATAGACCTGACTCAAATTTGACATGAAATTTCTGAAGCTGTAAAGGGAGACCTCTGTAAGATCTGCAGTGCTGAATATGTGATAAGGTGCTGTACTATAAAAGTGTAATTTTTTTGAGTCACTTTTTTTTCGGAAGGAACTAATACAAGCTCTTCTGTAATCCCCTAGCAAAGATTAAAGTATTTGCCAAGAGCGTCAGTAGTGCCTCATGGTGAGCTCTGAACTGAAGACAGTTGGTGTTAAATGTGTCTTGTGAGATTTCTGTTCCTGACTGCTGCTGCACATTTCTTACCAGTTTCAGGATGAGATGGGTTTCTCAAACATGGAGGATGAAGGTCCAGAAGATGAAGATAATGTCACAGAGTCACGGCCAAATTTTAATACACCACAGGCACTTAGGTAGGATCATTTGGTTATGGTATTAGAAAAAGTAAATAATAATGCCATAATGATAAACTTATTTGCCTATCGCTGTAGTCTGCCATCCTCTTAAGAAGGTGCTGCCTTTTCAGAATAGATTGCTTGTTTTGGTTGATCTCAGCCATTTCATTTATTAGAGTGAACACCTGCCTTTACCTCCTTTCTTGTCCCTCTACATCTTTCACCCTTGCTTGACTTCACTGATATCATCTTCCTCAGCTGAATCGCTGACAATAATGAAAATGTAGCTCTTCACAAAGAGGCGGCAAGAACACCTACAATAAAACATTCGTGTCAGGTGTTTGGTCTCAGATGAAATGACTGAGGTCTTCCAAAACAATGATCTGTTCTGTAAAGGCAGCATCTCCCATTGACGGTCCTGCTTCTGCCTCTTGAATCTCTACATTATATATACCATTCCTCAGTATTTAACTTGCATGTATTTCTGAAGTCCTTGCACATATCCCCTCTTTATTACACTAACTGTCAGAGAGAAATTGCTTCACTGTTTAAGTCACTTGCTTCATCTGTTAAACTAACAACAGTTAAGATAGTCCTGATTATTGATGATAAAACTTCAAAACAATGGATAGAGAAGAAGTGGATAGTGGGATGTTGCTGTGTATATTTTTGCTAATAAGCTCTGGAGGAACTGATTTGATCAAGTGTGTGCCTACCTTTTATTTTTTTTAAGTAAACAATTTGGACATAATGATAACCTTTTGTAAGGAAAAGCACTGCGTAAGATTGCTGAGGCCTAGGTCTGAAACAACTATTAAGCCTAGAAATTAGCTTTTGATGACTGTTGGAATGGATTGTTCTTGAAATAATGCTTTGAAGAGGAAAGGCTCTTGGTTGATCATGTGTTTCTTTTTAGATAATAATACTTTTCTATTTAATGAATGACAGAAACTGGCTGAAAGCAAGCTGTGATGTGAATGGTGTCTCCTTGTTTTTGGGGCAGATCAGCTCAAGATCAAGCTGTATCTGTTTGGGAAAGGAGCTAAAATGACGGCTGGATTTTTTTCTGCCACTCTCTCTGGATGAGTAGTACTAGAGAAGAGTGTAGCAGTTCCTTAACCAGCTACAGACTAAAAGCAGGAAAATCTTACCTTCTTGCTTGCTGTTTATATGTGTTTGTCTTTGATAATGGCTAGTTGTATTCATCTTTATTTGATGGGTAGTTTCTCTCAAATGTTTCTTCCCAGTTTTATTTGTATATGGATTTGTTGAAGTTTGAGGATGTTGTTTTGTGGCAAAATGTTTGCCAGTGTTTTTTTGTTTTTATGATACCTTGTTTGAGGTGAATTTTGGAACATTTATAACTGACTTCAGGCCAATTCTAGCAAAGAGAGGTGACTGCTAGCAGAAGTCATATAGGAGAATGTTAATTGGTACAGCTGAAGTAAATGAAAATGTGTCATAAGGTAGGGGGCCATTTGAAGCTATTTTTGAAAAGTCAGGAATACGTACATCCCCCCCTTTTTTTGCTAGAGTAGCAATTATTACTGTAGTATCAACAGCTGTCCAATGGAGTAGTAGGTAACATTTAAAAAAGAAAGAAATTAGTCACAGCATCTGAGTTGGTGTGTGATCTTCTTGGAGATCATCGTGGTAATATGCCATGTATAACACCTTGGTTTAAGGGTTGGGTTCAGACCTTGCCGGATGCTATAATTTTAGTAGGATTGGTTCTACTGTATTGTAGATTCACTTAGATCCTGACTACCATTGACTGTTTTGAAGCACTTCAGTAGAACAAACATGGAGTATTTTTGGGAATGGTGGTCAAGAATTTTAACTTTGCTTAGAATAAACAGTTGCAGCATTGCATCCCAGAACTACATCAATCCTATAGTAGAGTAAAAGCTTCTTATACAAGCCAGCTTTATTCTGGGGTTTTTGCTTGTTTTTTTTGTTGTTTTTTTTTCCCTTCAAGTTGAAGTATGCTATCAAAGCAAGTGGTGCAGGGGGCGATGGCTCTTAAACTGTGCATCATAGATATTAAAATGTTTTAATTGATTCTGAAAATTATTAAATCATATGCTTACCATAATTCTATCTGCCTGATCTCAAAACAGATTTGAAGAGCCTCTGGCCAATTTACTGAATGAACAACATCGGACAGTGAAGGAACAACTTGAGCAGTTGAGGATGAAAAAGTCTTCAACGAAACCACCGCAAGAGTCAGAGAAATCAAAACCTCAAAATGAGAAGCCATTCCAAAGCCTTGTTCTGGATAGTATGCAAAGAAAGAGGCTCCAGCAGCAAATGCAGCAGGTAATAAGAAATACTATCAAGTTTATTAACTTAATGGACATTTACTATATACTGTATTGGGGGGAAAGCCAGTGGTACAGCAAGCACTTCAATGTGTTTCTTTTAGGAATTAGTTGAAAGTGCTATGTTTGAAGCTGCAGCTTTAGTAGATGATATTTGCATGCTGCTGTCTGATTCTGCATCAAAAGTCATTTCAAATTGTATGTGGGAAGTAGAACTTATCTTTTGGGCGTCTCTGCTGATCTTACGTGAGATAGCGGTCTCAGCAATGATCGAATTCTGACTGAAATCACTAATTTGTCAAAGTTCTGTTTTCACATACAACTTTACTACTTCCTGAGAATGTTCCTCTTGATGTAGTTGAGATTCCTCTGTCTCCACAAAACTATGCAGAAATTCACTTTGAAACATTTCAAAAGCTGTCTGGAAGTGGGAGAGAGATGGGAAAGAAGCTCACTTGAGTGTTGTTTGTTTGTTTTTGAGCCCCCCCCCCCACCATATCCATACAAAGCTGAAGAGGACTTCTTTTCAGAACTAGAAACTTACTGTCAGATCAATCTCATGAGGGCAAAGTGCATTCGTTTTGCATGAATTTGACATAAGTACTAACAAGAAACAGCTTATTATTCTGCATACCTAATACAGTGTAATTTCTCGATCTGTAGCGTCAAGGAAAGGACCCAGATCTCTCAAACATGGCTCTTAAGCTAGACTTGTAGAGTATATGACCTTTTTAGTTTTTCAACTGTGAAGCAAGATATGCGGTGTTTGAATGTGTGCATATGGGGAGTTGACTGCTGAAGCCATGGTGTTACAGCTTGCTTAAGAAATGCTTAAATATTTAATTAGAAAAAATATCCTTTCTGTATTTACTGTTAATGGTATGAGATTTGTACACAAAAGTTAAGAATTTGCCCTGAGACTTAAACAGATGGTGTGTTCAAAATCTCTATGGTATCAAAGGTAGCTTTATAAAAAGTTTCTGAGTGTGGTTATTAAAGTTTCCCATCAGTTTTCTATTGTTTAAAAGGTATTTTTTAGACAGAAGCTGGTTTTGGGAGGCTTGGGAGATATTTCTTGCACCTCTGCACTTATATGAACTGAAAAAGATCTAATTTTTCTGATTTTATTCTTTCAGCATGTTCAGCTTCTGACTCAAATCCATCTTCTTGCGAGTTCTAACCCTGCTTTAAATTCAGAGGCCAGTACCACCAGGATGTTTTTGGTAAGGATATGTTTAAAATCAGAGCTACATTAATTTTAATGATAACTGGTTCCTGGAGATATTTTTAGAGCTTAATTTTTTTAATTGGTCCCATTGAAATGGACTTCCACCTTTAAAAAGGGAATCTATCATTAGCGTATTATTAACATGCTCAGTACTTGCAGAAATAATTTACACAGTGTTGACTAATAACGGTGCTTTGAATTGACATGCGTTCGTATTTTTGTATTGTTTTCTTGGAAACACTGAAAACAAAGCTCAAAAAATACAACTTCTGCAATTAGTGAACATTCTGCAACCTTGAAAGGGTCTAGAAAGTCAGAGAATTAATACTATCAGACCAAAATAAAAAAGACCTTTTATTGCTGCTAGATTGGTAATGCTCAAAAATAAGACAGAGGATACTCTTTTATGCCTGTTGTTATAATGCAGTAATGCAAAAAACAAAAGCTTGTCTATTAATGTGATCTTACCTTGCATTTGAAATATTTAAAAAAAATCTTATTCTGTGTTTGACTTTGCAGAGTGAGCTGAGTAACTTTGCTCACAGCTCTACGCTCCTTCGTCAGTCACTCAATCCTAAGTTTCAAACGATGTTCCAGCCGTGTAACTTGAAGGGAGCGCTGCAGCTCATTGAAGATTTTCATGCCCAAGTCCAAGTTGACTGGAGCCCTCGCAAATCCGTGAAAAAGAGTAGTATGTTTTTGAAGGGACATGAGGAGGGAAAGGATTTGCAATGACAGTTATTTCATGCTATGAATCCTTCAAATAAGATATAGCCCAGATTGTTTTCTATTTGAAATGTAATTTTCTTTTCTAATACTTTGTAAGGTATTTTTAGACAAAAATATCAACATTGACTGCCTTATGACTTCCTAAACGTGAAACACAGCAAAGCGTATATGAACTGTAGACTTTGACTTTCATTTGACATCATAGTCCTGTAATTCATTGTTCTGCAGATAATACTTCTAGCTGCAGAGGTCCATCAATAAAGTTATGAAACTGTACATAAATATTCAAATATGTTAGTTTACACATCAAGGAGATGTTCCCTTGATTGGAACATACTTTTTCCTGCCTCTCTACGTCAAATACTCTGAACTGTTGGCTTGAAATGATTTGGTTTGTGATTTTTTTTTTTTTTTTCTGCTGACTAGAGGGTGAACATACCTGAAATAAGCTTTTCACAAGTTGAATTGAAGAGGAGAGGGAAAAGAAAAAAGATAAGAATGTTTTGCCAGTCCAAATTAGAGAGCAAAAAATAAGAAACATGTACATTCTGAAGTACCAGGTAGAAAGTGATAGAGTATTTGCAGCAAAAGGAATAACAGAGTAAGTTTTTACAGATTGGTAGTGAATAATAGTATTTCCCTATGAATGTGACTATCCTCATCTGTCAATTTGTTTCACAGCCAATGAATTTCCATGTTTACCAAAGCAAGTGGCATGGATTTTGGCAACAAGGAGAGTCTTTATGTATCCAGAGTTACTGCCGATATGTTCCTTGAAAGCAAATCCTCCGCGGGACAAGATTATCTTCACCAAGGCAGAGGACAAGTAGGTGCTTAGAATTATTGAATAAAATGTATACAAATTATTATTATTATTATTATTATTTTGTATGGAGAACAACCAGGATGCAAACTTTTGGGCATATGTGTGTATTGTGGAATAGAGCATCCAAACAGCAATCTGGAGTGCTTTCTAAAAGATGCATATTTTTTTTCTTTTCTTTCCCTTCCCTCCTCCATCCCTTTCTCCCTTTTCTTCAGTTTATTAGCTTTAGGTCTGAAACATTTTGAAGGGACAGATTTTCCAAAGCCTTTGATCAGCAAGTATCTTTTACCAACAAAAACTGCCCACCAGCTGACAGTGCGAATCAAGAATCTCAATATGAATCGAGCCCCTGATAATATCGTCAGAGTGAGTGACATGTTCAGATGATGTTTTGGTGTTTTTCAGATGTGTCGGTCTCCCTGTTACTGGTCATACAAAAAGAGATTTTTTTATTATTATTTATTTATTTATTATTATTTTTTTTTAATTCCAAGGACCTTTTCTGTATCTGTGCTTGCACTTTCTTAAAATGTGATCCTTTAATTAGGGATAAGGACTCCTTCAGAAAGACTTCCTCCTCTTTATTTTGCAAGTACTTTAATTACTGTTTTGAAATGCTTAAAGCTAGCATGCATGCGCATGTGCTAGACCTTTAGTGCTTTTTCCCAGAGAAATCAAGATGGCAGTGAGCTCTTGTTCAGCCTTTATTATTCCTTTTTAAGGTTTTGTCTGGATAGTAGTGTACTGAAATAGTGGCAATTTGGATCACTTAATTTGCACAGAAGACTTTCAGAGATCACAGTCCTTAGCCTAGCTCCCAGAAATTGTTGGACAGCTGTTCTAACTGAGATCTTGTGTTCTCTCCTTGCCTCTTCCACACAGTACTATAAAAAGACAAAACAGTTGCCCATTCTGTTCAAGTGTTGTGAGGAGATCCAGCCGAATGAGTGGAAACCACCTGTGGAGAGAGAAGAACATCGCTTGCCATTTTGGCTAAAGGTACAGTTTCTGCTGTTTCTTTATCCAGCGTGTGGGGTTTTTTGTTGATGTGTTTTAGGTTTGAGGGAGATTTTTTGGTTGGTTGAGGTATTTTCTCTTTTTCTTGCAGCTTAGGTCTAGAGTGAGTTGTTTGTCAGCCTACAGGCAAAATGTGGTCTGACTGTATTGTGTGGGAGCCTGCGTTAGCCATCTTTCTCACTGCATCACACCTATGAGAGAAAGTATTCTCCCTTAATATGTAACTTTCTAAAAGGAAAGAAGAAATCTTTTGTGAGCGTGTGCGCTTTTTTGTTATAGGTAAATGTCTTACACTTTGTAGGGGTTCTCTCTTTGAGATTACTTGCACAAGGAAAGACTTAAGTTGAAGGCATAATAATCATGCCTGAGGGTCATCACACAAGACACAAGAGGGTCTGTGTCTGTGGAGAGAATTAGCCTTGAAATTCAGTCCCCTTGATGGCATGCTGGAGTGAAGCTTCATTTCAGTGAAGCTTCCCTCCCACTAGGTCTCGTATTTATTAAAGGAGCCTTTATAAAGTAGTTTGCTTGAGTTGCTCTTTTCAAGCCTTTAGATTCTCTTGAAGACCAAATGAACTTGTGAGTATTAAGCATTAAATAAAATATGCTTTACTTTCAGGAGCAAGTTGCTACCTGCGTTTTGCAGTGCTGTTTGAAGACAATAAGAGAGGGTAAGGGTTGGACTAATAAACCTTTGTTTCATTTAGGCAAGTTTGCCCTCCATTCAGGGGGAATTGAAGCAATTAGCAGAAGATGCCAGGAAGATGCCAGATTCACCTGATGCAGAATCTGTCTTTTTGGGGACAGAGAAGGAAACTTCAGACACAGAACGTGATGAAAAATACCCTCTGCTCATGCCAAAGGGACTAGTACTGACCTTAAAGCCCCTCGCCAATCGATTCTCTAGGAGAACATGGAGAAGGCAAAGGTCTTCAGCTCTGAAACCTGTTCTCATTCGACCAAGTCCTTGTCTGCAGCCCAATTCCAACACTCTGAACATCCAGAAAACTGTGAAGTTATCCCAGTCAGAAGCTCCTCCCAGCAAAGTTATGGTTCAAATTCCTCGGTTAATCCAGCCAGCTACAGTCATGCAGCCTGTGCCAGGAGTGCAACCTTTGAATGTTCCAGCAGTGGTAGGAAGTGGGGATGGCTTGGAATTTCAGAATATGCTCTCCACTTCACATTCTGATTCCAGGCAATCTTTTTCAGCTGTTGTACCACAAGCAGTAGTGTCCTCAAGTCCTGTAACTCTTCAGCCAAAACTGATGTTGCCAGCTTTGGCTGGACCAAAGCTCCGCAAACCTGGTGTTCGCAAGGTATACCAAAAGAAAAAAGGGACAAAATCTGCCCCGTTGATAAAGACTTCACCTTTGTTTCAGCCATCTCCTGTCATCCTTACTGTACCTGCTACCACAGTGAAAGTGGTTAATATAGGCAATGGTTGCAATATGATTCAGCCCATAAATGCAACAGTTGGTAGAGGCACTCAGGCTATTCCAGTTACAACCTTATTGGTAAATCCATCCACTTTCCCATGTCCATTAAATCAGCCTTTAGTGACTTCTTCAATTCCTTCATTGATAGTCTCTCCTAACCCTGTTGGTCTTTCTACATCATCTGTTGTTGAAAATGAAGAACAAGTGAATCTGGCTCCTTCGTGCCCTGCTGTAAATAACAAAAATGCCTATCCTATAGTTGAACCCAAGGTTGAACGCCAAGAGTTGTACGTTTCGTGCTCAGCTGTCTCCCCGAAGAAGGAACGCAGTACATTTCCTGCCACTTCAAATAATGGTAGCCAGGAAAAGGTAAATAAGAGTGACTGCTGTAGCTGGACAGTGGTAGCGACAGAGGAGGAAAACGCCTCAGAGCCATTATCTGTGGACCTTTCTTCTCATTTAGAAGATTCAGATGAAGCAGTGAAAATTGAACGTGAAGATTCAAATGATGCTATCAAGGAAGTAAATCCAAAACAGAAGAGGGATCTTTTATGTGCTGAAGTGAAGGAGGAGTTCATGCTGGACCTTGGCCAGGAGCTGAACGTGGAGGCTGCATATGCATGTCCAAATGAGCTGAAAGAAATAAAAAAAGAGTGTACATCATGCGAAGAGAAGGGAGAAGAGGAAAGACAGGATTTGCAGTCCCCTCCGTGTGACGAACAGCAGATAGATGCAGGCATTGTTCCTGGACCACAAGTAAGCAGCGAGTCTCCTAAGAATCATTCATACACAACAGATATTGAAGCAGAATTTAGTAGTCCACTAGGAAAACCAGAGGATTCATCCAGTATGGATGGCCAGTCTGTTGGGACACCAGCTGGCCCTGAAGCTGGAGGAGAGAAAGAAGGACAAGAGGAAGAGGAGGAAGAAGACTTTGACGATTTTACCCAAGATGAGGATGAAGAGATGTCATCAGCCTCAGAAGAATCTATTCTCTCTGTGCCAGAACTTCAGGTAAAAACAAACACAATTTCTTAAATATATGTTTATATGTATTTATATATACCACAGTTTGATTCAAATGGAAAACTAAAATATTAGCTATATATTTGTGTATTGTATTATATAATTTTAAAACACTAATGCTTGTGCTGTTCTACAGAGAAATTGGACATCACATGTTTCTGGGGAGACTTTTAAGTCCAAGCTAGGGAATATCTTGCAAATATCCAGGCTTAAATTGTGCTAAGTTATAAGAACTTCCTCAATTCAGGCTGTTCTTTAATAAAAAGTAATTTAACTGAAAATGACTTGCTGAAATATGGTTCCAGCAAGCCTTCAAGACCTAAGAAGCCTATTAAGGGATTCTGGCTAACTTAAGACTTTTCTAAATGGCAAACAGATGTTCTGGTTCTCAGAATTCTGTCACTTCACTAGAGATCTAATTGGTCAGATGTTGATCTGTGAAATTAGCTGTTAAGATTATGATGGAGTGAGCTAGTTGTTGAATGGCATTAAAACCAAAACTAAAACACATGGGGGTTTTGTTGCTTTCTAAGGAGACGATGGAAAAACTCACTTGGCTTGCAACAGAGAGACGTTTAAGCCAGGAAGGAGATTCTGAAGAGGAGAATTCTCAGGAAGAGAACTCGGAGGAGGAAGAGGAGGAGGAAGGGGAAGGAGTAGAGAGTTCACAGAAAGATGATGAAATATCTGGAGATATATCTGAGGAACCCAAATCTGCCTTCATGTTGATGAAGACAGCCCCACAGGTAGAAGCCAACAGAATGCTACCAGGTAAGTTCTGTGTGTTTCTTTTGACTTGGGGCATGGGGGAAATGGAACTAATACCAGAATCAAAACTATGCAGAAATTGCATTCAGGTTTGATTTCATTTAGCATGTCTGAGCTTAGTGGTGCTTTCCATCTAGAAATAGAATTTTGCAACAAAATCACAGTTCTGTAAAAATGCTTCTTGGCATAGTAGCCCTAGTGGGTGTGAATCGAATTGAGTATCTTTACTTCATTGTAATGCATTTACACTTCAAAAATGTGGACAGATGAAATTTTTGTTTGCATCAACTTAACACCCAACATCAATATAAGAACAAGATTAAATACTCAGAACTCTCGCATCTTCACTAAATTTGAAATTTGCATTACAGGGTCATCACTAATGTGTTAGAGAACAATAAATGGAGCAAAAATAGCATCTTAATAGAATGTAGGTGATGTTAGATGAATTTGAGCAGTAAATGTTTGGGAGAACGTGGACTACAGCATAGTAGATCAGTAGATGCCTAAGCTAAAAGTGCAAAAATCTCAGTGTAGCAACTCTGAATATACTATTTCATTCCTTACCGTCTGATAACACAGTTAGCTAACTGTTCTGTTAACTATATTCATGTCAGTAACTTATTACTACTGTTAGAATAACTTGCAGGTGTTGTATCCAGTTCTGAGGTTCATATCTGTTTGGTATCTGTATCATAGTCACCCATTAGGGTGAATCCCATTTAGGATCAAAAACGGATTTGCTGCAGTGTCCACAGACTCTTTCATCAGCTACTAAAATAAGAAACAGCCATTTTAGAATTCGTAAGTCGGCCTGACCAATTAAAAAAAAAGTATCTTATTCCTACGTTATAAGAGTGAACTTATTGCCAGCTCTGAAAACCTGATTTTCTATTGCAATATAAGTCTAGAAAAATAGTTCTCTGTCAGCCCAGAGAAGGTGTGAAACAACATGGGCAACCCACATTGTGCTTCTTCACAGGAGAGAACATGAAAGCCCCTGGGAAGAGCAGGAACTCCCACAGAACCAGAAATAAGAGGGGACGGACTCGTGCTAGCAAAGATACCTCTAAACTGCTCCTTTTGTATGATGAAGACATCCTGGAGAGAGATCCCCTGCGGGAACAGAAAGATCTGGCATTTGCACAAGCCTATCTAACCAGGGTGAGCCAGAACAGCATGTAGCCCAGAAACAGGAACTTCAGGCAGCTTGTCTTTTAACACAGTTTAAGCTTGAGCCACATAACTACCACTTCTAACAGGGCCTTTTTTAATTTCAGAATTTGATCGTCTTGGATTCAATTCTCCTCTCTCTTATGAGCAATCTGCATTTATCTCTTAAAGAAGCAATTTTGTTGGTGCAACAAAATTGAAAGCACTGTATAAGTGCTGAGTAGCAGGAGATTAAAAAGATTACTAAATTAACTTGTTTTATGTAGTCCTATGAAGGTCTGTTGCTCTTTACAGGTGCGTGAAGCCTTGCAGAATATTCCCGGAAAGTATGAAGACTTCCTTCGCGTCATCTATGAGTTTGAGATTAGCACTGATAAACGAACAGCTGTAGATCTCTATTCCACTTTACAGAAACTGTTGCATGAGTGGCCACAGTTGCTCACGGATTTTGCTGCCTTTCTTTTACCAGAACAAGCTTTGGAATGTGGACTGGTAAGTAGAAGGAAAGAAACAGACCAACAGACCAAGCAGAAAAATGTAAATGCTGTGAGAGTGGAAGAACAAGGAGTTCTTCCTAGGGCAAGGAGAAACAGGTGGTAAGTCATTTGCTTACCTCCCTGTTTTATTACTTAGAATTGAAAATTCTAGTGTCTGTCTTAAGACACATACTGAATATGGCTGTGGAGATTCAGTGTTTCTCAATTGCATCCTAGAACCCAACAGCAGAGAGACAACATGCAAATACAGCAAGTGGAATGCTTTCCTTGTCACAGAAAGCAGCCTTCCACTTTGTAAGATGGAGATTTTCACTTGTTACATTCCTCCTGGATTTTCCTATCTTGTTGAAGCAACACTTTATAGATCACATAGGTATTAATTGCACAAAGTATTATTTCTTGTCTGTTTCCTCCACCTCTTCCTAGTTTTGCAGTGGCTGTCACTACAAATGGAAAACAAATAGCGGAAGTGGAATTTTATAGCTTAAGTCAACTAGAGATGCTTGGAAATATATTCTTGGACATGAGAGATGAATCTTTTTCTTTTGGTCAGTTTGAAGAGCAACAAGCATTTGAAAAAAGCCGGAAGTTCCTTAGGCAGCTGGAGATCTGTTTTGCTGAAAATCCTGCCCACCATCAAAAGATCATCAAAGTTCTGCAGAGTTGTGCAGACTGCCTCCCCCAGGAGATTGCAGAGGTAATCCAGCATCCAAGTATCCCCTCTCTCTGAAAAAGCCCCAAGAGTACAATTACTTAGCCTGCTTCATTGTTCCCTTGTGCTGCTCTTTGAGACCACAAGAGCGTAACAAGCTTGATCTCCCCCGTGGGGTCTGATAGATCATTGAGGCTCTCTCTTCATCAGGCTTTACAGTTAACTAGCCTTTGTGCATCTCATCTCTCTTCTACTTTCACCTTGCTTTTATCACCTTGCAGATGAAATTTTAGCCTTTGCCTAGAATTTTGAAGGGATATTTCTTTGCTAAATAGATAGCTGGAAATGGAATGTTCTCAGAACAGCTATGAGGTGGTATCAATGCAAGCATGTACTTTCATGTAGGAGTTCTAATAAGCCTTGATGTTCCATTTGCCTTGAGAAATCCTCCCAAGGAAAATGAGACAACATGAAACGAAACACTGATTTTTCTCTGGATTTCTCTCTTTCAGCTAAAGACCCAAATGTGGCAGCTGTTGAAAGGACATGACCACTTGCAGGATGAGTTCTCCATTTTCTTCGATCACTTGCGCCCCTCAGCCAGCCGCATGGGAGACTTTGAGGAGATCAACTGGACAGAAGAGAAGGAGTATGAGGTGGAGCAATCTTTTCCTGAACCAGGAAAGATAAGAGATGCTAGAAACACTTGAAGGATTTGTAGTGAGGCTGCATTTCTAGAGTGAGGAAGGTAGCAGAGTGGGATAGCTGCAGGTGGGCTGGTGCAGATGTTTCATATTCTTAAACCATTTATGTTTGTTCTGACAAGACTGAACTTGCGCTGCACTAGAACTGAACTTGAATATTCAGAAATTTGTGGAGGAAATGAAGTTGCCTCCTTGAAGCACTATCATGATAGAGCAGTTTGTTTGTTTTCTTTTAGTTTGATGGGTTTGAAGAAGTGTCTTTACCAGATGTAGAAGAGGAGGATGAACCACCTAAGATGCATGCAGCCTCAAAAAATAAGAAAAGGAAAGAGATTGGAGGCCAGAACAATGACAAGGTGGGCCTGGCATACCTCACTAGTCCACATGCGAGGGCTCTAAGCAAATGCATGTCTGCGAGGATAAATGTATCTGTACAGAGAGACATGAGAACAGTCTAAAAGGATTTGAAGAAAGGGATTAAAAAGTTTCTGTTGTGCTTTTCTTGTTAACAGCATAATTGCTTTAGTTCTCTCTGGGTGTTCACAGAATGCTACTCTGCCTTTCCTGGCTTCCTCTGGGATTAACCTTCCTCTGACTGTCATCTTTGTGTACAACGCAAATTTGTCATCTAGAGTATGTCTGTTTCCAGGAGGTCGAGTGGGTAGATGGAATGAAGGAATGTTTGTGTCCCTGCCATGAAGGGAGTAGCGATCTCAGGCTCAAGAAAAGCAAAAGGAGGACCTGCGGCCATTGTAGTAGTAAGGTTAGTTGATAGGCCAAGTCACTGGACTTGGTGAGTGGAAAGAATAGTCATGCCAGGAAGCCCCACTGTTTGTTGTGATGATCTGTTCAGCCTTGGACCTCCTGTCTCCAAAAAATAATGTGCTGGGGAAGAAAATGAATCAAAAGACAACCAATACACTGGCAATAGTGTCTCCCTCTTCCAAGCTCTGACTACTGCTCTACCTGGCCTTCCCCGTCTATCTCCCTTTCACTTTCTACTTTCCCTCCTTGCTCTGCTAAACAGTATTAATTTTGATGTTCCTTTAAGATTTTTTTTTTTTTTGGGTGGAAGATACTTGTGTGGCCAGTGTGTGAAAAGAACTGTGCATGTTTATAATAATTTTAAAAATCATTTTCCTAAACACAAATAAGTTGCCAAATTGAAGCATTAGTTAGCATCAAGGAATACTTCTGAGGCAAAGGCTGAGGTGTTAGGTTTGGGCAGATACACCTCATCTGTAATCATATGCCTATATATTGATTTGCAGGTGTGTGATAGCAAATTTTATAAAAGTAAAGATTCTCAAGAACTGACTGTTAGCCTCGTTCAACAAGAGTCAAGTCTGCAGCCTGAAGGGAAGAATTATGGAATATCCAGGGATCCTGTAGAAGAGAGCTTGGAGAGTAGAGATGAGGGAGAAGATATCCAGAGCAGAACAAAAACTGCGTCTAGGAAAGTGGACCCTCTGGTTTCAGGTCTGTGAAAGTCTCCTGTATGTGTCAGTCATCTCCAGACTGGTTCATACAAATGAAATCAAGCATAGGACTTCCTAATGCAAATTCATTGTAATAATGACAAATTATAATAATCTTTTTTCTTTCTTTCATGTTTTTTTCCTCCACTCTAGATTCTTTTAAGCATGCAAATATCCAGAGCATTGCCCTCAAAGAGTTCTGCTGACCAGAAAATACTCTGCCTTTTGTAGAACGATTGAGATACATTTAAGCTTGTTGCCAGCATATTAATCAAAATCACCATTGCTCTAATATTCCTTTAAATAATCCCCTTCATGCTACTTGTTTCTCCTTTGACTGAGTATAGAAAAGGGGAAATGTGATTACTGCACGACAAATGCTCTGAAAGGGATCCCTTCCTTCTTTCAGTAATTGTGTTCTCAGTCAAGGTTAGCTGGAGAAAATGCAAGGCTTGCCTGAAGAGGTTTAAAATTAATGCATTTTAATGTTTATAGTTTATAGTGTTTTCATAAATGGGATACCAAAAGCTGCAGTGTGTGTTTCACTTGAGAATGTTGTCCTGGGCAATCCACTTAAGCTTTTTTGTGTGGTCATCACTTCTCCACTCAGCAGTTCGTTGTGGCAACACACAACGATAAAGAAAATGCACTACAAAATGCCTTATTTGAAGCACAGGATGGGTAAATTGCAGCTAGATTTACAATGCTGCTCCCAGACTGTGCTCTGATTTACAGCATTATATCCTAGAATGCGAACACCTTTTAAAGAAGTTTTCTTTACTAACAGCCATTTTAAACTTGTTTGGGTTTCTTATCAGGATGTCACATAGAAAGAAAGATTGTCTCCTGCAGACTTGCATCTTCTGAAAAAGCTGCATTGCCAGATAACCAAGTTCGAGAAGGAGGTGCCAGTGCTGTTGTGAATACTGCAAAGGATAGTTGTTCTTACATCGCTGGCCCTGGATGGACAGATCTACGAAAAGCTGCTCTAAAACTACCTCAAGAAACCAAAGACAGCTCTTGCACTGTAGGAAGTGACAGTGAGGGACTAAACCAGCAACATCAAGGAAATGCAAATACTTCCCTTGGGCTGGGTGGAGATCTGCTGTCTTATTCTGCTACAGTAAAAGGTTTAACAGGGCCTAACTTGTCGTCTGGAAGTAGTTTATATCGGACTGAAGAGCTTCATTCAGGTGCATCAGATGAGCTTGCTGTCTTTGGTCACACTTCAGATTTAGGCATGAAAGAATTTGAGAGGTCACCTTTGCCTTTGGAAGGAAAGTCTGAAGCAAAGCAGGGTTGGATTACACCAGGTAGAAAACTGACACCAGGTAAGAGCTGCTGCTCACAGTTCCCTGATAATCACAACATCCTTTTGGAAGCAGATGGTATGGACTGCACCAGAGGCTCTCCTGAGAGCAGATTAAAGTCAAATACAAATGAGTACTTCGAGGTACATGAGCATTCTGAGGAGCTGGAATACAGAGTGCTCGATGCCTCCTTGGGGCAAAGGGAAGAGGAGCAGCAACAGCAGCGAGTCACAGAAGCAACAGTATGTGCTAAGAATAGCAAAGTCAGCTCTACCGGGGAGAAAGTTGTCCTCTGGACCAGGTATGTGTACCTCCACTGCATCTTACCTCCGTAGTGCATTAAAGGCTTCATCTTTGGTAATAAAGAGTATCCTTTACTTCCATCTTGTTTTTCATTTTCTGATGTCTTCTGCCTCTTTCCTTGAATAGTCTTGCCTTGTTTCCTCTAAACAAAGTCCATCACAGCAGCCATCTTGTTCTTTGAGAAACACTGTACTGCTTGTGGCAGTATAATTGTTGTAATACTTCAGGCTGGGGAGGAAACACCTTTTTCTTTTCTACAAAAAGGTTTCAAAAGAAGAAAAACGAAGAAAAAAGCAGACTAACTGCAGTTCTGCTTAGAGCTACCTCTTTAGGAGTAGAAGTAGAGGAAAAAGCCAGCTGGGCTTGTTCTATGACAAAGTTACCTTTTCTCTGAAACAGACCTGTGAGGCTGGTGGTAGTTTTCTCTGATGCTTTAATAACCATTCTGTTGCTTGCAGGGAGGCTGATAGAGTCATTCTTACTACCTGTCAGGAGAAAGGAGCCCATCTGGAAACCTTCCATGCCATCTCACAGAAACTGGGCAACAAAACTGCTAATGAGGTAAGGGGCTAGTGTGGAAAAGGCTGCATATACTGAAGTGAATGGGAGGGTGGATATGAAGGTCTTGCAGAGATTTGCTACCATATTATCTGTCAAAAACTTGTCATGTCTAATCCTTACAGAAGCTATTTGTTGTACCTTCTACAGCATCCTATGGCAACAAGTTTGAAAATCTCAGTGCGTAAGGAAAAATGATTTGGCGTGGTGTTTTTTTCCCTTCTTCTAATTTACTACTTAATAACAGTCGTCAGACTTCAATTATCCGCACAAGAGCTAATCACTCCCCATTCTCAAATTTTATCCTTGTTATCCAGTCAAGGACTAGTTTATTTGTTCAGATGCTGTACAATATCCATTCTCATCTATCCCATTCTCTTAAATTTTTTAGTTGGGTAACCAACACTATAGACCAAGGATGCTTCATTTTTTTTTTTCTGTTCCCCTTTCTTAAGAGTATGTAACTATCTACCTTTCCAGTGTATTTTGACAAGATAACACTGTCTGGTTCTTTCTACAGCACGTGGCATTATTCTTTCATTATTCCTGTGTCATTCATAATTTGTTAGCAATAGCTTCTCTTATTTTCCCTTCTAGGTGTCTAGAAGGCCTTGTAACATTGCTATCTTTACGGCCATTTTGATTAATCCAACTTTGGTGTCAGTTATTAGCATTCCGTTTGCTTGGTGGCGGTGGTTGTTGCTGTGTCTCATTTAACTGGAACTGTTTCCTTATTTCCTAAGTGGTCTTTAGCAACCTTTCCCCCGGCAAGTGTGTAGGCTTTGTTGCATTAAGTGTCTGTGCCAGTCACTTTACCCACGCATGAGGATTTTGTTTGGAACACTATGGGTACTTCCCCTGCAAGGCTAACAACCTGATTTGTTCTGGTGGAACCAGAAAATATAAGGGCCTTGTTCCTTTTTCTGCTGTTGATAGTCTAGCCTTGTGTTTGGTACCAGAATTGTTTCAGTGACTGCTACTTGGGTCTTCAGCCTTCTACTTCTATACAGGAAAGCATGAGATTTGTCTGTTAACCTTCTCTGCGTCATTGTCTAGATGTCTTTCAGAACCGCCAGTCTTTGCCAGCAAGTCGGTAGAATATGACTGTTCTTCCAAAGAGAACAAAACAAAACAACGGTTCCTGCATTTCTTTTTCCCTTTATGATTGAGGCTTAGAGAAATCACTGTGCTTTTACATTAAGTAACTTCTTACTGTGAGAATTCCCTTTTGTGACACCTTTTAGGCTACTAGTCATTTCTGATTTCCTCTGTTCTTCAGGTATCCCACAGGTTCAAAGAACTGATGAAGCTCTTTCATACGTCTTGTGATGGAAGCTCTGAAGATGAGGAAGATGCAACTAGTACTAGTAATACAGACCAGTTGTCAGATAAAGATCTTCTGTTTTCTGAAGACGAACCAGATGACTAATTTTTTTTTTTTCTGGCCTGATAAGCTGCTTACTACATCAGGAGAGCTGTTTGCCAGTTTGGTGCTACCCAGGTGCTGTGGTTAATGGAAAAAAATCTTTGAACAGATACCTAATACGCCTTTTGTTTTGGTTCACTTTCCTGATACGCTTGTTAAAAGCTACAGTTCTAAATCTGTCTTGAACTAAAGGAATGAAGAAAGTTGTGAGGGTTAACATGCTTTAGAACCTATATGGGTAATTCTAAAAATTGAGTTACAAAAGTGATACTTATGGATATTGACCTCAGTGCATGGTAAAGAGCTTGACCAGCAACCTTTTGCAGCACATGCAATAGAGAACATGTAAATATTGTACAGTAAGATGTCTGTTTTCCATGTGGAGCAAATACCTGAGGGTTTTGTTTTGTAAATTTCTCCCTTATGTTGATTGTATGTGGGAAAGTTACAACCTGAAAACTGTATTGATTGTGCAGTCTTATTCCAGCACTGTAAAGCAAGTTCAGTTTGTTGCAACTAGTGCTTTTTTTCACTTTGCAGAGACAAACGAAGATCTTTAAGGAGAAACTTTCCTCCTTTGTAACAAAGCCACAAGTAGCTGGACAACACGAGCCAGTATCTTTAGTAGGATTTTACTGAAATGAAAGGAAAGTAGCAACTGGGCCAATGTTTAAAACCCTTCCCTTTATTTCAAAAGTGATCTTAACCTTACTCCTTCCACTATTTCCAGTGATAAAGATGAGTTAGTCTGAATCAGTTTCATCTTCAGATTCATCTGCTTCAAAATTTGTTTTATAGCACTGTGCTAGAGTTCTTAGTTCATGTAGGGCCTCCTGAAAGTCATCATGTTCAACTCCAGTGGAGAAGAAGCTAGCCCATCGCCGTGTATCCAGCTTCTGTAGCTCCTTGTATAAACTGCACAGGACTGTGTGCAGAACAGGTGAGGACTGCAGTGCAGTTCCTACAGGAATGCTTTCAACAGCTGCAGGAAAAACCATCTTTGTTGAAATATACAAGTTGAAATTTGTTCCCCTACTCTACGATCTTCTTTTCTTGGTAAGTAGCTGCTTCGCTGTAACTCAGTGTAGCAGAAAAGTTGCTGGACGCTAATCTTTTTTTGCCCCATTAATTCACACAGTATTAAAAAAAACAGGAAAAAAGTCCTTTGCTAGACCTTGCTGCCCCACTTGATAGTTTTCTTTTGCAAAGTTAAGAGGCATACATTACCTGTTGAGGAATAACTGAGAGGTTTGTCCAAAAGGAAGCCTTCTCTGGTGAGAAGAGAGGAAAAAAACTGGGGGTACGGAGGTAAGGTACGGCATGGCTGCTCAAGCACATGAGATATGCTATAAAAAAGAAATTGAATAAAGTTATCTAAAATTCATTACCTTCTGTAGCTTCTAGCTAGTGTTCCTTTTTCTAAAGTTGCAAAACAGAGATTATTACCAACCTGAAGGTCCCAGGAGACAAAGTATGTAAGTAATGCTGCAGAATCTGCTCCAGTGTCTCACCAGCCTGGAGTGCAGAAGCAGGCTGCTCTGCTGGACAGTTGCTACAAAGAGAACCATGAACTGGATGAGCAGGAAGAGGGGGCCTAAATAAAGATGCTGGTAACTCAGCGGTTTGGTAGCTGTTTTAACTACAAAGCTAGAAGCATGTATGTGGTTTTTTTTTTTTTCTCTCTTCTTTTTTTAAAAATGCTCAATTGTCAGTCTTTAATGCAAGGATAATGCCTGGACTTCAAAGAATGAGTCTCGTAAGAAATCATTACTAGCCGGAGGGCTAGAACACTGAAGGGAAAAGTGTAGTTCAAATGCTGATTACCTGTTATGACTTTCTTTGCAAATTCCTCTTAGCACAACAGACTGAGCGAAACAGTGGCTGACCTTTTGCTCTCTGTATGAAGACAGAAGTTTCCAGGGCATGTCTTGCTTGTGGGTGCATAAAGTATCTAGGAGCGAGTGGCCATGTATGATAGGAAAGGGTACAGCAGCCAATGCAGCCACAACCTAAGAGTCAGAGAGGGGTTGACAATCATGGTCCATAACACACCCCTCACTCTCATGATACAGTCCTCTGTCCTACAAAGATGACACAGATAGTGCTAAACGTGTGTGAAACAGAACTGTAACACTAGCTCTTCCTTTTAGTAGCAGTTCAAGTAGGGTAGAAAAGATTAAAGTTGCTATTCTCTAAGCCCTTACCTTTCGCCCGGAGAAGTTAAGTGTTTCAGCAAAGCGTGTCATTGAGCACTGCGAGGTACGGAGTCGATAAGGAACAGTAAGAGTATCAAGTACTGCTGCCAGGATTGCACTGCTGTGGTAGTTAAGTGACGCCTACAGAGGAGACAAGTGAAAATGTTACAGAACAAAAGCTAATTCATCAAATTAGATATGACCTACATAAAAACACAACTTACAGTATACTGAACATTTTTTTTTTAAGGTTGTAGCTGATTAAGAAAAGAACAAGTCTGATCTCAGTAGGTTCAAATTCATTAAACAGACAGTCATAGCTGCAGGGAACACTTTTTAGAAAGTGATAAATCTCAGAAAATAAAAAGATAGAAGGTATATGTTGCTTCTAGATATACTGATACGTAGTACATACATCATAATTTATATAGGGAAATGTAATGGGAGGTCCTGGTTTGATTCCTAGACTCCCACTGAGTGACAATGGGCAAAATAGTGAGCTCTGACTGGAGAGATGGACGATTCCTAGGGCTGTGTTCATCAGTCTGTAAAAATCCTTTTGAGACTCCTGGGGGGAGAAAAAAAAAATCCAGCTATTAAAAGCTGAGATGCAAACACGAACTAGCCTAGTTTAGAAGAGGCAGGAAAGTTTCATGAGTTCTTGTTTTCCCTCTGTATACTTACTCCTGTTTTATGACTGACTGGTGTCAACCCCCAGGTCAAGATTCCCTTTCCAGAGTATTCATCATGGAGCAGTTCTGTCACCTTGGCGCCAACTCCAGAAAATCCATTGTGTAGGTCACACAGGACTTGAAATCCCTGCATAAAATGGACAGCATCTGAATTTCTGCTTAGTCTAAAACAGGAGCTTTCTCAAAAGAAAAAATAACATCAACTATCAAACCTGCAAATAATCACACTCCTCCACAAAAAAGTGCAACCGATCTTCCAACTCCTCTAGACATACAGGATCCTGCAGCAGACTTTCACCTTGCCCAAAAGCTTCTAGACAACCAGACTCCCTAATAAAATGGAAAAGTTACTCTTCTCTCCCTCCCTCCCTCTCTCTCCTTTTTTTTTTTTTTTTTTTTTTTTTTTTTTAAAAAAAGGCAAAGTTAAGAACATGGTTAGGATGACCCATTTGGCTTTTGAACCAAATGTGTATTGCCCGTTAGCAGGCCTACCCATCATGGTTGTACTGCTGTATCACAAAGATGCTCTTGGGATGCAAGTGCACGTTGAGGTAATCGGACCAAACCTGCGTGCTGCCACCTGAGTAAATTTCTTGGTAAGCAGTCAGCCGTGAAAGGTGAGGAAGTGCATCTAGAAAGAGCATTAATGAGAAGCAAGATACTTTCAACACTGAACAGCCCCTTGAATTGAAAAAAAAAAAAAAAAAAAAAAAAAAAAACTTCCCTGGAGTTATCTGATGCAGCAGCCTCATCTATTTGCTACTACTACCTGCCTTTCTTCTAGCAAAAAGTTATCTCATCCCATCACTTTCCTTCTCCTCTTCTACCCTAGTACTTGTTCACAGACAATTGTCTGCTGTCAGGAGGCTGCTCTAGTTTGTTGAATTCTTCAGTCCTCAGCAAATAAACCAAACCCATCAGGCCAGTCAGTACAACCTGAGGAATGTACAGGAACCACGCACCTCTCACAGCAGCACTTGAGGTGCCCTCTCCCACCGAGGAAGCGTCGCCCTATAGCAAAGAAAGAGTGCTGGGGTGCTGGTTATGGGATGCTTTTTGCCTAATAATCACTCCTGGGTGGGTGCGTGGGTGCAATGTTACAGCAGACATGAGGTGCCCCAACAGCTGTATAGCACAGGCAATAGAGCTCTGCCTGGGCCTCGCCCTGCCCGGCGCAGCCCCGTGCTCACCCTCCGCTGCTTGCCGTCCCGCACCGCGCCGGCCTCGTAGGTGGCCACGTCCCCGCGCCTGCAACACAAATGGGCGGCGGCTGCCAGCGGCCTTGGGGCGCCGCCGCGCCGCCCGCGCCGCCACTCACCAGGCCGCAGCCGTCGCGTCAGGGCCTGCACTGCGCCGCCAGCCGGGCCTCAGCGCGCCCAGGCCGCCTGCAAGACAGCGCGTCAGTGGCCACTGTCCCCCTGCCCGTCCGCCCGCCCCCGCCGCCAGCTACCTTTGAGCTCCAGCGCGACGAGGCGCGGCGCGGGGGACTCCCCCCCGGCCGCCTCCCGCAGCAGCACGGCGCCGCGCAGCTCGGCATCTCCGTCGGCGTCCTGCGGGCGGGGAGCGCATCAGCCAGCATAGCCCGGCCCGGCCCGGCCCCGGCCCCGGCTCCGGCCCCCGCCGCTCACCTGCAGCCCCCACCAGTGGGCGCCCACGCAGCCCGCGTAGTGCCCCAGCTGCAACGTCACCGCCGCGCGCGCCATGCCACCCGTGCCGCCGCGCCGGCACCCAACGCGCATGCTCCCATTGGCTATAAAACCGGAAGCGCGAAGAGAAGCGCAAGTCGCGCGCCGTGGCGTCGCCACCAGAAGAACGACACGCAGCTCCGGCCAGACCTTTATTATGTTACAGGGGCCCCGCGAGGCGCTGCAGCTGCCGCGGGTTGGCTCCGCTGAGGAACCGCAGCTCGTCCCGGCCTTCCGCCGTGCGCCCTGCAAGAAAGACGGTGCATGGGGGCCAGTCCTGGGCAGCTGGCCCCGGCCCCAAGGCTCCCCTCGGGGCCTGCACCGTGCCCCCCACCTCTTCCCCCCCACCCCTGCCCCGCCCGACCACTCCTCATAGCTGTTTCCTGATGGGCTCCGTTAAAGAACCGACCTTTCTCGTGCTGAAGCCACTTGCGATCAAGGTAGTAGTGGTAACAACTCTCAAACTCCTGTGGGCTATAGTTTGAAACTCTGACAGGAATGAAAGGGTCCAAAGCATCAAAACCTTCCTGGAAAGGAAAGAGCAGCTGTCAGACACACGGGAGAAACACTGTGCTACTGACCATTCCCCAGCCTAATTGCATTTTCCTGACTGCTGGAGTTGTGTGGGAAGAGGCACCGCTCAGCTGCGAGCAAGCCCAAGCAGAATTAACTCAAAGGAGAGCATAAACATATATGATTCAAAGAGGTATTAAAGCAACGTCTGCAAGTATGGAGACACAAAGCAGGAAATCTGGGGTAGGGAAGAGCTACATCAACAAGATGGAGCAGGGTTGTGGCTCGCTCCGCAGCTAGTCCAGCTGTATTTGTTCATGAACCACAGCAAATTCCTTCTGCTTCTGAGGCCGTGCTGCAGGGGCCTGGAAAAGGATGATGAGAACTTTGGGGATATAGGGGGTCAAGGAAACTGAGAAAACTAAAATCCATCTGCTGGGAATACAATTCATAAATCAGGCTTTGTATTTATGTTCCCCAGTGCAGAGGGGGAAAAGACAAGGACATGACTCACCTTTCCTAGTAACTCATGGGGCAAATATGCAGAACTAGGTTTGAAGAGAGAGCCTGTTTGGCTAAGTGTTGTCACAATAGCACCTCCATTCTAAAACAAATGGATTAGAAAGCATTTGAATTGCAAATGTATTATTTGTGAAACAGCTAAGGATTCTGAACATATGAGGCATTCTCTTCCTTGATCTTAAGAGTTATTTCAGTTACAGCTTCCTCAGGTAGTTTCTGAAATGATGTAAAATCACTTTTAGAATTCCCTACCCTGAGTCATGAAGAAAAAGAAAGAAGGAGCACTGCCTATTAATGACAGGTCCTGCCCCCCCCCCTTCCCCAAGGTGATTGCACTCAGATTGCATATCAAGGACTACCAATATAGTGCTTCTAAGTATTTCAGTCCTGGTATTCCAAGTGTAACTTCAGCACAGGCAAAACAGTTGGCATTTCCAATACTGGCATTAAATGTGTCATTCTTACCTATAAATGGCTTTCAATTGAAGCACCTAAAATACTTTAAAAATGACTTTTCTATATACTTTTTAATCTGAAGGCTACACCTGCAAGAGATACGTGCATGTGAGGAACTGAAAAACAAGCAGAAGGAATTCACCTCCTGTGGCACAGTTCAACAGTTCCTATAAAGTGAAAGTTCTCATTATTTCAAAAAGCTCGTGAAACAAAATGTTCCTAAGGACTGTTAAATGCAAGGACATTTCCTCTAGCTCAGAAGTCCAAGTCATAAACTACAGTTTGGGAGCATATTCAAGAAAAGCATCATTATATATTCAATCTGTTCTTACACTCTTTCATATGCACCTGCTGTCAGCCGATGTCAGAAACACAGACAAGATCCCAGCCCCAGAACAGCTGCATGGTCTTCATGCTCTTCTTAGTTGAAGAAAAAAGTGTAATATTAGACTTGCATCTTTATGCTTTTTCTCATTTAAATGAGAAATTGCTCTCAGGTGTGTGAATATCCAGTGAGACACAGAGTAGGATTGCACTGCTTTGATAACAGCCTTCAGCTCTAAATGCTGAAAATGAGTCACCTGAAGGTGCAGACTGGAACTCACCCAATCATTCATCACCATCTTCCTCAGATTGTACACGAGTGTCAGTTCCTCCGGAGAAACCTGACAAAGATGGTGGTTTGGTATGACTTTTTTGCCATCAGTTTCCACCTGAGATATATAGGACCCTCTTCCCCCACTTTAAATTACTTTGAAGATGCCATCTCTATTAGGTACTTTTTCTTTACTTTTGCCTAAGACATCTAGCCACAGTAATATTATATAATGAAATATTTCAATACTTCCTACTGTAACAAGATGTGTATCTATTTTTTCCCATTGAGAGAATTTTCTGCAGTAAAAATTGTATAAAGCACAATATGAATTTTACAGGACTCTCCAAACTCCTGAGTCTTTCCAGGATCACTACAGAACTCAAAAACAAACACTCCCCCTTCCATTAGATATGCAGAAACACCGTAAAAGCAGATGATTTCTTACAGGACTTTTGTCTTCTTTCCTTAATGTAGTCTTTCCCCAGAGCGCATTGACACCATCCACTGCCACCAGAAGTCTAAATGAACCAAGATGACATTGCTGCTTTATCTCTTTCAGCACCACCCCTACAGCATCGCTGGCATTTCTCACTCGAGCTAAACCCTTTAAGTAGAAAAAGACATGTAACTCAGTAGTGGTGTTGTTGATATGCTACAGAGAACTTGGGGGACTGTCTGCACTTTGTAAGGGGAATGAAGATAAAATTGTTAAGAGTCCATCCTTTCCTCTCAAAGTAGCAACCTGATATAATGTGCTGAGCATCAAGAGGTAGGAGCTTTCAGGTTTTAACTTTTGCTTCTACCCAATTCTCTGTGCAACTCCCTTTACAGATCAAGCACTCATCTTCTGTCAGGCATTCTTTTGTAGTTACCTTGTTGATAAGGAAATGCTTTCCATTTCCTAGGATCATATTTGTAAGAACTATAGAAGCAGTATTGTTCTTCATTAGCAATGACTGAATCATCTGATAAAAAAAAGCGAGAAGCACTTGTTATTCCTTACCTGCTCCACCACTTCACCTAATGGTCTGCCCTCCTCAGTACTTTCCCGTTTGCCCCACACATATTTTTGTTGTGTTTTTATCTGCAGTAAGAGAGAGTAAGGGAACTATGATTACATCAGGAAGTAATTAGCACATAGGCCTCTTGGGAAACTTGGATGGCAAGATTCCCCATTCTTTTCTAGTGGTAAAGACCAGTGCAGAATCTTGGCAACCTATTCCTCACCAAAAGGCACCCCCCCCCCCAAAGAGGCATTTAAAGTATTTCCTTTTCTACAAAAACTGCATTACAGTGAAGTGTAGAGTTTGTGAGCAGTATGAGTGCATGCATTAGTGCAACATGAAGCATTTCTTAAAAATGAACAAATCTACAATTCATGTAGAGATGCTTGGCCACAGTAAGCCCATACACATGCAGTTCCTGGAAAAATGATCTTACGGGTTCTTCTTAGCTACCAACCCAGGCAGCTTGACAGGCTCTACGAACCTCTTTTAAGAAGCGCTCATTCACGGTTTTGAAGTTCTTGAGCCAGAAAGATGCTTGCAAAGGCTGATCAAGTCGTTCTTTGTTGTAGGATGACTGCATAAGTTCCCTGCAGTTTTTCACCCAAAGATGAGCTGTAAGTAAAAGAGAACAGACACTCTGTTTATTAAAAGTAATTTTAGGAGTTGGAAGGCATGGAAAAGAGGTCTTTTCAGGTGTATCCTTATGCTGCTGTATTTGTAAGAAAAGTCTGCCATCCTTGATGGACAAGACTCCCCCTTGAGAACACAACTGCAAAATAAATTCTCACACAGGTCACACAGACCCACACATAGCAAGTTTTCTGTTGTCCTAGTTAATGTCAGAACAAAAGACAGACTACCAGCATGTGAGTGCAGGAGAAAATAATCATAGTTACGTTCTACTTTATTTAGGGGGAGGTTGTGCTTCATAAGTATTCTCCATTATGGAAAAACAGTTTGCTGTGGTCTGCTTTACATATTTCTCTTGAAGCAGCATCTTCTGGATTAGTTACAGGCATGTATATTTGTTGTAGTTACACAGATAGCATCCATGTTCTTACCATCTGGGATGTGCAGCACCAGCCAGCCTTGCCTTGCACAGTAGTGAACCACATGGCACAGAGTCATAGTTTTCCCTGTTCCCTTCTCACCATCTTCAACACAGACCGTCAAGGAAAGTCTCCAAAAAAACCACACTAACTGGATTGCTATTTTTTCACAAAGAGCGTAAAGGAAATTCAAAAGTGGTTAAAAACAAAAATGACATTTCATCATGTTTTTTTTTATCAGCAGCCTGAGGATGCCTTCTCCCGCATTCATCAGAACTGTTATTCCC
This sequence comes from Rhea pennata, assembly GCF_028389875.1. Taxonomy (NCBI): domain Eukaryota; kingdom Metazoa; phylum Chordata; class Aves; order Rheiformes; family Rheidae; genus Rhea; species Rhea pennata. The sequence continues at coordinate 107,856 of NC_084693.1, forward strand.
ATTCCCTCAGCTGTGCTTAGGCCACTGTTTATGGAACTGTGCTATAACCTAGATCGCAGATCTGGCTTTAAGATAAAGGCATCCAGCTTCAGTGTTCATTCTGACACTAGCTTGGCTGCTGAGACATGCATGGTAGAACTGCCCCTGGAAGACTAAGCCACAATGCTCAGCAGAAGTTCAGTATCACCCTCATCTTTGTAAACTCAGCTACCTCTATTTAACTTGCATTCTACAGTCAAGTAAGCGATAAAAGATACAGATAACATATCTGATTGCTGGGTGGGCAAAGCTGGAACTTTTCAGGTAAGCAAAGAGTTCCAGAGCTGGTTTTCGCACCATCAGGCAAGCTTCATTGAAGGTCTTAATCTGAGAAAAGGAACAGAACATAAACAAGAAGGTCTGGCCAGCTCACAAAACCTGTTTCTAGCATGATTCTGTCTCTGACTGGTACTATGAATGGCCTTTTCTGGATGGCTTCAGCAGAGGGAATTTCTGCTTTGTGCCTGAGTCCATCTAGCTTTCCCATTATACATTCTTCCCCTTTTGCTCTACTCTATTAATAAACACTTTCCAAGTAAGTAACTATTATTTCTAATATATTATAAAGCCCCCTTTAAACTCCTTTGTCAAACTAATACAGTAGTTCTAACTAGTTTGCACTCCAGTCTCATGTAATCTGCCGGACTGGAATAAAACAAACTTGTAAATAAATAATTTTGCTAGAAATACAGCAATCTACACTAAGGTTCTTTTCTAGTTTCAAGCTGAAAAATAACTACATTCATATATAAATTGGATGTGTGTGTGTAAATATGCCTGCCTTTCTCAGCACTCCTAAGCCTTGGATAAGTAGTTGTACTTGTAAATCTTTGTCAAGCCTGCTATCAAACAGCCAAGCACCTAAAATGCTAAAGAAACTATGCTGTGTCATCCTTCCACTTTATCTTTTTCCTGCTGTACAATCTTCTATCCTTGCAGCTGCCAAATGATGCCTTCAACTTGAGGAAGAAACTCACTGTAATTCACAAGTTAAATTTAGCAGGAGGTTCTGCCATAACCATGATTCACAGATAAGACATCTATTCCTAAACTGAAGCAGGTAGCCTGTAAACTGCTTATGAAGCCTGATCCAATCAACATGTGATCTGTCTCACAGCAGAAACCAAGAAGCAAGATTTCTGTTGCTTATAAGAGATTATTTCATGAGCCATCCTGTTTCATACAGAAATTTAACCATGGAAAATATTTCTGTTAATTCATTACATGCTCAGAAGTTAAAGATGAAAATATTTGATGGCATGTTGCCTCAGGTGGAATGCTGTCCTCCTCCTGCCTCTATTTCAGTCAGATTGACCCATAACTTTATGATGTAGTAAATAATGCTAAGGCTCTCTCTGTTTCCAACAGGAAAGCATCATAGTTCCCCGACAGATCCAGTTCTTCTCACATACCAGTCCACCCCCTACAGAACTGCTTTGACACAAAATACCTGCTGCTGGAAAGGACTGGGCAGTCCATGTGGAAATACAGCTTTCACCTCCTGAAGTGGAATGCTATAATAGCGACCCTCATGGTGTTCTGCGTGGTTGGCCTGAGAAGGTAAAATGCAGATTCTGTCAGATACCTTTTCTCTAAATAGAGAAGGTCTGTGAGAACGGGACAGAGAGGGAACACCCAGTCAGCATGAGTACCTACTTACTGGAAATCAGATGAACTAACATATTAAATCAAAATGGAAACTGATATTCTCAGACACTGTTACCAGATGTTTAGAAAGAGTCTAAAGAAAGTATATGTCCTACCTGACAATGAACAATAGAGGAATTGCTTGAACATGAACCGCTGTGTTTTATGGGCACTGGTGGCCCTATCCTTCTTGAATTCATCTAATCCTTTTCTAGCCCACTTACAACATTGTGGAGACCAAAAGTGTACAGTAGTGTGATTCCCACCCAAGTTATTTGCTGGATTAAAATGTACTTTCTTTGTGATAATTTCATTGGGGATCTCCTGCTTGAATAGGGAATGTTTGTGAGAACTGGTGATTACATCCTCTTAACACCACTTGTAATGTGTGTGTCATTTCCCCCATGCACACTGAAGAATGTTTACTAGTCTCTCCTTACACAGAGTTTACATAAAACTACTTTATGCCTATCATGCTACTTTGTACCTTTTCATGTTTGTCTGTGTAGTTTTAGGAATCGGATGACCAGATTTATTTGCAGTTTTCAGGAAGTATTTATTAATATAAATTGTGGCAAAATTGTTTTCTGGTATGTTCTCTGCTGTTCTCCCAGTAATCCCTAATATGCCATTTGCCTTTTTAGTGAATGTTGGTTGCTTGAGAACTCACAACCTGTTTCCTAAGGCATAAATTATTGTGAAATACGTAGTTTGCATTATTTCTCTACATGACATGCATTATTCTGCATTTATTGCTAGTGACTATTCTAGGTTCTCTATTTGACCCATGAACCAGTCACTGTTGATATCTGCAAATTTATTTATTTTTTTAATATCTTGTTATATTTCCTCAACTGGAGCAACCAAATTTTGCCTCCTCTCCCTGCCCCATTATTCTATTTTCCTACCATGTAGTAGTTGCAAAGCACTTGCATAGCTTTGGTCTAATCATCAGCTTGTGTGCCTTGTGTTGTTAGAACAATATTCACATAGACTAGTCTTCACTACTTCCTGTGTGACTTTCAGCAGTTTTTGTGCCACCAATTTTTCCCTTGTAATACAAAAGTTGCTATGCTTCTACAGAATATAACATCTTGTATCATGTGCTGTTCTGTACTGTTGGTTTTTCCGCAGGTTTTAAGCCAAACTCCTCTTTATTCTAATGAATGTCAATCTCTTACTTCCATTTTGGTTTAAATGGCATTGGAATATAATCATGTCCTTGTTTTATTTTGCGTAATAGTGATCCCTGAAATAGTTTCATTTAAAATTAAAAAAAAGTGTTTTGCTAGCTCTAACAGATTTCAGGGCTGTTCCAGATTTGACTTCCACTCTGAAAAGCCCATGGCAGCTACATCGCTATACCCTACCTCACTGAGGAAAGGCATTCACAGGTCAGTGCTTCCTGGACTGTATGGTTTACCTTGGTACAGCTGCAAGATTCCATATTCACAGAGGTTTGCCAAATTATTTATAGAAAGAAACCATCTGGTAACCTCAGCAAACTGCTATATAAGCTACTCGAGTTACCAATCTCGTCTTTACTACTGAGTAAATCTTAGCAACAGGAAAACTAAAAACTACTGCTTAGATAAGTTAATAGCTTTCCTGCTGTAAGAAGTTATTATTTGAAAACAGACTTCAGAAGAGAACTATTAAAGAAACCTGAAGTCCTGTTCCAGCTACAGCTATATGTAAACTCTGGGCTGCATTCCCTGGAGCTTTCCTGCACAGGTTTGACACAGACTAACAGCAGGTGTGTTTATGCATGGCACTGTTATCCATGGACTTGAACAGAAAGGCAGTAGTCCAGAGACCATTTTTATTCTCAGTTTCAGCACTGACCTGCTACATAACCTTGGGCAAATCCCTTCACTTGTCAGCTCCTACATCTATAAAGTGGGTCAGTATCCTCATTTTAAGTCACTCTGAGTTTTGCTAATGGACAGGTATATAAAACCACATCTCATTAAAAATTTAGTTTTCATCTGGACAACTTAATCCATTTTTAATAGGGCTTTCCTGTGCACAAGTACTAGTGCAGTCAGAAGAAACCTATCGGGTTAGCTGATGAAGTGAGCCAGCAGAGACTATCTGCTGTAATATGTGATCTGCAATACAGCATGTGTCCAAGGAACACTGATCTGATAAATTAATAAGCAAGTGCAGTTGTCGCCAAACAGATCCGGCATGTGAAGTCAGAATGCCAGAGCCAGTTGCCTGGCAACATAAACTGTAGACATAGGACAGTGGAGACAATTCTTGCCATCTGGACTCTTCTGTGCAATCTGTAGAGACACTCCAATCACATGAGTAAGATCATCTGCATGCTGCTGTTTCCATAGATACCCCAGAGGAATCAGTATTGAAAGACTCCAATTACAGAGGTAGCAGAAAAGTGCCTCAAAGGCTTATTCCTTTCATTTATTCTACTTCATTTTGTGCTTCAGACAGAGTATAAGGCTGGAATTACGATGCTGGAGAGTTGTGCTGCACTGAGGTCATTGGGGGTGTGTTTCATCCCCCTTCAGAGCCAATTTAGGGAGGTTAGACAGGGAACAATAACTCTGGAGTTGAAATAAATAGTGTGTCTGATGACAAGCTAAGCCACATATGAGCTTCTACAATGCACAATCTATTTCATCTATGCAACTACAGAGAAAGAATCAATATTTGTTCCCAGGAGCTTTCAGGCAGAGGACCATCCCTCTCTTGTTTAAACTCAGGTAGGTGCACTGCAGAGCCATGGCCTATTTCTTTTGGCTGGGGATCATGATCTAGATGCCTATTATTAGGTCTGTGTACTTCCTTCCCTTCTGTTTACTAGATACATGCAATCCTAGTAGGCACTTCTGGCTCCAGCATGTCCACAGACAGGCTGATGGAATTTAGGCATTTGTTATTTGACAATAACAAATGTGGCAGAAACTCACCGGGTCATTTTCACTGGTACGGAAAATTGCTCTTGATCTTTCTGCCAGGATTTGGACATCCTGGCTGACAATGGAACTTAACCGATCCCTGGCAGTAGCATGGAGAGCATGTCCATGGTCCAACTAAAGAGGGAAAAGAAAGAAAAAGGCAATCTGACAACAAACTTCTTAGCAGTCAAAGATTACAGGTAAAAATTCAAATAATGGTTTAAATTTTGTACACCCACTGCACGCATGTTATGATCAGGTCAAGGTAACATGCAATGTGAACTAGAAGTCTCTGCAATTAGAATGTAAATTAATCAGGGAAAAAAAAAAGTGCTTTATAACCACATTTCACATTTAGGTACTTGCTTCTAAACCATTCCCATTCACTTAAGTTATCCAACACTACTAGAGGTCCAAGTCTTGTACCTAAATGAGCTGTCCCATTAAAGATTGCTTATCAGCACAAGCACAGCCATTAATGCTCTGTTGCTGGGAAAATCCCATGTTTTTGCCTATACTGATGAACAGTAGCTAGTACCTTTGAAATTCAACCTGTCTAGTAATCCATAATCACTTCAATTATTGAGGGATTAGTGCAGTGCTGCCCACTATTTGATATTTATAATTATACTCCCTGCATTGATTTTTCCTAACTGTGTCTCAGCATACAGACGTTTTCATTATAATACAGACATGGTCGAGAAATTGAAACAGCCAGCTAAGCTGATTAATTCTTTTCCTCTGTAGACAGCCTGATGAAGTATGCCTGTAAAGCTTAGCCAAAATAGGCAAAAAAGTGAGCAGTAAAAGGATAAGCGTTTTATGTTGTAGTAAAAGAAAATATTAAAGCGTGCATCTCAAAGCTGAGCTTGGGGATTCATTTGTCAATGAATAAGCAATTCACGTACTCCAAACAGCCTGTGACCAAAACAAGCAGAACTGAAGGCCACTTTATGTATTACTGACTGGAACAGTTGCTGTCTCCAACTGTAAACAGAGCAAGCAGTTTCCTATTCTGCCTGTCTGTCTGCACAGACAAGAGTAGTCATAAACTAAAGTTTAGAGACAGGAACAGCTGTTTCAGTTCTACACTGCATGACACAATTCTGTTATCATCTGGGATCTCCTCAGAGGTCATCTGAAAGCCCCAAAGGCTTAGAAGAAAGCATAATGTCAGATTACCCCACATTCTGTATTAAATACAGAATGAACTCCTGAATCAGCTTTTAGGCTTCACTCTTTACTTGAGGAATTAAACCCATTTATATTCCACACTAGGTATCTATATAATGAACTATAGTAGCGTAAATATGGAAGATAACTAAACATTTTTTGTCGTATTTTAACATCCTCTTCCCTTGTTCTGACGGTGCTCTTTTCCTTCTAAAAGCCAAACAAGCAATTAGTATGACTTATTGGCTATTTTTAAGTCCACAAAAGTGGCTTACTTTCTTGCTTAGAGCAAGGCACTAAGATGGTAATTTAATATGTAAATAACTAGAGAATGCAAGTATTGTCACTTATTCACCTAGAACATCTCAGCCTTAAGTAATTCCTGTCCTAGTGTCTTAGTCCCTCCCATTTTCTTCCAACCTCCCAGTCCCACATCCTCAAATCTTGAGTGAATGTTTAAGGGCTGTGAACTCTATTCACCTAAGAAAAAAGGCAAGCTTACTGTTCTAATGACATCTTTCCTACAGAACAGCCTTCTCCCACTTGTTTTACACCAAACGAAAAGTAAGCAAGGACTGATCTCTTAGTCTCACCACGTTCATTTTTTGTATGTGTGTCTAGAAAAATCCCCTCTGCAGCTCAAAAATTTAGTAAATGATAATTAGTCTGAGTAGTGTTACCAATTCCACATTTTTCAAAGCAAGATCTCACAAGATTAGCAAAAGTTGGATTCTGTATTGTACAAAAGTTAGTTCCTAGTAGAAAAAAAAAGTAAGTACAAACAAGTAGAATGTAATAGAAGATAGCACAGTAAGACAGGAAGCAAGCGCGAGAGAGACTTTGTCATGAAGTGCAGTCATCTGCTCTTTCAGCCAGCTAAACAGAGTTCTTATTTTTCATCAATAAAACAGAGTTCATTAAGTTATTACGTATTTTTCCTGGAATTATACTATTTTAACACATTACTTCTTTGAGCCTTAGCATGACATGCCTTTCTCAAAATCATTATCTAGCCTTCTGGTGTTCAGGAACTTTTCCTTTGTGGACTTTAGCTTGCTGTGGGCTGTAGAAGCAGCTTCTGAGAGCACGCAGACATAAAGTTTTCTGAATTCACTTAAGTAGTACAGAGTTAAAGCCAGCTCCTGGAGTAACATCAAATTGATTTGAGACACAGACTTGCATTTTACGAATTAGTACATCTCCTTTTACAAAATTCATGCATAAATGCATCTGTATTTTCAACAGGCTATAAGAATATTTGAGTGTCCTGAAACTGTTAATGCATTATAAGTCTTGACTTTATAGAGTAACAACATGCTATTTGGTCCCTCATCCTGAACAGAAAAAAAAAAGGAAAAGAAAAAAAAAGAAAAGAAAAGTAAGAAAATATTGGCATATTGCCAATCCTCTTGGTTTCACATGGAATACCAAAACCACATATATACGTTTTTCTGGTGGACTGCAGAGGTCTGTGTAGTAAATCTTAACATGTATAAGCTTTGTATGTTTTTGTCATCTTTTAACACAGTTTATCCTAGTAGCGTAGGGTGGATTTTATAGTAACTTTCCATCTGCCAAAGGACAGTAGTGTAACTCAGATCCCTGAAATGGCAGCAAACTATCACGTGGTACACAGAGATTCATCATAAAGCCAAGTGCCATAAGGTGGAGCTGTTTCTACATGAATCCACATACCTGACTCTTTAGAAAGGACTGTTTATTTCATAAGAGGCTCCATGATAAACACGGTACTGCTCAGCTAAAATCTTGCCTCTGGAAACGAGTAGCTATGCAGTCTCTCTCTTTAAGGCTGCATAATCACTGTGTACTAACGGAAAAGCATTTAAAGGACAACAACAAACAAAACAACTAAAACTCTACCATTAGGAAATAATTCCAGATATGTAGCATTAATTTATTATTCTATGTATATAATAAGCAAGCTTTACTAATAACATAGTGCCACTGTATTGTTGTGACAGAGCTATTACTACTACACCCACCTGAAGTACTAAGCCATCTTTGGCAAGATTATCTTCACACCAGCAAGAGACTTTGGAAGAAGACCTTTACATTGATACAGAACAGAAGAACCAAGAGCAGTGCAAAGCAAGTAGATTCTCATTTTTCTGAGAAAAACTTGCATTAAAGATGTATAATTTGAGAATTCTGCACATTTGAGAACATCTAACTTCAGTCTTCTAACAGATGTCTTGTTTAAGCTGGATGTCCAGGCTCAGTCTCTTTCTCTCCTCATTGGAGAGGATCGTAGAATGGGTAATACATACAAGTTGTCTTCTTTGTCCATAAAGGGAACTTTCACAGCTAGCTTATAGGAGGCATCTAGTTTCTCAATGACTAACATAAGATGAGAAGAATCTCATTTTTTACAGTTGTAAATTGTCATTCCAGGTCACTGGACAGCTGAGACTTTGGAAGCAGCATCATGCCATTACAGAACTTACCTTAAGAGTATGATAGACCAGTCCTTTCACACTTCTCATCATTTTTTTTCCTGCAGGGACAGAAATGTATTTGCATGTGGTTTATATTAACATTATTTATTGCTAAATATAGTTCACACTAGAGGAGAATCATTCCTGCCCAAAGAGCTTAAGAAGTCTAGGCAACTCAGGCAAACTATGAAAATGGTCTGCAGCAGTACAGTTGACTATTAGTAAACAGCATCAATTGCCTAATAAATGTCACTTTTTTTCCCTTTGGAGAGACATTTACAAAAGGTATATTTAAAAAGTAAAGATCTTTATTTCATCTAGTGAGGAGGACACATTACCAGGGAGGGCATTTATCTTAACCCTACCTATTAAAGACATAAGAGCAAGGGTTACACAGTGATTGCTTCAAAGAAGCTGGAATCACAGAGACTTATGATGTTTCCTTGTTTTCAGCTTCATCTTGATCATGTGTTAGTAGATACTGCTCAGCCATCTTTGATTATGACAGGAAAAAAAAATCAAAACACTCAAGCAATTGCAATGCTAGAATTATAGCAAAAACTGTAAGTAAATTAGTTAATTTGTCATATATGCTGGCATTCAAGGCCTTCCTACCACTTTTCTATGAGAAAAATAACGACACCTAAAGATGTTCTAAAAATTCTTCTTTATGATAAATTCAGTTGGTACTAATAATGCCAAGGCTGCGGGTTCAATCCCCGTATGGGCCGCTCGCTTGAGGGTTGGACTAGATGATCTCCAGAAGTCCCTTCCAACCTTGATTCTATGATATTCAAAGCAAGATAATTACCTGGTAATTCCTTACAAGGATGTGCCTTTGTGGAATCAGTTACTTCTGATCTTCCAGTAGTTAACTGCACTATCAATGCTGAACAAGGTAAAGATGATTTAACTGGATAAAAATCACACAACAGTTACTGCATGGAGTGTGAAAATAACCCCACACCAAAGGATATTAGTTTTGCAAAGACACTTTACAGTAAATTCTTACATCTAGCAATCAACGCACGATACATCTGAAAAACAAGCTCAACTTTTCTACTTCAAGAATAAATGATGATACCAGCCTGTGTGTTTTTTTTTTTTTAATCATTTTACTTAGCAGTGCTAGCATGTACAGCAGAAGGGATAAATTCTGTTTCTCATAGGAATATATCCAGTTTGTTTCAAGGCATACTTTTAACACCAAATAAAGTACAGATGTGAAAGCTGCTTTCTCAAATACAACTGGTAAAATTAAGGAGCTGCAAATATCTAAAAGCTTCTGTTTATTTTGAGGAACCCTAACGTTCTGACAGAGTTCTTGAATGATCAATACAAGCTGTAAGGGCTCTTCTCTAGGATTTGTCTCTCCAAAGGAAAAGAACTTTAGCAGAAAAATAAATTATCGTTGTGCCCCCTTCACAAATTTGTGCCTGGATCAAGGTAAAGAACTAGTCCAACTCAGCATGCTGTTCCATTACAGAAAAGGTACATTTTTGCTTCTCTTTAGAAAAGAATTTTTAGATTTAGGTCTGATTTGCTAGTAAGAACTATGGAAAGAACTCTGAAAGTTAAATTTGTAGATATCATGAAGTAATACTAAGCTAGTGTCTCTCTAGATTGCTCTAAAACCAAATTTCTGTTTGTTTGATATTTGTATTTGTATTTTAACTACTAGCTTCAAGAGCCTTTATCATAAGTGATAGTATGCCAAATGCCAGAAACACAGGTGTGGAAGACAAAAGTAACTCTGAGAGAACAACAGTGACTTCTCTTTGGACCACTGCAACATCCACCACAAATCCATATGCCTAACTCTCTTTTACCGACCTATTTTCCCATCCCTTCTCCCTGATTTTCCTTCCCATGTACTTCCCACTATATTCCTTTTTTTCCCTGCACCTATATAAGACTGAGATAACAAAGAGACATAGAATATGTTATTCCAGCTCATCTAGATAAGGGGGCCATTAGAGGAAACTGGAAATGCTAAAGTTCTGCTTGCCTGATAGTTATTCCTAAAACCTTCTAACAGAAACTAAAGGAAAATTGTGCCTCTCCTATCCTTGCGCCTCGCCTCTGCTGCCACCGGCAGCAGAAGTCTGCTCCGCTCTTCCCAGAGGCCTGGGCTCCCGCATCGCGCCCCCACTACCGCCACACAGGCCCCCACCTGGGCGCCAACGCGGGCCTCGCCCGGCCAGCGGCCAACGGACAGGGCCGTGCGCGCTGCAGGCCCCACAGGACGCCGCAGGCCGGTGCCCCGCGCGGCCGGCCCGGCCTAACACTCACCGCACCCTCCCGGAAGGCTGAAGACGACCGCCCGCTACGGGTCTCAGGGAGAGACACACCGCGCGGGGCGGAGGCTGAACTAGCCCCGCCCCGCCCCCAAGGTTAGCCCTACCCCTCTCCGCAGCCGCCCCACACACACACCCCAGGAACGGGTCACGGAGTGGGTGGGGCGAGCCCGAGATGGGTGTGGCCGGTCAGGGGCGGGGCCCGGCGCGGCGGGGCGGGGCGCCGGGCGCTCGCTCGCGGTGAAGCAGGAGCCGCCGCCATTTTGGTTTCGCTGCCTCGGCTCGGAGCAGGGCCGAAGCTGCGGCGGGTTAGTCCGGCTCCCGCCCTGGCCCCGTCCGCGCGGGCGGCCGGGAGGATGTGGCGCGGAGGAGCCCGTCCTCGGCCCTGGCCGTGCTGTCGCTGACACGGTGAGGAGCGGGCGAGCGGGCAGGCGGGGACTGGGACCGCCTCAGGCCCGGGGCCCGGGGGGAGGGGAGCCTGGCCGGGGAGCCGTCGTGGGGGCTGCCCCGCCCCGCTCCGCTGCGCTCCAGCGCCACGGGCCGCCGCGCCGCCCCGGCCCTGCTCGCCTGCGCGGGGGATTCCCGGCGGCGGGGCCCTGCTGGGCGGTGGCGGGGCATGCCCGGCGGCGGGGAGCCGCGAGGGGATCCCGGCGGGCCCGTGCCCGGGGCGGGGCGGGGGATCCCGGCGGGCCCGGGGCGGGGCGGGGGCTCGCTGACAGCCGGGCCGCGGCGGGAGGGGGCGGGGGCTCGCTGACAGCCGGCCCGCGGCGGGGGCTCCGCAGTGGCGGGAGCTGAGCCCGGGGGGCGCCGGGGATACGGCGCTGCGCCCCACGGTGGCGGGGGGGGGGGGGGGAGCTGACAGCCGTGCTCATGCGTTGTGCCGGGCCGCGGCGGGGGCGCGCTGTCACCTGACAGCTGGCCCCGCTGGCGCTGGAGGGGCCGGCGGGGCGCGGGCGCCGGGGAGTCGCTGCTCGCCGCGGCTCCCGCGTGGCGTGTCAGGAAGTTTTCTGGTGACCGGGCCGCTGTGGAAGTCTCCGCATCTCTGAAACTTTCATATTTCCGTAGGGAGATGGTGGTGGGAATACTGTGGTCCTTCCTGTATGCAAAAGGTGGTAGTGCAGGCAGAGTTGGCTGGACGGGATGACAGTGTGTAACTGGTCTCTCTGGCAGCTTGATTGTTTTACTTACTGGAATATTGGCTCATTGAGATCAGTCACTCGTAGACTGTAGTGCTTGCCGCCCCTGAAAATCATATTTCTGAAATTTTATCATCTTTGGCTTTTTCATTACATTTAGTTTTGCAACAGGTAGTTTGGGTTTTGGTGGTTGAGCTCAACGTTTCTCAGCCTTTCCCCATCTCTTGGATCAGAAGCCAAAATGCGTTGCTGTCATTTTTTCTTTCTTGTTTGATAATCTTCTGACTTTCTAACTTCTGTTTTTTCACCCTCGTTTTGCAGTTCCTTCACCCTGTTAATTGCTTAGCTGAAATCTAGAACTAGATGGCCTCAGGACATATATTCATTCTCATGATAGTTATATGTTCTCGGGAACAAATAAGAAATCTGAGATAATAGCTTTGTAGGCTGGCTATCCAATCTTATTGGGAGACCTTCTGGGAGCAGGGAATGAAGAATAGATGTGTTGTTAAAGGAATCATCTGTGACATTGTGATCATATATTTAAATATACGTAGTTTTCATTTTCAAGAATAATGCACTTTTTTGCATTAATTGTTGTTTAATCTGATTTTGTCTTCCTTGTGTTAGTGTAGACTGTATTTGCAAAAACAATGTTTTCCAAGAATTTGAGAGCTTATAGCTTTTTGGTGAAGCTGGAAGACTTGCGTTGGAAGAGGTCATCTTTGAGACTGTCCATGGTGCTTCTGCCTCTGTGTGAATAGGGAAGTTCCAGCAGCAGTTTGAATACATGAGTAGGAATGATCTCTAAAATCAACTGTCTGCCTACTTGAATAGTTCAAGAAGCCTTCTTAATTGAAGATTAAGAACCTCAGTAGCTTTTCTAAGCTGTATTTTTCTGTAGTATTTCTTGATTTTAAAAATAAAACTATTTCATTTTTTTGCATTCTAGCTACATTTGATTGCTACAGTTAGTCAATGGTCATCTGAAAAGCACTTGATGTTTCAGTGATAATAAACAGCAAATAATTTAGTCATGATGTACTAAAAGAAAAAAAATTTGTTATGTTCCTGAAGTTTAAACTGTCAAAGAGGATACAAAAAGCAGTTTAAACAGCACAGGGCTCAGGATTATTAATATCAATTACAGTGTTGTTATCATGAGAGGAAAATGGATGTAGCACATATAGCTGCTGAATTATAGTGATTTTTAAATGTATGTTGTTGTAAGATGGAATACTGACCCCCTGCCTGCCCCCCACTCCCCCCTGCAAGCCATTGGCGAGAGGTAGACTTCTGCCATTGTAGACACATTTCTTCCACCCCAGTGAGGTCATGTCTTTTACCTCACAGCTTTCAAAAAAAATCTGATACTGTGACCTAGTATGATTACTTGGTGAAAGCAAAATATGTATCTATTCCTAATTTTCCATATCACAGTCTTACCTTTTGTGCTGCATGGCTCACGTGGTATACCTGACTGTCCTAGCAGTCTCTTTATTTATTTATTTTTAATAACCAAATGAATTTTCTGTGTGTTACATCAGGAATTTAGAAGAAATACTGGTTTTCTGTCATCTTTACATTACCTTTACTAGGTTGGGTAGGTGTAAATAATAGAGGTCACTCCATCTAACAGAAACAATTTTATCTCTAATGAGTATCTCCATCTGTAAACATTAAAAAAAATATTTACACAGGCAATCCACAGTCTTTTAACTTCTCATTCAGTGACCTCCAGGGATCCATATTGTTTCTCAGGATAGATGATATGGAGGAATATAGATATTTTTAAATATATATATATATATATATATATATATATATATATAGCATACTTTATTCTCTTTTGCAAAAGAACTTCTGGGTGAATGTAGCAGCTGTCTTCTTCAGCAAAAGAAGATAAAGATGGAAGGTTGGAGGGAAATATGGAAGGACATGCAGTTACTAGTAATGGTTTAGGACTTCAGACACACAGCTGAATTTTTTAGATGTCCCCTGGACCTGGAGCTATGGAAAGAATTGTTAATAAATCAAAGATATCATGTTGTTTCAGTGAGAATAAATTATTTTTGCAAATGAAGAGTACTCAACTTCAAAATACAAAATCACAGTATGTTTACTTCAGCAAAATTAGTAACAGGAATGAAGCTTGCATAGTAAATTGGATAGAGGAAAAAATCTCATTTAATATTGCTAGTGGGGGAGAAAGAAATCATATATCTGGGAGCTGACCACATAGGTCAGCCCCTGGCATTTATTCTGGAAAAGCAGGGGATTGGAAGAACAGAAATCATAGTGGATGATGAGCAAATAGGGCTTTGGATATGTCAACAGGGGAATAAGAATGAACAATAGAAGTTAAAACTGTGTATGGCATTAGAAAAATCATTAATGCAAACTGTTGAGTTCTAGTTAGCACATGTTGAAAGAGATGTTAAAATGCTTCCTTTGGGGGGGGGGGAATTTAATTTGAAGTCTGCTGAATGTAGCAGATGAACAGCTGGAATTTCAGTATATTTTGCTTATCAGGGAAATGGTTTGGATGTGTCATGATCATAATCTGTAAGGTTATGTAGAGATCTAATACTAGATAGTTCTCTATCTAGCAAAGCTGAAGGCAGCATAAGATCCAATGAATGAAAGTTATTTGAAAATGAGAATTGACTCTTGGAATAGACTCCCAAGGGAAATAGCAGTTTCTTTTGTCACTCATAATCTTTAAATCAAAAATTTTGGTGCCCCTTTGGAAAGACCTGCTCTGGGTCTGCAGAGTGTCAGAAGCCTTGGAGAAATTGCTGAGCAGAATTCTTGGACTTATGTAGAATGCCACACTGTAGAATGCCACTTTAAGACCAATGTTCTGGTCTTAAATTTATGAAGCAGTGTGGTTAAATGGCAGCACTTCAGTAAATACCTAATTGTAACCAAGGACAGTAAAGTTCAACTGCTTTAAGTTAACATCAATCTTTTTCATTGTATCAGAGGAACATAGTGTTTTTCTTGTAAAACTCTCTTTAGTGGAAACATACAAATGTCTTTTTTTTCAGGGATTAACATCAGTGAAGTAAGTACCTTGCAAGTCCATAGTCTTACATTTTCCTAATCTGTAAGAAGCCTGTAGTATAATTAAAAACAAGACTTTACAAATTAATGGAACAAATGTGGAAAGGGATGGCAATATGTTGATTGTATTGACATATAAATATGATAATTGTGTGTCTTGAAAGTACTAAATCTTTGGCCTGTTCAGAGAAAATTAATTGTAAGCTTTTGTAGCTGCCACCGAAGCACAACTGTTGATATTTAGCTGCTCAACTGCATTGTGACATCCACAATGAGATTTTAAAGCAGGAGTCCTTAGAAGAAAAGTTAAGATTCTGAGGAGTGATGACAGAGGAGCGTAAGAGTAGCACAGCAAAAGTAATGATGTTATTTAGAAAAAGAAAAACACAGAACAGTCCTCACTGTTGAAATATAAAGTACTAAGGTAGAGCAACAATTGAAGAATCAGGGTACACCTTATGTACACTTTAAAGGCAATGACAGGAAGCTTGAACTTGATGAAGTAGGGAAGAAAAAACATCACTGATACTCAGAGAGATGAGCTCTAATCAGTTCGTGGTTAAGAAAATGATCAATTTGGCAGACATATTTTCTATGAATTAGAGTGGGGTAATTGGAGAGTCAGAGAGAAGATGATTACAGTAATTGAGGCAAAATGATTATTTGGTCCAGGATTAGCATTTTTGTTGTCTATGTAGAGAGGAACTAATGGATAAATAAAATGACCTGGTACATGTTCATGAGAGCCATCAATTTTGTGACTTTGCTTCTAGGATAGTTACTAATTCTATGTTATCACAGAATAAGGTTTTAACACAGTTCTCATTTAGCCTTTAATTCTGCATGTGCATTTTGTCTTGGTCTTTCAGTTTGCAAGGTCACTGTGTGTATGTATAATAATCCTTTACTTCCTTAAAGTCTTACTACTGAGTAAGTGTGGGGCCAAATGCAGCAGTGAAGATGGTGTTGGTTTGCATACTTTACATTCAATTTGATTTTGGACTTTAACCCTATAAATTAGTTTTTGGGGTTTTTTTGTTTTGTTTTTTTTTGGTAAGAAAATGACTGGAGAGTTGTGGCTGCCTTGGACTATACTTACTAAACTAGAGAAATAAATATTTGGGTAAATGTAGATGCAAGAGATTTGTATTGCATAATGGCCTGTAGGATTCTCTACTTTTCTTGAATTTGGATGATAAAAATTAACGCATTAGCCTAAAACTACTATACTGCTGGCCAGATTTTCTTTATATATCAGCATGTAGGAAAAAATCCCTTTTTCAGTGACATGGTATAGCCTAATGGACTGAACATTGGGCCTAGAACCAAAAAACTCTTTCACTGATTTGTTTTCTAGCCCCGTGTCATACTACTCTATTTTTCTTTTTTCTGGCTGTAAAATGAAGATTTTTTCTAATTATCCATGATCTTCTGAAGAATATGATTTTCTATTTTTCAGGATGTTCTCAGTTGAAAAGTCATAACTGCGGATATAGATCCCTTTAAATAATATGTGTAGAATGTGTGAGAACAAGTTTTTATCTGAGAATGTAACTAAAGTCACCTAGTTCTTGAATGGTTTGTATTTTGTGTTCTCAGTACCATTTCTTCTGTCCTCAGTAACCTAGGCTTCTGTCTTCCAATCTCTGTCCACTACAGTTGCCTTAGTCCTGCCAGGATCACCAGATCTCCTTGACATTCCTTATCCTTCTCCCTTTGTATACAGCACTCATGTTTACTGAGCCACCCCTAAATACCACCTCACACTGCTGTATTTCTGTTACTGCCTGGATGAGAAGCATAAGTACAGTGGCTTCTGAACCTTCCACGTGCTGATGGGCTGGCGTATATGTGTGATGATCTGCCAGGAGGCCAAATGTCATAGATAATTGTTGAATTCACAGACACCTTTCCTTTCAGGGAGGATATGAATGTAGATCTCATCTTCATCTCAGTGACTTTTTTTTTTTGAAATCTGTCTGTAATAAGTGCCTACATCCACCTTTGCAAAATTGTGTCAAAACTGGCTGAGAAGTTCATAATTGATGGATGGCATGCAGGATCAAGTAGTCTTATTCCTTAAAAATACAATATGTTTGCTTCTTTCCTGCTGATTGTAAGGATCTCTGCTGCAAACCTGCAAGCGACTGTTTTGGGATGGTTTGTATAGTGGATTATTTAGGAGTCTGGATTTCTGTTTAGCAGATGTGTGTGTGAAGGGAAATGAAACCCAACCGTCTGCTCTCTTTTCATCACATTCCTTATGATTTAGTCTTAAGAACTGCATATAAGAAAAGAAAATCAGGCTCAGTTAGTTCCTGTCATGTCCTTTTCAGTCTATTGATATTTTTTGAGACTTGGTTCTCATTTATTTGCATTTAGCCCACTTTCAAGTGCTGCTTTAAAAATGAGTAAGATACTTAAAAACTTTTTGGTTTGAGTGCTCCTAAAACAAATATGGCTATTTACAGAGGTGGTTCTTTTACTTCTGCTGGGATCCATTCTGAATGGAGAGCTTTCCTCTCAAGGTGCTGCTGTGGCAAAGTGCTGCTGGAATGGTTGGGTGCATCATACCTACAGGGTAAATGGACATGGACAATATATTGCAGCAGCAGTGTCTAAAAGACCTCATACTTTTTCAGCATAGTACAAGGGTTGTGTATATCCTTGTGGCTATTGTATTTCACCAGGCATTCCTGTTCATTTTATGCATAACGTCCTTTCAGGCGTTGCTGATTTTCAAGTTCCTAATTCTGTAAATATTACTTGTCCTTTCTCTTACATCATACTCTGACCATATTAAAATTCATGTGTTACAGAAACCTATGATATGTCCTCTTTGGAAGTTAGCAGTACACCATATTTGTATCTTCTGGAGATTGTGGTGATTTTTGTTTTCTTTCAAGTCATTGATAAAAAATACAATGGGGTACCCAGATTTTTTTGTTCTTTGTTAGTGGAGGAAACAGCAGTTTCTGGCTCTGTGCTAGTCTGTGTGCAAGCACAGGAGACAGTGTTGGTACACCATTTAAGTAGTTTACCAATCAGAGATGGTAAACCCTTCCATTAGCAAGCTGATATGAATAAGAAATTTTTGCCTTAGTTCTTATGGAAGTTAAGACAAAAATGCTCCCTCTAATACATTATAGTGTCCCTGATGATACATAGAAGCATGGGCTTTTCTGTTCTCATGCTCCAGAAAGTACAAATTAATGTGTGGTATTTTTCTTTAGCTTTTTCTGTTCTCCCTCATCCCTGTCCTCCTCCCTGAACAGTAGAAAGTCTTAAGTAATAAGCAGCATGTTTGAGATCCAGTTTGCTCTTGGGTTAAGCTTAACTTCCCTGGTGCATCAGAGGATAACTGCCTTGTCTCTGATTTTTGTGTGCTTTATCGTAGGTTTCATTAGCTGTGTTCTTCCTTAGATGTAATTGCTTTGCTGAATCCAGAATAAGAATGGCAGTGCTAAGAGTTGCAGGGCTCTGATTCAAGGGGGGAAAAAAAGTTATTTCAATGATTAATATTAAAAGTTTAAATCATCATTTGAAGTGTCCTATGGATTAATTGGAAAGTATATAAGAGTGGTCACAGGCTTTTGATTTTTGGTGGGTCATTTTAAAAATGGTTTTACAAGAAATCATATTTTTATTATAGGTTAGAAGAAGTCTTGGTGTTTTGAAACCTCAATGGCATAACTGTTTCTCTAAAACTTTCTAAAATACGATTCTTTGCTTTCTAATTATTTTCAATATTTATGTTATTTCTGCTATAAAATTGAGTTTGCTTTTTTCTTTTCTTTCTACAGAGTAAAAGATGCTGGCTGCCAGTACTAGAACAGATTGTTTGTGGAACGCATCTGTGTAAATCTTCCCTAAAATTACCTGAAAGCATATATTCTGCCTGTGATGGACCCTCAGAATACTGCTATGTTAGGCTTGGGTTCTGATTCTGAAGGGTTTTCTGGGAAAAGCCCCTCTGTAGCAAACATTGGTACACTGGTGGGAAAAGGAGAAGTAGAACTAGAAAGTTGCGTCCAGGAAGAAGACGACAATAAAAAGAAGATTCGGGAGGGGAATGGTACGGAGAATGGGAAGAACGAGATTCTAACTGATGCACAGCAACAGTTTTCAGTGAAAGAAACAAACTTTTCAGAGGGAAACTTGAAACTGAAGATTGGTCTTCAAGCTAAGAGAACAAAGAAGCCCCCTAAGAACCTTGAGAATTATGTGTGCCGGCCTGCTATAAAAACCAGCATCAGGCAACCAAGAAGGGCACCGAAGAGTGGGAAGATGACAGATGAGAAGAATGAACATTGTCCTTCAAAACAAGTGAGTAGTGTGTTAGCCAATTTAAACTCTGATTTGTTTAGAAGATTCTGAAATCCCTGCACAATCTTATTCTACTGTCTGTTTTCTACTCTGTAATTTTTAGTCTCCTGTGCAGAAGAAAGGATTTTTCTCTCTATTTAAATGGGACTGTGTATTTACTGTGCTTATCTCTATAGTATCTGATTTTCTTTTTTAACTGTTAGAACCATCTTTTTACTGTGTCTTAACTAACATTCTGTTAATAAAAGTATTAGGTAGTGCCTTAAAGACAAAAAATTTATCACTAGATATGATAGAAAACAGACCAATGATAAGCCGCATACCACGGCAATGGAATGAAAAATGTGCCAGGTATTTTCCAAGTGTAAGGGGATAGCCCTGCCCTTGAAGATGTCTTATTTTATGATATGCATGATGTGTGACAAGTAAGAGCAGCTAGTACAGATAGAGAAAATAGAATAAATGGAAGAAACCTTCTTCTTTTGCATGGTATTTCTTAAGGATCTTCAAAGAGACAAAATACATTTACACTTAAAGAACAAGTATGCTATATGTTAAGGTGATGACTAAAA
Source organism: Rhea pennata (assembly GCF_028389875.1). Classification (NCBI taxonomy): domain Eukaryota; kingdom Metazoa; phylum Chordata; class Aves; order Rheiformes; family Rheidae; genus Rhea; species Rhea pennata. The sequence goes on from NC_084693.1 coordinate 127,489, forward strand.
TTACTTTTTCCAGATTCTACCTTTTGAGCTTTTTTTTTTCTCTAATATCAGCAAAAAGGATTTTTACTTAGCCTGTTGAACAAAGAAATTTGCAAGTAAGTGGTTCATTGTGTAACCTTAAACTGTAGCTGAGGCCTCTTTAACATGCTTACAGTTTCTTATGCTTTCTCCAGCTTCATTGTGAAAAAAAAATTGGAAAGGTAGATTGCTGTTTGTCATGATAATGCTAACTTTTTTTTTTTAACAAAGGTGTATGGGTTACTATGAGTTAAGTGTTAAGACAATCTGGAATATCAGTTCCTTGATGTCTTCTGATGTCTGATTTGAGATACTAATACTTGCAGTTAACACTCTTACTAGCAAGGTCTTCAGATATTAAGTATGAAAACCTTCACATTTCATCAAGAAATCATGCCCAGGGAATTTTTACCAGAGAGAATAATTAATACTGGAACTCAGATGGTGACAACGTGGTTTCTTCATCATTTGACAGGAGGGACTGAGAAACTAAATGGAAATTTAGCACTTGCAGTACACTCAGTTAACCACTAAGAGAAAAAGAGAGGTCATGGGAATACTCTCTTGTGAATGTCAGTATAGAAATTGAAATATTAGAATAACACTTTGTACTCTCATATCCTGATTATTATGCTTCTATATTAAGCTTACCACTGAAAAGACTCTTAAAACTTGGGCAATATCTTCAGTTTTATCAATAGAGGGTTTATTTCCATTCTCAAAGATGAATAGGTTAATTGAAATTGGTACATCTTATACTTACAGTTTGTTTTCTAGAACCATGTAGGCAATGAAGTTCTCTTTTCTGAAGAGAAAATTACAGAACAGAGAGACCTAGAAATGGCTAAGTTTCACAGGTATTTAGAGAAACAAAATTAGAAATGACTGTAGTAGCAAAACAGTATTGAATTTGCTCTTTGACACTGAATGTGAAATTGGTATTTCCTTTTTTTCTTTTTTTCTTTTTTTTCCTCCCATTTCCCCCCTCCCATCCCTGAAGCGTGTCCAGACAGACTGACATTGCTGCATGGCCTGTGTGCATCTTCCTAAACTTGAAAGAGTGAGCCTGATACATAAATACAAACTCTAGTTCTCTTAGTTTTAGCACCGGATTTGTATGAGTGTTTTACCTGTGCATACATGGTAAATGCAGCTAATAGCATAGCAGAGTTGCACTACTGAAGTTTTAGAAAATATGGCAAGAAGTAATAGTGACAGTCTCTGCTGTAATTCTAAAATATTCATAGTAAAACAGTGAAGCAAGATGGAACATGCCCTTTTGCTCCATCTCCTTATTTCTTTGTAAAACTGCTGAGTGCAGATACTCTGTAGTTCTTTCTATTGCCCTTGGTTATGTAGGCGAGTACTGCAGGAAAGTCCACTGATGCAATGACAGCCACTGATTGAAAATTTTCAAGCAAAAAAGTACCAAAGCTTAAAGAAATCTCAATTTTTATTTTTAGCCACATCAAGAAGAATAGCATGCTGGAACATTTTCTGTGGGTCCTGGGGCGTGAGTTTCTTGTCTTGAGCTAGTTGCACAGTCATATTTTTACTGGTAGTTAACTAAAGCTTGCTTTGAGAAAAAATTTACAGGTCTTAAGTGTTGAAGAATTAACACCAGAGATGCTTCCACCTGTTACTTTGGGAACTTACGTGGAACATATTTATACTGCAACTGCATAAACATTATGAAATTTCTTTGATTCTTCAGAATGCTCATAGCCAGTGTGGACTAAGGGATATGTTTTTAAAGTATTTGCCCTTTATTATTTTAGCTGTGAAAGAACAACAGCTAAAATAATAAGGGGTAAATACTTTAAAAACGTATCCCTTGCTAAGTTTCCAGGCAAAGTAAGAAAGAGAGAAAGTGTGTCATAACTGTACTATGCTTTTGAAAAAATACATGCAAAGATCTATTTAAAAAGAAATCCATACTGTTACATAATTTTAAAATGAAATATTTGCTACAAGTTCTCAGCAGATTCACTTGATAGTTTGAGCTTGAACTATTTTCATCACATCATGAAAGTTAGAAACCTAAGAAAATGAGAATAAAATCTCCTTAGATTTGTCATGATGGTTTCATGGCAAATATGTTGGCCAACAAAAATACTTGATTTGTCAGTGAAATACGACAGCTGCTGTTGATGGAGGTTTAAAAGAAAAAAGTCTGAGATTATGCTGTAGTGTAATAATAAATGACCTTTTCAGAAGTAAAGGCAACTTTTGCTATTGTCTTCTGTGATGTTTCTAGAATGATTGATTATAACTTGTTAATAGTTATATCAAAGTAACTTGGAATTTTTATTCCTCAAATTAATGATGTAAGTCTGTAAGTGTACTTCCACATAAGAGATTTAAAATTTTAAATCCAGATTGGTACAAAATTAACAATAATACCAGATTTATTAAAATGTATATATTTTCTGTAATTACTTTGGGGGGACTCTTTGAGTTGTTTTATACCAAACAGTTACAGTTAAAGTTTGCACAGGAATGAATGTTCTAGGTTTTAATGGACAGGATGATTTTTAATGTAGTGTAATCTAGACCTGTTTATAATGGCTTTGAACCTAGCTGAAGACTACTGTCTGAAAGTCAGAGTAATGTATATAGGTCCAGAACTTATAATTGAAAATGTGGGTAATCCGAGAAAAATTATTTCAGACTTTTATGTGGCACAGTTAACATGGATTGCAACATACAGGTATCAGTGAAGAAGCTTGAAACGTACACTTCTCCTCAGACATACTAGGTGAGCTAGATGGATGAAACACCTAGGAGACGTGGTAGATGATGTAGGGTGTTTTTTTTCAGAGAATGATTTGTTAGTACTCCTCACTAAATCATTTCTGCATTAAAATCCAACTTTATGCTTTCTCTAATATAAAGCTGTGTATTTGTTCAAAGCAAACAGCAAAGTAGGGCTCTCTAGTCCATTGAACTGCAACAAGAGAAAAGTGCAATGCTAAATGAGTTGCATGTATGCCAGCTTAAAGTAGCACAAACAAAATGAAAGCAAGACTGGATGTGCGTTTGTAGAGTTGTGTGTGAACATGGCCAAACAGACCATTGAAGCTTTGAAGTGCTACATTCATTGAAAGTACTCTGTACTATGTTTTGGACTTAAGATCACTCCTTTCCATATAATGGAGTGTATGTTTCACAATAAAAGTCATTTCAAGAATGAGTGGCACCTTTTTTTGTCTCCAGCGCTCTAGGACATACCATGGGTGCTCCCCTAGCTGTTTTGGGAGTAGGAGGGTGGCTGGGGGGAAGTTCCTGAAATGTGAATCTCCAGCATAATTTACATAAGATTGCAGCTGCCATGGAAAAGCTGGGCTAAATGCCAAACTGTTCTCCATACACCACAGTCTCTCTTGCACCTCAGTTTTAAAGCAAGTAACTAATATGACCTGCGGGTTTCGTTCTTCTGCTGCAGCCAGGTTTGGAGACATGTGACCCCAACCAGTGCTCCTGGCCTCCGTCCCCGAAGAAGAGAACTTTGATCGATGACATATCACTGTTTTGTGAAATCTTGTTTACTTTTCGGAAACACTTTTGGGCAGGTAGGGCAGTGACCAAAATGGCCAGTGAAATTTAGCTTCTGGTGCATCAGGGTTTTAGGCATTGATACAGTCAGCTGGAATGGTTGACTTGCAGGTTTGGAAGCATGTCATAGGTCATGCTGATCAGCAGTTTCCACTTAAGTGCCAGGCATGTATGTGGGCAGAAAGAAACCTCTTTCCTCTGCTCCACTCTGCCTCTTGCTGCAGTGCTGCAGAGAGGCCATAGGTCAGGGTCTGGAGTGCCTATTTATGTGCCGAAGAGGCTCTGGCAGTTCAGGCAGCACATGCTACTGAAGCAGCTTCTTCACATCTAGGAAATTATGTCAGAGTGAATCCAACTTGCAGTCTGCTGTTTAAATCATGCTGGTGTAGCATACTCAGCAAATACTTTGTTCTTGAGCAGTGCTGAAGTTTGCTGTCTATCAAATAATTTCAAATTAATCCCAAGTTGCATCTTTATTCAGCATAATTGAGTATTCACCAACCATAGTTACATTTTTTGTAAAACACATAATGCTGATTGTAATTAATTACATGAAGTGCTATGCCCTGTCGCCTTTGCACAGGGCTGAAAAAGTAGGCAATAATGTCTTTCACTCTTAATAGTCTAACACTTACTACAGTACATGCCATAAGGTTTTCAAGCTCTGTGCATATGTTGTTATTTCATAAAGAATGAGTCTGGCATTCACTCCAACCAGGGGCTAAGAATGGGTCCTATGCATGTCAAAGATGGAATTTGTATATAGAATTAATGTCCTTCCAAAAGAAAAGCTTAATTTATTGGGGTAATAGGTATTGCTTTTTTTAAGTTCTATTTACTCTTCGTTGCTGTTGTACAAGCAACAAAATAGTTCGACTTACTTCAGTACAATCAGTAGTCTGTTTTCGGGAGTACCCCTTATTGCAGTGGTTGAGAGTTGTGGGACAAGATTGAGAAACATTGATAGAACTGTGCATAGACAAGTTCACAAAATGCCAGCCCCTGCAGTGCCCAGCTCAGTTGATTTCCAGTAGTAAGTGAAGCCTTCAAGTGCTGTCATGCTACAGTTAGCTCAGTGCATTATTGTTCATTATTTTTTAAAATATTTTTAATTGGGGGCCAGATTAAATGGTTTACATTGGGGATTGGGAGTGAGAGCAGGATTTTTTTACCATTAAAAAAATACTTAATAAGTCCACTGGAATATATTTGCTTTAAAATTATCAGGTTCTTGCAGTGTGTGTTTATATAGGTACCTTATTATCAAAAGCAGGTGTAACAATATCAATGTGAGAAGATACTGTGTTATTCAGACATAATTCTATGCTCTATTCCTAAATATTTTCCCTTTTTATTAACTTCTAGGACCCTTCAAAGTTTTACAAGAAAGCTGGAGAAATTGCAACAGTTGAATTCCATGTGGAAGAGGATGTACAAGTAGAAACAAATCCCTTAACTAAGAAACTTTCTCCCCTGCAGTCTGAAATGACAGATTATGTAAGGTCATCTCCTCCAGCTCTTATCAGTAGCCATAATTCTGATTTAAAGGATAGAGCACAGATTAATGGAGCAACAACTGTAACAGAAAAATTGGCTCAACTCATTGCAACTTGTCCTCCTTCAAAGTCTTCCAAAACAAAGCAGAAGAAGACAGGAAGTGGAACTGCAGCTGGTTTGGTTAAAGACTCTGGGAAGAAGCTACCAGGAACCATAACTTCAAGTGGATTAGTTAATAAAGATTTGGTAAAGAAATTGCCAGGATCAGTTATTGCCGTTGGGCTAGTTAACAAGGACTCAGGGAAGAAGCCATTGGGGATTGGTAGTGCAGCCATATTGGTTAACAAAGACTCTGGGAAGAAGCCACAAGGGATTGGCCCATTAATTGGGTTGGTTAACAAGGACTCTGGAAAGAGGCCACCAGGGATCAGCACTCCAACAGGAATAGTTAACAAGGATTCTGGAAAGAAGCAGCCAGTGACTAGCTCTGCAGTTGGATTAATCAGCAAAGATTTTGGGAGGAAACAGCCTGGGATCAGCACTCCAGCCGGATTGACTAATAAGGAGTCTGTAAAGAAACCAGTAGGGATTGGCACTCCAGCAGGATTGATCAGCAGAGATGCTGGGAAGAAGTTGCTGAGCATTAACAGTCCTACAGGACTGATTAACAAGGATTCTGGTAGGAAGATGGCAGGGACTGGCAGTACAACAGTTCTGACTAACAAAGACTCCGGAAGGAAGACACCGGGGACTGGCACTCCAATGGGACCAGTTAACAAGGACTCTGGGAGAAAGGTGCCAGGGATTAGCAGTCCAGTGGGATTGGTTAACAAGGATGCTGGGAAGAAGCCAACAGGAATCAGCACTCCAGTTGGTTTGGTTAACAAAGACTCTGGAACTCTGAAAGCAGACTCAATTATGCCTGCCTCGGAGCCCTTTAAGCTTCCTTGTAATTCAAACCTCAGTGGCCTTGAAAGCCATGAGACTACAGATTTACTGAAAGACAATACTACCAGCAAAACATTTGAGAAGCATACTGTAAGGCAGAATAAAGAAAGTATCTTGGAAAAATTTTCAATTCGGAAAGATATTGCTGATGTAGGCAAAGAGATATTTAAGGAGGGAACATGCATTCCACAGGATGGTTACTCAACCAGTGAAAAAGGGATTTATGAAACATCTAAGCATGAAAAGCAGCCTCCAGTATATTGCACTTCACCAGACTTCAGGACTGGAGGTGCTTCAGACGTATCTACGGCAAAGTCCCCATTTAGTGCAGTTGGAGAGGGAAATCTTCCATCACCTTCACCCACAGTGTCTGTTACCACTTTAAACAGGAACCTCTCAACAACATCTTCACAGTTAGCGTCAAATTCTCTGCATTTAAGTTCCACAGCAGATCTCTTAGAAGGTATTTCAGATCAGATTGGCAAAACTCAGTTTTCTTCTGACAGTACACTTCTGAATATAAATAGAACATTAAACCATACTCTGAGCACTGATTTTAAAGGTGCTGATAAAGATTTAAATGATTCAAAAGCTACTCATGTGGAAACCTCAAGAACTAGTTCCTCTATAGGAAAAAAAACCATTTTGGCAGCTGAAACAAGCATTCATGCTACTGTCACCCCTTCAGTGGTTAGTTTTACAAGCTTGTTTAGTAGCAAGCAATTCCTAAAGATTGGTGCAATAACTGCGTCAGATAAATCCTGCCAAGGAACTAAAAATCTGAGCACCAGTCAGCAGTCAAAACCGTTAAAGAAAAGAAAAGGAAGAAAACCAAGATGGACTAAAGTGGTGTCAAGAAGCACATGTCGACCTCCGAAGGGTCTAGAGCTAGAAAGGTCAGAGCTTTTTAAAAACATTTCATACAGTGCACTATCAAACAGCAATTTGGAACAGGCCAAATTTTTGAAAAACATAGGATCATCTTCATTTGTGGAGCATGAGTTTGTCAAACATCAGTTGCCAAAACTAAACGAGGCTAGTGGGCAGTCTCTTGCACTGTTAACTGAGACTGACAAACAGACTCAGAAGTTTTATAGTACTCACAAACAACCCTCTAGTTTGTGTATGTCAGATGATTTCTTATCTGACATGTATAAACCCAAAAGAGGAAGACCTAAATCAAAGGAGATGCCGGAGCTTGAAGGTCCCCCCAAAAGAACTCTAAAAATCCCAGCATCAAAGGTCTTCTCAGTGCAGTCAAAGGAAGAGCAAGAACCACCAGTTTTGCAGCCTGAGGTAGAAATTCCCTCCCTAAAACAGAGCCTATCAGGACAAACTTTTCCTAAAAAGAGAGGGAGACCTAAAAGACAAATGCGGTCATCAATTAAAATGAAGCCACCTATTCTTTCTGTGGCACCTTTTGTTGCAACAGATAATTCAAACAAGATAGAGTCTGAAAGTGATCAACATCGAAGTGGGGATTTTTTTGAGAGAAAGGACCAGCTACGAGGGCCAGAAGAAGTCCAAAAAACTAATATTTGTAGCATGACTGATCTGGAAGTAGACTCAGACAGAAAAGTTGCCAAGAGAAATAATGGACAGTTAATGAAAACAATTATCCGAAAAATAAATAAAATGAAAACTTTGAAGCGAAAGAAACTTCTGAATCAAATTCTTTCTAGTACAGTGGAACCAAATAACAAAGGGAAAGTGCAATCTAAACTCCACAATACAGTGTCAACTCTTGCTGCCACATTTGGTTCAAAATTAGGCCAGCAGATAAATGTCAGCAAGAAAGGAACCATTTACATAGGAAAAAGGAGAGGAAGGAAACCTAAAGCTGTCCTAAATGGTATTTTAACTAGTAATTCAGCTAGTTTGACTGTTCTTGAGAAGTCTGCTCAACAAACTCCTGGGACATCATTAGGACAAGTACTTCCCCATTTGCTGCCTACAACAGCTAATAATTCAGAGATTCTTCCCTCCCCAGTTTGCTCTCAGTCTTCTGCAGTGAGTGGGGGACAGAGCCCTGTCAGCAGTGATGCAGGATTTATTGAGCCCAGCTCAGTGCCGTATTTACACATACACTCCAGACAAGGAAGTGTTGTTCAGACACTTGCAATGAAAAAAGCTTCTAAAGGAAGGAGGAGATTATCTCCACCTACGTTGTTGCCAAACTCTCCTTCTCATTTGAGTGAGCTGACGTCGCTGAAGGAAGCCACTCCTTCGCCTGTCAGTGAGTCTCACAGCGATGAGACAATTCCTAGTGACAGTGGAATAGGAACAGATAACAATAGTACTTCAGATCGAGCAGAGAAGTTTTGTGGGCAGAAGAAGAAAAGGCATTCATTTGATCATGTTTCCCTTATTCCACCTGAAACTTCCACTGTTTTAAGTAATCTAAAAGAAAAACATAAACACAAATGTAAGCGCCGAAGTCATGATTACCTTAGTTATGACAAAATGAAAAGACAGAAGCGAAAAAGGAAAAAGAAGTATCCTCAGCTTCGAGGTAGGCAGGATCCAGATTTCCTTGCTGAATTAGAAGAATTAATAAGTCGATTAAGTGAGATTAGAATAACCCATAGAAGTCATCATTTTATACCCCGAGATTTACTGCCTACCATTTTTAGGATAAATTTCAATAGTTTCTATACTCATCCTACTTTTCCTTTAGATCCTTTGCACTACATTAGAAAACCTGATTTAAAGAAAAAGAGAGGCAGGCCTCCAAAAATGCGGGAGGCTATGGCAGAAATGCCTTTTATGCACAGTCTCAGTTTTCCTCTTTCCGGTACTGGATTCTATCCCTCTTATGGCATGCCTTATTCTCCTTCTCCCATTGCAGCTGCTCCCATAGGCTTAGGTTATTATGGAAGGTACCCTCCAGCTCTTTATCCTCCCCCACCTTCTCCTTCTTTTACTACCCCACTGCCACCACCTTCCTACATGCATACAGGCCATTTGCTTCTCAATCCTGCCAAATACCACAAGAAGAAGCATAAACTTCTACGTCAGGAGGCATTCCTCACAACGAGTAGGACTCCACTCTTGTCAATGAGCACATACCCCAGTGTTCCACCTGAAATGGCTTATGGCTGGATGCTGGAACATAAGCATCGACATCGCCATAAACACAGAGAACATCGTTCTTCTGAACAGCCGCAGGTTTCCATGGACACTATAACAGCTAATAGCTCTTCTAGAACAGTTCTGGAGTCCTTGAAGCGCTACAGGTTTGGGAAGGAGGCTGTTGGTGAAAGATACAAACATAAAGAGAAACACCGATGCCATATGTCTTGTCCACACCTGTCACCATCAAAGGGTTTGCTAAGCAGAGATGAACAGTGGGTCAGGAGAGAGCCTTTGGAGTCAAATTCATTAGCACTGGGACTGCAGACACCATTACAGATAGACTGTTCGGAAAACTCCCCAGGTCTGTCTCTGGGAGGATTTACTCCCAGCTCTGAGCCAAGTAGCAGTGATGAACATACAAATCTTTTCACAAGTGCAATAGGCAGCTGCAGAGTCACCAGCTCTACCAGTACCAATGGACGTAAAAAACTAACCGACAGTCCCGGACTCTTCAGTGCACAGGATACTTCACTAAATCGACCTGTCAGAAAGGAACCATTGCCTTCCATTGAAAAGGCACTACAGCCACTGCCAGGTGGGGGAACTTTAGCTGTATGCACTTTCATATGGGTCTTGCTATTTTATGTTAAACCAAACATACTATATAGAAGACTAGCAAAAAATAACTTCGTTTTTGTAGCAATTTTTCAGTGTTGAATTTCACTGCTACTCTTGCTTTCACTCGAGAATTTCTGTTCTGTGTAGCATTCAGTACAGACTAATATGGTATCTACTAGGCACCCACTTACGAGATTACATAAGTATCTCTTCCCACAGGATTTGCCTTATACTAAGGATGATTTTTATTAAAAGATCTAACTTTTTAAATTTTAACTTTCTGCAGAAAACATGAGTTAAAATTTCTCTTTTTTTTATATTATACATTAATCTTCCTGTTTATTTTGAACTTTGATTGACTGGTTTGGGCTAGCAATTAGTACTAGTATTGTGAATAACTTTCCTTCCACCTAAGAAAAAGTTTTATTTTTATTTCATAATTCCATTTTAGGTATTTCAATAATCATTACTGTACTGTAGCTTTGACCCTGATTTGGGGCCTCTAGGCAGTACTTTAAAGAAGAAACTTTGTTTTGTAAATTATTACTTTATGCGTAATTGGGAAACTTGTAGCCTCAAGCAAAGTTGAAACAGAGCTATCTGAGACTGTAAAGACAGCAAGTCATGACTGTACTCTTGGAGAATTGTTGTTAAAGGAAAAGACCTTTGCTCTGAAACTTTAAACTTTTTTCATTTACATGGTATTAAGAAAAGAAGACTCAAGATTAGGACTTAATTTCAAACTAATATAGTTTGCCCAGGTGTTATACATTGCTTTTCTTACTAACCTAAATGTCACTGCAGATAGCACTTTATTATTGCAGATGTTTTCATGTTTCTACCCATTTCTGTCTTAAAATTGCCATAGACATGTTAGTGACATTGCATAACAAAGATAACTTGCAAAAGAGAAAGTATGGCTTTTGCTCTTATTGGCTTATTTATGATATATAAAGGAAGCCTGATAGTTTCTCCTTCCTTCTTCTGATCCTTACTTACCCTCCCCTTGAAATTTAAATCCCCTGAAAACATTTGTGATTAATATTTCACAGGCCAAGAGCCAGGAAAACAACTAGCTATCAATAAGGAGTAATATCTCCTCACATTCCTTACTCTGATCTTCCTCTGTCTCCTGTAATAGTGCCCCCTACCATCCCTTCTCTGACTGCAGTGCCTTGTGTACATGGGCAGGTTGTTTAGTTTTGTTTTAACATTTGAGCAGGGGGGTTGTTTTGCATGTTTGCTTCAAGGGCAGTTGGAAATGACTGGATTCTTTCCCAGTAATGATAAGAATTACCTCTGGTGTTGAGTGGACTGTTACCTTGCAATAATTAGATTAGAATTCAGATTCTTGATATATTTTGGTTTTAGTTTAAAACATATTCAAATAATTACTGTTTTTTGAAAGCAAATATTTTTGTATTGTGATCCAATTTGAGGAAAATAAAATGCACCTAGATACAATGTTGATAGAAAAACATACCCATATAATTTTGTTATTTCTAAATCTGTACTTCATATCTCTAAAACTACTGGGGGAGTGTCAGGAGAAAACAATGAAGCTGTAAGATTGCTTCTCTTGCTGTGTATGGAAAGAAAAAAATTGAAGTGTTAAGTCATCAAAGAGTTAAATTTGGCTCTGAGGAGTGAAGAATTGGTTGTGGTAGCTGGAGCAGTTCTGGGAATTTCCTGAGGAGTTCCATTATGGTGAATGATCCGACTTGGGTTTTTATAAGAAACAGCCTAATTAAAGGAAAAAGCAGAAATGTTTTAAGCTAAAACCTGCTTCTGAAGGCTCTGAATCACCTTCCCTCTTATCGTGCATTTAACTTGTGAGTCAGATGAAATGTATCACTTTCAGTAAGAGTATTTCCCACGATTGGAACCAGCTGTTTTTATTATGAGACCAGCTTTCAGTTCAGCATTCATCTCATTCACAAGGAGCTTCTTATGCTTCATGTCATGTACATGCAGTATGTCAGAGAACTTAAAAACTGCATCTAGCCCCATGATAAGAGATGGGGGAAGGTTGTTTTTTTTAAGATCATTGTCACGTTGCATACATTTTTTTTAAACTGTAGTGCTGAATTGTGGTTCTGACACTAGCTATTATTGTGAAAGACAATGATTTTTATATACTTCAGAAAATAGCATGGTGGAGAAAAAACCTGTGGTACCTCAAATATTTTTTTGTTTATTAAACCAGACACAGTTAGTATGTGTGGTGGAGAGGACACTGAGCCAGAGAGGTTAAAATGAATAGTAGGAAGCTAGCATCAGGGAACGCATTCTACAGTTGTCTTATATAATCACTAGGGAATAGTCACAATATTTATTTTAAATTATACCAATGGAAGATAACCTTCCTTGCATAAACTGTGAACATAAACCTTGCCAGTTTTAATTCATTGACAAATACTTTTATCTTTCTATGATATTCTCTGATGCTAGATATTCTACAAGATTGCTTATATCAGAATTGTAAGAGGAATGTGCATGTTTTGGCAACAGGACTCTTACTGAACTTCGTCTCCTGAACTATTTCAGAGGAGATGAAGTTTAGATAAAACAGAGGTTTCCATGCTATATATTTTTTGTTGAGCACAGTTAATACATGCAGTTATGCCAACAGGAAGGTCACTAGGCTCTAACATTTTATCTTTAAATGCTGAGTTAGAGTGTAGCTTTGATAATACTTGCCTGTGGCAAAGTGTTCTCATTGGTTGCTTCTACTCTAATGATAACAGCTGGGCATCAGACCCAATAGATGGGAACACATCACAGAGAAGGTATATAAGCAAATCAGAGGACTAGCTTAGTCTGGCATCCACGAGGCAAGAACACTTGGTATTGTACAGGAGCAGCATACCATGGCCTCTTGGATTTGGACTTCTGAAAAAGAATTTTTGTATTTGAAACACTAACTTTGAATGCTCAGAAGTAGTGTATGTTGGGGATCCTGAAGTTGTATTCCCTTGTTACATGTTGTTTTGTTCAGCTGTCAAAAGTAAAGTGATTTTGTAATGAATCCCTAACCAATCTCCCAACCTGGTGAATAAAAGAGCAGATCATTCCCCTCCCAGGGAGTAGAGTGCCTCATACTTTCTGTATGTCCTTATCCGTTTGCTGCCTTGGCTCTTAAAGTATATTCTGGTTATTAGGTTTCCTTCTTCTGTCAGTTTCTGATTTAGATAGATGGTCTTCTCACGCATTTGTGAGGAGATCCAAACTAGTAGAGAAGTACGGTAAGGTAGATCAGCCTTTGGCACTATCAGTTGCAGGTCTGCCAAGGCTCACAAGAGACTTGATATGTGGCCTAATACCTTTTCCTTGTCATACTTTCTCCAAGTATCCTCAGCAGACTGGAAATCGAGCAGTCCACAAGTGACAAGACTTTTTTCGGGTTTTGGAACAGTACAGATTTTTATAGTATGCTATTATCATTCATTTGAAGTTCAGAGTGGTCCTTAGTAAATTGCTGTTGCTTCACCCTATTAGTTATTTTGAACAATTTATAGCTTATCATAGAGTGGTCTCAGTAAGTTGTTCACAGTCCCTGGAAGGAAAGGAGAAGAAAAACAAAACAAGCCATTCAATTGGGATCTATGCAAATGAAAAGAATCTTCACTACTTTTATTCCATTTAAAATAAAAGGACATATCTGAGACATATAATCATTAGTCCAATGGGAGATGTATATGCTCTTCTGTGTTTAAAATAATGTGAGATATATATATTCGGACAAGAAAAAATTGCTTTTTCAAATATGAGCTTATTGCATTTTAATTGTAACTGCTGTGATTTCAAATAATGTAATAATTTAATATATATGCATATATATTTGCATTCACTTTATGAAATTAATACATTTTGCACAGTTCTGCTGCAGCTTTCTTTTTACCTGCATGTTGTAGAGACAGACAGTATAGAAACCCTCTTTAAGAGCCCACTAACAACGTCGCTATAACAAAAAGGTTTCCTTTTACAGTAAGAATGGGGTTTTATTACGTGAAAGATAATAACCAGATATTATAAATGGTTTTCTCATAGGCTGTTTGCTCTCCTCTCTATGACTTTAGCCTGTGAGAAATTTTGTTTTAATGGTCTGGTTCCATCCCTCTCCACCTTCATGCGTCATAGCATGCAAGTGTTCCTAGTGCTGAAAAAAAAGAGTAGTCTTACTCTGAATATTTGGTACCTGTAGTGTGTTTTATTGGCACTGCCAGACTGAAATGAAGGGGGTTTTGTGCTTTTCTCTTCCCTGCTCTACTTTTCAGGCACCCTACCAACACAAGATAAACCTTCCCAGAGGCAGTCAGAGAGCACAAATTGCAGCCCTTCCAGAAAGAGATCAACATCTGAGAGTACGTCTTCTACAGGCAAGTAAAATCTAACAGTCTTGTTTTCAAGACTACTGCTGTACTAAGAACTATACTACAATAGGCAGCCAAGGCTGTATTGCTTTGAGAACCTTAACAGCAGGAGTATTTTCACAGAGATACTAAGTTTTTCCTCTTATAATTTAGGACACAAGTGCTGCAGATTGTGCTGTAGAATATGGAAACTTGAGCTGGCATTTATACAAGCAGCAACATAGCTATAGCAGCATGGGACTTGGGTTCTTCACCAGGTTGAATTAGTAGTCATGAAGCTCTATGCTTTAGTGCTGGCACTGTGACACTGTAGTTAATAAATGAATTCCCCAGTGGGGAAAGACTTGGCTTCTGGGCTTTTCTGAAAGCAGACAGTGAATGACCCTAAGCAGGTCAAAAATGACAGTAGGAGAGGGATGATAGGACTTGCAGCTCTGGGAGTATTCTCTTCAATTCTTTCAAAACAGGATCAAGGCTCAAATGTACAAATGCATTGGGAAGTTGATGAAATGTGTGCCCATATTGAAGGATTTGGCTCTTTCAGCCATGAGGTAACATACTACCCAGATTGGTGCTCCAGAAAGTCCATATTTATGCACTGATTTGCTAACTTTGGGAAGTACAGCTTAAAAATAGGCTCAAAGAAGACAGGTGACAACAACTCATAGATAGTTTGAACACTGAAAAGCTGAACGTAGGCTTAAAATTTATGGGAGATACTCATTATAGCATAATAACAAGAAAGGGAGATGATTCAGAAATCCAGTGAGTAGAAGCCAATACACTAATGCAAAAAGGGAGGAAAATAAATAGGATTAGATGGAAATCTTTGAAGGCTCCTCACTGAGGAGAATGTTGTGGTATGAACTCACAAATTATTAGACTCACAAAAAAAGTCTATCACAATGACAAATTTTGTTAAAATCTCAGCTGAAGGAAAAAAAACTTCTATTAGAATTCAGACATTCTTAGATGCCAGTCAGTCACAAATCTGCAGTAAACATCCTTAGACTTGACACTTACAAAATTACTTGTTACGATTTCCATACGTAACGAAGGTGCCGACATTGCTATTTCCTCTTCCCTTTAAACATATATTCGCAACAGATGCTTTCTTCAGCATATATGGTAAGAAAGTCACGTGCAGTGAAGAAGTGCACTTTCTCTGTCTTACCAACTTTCTTCTGCTTGCTCATTTTAAAGAGGCAACTACAAAGAGCTAACTAATCGACTGGCATAATTCTGTGTATAGGTAGGTGTTGAAAGTTCAGGCATTTCTTGTATAGGAGAGCATAGGAGTAAATCTGAATGGCAAGTTTCTCAGCTTCAAAGGCATTGAGCTAATGATGCTGAAAGGACTAGTCTTTGTTAGATTTTCTGTAGATCTGGGATGCACGTAGGATTTCAGAGCATTTGTCATAAAAAGCTTCTTTGTTGCTGAGTACTGTAAGCATGTGTGATCAGTGCTGCAGCTGTTTCTGGCATCATAGTCTTCAGTTGTCCGGTCCTTTTGGATCAGTTTCCAAACCAAAACACTAGTTGAAGGACAGGCCATTAGACCTTGTGTCCAAATGTGTTGTGTTGTATAGTTTGATTATTATTGGTTGGTGCAGCTGTTTACATAGGTCACTTTATTAAACAGATGGTATTTCTTTGAGGAACCCTGAACTCCATTCCAGTGTGTATTTAAAGGTCATAAAAAAGCTAAGGGTGGTTTGCCTTTATTATTTCTTCTAAAACTGAAAGCTGAAAGTGTGAATCCTCCCATTACTTTACAAGTTGTTCAAGTTGCTAGGTATTCCACGTGATCACAGTTAACGCTTACAGCAGTGACCTAACAAGCGTGTAGCTGTTTCTTTTTTGAATCCTACAGGAAGAAAGTTGTTCATAGGAGGTTTCTTAGAAGATGATACACTCATTCTTCCTCCTTTAAATTGTGTGTGCTCTTTGAAAAACATTCTTATTTGTACATGCAAATTTGTTACTTTGGAAACTTTTCTTTTTTCTCCAGAGTACCAAATCGGACTATTGAGTACTAGAGAATATTTATCTTAAACTGTCTGTGCTTTATCTTTGTCACCTAATGCACAGTCTGTCTCCTGTCAAAAGACAGAAGACCATTTTACAAAAATATTTTGTTGTCTTCACTTTAAAAGTTACTTTTACACTATTACATGCTCTTCAGTTTACAGCTTAGGACCCATTAGTTTAAGTAGGTCTAATCTAAATAACTGGCAGTAATTACAGTAACATTATGTAAATGCTAGTATGTAATTGTGATAAATTTGTGAGAAGACTGAGAGTATCCATTTTATTCCAGAAAGGACAGAGTTTATCATCAAGAACCAAGAGGGCAACTTTGGGAAATTCTTAATTTGAAGCAGATCCATTTTTAATATAGCATAATCAGTATCGCAGTTGACCTGGAAACTTTTCCAAATGCCAGTCTACAACTGTAAAGTATATAACATTCAGGCAGTTTAAAAAGTGAGATCTAGCTTTACTTGCTGTGTAAACTAGCCTTTCATTTTTCGTGTATTTTCCTTTAGCTTTCTCCAAGCCTATACTTAATTGCGATCAATTTTGTTATCACTGTATTTGTCTTTTGGATAAAGGAAGTGCAAGAGCATTGAAAAAGAGTGCATTTAATTTTTCTGTGCACAGAGAATTTTTTAGTTTTCAGTCTTGAGTAGGAATTAAGTTAACTTTAGAAGAGTTCTCTTTGAACCTGATAGCAACAGTGATATTCTTTGAATTCTCTGAGTAGAAACCTTGGATAGGGAAGCTTTGAAATAAAATATTAGATGCTTTCTTTCAATAATTCTTTATTTTCTATGGTCAATTCCAGTTAATCTTTGTTCTGCAGACATATTTAGACATCAAAATACCCAAGACTGATGAACCTCTAATGAAGGGAGACTCAACATAATTCTAATGACAAGTTAGACCTTCTCACATAATGTTTTACAAAAAATACAAAAATATAATTTATTTCCTGAAGAGCTTATCGTTTAAAATCTATACACATGCTACTGTGAACCGTACGAATTTAATGTCCTTGTTGCTCTTTGCTAGCAGAAGTGAGGAACAGTGTGAATCAGGAGAAAAGAATTGTAAATTAGAAACTGATAATACACAATGTAAACTTCCCACCTACTTGCATCCCTTGGTCTCTTTCCCATTAGAATTTGTGTTCGTCTTGTCATTGAACATTTTAGGCATTTATAAGATATTAACATCTGGCAGTCTGTCCAGCTGTCATATCTTAATTCAAACCTTATTTGATTGTAATGCTGATTGTATCTCAAATCCATTTCAGTATATTTGTGTTCATCTGTGTTTCCAGTGATTGCAGTACCTACACGGGGAACAAGGCTGGCAACTGCTGTTGATGATTCAATGGATAGCTTACTGCAGCGCATGGCACAGCATGAAAGCCAAGCTACTTTGGACAAAACCATAGAAGCAGTCATTGCAAATGTGTCTGTTCCACCACCAGCTAGTCCTGCTCGAAACCACAACAGGGAGAGAGGTCTGGGGAAACAGGACAGTATCTTAGCTTCAGCAATTCCAAGCAACTCTTGCAGTGATACTATCTCCCTTCTTTCAGACAGATTACCAAACAGCTATTCCCCACATCATCTCAAGAGAAGTGTGGTTGAAGCCATGCAGCGACAAGCTAGGAAAATGTGCAATTATAACAAGATCTTGGCAACGAAAAAGAATCTTGATCATGTCAATAAAATTCTGAAAGCCAAAAAGCTGCAAAGGCAGTCACGGACAGGGAATAACTTTGTGAAGCGCAGGCCAGGTAGGCCCCGGAAATACCCAATGCAGGCTGTCGTTTCAATGCAAGCTTTCCAGGCAGCTCGGCTGGTCAGTCAGGAGCTAGACAAAAGAGAAGAAAGCAACAGTCCTTTACACCTTGGACCTGATACCATCACAGATGTAATTGAAGCTGTAGTGCAGAGTGTGAACTTGAATACAGATCACCGAAAAGGCTGGAAGAGAAAGAGGTGGCTTGCAGAGGAACAGGCCAGGAAAAGACAAAAATCTCTACCAGAAGGCGAACAGGAGAGCAATAAGAGGTAATACTCTTACAATTCTGTACTTTCAGCGTAGTCATTATGGGGGTTTATAGCATTTCAGCTCATGAAAGAATCTTGTTCTTACAGGCTCTGCTAGTTACATTTGTTTTCTCTAAGATGATCAGTTTAAAGGGAACTAAGGTGTCAATTTTAAATATGTTTAGGGTTTTTCTAAGCTACTGAACATCATACAATGTTCAAAATGAGATAGATTCACAGGTAATGCAAAAGTATTGTTTTTGTGCTTAGTGAGCTAGTAACAGACTGGCTGATGAGATAGTATAGCAAAGATTATTCCTGTATCATGTGCTGAATAAGGAACTATAATAGCTACATGCGCCATCGGAGTCTGAAGAGTATGACTCATATGCATTATAAAAAAAAAAAAAAAAAAAAACTCCCAAGCAGCAGAATATGTTGGGTGAGATCAGCTGATATGCAGCAAATAGAGAATAAGACCAAAGGAGAAAGGAAGAGTTGTGGCATGCACCAGTTTAATAGTGCAATCAATACTACTATACTACTATATCATACTACTATAGGAACACACCAGAAATTTCTCTCTGCTCTAATCATCTCATACTTATTCTCAAACTCACCGGTATTAGCAGACCAAACTTTTCCTAAAATCTCCCTTCCTATATTTGCAGAGTAGTTCTGAAAAATATTATCCATTTGTGTTTCAGAAACAAATACCAAAATACAGGCATTTAGATTCAGGGAATGTTACTGCAACCACTTGTCAAAAGGATGTATTGTTTGGCTGTTCTGAAGGCTAAAAGAAATGTTTACACATACTATTTTTGGAATACCAAAGAAGATAGTATAAGCCACTTCTAAATCAATTAACTGAGACTCCAAAGAATAAGAATTCATGGTGCTAACAACTTTCTTTTTGTATTAATTAATAATAACATTACTCTAAAAAGATCCTCCATTTTTTATGATTATGTTTAATCACTACTTGATCATGATCATATTTTGAATTGCATTTTTTACATAGCTACATGCTATGTATGCTATTACATGGTAGTTTACATAGCATGTAATTCAGAAATCTGCACATATGGTCTTTTGCTACTCTCCATATTATAAAGAGGAATAATGAAATGTAGCAGTAAAATAATCTTTACATTTTCTTCCAGTTTATCCGAGACAGCAGCTGTACCATCCAGTCCACATGATGCCCTTGGGAAACCACATGAATCTGAAAATAGTGAGCAGCCTTTGCCTTCTCTTGCCCAGCGTGAGAAAAAAGCACCTCGGCCCCCAAAGAAGAAGTACCAGAAGGCAGGGCTCTACTCTGATGTGTACAAAACAACAGAGTAAGTAGTACCAGTGAAAAGCTGCTGTCTGATATTCCAGTGGAAACTGTCTCCTTTCAACTAGAATCATAAAGAGCTGTCACTAATGAGCAGCTGAAATAAAACCATCAACTTAATGCAAGCCTGTGAAAAATTACATGCATGATAATTATCAGAATCTGACCCATTGAAGATTTAAAATGTAACCCCAGTCAGAAAGCAACCTCCAGCAATCTGAAACTGTTTCTGAGTATCGACCTTGAAGAAGGTAAGACGGCTTCATTCGACAGTCTTAATGAACATGGCAGCAAAAGTGCTGGCAGAGCTTGAGATGCTCAGGTACTGAGTACAATGTCAATGTAAAAAAGGGCCATTGATTTTCTGTTTTTATTGACTGAACGATGATATGGTCATCTTTTGTGTGACAAACTTTTGGAGTGAAAGCATTTCAGGTATGCTCAATGTTCATTTCACAATTGAGTGAGGTTTATCTCCTTCTCTTTATATGAAATGTTTAAGAAGCTAGCATTCTTAACATTTTTTCATGAAGTTGCTCAAAACGTAGTATACATTAGAAGGTAGACATCTCCCATTTCTGATGATCAGCCCACTTCTGTTACTATTTGTAGTTACATAAGATTTCTACAGCAATTTGAACTGATTGTGTTGAAGTCATGACTTTGCACACTTCTTCTAATGTGGTCTGACAGAAAAAGAGAGAAAACTGGACACCTTCTGTCTCATCCCCCTTTGTAGACTACTTTCAAATGCTCTGGAGACCACTGGGAGACTGCTAGTTTATCAGCTGCTCTGGATAACTTTTATTTCCATAGTAAAATAAAGGCATCAATGAAGGAATCAAGACTCTAAGAAAGAAACAATAAAGATCTAGGTTTGATCAAGTGGGACCACACATATTTCTAATAGTTTGCAAGCATATTCTTTTGCAGATATGTTAGAATTTCTAGCACTTAGATGTTCTGTTACTGATGTGTACTGTGTTGCAGCATTCAAAAATTGCATAGAAGAAATTAGATCTGTTGCTTTAGGTGGGAACTTGAGAAAATCTTTCTTTTCTTTATAATGAAATGATAGTTATCCTGCCATTCCTAATCGGCAAAGAGAGGGCCATTATTGCATACACAGTAGGCAGACATCTCATTAAAAAAAAAAAAAAGGTACAAATACTAAAAGTCAAGGTTTATAGGCATTGTCCCTGATGATAGAATAAAGTCCACCACCCTAGAGAAGGCCATCACAAAACTGATCTCTGCTTCTAACCCTCCCTTTCCCTTGCCATTTCACGTTGCAGTTCCATGGAAGCTTAAAGTGGCCTGATCTAATCTTACCCTTTACTTGGTGCTCAGCATGCTCAGTCTTTCCCTTGCACTGATCCTGAAGTTTGTGGTGAGCCAGTTAAGAACACTGAGGAAACTTTACCCCGCCAAAGAAACGAATAGCTTTTGACTGTCCACATAATCTGAACTTCTCTGCATGGTTATTTAAAAACTGATAGGAAAACAAGGGATGGGAGTGCATGGCTGGGCTCAGCAAGGACAAAACAGTGGCCATATTGATTAAGATGCCTTTTCTTAGAGAAAGTTACAGCTTAAAGGGCTCATCTCACCGTGTTCTTTGTGCTAGCACTAGATCTTGTCTTCCTCTGTTGGTTCAGCAAGGTAAATTGGCAGAACAATAGTCACTTTTAATTAATTTTCTGCTTAATTTAACTCACTGCTCTAGTTTTACTGCACAGTCAGACACATGCCAGTGTAAGAGTACAGCAGAAGTTCATGTTATTATTCTAATATTTATATAATTTCATGCTGTATTGGTGTGAAAGCATGATCTTAGTTGAGAATGAAAAGGCAACTGTGTAATCGTATGGCACCCTCTAGTGATGGTACAGTTAAATATTTGTCAGTGTTTCCATTAGACCAGTGTCTGCCTTCTCTCTCTTAATTGGTGTTACCAATGATCATTAATCCCTATCTCTGTTTGCCGTGTTCAACTGCAGACATTTCTTTACCTTAAAACTCTTTTCCTACTCAACTACATCTTTCTTAACCTCTTCTTAAACGTCATTAGAACAGATGAAGTAGTTGAAGTTTTACTGAGAGGTTTACTGTAACTATTTACAACTCTCCCTAGATTAATCATGGCCAATCTCTAAACAGCAGCAAAAAAAAATGTTTGTCATATCACCATCATTTTTAGCCTACTGTTACAGGAGAAACATGTGCATTAATTTCTCTGCAACCACTACCTGTCATGACAAACTCTAATTGTACCATTTGACTCAACAGAATTTCACTCCTCTAACTCACATAGGTCTAGAAATCTTACTGAAACACAGTGAAGAAAACTCAAATTTTATGTATAGACCATCATCAGAATATGATTCCTTGCAAATAAACCAAGAAGAAAAGAAATGATTTCTGAAGTGAGTCTCAATCCTCCCTCAATTTCCAAATGTAATTTTTTTAGACAGTGTTAGCTGGTCTGATACTACCATCTACATGAGAAGATGGTAGCACACAATCCTCAACTTCCACTGGATGAATTAGACAGATCAAGTTCAGTGGATGGTTGCACAAGACTGATTATAGATGAGAATCGTTACCTGTTTACACAGCAGTGGCTTTTCCAGAGGAGTGCAAAGTCTCCTTCACCAAACAAATTTAACAATAATTGGTAAATTATTACAACTAATTTTTTCAAATTATAATTTATGGGAAGGATTAAACACACCATGAAAGGACAAAATTATTTTAAAAGTATTTTCTATCACAATAATTCCTTTTTTTCCCACATTACATCACAGTTATGATTGTCATGGAAAAGCTTTAATTTTGACCCTAGATAAAAACTGGAACTTCTAGGGGTACTAAAAGACTTTTTAAGTTGATCATTTTCATCTCTCTGATCTTTATCAGTAACACAAAATGAACTCTCATTCATCAAATTTGCACTGTGCTGTAATCAGCACTGAACTGCGTGTTTCTCTGTTGTTGGGTATCCATCACGAATAGAAACCGGTGGTTCCAGAGATACTGTAGTGCAGTGCAGACTGCTGCTGCTGGGAAGTGGGCTTTCCACCCATTTGTTCCTGTCATTGTTTCTGTTTTGCTGATGTTAGAGTTTGTGGAGCTACAAGGTGACTTAGATGAAGTAACTGAACATTTTAGAAACAGACCTATTGAAACAATCAGTCAGCTGAATTAAAGTGATAGTCTAAGATTGTAGTTCAGCAAATGCTTTAAGTTGGCTTAGGCTAGCAATGCACTAAAAGAAGCAGTTCTACTTTCTCCTCACCTTTGGGTGCTTATTCCTTTCCTGTGCTGTCCCTTCCTTTGTCCCATCACAATTATCTGTGCAACTGAACCAGCCTGGGATAGTGATTAAAATGAAATCTGAAATCCAACCTTCCTGCAGCTCAAATAAAAATCCGGTTTTAATTTATTCAGTTTCCTGGTGCAGTTAACTTTGCAGTCATACAAACGGTTGTGCCAGCAGAAGATGGGGAGCATCAAAGCCACTGGCTTAAGATGGTTATCAGACTACAGTCTGAGAGAAAATATTGGGCACCAAACCTTTCAGAAATTTAACTCTGCATTCTACAGAGAGTTAATACCAGCAAGTGTGATAGGAGTGTAAGGAGAAGAAACTAAAAAGTTAAAGAAGAGAACTAGAAGTGGAACACTACCGGAAAGAAATAAATGAGAAGAATGTGGAAAAATGATGGTATGGAAAGTAAAACTTGGTTCCTTCTTAATTAGACTGAGACTTGAGACAGGGGAAGAAGAGAGTGCATTCTAAGCCTAATATTCAGCCTTTGCAAAGTGGTATGAAAATGCTTTAATATTCAGCAGAAATCACTTTATGAATCGCTCTATTACTGGTAACTTGCAAAAAGAGTCCCGTTTAGTCTGTCGTTGGTAAGTGGACCAGTTTCCAAGTGGGTATTTTAAAATTTTTCCCACAGAAACTGAACCAAGCAACTTTCTGTAGTAGATTATAGTTAGGGGAGTCATTCCTTACCTAGCCGGGCTTACATTTCTGTCTGTCAAGCTATCAAAACCATGCTGCCACCGCTTTCCATGGAAAATACACTAACGGAAATGTTACAAGTTATTTCTCTGTGATTATTAGTAAGTTTTCATCATATCCTAACACTTCTGAAAACAGAAGGGTCCTGGCTTTCTGAAGAGATCTTTTCCTTTTCAGGGGGAATATTCATTATACCTGCTTACTGAGGAAAGTATCTAATAAATAATATGGTATGAAAGTGAGTAGGTACTTGTCCTCAACAGTAGCACAGAGTAAGCTGATTCCAGCAGGCTTTTGTATCACTGCCAGTTCTTTGATTACTTCAGTATACTCACTGTTTTAATGTATAATGGTGTTTTATTTTAACATCTCAGCCCTTTCCTTTCGAAGTCCTTAAAACATTGATGGCCTTTGTTCAATCTATTGGTTTGTTACAACAATTCTTTACATGTCTCTAACAATACTGCATTGCTGTGTGTAGAAGGAAGAAAGAATAGGTGTTTTCCCAGTGTTCTTTGTGACTAAATCTGTGACAGGTGATTAATCTTATTGAATCTTTGCAATGACTTCACCATTCTGCTGCTTCTTAAAGTAGTGGACTTAGTGATTCCCTTGCAGGCTTCTTGTTTCTGCAGTGCATAATGAAATACATGTTATATTTTGTGGGTTTGGCTAATTGCCTTTCATAGTTCCTCTTAGCCATACTAGTTTCCTCCTTGCAGTTTATTTACCATAATTTATATTTCTGTTGGCATCCTTTACACTGAATATTTGTGTTACAGGGTACACATTTGGCTTGAATTAAGTCATACCTTTCTGTTGAACATTTTCATTTTTTCTCTGTCTTTGACTTAAGGGTTTGCTTGCCTCTTGTAAGTGGAGGTTCACACTTCTCTTTTTCAAAATACCTTTCTGTTTTTTCTTGCAAATAAGTTGTTTTCCAGGCCTTGTAAATGGTTACTCCATGGCCTTTGTTTGCAAGCCTTTCTAATTCAGTACAATGTCACCTGAAAGGATAGAGGACGTGAGTTCTTTTTTATCCTCTGTAGGATGTCATTTTTGCCTGTTGTGCAAAGGAGCTGTATTTTTGCCAAAGCAAATGAAATAAATTCCTGCCATCAGAAAACAGAGGGTCACAATGTTAAAAACAGTAAGTTTTACTGTTTGCAAGAATGTTACTGCTTTCTGATTAGGAGTGCTTGACAAAGCATGCTTCAGTTAGAAACTGCTATGACTATTTAGAGAACTAGCTGTAGTGTTGTACTGGTGATACGTTCTGGAACATCAAATGTCAGACTGGAAATAGGTGACCTGTGTTTTAGTGATGCCTCTGCCCTGCTCTGTGACCCAGGTCACTTTTAATTTATCTGTACTTTATATTCCTCACCTGTAAGAGGGAGATACACTCCTTATGTGCCTTAAAAAATGAAGATAATGATGTTGGGGTGAGTTTTATTCAGGTAGCCCCATTTTATTTTAATAATAAGCTGTAATCAGCTACTGAAATGAACTTTCAGAAAATGTGGTAAGTTCTCTTACATTTTAAATCTTTAAATCATGATGCAGTGCCTTTCTAAAATACATTTTGTAATTCAATCAGAGATTGTTTGACCAGAGAGAAACTCAACTGAGTGAAAGTATATGATATATCAGAAGGCAAATTAAATAATCATAAAAGTATCTTCTGATCCTAAAATATGACTCATTACTGTGTCCACCTATATAGATTAAGTTAAATGTGTTTATCAGTAACAGTATGTGAACCACAGATTACTGACATCCATCAGTTCTGTTTTTAACCGTCAGAAATTCTCTTCAGTTGTTGATATTTCAAGATTTGTATTTAACTTCTATTTTCAGTTGACTAGTTAGCAATATTACCTTTTATTGAGTCAGCTTTCAGTTGTATGTCCAGTTATTAAAAGCTTAAAAAACTTCAATATATTTTAATAGACTTTTAATAACATTTTAATATTTGGTATATTTCACATTTGGAAGTCACTTCTGCATGTTGC
The DNA here is from genome assembly GCF_028389875.1 of Rhea pennata. Lineage (NCBI taxonomy): Eukaryota > Metazoa > Chordata > Aves > Rheiformes > Rheidae > Rhea > Rhea pennata. The sequence goes on from NC_084693.1 coordinate 153,030, forward strand.
GGTGTCTCAATACTAAATATAACCAGGTCAGTTTTTTTTTCCCCCCATAAATTCTTTGTCAGGAGCCAAAAGGAGATGTTTATATAAGACAGCTTGCCAGGTTAGGTTGTTTTACTTTCATCTGACCCATACCACCATTCTTACATTGTACTCCTATTATTCCTTCTATATAGGGGCCATCTTGTTGCTTTTTTAACTTTTGGTTTCTCTTATTTTCCTGCTTTATATATGAACAGCCTTCTAAAGAAATAAGAAGTAAACACTTGCTCTCAACAAACTAGGAAAGCCGTCTCTATATATGTAAACCTGGTCAAATTCCTAAGCAAACAAAATCCGATAAGATTTTTTGAGTTTATTTTATTCTTGTAACGTTCGTTATAACTTAAATATGACATTTTGGGAATTTAAAGTTGATGGTATCCCATTAAGTCTGGTTTATATAGAAGTTATATAGAAGGAAAAAATCAAATCACCAGCTTTGAAATGGATATGATAAGTATATTTGGCAAGCACCCTGGAAATTAGGCTTTTTGGCCACTTCCATTACTATTCTCATGCCTGATAATCAATCCATAGGTACCTTAATTAGTACAGAGGACATATTTTTCCAAATGACAGAGGTTTTCCTTATTATGATTTTCTTTATCACTCTTGTCTCTAATCCACAGTCCGAAGAGCCGCCTCATACAATTAAAGAAAGAAAAACTGGAGTACACTCCTGGAGAGCATGAGCATGGTTTGTTTCCAGCCCCTATTCATGTTGGTGAGTACTTCACATGTGTTTGAATTGTTGGGAAACAAATATCCCACCTAGGTTACATTGAAATAGTCTATTTGCATTCTCTCTCTCTCTCTCTCTCTCTCTCTCTCTCAATTCATTCCTTTTTTTTTTTTAATGTCTTGTCAGGTGACTCATATTTTTAAGCATACAAGCTTTGTGAGAAGTCATATTCATTCGTCTGCATTCTTCAGTGCAAAAGTTTGACTGAAGAGAGACTCTTTTGTCGCTATTTGAACTTTGTTTTCATTTTTTGTTTACCATAAGAAGATTCCAGTGTAGTTTTAAACCTGCTTTAACTGCCATAATACTTTTGTTTAAATGCAGTACAATAATTTCCTTTTCAACCTAATATTACAATAGAGTAGAAGCCAGTGATGATTATTACCACTTATTAAATCTCAAAAGCTAAAGAAGCAATAATAAAATTCCTCCATGTCCCTGTGCATTAATTGTTGTCTGTCTTTAAATGTGGGTAAAAGTGAGGAAGAATGAAAAACTTAAACATTGTTTAAGTCTTCATTCTTTTTTTGAGATCTCAAATAGGACATCGATGAGATGTAAGTATCCTCTTAGCTCTCTACAGAAAGAAACCATAGGCTAAAAGTAGTATGAGCATTTCAAACTCCTTGAGTTACAGGATGCTATTCACAAGTCTGGTCCACATTTCTTAATCCCCTAGACTGGACAGCCTTGAGAGAACGATCATGAAGTCCCAAACTAGAGGTGCTGCAGATCTTGTTCTTTTCCAGTACAAACCAAGGTTGATTTATTGCTTTTAAGATAATTGTTTCAGCTTGTAAAGTGCTGTCATTTCGCATTTCAAATACAGTCATGCAAAGCCAGTTTGGGAAATTTTATATTGTTCAGTAGGAATATTTGTCTCATCAGATACAAATGTTTAATAGCTTTGTATTGTTTAACAGAATGTTTGTGCTTTGTATACAACTTTCACAGAGAAGAAATAGCAGCTGAAGCATTTGACAGATCGTCTGTAAATCAGTAACTGTAATTTTTAAGGAACAGATTTCAGAAATAAAGGTGTTAATTTAAGTTCTCCCAAATATGTCAACTTTCTCAGTTCCTTTTTGAATTAGGTCATATAACTCTGTCGCATGATTGAACTATCTGTTGGGATGCTCAGGTTCAGTTTGCAATGCAGTAGTCCTGTTCTCTTCTCTCCTCACAAGGCCATGACCTCAAGTATGTTTGTACTAGCAGATGCAAACAAGCTTCTTCAATAAAGATAAGGCTGTTTTAATTGCTCTGTGTTGGGTAGCTGGAGAGTAGTGTAACTACAGACCAGTTACAAGGTTTAGGACTCCACCAGATATCTGTACCAGTGCCTGCTTGATGAGGGCTGGAGGATGTTCCATATACTCCAGGCATGGTGCCAGGGCACTTAAAAGAGCCCTTTGTTTTGCCCACTGAGGTCATAGAAGTGAAAGAAAATTCCCAGCAGATTTAGCTCTTTCCTGGAACCTGCTATGGATGAATAAAGCATTGTAAATAAGAAGTAATTGTGGAGTAAGTTGTAAAGAAAACATTACAATTTTTATTTTCCAGTTTCCTCAGTGGTGAAGGTATGCATGTGAGTTTACATGAAGCCACAGATTGTTGCTAGAGGAACATGAAGGCACTTGTTAACATTTAGAAAACCTGGGAAAATTAGGCTGAAACCTCATCATTAATCACTCTTCTCACTGCAATTTTGTGAAGCAGTAGTCCAATAAAGTGATAGGAGAACTTTTTAGTCTTAGCTAGGAGTAACATAGTGCCTGTGTCAAACGCCAGCTCTAACATAAAACAAGTTTTTAATGGGTCCGTTTCGTTCTCTTAGGAAGGAAGTGTGGCAGTAAGTTTTAGAATAGAGATAAAATCTATTGTGAAGGTAACTCGTGTCTAAAACAAGTTTCAGTTATTGATGAAAATACAAATCATCCTGAAGGCTTTGTGAAACAGGAATGTCTTTGTAAAGTCTGAATTGATTCTTAAGTCATTTTTGGTAAAGGTTATCGGAACAGCCTATTTTCAACACAGATTGGGGTGGGGGGAGTAAGACAGTACTACGATCAACCGCCTCATATGAATTGTGAATGTAAGATTTTTCTGTACATACTTGTTCTCTGTGCTAGATCATTGAATTCACGTGGACAGAGAAATTATGGCAAAAGTACCAACTTTCTTTGGGATTTCTACATAGAATTTACTAGTGTTCACTGTGTGACAGAGCTGTTCAGTTTTGTCAATTATTTGCTGTTTTGTCTTTTTAGTAACTCACATTCAGTGACCCCTTGTGGGAGAACACCTGCAGTGTTTCTGGCACTGCACTTAAGAGTTTAACTGTAACTGTTAAGAGTTTATTGACATCCTTAAAGTTCAGTCATCAAAGCAGAATGTAGCTCCCGTCTGTCACCTACCTCAGCAAGTCTGTCCCATATCTAAGACAGGAGCTTACTCAGTATCTGTAAATGTTAAACCTCACTATGACAATGGAGTGAAATGCAGACAACAGCACCATGGAGGGTTTTTTTCTGAGTTCCTGCTAATAAACAAAACATTCTCTGAGGGTTCTGCTGTTTGCCTTTTGACTTTCAGAGACTAGAGGCCCTATCAGTGTAATAGCAGCAGTGCTTTTCCCTCTTGGGGATATGTGAGTATGAGTGTGTACAACTTACAGACTTTTTTGTTTCAGGAAAGTATCTGAGACAAAAGAGAATTGACTTCCAACTGCCTTACGACATCCTCTGGCAATGGAAACACAATCAGGTACAAGATAAAAAGTTTCTAGGTGCCAAGATTGTGTTAAGAAGTCATGGAAAGAAAATAACAGGATTCTTATATGATAGCTATGCTTATATATTCTGTATATTGATGAATATTTTTGTTGCTGCTACTGTATGAGAAAAAAAGGATTTGCATATGTATTTAATGTGAATAGTTTCCTTTTTTTCTCTCTCTTGCAAAATAGCAATCCTGTGGCTTTCTGCAGTAAGAAGTCACTAATTCTACTGTAGACTTTTACTTTGGTAGTGTGCCTACTTTCTGCCATGATCTAGTTTTAGACACGCCTCAGGAGAATTCAGATGTACTGCCAACAGTACTGAGAAATTTCAGGCCTTATTTTTCTTGGATCAGTCCCAGCAGAGTGTAATTTATTTTTCACTTGCAAGCTGAAATTTTCATATGGAGGAAGTAGAGAAAGTGTTTAACAGTCGCATTCTTTTTAAAGAGTTTTAAATATGTGCAGACCTAAAAATAGGAATATTGTCTTCCTGAGAAGTTTCCAACAAGTGATTTAATACAGGATTTAATGCTGGAGTATAAATCTGTCTCCAGCTCTACAGCAAAAAAGTGCTCTGAGACATGTAACCTAAGCATGTAAATGAGCAAGACAAATTCCCAGGTGGTTGTGGCTCCAGCTACTCTTTGTAATACTACCAAAATTTAATCTTAAAGTAATGCTAGAGATTGACATTTCAGCTGAGGAGAGTTGTTTGCAATGTATTGAAGATTACTTACATCTGCCTATCTTATCTATTCAACATTACATAAATAGTAAATACATGTGATCTATTTCCTTGACATTTTCCTTATCTGTCTACAATATTGAGAAACCTTACAAAATAATTCGGTTATACAATACCTGTCTACCATACCTCATTCCTGAGGGAATTATACTAAGGCACTTAAATGTGCATACATGTAATACTTCAAAATTACTCTTTAAAGCTTTTTTGAAAGGATGAAATATATATAAAGTTACAAAAGTGACCTAAATTTCACTTTTACCTCCTGTCATCTCCCTTTGCAGAGCAAATTATTCTAATTAGAAAATGAATCTACATTTCTCTTGGCTGCTACCTGTAGATACAGTTTTGATAACCCTATTTTTTGTCCTTTCCACTTTTTTAAGTCTCATGCTGTAAATCCACCAAAGATGCATTCTCCAAAGTAGTTTTAAATAATTATCCTTTTTTTCGGTGTTGAAAAGAACAGCATTGCTCAGAATAGTCTCAGAGTAGCCTTCATGATGCTGTTTTCCATCTAGTTTTGCTCAAATAAACAATACGTTAGAAAAACTGCTCAGTTGACTCACATAGCTCAAGATATGCTTATTTAGGCACACTTTTTGACCTATTCTGTATCATAGCCTGAGCTGAAAGAAGAGACTGCAGATAAGTTTTTGAGTAATTATTACAAAACTTTTGCATATGAACAGAACATCCTTTCTGTAATTCTTTTGACTACCAGCTGGAGTTATGCAATGTATTAAAATTTTATTTCTCTTCCTTTTAGTTGTATAAAAAGCCAGATGTCCCACTTTATAAAAAAATCCGTTCTAGTAAGTAAATTCTTATTCTCTTTATTACTAAAATGTGTCAATATGCTTTACGCTAAGCAGTGTAACTGTGGAATTTTCGCATGACATCCCTCCGTTCTATCATGCTTTTGTCTTACTGAAGATACTTTCACCACCTTTTCTGTTTTGTGTAATCAGAGTGAAAATATTGTAAATAAATAGTTCTGACTTTCATCTGGAAATAATTCCCCCCCCCCTTTTTTTTCCCTCCAGATGTTTATGTGGATGTCAAACCTCTTTCTGGCTATGAGGCCACTACCTGCAATTGTAAGAAACCAGAGGATGACAATGGAAAGGGCTGTGTAGAGGACTGTCTTAACAGGTTAGAAATATGTTGAACGGTGTAATAAGAGAATTTCAATAAATGTGTTATTTCACATAAACTTATGCTATACTAAGAGGAGAATCAGGTTGGACGCAAACCCAGTAAAATAAAGTATTATTACAGAAACATATAGGGTAACTTTCTGCTGCGTAAGCATGTATGCTCTCCCTGCATTTCTTCAAAGGAAATCCAATTAAAAGCCCCATTTTGCTCCTAAATAGCAGTGGGAGCCAGGCTGTGAATCTTTGTGTGAATTGCACCTAGAAAACAAGTGTTTTAGTTCTTCAATGACTTTTGTTTAACAGAGGGGTATTTTGTTTTTTTATGACAGCTCTAGAAGCATGCTGTACGTCTTCTTTTAACTTCTTTGGTTTTTATTGTAGGATGATCTTTGCGGAGTGTTCACCAAACACCTGCCCTTGTGGTGAACGGTGCTGTAACCAGCGGATACAGAGGCATGAATGGGTGCAGTGCCTGGAGAGGTTCCGAGCTGAGGAGAAAGGATGGGGTATTCGTACCAAAGAACCCCTAAAAGCAGGACAATTTATCATTGAATATCTGGGAGAAGTTGTTAGTGAGCAAGAATTCAGGTAGAAATTTTTATCTGCTGCTTTGGCATGGAAGGCTCAATAAATGACATGCATTATCATTGATGGAAAATCCTTAAAGAGAGATAAAGGAGAAAGGAAGGGAGAAAAAGAATGTGTTTCTGTTCACTGCCACCAAAAGGAAGGCTTAGAATTTAGTGGTTTTGATCAACCAACTTTTTCTCAGTCAAATAGAGAGAAGTGATTAGTATATGCAAAGCAACATCTGCCACTTCTGTTCTGTAAATGCCAAATGTTGCAAGGGAGTCTGCATTTAATATAGTTATGAGCACTATGCAGGATTTTAATTGGGCAGGATAACTCAGAAGATAGAATGGGGCAGGAAAAGAAACGAGCTTTTACAGATAGATAGGAAGACAAAGAAAAGTGGATGCATTAATAACAATGGAAGAAAGAAATCGTAGTCATGTTAGCTGCATAGTAAGGCAATTGAGGTTGGAGAGACATGCTTTCTTAGAGCTCTATCAGAAGACAAATACAATTTCTGCAGAGATAGGTGCTAACACAACTGACTTTTTTCTCTTTTTTTTGGTCACTGTTCCTCTATTACTAAAAGGAGGTAGCTGTAATCCAAGGATGAAACTCCAGAAGTTGTGTCCAGCTCCAGAGAATGAAAGGGAGGAACTAACTTGTGCACATGTGTACATACACACACAAAAGAGGGTGTACTTGCATTTTCTCTTCCATACACAGGTTATCAGCATGAAATGTATACTAATAATCTGCAGAATCCAAAAGGGAGCGTTCCAAGAGAACATATTTCTGAATTCTAATTCAAGCTCTGTCAATACCCTTGCCTTATTTTTGTTAGTATTATAATGGTTTTCCTCCATCTCTAGGTGTAAGATTCTGTAAAGTACAAAGCATCATAATTGTTTTGTTCTTCAAAACCCTCTCTCAGAATTCTTGAATGCACTATTACTTTGTTACTCCCTATTCACTTTGCAGCAACAAGCAGAATAACAAATAACTTTGCTGTGTTGCTTCCTAGGAACCGGATGATTGAACAGTACCATAATCACAGTGATCATTACTGCCTGAATTTAGACAGTGGAATGGTGATAGATAGCTATCGTATGGGCAATGAAGCTCGTTTTATCAACCACAGCTGTAATCCTAATTGTGAGATGCAGAAATGGTAAGAAAAATATATTCTCTTTGCTGGGACAATGGTATACTAGTGGTTAAATTATAGATAACCAGATGAGCTGAAAGGAAATGATCTAAAAATGGGGAGAAGCAAGTTGAACAGAATAAAAAGTGTTAACCTGCGTGCTCGCATTGCATAAGTACTGTAGTATTTTAAAGTAGTGGATGTTTTGGAGGTAGGATCTAAGTTTTCCGACAAGGCAGATCCAACATTTGTGTTTGTCATACTGTTAACCTGCTATAAATTTTGAAGCCTAGATAATGCCATAACATAACCTATGCATATATTCTTTCCTTCTGGCAATTCAGATATATTTTTTAAGTAGGCAAACAGTGGAATATTCTCATTTCAGCACACCATGTGTTCATATCAGTACTGTGTTATCAGAAGAAATCCAGTGCAGACTAGTAGGAAGTGCTTCTGAGAAATTTGTAGTGAATGACTTACAGTGAAATAGCAGATGGGCATAATAGAAATCAGCTACTTTGGCAGCAAAACGGGGGAGCTTGCAATTCTTGGATCATTCTAGTGGTTTTAAGCAATACTAATCAGATTTAAAATATTAAAATCCAACATAAAAATAATTAAAGAATTAGAGAGCTAGTACTTTTTAATGTATTTTGTGAAATGAGCTATGATGTTCAGTTCTTGGCAATTGAAAGGTAGTTCTGTCTTGATAGCTAATATAGTTTGTAGCTTCTATGTTTGAAGCTCAACTTCCTGCTCTTCGTAAGCACAGTACTCTGTGTACCCTTGTGTGTGACATTTTATTGTCTTTCAAAGTTTGTTGTAAGAGAGATAAGTAAGAGAATGGTAGAAATGAAGAAAAAGTTTAATTCAGGGCACAGCAAAAGTGTTGCTTCCTGTCTCTTAACACTTCTACTACATGGGCAAAGACTATTTTCTTGTTAAATGTTGAGAATATTTTATTATATTTTCTCTTTAGGTCTGTTAATGGTGTCTACCGGATTGGATTGTATGCACTGAAAGACATGCCTGCTGGTACTGAATTGACTTATGACTACAATTTTCATTCATTTAATGTTGAAAAACAGGTAAGGATCACAATACGAGACCTTGATGAAACTCACCAAAGACAAGCAGTTCTATAGAGTTGAAGGGTGATTAACAAAACCTACTGTGCTACATTTGATTGAAGTGGTGCTTAATAATATTGACAGATAATTTAAATGTTTTGATTTTTATTTAAAATAATCTCTCTTTTTTCCCGAGCAACTCTGCAAATGTGGTTTTGACAAATGCAGAGGAATAATTGGGGGTAAGAGTCAGCGAATGAATGGACTTTCAAGCAAAAACAACCAACCTGTGACCACTCACAGGAGGCCCGGGCGGTCAAAAGAGAAAAGGAAGTCAAAGCACAAACTGAAGAAGAGAGTAAGTACTGAAGCCAGCTTATTTAATGGGTAAAGGTTAATAGGAAAATAGTTTGTGACAACAGACCAAAAAGCATATATTTCTGGCTTTGCTGCATTCTTGGCACAATTTTCCCTATCAGAGTTACCTATTTTTCAGAGGGGTCACATGGCAGAGGAACCCAGTGAAAGTGTGAACGCACCAACGAGGCTAACACCACAGCTTCAGATGAAGCCCATGTCTAACAGAGAGAGGTAAGGAATGATTTCAGTGGACTTTTCCTTAGAAATGCAGAGGTGAAAATAAATTATTTTTTCAATAAGACAGCAGGACATCATGGAATGGCTGATTAAATTCTTTCTTCCATAGCCAGTTAGGGTGGGATTCCTCTCTGCTGACTTTATATATATACCTATGGATATCTGCCCTTTTCTCCACATTGAGGTATTAATCTTAGAGAAGGAAGATGATTCTTGGATGTATTTTTTATTTCTCTAGGAATTTTGTGCTAAAACACCATGTATTTCTGGTACGAAACTGGGAGAAGATTCGACAAAAACAGGAGGAAGTGAAGCATGTCAGTGACAATATCCATACTGCATCATTATACAACCGCTGGAATGGAATCTGTCGGGATGATGGCAACATCAAATCTGGTGAGGCCAACATAGGTTCCTCAGGTTGCTACTTTTTTTCCTTTGAGAACCTATATGACATGTCCATAAAGAATTTAAATAAGCTTTCTATGTAAATCAAATATAAAGTTACTACAAGGCCCATATACCTTTTCTAATTCATAAAGGGAATGCCATGCATAAAAATGCATATAACTGTATGTGAATGTATGTCCTTGTCTTTACATAGCAGGATAAAGCAGAAACTCTCTCACTGTACTCTTCTTTTTGCATTATGGGATTCTACAATTTCCTCTGAAACACCTGATGCTCTTTTTTTTTGAGAACTAGAAGTTTGTGAAATAGAGAGCATTTGTCTAATTGCTAGATTCCTTTGTGTTCCTGTGCCAGCTTTGATGTCTCTCAACTCCTGGTAGAAGTTGCCATTTCTCACTTTTCACCAAGCGTGATTTATCAGAGGAGGAAGATGGTATTTAACACTGGACCCTTAAGGATAAGAGCTATTCTCTGTTTTCTGTATCTCTAGACAAGCAGCAATTGCATTGACTTTGAAATTTTTCATTTATCCTCATAATTCAAAGGATTTCAGGCCTTTAGAGAACAAAGTTTTTTGGCATGCAGTCCATTATGGGAATGGGACAAAATATGACTGTCAAAAGAAAGGTCTTAAACCTGCACCAAAATAGCACTCTGTTCAGAGGACTATAATCTTCACAGCTGTGCAGCATTTGGTCCCCACTCTCAGGTATATGAGAAGTTGGAAAGTTAATACTTTGGGTGAATTCAGTAATATGCTGTGTTTACTCCAGCAGCATAAAATAATGATACCCAACTTAACCATTTAGATGAGCTCTAAGCAGCCAAAGCATACTTGTGAACATAATCTTTTAATTTTATTGTAGCTTAGAAAAAAATGTGAATTTTAATTGTATATAGTTAGTAGTGGAGTTGCTGGATTGGAGTAGATGCTTTAATTTGATCTTGAACTAAATTTTTGCTTAGAGATAATTCTTTGTTGCCCTGTTTCAGATGTCTTCATGACCCAGTTCTCAGCTCTTCAGACCTCCCGCTCTGTGAGAACACGGCGTTTGGCTGCAGCTGAAGAAAATATTGAAGTGGCTCGTGCTGCCCGCCTAGCACAAATCTTCAAGGAAATATGTGATAGCATTATATCGTATAAAGGTGAATGTGATAATCTCCTAAAAACTCTACGTGGAGACTTTTTTAGCCTCTGGAACAATAGACACTCTGAATAGAAAATATTTTTTAAATGAGTTTATTTCAGGACTTTAAATAACGCTTTCCTTTTTTTCCTTTCTCCTGCTACTAGTAATCTTCGCTTTATTTGCAACCCCTTCCTCTACTGCTAGGGAATGCAGCTGTTTCTGTTCTGCTAAGTTGATTTTTCACTGGTTCAGCAAAATGGTACAATTATAAGAATTGCAAGTAAGCTATCCTCCATTTTGGTTTATGTAGTCAGAGCACAACAACCAGCTTTTTAAATTGAAAAGCATTTCAATTCTCTGTGCCTTGGATAGTAAACAAGCCATTACAATATAAGTTGAAAGTTTTTTAGTTATTTCTCTTTTGAAGTTTCACTGAAGTAAATGCTGCTAAACTGCGTGCTCCCATTACAGATTCCTCCAGGCAGGCTCTTGCAGCTCCCCTCCTGAACCTGCCCCCAAAGAAAAAGTAAGTACTTGCTTCTCAGAGGAACCCATTGTTTTCTATAATGGATTTGCATAGCTTTGCAATGTTGGTGAAAATGACATTCTGCATACATTCTCACTTTAGAAATGCAGACTATTATGAAAAGATCTCTGATCCATTGGACCTTGCCACAATTGAGAAACAGATCTTGACTGGCTATTATAAAACTGTGGAAGCTTTTGATGGGGACATGCTAAAGGTCTTCCGGAATGCAGAGGTGAGGCTATCCCTGGTCTTAAAGCTAGTTGCATAAACAATAGGGATATATCCTAATTTAGTACGTCTGCTGACAAAGTTTCTTACAGCAATGAAAGAGGGAAAATATTTTTGAGGGAGAGAACCTCTGATAATCCTTTTCTGAGAAACAGACTTTTATAACAATCCAAGTGCTTCAGCTTGTTCTTTGTGTTTTTTGGTTGCCTTAGATCAAACAAACAGAAGGTGAATAGCATGCATGAATTACTTACTTAAGGATATTTCAGTGCTTTTTGAGAGAAATACATTGTTCTTCAGTGTCATATGGGTCTGTGTAAGATACAGGGACCTGCTATTCAACATAAGGAGGTAGATGGACAAGCATATACTATGTTGATAGATACAGCTTTAGCAAAGACAACCCTTGAGGAGTACATATACAGATAGGAGGAATGCACCAAAAGCATGGACTGTGCAAACAATGAAAGTTTTTTGTTTCTTTGTTTTGCTTTTATTCAGAAGTATTATGGCAGAAAGTCTCCAACTGGGCGTGACGTATGCCGGCTGCGAAAGGCATACTATAACGCTCGCCATGAGGCATCTGCCCAAATTGATGAAATTGTGGGAGAAACAGCGAGCGAAGCTGACAGCAGTGAGACATCTGTCTGTGAAAAAGAAAATGGGCATGAGAAAGACGAAGATGTGATCCGTTGCATTTGTGGCCTTTACAAAGATGAAGGACTCATGATCCAGTGTGAAAAGTGCATGGTAAGGCAGGATAACACAGAATGGAGCCTAGTGCTCTTTTTCCATTCTGCATAAGCAGTAGAACTTACAGCAGCAACTTCTGCATAGCTGATAACATAAATTACTTCTTCAGATCTTCCTTTCCTCTCCAAAAGAACTGAGAGATTCTGTTTTCATAGAGGAAATTAATACTTCTATATGGAGAAGCTAGTATTTTTCTGAAACTGCCAGCAACTCTTGTCTATATACAAGCAGAATTTCCACAGTTATGGGTTTATATACAAACAGTTGCATAGAAATCTTCTGATGTAGCTTGAAATAGTTCAAAGAAAGCCTTACATTTTCTGTGGGAAGCTTGTTTTCATGCTCTCCTTAGCATTTTTGAGAATACAGTTTGTAAATAAAATACGTCTCAGGTCTTTCTAATTGGGATGTATCTGTTCTTCTAGGTCTGGCAGCACTGTGACTGTATGGGTGTGAATTCAGATGTTGAACACTACTTGTGTGAGCAGTGTGAGCCTCGGTCTGTGAACAGGGTATAAAAAGATCTCTTCATTATTACAGTGACAAATTGAAGCAGCTCTTACATTTATATTTATTGTATCTGTCTGCTAGCTGGTATAACTAGCATTCTGAGTTAATGAATGAATTTCTGTTGTTCTCAGCTTTGTTGCTTGCAAAATAGTGTGAACTCAGTTCACAGGCTTAGCTTCTCCCTTGGAGTAAGAAAGGCAGAAAGTAAATTTCTGAAGCAGTTCATACTAGATTTGTCAGCAACAACTTTAATCAAACCAGCACCAGTGTAGGAACAAGAGTATACTGATAAAAGTTTCTTCCTTTTTGCCAGAGCTGAAGAGATTGGCAAAATCACTGTGAGATTCTCACTTAGTAATGTGTCACCCTTGTATTGTATTCAATGACATTAAGTGTCAGTTCTTATTCTGTATCCATTTTTTATGCATATTTCCAAAGGGATATCAGCCCCAGTTCTACACTGATTGTCTTTTTCACTTTTTTCTGAAGGAGGTTCCTATGATTCCTCGTCCCCATTATGCCCAGCCTGGCTGTGTTTATTATATATGTTTATTACGGGATGATCTGTTGCTGCGCCAAGGTACGTGCCTACTCTGGTGACTGCCATGATTTCCATCTGTAAAGAATATACAGAGACTTCTGGTGACACCTTGTTTCAAAAGCTTTTATCTTGTTACAAGTAGAAAACTCTGCTCTTTTCTATTACGGGAGTGACACACAGTGATGAACGTGAGTTCTCACAGCTTGTTGATGAAATATTCATTACCTTTAGCAGAGAGAAGGGTCTTCTCCTGGCTAGAAAGGGAGGATACCAAGCCAGCTTCATATAGTTAACAGAAGCAAAAGCAGAGAAGGCTATTTGGTCTTCAGGATTTTAGCATAAAATGGTCCTTACACTATCCTGCATTTTGTGTGTTTATTCCCTAAAGGCTATTCTAGTCACTGCTTCAGAACCCTGAGCCTTCCTGAGACAGCTACATAGCCTCATACATCAGGATTTTGTTCCTAGATTTCTCTTACAGATATGTACAAGGTTACAAAAAGGCCAACACAATATTTAGGAGAACTGCTAGACAACGAGTAAAATAGGAGTCTTCAGGAAAGTGGAGAATTAGTTGAAGGAATTAAAAAAAAATGAAGGAACGCTGCATTCTTTATTTTTTGATCTTTTGCAGATTCCAGAATTCACATACTGTTGTCATTTTTCATTGTTGCTCTGCATTGTCAGAGAAATGCTGACATTCCAGGATTGTATCTAAGCTTGCTTTTAGGGTCTCTGTTTCAATGAATTGTGTTTTAGCAGGGTTTTTTTGCGGCAGCATACAGTCTTATTTATATCACAGTAATAATTATTGCGATGGCCCGTTATGTTTCACCCACATACCTCTAACCTGATTATGGTGACTTTATTTAGACAAGTTTTATCAGTCCTTAGGTGACTAAACTTTGTGTACTACTGGAAGAGAACAAAAGACACCACACTGCCAATGGTAGCCATCAAATGCCCCTGCAGTTACAGGAAATGAGGCTTGTCACCTCTCTGTTTTAAATTCGAACTTCATGAAGTAGTGCAGTGTATTGTATTGTATTCTTGCACATTCACTTGTGTGACAGTGTAAAATCTTAAAACAGTTTTTGTATGTGAGGAGCCTTTAGGAGCACCTTTTAAATTCATACTAAATTTGTTAGATTATATTTACGAAAATATAATTGAATTTCCTTAATTTTAATTCTAAATTTGTCTAGAAGCCGGGGTGTTACAAAACTAAGGTCTTCATGAATCTCGGACAAGAGACTGCACTTGATAGTTCCTTACTGTCTTTTGAGTAAGCTGCAGAAGTAGCAGATACTGAACCTGCTAATTAAATAAAAATAGACATAACTAAACATACTCGGAAATAGGTATGCATTCAGGAAAAAAAAATGAGTCATCCCAAAACATAAGATAAATGCTCAGCATGAATCAAAAAGCCAAACAGTATTTTAATAAGTTAATACAAAAGAAGCAGAAAATAAAACAGAAAAAGTGATCTTGCCATTCTGTAATCTCATGGTGTATCTCTCCTGTGTGCTGTGTATTGTTCTTGTCATTCCATCTCAAAAACAGATTCATAGAAATGGGAAAAATAAGCATGATGTCGATGATAGTCAGATATGAAATGTCTCTGTTAACAGAGACTATGTAGATGACTTGGATGGGTGATACAGTAAAGGTCTGTGAAATCATGAATGGCATAGAAAAATGCAGTTATGCAGAAATTAGGGAACAACCAAGGAAATTATCAGGCAACATATTTTTAAAATAAGTATTTTTCATAAAATCATTATTAAATTGCAGAAAGTATTATCGCAGCATGTTGGAGAGGTCAAGAATATAAATAGTTCCAAAAAGACTAGACAGATCTCTGCGTATTTAAACACAGTGGTCCAGCTGTAGCCCCTAGCTCTAAAAGTCCTTAAAACACAGATTAAAGGAAGCCTGAAGGGCATACTGTAGGAAGCTTTTCCTGTGCATGCCTTGTTCTTACGCTTTTTTCTCCCAAGCATCTGCTGTCAGTCACTTTTGTAGCTAGAATATTAAGCTAAATGGCCCTTGATCTTACTCAGGGTAGTTGTTCTAAAGTTTTTATGACTTGAGGCCTCACAATTTTTTGTTTAAAATACTACATACTTAATTTAATGGCATTTTGAGTAATACTTTTGAGTTTCACTAGTGTTCTCCCTCTGAGACTCTTCAGGTTCTTTGTGAACATAATTGATTAAAGCTTTGTCCCCAAAGGAGAAAGTGAGGCAAAGACCATCAGCGCCTGTGTGTACCATAGTAGTGTTTCCCAAGGCTTTTTGGATAGAGCAGTGTATTTTCACCTTATTAAGTGATGGTGGTTGTCACAGGGAGAGGTATACTGTATAAATGGGAATGGCAGTAAAATCTAGGGGCAGAAAGGAAGTACTTTTAACCTGATTTCACAGGTCAGAACAGAGAAATTAAGCAGTTAATTCCTACATGGGGCCAAAAGAATGAACAGAAGTTCAGGGACTGTTCAGGGATTGCACTTAGTAAGTGCTTTTTTCATGACAGTGTGTCATTTTGTTCAGCTTGTTTTGATCCATTTGCTCTCCTGAGTCCTGTGTACTTTTCATGAGCTCTAACTAGTTTTTGAGTTCTGTTGGAATAATCAAATGCTTGTGGCTCTTTGGTCAATTATTTATTTTCTTAAAAATAACCTTTTTGCTAAGTATCTTCTCTCTAAACCAATAAAGAAAGGTGTATTCTTTCAACATTGCAGATATCACTAGTTTTTACATATTTCCCTAATCAAACTTTGTTCCATATTCTGCTATCATAATTTATCTTGATTTATTTCATGTTTGTATCTTCATTCTTGGCATACAATTCAAGTTACGTTTAATTCTTTGCTAGTAAAAATTTCTTGAAAATGATCGAGGTAACCTTTTCTCCTTTTACTGGCTTCTGCATTGGTTTTGCCTCACTCTTTAGAATTCAACGTTAGGTAGCTCTCTCATTTTAGTTTTAATGAAACCAATTTCTTCTCTAATTTTTGGTGTGCTGGACTCATGAAAAGTTCTTTACAGGTGTGTATTTTGTGCCTATTGCCAGGTGATTGTGTTTACCTGATGAGAGACAGCCGTAGAACCCCAGATGGACACCCTGTCCGGCAGTCATATCGGCTGCTGTCCCACATCAACAGGGAGAAACTCGATATTTTCCGCATTGAAAAACTCTGGAAAAATGAGAAGTATGTTCAAGGCATCTTTTGAATTAGAGACATTACTTATACCTCCTACCTGTCAAAACACAGTAATTTTGTGGAAGTCGTGTCATAGGTTATGGATGCAGGGCTGAACGTGGTTAAGTTACAAAAGCTATCATGGTTTCCCACTTGTTTCTGCATGTACTCCACAACTGTGAACATGTAAGGTTAGAGGTTTAAGCAAGGAATAAGAGGTTTAAGTAACTGTATTTTCCTCACTGTTGGAATAGACTGAGAATACATACTGACAGCTGAAGTGGCTTAGCTAGTCATCACTGACTTCTTGAGCCACTGTAACATGATTAAATGTACATGCCCCATAGGTAGCAGCATAGTAAGTCTGATCTGTTCATCAAAATCACACTAGTAGTATTTCTACTTCCTGAAGGGGTAAAGTTGAACATGTAATGCTCATGTTACTTTACCTTTCATCACAATCAGTGCAGAAGTGTAGCATAGATAATTAAAAATTAAATGGAGGGCATTAAATGAAATTGTATTACAGAAATGTTTTTTTTCCCCTATTTCTCTCTTTCTCTTGCTTATACACCTTCTAACAGAGAAGAACGGTTTGCATTTGGTCATCATTATTTCCGTCCACATGAAACACATCATTCCCCTTCTCGAAAGTTTTATCACAATGAGCTCTTCCGGGTGCCACTGTATGAAATTATTCCCTTAGAGGCTGTGGTGGGAACATGCTGTGTTCTGGACCTATACACCTATTGCAAAGGTAAGCAAACTTAATAGGATGAGAAATTAAATGAAACACTGCTTTCTAATAGTTTTGGAGATATTTTAAAGTGGTTACTACTGCAAGAAGGCAGTAGCCAATGTTTACAGGGTATCAGGGCTGAGAAAACAGTATTACTTCGGCACTGCGACAGCCACTTTTGTTGCATTAGGCCTGTCCAGTGGTCACTGGTGAGGAGACAGCAGCAGAGTGGGATTGTAGCAGGCAAGGAAGAGAAAGTAATGCCAGTAAGAATAGTTTTTGTAAAATTTAGGGAATTATTTAATTAGAGTGTACAGGTTTTCCTCCTAGATTGAAATAGAAGTGTGTCCACAGATACAATCCTGAATCGAGAGAAACAAAAATACCTACCATTCCACTTAACAGCTCGCAGCTCATACTTCTCTGATACTGTATGGTGTGTCCTTGTTCTGGTATACTGTATGTTCTCTTTTGAATCTGATTAATATTTTTTTTCAATATGCTTTGTTTTGAAACTGCAGGGAGGCCAAAAGGAGTGAAGGAGCAGGATGTGTATATTTGTGATTACCGCCTTGATAAATCAGCTCATCTCTTCTACAAGATCCACCGGAATCGTTATCCTGTCTGCACCAAGCCCTATGCCTTTGACCACTTCCCCAAGAAACTCACACCCAAGAGAGACTTTTCAGTAAGTATTTCTTCTAGTAGCTTCCTTACTTCTTACCAGAAGGCTTGGATATATTCTTGGAAAGTCCCTGGCTTTTTGTTTCCCAACAAAGCTTGGTAAACCTAAGGAAGCTGACGTGTCGGGTGTACACAGACTGGAGGAAATAATGGCTAGAAAGAAAACTTGGAAGGAAAAATTAAGTATAAACAGAGAATAGGTAGTTCTAAGGCAAATACATGCTGAACAAATGAAATAGATGTTGAATAGATGGTGATGGTTAAGTTTGGAGATCATGGTTTCTGACAGAAATCTAAATGTTAATTTCAATTAAGTCATTTCTGACTGGAAGAAACCTCGTAATTCACTTTTAAATAGCAATACCACATCAGGAGCCAGATTATGTAGTACAAGTTACCTTACCATCCCCCACCTGATTTATTTGTTTGTTTTACTATCTTGTTTCCCCTACTCTGTGGAAGTAACAATTCTTCATGTATACATCCTTCTATATAGCAGGGGCAGCTGCTTTGTCTCTGAGTGCAGAGTTATCAGATATGGCAAATCTTTTGCAAGTAAGCACTTTTCTCCATGGAAACAGAGAGATTTTGTACTGAGTTTAGAGATAGGACCAAACATCTACTGTGGGGAAGATAAAGATGACTTTTATCATCATGACTTGAAATGTAACAAGTCCAACACGTGAGATACGTCAGCCATGCAGTGGTATTTCCATGGTAGCAGATAGGCAAGTCACATACTGATACTTTCAGAATATCAGATAGGCCACTTTCTTCCACTGTGAACTGAATTAACCATAAAATCCTTATTGTTGTTACAGCCTCATTATGTACCAGACAACTACAAGAGAAATGGAGGCAGGTGAGTCTTAGGTACCAGATTGTTGACAAGAGGTAATCCTGTTTGTTAAGTGTCCATTGTTTCCTGCCCATCTTCCCTAGGTAGTAAAGAAATTATAAATCTAAATTATTTAGAGTCATCCTCTGAACTTTTAAAGAGATTAAAAGGAATGAGAGAGAATGAGAAAGTAGGGCCAGAGTATAGAATCAACCTTGATGTTCCTTAGAAACATATATATGAAAGAGTAGAGAAGGCATTTTAAAATTTAGCAGAAGCAACTGAATGTGGGAGATGCTAGGGCCCAGCACAGGAGTATCCAGACTTTCTGCCAGAAGGGAGATCCCTAATTAGATGGGCTATGTTTGAATTATAATAAGAACCAGGGCCGATGTGTTCTGTCAAATCTGTTAGAGAATTTAAAAATACTCATCAGGAGCCATGACAGTTGCTGGAAAAAAACAGCAATAGGTGCTGAGCTCAAATATTTTGGAGAATAAAAACCTTTGCAAATTGAAATTAAAAAAAAAAGAGAATTTATTTTTTAAAGGCTATATCTGGCATTATGTAAGTGAGTCTGTGGGCACTTCGCCTTCCATAGATCATTACTGGTGAGTTTGAATGCATGTTTTCCCTTTAGAGATATGTCTCTATTTTTAAGTCAAATTACAGAGATTCCAGAAGTGCCCTACCTACTGAAGAGTCCTTGACTCACTAGTAATTAGCCTTTCAGGTGAGTGTCTGAAAAACTATAGTATTTAAATCCCTTTTTTCCTGCTGTAGGTCATCCTGGAAAACAGATCGCTCAAAACCACAAATCAAAGACTTAAACCCAGAAGAAGATTCTCTTCCACTTATTGAGGATGTATTAGGAAACCAAGAGCAAACTTCAAGTGAGATGCCTAGCCTAGAAGAGCCAGAAAAAGAAGCAGTCTCTAGTGAGAGCTGTGAAACTGATAAAAAGGTGGAAGAGAGCAATTCTGTCACAAAGCAGCTGTGCACTCCAGAGGAAAGGCGGCATATTCAGAGAGAGAGACTTAATCAAATCCTGCTAAACCTCTTAGAGAAAATCCCAGGGAAAAACGGTGAGGTTTCATGCTATGGTTACACAATAGCATTTCTTTGGTTTTAGCTTGGACCATGTTGATAAAATAAACACTTTTGCCTGAATGCATTGATAGTGGATGCTGTTAATAATTATTTTTCTCTACATTGTTTTATTTTGCAATAATTGCAATTTGCATTAAATTTGAACGAAATTTCTTACTATAGACACTGTATTTTAGAAAATATTTTTAGTAATTGCAAAGACTTTCTCAAGACAAATTTTCCCCATCATTCCTTTTTTACAACTGAGAAACTTAATGGGCATACAAAGAAAGACTGAAGAGAATTTGGAAGGAATCAGCTTCTAAGTCAGTAGGGATTGTCTGAACTGTTAAATGAGGCTGCAGTGGTTGTAGTGGTTGTCACCTTTAATTGCACTGTCATTAGTAGCTGTAATAGTGGAGATAGAGCAACCCACATTTTAGTACAGGCCATCCTTTCAACCAGCCAGGGTGCTCAGAGAGCTTCTGCTTTGGTTACTGGTGCAGACTTCACACAAACTGATTTGTGTATACTTACTCATGCTACAACACTTTTAGACAAATCTAAAGACAATTTAGATAACAGGCACAATTAAAACCTAGAATGTGCTACATTCAGACCAGTAGTTCACGTTTCTGCCTCATGTTCGTGTTCTGGGAGTTAATGCAGAATAGTCATAGATTCATAGAATAAGTTAGGTTGGAAGAATCTTTGGAAGTCATCTGGTCCCTTACTCAAAGTAGGGTTTACTTAGATCAGGTTGCTCAGGAGCTTGTCCAGTTGAGTTTTGAGTGTTGCTATGGTTGGAATCATCCTTGAAAGACCTGTGAAAACTGTTAGTAGTATCACCTTCTTTTATCAAAAGCCTGTGGTCTGTTGCAGCTATTGATGTCACTTACTTGCTGGAAGAAGGATCAGGAAGAAAACTGAGGAGGCGCACTCTCACCATCCCAGAGAGCAGCTTCAGGAAGTGATGCCATGAGGGGAAGTTGTGGTCTGGAGTCCACTAAAGGTCTGCTAAGGACTGAGGGCAGGAGCCCAACTCCTGTGCACCAGCCAAGGAAAAGGCAGCAGAAGAAAACTGACAAATACACAAACAGTTAGCACTTAGATGTCCGGGCTGGCAGGTGGCCCTGCCCTGCTCTGCAGTGCTCTTATGGTGTGTGTGTTGTTGGGCGTGCCTTGTATTGATGTTAGGTACTGAGAAAAGCCTCGTGGTTATTTGTCCAGGATGGTCAAATTTAATTTATTTTTGTTCCCACTCAGAGGAAAAAATGGGGAGGTAAAGAAGGATAAGGACTGACTTACTCTGAGAATATTCCCCATGTTCACCAATTAACCTGTGATTGTACAAGATACTGTTGGCACTGCCACAGCCCATGCCAGGGAATGAAATTCAAATGGGAGGGTGAAGGCCCAGTGGCTTAAAATTAAAGGCTGCCCTAAAGTTGTGGCCTCTGATTTGCACAAATTCAAAGAAGAGAGAAATATACCAGAATGTGCAAAAGGTTCACGGTGGACCAGCCCGTACACAGATGTACCTTGGATCTGTGGCAAGGAGAAATTTTCCCAGTCACCTTGGCATAAGGAAGAATTGGTTGGTTGAGGCACTTGTTCTGCATCTAGGAGGGGGAGGGAGTGAGGTGTGATTTTTTTCACTTTTTTCTGCAGACAACTTTTATAAAGCAAGTCAAATCCTGACAACACCATTGCTGTTGTTTTTTTTTTTTTGATAAGCTGTGGTTCTTGTGTGTCTAGTGTATTGTGCAAATTAAAATCTGTTAAAAGAAAAAAAAAAGGAAACCTTCACTACATGAACCGTCAAGCAGTATTCAAAGCGAGTATTTGTTGTGAACTGTAGAATATATCAACTGCTAACACTATTCTTGTGTTCTGATTGTACAGCTTAAAATGTCCGTCTCTTAAAGAGACAGTGTATTTTGCCCCTCCCTCTCTCTGCCCTGATGAAAAGTATTATCCCCAACAGCAACAGTCAAGGCACTGGTTTCTCAGCGCATGAAATTGTGATTGCCATAATGTACCATAAACTAGTGCTGTAGCAGGACCCCCGGTATTACAAGGTATAGCCTTCCCCAGTATATGAAGCCGCGGAGCTGTCACCTCACTCTGGGTCAGTCCCAGGTAGTGGCAAAGGGAGGGGGTAGTACACTGCCCCTTTAAAATGGCTTTGCTTTTTTGTCTTTCGGACGTACATATGCATATACAGTCCTGTTTTAGATGTTCTTATAAGAAAAACAGTTTTTAATGTGCCAAGTTGTATATATCTGCTGCGTGGATGTAAAGCAATACGGTAGTTACATGTTCCTTTTTAATGGACCAAGCTTGTCCTAATGTACATTCTTGTTATTATTATAATTATTTTACTCTTAGTGGAACATGACTCATTCCATTAACTTTTATGTGTTGATTTAAAAAGAAAAAAAAAAGAAAGGAAAAAACCCTTTGAGAAAAAATATTTTATTAAAAAAAAAAGAAATAAGAAAATAGTTTGGAATATTTTCTTACTGTAGAGAAGCACTGTACAGTACCAGGAACCCTGAGTATAAAATACTCGTGCGTGTAGTAGGAATATCGCATGTCCAAAATCTTGAGTTGTCTCATTTAGTTTAAAACAGAAATCATTGTCTCAAATGGTGTTAAACACTAAAAACTTTTTAAAAAAATAAAGTGCGTACAGAAGCGAGACACTAGCTCTGTCATTTTATCTTTCTTTTGTTGAAAGACTAAACAAAATGTTTTTTAGACAATCAAATGTTAGGTAAGTGCAAAGAATTGTTTTTCTTACTGGTGTAGAAATTAATGACTTTTTTTATTTTTCGGTTATTTTATAATAATGAGAAGACCAGTGTGTCACCAGGATCGCTGTTTTAAGACCAGGAAGCACTACATTATTGCAAATAGATATGAACTCTTAGTCTGCATGGGTGTAGGCTGTGTGATTGCTGAAAATAAATGCTGCTAATATATTTCCTTTTTACAAAGCATATCTAAATAGATCATTGTTTTGATGTTAATCTTTGTAAATTATGTATTACCAATTTTAACATTGGATGTAATTGCATAAAAAGCCTGCATCTCAATCCTGAGAGAGTCTAGTATTAAATGGAAAATCTTTTCCTATTGATGACTTGTGGGGTTTTCTTTGATGCATCTTTGATTTTCTTTTCTTGCCTCTTTGTCTCCACAACCCCATCACATGTTCTGACTTTCTTACAGCATCTTGCTTGAAAAGGGGGTTGTTTCCCCTTTCCTTTTGAATATCCAGTTGCCAGACCATGGATGGCATTTGGGGAGGATATGGTTTGCTGCTGATGTTGCTGCTGGTCAGACCATGGCGGGAAGGATGGTGGCAGTGAGTGTATGGAGAGACAGGAGCAGAAGAGAAGCAGGAGCGGCAGGCTGTGGTATTCACTGCTAGGGAGTCAGAGGGCTGTGGAGTTGTGGTTGTGTATAATGGCAGGTTAGTACGTGAATCATTCAATCTATGAATTTAGTGCCTGTTTCCCAGAATGCAAAGCCCTAGTAGCTACAGATAGCGCCTCCAGTGCCGATGTAGAGAGCAGATACCGTGCTCTCTGCCAGCTCCAGACTGGAGTATCTCAGGACTACTGGAGGCAGTGTGCTCATCAGTGCTAATGATAGATCAGAGGTGACTCATACTGTAGAGAGTTATTCCCCCCACCATCACCGAAAAGACATGCTAATAGATAGAAAGACTGAGAGAGATTTGGGGTTGTTTAGAGGCATCAGCCTGATCACATACTACAATTCTGATGTGGGCAGCTTGGCACATGGCAGGACACTGAGGAACACAACAACAGAGATATGTAGAAATTTAGAACTTTGGGTCCCTTCTAATTATTTGTATCCTTTCTAAGGCTTCTTCAGCCTTGCATGTCTCTGATGCCCTCTGTCAAGGTTGGCACCTATGAGATACACTCCCTTCAAATCTTCCTTTAGAGTTTAAACTTTCTCTGATTCAGAAGTAGTTTTGGGGAGTAAGTTAGGTATCTATTAGCATTAGTTACTGAGGAATGAAATAGCTTCTTGGTGACCCCCTTTAATGTAACTTGATATTTTTCTTCCATTTCCTAGCCTGCCTCTGTGTTGTCATTAAAATGTCATGCCAGACCCATACACCTTTATTATCTTACTTTTAAACCAGACACACCATGTCAAGGACTGTAATGCCTTAAAAATATTTTTGAAAAAGTACCTCGATTATCTCCTGCTGACTTGACCCAATTTCCAAAATACAGAGGCATCTATGGAATTCAATCAAACCTACTTAAGGCAAGCTGAATAACATTCCAATTAATTAAGATATAATGTCCCTTGTTTAGGAATAAAAATGCGTGCAAGAGAGAGAGCACATGTTGAAATGAGAACAGAATAAAATAAGAACTGTTTTATCCTCAAAACAGGACATAGCCCATTTGCGGAAATATGTCTTCATTTGCCCCTGAAAAAATAATTTAGAAGGATGAAATGTGGTTCTTGGTCATTAACAAATCACTGGTTCAAAACTTGACCCTAAGAGTAACTGCTATAAACTTCTCAGGTCCTGAAATTTGGACTAGATGACTATACTGCTTTAAGCTGGATGGGAATCCCTTTGCACCATACCATAGTATGAGAGGCAAATGTCCAACTACTTTTCCAATTAGAACCCACTTCATTTCCAACAGGTTTAGTAGTTCAATACAAAATTCTAAAAAAAAAAATAAACCCTAATCAGTAGGCATTTTCTAACTTTGAACATACTTGTTCCCTTCGTCTTGTTGGACTAGCCCTATGCCAGCCAGATTTAGAAGAAATCTGTATTTGATTAGTTACTAAAATGTTAGCAGGGTTTTTTTAAAGAAATCGCAGCCAGTAAGAAAAAAATAATTTAAATGAAATCCAGCCCCCCTCCCTCCCCACTACTGAAATCCTGTGATTCAGTTAAAAAAAAAAAGCTTGTTTAAAACAAACATCCTACACCTGAACAGTGCAATTCCTATATACCCGGTCAGTTACCAGCAGCCCAGAACAGGTATTTTCTGCAGTTATTCCTGGCTTCTGGATATGTGCAAGAGCATATTCCCTATACCACCTGAGAGACTGTAGGGCACTTGTTGATGTGACAGATGCTTCACTGGCCCTTGTGACTAATTTATGATTTGATATTTGCATCCTGGATTCCCTCCCCTCCTCCCCCCCCCCCCCCCCCCACTTCAGCTATGTTCACAGCTGGTACAGAAAGGGCAGAGTGCAGCAATGCAGCTGGACTCAGCTGCTGAGGATTAAAACCCAGCCCCCACCCTGTGCAAATGGGTTGATGGTGAAGCCAAAGAAAAGGCATTTTGGTGCCATGAAGCCACTTTCCCTACAGCATGCACAGGGCAGCAAGTGAGCTGGCTGCAGGCCAGCATCCTGCCATGCAGAGCTGTACAAATGGCAGTGAGGCCACACGCACCTGCAGTCAGCAGGATAAATGGACAATGTTTCCCCTCATGCAGGCGTTCCCACGGCAGAAATGCCCTGTTGGGCTCCCCAGCTGGCATGGCCCAGGCAGGGACACCCAAAGGCATGCACAGACCACAGCAACACCTGCAGCACTAAAGCAGAACCTGCCAGCAGCAGCCCCTCTCCCTCTTTCTCCCCCCCCCCCCAAAAAAAAAAGTGTCAGCAAAGAAGATGAGGGCTCATGAGGGTGCTTGTGCCCAGCTGGGCTCAGCCGGCAAGCACAGCACAGCCTTGGGGGGGGACACAGTGCTGCAGGATTTAACGGGTGGCCAGCGCATATGAGGAGTTGGGATGGGGCAAGATGGGCATCAGCCTGGGCTCTGCACACAAGGGCACACAGAGCTGTCCCCAGCACAAACTCCAGCATCATGCAGGAACAGCTGCTTGCCCGCCCAACACCAACCTGAGCCATCTATGCAGGATGGGACATGACCATTTTCAGCCCACAACCCAAAATGATCCAGTCACACATGATGACACGAGTCACAATCTTTATTTCCAGCTCTTCCACCCAGAATAAGCTTGTTCCCTTGGTGACAGCTAATTACAGAGTGCTGGGACTGTGCATGGGCAGCAGGGGCTGGCCCGGGCTCTGATGCCTGCCCCAGGGTGAGACAGGGCCGTGGAGCAGGCAGCAGCTACAGGCCATAATGGCACACACAGAGCACACAGGACTGAACAACACACAGGGCAGGCTCCTTTCCAGCTCCTGCACCAGCATGGGCAGCAGCTGAGCTAATCCCACAGGTGCCCAGGATGAACCACCAGTATAGCTGTGGGAAATGCACAGTAGTGGCTCATGGGATGCAGGCAGCTTCATGCTCACAAGCAGCAGAGAATGGCACCGGAGCAGGCGGCCCCCGCAGGACCACGAACACTTCCAGCAGCTCTGGCCTTGTCAAAGGACCAGGGAGGTGTAGCCGACCGGAACCAGGCCAGTGCTGTTCCCATGGCAACAGCATATCCAGTCCTCATCCACAGTGGAGAGCAGCTGCAGGATGTCCCCCTTTTGGAAGCTCAGGTGGCCAGCACCAGCACCAGCATGGTCACACAGTGCCCGAACTACCCTGCACCACAACAGCTGTCAGTGGCTGCTTGGTCCCCAGGAGACCCAGGGATGCCCACAGCTGCAGCCCACAGTACTGCTGGCACCAGAAAGACCGGTGAAGGGCACATAGCCAGCTGTCCCACCCGCCACAGCGATGCCCCATGTTCCCCAGCCCCGAAGCAGTGGCAGAGCTGCGAACAATGCAGGAGGCCTGGGCCAGGGCTTACAAGGGCTGCAGGAGGGAAGGAGACCAGTAGGCATGCTGCAGGACTGCCATATGCTGGACAGATACTGTGCAAGCACAAAAAGGACCTCTTCAGATTTCCTTGCGTACCAGTCTGTCAGAGACCCCACACGATTGCTCTACACAAGCTGCTATGAACCCAGTAACCCCACAAATAGAGCAAACATTCAAAAAGCCCCCCAAGCAAAACTTCCAAGCAAAAACAAATGATCATATTTAGGCACAGGACCACCAGCAGCTCAGCAGAAGTGAGGACAGTCACAGCAGGGACAGTCAAGGTCCAAGTTAGGACCAAGGAGTAGTGGAAGCCCTTCACCAAAAAAAGGGTGTAGAGCGTCCAGGCTATGCCTGGCAACAACCCCTGCTTCTCCCACTCAGAAATCTACCACCAGCTTTCCACCCCGAAGACAGCCATGCCCTGTATCACCTGTGGGTCTGTGATGGGTCAGCCGTTTTCCTCGCTGGCTGTTCTTGAGCACAGGTCTTCTCAGGAGCTCCCCCCTTCATCATTGCAGCAAAAACAGTCATTCTGGGGGACAGCCAACTAGAGGGTCTCCTGCCATAAAGCAAAGGAAGCCACAAGCTAGTCCAGGAAGACTTTTCTCATCCAGCTACAGAATACAATGGGGAAAAGACCAAGAACATCAAGCTGCTGGGACAGGGACTGTGTGTATGCATGTGTGTATTTGTGTGTATATGGGTCTTTTCCTATGAAAGTACTGAAATCCCTGCATACTTTGCTGCTCTTTGTAACTTGGGAGTGGTGCCATGGCGCATGTACACGTGCAGGGCCGAGCACCAGTTACCAACTGTTCTCCTCCGAATGATTTCCTCTGGCGATGAGGGAGCTGGTGTGCACCATGAGCTCCTGCTCTTCTAAGTCACTGATGCAACATGATGGCCAACCTCAGCAGCATCCAGACCATGTGCCAAGCCCACAGCAAGGCTCCAGGGGCAAGGAGCACAGCTTGGGTTACAGACAGCACAGCACACCTGAAGAGGCCCCTGAGCCCTCCCGGGTGCTCTCTGTATGCTGCCTGGAAGACCAACCCTTCACGTGAAGG
This sequence comes from Rhea pennata, assembly GCF_028389875.1. Lineage (NCBI taxonomy): Eukaryota > Metazoa > Chordata > Aves > Rheiformes > Rheidae > Rhea > Rhea pennata. The sequence continues at coordinate 180,433 of NC_084693.1, forward strand.
GCAGGTACCCTTCACGTGAAGGGCAGGTACCCTTCACATGATTTCCTCCAGCCCCTGCTCCTCCAAGCCAGGTCTTACCTGGATCTAGTTGCGATGGTGTCAGGACTGAGAGGGAAGCCTCTGGCAGATGCGCAGGTGGCACCAAAGAGCCGGCCCAGCCAGCGGCCCTTTTCAGGGCCTGGAGGACTGCTGGCTGCTGCATTAGAAGAGGCTACCTGGTTTCCATCAGCACAAGGCTCTGGTGAGGCTGACAGGAGCTTCTCTCCAGCAGTGGGAGCAACTGGCTTAGTGGAGGCCCTGGCTCCAGCAGGCAGGAAGAGATCTTCAGGGGATGAGGCCCTAGAGTTGTCAGTGCTGCTGATGAGATCTGCACCAGGACGTTCAGTGACAGCTTTAGTTTGAAGGAGCTGCAGCTCCGTGCCTCTAGGCTCATTTGCAGATGCTTGGGGTCGTGCGGTCTGCCCAGGGCTGCCATCTCCTGCAGCCATCCGTAGCTTTGACCACCAGATGAAGGGGAATCCTTCCTTGCTAGGAGCAACATAGATCCTGGAGGCCTGACTCAGCTGGTCCCACCAGCTGCTGAGGCCTCCCACTGCATCCTGAGGACCTGTCTCCTGTCTCATGCTCTTAGGGGAGGGGTCAGCTCCCAGGAAGGTGCGACTGAGCTGGTCACTCCACTGTAGCACATGCTGGACTGTCTGCTGCAGGGCAGCCCCCACCAGGGGGCTGGGGAATGGTCCAGGCACAGCTGCTTGGGCCTGAGATCTTGTGCTTCCCTCTGCACCTCTCAAGGCTGCCCTCCTTTGATGATGAGGGGGAATCTCACACTCCCGGCTTGCCTCTTCAGCCCTGCTCAGGCCTTCCACATGTGGCTGCGCAACCTCCTGGCCTTGATCAGGGAAGAGACCGATCCTCCTAGAGGGGCGATGGGCAGGACAGGGGGGCGACTCTGGCCGACGGGGCAAGGCTCTCACATCCACAGAGAGATGATGGTGTTCAAACAGCAGGTCCAGGTGGAAAGTCAGCACTGAAAGGGGTTGGATGAGCAGCAGCAGTTCATCAGCAAGGTGAGGCAGAGGGCCCTGGCTGAGGGCAAAGAAGGCCGTGGGAAAGTAGAGCATGGAGATCACACCTACAAGATACAGAGAGCCCTGGAGAGCTGACAGATACCCTCCCCTTGCCCACTGAACCCACCCAAGACCAGCTGGTCAGTCCTAGCAGGCCTGACAAGAGCTTCTCCTGAGGGTTTTAGCAGAGATGCTACAAGTTGCCTGCCTGACTGTGCCATCATCCGGGAGTACAGATTTGCAAAAGGATGCTCCTATTCACTATGGAAATCCTGGCGGGCATGGTGTGTGGAGTGGGTATGGAAAATATTACCTTGGCTCTGCACAAGAAGAGGACTAGCTGTGTAATGGGGCTTCTAGGGATGGTGTCCTTACCTGGGCTCTTCTGCAGCTGGGAGATCCACAGCTCCAGCTGCTTAATGCTAAACAAGGTAAAAGGAATCCAAGTCAGAGCTCTCAGGTCTCCATTCCCTCCCGTTATCCCCCAGAAAGGACAACTTGGATCAACAAGGACCAATACTTACTTCAGAAGGCCAAGGATAAAGGCATGAAACCGCTGCCTGGCGCTGTTGAGAGGGGCTAGCCTGGAAACATGCCAGCACAAGGAGTACAGACAGTGAGTGCTGGGGCCTGCACAATACATGATATGTGATAATCAGTACTAGGGCTCAAATCCTTCCCAGGGGTCTGGCAAAGGGACTACATGGGGTTCTGTCAGAGTCTAGGTTACAAAAGGACTCCAGACACCTTAGTAGCATGCTCTCCCATACCTACCTGGCTTCACTGAGGCTTCAACCACACTCCAAGGTGAATTTTTCCTCTGCCCTGTGATAACATCCTTCTGGAAGGGCTTCAGCCCATCCTCCACCAAGGAGTAGAGCGCTGGGCAAAGGGTGTGCAGCAGCAGGTAGCCCACATCCGGGCTGAGCCAGCTGTCTCCCAGCTGGGCCTGAAGCAGCAGCGTTTCAGCATGAGGGAAGAGAGAGAGGAAGAAGAAGGGCAGCACCTAACCCCATGCCTGCAGGTAGAGCCCTTCACCCACAGTTAGCTCCATTCAGCTGTACTGCTGCCAGAGGCTGGGCTCACCAGGGTGTGACGTGCTCTTCAGAGCAGCACGAGCTCGCTGAGCCCTCCAGCCCACAACCCGGGTAACTGGTGCTGGGGTCTGCCCAAGGGCCGGGCTCTGTCCACCCTCCACCTGTCCAGACCTGCAGCCCAGGCCCTCACCTTCTGCACCAGGTTCCGGGCAGTGCTGAAGTGAGCCACGATCTTGTCCACAGAGGTGCTGACAGCGACCAGCAGGGCTGTCAGAAGCAAGGAGAAATACGTAAGTGCAGCCGTGTGCCGGTGGCCCTACTGAGCACCGCGCGCCATCCCCCCCACGCCGTGTGCCTGGGCCCGTGGCATTTGCTTTGTGGCACCTGCAGCCCGGGGTTGCTGGGAGCAGCCCAGGCGTTGCAGCTTCGCCACCACAGCAAGCCACCTGGGGGACCTAGTGGGGGGGGGCTGGCAGACCCCACATCCCAGGGCCAAACAGAGCCCGGGAGCCGGCTCTGCCAACAGCTTCAGCCGGGGTCTTTCCATGGGCACCTCTGATTCCTCAGCAGTTCTCCAGGCCTTGGGCATAAAGGTGCAGGGAAAAAAAAAAAAACGGAAACTGAGGGCACCGCGCTCGGCTCCGCGCCCCCAGCCTGCGCCCCCGCGGCCATCCCGGTGCCCACTCGCCTCTTTTCCGCGCTGCCGAGGGGCGCGGTGCTCCATCCGCATCAGCCAGGCCAGGCGAGGGCAGCCTCAGGGCGGCTGCGGCAGGCGGAGCGCGCCCGGCTGCGAGGAGCGGAGCGGCATCAGCCCCGCGAGGCCCGAGGCGCCCACGTCGGTGAGGGGCGGCGCCGGCCTCCACGCGCAGTCTCGGCGTGGGGGGGGGAGCGGGGACTCGAGAGGGGAGCGGGAACCCGGGGCGCGGGAGGAGATCAAGGCGTGGAGGCGGGTAGCAGGGCCCCAGTGGGGGGGACAAGGCCCAGGGGTCGGAGCAGGGACCCGGGTGGGGGGGCAAGACTTGCGGAGGGCGGGGACCCGGGGGGGGGCGAGCGGGAACCCGGGGTGGGGCGGGGACCCGGGGGCGCAGGACTCCGGGGAGGGAGCAGGATCCGGCGGGGGAGCAGGGCTCGGGCTCGGGCCGAGCCTCGGCGGTCGCGGAGCCCCCGCCGCCCCCCCGCCGGGACTCACCGGAACCGGGGGCGCGGGGGGCCGCGGCCAGGCCGCGCTCGCCCATGGGGCCCGCGGCAGGGCGAAGGGCGGCGCGGGGCGGGCCGGGCTCCGCCGCCCTAGGGCCCGCCCCGGCCGCGGGCGGCCGCCGGCGCGGATAGGAGCCGCTCGCGGGGCTGGGGAAGTGGGGCAAAAACGGCAGAAAACAGGAAATAGAGAGAGGAAGCAAGGAAAAAACGCCAAGAAGTGGGGTGTTTTGAGCAGCGGCAGGGCGAGGAGAGACAGCTGCAGCGCGGAGGAGGCCGGGGGCACCCCGTCCCGATGCCCCCTCAGGCTGGCATCCCTGCGCCGCCGCGGTCAGGGCCGGGGCGGTAGCTGCCGGGGCCCACAGGCTGCTGGGGCCTGGCCTGGCCTGGCGCAGCACCTCCCTCCTTGCGCTGCCAGCTCGGCTTTTGGGCTTGCTGCCAGGCACCTGCATACAGGGCAGCCAAGGCTGGGAGGATGGGCGATTGACAGATGCAAGGCGCAGGCAGCAATGGCACTGCCTTAGCAAGCAGATCTGTCTTGCTCAGAGCAACTGAGATGCAATGGGATGATCTGTCCTGCCTAGCAAAGAACTGACCAGCGCAGTGCACAAATGCAACATGCATTCAGCCTTTCAGCTGGCCCCTAAGGCCTGCCCCATCCTGCAAACCCCAGAAGCAGCCACAGCTCTGCTGCATGCACACCTGACATGCTTCCTCCTCCACTGGCCTCGGGTCATAATTCTGAGCCCAAACTGGGCCCATAATCCTGAGCCTGGAACAAGAGCAAGGAATGAGAGCAAGGAGCACAGCAAGCAGACATGTGCACAAGGGAGTCAGGATGTGCCATGCAGCAAGAAACCCCCAGAGCCAGCAGCAGCTCCACTCCACAGACATCCCCTAAAGGGCACTGCGCTCAGGCCCAGCCCAGCTCTGCAGAGCCTGGGAGAAGGGATGCCCTTTGACAATAGGGGAAGCACCCAGGCTCTTACCCTCCTTGCAGGTTCCATCTCCTTTCTCCACCTTGCCAGGCAGCCAGGGGTCCCTACCCAGCCCCCAAACCAGTGCCTCCTCATTGCAGACAGGCCCTGGCCCCTTCTTGCTGGGGAGGCAGCTCTCCGGCAGCAGCCCCACTTCCTCTGCGTCACCCAGCTGTCCCTCTGCAATGGGCTGTAGCCCCAGCCGAGATTTCCTTCTCTTTGGCTGGTGGCTTTTCCCAGGTACTGGCAGCTGCCCCTTCGGAGGTGCAGGTGGCATCCAGCTAGGGCTCTCGCTGCCACAAGGGCTGCTGCCACCAGAAATTTCCAGGGGGGCAGGTGGATCCTGGGGTGCTGCTGCCTCCCGCTGCTCTCCAGCCAGCTGGCCCCTGTGCTTGCTGAAGGCACTACGATACCGGAGCTCCTTGAAGGTGGTCACTTCTCTCTGCCTGGAAATGGGAGGTCTCACCTGCCACTCGGGCTGGAGCTGGAGCTGGTGCTGGGCTGGGGCCCGACCCATGGTGCTGGGGATGAGCTCACTGCAAGGTGGCAGCTCCGTGTCAGGTGAGAATGTAATCAGCCAGTCACTCTGGTCACTCCTGGCCTGCGCAAGAGTGGGCCCAGTGACATTTCTCTTCCGCTTCTGGGCAAGCTCATGGAACGAGGTGATTGTCTTCTTGCCTACATTCCTGCAGAGCTCTCCCAAGCTGTGCTCCAGCTCAGCAGGCTTCTCTGGCAGGGCAGGCTGCTCTGCTTCATGCCTGGCCAGCACCTGCAGCCCTCTTCTGGGCCTTGGTGGCACGGGAGGGGGGATGCTATCGGACCTGGGCCTCCACTCCAAAGTGGCATTCACATTGTGATCCCACTGCCCTGGCCTGGGAGGTGTGGGAAGGGTGTTGCAGTTGGGATCTAGGTCAGCACAGACCCTGGGGGAAGGCTGCAGGTTCTCTGGTATCACTGTGTTGGGAGAGGGATCGTCATACTGGGAGTCAAGCGAGCTGCTGCTGCAGAGACTGTCTGGAGTCTCCTCAGCTGTGGTGTCTGTTCTGGGGAGCAGCTTGTGGCTGAAACTGCCATCTCCCCCATCACATGTGCCCCCGTGCTCAACCAGCAGTGGGTCCTCCTGGGCATCCTCTATGGGAATGATGTTGGGTTGATTTTCAAGGTACTGGGGCTCTTCTCCCATGAACTCCTTGCAGTACACAGAGACTGGGGAATCATCCAAGCTGAAATCCGAGCAGCTACTGACAGAGGAGGAGGTGGAAGCTGGATCAGAAGGAGAAACCACATCCTCTGCAGTGTGCAGGCAGGGGAAATCCTCCTGAGTTGTCTGGTTCTGGAGCACCAGCTTCACAGGCAGCTGCACATGAGATTCACAGCACTGGCATTTCAAGGAAGGATTGTTGGAATTGGCATCAACTTGCCCGCAGTTCTCCTGATGGTCACCACAGTCCATCTGGGCTCCTTGAGCTGTAGGGATGGAGCTCTCCTGCAGCTCTGGGTGCCGGGAGAGGTGCAGCCCCAGGGAGACATGCTGCAGGTGGATGTGGTTCAGGTTGCAGAGCAGGCCTTTCTTTGGGGCCAGCATGGTGCTAGCTTGTCAGGAGCAGCCAAGCTCCACACAGAACCCCCACAGCCCTTCTGGTCAGACCATCCAGCTCCCCCCAAACATCAGGTGCAATCAGAAGGTGGGAGACCAGTACCACACAGCACAAACCTGGAGAGGAATGAAAGGGGAAAGGATGAAGGTGCTGACACTGCACAACTTGCTGAGCAGCCCTGAGAGGATGAGCAGCCGGTGGGCAACTGAGGGGATGCTGCAGAAAGAGCAGCAGCACAGGGAACAGAGCTTCAGAGGTGGGAGCAGGTACCTGCTGCATCCAGAGTCAGCAATATATCCAGGAGAGCATTCACCTTCCCCTGCAACCCCCATCCCAAATTTAGCTTGGGCCTGGTTGGCAGAGATATCCCAAATTCCTGGCTGGGTGGAGTGTGCAAGCTGACTGCTCCTGGTAGGGGACCTGGCAGCTGCTCTCCAGAGTGTGAGTTCAGTGTGCTTGGAGGTGCTGGCAGCCCTGGGTGCCTGCAGCAGCAGCACTGAAGTCTCTCTGCCAGGTCTCGGCAACCAGGGAGTGTCTCAGAGAGCCTCTCAAGGAGAAAATGCCCTTGAAACCTCAGCCAAGGAGGCACCTGACCTCTAGCCAAGGCAACACAGTGCTGGCAGCTCTCTCAGGTCAGTGCAAAAATAGCCAGAGAGGTCAAAAAATACATACAAGGGACCACTTGACTCTAGCCTCGGCTCAGAAATGTGCTGCAGACCTGGATGACGCAAACAGCCAGGACATCGCAGCTGACAAAGCTCAGTCCTTCCCCTAGTGCCATAGGCAAGATCGCCAGGCAGAGGCATGTGTCAGCTTCAGCTGAAAACCCTGCACCAGGGAGTAGGGCAGTTTGGCTTCACCCTGCTTTGGCCTTGGGCATCAGCATGCCCCAAGTGAGCTCTGCAGCAGGAGGGGAAGGTGGGGGGCATGAACCGATTTCAGGGCTCTCTCATGGCCTTGCGTGGTGCCGGGCTCCAGGCCTTGAGGCAGAGGCTCATCCACCTCTGTGGAGCACCTGGGAAGGGATTCACCAGCAGAGGAGCCCTGAGGTGTGCTGCCGCAGGAGGGATGCAGCCATCCCTTCTCCCCACGCCCCGCCTGTGCCCACAGGGACCAGCGGCAGCTGCCTGCAGCCAGATGTGCGCCCCATCTCTCCTTCCCGGGTTTGCCCGGAGCCAGATATGCACCCAGACCCCCATCACTTCGTGCTGCTCCCGGCGCTGCCCCCACACCCAGCAGCCGCAGACCCCCCGCTGTCCCGGCCCCCCGCGGCTGAGGAGCGCTCCCGGCTCCGCCGCCCCGGCCCCGCTCACCTCCGCGCGCTGCGGCGGCTCCGGGCGGCGAATGCGGCTGCGGGAGGGGAGGAGCCACGGCCCCACCACCGCCCCGCCCCGCCGCCCCCTCTGCACCGGCCCGCCCGTGTCCCCCCGCCGCCGGCAGCACGGCCAGGGCCGCCCTGCGCCAGGCCCCTCCCCTCGCCGCCGGCAGCGCGCCCCCTCCCCCGGCGCTCCCGCTCTGCCCAGGCAGCGCCCCGCCCCACCACCCTCCGCAAGGCCGCAGCCATCCCCTTCCACTCCCGGGGGGATGCAGGCACCGTCCACCTCCAGGTCTTCCCCACACGCATCAGGCAGCACTTCCAATAAGTTATCTTTATTGATACACATCCTGGCAGCCTCAGCACCAACATCTGTGCTACACATGCTATAGGCCTGGCCCCACATCCCAAGGCAGGAGACTGAATGCTTCATGATTCACCACCACCCCTAGAGCCCATGCATGGAGGGCAGAGACAGGGATAGTAGTGCAAATTCACTAAAAGGCCTTCTCCATGAAGGAAATGAAAGTTCATTTTTTCTTAGAATAACAGAGCCCACTAGCTCCCATCACTTCTGGCGCTTGTAAATCTTCTGAGCTAGGCCAAGAAAGAACTCCTTGGGGAGCCGGTTTGCATGCTTCTTGATCAGTTCCTGTAGATGCTGATAGCTCTTCTCCTCATATGCCTGAAAAACAGCCCTCATGCCTAAAGTCTCATAGAGTTCCTTCACCTTAGCCACCTTCTCTGGCTCCTTACAACCATAATTCTCCTGTCAACAGACCAAAACAAAAAGCAAAGTTGAAGTCCAGCTTATGACTACTGCAGTTGCTGCTAGTTCAGCTAAGTGTGGCAGGAATCCTCTTCGCCCTGCTGCTTTATGCTACCCAAAATCAATCAATCCTTTTCCCACCCCAGGCACTCTCATAGTTCATCTATTGGGGGGAGTGCAAGGCTTTTCAAGTGTAGGGTAGGACACAGTACTATGTCCTGTCTATACCCCACTGAAGAAGGGAGTCCATTTTTGGTAAGGCTGGTGCTGTTACCTCCAGGATCTGCCTCTGCTCTGGTGTGACCCGACGCAAACACTCCACCACCAGCCAGCTGCACTTGTTGTCCTGGATATCTGTGCCAATCTTCCCTGTCAACTCTGGATCCCCAAAGCAGTCCAAGTAATCATCCTACACATAGATGGCACAACTTTAGCACAAGATACTTGTTGCAGCACTGAGTGAGGGACAGGGAGATACTTCCTACCTGGACCTGGAAGAATTCACCCATCTCCAGCAAGATTGCTTTGGCATTGGCATGTTCTTCCTCATTGTCAATACCAGTCTAAAACAGGGAAGAAGAAATTAAGCTTTCCTGTGTGTTTTACATGCCCCTCTCTCTCCAGTTTCTCAAACCACATGCCCACCTAGACAGTCTCATACTGATAATTTAAGGCTGTCTCTCTCTCTCTCTCCTCCAAGGCTGTCTGTGTTCATAAAACTCACCATGTACATGGCAGCAGCTACTGGAAGGTAGAAGGAGTAGAATGCAGTCTTGTACTTAACAATTGCCTTATACCTGTGGTAGAGGGATCACACTTGGTCACAAAGTCCAGGCCTCCCCCTCCCACTGATACTATGCAGATAAGGGCCATCAAAAAGTGAGACACTTCCCCCCTCCAAATCAGCTTCCAGTTGTGACAGAAAGAACAAGACTTGTTTCCCTAGAGTCAGGGAGACAACAGCAGAATTCCAGCAAACAACCTCTATATAACCTCTTCTGGAAGGGGATGCAGCCAAAACCACATTAACCAAAACTGGGCTTACACCCCCATCCCTTCAGTACCCTTACCTCTGTTCACTGAAACTATTCAAATCCACCTGGGAGACAGGAGCAGTGATAAGGTCCAAGGCCTGCCCAAGCTCAGTCTGGTAGCCAGTCTGGGGAGGAAAGACTTATGGATCTATCCTCACATTTCTGTCCCTAGGAAAAACCCAAGAGCGTACTGGAAATCCTAAACCTCAGTTTCATCTCAGGCTCCTCACCAAGTCTGAAGGAAGGGAGCATTTTTGGCAGGATGCCCAAGAACTTAAGGGCAGACTAGAAATTCAAACACGCCCAAACAACCAGGAGTAGACTAGATCCAGGCAAAGACAAGTCTGTGGGAGGGTAGATATAGGGACCTGTCCCACCTGCAAGAAAAGCTCCAGCAAGTGCAGGTAGTACGGACGTTTCCTACAGTATTTCTTCAGCAGCCTGTAGACAGATGACTCCAGCAGGAAAGCATCATTGACAGCATCCAAACCAATTCCCTCCTGCAACACAAGGGCAGTAATACATATCACAGCAAGTCCAGCACTGCAGTACCCCCTATATCATCCTGGCCCCCTCACCTTCTTATACCAGCAGAGCTGCCCCCGGCGGGTGAGAGACGAGTCCATGATATCATCAGCCACCAGAAAAAAGGCCTGGAGCTGCAGGAGGCTTGGTCAGGAGGGCACCAGGGCTGCTGCCCCTCTCCCTGCAGCCCTGCCAGCCCCTGGCTCTTACCAGCTCCACACACCAGCCCACAGCCATGGCACACTGGAGGCTCTCTGCATCATGGCACTCAGGGCCTGCCAGCTCACGGAAGGCTGCCAGAACTGCCAGCCCACGGTTGTTCTTCCCACCTGGTGCATTGTACTCCAGCACCTGTAAGGAGAGGCACTGCTAGGCCCTGGCCTGGCCTGGCCCTGGCCCGGCCCTGGCCCCAGCCCAGCCCCCCACTCACCTCCTTAAGGCGTGCTACGGCATCACCCACCTCCGGGTGCCCTAGCTCTGCTGTCAAGTCCTGCACAATCTGCGGGAAGAAGCCTACGAAGGCTGCCCGGTCACCCGCTGCCACCCCGTCCCCACTCATTGTCGCACCTGCGAGGGAGAGAGCTGCTAGACCCCAGCCCCAGTTCCCCAGGCCGCCAGCCGCTCTCAGGCCCCAGTTCCCCGGGCCGCCAGCCAGCCGCCCGCTCGGCCTCGCCGCTCCCCTCCGCCGGCCAAGGCCCCTGCAACCCGCCAACCCCTCACCCGCGTCGCCGTGCAGGCCCGCCCCTTCGGCAGACCTTTTAAAGCCGCTCCGCAGAGGCGTCGGGCGCGGGGCACGCCGGGGCGCGTAGTTCGCAGCCGCGAGCATAGAGCGCAGGGCGCCGCTGCTGGACTACGAGCCCCGGCGTGCTCCGCGCAGGAGGGGGCGGACCCAAGCGCTGGCCGCCGCGGGCGCCCGCGCTCATAGGCCCGCTCCATCGTATGAGGATGGGCCCAAGGGGTCTGGGCCAATAAGAGGCCGAGGGGGGTGGGACGCGGCCTTCCGATAGGTGGAGAGAGCGAAATGGAGCGAATGCCCGGCGGGAACGCGCGTGGGTCAGGCGCCGCCCGGGGAAGGGTGCGCGTGCAGGGTCTAGGGGAGCAGTGCAAGTGCGGGGTGCGGGTGCGGGGTGCGGGATATGGGATGCAGTGCAGGGTTCAGGTGTGGGATAGGGATGCAGATGTGGGATGCAGGATGCAGTGCAGAGTGCAGACGTGGGGTACAAGATGCAGCGCACGGTGCAGGTGTGGGATGCAGATGTAGAGTGTAGGAGTGCAGTGGAAGTATGTGGTACAGATATGGACTTCGGGATGAAAGTGCAGGGTACAGGGCAGAGTGCATGTGTGGGGTACAGTGCAGATGTAGGGTGAAGATGCAGGTGCAGGGTCCCTCTCCACTGGGCTGAGGGTTGGAGAGCAGTCCCGAGAGGCCGGAGGTGCCATCAGTGTTCCCTGCTGTAGCTGAAGGTGCAGAGCAGAGCTGCAGACATGTCCTGACCGGTTGTCCCGGGCTGTCGGCAGCCTGCAGCAAGCAGAGCCGGGGAGAGTTTGACCCTGCCCTGCCGTGAGGAGGGTGAAGCACAGGGGCAGGGGGAGCCTCCTTTGCCCAGAGCCTGCCTAGGGCTGTGGGGCAGCTCCTGGGTGGGCTGTGAGCACGGTTTTGGTGGTCATTACAGTAGTGATAAACTTCATGTGCTTGAACTGCTTCGGTCCTGAGCTTCACACTCCTGCCTTTGCTGCCCTGCACTGGACACAGCTGGGCCTGGGAGCTGAGCGCTACCACAATCCCAAACCTGCTACTCTATCTATGCTGCCCTGTCCCACTGATTGGCAATCTCCAGCTGATCCACTGTAATCCCTTAATCACCACTAATCCCAGTTTAATCAATCTCTGCCTTGCTGCCTCCTAATCCTCCACCAGCCAAGGCTGCAGAATGGGGCTGTCCCTTGGGATGCTCCAGGCCAGGTGGCTTTCCTGCACTGAGGATGGGCAAACCCGCCAGCTCGATGGCCAGCTTTGGCACGGCCTTCCCACTGCCCCTGCACGACTTTTCCACCACTGCTCTGGCTGCTCCAGCACAGCATTACTGCTGCGCCAGGCACAGCCCTACTGCTGCTCTGCCAGAGTGTTCCTGCTGCTCCCAGCACGTCCTTCTTGGTGCTGCTCCAGCTGCTCCAAGCACAGCATTCCCACTACTCCAGGTATGGTCCTACTGCTGCTCCAGGCATGGCATTCTCGCTGCTTCTGGCATGGTGTTCCCACTGTTCGGCCCAAGCGACTCAGCCTGCAGAGCAGGGTCGAATTGTGTCTCTGGCTGGGTACAAGACATGCGTCCTGGAATTACATTTCCAAGAAAATGCTCTTCTCCCCTCCGCAGCCTCAGAGCACCTGGCACAGAAGGATGCTGGGGCCGGGGGGGTGCCCGCTCTAATCAGGCTGGCTGTAGTGTAATCTGAAATAATCAAATTAGAGAGAAACCACTAATGAGCTCTGATCACATCATGTGTCATGGAGCCTAATTCCCGACAGTCTTGGGGTGGCCCTGAGCATCCCACAGCGCAGGCTCCCATACCTGGAGAGCCAGCTGAGCAACGTGCCAAGCCCTGGAGCAGAAGTGAAGCAGAGCCACAGAGGGCATGCCAAGCCGCAGAGCCGGAGCAGAGCCCTGGAGCAGGAGCAGAGGCCAAGCCGAGCTGCAGAGCGGGAGCGCAGAGTCCAGGCCCTGCAGTGGGGTTGGAGCTCTGCAAACTCCCGGTGGCAGCAGCTTGAGCGCCCCTGCCCATCCAGCGCGGCATGACCTTCATTTAATCTATTTAATGCCTAAAGTCTGTTCTGCAATCAGGCCATATCAAAGTCTCCCTTCCCCCAGGTTAATAAACCAAAAGGAAATGGAAGGGGAAAATGACTGAAGATTAAACATTAATCTTCCTAGGGCCAAAGGCTGGCGGAAGGGCAGGAAGGGACCTGTTGCCACTGTGCGCTGCTGGCAAGGCTGGGGAGGGAGATGCAGCCCCAGGCGCTCATGGGCCCCAGGAAGGCAGGAATTGGCTGATACTTTTAATGGGACAGGATGGCCAGGCAGCAAGGCCACATCCCCACTCCATCCCAGCAGCAGGGTGCAGAAGCAGCTGCCTCCAGACCGGCTCGGAATCGCTCTTTATTATTTAAATCCATTATGTACAACAACCAAAAAATAAAAAAACGCTTTTAAATTCTCTGCAATATGAAAACTACAAGCTCTGTACATCAACTGCCATGAGTGCAAGAGTGAAGGATCACGGTCTTTGGTGACTAGCCTCGGAGCCACGTGCGGAGCCGGGACCCCAGGCCAGCAGCGCTCAGCAGCGCGGTCCCACGCTCACCGTGGAGGCATCCGCGCGCTCTGGCTGTGACCTCTTTTGGAGGAGCCGCCAGGACACAGACCATGGGAATGGGGCAGGAGGGACGGCAGGGGCCATAAGGGGACAGGGATATCCAAGTCCACAAGAAAAAGGCAGTGCTGACCGTTCCCTCCGGCGGCCACACTGGTGGGGCTCCCACCAGACCGATGTGCCCTGAGGGCTGGGCCGGGCTCCCGGCCCTGTGGCGCAGGCTGGCCCCCGACGTCCCAAAACGCCGATGGGGAGAACTGAACAACTCATGTCAAGAAGGACGACACAAAGGGGCACCTCGGCGCCGAGCCCTGGTACCCGGCGCCAGGAGTGGAGAAGCTTGCACAGTGCGGCGGGTCGGGAGACACTACTCTAACCAGACTCAGAGACACGTTTGGGCCCAAAGCAACACTGTTAAGCAGAGCTCAGCTGCTTGGCAGAGCCACGACTCACACACACGGCGAACTACTGGCTCTGGGGGTTGGGGGTCTCCTTGCAGCGCCCCAGCTCTCTGCAGTGCTGGTGCCAATGATCCAAGCAGGTGAGCAGAAAGGCCCCTCAAGGAGCCAGGGCAGCTGACCAGGGACGCAGCCCTGTCCCGCATGCTGGGAGCACCAGGGGCTAGCAGTGGGTTTCTGTGGGGCTGTGTGCTGGGTGCCACTGCTTGGCACTCACCATGCCAGAGTGCTCCAGCCTTGGCTGCAGGACCCCTAGGAGGTGGCGGGGATGCGGGGAGCAGCGGCAGGTCCTTGGCTCAGGGCCCTCTGGCCCCATCCTGGTAGTGCCCCCGGCGCTGCTGCCCTGCACCTGGCTGCTCACCTCCTCTCCCTTCAGATGCAGCTGGGGCCAGGGCCTTCCCAGGATGCACCGGCCTCTCCTGGCTTCTACCCACCTGCCTGTGCGCAGAGGCTGCTCACATGTTGGATGGGAGCTTGGGCTTCCCCGTCTCCAGCTCTGGGCTGAAGGCCACAGAGCCCTTGCAAGAGGGAGCTGCTGGCTGCCGGGCAGCGACCACTGGTGATGATGGGGTGGCTGCTCCTGCTGCAGAGCGGCTTGCTTGAACTGAGGATCCGGAAGGCATCTGCTGCGGGCGTGCTGGCTGGCTGGCAGCTCCTGGGCATGGCTTGGCGAGGAGTCCCACTACCGAGGGAGAGGAGCGGCGGGCCAGGTTCCCCACTGATTTCCTGCCCTGATGCAAGGAGCTCCCATCCACTTGCTGGGAAACCTTATGGGGCAAGGAGGGCTGGGAGGCCGAGAGGAGCCGGACGTCCTGGGTGAGCCGTCCCACTGGCAGGCCCTGGATGCTCCTGTGCTTCACCAGCTGTTGTGGCTGCATTAGAAGAGAGATGTGGGAGCCGGTGGCTCGGGACAGGCTGTAGTGGAGTGTTCGCCCTGTGGGTGGTGCCGGCTCCGAGACAGGCGATGGAGCCCCTGCTGCCTGCTGCAGCAGTGAGGTGGAAACCGAAGCACCGCGGGACTTGGAGAGCTGGGGCTGCGAGCCTGCTGGGGGCTGCTTGGCTGGCAGTGGTGGCTCCCCCTTTGGCGCTGCACGTGGCAAGGGCTGCACTCTCTGGGCCCCGCTTTCCAGGGGCGCCTGGGACTGTAGCATTGGGGAGGAAGGGGAACCAGCTGCAGGTGTCTGCAGGTGGGACTGTGGTCCTGAGGTGGAGCTGATGGAGGAGGGCCGGGAGCCCCCCAGGCTGGGCTGGGACCGGCGCACCTGCTTGGGCAACAGCGTGGCCTCGGGTGAGAGTGGGCTGGAGATGGAGGAGGGTGGCAGGAAGATGTGGGCTTGCAGGCTGTGTTGGTGAGTCAAGGCAATGGCCACATTGGTGGTGGCAGCAGCTGTCTGCAGAGGTGCGTGCACCAGTGGCTCCCAGATCACTGGCTTGCCGCTCAGCTCTCGGCCCATCGTCATCTGCTGCAGGTCCTGGATGCTGTGGGCCATGTCCTGGTCATGCTTCACAATCTGCTGGATCATCTCATTGTTCATGGGACCGGCGCTGTGCTCAGCTCGCTTGCGGAGCAGGATGGAATTCTTCTTCCCTGGGGGAGAGGCGGCAGCATCGCTGACCCAGGGAGCACCAGCTCTTGGTGGGGGGGAGGTGCTGTGTCAGGCAGGGTGATGGTGGAGAAGGGACAGCAAAACCCCAGAGGTTTGCTGAAGGGAAGTAAGGTCCTTGGCGGGAGGGGGGGGAAATCAGGGCACAGTGGTGGTGAGAGAAGCTGGGGCAGAAGAGGGGCATCCTGACTCCTTGCCCTGCCCAAACAGCAGGGGCTGCCCTGGCTGCTGCCATGTGGCTGCATGGCTCCAGCCTGGGGGTGCTGGCCCCGGTCCTGCTCATCCCCAGTAGGCGAAGGAGGGTGAAGACGGGCAGTGACAGTGCAAATTTGGGGGGTGGCAGCCTGGGGCTGCTCCTCACCTATGCGGTCCAGCCGGTCCATGGCCACGGTCTCAAAGGCCCTGCGCATCATAGGGTATTCCTCCAGCACCTCGTTGAAATTGTCCACCGACAGGGAGTAGAGGCGGCAGTAGGTGTCAGCCCGTACACTGGCTGTCCGCCGGCCCCGCGTCAGCAGGCAGATTTCTGCAGGGACATGGATTTGGGCATCAAGGCTGTGGAGCTGTTCACCCCTTCCCAACAACCCACCCAGGAAGGGCAGCCTCCTTGGCTGCCAGGCACAGGGCAGAGTATGGCTCCAGAGGAGGTCCAGGAGGCCTGCACCAGGCATAGCCCTCTGCTCCTGCTTTGGGCCATAGAGATACTCCTGGGCTTGCAACTGCTCCTGCCCTGGAATCTCTTTCCTCCCTGCTCTCCAGGCCCCCAGCCCAGCCTCACCCCCAAAGTAGGAGCCATCGGACAGCTTTGTCTCCTTGTTGCCCTTGGTGAGGATGCTGACCACCCCATGCTGGATGAAGTACATCTTTTTGCCCACAGTGCCCTCGCGGATGATGAAGTCCCCAGGCTGGAAGACCTCAAAGCGCAGCTTGGTCAGCATGGCTGTCACAAAGTTCGGGTCTGCATTGGCGAACAGGGGCATGTTGGCCACCAGGTTGCGGCAGTTGAAGTTGATGATCTCCTGCGGGGGCGAAGGGCAGGTGAGCAGAGACATCGCCTAGCCCAGCCTCAGCAAGCACTGGCCCCTGACCCGAGGGTACCTGCCCATACCTCCTTGAGTGGCTCACTGAGCTCCCCAAGGATGTTCTCCTCATCGAACATCTTGCCCTGGTAGCGGTGCTCGTAGTACTCATGGATTCGCTGGCGCGTGTCCCCAGGCAGCTTGTGGAAGGACATGTACTGCTCCACTTGCTTGTACTGTGGGATGGGACAGAGCCATGCGGGGCAGGTTGGAACAAGCTGGCACTGCTGGGCTCCAGGGTGGGGAGGAGTAGGCGCCACTGGCACCAAGGGTCCCAGGGCAGTGGCTGGGGCCTTGCCACCTCTCCCAGGACATGCCCCAAGAGCACAAATGGGGTGTCTCTACCCCAGCAGGAGTCTGGCTTCCCCAGTTCCACGACAGAGATGGGTCAGGAGCCTGTAGGGCAGCACAGCCTGCTTGGAGCTGGGCCCAGTGCCTTCCAGCACTTGGGTGTTCTCCACATCACCCACTGACCTTCTCCTGATACTGGCGCCGTGATGAGTCGAGCGACTGGATGAGGGCGGTGGCATGGCCGATGAACATGGCATAGCAGGTGGCCCCCACGATCATGCTCAGCATCGTGAGCCAGACGTCGGTCATTCCCTCAGGCGCCTGCTGGCCGTAGCCAATGCACAGCATGTGGCTCATGGCCTTGAACAGGGCGTGCGAGTACTGCTTTCCCCAGGAGTCATTCTGGAAAGGAGGGAACAGTGGTGCTGGTGGAGGCCAGTGGAAAGAGCTGCTGGACTGGACCTCCCTGGCTACCTCTCCCAAGTTGAGGTTTCCCAGAGCTTCCAAGGGGCCAAAATGTATCTGCCGCACATGACACCCAAGGGCAATCATTGCCCCTGCCCAAGCCCCTTGGTCCTAACCACAGGTAGACAGGGCCAAAAGTCCCTTCTGGTGCCCCTGCTGGGGACCACGGCTCCAGGCCCCCCCAGGACTTACCACCATGTGGTTAATAGAGACCCAGCAATCCTCGGGGAAGTCTTGCAGCATGGGCACCAGGAACTGGAGGCAGCCGTCCCAGTGGCACAGCAGCAGCATCATACCAATGAGGTTGAAGATCCTCACCACGGCACTGGCCAGGTCATACGTCATATGGAAGATCTGAGGAAGAGGCAAGAGCAGAAATACAGAGAGCACCTCGCATAGCAGCTGTGAGAGGAGAGGGTCTGAAAAGGTCTCTTTGCCCAGTACAGCCCCCCGAGATCCCTCTTCCAGCCAGCTGTATCACACAGTTGGGGATCCCTGGCTCCCTCTTGACCCTGAGCAGGGGCTTTAAACCCCTAAAGAGTCCCCAGACCTCTCCTGAGCACCTCACCTCCTCCCACTGGTGGATGTAGCGGATTAGACGTGAGAGGCGCAGCAGGCGCAGCAGGCTGAGGATCTTGGTGAAGCGGACAATGCGTAAGGCCCTGGCCGTCTTGTAGACATCTGAGTCCATCTGAGTCTCCAGGTCAACAATGAGGAAGATGTAGTCAACAGGGATGGAGGAGATGAAGTCGACCAGGAACCAGCTCTTCAGGTACTTCATTTTGATGGTGTGTGGGTCAAGGATGATTTCTGTGTTGTCCTCCACCACAATGCCAGTCCGGAAGTTCAGTACCAGGTCAGCCAAGAAGAATGTGTCCGAAAGCACATTGAAAACAATCCAGGGAGGGGTGTTCTCATCCTTGAAGAAGGTGATGCCCACAGGCAGGATGATCAAATTCCCCACCATGAGGAGCAGCATGATGAGGTCCCAATAAAACCTGCCAGGGAGGGACAGGGCAGGGAGCAGGGGACAGAGCAGCACCAGGAGAAGCAAGAAGAAAAAGGAAACAGCCAGTTAGAAAGCAAACCCCAGACCAAAGTTAGAGTCCAGCACACTGCCAGGAGACATGTGCTCTGGACATGTGCACACAGATGTGACCAGGACCCTCATGCTCAGCTGGGAGACAAGGTGCATGTGCGTGCAAAGAGAAGCTACTCTGCAGTGGCTCCTGAGACACATCTGGAGCAGGGGACAGGAGTCTGTGGGGGCATCATCACCCTGTGGGCATGGGAACAGGGGGCTGTTTCTCCAAGAGTTCACAGGGATAGCACTAGGAGCTTGACTATCACGCCTCCCTCTTCCTCTGGCACAACGATGCCTGCATGCATCTGCCCTCTCCACCAGAAACTTGACATCTGCCCTGTGGGAAACTCAGGGAGAGCCTGGACTTTACTTTCCAGTGCTCCCTGCTAGCAGCTGCCTCCCTGGGCTGGCTTAGTGGGTTTTAGAATAAACTTTGCTGGTTATGCAAGCTGAGAGCCCCAGGATGGCAGAGGGGATTGGGGCTGGTGGGTGCTGCAGGGGTGATGGGTGCTGCACTGTAGGTGAGTCCAGTGGTGCCTGGCGCTGTCAGGATCGTGTCTTTGTGTCAGTGAGGGGTGAGAGATGGAGAGTGAGCTGGTGCGGGGCAGAGGACATAGGCTGCCTGCTGCCTGGTCCTGGCAGTTCTGCATGCTCTAGGCCTGCAGGACCACATCTGTTCCCTTGCCCTATGAGTGGCCATGCTGAGAGGCTTTGAAAGCAAAGGTAAGAGACACCAGGCAGCAGCTGGTTAAAGTCTGACTATGCCCTGACATTCAGCGTGCCTATCCACAGGCAGTCGTGGCTGGGGTGGTTTCCTTTCTCACACTGACATGTGGCCCTTGCTTGCAAGGCCACCAAGACTAAGTAGGCTCCCAGTTGCATGACTCTCAGTGAGTGCCTGGAAAAGAGGGTCCAGCAGATGCCCTGCTTGGTCCCAGCCATGCACAGCCTGTCTGTGGCTCTGGGTTATAGTTGCATTTCCAAGGGTGACCCAGGACCAACCATTAATGACCCATGGACCTAAACAGGTCTTTGCATGTGAAGAGAAATGTGAATATTTCAGGTACTGCATCCTCTGCATGCACAGAAGTGGCGTCGCTGGGGTTGGGGCAAAAGGAAGATCTGGGGCTGCTCATGGTGCAGGCAGGGGCCAGTGTCAGCTTGCAGCCATGTTAGACTTAGGCCCTTATGTGGTGACAGGGCCAGGAAGGCAAGGGAGGATAAGTCAGCACCATGTGAGGCTTGTCTGTGTCCCAACCTCCTGGGTGGGAAGGAGAGGGCACTGGAGCTCCCCAGGGAGCAAGGCTGAGGAGACAAGGGAGCTCTTTGGAGAATGACAACGTTCACCACAATCAGCTCCTCCATGGCTGGCGCCTGATCACACTTGATGCGATGGGCAAGAAGACACCAGCCAGGCAGAAGGCATCCAGAAGAGCCAAGGCCTCCTGCATCCCTGTGTCTGCGCTGGCAAAGACAGGGAAACATCTGAGAGACCCTGTCAGCTGCCTGAACCCACTGTGAGCTCCTGGTTCAGGTTCAGGCTTAAGCTCTTTAGGGCAGGCCCAATCCTTTGCTCAGTGTTACGCGGAATGCCCGGGGCCCCTGATCTCTGTGGCCTTTATGTGTATCCCAGTAATGCAGCGATAAACGCCAGTGTAATCCAGACAGCTGTCTGCCTGCCAGCTCGCTCTGTGTCACCTTCAGTGCACCGCGTCGGCCACCGAGCGTGCTGGCCCGAGCTCCTCGGGAGGGACCTACCTGTAGGAGCTGTAGGTCCCTCTCGGAGCTCGGGTCGGCACACTCGGGGCCGGCGCCAGCAACCCGTGTGGAGGGCGGTGTGCTGGGGATGAAGGCCGAGGCCGCTTTGCCCCCCGCCGAGAAACCCCCCACCAGCCCCCACGACAGCGCGGTCCTCTCGCATCGCCCAGTGCCGGCGGCGCGATTCCCCGGGGAGGCGCCGGGGCCGCGCGCGCTGCCCCGACGGCGCCGGGAGCGGCGCTCAGCACCAGGGACAGCGCCGGAACGGCGGGGCGCGGCGGGGGCCGGCGGGGCGCGGCGGGGGCGGCGGCCCCGGTGCTCCCGGCGCTCCCACCTGAAGTCGCTGTAGGGGTGGATGATCCAGAAACCGGCCGACTTGACCCGCTGCTGCTCGATCTCCACCGCCTTGTGGCTGCCGAACATGCGCAGCGAGAACTTGTTCACGGCGGGCTGCAGCAGGGCCCCCAGCTGCCGCCGCACGAAGGCGCCCGCCGCCGCGCCCGCCTCCTCGCCCTCCGCAACGATCGCCTCCGCCGCCGCCGCCCCGGCGGGCGAACCCGCCGCCTCTCCGTCCAGCACCGGCGGCTTCTCGCGCGGTTCAGGGCTCGGCGCCCGCCGCGGCTCCCCGCCCGGCTCCGCGGCCATGCCGCCGCCGCTGCCTCACGTTTCCTTCAAACGCCCTTGCCCGGGCGCGCCGCCCGCCGCCCCGCCGCACATAACCGGCGCGGCGGGCGCTCGGTGCCCGGCCGCGCCCGACCGCCGGCGCCCGCCTGTTGCGCACGGCGCGGCCCGCAGCGGCGGCAGCGTGGGAGCGGCGGCGGGAGGCGGCGGCGGGAGGCGGCGGCAGCGGCGGCGGCGGCGGCACCGGCGGGGCGCCCGGTGGCCACCGCCGGCACCGCGCCCCCGGGAGCCCCGCCCAGGCGCGGCGGGGGGCGGGACTCCGCCCGCGGGGGGCGGGGCGAGCAGCGCGCAGGCGCGCCGCGCCGCGTGACGCACCGCCTGCGTGCGTGCGTGCGCGCGCCAGTGCGTGCGCGGCTCCGCGGCGGGAGCAGGCGGGGGCGCGCGCGCGGCCTGGCCGGGACCCGGATCGGCGGCGCGGCGCGGCGGCGGCGAGCGGAGCCAGAAGAGGGCCCGGGATCCCCGGGGGCCCACGGCCGCCATCACGGACTTCCTGTGGGACAAGCGCACCGGGCTGGCTGCGAGGACGGTGCGGTGCGGGGCGAAGTGGGGCGGGGCAGAGGCCAGGCCGCGGCGGTCGCCTCCGTGGCTGGCGGGCGCGGCCCCGCCGCCGTGCCGGGCCCGGGACTCCCCCATGAGGCCGCGGCTCGAGCGCCGGTGGGGCAAGCCTGGACGGCTGGAGGAGGCCACGGCCGGCGGCGGGACGCCCGCAGCGAGGAGGCCGCGGGGCCGCCGTCCGTCCCTGCAGGCCCGGTGGGTCCCCGCGGGCGGGTCCCGGTGCTCAGCTCCCTGGCAGGCCCTGGTGCTTCCGGTCGCGATGCGACCCCGTGCCCGGAGCGGGCCGCCCCCGGCGGCCCCGCATGCTGCCCCCCCTCCCCCCCCCGCTGCGCTGCCGTCGGCCCCCGAGGCGCCCCGGTGCGGCCTCCACCGCCTCGTACAGCGGCTGCCCGGCGGCTGGAGCGCTGCCAGCACTGCCTTGCAGCGCCGGTGTTAATTAAAGGCCGTAGCTCCTCGGCCGTGCTGTGCTCGCAGTGGGTGCAGCCGCCTTTAAAGCTGTCCTGGCTGCGTCGTTGAGTGCGTTCACCAGCTGCCTGGCCCTGGCCCCAAGCAGGCCTGGCTCTGCTCTCAAAGCTGAGGCTTGATCACCTACTAGGAGTATCTGCTGCCCTGTCGCCCTATCAGCAGCAGCAATTTTGTGCAGGTAGCCCTACCTGCAACATTAGTGTAGATGTGCATGTAGGGAATTGGGCAGGTGTGTGAATGTACCTTGTAGGGAAGAAAGGCCCAGTGGGAGCTCTGCAGACAAAAGGAGCTTTGGCTTCTTACCTACGGAGGCCAGGTAACTTTAGCTGCTTAATGCTTCAGGCCCAGAGTATGTGCAGGTAATGTCTTACAGGTAGCTCGAGTGAGCAGGGTCCTAGGAAATGAAATGCCAGATGATCGCACCTTGATGTTTGATCTTACTGAGGAATTTCATCTCCATTCTAGAATTTAATATCCCATGTGGGAGACAGAATTGAGTATTCCCTCCCTCTGAGATAGGGTCTTTGAGGCTTAACTAACAGATCTCTGGACACGTAAAGGGCATTTTTCCTGCTTGGATCCTGCAGAGCCCCCTCTGCACTGAGGAGCTTAGATGTTGCTTTGCTCAGCCCTAAACCAGAGACCTCTCTTCAAGAGTTGCCTGCTTTGGTGTCTCCAATACCAGTGCAAAGACTTAAGGCCAAGCACCACCAATATACTGAGCTTCATTTCACCATCCTTCGGTTTTCCTTGTTTTCCTTTTCTCTTTCCTGATGTATATCTGTTTGGGGAGCATTTGGTTGAAAGAAAGGAGATGGAAGCATCAGAAGTGCAGGTATGCTTCTGGAGCTGTGGCCAGCAAAGACTTTGGGGTAGGAGCTGAGGAGAGGAACGTCACCTGGAAAACAGAACTGCAGTGAACACAGACTGTGTGGGACAGTTGCATCTCCTCTAGTATGAGATTCTGAGACCTCCCAAAAGTTTGGCACGGAGGGGACAAACACAGCCATGCTGCTGATTGCCTCTCTCTCTTTTCCCTAGCAGCGTGTACAGCCAGCGAACTGTTTTCTCTCATTTGCAATTGCTTTGTGGTCATAACCTTCTGTTGTTCCTGCAGATGCCTCACTCTAGAAGGTACCGCTCGTCGGAGCGCAGCAGCCGGGGCAGCTATCATGAGCGTTACAGAAGTCGCAAACACAAGAGGCGGCGGACGCGGTCTCGATCTAGCAGCAGTGAGCGTGATCGTCGGCACCGTCGGGAAGACAGTTACCACGTTCGGTCCAGGAGGTGAGTCCGCAGAGACAAGTGGGGAGCACGGGCTGTGCTGTTTCTCTGACTAGGTTAGAAGCAGATAGGGACAGCTCAACTTCTGGTAGTTGGATGGCCCATGCCCCGTTTTGGAGGCACTAGCCCATCAGTGTTGCTGCAGGTAACCTAATGAAAGTGCAGATGCAGTTGGCACCTGGAAGAGTGCAAACACTCCTTTTCAGTTCAGGCTCCCATAGATTTGCCAAAGCCACCCTGCTCTTTGTCTTTACACAGTTTAGTAGAGCCTGACTGGTGCTTGACAGATTTGTTTGCTCTGAGCTGCAGCTTCTCAGCTGTATTCCTAATCAAATTCACTTGGTTGCTCCCCTTTCCTAGTTATGATGACCACTCAGCAGACAGGAGGGCCTATGACCGGCGTTACTGTGATAGCTACCGGCGGAACGATTACAGCCGTGAGCGAGGGGAAGCCTACTATGATCCTGAATATCGTCATTCTTACGAGTACCGACGTTCTCGGGACCGTGAGGGCAGCTACCGCAGCTGCAAAAGCAGCCGGCGTAAGCACAGGCGGAGACGGCGCCGCAGCCGGTCCTTTAGTCGCTCCTCATCGGTGAGTATCCCACTGTACTGTGCCTCCCCTGTAACCTTTCTCTCCCAGGTGGCGAGCTGGGTAAGTAGAAAACTCACTTTCTAACTTTCTCTCAGACTCAGCTTGAGAAATGCATAGAAAACCTGTGATGCAGGCAGCAGTTCCTGTCTGCCATCCTGATGCGCCTCAGCAGTGACTGTCCTGTGCTAGATAGGCACAGGCAGCTCAAACCCTGTCTTATAGTGTTAGGCATTCTGTGAAAGCAGTGCAGGCAGGACATGTATGCCTTGCAAGGCTGACCTGTCCCTCGGGGGGGAAGTGTGTGTGTGGGGGGAATGCTGCAATCCTCAGCTCCTTTATCCCCACAAATTGCTGCTTTTGTTCTGTGGTACTTATTAAAGAGCTGCCTAGGAACCCCAGCCAGTCTTTATGTTGATACAAAGACAAACAGTCTTCGAGGTTTGTACAGTACATGTTCAGAGGATCCTGATCCCCAAGAGCACAGTCTGCCTGTGGCAGGTAGTCTGGTCCCTGCAGCCCTTGGTGGCTGTGCATCCCTATTCCGGGCCTGTCTTCTGCAGCAGAAAGCCCCATCTCTCTGTGGGTTAGTTTCTGTGTCAGAGCAGGATCCTTTTGGGTGGGCCCAGCTTGGGATGTTGTGCAAGGAGCTTTGCCAAAGGGCTGTAGCTTATGGACTGGTCAGTTCAGATGGAGGCAGCAACCATCTCAGGCTCTTCCCAGCGGTGTCCCTGGCTTTCTCTTCTCATCTGTTCTGCTGTTCACCTTCCACTTCTGTTAGACCCCAGACACGTTCTCTGCTCTGTGTGTGGAGCTCTCAGTGTTGTCTGGTCTGTTCTGACTGTATGTCCAGGGACAGGATTGGGGGCTGGGTTAGGGTCCCAAGTCTGCTGGCTGGTTGCTCCCAAGTGTGGGGATACTTAGCTGAAGAACTGAAAGCAGTTTTCTCTTCTCTGGCGTAAATCTCTTACATGACTCATCCCAGGCTGTCACTGTTCCCTGTTGGGCCTCTGCTTCTCTCCTGGAAGTTAGCTTTTCCAGGACAAGCTTCTTTGGGGGAGGGTCTAGGAAGAAGTCACATCTGCCCCCAGGCAGTTACTTGTGAGGTCTCTCTGGTTCTGGATGGATCGTTGTGCAAGAATTGCTTCTGAAATCTCTGAATTCATCTTTCTCTGAGTGTTGGGGCTGGGGGAAACTATAGAGGGAGGTTGTTGTAATGGGATGGGGAGTGTCTGTGTGGGGCAGTCTGGCCCTTTGCTTGTGAAGGACTTCCCAGCACCTGCCTCCTGCTGCTTTTCCTCAGTGGCTGATGTGGGGCTGAAGTGAGCCTCTCCCGTGGTCACTGACTGCCTGGCGGCAGAGTTGTACTTCAGCGTGCTCTTTGGCATTGATCCAGGACCTGAATGCCAGTGCTGTTGCTGTTCCTCTCCAAACCCCTGTAGAAGCAAGAGCAGCTGGCTCCTTCCACTGCCCCTCTGCTAGCCCTTGTTCTGGCCATCTCTGCTCTCACACTGGTTCGGGTGGGGCTATTTGTAGGTTTTTTCTTTTTTTCTTTTTTTTTTTTTATTTTTTTGCTACAACGAAAAGCAAACTGTTTTTTTCTTTTCTGAGCTAGTGTGTTGTATCTTGACATGTTCCCTTGCAATATCCCTATCGTTATATATTCCTCTGTGCCGTATGAATTGGCTGGGAATCTCCTCCTGCAACCCCTCCTCAAACAACCATGTGAATTTCCAAACCAACCAATGCGTGACGCTGGCTGCTGCGCTGGTTTGAAAATCTGATTGGTGAATGATGAATTCCCTGTCTGCCTGGGCCAGCAGCGGAGTCGACAGAGCAGCAGAAGGGCCAAGAGTGTGGAGGACGACGACGAGGGGCATCTGATCTATCGCGTCGGCGACTGGCTACAAGAAAGATGTACAGCCAAATCGTAACATAATTTAGCTCTCTAGTTAAGCTCCCATCGCAGTCGCAGATCTGTCTTATCTTTCTGTTTCATTTTATTTTCATTGTTTATTAAAGAGAAACCCTCTCCTTTTCCTTCCCCCTTTGTTAAAGCTACGTTTATATTTTGTATTGTTACTGAAGTGCCAGGGAACTAGGCAGTTGCCTTATGCAGCCGGTGTCAGCCTTCCGCTGCTCCGGTCTCTCAAGCTGTGTGCAGGTTAGGTGTTGCAATGCATTCTCCTCTGCCTTGTGTATGCACTGCATCCAGGTTATGCTCACTCTCTCATGTTCCTTTCTCTTTTTCTCTCCCTCCCAGATGAGATTATTAGCACTTTAGGAGAAGGCACGTTTGGCAGAGTGGTGCAATGCATAGATCACCGGAGGTATGCTTGCTTGCGGGTCTGGCACTGGGGCAGGGAGGGACATGGTGGAGAAGAAAAAGAGCGCACCTGGTGAAATAGATTTTTCTTGTTTAAGGTGGGAACATGGGGGTGGAAATGAGTCTCTTTGTTTCCAGTATTCTCATGCAGGACCAGGCATCCATCCTATTGGGTCACCCACGGAGAATGTGTTGGAGAGGGGCTAGGGGGGAACCTCAGGGCTGTCTATAGTGAAGTAAAGGGCATTGTTTTGGTGGACATTGTTTACCCCCTTAATAAGGGCCCTCTCCTGGCTTGAACAATAACGATAGAAGGCTGTGCTGCACAAATCTTTGCAGGACAAGGCTGTTCCAGAAATTCTGTTTTGTGGGGTGCAGGTTTCTCTGACCTGACTCAAAATGATCTTGCGCTTGCCTCCTGCCTCTCCCCAGGGGTGGTGCACGTGTTGCCCTGAAAATCATTAAAAATGTGGAAAAGTACAAAGAGGCTGCCCGACTGGAAATCAACGTGTTGGAGAAAATCAATGAGAAGGATCCTGAAAACAAGAAGTGAGTATGCTCTGTGTGACAAAATGGAGAGGAAAGCACTATTTTAGCACAGTCACAACGATGAGAGGAGAGGTGCTTCATATTGTATGACAATATTCATCTGTGGCTGTGTTTTGGAGGGCATGTTGGCTTGCTGTGGGATGTGAACTGAGGAAGACCAAGCCTTGTGCAGAGTTAACCATGCTGTGAGTGGTGCATGCAGAGCTGTACCTAATCGGAATTTTTCTCTCAGCCTTTGTGTCAGGATGTTTGACTGGTTTGACTACCATGGCCACATGTGCATCTCTTTTGAACTGCTGGGGCTTAGCACCTTTGATTTCCTGAAGGACAACAACTATCTGCCTTATCCCATCCACCAAGTACGGCACATGGCCTACCAGGTGTGCCAGGCTGTGAAGTGTAAGTGTCCACTGCTCTTCTCTCTGCTATTCCTTAACTGACATGGATGTCTGTGTGGCTCCCAGCTTCTGTGCCTGTGCTGCAACTGGTGGCCCAAAGCAGCAAGCTTTCACTGGGGTGCTGCTGTGCAGATTCTGAGACTGAGCCTTCCTGCCAGTCCGGTGGGGAAGCGTGCTTGGAGTGAATCCTTTTTCTTTACCTGATTGTACTGTTTCTGATGCGTATGGCCTGGTAGAGATCAGGGCACTCCAGCTTCCACTCCCTTGTACCTTCTGGCAATCAGTGTGATAAATGTTTGTGCTTCTGTCTAAGGGCATCTTAGGCTAGCCTGACCATTTACACCCAGCTCTAAATGTGGACTAAACTTGTGCCAGTATGAGCAGACTGAATAAGTGATGCTCACTCATTGGGTGTATGCAGCCTAGCTTTGTTTGTGTACGTTGACCCTGACTTTTTTGCGTCCTCAGTTCTGCATGACAATAAACTCACTCACACTGACCTCAAACCTGAGAACATCCTCTTTTTGAACTCGGACTACGAACTTACCTATAACCTGGAAAAGGTAACAGAACTGTCTTGCTTTTTGAAGTCTGCTGTTAGGTTGTTTGGTATCCCTGACCTTATCAACATATGGGTGGAGTTAGAATGTGGCCCCAGGAGACACAGGGTTGGACTGATTACATTCATGCATTGGTTCAGGATCTATATTGTGTGTGAACTGCCTGCATATTCTATAAGTAAGCTATAGAAACCTCGAATTTATCTGGGTGATGGTGTGAGTGTCTTTGGGGGCTGTGCTGAACATTGGAGAGTGGATGCCAGCCCTAAAGATGCCTTCCAAAGCAGACCACTCCTGTGAAGCCCCAGCTGTGTAACAGGCTAAGCCCACAGTGTGAAACTCCTCAGTAACTGGTATCACCTTCCCTCTCAAAGAAGCGAGATGAGCGGAGTGTGAAGAGCACAGCTATCAGAGTGGTGGACTTTGGCAGTGCCACATTTGATCATGAGCATCACAGCACGATTGTCTCTACCAGGCATTACCGGGCCCCAGAAGTCATACTGGGTAGGTACCACAGGCTTGGCCTGCCTGTAGAGGCAGGCATGTGCCTTGAAGCCATTAGGCACAGCCTGCTGGGTTAAGAACCATTTGCCCCATGTTGTTCAGTAGGTGTCCTGGGCTTAACCTTGGGAGATGAGAAGTGCTTTACCTTGAATGTGCTCTACAGTGTTATTTTCTGGGAGTGCCAACAACTAATCACTCAATATCTTGGCATCATCAGCAGCTGGACTGTATACTGCCACCAGAGTATCATGAGCCTGGCTGGAATGGGAATTCTTTTTTCAGCTGCTTATTTGTGCTTTATTATTATCATTTATTTATTTATTTATTTATTTATAACAAATAAAGGGAAGGGAGAGAAATCTGGAATCTTGGGCAATACCTGATCTTTTCTTTAAAAACCCTTTGTCTTTTAGAACTTGGCTGGAGCCAGCCTTGTGATGTGTGGAGCATTGGCTGCATCATCTTTGAGTATTATGTGGGTTTCACCCTGTTTCAGGTGAGAACTGTATGCTGTGTGACCACCTCACAGCTAATGGAAGAAGAATCCTGGCTGTCTCAGTACAGCCTGGGACCCCTGGAGTTCCCTCTATCACTGCAGATTGTTAGTGAATGCCCTAGGTGTTGGCCAGCAAGGGATTCTGAATTAGGGGAATACTCAGGGCTGGAGGTAAAACTACTGAAACCTGTTCCATGCACCTCCTCTTTACACTTATTTCCTTCAGACACATGACAACCGAGAGCACTTGGCCATGATGGAGAGGATCTTGGGGCCAATTCCTTCTCGTATGATCCGGAAGACCAGGTGAGCAAGGCTGGCTGGGCACTGCAGGCTTGCCTTCTCTTTCTTGCTTCACATGTAGTGGCTCTCTTTGAGGGATCAAGCTTTGAAGCAGCCTTTGGAGTCACTCATCCATGCTATTGCAGTGTCCTGTGTACTCCTACAGAGTGATGCCAGGGCTGGTGTGCTGCTATTGCTGCAGGCTGCTTTGTGCTTGGTCCTTTCTGCTGTAACCTGTTGCCACCTCTTCTGACAGGAAACAGAAATATTTTTACCATGGCCGCCTGGACTGGGATGAGAATACCTCTGCTGGCCGTTACGTCAGGGAAAACTGCAAGCCACTACGGGTAAGGTGGGGCGGGCAGGAGCACCTAGTTGGTTTATGTTTTTCTCGTTGAAGAATTTTTCAATTCTTGCCCCTGTTCCTGATGATTTTTCACATGGGCAAGCGTGGGCCACTGAAAGGGCTCAGACCGGTATCTTCTAGGAGTCTTGGCTGTCCCAGATGTAAACTGGGAAGATGGCAGCATCCTGAATTTAATCTGAAGGGCATGAGGAGACTTCAGGAAATGCTTGGGAAAGAGGAGGGTGCATGTGAAACTTTGTAGGTCCACACTTGTTAAGGTGCCCTGCAGTTCAGGTTTAGCACCAGTGAGGGTCCAAGCAAACCACTCTTCTAACTTAACCATTCACCCCAGTGAGTGTACTGTGACCTGGACAGAGCATGGTGTTCTTTGCCCTGACCTCTCCCCTCTATCTCCCCAGAGATACCTTACTTCTGAGGCTGAGGATCATCACCGCCTCTTTGACCTCATTGAGAGCATGCTGGAGTACGAGCCGTCCAAGCGCATCACCCTGGCTGAGGCCCTCAAGCACCCGTTCTTTGACATGCTGGAAATGGAACCAAGTACAAAAATGTGGGACTCTAGCCGGGACATCAGCCGGTGATGCCACAGGTGCCAGCCTGCCCTCAGATTCTAGCCCCCGTGGAGGCCTGTGTGATTTCTATTCAGACACTTGGTGCTTTTTTTTATACATAAAAGAACTCCCTCCCATTTGTAAAGGTGTTAATATGTGAGATACTGTAAATACCCCATATTCTATATCAGCCTCTGAGCACCATAGGCCCAACCTCCTGCTGTTGCTGCTGCCATTATCCCAAGGCGAGGGGGCCTCTATGTCCATACTGTAAATACCTCTGTTCATGTGTTGCTTTGTCTCTTGTTTTTCCTGCCTTTCTCAGTGTAAATACTCCAGGACTCTCAGCTCTCTGTAGCTTATGTTTCCTTGTAAGTTATGAAACTGGTGGGATTGCATGGGAATTATTTTTTGGATCAATGTCATAGCCCATCCCCACACCAGAGTTTTATAAGAATTTTGTACAGTCTTTGTGAAAAATAAATATGAAGTGAATAAACCTTCTGGTCTGTGGTTGGACCAGCAGAAGGCTATTTTACCCTCCTCTGTGGGCTGGACTTGCCTGAGGCCAGCGGTGGGCTGATGACATCAGCGTCATGGAGCAGTACACCCAGCTGTTTGTCAGTTCCTGAGGAAAAGGGGAGTCAGCTCTAGTATTGCACCTGCTGACAAATATAGTCTGCTGGTTGGTTTTGTCTGACATGCAGTGGCTGTACACTGCTCTGGCCAGAGGGAGGTGCACCATCTTTGCTGCAGGAAGGAAGCTGCTTCTTCCTGGCCCAGTGAACCTCTGTAACAAAATCTGCTCTATCAACTTGTACAACTCTCTCCAAGCCTGGATGCTGGCCTAGTGCTTGAGCACACATTTTGTAGGAGCTGCTCTTGGCACTGAGGGCTGCAGCTGGATCTGAGCTAAGTCCATGGCAAGCAGGTTGTGCTATGGGGGGTAAGAAAGCACATGCAGGCCCTTCATCATGCCCTATCACTAATAGAGGTAGGAAGATACTAAATATGAAATGCACCCAGCTTATAGAAAAGGGAGAACACTGGGGACTTCTCACTGCCTGTAAGAATGGAGCACTGGCTACTGTTGCTGGCTGTTGGAATACTGATGGCTAGCTGCCTATATCAACTATAACTAACTTCTGTAGTCAGCTGTCAAACAGGCTCCTCCCCAACCCCCAACAGCCCTTCGTAGCTTTTGGCTCTCGCCAGCTATAGAGCCAGTACTGTGGCCTTGGTTTGGACTGTCCTCTTTGAACTGCTGAGGAAGTTGCAGATTTAATAGAAGCTTTGTGTTGATGCTCTGCCAATGCCTGTCTGGAAGAGTCTCCTTGAGGCTGGCATCAGTAACACAGCAAACATATGTGGAGCCTGTTCTATAGCAGCTTATTACTTTACTGTTGGGACCATCCGCTTATGGCAGACTGTCATCACTCAGAGGGATAAAGGAAAAGACGAGCTTCACGTGGAGTTAGTAGGAGGTGAGACCTGCATGGGGTGACATTGAGTCATTTTCATGTACTTATGATCCTAAGATAAAGAGCTTAGGCTGGGAGCTTTAATCTGCTGTATTGCTCAGTCAGACAGCAGTCTGCTGCACAGCTCGGAGGAAGGTGGTGTATGCCTGGGAACGAGAACATAGGGAAGAGCAGGTGCTGCTGTGTGTGGTCAGTTTCCAGGTGAGTCTGCATTAGATTGAGCAAATAACTTATCTGTGGTCTGTCTCTTGGACTTTAAAAAGCAAAATAACCTGGAGTCCAAAATCTGAATTCGCAGCTTTCAAATACCTGTCAGGGAGTGCCATTCAAGATGCCAGCTGGCTCAGCTGAAGTGGGAAGCTAGTAAATTTGGGTGCATGTGACTTTGTAAATCTCTGCTTAGGGCTGAAGAATATTTTTAGCCAAGAGGTGCAGTTGCTGCTAAATACTGGGAACTAGATAAGCACATACAGACAAATCTGTTGCGCCCACTATCATAGTTTTCAGGATGTTAAAGAATTCCCTTTCAGCATGGGGTGTCACTGTGCAGTCCATGTGCAGCTGGTAATTGGCGGAATCAGCTAAAGCAGGTATCCCTATAAATAAATGGGCCAAGAGACACAAAAAGTCCCCCAAGCTGCTTCTCATGCCATTAATTCCTCCCTGACCAGAGACAGAGAAACTTCTGCAACTGCACAGGGCGTATGAGATGCCTGGTGGCCTTTAGGTGATAGCAGGAGGTAGTATTTCATTACCACAGGTGTTTCTGTTACTGCCTTTTCTGTTCCAGTCCCTCTATTAACACAACTTCTACATTTCTTACATCCATGGAGTCTACTGTAAAGTCATTTCTCAGGGCCTCAATGAAACAGCTGCTCTGCTGCATTTCTGTGGATTTCCTCAAGGATACAGACTGTCCATTCCTGGGAGGTCACATGAAAGGTCCAGGGGAACAGCACCATGACCAGAGAAGTCAGGAAGAGAAGTAAGTGCTCCTGTATTTATCTCAGTAAAATCTGCAAGTCTAGCTGAACCATTTGAATAAGGGCTCTCATATATACATGCAGGAGGGAACTGCTCTCATGACAAACCTGTCTGTATGGAGCCATCTTTAGGCAGTTGACTTGTCTTTACTTCTGTGTGTAATGTCTAGTAGAGGATAAGCACAGACTGTAGTCTGCATTAGCAGAGAGCTTAACAAGGAAGTGTGTATGATAGCTGAGCCATGGAATAGGACCCTGTTAAATTACTGGGTTCCCATGCCTTGGGACAGCCCATGACACCCTCTAGACAAAAGCAAACCCTGAGCAACACTCTGATAATTTTCTGTCCGTTTCAGGAACAAACGGGATGAGTTCTATGCTGAAAAAAAAGCCAAACGGGCAGCCATGAGGAGCCGCCTCCGGGAGAAGTACCATCTTCCGGAGGTAAGGGGCTTGCTGCTGACAGTGTGTGAGCAGGGGCTACCAGCCTGGAACAGAAGGTTTAACTTCCTCTTTGCAGGGAACCCAGCCACAGCATCTTATGGCTAAAATGTAGTATTTGGGGCTGGTTCAGAGAGTGGTAGCTCAGGTCTGAAACCACTCCCAAGGGCCTGTGGCTTTGTGGGTGTCACCCCGGTTGTGGCTCCAGCGCCATTCACCTGCTCCCAGGCTGTGGCCAGGTGACCTGGGAAGAAGGCAGGAGGCTCTCCTTAACGGTTGGGCTGAGCCACTCTAACCTGACCACTGTATTTCCTTGACAGAGCAAAGTCGACAGGCAGCAGCTGGCGGCCTTCAGGGGGAGAGCGGGACCAGCCCTGGGCCTGGCAGCCAAGCACAGCTCCTGCTCCACCGACACCCCGAGGAAAGCGGCCCCGGGTGCTGCGTGGTGTCTTTCCAGTGCCCGCAGGGCCCAGTGACGCGAGCGCCGCGGGCCGGCCGCCCTGACCCCGGTACAGCCTGTGCTCGCGGGACGGATGGGAATGGCGAAAAGGCCCGACCCGCCCCGCCCCGGGCCGCGTTGCCATGGGCACGCGCTCCCGGCGTGCACCGTGCAGAGGGGAGGGGGCGGGACTTCCTTTCCCGGCGGGCACCGCGCGGCGGGGAGGCGGTGTCCGCAGCCCAGCGGCGGCGCGTGGAGGTGGGGGCGAGGAGGGCGGTGCACGTGATCTTGGGCCAGGCCACGCGGTCGCATCACGTGCCCACCCTGCCCGCCCTGCGCGTGCGCACAGCCCCCCTGCGGCGCGACTTCCCCCGCGCCGCGTGCGCTGCTGGTGGCGTCACGGTGGCGGCAGCCAATCGGCAGCGGCGCGGCGCGGCTCTGCCATGGCCGAGCTTGGGAACCCCTTTCAGGTGCGCGGCGGCCCGGCCCGGCCCGGCCCGACCTGGCCTCGCCCCGCTTCAGCTGTTGCCGTGTCTATTGCAGGATCCCGCCGTGGTGCAGCACCGGCCTGGCCCCGAGTACGCGACGCTGGACGTGTACAACCCGTTCGAGGGCACCGTGGTAAGGGAGCGCTGCCCCGGGCTTTGCCTTCCCTCTCCTCTCATCTCCTCTGTAGCTGGCCGCACGGCGAGCCTTGCCTCCCGGCCTAGGGACTGCTCGGACCGGGCCTAGGCCGTCAGCCATCCGTGCAGCTCCTTAGAGCCACTCTCCTGCTCCAGCCACCCCCGCCGTACCAGCCACCCCTGCCTGCAGCGGCTGCGCCAACCCCGAAGAGGCCGAGCCCCCCTGAGCCCAAGAACTATGGTTCCTATGGCACCCAGGTAACAGAAGCAGCAGCCAGGCCTGCAGGACAGGCAAGGGAGTGGGAGGCACCCAGTAACCCAGCTCCCTCACAGGCCTCGACAGCAACAGCCACAGCAGAGCTGCTGAAGCGGCAGGAAGAGCTGAACCGGAAGGCAGAGGAGCTGGACCGGCGGGAACGGGAGCTGCAAAATGCTGCTCTTGGCAGTGCAGCCAGTAAGTGCAGAGGCAGCTGGAGTGGTGGACAGATGGTGGTGACCGAGCTCCCCCAGCCCTTCTGTGCTGATAGGACCCAGAGCATTGCACTATCTCCTCTCCTTTGTAGCAAGGCTCAACAACTGGCCCCCCTTGCCATCCTTCTGCCCTGTGAAGCCTTGTTTCTACCAAGACATCCCTGTGGAGATCCCTGCTGACTTCCAGAAGACAGTTTCTACCATGTATTACCTCTGGATGGGTGAGTTTTTGGTCTAGATGTGAGGGCAGATCTTGTTGCACTTGGCAGGGAGGTGGAGGAACAAGTGCTCTGTCTGTGAGTGAATCCTGCTGCCTGGGAGAGCGGTGATTAGTTTGGTGTGACAGCCTGGAGGGAAAGTCTCTTGGAGTGGGGAGGATGGGGTCTTGCTGTTGCTCGGGTTGCCTGACTCACATTCTCTCTCAGCCAGCACCATTGCTCTCTTCTTGAACTTTCTGACCTCCCTGGCCTGGTTTTGTGTGGAGCCTTCATCAGGTTCTGGGTTCGGCCTCTCCATTCTCTGGGCTCTTCTCTACACGCCGTGTTCCTTTGTCTGCTGGTATAGGCCGATGTACAAAGCCTTCAGGTGTGTATTTGCTTGAGCTGTAGGACCAGTAGAGCAGTGGAGTGGGGTGCCTGCAAGGGTGATGCTTGCAGCTAGGGAAACTGGACTCCTTGACAAGATGAGCACCTGCCTTGAGTGTAGCACTAGGGCACCCCAGCTCTTGTTTCCTGTGTCAGGGATATGGCAGTCTTGCACTTAACTTGTGTTTGAGGAACAGATGCTGCTTTGAATGTGGCTACTCTAAAGCAGTCACAGGAGGTTTTTCTGTACACCTTGCTATTTGACTGCCTTCCTCTGATTTCTCCTTTCCCTTATCCACATGTTTAGCGACCTATAGAGATGGGAGGTGGCTGTGACTCTAGGGCCTGCATATTCACCTTATGTCCCCTGTGCCCTGATGTAAGGAAGGCTTGAATGTTGTTTTCTCTAGCAGGGGTGGCCTAACGTTCTCTTTCCCCTCACTATCAGAAGCGACAGTTCGTTCAACTTCTTCGTCTTCTTCTTCGTCTTCTTTGCCCAGAATGTCGTGTATGTGTTGGAGGCAATTGGCATACCAAACTGGGGATTCAGGTACGGGCTCTGGTGGTCCTCGAGGGCTTTG
Organism: Rhea pennata; assembly: GCF_028389875.1. Taxonomy (NCBI): domain Eukaryota; kingdom Metazoa; phylum Chordata; class Aves; order Rheiformes; family Rheidae; genus Rhea; species Rhea pennata. The sequence goes on from NC_084693.1 coordinate 215,270, forward strand.
GCCAGCTGAGTAACCCAGAGCTGGAGGAGGCAGGTGGGGAAAATAGTTCTTGTGGTCAACTTCCTCTTGTTTTTCAGTGGCTGGATATTGAGTCTGATAGCACTGAGGAAGAACACTGCTGTGGCTGTAATGATGATCCTGGTGTCCTTATTCTTCACAGCAGTGGCTGTGCTGGGTATCATCATGCTGAAAAAGGTGAGTGTGGGGTGAGCTTGGGGCAGAACTCCCCCTTCCTCTGGGTGGACAAAGCTTTGGCATGGCTGAGCTCTGCCTGACTTCTTGCTGCCCTGGAGGTGGAGGAATAGGCCATTGGAGTTTCTCAGGTGTTGGTGTCTGAAATAGTGTGGGTTCACTAACCCCTGAGCCTGCCCATCTCCTTCAGATCCACTCTCTATACCGCCGGACGGGTGCCAGCTTCCAGAAAGCACAGGAGGAGTTTGCTGCGGGTGTTTTCTCCAACCAGGCAGTGCGCACTGCAGCAGCAAATGCTGCAGCGGGTGCAGCCACCAACGCCTTCCGGGCACCTTAGGGCAGGCCAAGGCCCTGGTTTCTCACTTGCACATGGGCTATTTTTAATGAAGAGGAAATGCAAGTTGCACTTTCATTGGATCCCTGTGTGTCTGCATCAGCTGTTGGAGTCTGGCTCATCCCAGCTTGGAAGTGCTGGTGCCTGAATCATCTGCTGCACTAACCCCTTCCCTCACAGATGGAGGCTGTTGTGGTTTGTGCAGGTCCTTTTCCCTTGGTGGACAGAAATTGGGGGGGGGGGGGAGAGCAGGATGGGAGGGGCAGTGAGTGAGCCCTGCACCTGCCATTGCCATCCCTTCTAGCACCAGCTGCTGAGGAGCAGGAGTCTCCTTCAGATCTGTGACAGGGACTGAAGCAGCTGCTGACCTTTCCCTGCTACTGCCTGTGGATCTCCTCTTTCCCCTCTGGTGATGCCACTTGTGTGCTGTGGGGCACAAAAGGTCCTGCTTGTGTCTCGGTCCCAGGGTGGCTAGGAATTAGCTCTTTCCCTGGAAGCTCTAGGTCTCCTTTCCTTTGGAGCAGGGCCAGGTTCTCTGCCGAGAAATCATCCTCATCTTTCCCTGGGGCTTGCTCCTGTGGGGTTGGGCTGGTTCTGTCCCTGAGAGCTGCCAGCCTGGGCGGGGGGTCAGGGGCACTGAGCTGCACCAGAACCACTCCCCTTCACCTGCCATCTTCCTGTGTCCCTTAAGTTGCTGTGTTGAGCCTGCTCCAAGTGCAAGGATTCAGAGAGGGCTGTTGTGAGAAGTAGTTGTGGTGCATATGCTTCTGGCAGTGGTGGCTGCCTTTAGCCCATGTGTCAAATTGCAACTGCCTGGGCCTGGCAATTGAAGGACCCTAAACACAGGTTGGGTGCTGGAAGCACTCCTTGTACCTCTGCACCTTCCCCACTCCCTCAGATTCTCCTGCCATCTGGCCGTCTGTGAGAGGGCAAACAGATTGTCCCTTATTTCCACCTGCAGCGGGGGGGGGGGGGGGGGGGGGGCCCGCTGGAGGACTGGCCTTGTTGATGCTACTCCCCTCCAACTGACTCCCTACTGCTCTCCTGCTGTTAGTCTGGAACACTGCACCTTGTGGGGCTCCAGCCTTGTCCTAGCTGAGGAGAGCCAGCCCCTGCCTGCAAAGCTGCCCCTTGTCTGCTTCACATGTCCTTTAGGTTCCCCACTGTCCTCCTGTAAGCTCAGTGCCAGGTATCCTGGGGAGTGCCTCTCACCTGGGGAATTGCCTGCACCTCCTGCTTCTTGCTCAGCAGAAGCTCAGGTTCTGCTTTGACCTGTCTCAGATGTGCAGATGATGCTGGGTTTATAATGCTGCTCCTGGGGTGATGGAGAGGGGTTGATGCATTCACCTGTCTGGGCCAGTGCACTGGGCAGGTTCCCCTGGAGCCATCCCTCCTCCCTTCACCCTGGGTGGGGGAGAGGGGCTGCTGTTGGGCTGTGGTGGCTGTCCCTGTTTGCTCCTCACCTGCTTGTGTGACAGCCCTGTCTCTGTGCTGGGTAGCTCTTGTTTTGGCATCTCTTTTGTTGTGCCAAATGCAAAGTCGGCTTCAATTTTTATTTAAATAATAAATGAAAATTAACCCCTGGCTTCCCAGTTCCTTGTGTGATGATAAAAGGGGAGCAGGAAGGGGATGTTGGCTGGGGGAGAAGCGGGGCTTGGGGCTGTCCCAGCCGGAGCTACGGGACTTGGGGCTGCCGCGGCCGGAGTTGTGGGGTTGGGGGCTACGGCTCCGGGGCCGCCGTCCCGCGGGACTTGGGTCGGTGTCCCGGACTACAGCTCCCGGCGTGCCAAGCAGGGGCGGGCCGCCGGTGCCGGCGCATCCCGAGCCTCCCGTGGGGATGCGGGCGGCGGCGTGCCCGGCCCTACCCTGCGCTGCCGCAGCCGCGGGCAGGGCTAGCGGGCGGCGGCCCGGCGGCGCCGGAGCGCAGCGCTTCCCGCAGGGCCCCGGCGGGGGCGATGCGCCGGCCGCGCCGCGCCGGTGAGGGGCTGCGGACGGGCGCGGCGGTTCCGCGCATCAGGCGCCGGCTGCGCCTTGGGCGCCGCCGGACGATGCTCCTCAGCCCCGCGGGCGGCGACCGGGAGCGCTCGCGTCCTCCCAGCACTGCCCGGGAGACGGCAGCGGCCCCGGGACGAGCTCGCCCGCGGCCCGCCCGGGAATGGTCGGAGACAGCGGTACTCGGGGACGGATCCACGGGCGGGCTCCGCGGTTCGGGGCGCTGAGGCCAGGTTTGCTCCCAGGATAGCCGGCGGCAAGCCCTGGGCTCGCAGGGTGAAGCCTGGCCTCCTGCCGGAGAGCGTCCGCTGCTGCTCGCCTGGGGCTGCCAGCGCAGCGCGGTCCCGCCGGCGCCCCGGGCTGGGGCGGGCTCGGGGCAGCCGTCCCTGCCGGCGGCGGCGGAGCCATGCCCTCCCCCAGCGGCTCCAGCCGCTCGCTGACCGCCCGCACCTCCCTTGGCCTCACCCGCCTCCGCCTGCAGCGCACCTGGCTCCAGATCCTGCTGGCGCTGGGCTTCGTCCAAGTGATCCTGGGTGTCCTGATCGTCACCTTCAGCCTGGTGGCGGCCAGCATCACGCCTTCAGCAAAGATCCGGCACTCCTGCCCGTCCTGGGCTGGCTTCTCGGTGAGCTGGGGCAGGTGGTGGGCGGTGGGCCTCACAGTGCAGGGATGCTTGGCCCAGCCTGAGGGCCTGGCCTGGTTTCCCACCGCAGCAGCTCTGCCCCCAGGGCACTGTGCTGATGGTACTGCTGCTGTCCCTGCGGGTGGCCTGCTACTCCCTGCCCCGAGCAGCTGCAATGGCCATACATGCTGCAGAGAAGCCCAGAGGTTTCCCCAGGGTGACTCTGCAGGGGATGGGGACCATGGGTGCAGGGCCAGGGGCTGCGCCTGGGGCTAGCTGGGCTGTGTGCCAGGATGCCAGAAGGAGCCCGAGCAGGTTTGTACAGCTGTGGTCAGGGGAGGGATGCATGGGGTGCTGCAGCAGAGATTGGGAGGGGAGCAGCAGCCCTACCTGGCTCCCCCTGTGCTGTACTGCAGGATGCCGCCTGGGCAGGCTCAGGGCAAGGCTGCAGCAGGCCTGGGCTGGCAGCTGGGTTCACAGCAGCCCTATGTGCCTCCACTGCGAGCCTGCAGCACAGACCTCACAGTGGAGCTGCCCGCGGCCCTTAGGCTCTCGAGTACCCTGAATCAGCAGTTTCTCCGGGCTTGCAGCATGGGGGCTCTGGGCACTATCCTTGCAGGGCCACCTTGGGACTGCGGGGCCCTGAGGGCTTTGCCACAAGGTGAGTGGCTGCTTTGGGCCCTGCTGCCCAGCAGAGACCTCTCCCCATCTTCACTCCCTGGCTCATGTGTCCGCAGTTGGCGCTTTCTGGGCTCGTGGGCATCGTCTCCTGGAAGCGGCCGTTCACCTTGGTGGTATGTATTGTGGTGGGTTGTCAGGGCGAATGAGGCCATGTCCCTGCAAGGCTCCCTGTCTGCAAACATCTCAGGTTGGGGAGGGCCACATGGCCCTACGTGCCCCAGGACATGCAGCTGGGTACACACACATTTGTGTGCCAGTTGGCAGTTCCCAGCTCTGCCAACTCTGCCCAGCTTATTGCTGCTCTCCTTCCTACCACAGATCACCTTCTTCACACTGTTGTCGGTGCTTGGCATCATGTTGAGCCTGGCCGGCTCCATCCTGTCCTGCCAGAGTGCACAGCTGGTGAAGTCCCTGGAGGCCTGCGAGAGGGTAACGCAATGCGAGCTGGGCCAGCAGGCTGGACAGGGGCACTGTGGTGCCCCATACACGCGCTGCCTCCGTCCATTTGGCTCCCAGTGAGCCACAGCCCAGGGGTCTGGCTGGGGATGTCTGCTGTGTCTTGCAGTCGCTGAAGGCATTTGCTGCCCGCAGGAGAGGGACGCGTGTGTCTGCTGCCAGGCTCAACTGGTACCTGCACCTGCCTCTTGCAGTGGGCAGAGTGAGATGCTGACCATGTTCCCCCACCCTGACTGCCGGAGCATCCGTGTGGCACTCAAGGTGGGTGCAGTGAGGGGCAGCTAGGGACCCTGCGGCTAGGGGCTGCGGCCCCTGCTCACCCCTCTCCTCCCCAGGATCTTCTATTCAGCGTCTGCGGCTTGACTGTTTTCTCCACCATTGCCTGCACCCTCTCTGCCGTTGTCTGCTGCATCCACATCTTCTCCCTGGACATTGCCCATGTGGTGAGTCCTGGGGCATGCAGGGCCATGTCTGGGTGCAGGGTGCCTGCTGGCTGCTCCTCACGCCGCTCCCTGCAGCTGGTGCCACAGCGCTCGAGCTCCGTGACATTGGAGTGCACATCGCCGCCCGACACCTTCCTGCAGAGCATGATGGACTTCGAGGAATTTGTGCCACCGGTGCCTCCACCCCCCTACTACCCGCCTGAGTACACCTGCAGCTCCGAGACCGACGTGCAGAGGTACCTGTAGGAGCAGGGCCGCGTGCTGTGGGACAGCAGGAGCCGTGGGCCGCCTCCTGCCTGACTCCGCCTTCCTGCTCTCGCCCCGCAGCATCACCTACAATGGCTCCATGGATAGCCCCGTGCCGCTGTACCCCACCGACTTCCCCCCCTCCTATGAGACCGTCATGGGGCTGCGGGGAGACAGCCAGGTAGGGGGCTGCTGGCAGGCCAGGGCCAGCTGCCCCACACTGTCTGGCCTCGCCAGCGCCCTGAGCGCAGTCCTGCACGCAGGCCACGCTCTTTGACGCACAGCTGACGGACACCTCGCATGCCTGCACCTGTGACCGCGTCCCCTCCATCGTGCTCAGTGGGGAAGGTGTGTGAGCCCCCGGGGTGGGAGATTGGTCCTACCAGCTGCCTGGGGCTTGCTGCCCTCCCAGGCCTGTCCCCACCAACAGCAGCTGCCTGCCTTGCAGCGTCCATGGACAGTGGGTCCCTGATCACGTCTGACATGGTGGACATCGCTGGGGACAGCAGCCCCTCTGAGGACTCGTGCCTGCTGGAGCTGCAGGGCTCCCTGCGCTCGGTGGACTACGTCCTCTTCCGCTCCATCCAGCGGAGCCGGGCGGACTACTGCCTGAGCGTGGACTGTGTGCAGTGCAGCCACCATGCGCGCAGCCCCACACTGGGCTTGCAGGGCCCCTTCGAGGAGGTGCCACAGCCCCGGGCGCGTGGCGAGCGCTCCTACTCCTGCTCCACAGCAGAGCCGGGCCACGAGGGAATTTTGGCTGGGGGGGCAGTGACCCACAGCTGCAACCGCCTGGAGGGGCTGGCCCGCTGCGCCGGGCCCTGCTTGCCCGAGGTGCGGCTCAAAGGCAGGAGCCCGCTGCAGGGCAGCGGGGGCGCCCGCTCAGCGGGGCCTGGCGGCGGCCACCTTGCCCACCTGCGCCGCAGCAGTGAGACCTCCTGCCCCTCATCCCCAGCACCGAGGCCGGGCTGGCGCCTGCTCGTGAGATCACACAGCGACCCTGGCACAGCGGTGGTGGGCGATGCTGGTGGGTGGGGACAGGGGCAGCTATGGGGCTGGGGCTGCACGTGCGGGGCTGGTGGGTTTGGTGTTGGGGGGGGAACGTCCCCTTCACTCGAGGGAGGCTGTGTTCCTCTGTGGTCGGGCGGGATCGGGCTGCCCGGAGGCAGGCTGCCACTGCAAGGGCATGGGGGGGAGGCGGACAGGCCCTGCTGGGGTGGGAACATGCCGCTCCGGTGGAGGGGATGTGCTGACGGAGGCGGCTGTTGCAACAGGGCTGCGCAGCCCAGCCGCATTGTGCTAACACCTGAGTTTGCTTTTCCTGCTCCCAGCAGATTTCAGGGAAGTACTTTATACCAAAGCACTGGAGGACGCTGTGTCTAACTCCTCAGCGGATACAGGTCAGGGCAGAGCCCTCCTGGGGCAGCTGGTCTGGGACTACTGGGGTGACCGGGAGGTGGAGGCATTCCCGCAGCCATGGCATCACTTTGTGGAGGGGATGACAGAGTGCAGTAGCTACAGGCACTGAGGCTGGGACCCCCCTGGGTTCCCCAGGGCTGCGGGAGGGCTGGGGCTGCCTCGTCCGCGCCCGGTGTCCCACGGCAGCATCTTGGCAGGGCTGTGCTCGGAGGCCTGCCTGCTCCACCGACCGCAGTGTGACTTGCCCCTGCTGCTCCGCGTTGGCTCCGCTGGGAAGAACAAGCCCCCGGTGTCCAGGAAGGCGATGCAGCAGCTGTCAAAGACAGCAGCCCGCTCCTTGGGGGACCTCAAGGCCTGCCGCGGCACCCGCGGGCTGGTGGCCCGATTCCTACAGAGACCCAAGCGCAGCCTGGCCACGGCAGTGGAGGTGCCTGGGCACACCTCCCTGGGGCACAAGCAGGTGGGCACCGGCAGCTGCTGCTCCCCTTTCCCAAGGCACCCCGTCTTGCCCGCTCCAGCCCTGCGCTCCCACAGCACCTCTGTGCCAGACTGTCCTATGTTCCTCCGTCTCGGCTCCCTCCCTGCTCCTGCACCGGGCTCGGCGCTGCCCGTCCTGGCGTCCGCAGGCCAAGCCCAGAGGCCCAGCCCTCACGGTATGGGAAGCTTGGATCCTCCCTCCGTGAGCCAGGAGGTGCGCCTTCTGCTTGGGCTTGGCCACAGGCAGCAGTGGGAAAATCCATCGTGTCGCAATGGCCTCGGCTTTGCCACTGACTCACTGCAGCCTTGAGGAAGGCACTGGGACGCCTCAGCCTTGGTTTCTCCAGCTGGGGAATGTAATGACCCCTTTCCTGCTTTCTGGGATGAGCCCATGCTTGCAGGATGCTGGAGACCTGACCTGACTTAGGAAGCTGTGACAGGAAGGGGTCTGGTCTTAATGACAGCTTAGGCATATGACAAATGCCTTTGGCATCCTGCCTGTGCGGGCCCAGCTGGGCAAGGCAGCCGCCCTGCGCATCTCGCTGCTCCGCACCCCCCTCAGCCTGCTGTCACCATGCTGTTGCAGGTTCCCCAGAGCGCCTGGCCGGGAGCAGAGCAGCCCCACAATGGCATCCACCTGCAGAGCTGCGGGGACCTGAGCTCCACCTCATCCCTGCGCCGCCTCCTGTCTGCTCGACGCCTGGAGCGGGGCCGCCCGCACAGTCTCAGCGGGACCTGCAAGGAGAGTGTGCTCTGAGGGCCGCCATGGAGCCCAGCACGTGGCGGGGGCTGCTGGACTCCACTGCTGCCCCGGTGGGACTGGGCCCCATGCTGGGCACCCCCAGGCCAGGGCTATGCTGAGGGGCTGGTCCCCGGAAGCAGCTGCACGGGGCCAAGCCCTGGCAGGGAACAAGGCTCCTGCCCAGGGAGTGGGTGCCAGTGGCGGGGTGAGACAGCAGATGCCTGCAGGCTGGGCCAGGCAGCGTGAAGGCAGGAGGCTGTATCCCCACCAGCCCCCACTCCTCCTGCTATGCAACCCTCTGGGCCGGGCCGGGCCGGGACCTGGACCGAGGCAGCTATGTGGGCTCCTGGCTGGGCTGGCAGTGCCTGGTGCCGGTAGTGCCCGGTGCCTGCGCTGCACAGCTCAGGCAGTGCGGAGGGCCCTGGCTGCCACGGCCACAGCTGTGGCCTGGCTGTGGGCGCTCCCCGCTGCTCTGACACTCGCTAGAGAACCAAATAAAGGTGTAAGCCTGCCCGCAGCTCCCGCGCCGCACCGCTGCCGCCGCCGCACAGGGCTGGGGCTGGGCCCACGGGGCCGGGCCCACGGGGCCGGGCTGCTGCCTGCTGCGGGCGGGGCCCGGGGCGGGGCCCGGGGCGGGGCCGGGGCTTGGGGCGGGGCGGGGCCGGGGCTTGGGGCGGGGCCGGGAGGGGCGGGGCCGGAGTGGGCGGGGCCGCGGCCTGGGCCGGCCCCCGCGCCGCGAGTCAGCTGAGCGGTCACGTGACGGGGTGCGGGCGCCGGACGCCTGGGCCGCTGCCGCTGCCCGGGGGGCGCCTGGCGCCGGCGGGAGAGGGCGGCGGGACGACAGGCGCGGAGCCGCGGGGCGGGCTTGGCCCCGCCGCCGCCGCCGCCGCGCTCGGCAAGGAGGCGGCGCCCTAGGCGCGGTGCTGCCGCCGCCGTGGGAGGGGCGGCAGCGCTGGGCCTTAAAGGCATCGGGCTCGGGCTCGGAGCTGAGGCCGGGTGTCGAGGGATCTGCCGAGGCACCATGGGGGCCGCGTACGCGGGAGTCCTGGGCTGGCGGCGGCGGCGGCGGCTGCTGCTGCTGCTGCTGCTGCTGCTGGCGCCCGCGGTGCCTGGGGCCGCAGGTGAGCACGGGGCTGGGGCTGGCGCGGGGCAGCGGTGTGGCGCAGGGGTGTCCCCGCTGGCAGCTGCCTGTGCCCCCTCTGCCCCCAGGCCCCCGGCCCTGCAGCCCCAAGTTCTTCGGGCGCGACTCCATGGTGTGCGTGTGCAATGCCACGTACTGCGATGCACCGGCCCCCCTGGCGTTGCCGGCCCCTGGCGCCTACGTCAAGTATGAGAGCAGCAAGGCTGGCAAGCGGCTGGAGCGCAGCGAGGGCAGCTTCCGCCGTGGCCTCCATGCACCAGGTACTGCCACGCTACTGAGGACCAGCTTGGCTCTGCCCATGCTCTTCCCTTACGCCTGGTCTCTCCCTGCCAGATCTCGTCCTCACCCTAGACACAGCACAGCGGTACCAGAAGGTGAAGGGCTTTGGTGGCTCCGTCACAGACTCAGCTGCGATCAACATCCTTTCCCTGCCGGAGCAGGCCCAGGAGCACCTGCTGCGGTCCTACTTCTCTGAGGAAGGTGAAAGCTGGGTGCTGTGGGGGAGGCAGGCAAGGGCCATGCTGGGGTGACAGCATGCCCCCTCTGACTGGGGACTAGTGTGGTTTGGAGACCTCTGGTCTCTTTCTCAGCACCTGTCCAGCCTGACCCCTGTCTGCCTGGCAGGGCTTGAGTACAACCTCATCCGTATCCCCATGGCCAGCTGTGACTTCTCTCTTCATGCCTACACTTACGATGACGTTGCCTTTGACTATGAACTTGCCCACTTCAGCCTGAGAGATGAGGACACAAAGCTGAAAGTGAGCAGTGGGAGGCAGCAGGGCAGGAACTGGATCCGGCAGGGCAAGAGGAGACACAGGGGCTCAGCCCTGTGGCTGGAGCTGAGCTGGTCTCTCTGCTCTATTGCACAGATCCCTGTCCTGCACCGAGCCTTGGCCATGACCAAGAGGCCACTGTCACTCTATGCCAGCCCCTGGACCTCTCCAGCCTGGATGAAGACCAGCGAGTCCTTCACTGGCAAGGGCACACTGAAGGGGCAAGCAGGGGACAAGTACCACAAGACCTGGGCCAACTACTTTGTACGGTGAGGAGCAACTGGTGGACAGGGAATCTGAGGGAATGGGGCCCTGCAGGTATAGATGGGGGACATGCTGAGAGGCCTTTTGGGGGAGTCCAAGGGTCTGCAGTGGTGATAGGTGAGTACTGTACACCACACACCCTGTGGTGCGCAAAGGTGGGTCTGGGGCTGCTCACACCTCTTCCCCCTGCACTCAGGTTCCTGGATGAATATGCCAAGCACAACCTGACCTTCTGGGCTGTGACAGCAGAGAATGAGCCTTCAGCTGGGCTGATCAACAACTACCCCTTCCAGTGCCTGGGCTTCACAGCTGAGCAGCAGCGGGACTTCATTGCGCAAGACCTGGGCCCTGCGCTGGCCAACAGCTCCCACCATGACATCCAGCTCATCATCCTGGATGACAATCGGCTGCATCTTCCGCACTGGGCCAAAGTGGTGAGTGTGTGGTGAGGAGCAGGGGTCTACCAGTGCAAGGAGCTGTAGCAGAGCCCTTGGTCCCTGGGAGCACATCCTGCTGCATGGGCTGGGTGTCTCTGACGAGGACTTGGCAGCTCCATCCTGCAGCGTGCGTGGGCTGTCGTGAAGGTACTCTGCCTGGTGTGCCACTGTGCAGGGTGACCTGAGGGCTCTGGCAGTGGCTGACTCTTTTGCCGCCTAGGTCCTAGAGGATGAAAGGGCAGCTCGCTATGTCCATGGCATCGGCATCCACTGGTACCTTGACTTCATTGGTCCCATAAAAGACACTGTGGTGCCCACTCACGAGCTCTTCCCCGACTACTTCATCTTGGCCACAGAGGCATGCATTGGAGCCCACTTCTGGGAGAGGGATGTCATCCTGGGCTGCTGGGAACGAGGGAATCAGTACAGCCACAGCATCCTGATGGTGAGGTCCCTTAGATGTCCCATACAGTGGGCCCCAGAGAGCGTTGCCAGCTCTCCCCGCATCAGTCTGGTATTTGGGCAGATGTCTGGGCTGTCCCATTGCAGAACCTGAACCACTTTGTGACTGGCTGGACTGACTGGAACCTGGCTCTGGACCTGGAGGGAGGCCCCAACTGGGTCAAGAACTACGTGGACAGCCCCATCATTGTGGACAGCAGTGAAGGCATCTTCTATAAGCAGCCCATGTTCTACCACATGGGGCACTTCAGGTGGGTTGGGGCCCCTGAATGTTCCTGACTGCTGGGGCTCTAGCTCCCTGGTTGCAGTGGTGGCTTGTCAGGAGTGAAACAGGGCAGATCTGTAAATAAGACAGCTCTGCTGGGATCTGACCCTCTTCCCTGTGCTTGTTTTCTGCATTTGTCCTTGCAGTAAGTTCATCCCAGAGGGCTCCCAGCGTGTGGGGCTTGTCGCCTCCAAAGAGTCCAAGAAGATCAACCTGGAGTACTCCGCTTTCCTCCGCCCCGATGGTGCAGTGGTGGTTGTAGTCCTCAACAGGTGAGCAATGCAGTCCAGCCTTCAAGCGTGGAAGTCTGTCTTGCCTGGGTCAGGAGAACAGTGAGCTCTTGAGGTGTCAGGTGTCCCCAGGCTCTCGCGAGGAGGAGGTATTAGCAAGAAAGGATGTTGCACAGACCTCCATGCAGCAGTGAAGGCTGCTGGGGCAAGCCCAGGCCTTGAAGATGGTTCACCCCGTATGTGTGCTGGTCCTCATGCATCACTGCTGCAGGTCCAGCTGACCCAGCTGTTCCTCGCTCTCCAGATCCCCACAGAACGTGACCTTTGGGCTGGCCGACACGGTCGGCCTCATTGAGGCCGTGGCACCAGCCAACTCCATTCAGACCTACCTGTGGCGACGGCAGTGACAGGGCTGGGAGGCCCCGGGACAGCCACAGGCTAGACCAAGAAGGACTGGGACAGTGCGGGTCTGCAGCCACTTGCCGCCTGTGGGTGACGTGAAGGAGGTGGCTCGCCGGTGTCTGTGCTGCAGCAGAGCCAAGCGCTGGGGCTGGGCCTGAGCCGGCTGCATTCTGCTGATTGCCGGGACCGGGAAGTGACGTGAGCGACAGTGTGGGCAAGAAGAGTGGCAGAAAAGTGAGCTGGGCTGCAGCACCCCATGCATGTACAGGAGGACTGGGGGCACCGGTGCCCTCCAGGGCAGAGGGCCTGCAGGCTGTGAATGCTGTTTCTGCTATTCTGACATTAAAGGCTGATTCTGTCTCCATCTGCGGCTGGAAGAGAAAACCCCTGACCCGTCCACGGCGGGAGTCCCAACGGCAGGCTTGGCTTGCCCAGTGGCTGAGCACCCTGCAACTCACCTCTGTGCCGGGGGCTGCACTCTCCGGTGGCTCCTCTTTCTGCCCACGTAATTCACGTCAAGGCTTTGCCAGGGAAGCAGTCCAGGCTCTACTTTGCTCCCAGGCCTGGTTTCAAGCATGTGCCACCTGGCAGTGTGACAACCTGAGCCTGGATGCTCTCTGGCTGCCTCTGCAGAGCTGATCACGTGTGTGCGAGTTTGGAAACTGGCAGGGTGGTTCTGCCCTGAGCATCAACTGCCAGTCAGGATTTACCTTGCACTGTGGCAGCAGGCAGGTCCCATGGATGCTGTCTTTCCTGGATAAGAAGTGGGAGAAAAAGGCCTGGGCACCTCCCTCAGTGGAAGCCTTAGGCAGGGGCTGTGCTGGCCCTTGGGGCAGCTGTCTCTGCTCTCTGTCATTCTGCCTAACTGGAGCAGCGTCCAGGCCAGCCTTGGGGCCTTCTATGCCTGAGACTGGGGTTCCTAGAGGAAGAGGTGCAGGGGTGCAATGTGGAGAGGGCAGGACCAGGCTGCTGGGAGCTGGGCTTTGCTCAGTGTTGTTCATGCTCCCCACCAGAATAAATATACTGACACTGGGGAATGTTCATGGCTGCTGCAAGGCCCAGCTGGGGCTCCTACAGTCTTGCTTGTGGCTCACAGGAGGGCTGGCAGGGCCTGGAGTCACACCCCAGCCCAGGCGAGGGTGCAGGAGGTTGCCCAGCTCCGGCCTAGAGGTAGAACCAGCTTCAGGAGTGTTGCAGTAGGGTGGGTCTGGGATATGAGCTGGCTCTGGATGGGAACAGAGTATCTACAAGCTTCTCAGGGAGCTTACCCAAATGACTTCCTTCCCCTCCCCCTCTCCCCCCCCAACTGCTGGAGATCTTGTGTGCTTGGGGTGAGCTGCAGCCTTCTGCTGTGCAGGAGGGTCTGCTCGTGAGCCCTGAGCTCGGTGAGCACTGCCAGGCTGCCCCTGGCATGGAGGGAGCTAGGATGTGGGGCTGGTGGCAAAGCATGCCAGGCTTTCCGCCAGGCACTGCAGCCACGGGGGTATCGTGTGGACTCCACGGGAGGACCGGCCGGGGTAGGAGCATCCTGTCCCACTACAGCGGGGAGCCTGGGCTGTGGAGCCACGAGGGCAGTGGAGTTCCGGATCAGCTGCTGTGCTGGAGCCAGGCCAGGTTGAGCAAGAGGTCACGGGCCAGGAGTGGGCGCAGGGTGCGGGCGCACCCAGGAAGGAGGGTGGGTGCACGAGGGTGTGCTGCTGCAGGGATTAAGGCAGGGAGGTCACGACTGCAGCCAAGGCTCTCCTTTAAAGCTGGGGTAGGTGGGGGTGGGGGGAGGCAGTGGTGGTGGAGCCGGTCCATGGAGGCAGACAGGACGCAGCACCTGGGCTGGTACAGAGCTGCTGCGTGGGATGGGCACAGCCTGGGGCGGGCCGCCGCTGCCTGCGGTGGGGCTGGGGTGGCGGGAAGCGTGGGGCAGGGATGGCCCTTCCGAGCGGCCGGAACAGCGCTGCGGCACGTCCCACACCGGGGTGCCGGTGCGGGCGGGACCGGGGACGGGAGCCCCCAGCGCAGAGCGGTGTCGGAGCGCGGGGAGGGCTGCCCAGGGCTGCCCGCGTTCGTCCACAAGAGGGAAACGTTTCTCCAGGATAGCGGCCGCAGCCGGCTCGGTACGGCTCGGAGCTCCTGCTGCGGATCCTTGCTCCGCTGCCCCTCTCCTCCTGGTTCCTGCTCGCTGGCTTCCTTCAAAGCTGCTCTGGTCCCAGTAATGAAGCTGGCAGCTGGATGCTGGAGGCCCCCATTTGTCTTGGCCAGGCTGCAGCTCCTCGTGCCCTTCAGTGCTGCAGGAGCAACTGACATCGGATGGAGGGCTCCAAGTGGCAGCACCCTGGAGCCCCAGCCCTCACTGCGGCTCCAGGCTCATGCGGATCCCTGTCCCCGGGAGCAGCGCCAGGGCACGAAACCTGACCTGAGGCTGCAGGAGCATAGGCCGCCCCTGCCCTGGCACCCTGGCTGCCCACATCCATGCAAACATGGTGCGATGCTCCCAGCATGGAGAGTCCCAGAAAAAACACCTTTGAAGGGAATTTGGTGGCATCCCCTGAGCTGCTAGTTTAGCTCTGAGGCATTGCACGTCCCCTGGTCTCACTTTTCCTGTTGAACAAGAAGCTTGTATCACCCCGTGTCAGCAGCACTGAGTGCTGCGGCCATCCCGGCAGCCTCTGCAACATTTTTGCTCTCAGGATTGTGGGGCTGCCAGAGCTACTGGAGCCACTGAGGCAACGGCAGCCCTGGACCCCAAAATGGGGAGGGAAGGGTGCCCGGTACCTGGAATACGCCAGGACACTGGTGCCAGGTGAACCGCAGCTGGATGCAGCTCATTGCCTTGGCCCCAGTGGCCAGACCTACTAAACCCTCCCCAAACTGGGGCTCATTGGCCTGAATGCAGCACTTGGCAGAGAAGTTAGTCACAGCAGGAGGTGGGAGTCTAGCACTGCTGAAGGGTAGGAGGGACCTTGGTTGCTGGAGTTGTCCCACAGCTGTATCTGATATGCCAGAAATGGAGAAAATTAGTCATAAACTGCTGCTCCACCCTGGGCAGACAAGAGCTAACAGTGTGGTGGTGGTGGCGCTGGAAGAGTTTAACCCTTGTGAAGGGCTGATGGAGAGGTGGCAGGGGGCTTTGAGGGTGTCCCTGCTGTCTGGGCTCTGTATTCCTGGAGCATTTTCCCCATGGGTGCAGAAGAGTGGAGCTGCGCCGGGCTGGCATGGCGGCACTGTGCGGCATAGCAGGTTTCCCTGCCGTAGCGCTAGCTCAGCAGCATGGCCCCAGTGGGCGCTGCCAGGGGCCACCGCTCATGCCCTGTCTTGCAGGAGATGGGGCAACTGGGGCCCATGCTAACTTACTGCTAGCACCGCCTTTCTTAATTGGTGCCAAGGTGGGGGCAAGCACTGCAAAAAGCCTCAGGCACAGCAGCAGTGGCTGCACTGGGCAGTCGCATTGCTCCCCAGGCCCTTGTTGCCTTGTGCACAGCTCTGGCAGCTTGCAGTGGGGAACAGGTCAGGGTAAAGCGCCCAAGACACTGCTGGAAATCCTTGGCAGGACAGCACAAAGCACATGCTCAGCTGTGTTAGTGGGGGGTTCACCCAGACCCCATCTGACAGCAGGAAAAAACCCCAGTCTTCAGCAAGGGCATCTTGGAGCTGCAAGGTGCAGGGTGGCCTCTGCTCGTGGGACCTTGTGGTGGCCAGATCTGCTGGTACAACATCCCTGTCCCCTTCTCTGGGGGGATAAAGCCCTCACGTGGCAGCCAGGTTTTCCTTCACTCCAGTGCTGTGGCTCCAGGGGAGGCAACACACCTGGTGCTCCAGGTTGGAGCAGAGGCAGGTGCTGGGCAGGAAGAGAATGAGGAGGAGCCATCGGGCGGTCGCGTGGGGGAAGGTCTCTACTCAGCTCCCCTTAAAGGTAGGTAGGAGGCTGGGGCCCCTGGGGAGTGACAGGCAGTGGCTCCGGGCACTCGACACCTGGAGAAGGCAGGCGGGTGCCAGGACAGGATGAAGGAGCTCGTGGCAGTCACAGGGCGAGCAGCACAGCCCTGCTCCCCAGTGGAGCGCTGCCCATCCCATTGGTGTAGTGGTGATGGCAAGTCCTGCCTGCAGCCCTGTGCCATCACAGGAGTCACAGAGGCACTGTGGGGGCTGTGTCTGCTAGCTGTCTGCTGCTGCTGCTAGCACTGGTGGTGCCCACAGTGCCCGGGACCACAGGTGAGCACAGGGCAGGCACAGGGCAGTGGCAGCGGTGTGGCGCAGGGCTGTCCCTGCCAGTGGCTGCCCGTGCCCCCTCTGCCCCCAGGCCCGTGGCCCTGCAGCCCCAAGTTCTTTGGGCGCAACTCCACGGTGTGCATGTGCAATGCCACGTATTGCGACGCACTGGCCCCCTGGCGCTGCCGGCCCCCAGCGCCTACATCAAGTATGAGAGCAGCAAGGCTGGCAAGTGGCTGGAGCACAGCGAGGGCAGCTTCCGCCGTGGCCTCTGCGCACCAGGTACCGCCGTGCCAGCGCCAGGCGCCCCACGGCTGTGCCAGAGGCTGAGCCGCAGCCAGTTGCTTTGCAGGGCTGCTGCTGACGCTCAGCACTTCCAAGCTCCATCAGTTCACAAAGAGCTTCAGTGGGTCACTCTCAGACGTAGCGGCCCTGAACATCCTGGAGCTGTTGCGGCCGGCACAGGACAACCTGCTCCAGTCCTACTTCTCGGAGGCAGGTGGGTGCCAGGAGCCTCAAGGTGCCCCGTGGCTCTGCCTGCCACGAAGTGCACTGCTGAAGCTGTTCTCACACTGCAGGGCTCGAGTACAGCCTGGTCCACCTGCCCATGGGCTGCAGTGACTTCATGCACCCCTACAGCTACAACAACGTTCCCTATGACTATGAGCTCTTCAGTGGCACTTCAAGCTGGTGGAGGAGGACACAAGGATGAAGGTGAGCCTGGCCGAAAGTGCTGACAGAGGCACCAGGGCTGGCAGCCACCCTTCCCACGGCACAAGTGCTGAGCCAGTCCCTTGGCTCCATCCCCAGATTCCCATCCTGCACCATGCCATGGCCATGAGCAAGTGGCCACTTTCACTCTATGCTAGCCCCTGGACTGCGCCGACCTGGATGAAGAGCAACAAGGAAACAAGGACATCTGCAGGAAGGGCACCCTCAAGGGGTGGGTGGGGGACAAGTACCACCGGACCGGGGCCAACTACTTTGTCAAGTATGGGGACTCCCATGCGCCGCTGTGCTCAGGGGCATGGGGCAGGGGTGCCACAGATGCTTGCTGTCCCACCACAATGCACAGGTTCCTGGATGAGTACACCAAGCACAGCGTGACCTTCTGGGCTGTGATGGTGCAGAATGAGCTCCTGGTGTCCTTGTTGGGCCCTGCCAAGTTCCCCACTGTCATCTTCACCACCGTGCAGCAGCAGGACTTAATCCTCCATGACCTGGGTCTGGCACTGGCCTGGGGTGCCCACTGTGCCCAAATCATCATCCTGGATGACCAGCACAGCCACCTGCCCTCCTGGGCCCAAGTGGTGAGTGGCTGTGGCTAGCTGGTGCACTGTGGTCTCTGCTCCCCAGGGGCCTTCTTCCAGCTCCGATCGCTCCTGGGTGCTGTGTTTCAAGTGCAGACGAAGCCAGCAGCTGCCGCCTGCCCTAGGCAGCCTATGGGCAGAGCGACTCTGCTGCAGAGGTGGTCAGAGCTGTGTGATCCACAGCTGTGGCCTCCGCGTGCCAGTGCTGAGCTGGAACAGGAGGTGGCACCGGCGCTGCAGCGATGCCACCGGCATGCCAGCAGCTGTGGGGCTGGCGCAGTTTGGTTTCTGTCCTCCTGCCTTTGGGGCAGTAGAGCACCAGTGTGGGAATTGCCTCCTTCTGAAAGTACAGAGCAAAAGATCCGTCCCTGCCTCTGCCTCGAGAAGGAGGAGCACGCGGCGGGTCGCTGCCTTGCAGCACTGGAGACACGGAATGGCAGAGTGCTGTTCTGGGCACCCATGTGCTCCCTGTGCCGAGGTGTGCAGCTCTGCTGGCAGCCGCTGACCGTGGTGCCAGGTGCCTCCTCCGCTCCCACCAGGTCCTGGGCAATGCCAGTGCCACCCACTATGTTGCTGGCACTGGGGTTCGCTGGTACCTGGACAGCCTCATCTCAGCCTGCTGCAGCCTGGAGGCCACCCACTGGCTCTTCCCCCAGCATCCAGGAGCTCTACACAGAGGCCTGCATTGGGTTCCTCACCCTGCGTTTTGCCGTGGCCCTGGGCTGCTAGGAGCGCGATGCCCATTACAGCCACAGCATCCTCACGGTGCGGTGTCCCCTGGTGCCTCTGCCGCACGAGGCCAGTGTCCAGCCACAGCCTTGATCTGCACTCTTCTCTACTGCCAAGTCCTGGACCACTTTGTGGCTGGTTGGACCTACTGGAACCTGGCACTGGACCTGCAGTAGGGCCCCAGTTGGGTCAAGAACTATGTGGACCACCCTGTCATAGTGGACTGCAGCAAGGATGTCTTCTACAAGCAGCCCATGTTCTACCTCTTGGGGCACTTCGGGTGGGGGGACTCACATGGGGCTGGTCCGGATGGCCCTGAAATGCTGCTGCCAGCCATGTCCCCCATGTGCTGGGGAGCCAGCTATGGAGCAGGATGCTCCCACGAGGTGGGGGGCTGGGGCTGCCATGGGCTCCTGCAGTGCCTGCTCCTCTCCTCACAGCAAGCTCAACTCTGAGGGCTCCCGGTGCGTGGGGCTGGCCAGCAGCCACAAGTGCCTGCTCTGTGACCTGGAGCACGTGGCCCTCCTGCGCCCTGACAGTGCTGTCGTCCTTGTGGTCCTCAACAGGTGAGTGCAGGATGCACAGATACTGGCAATGCATGGAATGCGCAAATCCAGAGGATGTGTGGGATGGATGTGGCAAGGGGATATGCAAGGTATCCTCTGCCAGCCCAGCCTCGCCAGCCCGCTCTCATTCGCTAGGTTTCCTTGGGATGTGCTGTTTGGGATCTTGGATCCTGCCATTGGTTTTATCGAGGCCGTGGCTCCAGCCAACTCCATCCAGACCTACCTGTGGCGACAGCAGTGAGGCCGGGCCTGCTGGTCTGCAGCGGCAGTGGATGGGGAGCTCACGTGTCCCCCTATCCTGACTTCTACGGCTAAGCCCCCAGCAGCACCCTGCTCCGCCAGCGTGTGCCTGGCACTGTGCACTGTCTGGCGGTGTCACCTGGGCCCCTCGCGATGCGTGCCAACATGCCAAGCGGAGCTGCCACACACTCCCTCCAGCATGCGCTGCTGCCTGCTGACGGCGAGTGACTTGGAATCCACTACTCCGCCGGGGATGCTGGTGCGAGGGGTGCCGTTGGAGGACGGGGTGGAAGGGGGGAGCACCGGAGCCCTACTGCTGCACGTGGCCTCCATGCCTGTAGCTGCAGCTGGAGACTTACCAGTTAGCCAGCTTTTAATTCATTTCGTATGTGCTGCGGTGATTCTCTGCCCTAGATATATATATTTTTTTAATGAACATATCACATTGCAGTGGGACAGATGCTGCACGAAAGGCACAGCGTGCTGCTGCTGTGTCTCTATGCATCAAACAGCTGCAGACCATCGGTGCAGTACAGGCTCTTCCTCAAGATCACCTTGGGTGCCACATCCTGTGCTCTGCTTGCAGGGGCTTGCAACAGGCTCCCCTTTCTTCCTCCTGTGTCTGGGACTGAGCTGCCAGGCCCCAATTACCTGGGTAGCCTGTTTACCCTTCTTAAATACGGGTTACAGTATTTGCTTGCTGCAGCCTTTGGGAACACTACCAGCATCCTGGGCTCTTTGAAGTCCTGGAAATAGAAGGCCAGATTGCTTCTTGGCATATCCCATGTGTGTGCAAGCTCTGGAGCTGTGTGTTTGGGGTGGGGGTGGGGGAAGAATAGTTTAACAGCTGTTTTGTTGGCATATGAGATGAAGACAGCACCTGGCTCAGTGTTGAGTGTATTAATGGAGCACTTCTGCTCATCCCACATTTTTATGGATGTGTCTGTGCAGCCCTGGCCCAAATGGCGACTGCAATTCCAGAGGCGGCGCAAGCAGTGCGTGCTGAGCCTATGCGTGTGCTCCAGCACTTACGCACAGCCCCTCCGCACGGCCTTGCTGCTCCCTCGCCGTCTGGAAACGCGTCTGCTGTGGGGCCAGTGGTGGCTTTATTTTCCTCTACATGTGCCAACAAGTGCATGGAGAAGCCGTGGGATGCAGCATCCCCGGAGCTGCCCCTGTCCCGTTTCTCTGGCTGAGCCGGCATGGGCAATTAGGAGGGATCCCAAATTAGACATTGTGACGCCCAGGCGTGTTTTGCAGTCCGCAGGACAGATGATGAACGGCAGCCTCCACCCAGCCCAGGCTTCAGCATGTTCAGGGGGCCGACAGCACCAGGGCACCTGTGGACGGAGCTTGACTCCCGGGAAGGTGCACAGTGCGAGCGTCCCTGCTGCGGTGGTCCTGGGGCTGCCTGGCTGCATCTCTTCCCGCATGGTGAAGGCCGGCTGGCTGCAGGGCGTGGGTCCCAGATGAGGCTCTCGCCCACATGGGGCCACCCATACTTGGGTGCCAGGTCAAATGGCTCCGGATGGCTGGTGGGGCCACATGGCTTCTCGCACTTGGGGGCAAGCTCAGTTTGGCATCTCCTTGCTGTGGGCGCCAGTGCCCGGGGTGCCTTACTTGCCCCCACCGCGCTCCCAGGGTGCCAGCACAGGCTTCAGGAGCGCATTGCGAGTGCTGCGGTGAGCGTTGCAAGCTCTCATTGGAGCACAGTTGCAAAACCCTCCCAGGGCGCCCCTTAAAACACACGTGGAGCCGCTGAGCTGTCCTCTCACCGGGACTTGCCTTTCCTGCTCTGCGAGACGCGTCACCTCCTACAGAGACGCGGCCCAGAGAGCAGGTCGTGGTGCTGAGGCAAGGGCTTTCCAGCGGGTTGTGGCTCAGAGCAGGTAGGCAGTGGGGTCTGAGGCTCCTTGCTGGGCTGTAGGGTTGGGGGGTGGGGTGCACGAGAGCCCTCCTGGCTCCGGCACACTTCCCTCCTGGTCGCCTTTGCCCTGTGCCAGCAGCAGAGGCAGCTTTTCCTGCACCCTGGTGCAGCAATGTGGCAGGTGGGAGGGACGGGATGGGACAGGACGGGAGCACTCATGGGGCATGGGAAATGCAGTGCCCTGGCTCCCAGGATGCCCCTGGTGCCTGTCCAGTGAGGCTCCTGGAGTGGGACGGGTGCAGGAGGGCAAAGGGGCACAGGGAGCCAAGCAGCGGCAGGGAGTTGCTGGCAGATCCCTGGCACCGGTGTCCCTCCAGGGCAGGACCCTGGGGCTGCACCCGTGCCATCACCGCCTGCTGGCTCGTGCCGGCTCCAGCTCCCAGTGTCCCCCGGAGTGCAGCTGCGGCACAGCACCATGTGGCCCGGATGCATCGGCGTCCTAGGATGGATGCTGCTGCTGCAGGTGGTGCCAGGGGCCGCAGGTAAGCACCCTGTCCTGCTGCATCCCGCCCCGCCAGCACTGCAGGCTCCAGCGGTGCCCCAGAGCAGCCCTGTCTCTCACGCCGCAGGTGGCCGTCCCTGTGACGCCCGGGACTTTGGGCACGGCTCGCCTGTATGCGCCTGCAGTGCCACGTACTGCGATGCACCGGCCCCCCTGGCGTTGCCGGCCCCCGGTGCCTACGTCAAGTACGAGAGCAGCAAGGCCGGCAAGCGGCTGGAGCGCAGCGAGGGCAGCTTCCAGCGCAACTCCCAAGTGCCAGGTACTGCCATAGTGCGGTGCCATGCGCCCAGGGGGCCCCGGCGCTGCCGCAGCCCCAGCTGCGACACTGCTCGTCCCCCGCAGGTTTCCAACTCACCCTGGACACGGCACGGCGGTACCAGAAGGTGAAGGGCTTTGGTGGCTCCATCACGGACTCGGCCGCCATAAACATCCGGTCTCTGTCCAAAAAGGCCCAGGAGCACCTGCTCCGCTCCTACTTCTCCGAGGAAGGTGAGCGTGGCGCAGGAGCGCGGCTCTGCCCTCACGCCTGGGACTCCCCGTCACCGCCAATCCCCTCTGCAGGCATCGAGTACAACCTCGTGCGTGTCCCCATGGGCAGCACTGACTTCTCCGTGCGCCTCTACACCTATGCTGACACAGAGGGCGACTTTGAGCTGAAGCACTTCAACCTGACAGAGGAGGACACGCAGATGAAGGTGAGCAATGGAGGGGAGCATGGTGGTCGTGGCACAGGTTGGGGAGTGCCTGCTGCCATTTGCTCCTCCACAGATCCCCATCCTGCGTGCAGCCCAGGCAGTGGCCAAGCAGCCACTGTCACTCTACGCCAGCCCCTGGACCTCGCCGGTGTGGATGAAGACCAACGGGGCCATGACAGGCCGTGGCACGCTCAAGGGCAGCCCCGGGGACAAGTACCACCACACCTGGGCGCAGTACTTCATCCGGTGAGAGGCCAGGGAGCATGGTGCATGCCGGCCACAGGCTTGCCTGGCACCTGGCGCCACTCACCCCTCTCCCCGTGCCCAGCTTCCTGGATGAGTATGCCAAGCACAACCTGACCTTCTGGGCTGTGACAGCGGGGAATGAGCCCACGGCTGGCGAGATCATCTTCTACCCCTTCCAATGTCTGGGCTTCTCCCCTGGGCACCAGCGGGACTTCATTGCACGGGACCTGGGCCCCGCACTGGCCAACAGCTCCCACCGCCATGTCCAGCTCATCATCCTGGATGACCAAAGGGTGATGCTGCCCTACTGGGCACAGGTGGTGAGTTCCCATGCCGGCTGCCCCAGCCCTGTGCCTCTGCCTGGCACCAGGGCAGCCCGCAATGCCTCACTCCTCTCCAGGTGCTCCATGACCCTGTGGCCGCAGGCTACATCAGTGGCATTGGCATCCATTGGTACCTGGACTTCCTGGCGCCCATTGACCTAACACTGTCCATCACCCACCACCTCTTCCCAGACTACTTCCTCCTGTCCACGGAGGCCTCCACTGGCTCCTACTTCTGGGAACCCAGGGTGGTACTAGGCGACTGGCAGCGCGGCAGCAAGTACAGCCACAGCATCCTCTCGGTAGGGCTCAGGAGGTGGCGGGGCCTGGCCTGGCCCAGCTGGCCCCACTCAGCACTGTGACCTGCCCTGCAGAACCTCAACAGCTACGTGACGGGCTGGACTGACTGGAACCTGGCCCTGGACCTGCAGGGGGGGCCCAACTGGAGCAAGAACTATGTAGACAGCCCCATCATCGTGGACAGCAGCAAGGACGTCTTCTACAAGCAGCCCATGTTCTACCACCTAGGACACTTCAGGTGGGTTGAGGGGTGGCGGGGGGGCAGCCAGGGCCAGGGGTGACATGGTGTGGTGGCAGCCTGCTCCCTGTTTGTCCTTGCAGCAAGTTCATCCCTGAGGGCTCCCAGCGCGTGGGGCTGACTGTCACCAAGCGGTGCCGTCAGTGCGACCTGGAGCACGCAGCTTTCCTACGTCCCGACGGCACTGTTGTCCTTGTAGTTCTCAACAGGTGAGCGCCGCGGCCCCGGGGCCCCACCATGCTGCCCTGTTGCCACTGACCTGCTCCCCATCTCGCACCCCCCAGGTTCCCCACAGAGGTGCCATTTGGGATCTTGGACCCCCAGGCTGGGTTCATCGAGGCCACCGCACCGGGCAACTCCATCCAGACGTTCCTGTGGAAGCAGCCAGCTTAGCGCAGCTGGGGCTGGGCGGGGGCGCCAGGGCCAGGGGACGGGTCCCCCACGGGGACAGGAAGATCCGCTTGATCCAATGGCCACAACGCCCACTGCTTTCGGGGTGTTTTCATAAAATAAACAGGTTTTCTACAGCCCTGCCTGTGCGTCTACCACCCCCCCCCCGGGGGGGGGGCGGGTTCAAGGCAGTGGGATGGGGGCAGATGGTGCCTCCCTCGGCGGCCCCTGGATGCCTGGGCCCCATCCCGGCTGGCGGATGCTTCCCGGGCGCGGGGCCGGGGCAGGCGGCAGCCGGGATTTAGCACGGAGGCCGGGGGGGCGGGGGACAGGCGCATACCTGCAGGCTGACGTTACGCTGGGGAGGCTCCGGCACCGCCGCGTGGCCCCCTCCAAGCTGGAGGAGCTGGGCAGCCCCAGGAGCCGTGGTTGGGGGCGCTGGGGGGAGTGCAGCTGGGGCCCCATGGTCGATGCAGGGCGCCGGGAACCCGGGGCGCCAGGAGCGGGGCTGAACAAGCGAGGGCTGTGTGCTGCCCCGCCGCCGGAGTGCAAACATCCCTGGCCAGACACCACTTTTCCATTCGCCAGCTCATAAACCGACGGCAGTCGGCGGAAACCGCAGCCGCGCTGACGTCCCTGCCGGTGCTGCGGACGGGGGCCGTGCTGCCGGCATGGGGTGCCCTCACCTCCACCATGCCCTGGGGACCGAGGGGCACCAGGCATACCGTGCCGAGGCGAATGCCCCAGGAGCCACTCGGCAGCGTGCACCCCTCAGCTGCCCTTTCCCGGGCTCTCACAGCCACGCTTACCACACTACGTGCCTTTGGCAGTGCCAGCACTGAGGAACTCCCCATTCCTGGCACGCACCGAGGAATGCAAACAGAGCTGTCGTCGCTGGAGGGATTCCTGGTGCGGCTGCGGCCTGGCGGCTGCTCACTGCCACGGAGGGTCACGCATCCTGCCAGCACCCCAGCACTGAGGCTGTGGGAGCCTGTGGGGCCGGAGCTGCATCGGCACCCATCTGCACACACACAAGCCAGGAAGCCATGCTGGCACCGCAGGGAGGGGACCTGGGCTCAAGACGTGGCCAAGGTGCTGAGCAGCCCCGGGAATAAAAGGCAAATAAAAGGTTTTCACTTCTTCCCACATTCCTAGAGGAAGAATCTGCCATGAGAGCAGACGCCAGTGCAACCTGTGGCCAAGCCAGCGTGGATCTTCCTGGCCAGCGCTGCGGTGAGGATCCGGGGCAGGGCACAGGCTCGAGTAAGGCCAGCCACAGTGCAGGGCAAGCATGTTGCAGGGCTGCAGCCTGCCCAGTGGCACCCAGGGAAGCATGCAGGGAAGAGGGACAATGTCTTCAAGGGGCACAAATGTGCTGGAGTGACACTGGGGATGTCACCATGCTGCCCACCTGGGCAAGGCGTGAAACAAGCTGTGCACGCATGCGCTGCAGTCCCAAAGGCTCTGCCCCTGCAGGGAGGTGGGCCAGGGGCAGGATGCCTGCGCCGACGCGCCTGTGGGGCCGCAGCAGGTGCAGAGCGCAGAGGAGAGCAACAGGGTTTATTGGTGTGGCATGTGGCAGTCTCCCATGGGTCCCGTGGGGCCACAGCACCCCAGCACCGGCTGGCAGTGAGGCTGCAGAGCTCCCAGCAGAGAAACAGTCAGGTCAAATGGTGATGACCACTGGCCACTCTTCCTCACTCCTCCTCCTCGTCCTCGTCCTCCTCCATGGTGATGGGCTGCCGGCCAGCCGGCCCCGCAGCACCCCGCTGGATGGAGACGATGCCACTGAGGAAGGCATAGCCTAGCATAGCCCCCAGCCCCACCAGCACCGACAGGACCTGGTTGCGCCACTTGTGGGGGTCCTCCTCCACATCGCTGCCATCAGCTGCCATGGCCCTGGGAGCACTGGCCAGTGGGTCACCTGGTGGGGACAGAGCAGCGTGAGATGGCCTGGGGGGCAGGCGGAGATGGCCCCCCCCAACCCCAGGGCAGCAATGCAAGCTAGCAGATGCCTGAAGTGCTGGGAGAGCGGCAAGCCCAGCACCTCACCTCCATCCCAGGGGAAGTAGAGGCTGAGGATGGAGGCGCAGTAGTTGCACAGGTTCTGCAGGGATTTCAGGTGTTGCTGCAGTTTTCCATTGGGCAGTTTCGCTTTCAGGAGTGGCGCCAGGCGGCTGAAGACAAATGCATCGAGGGAGGCAGGCCTGGGGGCATGGAGGCATCAGCTGCGGGCCACGGTCGCTGCAGCACCATGGAGGAGCATCCTCCCTCCATCCCACCCAAGGACCCCAGGACCCGTCAGCTGCCCGCAACCCCGCATCCAGCAGCCTTCCTGGCAGGCTGTAACCGAGCAGCGAGACATGGGCTCCTGGCTCACCACTGCATGGGAGCAGGGGACTTCCAGGCAGCCGCACTCTCAGAGGAACTATTGCTGCCCCTGAGCATGTTACCCCTGCAGTCACGTACGAGTCTCCGAAGAAAAACTTCTGGGACCCAAGGCGCTGGGACAGGAGCGTCAGGCATTCCCGAGCATCACGGTACAGCTAGAGAACAAGGACAGAGTATTGTTACCTACCCCACAACACCCTGCCACTTCCCCAGGATTGAGGGCCACAGCAGCGGACTGCCATGATGCTAAAGGGCCAGGAACAGTATGCTCAGTTGGTGGGGCTTGCTCTGCTCCATCTGAGACTTTGGTCTCATATGATCCCTCCAACTACAACTGGGCAGTCACCAGGGACCCGCTGTGTCCAGGTCCTGCCTGGTTTCTCTCTGCTGCACATCCTCTCACCTCCTTCTCCAGCTTTTCCTCATCCTCCATGTAGCCATCTCCCCACAAAAGCTGCAGCCGCTCCAGGTGCTGCTTGTGCATGCAGTTGGGCAGGAAGAAGTTCAGCGGGAAGGGAATGGTTTCCGCGTACCATTTCCGTGTGTGCTCCACGTAGTTCTTGGCATCCACCCAGAACGTGTGGATCTGCAGCAAAGGACAATCCATGCCGAGGCCTTGGGGAGTGCTGAAGGCAGTGCAGCCTCTCGCTGAAGTGCAAGGACTTGGCACCATGGAGACCATGCTCACCAGCGCTGCACGGTAAACGGGGGGTCTTGGTGTGGAGGTGTTAGGTGGAGGGGTGCATGCTAGCCTTCTCCTGCCCAGCCCAGACTGCTGGCCCCAGAAACATCAGAGCTGCCAGCGATGCTGGGCCTCGTGTTGAACCCCAGCCCTGGCTGCACAACTTGACCTGCTGCTGCCCTGCAAGACCCCGGCACCATAGTCCTTGTTCCTGGTGCCTCCAGCCCAGAGGTTTTGCCAACTACAACTTCCTGCTGCCGCTCTGGCGCCAAGGAGCACCTCTGAGCCCCTTGGCATAGCTCTACATGCAGGTATGGACCAGGACTGGTCCCCAGTGAGACCATCTCCCTGGTGTCGCCACCCTCTGAGATGTCCCAGGGGCCACACTAGGACTCACCAGCACGGGCAGCAACTTCTCTTCTAGCAGCGACACAAAGGCCAGTGTGTCTGCTCCCTGCTTAGCCGAGAGGTCGTAGTCAGCATTATACTTCTGCAGAACGAATGCAACGGGGTGTGATCAGGCAGGGAAGCGGCAGTTTGGTCCATGCCCTCGAGCTGCTGTGACAAAGGGGTGCGCGCATGCTCGCTGCCTGCAGTGGGACCAGTTGGAGGTACGCGCTCCGCCTGCCCTTGCCCCTGCTGATGCTCAGGGTGGAGTTTGCCTGAACACTTCCCCGGATGCCTGGCCGGAGCGGAGGGTGCAGAGTTTATTTCTCTCTGTTGCTGCCCCCCCACCAGGCCCTACCCACCCTACTACAGACCCTGTTTTACCAATGTGGGAAGAGTTAATGTTAGCATGGACTTCCAGCCCCGCAGGGAGGTGTGGTGAGCAGGCAGGTGGGGGTGAAGGCAGAACAGACCCCGGTCCTGTGCACGGACCACAGCCTCCCTCACAGCTTTTGGGGGAAAACAGCCATGTGAGGTGAGACTCCAGCCACCTCCCAGCCCCAGGGGACCCAAAGGCAAACCAAGCTGGCCCCGGGCCGTCCTGCCACACAACAGACCAGCTGTGTCCTGGGAGCCTGCAGGACTGCTCTCTGCTAGCAGACATGCAGTGCTGGAGCGCAAACCACAGAGGGGAAAGGTTCCTCTTTTTCCAAGGAAAGCTGGCACCAGTGAGGCCTATTTCCACTGAAGCCAGGAGCCGGTAGAGCAAGCAGCTTGTTCACAGCCGGATATCTGACAGCTATCTGAACCTGGCTCGCGCTTCGCTCCCTGCCACCTTGGCCTCCAGGAAGCTCTGCAGTTCTTGGAGATGGAGCAAGATCCAGACGTCCCACCTAGCAGGACCATGTCTGTCTTGCTTGGGTCATGTGAGACTGGAGGGGGCTGTGCCACAGTGCGCATCCCCCAGTGAAGCTAGCCCACACGGTCAGCTCTGAAGGGCCAGGCTCCCCTCCTCTCTGTGGCATGGAGGTGTCACCACCAGGACCACAGGCCAGGGCTCAGTGTGGCCTCACACACTGTCCCACAGGGAGCCCCATGGCACCTCTGCACGCCGTGAGCCATGTCCACCCCCAGATGCCAGGACTCCTACGTCCCACTCCTGCAGCCAGTGCTGCCCTTCCCTCCCTCGCTGCAGTGGCTTTCCCACTCCTTCCCCTCCCCATACGGCTCCAGGTGGTGGCAGTGGTCCCGGGGGAGTGTGCGACCATCACCTGGCCCTACCTGCTTCCTGAGGTGGGTTATGATCTGTTGCGTTTTGGAGATGATGCCTTCGTCCTTCGTCTTCAGAGCAGGCAGGCTGCCTGAGGAGACAGGAGAGTGAGGGCCTGTCGCAGTCCCTGGGCATGGGGAGGGGGACATGGGTGCCTCCTGCAGCAGGGTGCAGGGCACACAGTGGGGTGAGCAGTATGTGCCCAGAGCGAGGGGGGACATCACAGCACGATGGGTCTAACATTGACGGGAGGAGGCAGGCGATCGGACAAGGCATACATGATGGGACAAGGGGCACGTGCCAAGGCAAGGGGTGTGTGCAACGGGAAAAGGAGCATGTATGTGGTCTGTGTGATGGGATAAGGAGCATGTACGCTGGAGTGAGTGGTGTGTGTGATGGGAAAAGGAGTACGCATGATGGGACAAACGTGTGAAGGGACGAGGGGTGCATGATGGTTTGAAGGTGGGTATATAGGACAGGGGCTGGACACCAGGGTGATCAGTGCATCTAATGAGACAAAGATATCCATGATGGGTCAGGGGGTGTGTGTATGATGGGACAAAGGCATCTGTGGCGGGATAGGGGCACGTACAATGGGACAAAGGTATCTGTGATGGGACACGGTGCATATGACAGGGTGAAGGTATCTGTGATGTGATGGGGGCATGTACAACGGGATGAAGTGGTCTATGATGGGGTGGAGGACAGGCACAATGGGACAAAGGCATCTGTCACGAGACAAAGGATGCATGCCAGGGTGAGTGGCGCATATGATAGGACAAAGGCATCAATGATGCAACAGGGTCATGTACTATGCGACACAGGTGTCTATGACAGGATGGGGTTGCGTATGACAGGATGAAGGCGTCTATGATGGGAGGAGGGGGACACATTAGTGTGAGGGGTATGTATAAAGGGACACAGACGTCTACGACAGGATGTGGACATGTATGACGAGACAAAGGTGTCTGACGGGATGGGGACAGGTACAATGGGATGAAGGTGTCTGTGATAGGATGGGGGACACAGGCCAGGGAGAATGGCACATATGATGGGACAAAGGCATCTATGATGAGATGGAGTCACGTACAAGGGGACGCATGAATTTATGATGGGACAGGGTCATGCGTGACAAGATGCAGGCATCTGTGAGGGGACGGGAGCACATATGATGGGATGAAGGTGTCTTGGGCAGGATGGGGGGAGTGTATGATGGGATGAAGGTATCTTTAATGGGATGACGGGGGAGTACAATAGGACAAAAATATCCGTGTCAGGAAGAGGAGCACATACAATGAGAGGAACGTGTCTGATGGAACGTGGGTATGTATCATGGGATAAAGGTGTCTCGGATGAGACATGGGGCACGTATGATGGGATGAAGGTGCCTATGAGGAGATGGGGATCCATATGATAGGATGAATGCGTCTATGATGGGACGTGGGTGTATATGATGGAACGGAGGCATCTACAATGGGATGGTGGGGCTGGCTGGGCCCCTTGGCATGGCGGACAGATCCCTTGCCCCTGTGGGTGGTGCCAAGGGCCCGGCCCAGCTTGGCTCCTCCTGGCCTCCCCGCACGGTCCTTACCAGAGGGGCTCCTCCAGGGGTTGGCGATCCTGTGCACTTTCAGCGGCGCCCCTGTGAACCGCGCGTACGTCTGCAAGAGAGGAGAGCACTGGGCCAAAACGGGCTAGATCGAGCTGTGTTGGCCCGAGCCAAGCCAAGCTCAGCTGAGTCAGACCAAGCTGGGCCGAGTCGAGCCGTGCCAGGCCAGACTAAGCCGAGCCTGGCTGGGCCATGCCGAGCCGAGCCGGGTCAGGCCGAGCCAGGGAGCGGCCCCGGCTGCCCTCCACCGCCGCCGCCGCCGCCGCGCTCACCAGCACGGCCAGGCAGTCGGGGTCCACCGAGGGCAGCCCCCAGCCCCCAGCCCAGCAGAACAGCTCCATGGGCGCCGCCATTTTCCGCCCGACCCGGAACCACACGACGGGGCGGGACCGGCACCGCCCCCGGGGGGTGGGACTGACGCCCGCGCGGCTCCGCCACCGGCACCGGGACCCCTGCCCGCCCCGGGCTCCGGGGCGCCCCGGCCCTCGGGGCGGCACCGGGACCACTCGGGACCCGCGGCGCCACGGACGTCGGGACGGCACCGGCACGTCCCAGGTTCCGCAGTGCCCGGCCCTCGGGGCAGCACCGCGACTGGGACCTCCTGGGACCCACGGTGCCCCGGCCGTTGGGGCGGCACTGGGACCAGGACGTCCCCGGACCCACGGTGCCCTGGCCCTCGGGGCGGCCCTGGCGGCAGCACACCCCCGGCAGCGGGCTCATCCGCAGGCGCCCTGGCCCGGCCGCCCCCGGCGGGGCCCCGCCACCGTCAGCAGGGATTAGCTTTGTGGCCTCTCCTATGCTCAGATGCTGCCGACAGCATCGCGCCGCACGTTGCCATGGAAAGAAAACAGGGGTGGGAGCGAGCCAGCAGCGGAGAAGGATGGAAAATCTGTTCTCTGCAATTTGGGAGTCTCCGGGAGGAATTCTCTCCTGCACTCCTGCCCCTCCCCTCCCCTCGGGGTCCCTCTCATTAGGGCCGTGGTCCGTGGCTGGCCTGCGCTGAGCCGCTGGCGCTGGGCTGCAGGCTGGGAGAGCGGGGCCGAGCGGGACAGGCCGCAGCTGGAGCCGGCCCGCCGAGGTTCGGCTCGCTCCGTTGTTATGGAGGCAGTGGAAACAGAGCGTCAACACAGCTCGGCAGCACAGGCCTTGGCCAGCGTTCAGCAGCAACCTTCCCCGCCAGCTGCTGGGCTTCTCCCAGGCCAGCCAGACCTTTCCCGCATCCCAGCAGCCCCGCAGCAGGCACGAGCCTCGGCAGCTGGCTGCGTGGCCGCACCACAGCTCACAGATGCACTCTCATGGGGCCATGCGGCCAGGCTGAGGCGCAGAATGGCACTCTGAAGGGCTGCCCTCCTGCTCCAAGCAGCGTCTCCCGGGTCCCCTGCTCACAGCAGGGAGCAGGCGCAGCGGGGACTGCTGGAGGAAGATGTGGGAGCGAGGATGGTTCCACTGAGGCGCAGTTCATCCTTGCCCAGCGCTGCGTGCAGGGAGCCAGGACCAGCAATGGTAGGGCACCAAGCGCTGTGATAGCCAGCAGAAGCTGTCGTGGTGGCAGGCAGCAGGCTGCAGGTCCTGCAGTGTCCTCAGCTCTGCCTCGCTTTTCCTTGCAGCCCAGGGCAGAGGTGAAGGAACTTCGAGGATGACTTCATTATTTTGCTCTGGGGCTTGGGCCAGTTCCTGAGAGCTGATATATGCTTCTGAGCAGTCTCCAGGTGGCCTGGCTCTGCTCCCCCCTCCTTCACAAGGGGAGAAAGGTCTGTCCTGGGGCTCTGCTTCCCCAGGGAATGCTGCCTGTCCTGGAGGTGTCATCCCTGTGCAGGAGACCCTTGCCAAAGCATGTCTCTCCCTGCGTGTTCTGAGGGGTCCAGCTCCTGCTCCCCTGCCAGGAGCGCACATCCTGCAGTGGCCAGTCTCATGCAGGGCACCCCTTCCCCGCACTGCCCCTGCCCCCCGGGTCCTGGCCTGGGGGAGCAGGAGGACACGGCCACGCCAGACTGGGTCCTTCCTAGCCTGGGCTGGATGCTCCTGTGCGGCTGGGGCTGCTCTTACTCCCCGCAGCCTGGCTCCAGACGGCCTGACCTCGCGGTGAACCAGCGCCTGCCAGACCCAATTTCTGTGAGCAGGAGCCGCGCAGGGGCGGGCAGCGCCCGGAGCCCGGGGCGGGGGGCGGCCCGGCCGGCCCGGCCGCGGCGGCGGCGCGCCAGCTGGGGGGCGGCGGCAGGCCCCGGCGCGGCGGAGCGCCCGCCACGGTCCCCGGGATGCGCGCCCGTGATTGACGGCTCTTTGTTTCCTCCTCGCCGGCAGCGCCGGCCCCTCCCCGCCGGCGCCACTCCACCCCGCCGCGCTCCGCTCCGCACCGGCGGCACCGGCGGCATGGGGGCACCGGGGGCGGCGGGGGGCCCGGCGCTCGGCGCGCTCCTGGCGCTGCTCTTGCTGGGCGCCGCTAGCGCGGCTCGGCCCGGGTTGCAAGGTAAGGCGGCTCCGGTCCGCGCCGCCGGGCAGGGGCGGCCGCCCCCGCGGGGCTGCGCGGCGGGGCGCGGGGGCGGCCGGGGGTGGCGAGACAGCCCCGACGGGGCGCTGCGGACGCGACAGCCGCTTGGCCGTGTTCCGCTCCCGGCCCGCTGCGAGGCAGGAGGCGGTGGCGGCCCATGGGACCCCCCGGCCCCGCTGCCCGGCTCGGGGCTGCATGCGGGCCCGGCGCGGCTCTGCTCTCCCTGGGAGGTCTGGCAGCCAGGCTGCGGGCAGCTGCGCGGAACCGGCTTTCGGCGCTCGGGACAGAGGGACATTCATCCTCGGAGCCCGGGGAACCAGCAGCACCCTCGAGGGCCACGGTGCGGCGGGAACCGGCACACCTCGCAGCCTGGAGCCTGGCAGAGGCAGCGCCGGCTGAGGCTGCAGCTCATTATCTCCCCGGACCGGAGGTGCCGCGCTGCGGCCAGCCGCGCTCGCCGCGGGTCGCAGCTCCCCCGGCTTGCCTGAGGCTGTTGCACGGGGCCCGCGGGACCGGGCTCTCTGCGCTGCCCCGGGCGCCCCGCTGCCGGGCCAGTGCCATGCTCTCTCGCCGGGGCGCCCCCTCGCGCTGCACCACGGCGGGGCGGCCGCGGTATCGGCTCCGCGCTGTCTGCCGGCACCAGCGGTGGGGGCTCCGCGCTTCCCCCGGAGCCTCCCGACGCGCCGCGGCCCCCGAGCCGCTCGTTTTCCGCGGGGTCGGGCTGGCTGGCCCCAGCCCGTCCCAGTCCGCAGCGGGATGCTCGCGGCCGCCCCCGCAGAGAAGCCCTCGCGGCGGCTGCGGAGCGGGTGAGCAGGGCAGGTCCCGAGCCAGGGGTTGCTCCCGGGACGCCGGTCCCGCCGGTGGCGGAGGCTCTGCTGCGCCCGGCCCGGCGGTGCAGCCGCGCCGCTCCCGGTCTTGGAGCGCCACCGCGCGGGGACGGCTCTAGGCAGAGCCGGCAGCAGCGTCCCGGGCCGGCCGGGCCCTCCCCCCTTCCGCGGGCGCTGCCCCTCCGCCTGCCGGGCTTGCCCTAAAAGGGGGCTTTCTCTGCGGGGGTGCCCCGAGCCGGGCAGGCCCGCAGCTTCACGCTCACGCGCCCTGGAGATGTGGCTGTTAGTCAGGATGCGACCTCTGTCCTTTCCTCCCTGCAGTCATTGACCTGCTTATGGTGAGCGAAGCCCGGCAGATGGCCAGCATCACACACAAAATCAGGATGGAGCTCCTGTCAGTCAACGATGTTTACCTCCTCTCCACCTTCCGCCTGCCCCCCAAGCAGGGAGGTATCCTCTTTGGCCTTTACTCCAAGAAGGACAACACGAGGTGGCTGGAGGTCTCAGTGGTGGGGAAAATCAACAAAGGTAGGTTCCTGTCATGTGAGGCTGTGGGGCAAGTACTGGCCCTAATGTTTCCGTGATGCATGGAGAGAAATGAGACTGAAGTCCTGCCATCCGTGGGGCCTGCTGCAGACAAGCCAAGTGCAAGTCAAGAGCTTTCCAGGGCACATTGGGTAGCCTGTCCTGCAGAGGAGCCTTCACAGCCCCATCCTTCTCCTCCACAGTCCTGGTGCGCTACCTGCGGGAAGACAACAAGCTGCATTCGGTCAACCTGCAGCATGCGCATGTGGCAGACGGGCAGAGCCACATGGTGATTGTGCGCCTGAGTGGGCTGCGTGGGGACATGCTCAGCATGGAGCTCTATGTGGACTGCAAGCAGATGGACTCCAGCGTGGGGCTGCCCGAGCTTTCGGAGATCCCCCTGGCCGAGGTGGAGTCAATAGAGGTGCGCACAGGGCAGAAGGCCTACCAGAGGATGCAGGTGAGTGCCAGAACCTGCCTTGGGGCCCCCAGGGCTGCGGGGGCTGAACACCCCCAGCCCCATGCCTCTCCCTGTGCCCTTGAGGCAGACAGAGCATCCCGTGGCTGACTGTGTCTCCCTTTGTACCTTAGGGGTTTGTGGAGTCCATGAAGCTGATTCTGGGAGGGTCCATGAGCCGAGTTGGGGCCCTGAGTGAATGTCCTTTTCAAGGAGATGAGTCCATTCACAGTGCAGGTAATGGCACATCCACACTCTGCTCTGAGCATGGACACTAGGGAGTAGTGGGCTCTTGGGCTCATCTGAGTGTGTTATGTACTGAGTAGCCCTAGCAAGGGGTGTGCTCTGGGGCCTAGACCCAGGCCGTGCGCTGGCCAAAGCAGTCAATGGTAATGTGTTGCCTGGTCTCTCTCCTTGCAGTGACAAACGCACTGGCCTCTATCCTAGGTGAGTCCCTGCTCCCTGGTACATGGGTTATGATGGTGTTTGGGGACCCGCAGAGCTGTATACCCTTTGCAGCCTGTCCTGATGTCTCAAGTGCCTGCAGAGCACCTCGAGAAGGGGACACTTGGAGGGGCATGGGGTGGAAATGGATGTATTTCAAGGGACGAGCCTTGGCTATTAGGTGCCATGAGGACTCTGCCCACCCTGTGCCTGGGAAACCCATGTGTGGGTGAGCCAGCAAGGAGCAGGTTCGCAGTCCTTGCTGCATGGCTCTGGGCCCAAGCAGGGAGGAGGGGACAGGGCCTCAGGCTGTCTCATGCCCTCCAATGTAGTGCGGTGCAGTGGGGCAGAGCAGCGCCCAGCCCCGGTGGCTGCCTCCGTTCTGTGGCTGGCACTGACTCTATCCTTTCTGCTGGTGCCAGGCGAGCAGACCAAGGCACTGGTCACTCAGCTGACCCTCTTCAACCGGGTCCTGACAGAGCTGCGAGAGGACATTAGAGACCAGGTGAGGCAGCACAGTGCTGTCAGCGCTCCCTGTGCCTTGGGCTGGGTTTGCCTGAGAACCAAATGCCAGCAGGCACTGATCACTGTGAGCCCTGTTTCAAGGGGGCGAGGGCACTATGAGAGCAGCATGGTGTGGAGCAGGGCTTGGACACACTCTCCTTCGCTCCATGGGGGTGATGTGCCCCATGCCTGCCCTGTGCAGAGGGCTTAATGGTAGGTGCAGGACCGTCCACCCTGGGCGTCAGACACTGGCTGCCCCCAATGTGCTGTGCTTTGCTCTCTTGCAGGTCAAGGAGATGTCTCTGATCCGCAACACCATCATGGAATGCCAGGTCTGCGGTGAGTGCTGGCCCAGCTCGGCTCCTGCCCCAGTGTGGGGCGAGCGGCTGTCCCCCGCAGGTTCTTGCCACCTGACCAGCCCTGCTCTTCCCAGGGTTTCATGAGCACCGCTCCCGCTGCAACCCCAACCCTTGCTTCAGTGGTGTGGACTGCATGGAGACATACGAGTACCCTGGGTACCGCTGCGGGCCCTGCCCTCCAGGTCTGGAGGGCAACGGCACACACTGTGCAGACATCGATGAGGTGAGCCTGCCTGGGACATGCACCACACGCCTTTCAAACGGGGACTTTTGGAGCCCTGGTGTGGGTAGGGCAATTGTTGTGTGCCTTCTCTCCATAGGTCTCCAGACTGCATGGCAGGGCAAGGCCCCCCTGGGCTGCTCCCTGCCTTGTGGCATGCTGTGTCTGGAGCTGTAGCTTTCCTCTTTGTGCTGCAGTGCGCCCACGCCAACCCCTGCTTTCCTGGCTCAAAGTGCATCAACACGGCACCTGGCTTCCGCTGTGAGCCGTGTCCCCGCGGCTACCGGGGGAACACTGTCTCTGGCGTGGGGACTGACTATGCGAGGGCCAGCAAGCAGGTGGGTGCAGTGCCTCAGGACTCGGCCGGCTCCCTGCGGGTGCACCAGGCTGCTGAGGTGTAGGCAGAGGATGCTGCTCTGGCTCCAATGGAGGGCTGCTTTCCTGGGTGCCCGCAGGGCAAGGGAGCCTGTCCTGGGTCCTCTGCAGGAGCTGCAGATAAGACGAGTGCTTGGGTGATGATTTCTCCCTTGCTGCCTGCAGGTTTGCACGGATATTGATGAATGCAATGATGGGAACAACGGTGGCTGTGATCCCAACTCCGTCTGCAGTAACACATTGGTGAGCAGAGCTGCCCCTCTGGCCCAGCTGTCTGCCACGGCTTCTCTCTCCTCATCCTGCCCCATACCCTGTCTCTCCCAGGGCTCCTACAAATGTGGTCCATGCAAATCAGGGTTTGTGGGAAATCAAACAACCGGCTGCTTCCTGCAGAAGTCATGCAGCAGCCCCACCTCCAACCCCTGTGACATCAACGGGTTCTGCATGTTTGAAAGAAATGGTGAAATTTCCTGTGCGGTGAGTAGGGGGATGAGGATAGGAGGACTGAGAAGTAGGAAAGCGCAGGAGATGCCAGCAAGGTCAGCTCTTGCTCCTGCCAGGGCCCTTCTCTGCTTCACAGCCTTTGATTTCCCCTTTCCTCAGTGCAATGTGGGCTGGGCCGGCAATGGCAATGTGTGTGGGCGAGATACAGACCTTGACGGCTACCCGGATGAGCCGCTGCCCTGCATTGACAACAACAAGCACTGCAAGCAGGTTGGACCACATCGTGGGAGAGGGAAGGAGGCACCTGGGGCAAGGGGTGTGGGGGGCTGGGGCAGCAGGACAGCCTATCCCCAGGCTGTGCTTCAGACCTCTCCTGCTCTCCATCTTTAACGGTGTTTGTGCCCTCAGGACAACTGCCGCCTGACACCAAACTCAGGGCAGGAGGACGCTGACAATGATGGCATCGGGGACCAGTGTGATGATGACGCTGATGGCGATGGCATCAAGAATGTGGAGGTGCCTGTGCCACAGGGGCAGGACATGCCTGGGCCTCCAGGCGCCGTTGTGGGCAAGGGGGGCAGCCTCCCCTTCAGCCTTATGCTGGTGACCCCTGGGGAGCAGCAGACCAAGGCCGATGGCTCTGGGATGGTCTGGCTTAGCTTGCTGGAGATTTCCTGCACTGGCCCATACGGGACTGCAGCGTCTTGTTTGCCAGCCACTGCACTGAGGGCATGTCTCTATGCTTGTCTTGCTTGCAGGACAACTGCCGGCTCTTCCCTAACAAAGACCAGCAGAATTCAGATACAGATTCCTTTGGGGATGCCTGTGACAACTGTCCCAACGTACCCAATAATGACCAGCGGGACACAGACAGCAATGGCGAGGGGGATGCTTGTGACAATGACATTGACGGGGACGGTGAGTGGCTCCTGAGGCTGGCCTGCAGACCCTTTGCGGAGCAGGGCCTGCATCCCGACAGTCTGGGCAGAGGGTGAGGATGTCCACTCATGTGCTGCTGGCTTTCTGGCCTGCAGGAATTCCCAATATGCTGGATAACTGCCCGAAGGTGCCCAATCCGCTGCAGACAGACCGTGATGAGGACAGCGTGGGGGATGCCTGCGACAGCTGCCCTGAAATGAGCAACCCCACTCAGGTATGGCTGTGACACAGGGCCCGGGGAAGGGGACACAGGCTGGGGCAGGTTGGTTTTGCTGTGCAGGGCTTGCAGCACCCTGCCCCACAGTGGGGAGGCTATGGGGCCTGGCTGTGGTACAGCTGTGCCAGCCCACCCTGAGGTTTCTGCTGAATCATAGACTCGCAGAATGGATAAGGTTGGAAGGGACCTCTGGAGATCATCTAGTCCAACCCCTCTACTCAAGCAGGGCCACCTAGAGCATGTTGCTCAGGATTGTGTCCAGATGCCTTTTGAATATCTCTAAAGATGGAGATGCCACAACCTCTCTGGGCAACCTGTTACAGTGCTCAGTTACCCTCAGAGTAAAAAAGTTTTTCCTCACGTTGGGATGGACCTTCCTATGTTTCAGTTTGTGCCTGTTGCCTCTCGTCCTATCACTGGGCACCACTGAAATGAGTCTGGCTCCATCCTCTCTAAACCCTCGCTTCAGATACTTACACACATTGATAAGATCCCCGCTTAGTCTTCTCTTCTCCAGTCTAAACAGTCCCAGTTCTCCCAACCATTCTTCATATGAGAGATGCTCCAGTCCCTTAATGATCTTAGTGGCCCTTTGCTGCACTTGCTCCGGTAGCTCCATGTCTCTCTTGTACTGGGGAGCCCAGAACTGGACACAGTACTCAAGATGACGCCTCACCAGGGCTGAGCAGAGGGGCAGGATCACCTCCCTTGACCTGCTGGCAACACTCTTCCTAATGCACCCCAGGATGCCATTGGTCTTCTTGGCCACAAGGGCACATTGCTGGCTCATGGTCAGCTTGTTGTCCACCAGCACCCCCAGGTCTTTCTCCACACGAGAACTGACGTTGGGCTCTGGTCTCTTCCAGACAGATATGGA
Source organism: Rhea pennata (assembly GCF_028389875.1). Lineage (NCBI taxonomy): Eukaryota > Metazoa > Chordata > Aves > Rheiformes > Rheidae > Rhea > Rhea pennata. The sequence continues at coordinate 253,529 of NC_084693.1, forward strand.
CAGCGACCTGGTGGGAGACACGTGTGACACCAATGAGGACAGGTGGGAGCCAGCCGCCTTCTTGCCTTCCCGGGGTGCTAACCTGGGCTGGCCGGAGGCCGGGGCCTCATAGGGGAGCGCTTGTGAGACGAGGTGTGCTGGAAATCCGCGGGAGCATGCAGGGAGGGGGAGACAGGCCTTCGGGGTTCACCAGGGCGCTGGTGGCAGGTCCCAGGTCTGTGGTGCTGCCCTGACCACATCCTCGCTGCCCCCAGTGATGGGGACGGGCATCAGGACACCAAGGACAACTGCGCCGAGATCCCCAACAGCTCCCAGTTGGACTCAGACAACGACGGGCTCGGGGATGAGTGCGACAACGATGATGACAACGACGGCATCCCCGACTACGCGGCGCCCGGCCCGGACAACTGCCGCCTCATCCCCAACCCCAACCAGAAGGACTCGGACGGTGAGCACGGGGCAGGCAGGGCCCTGGCTGCGCGCCACCCGCCCGGCCCCTGCGTGACCTGCTGGTGCCGCCCGCCCAGGCAACGGCGTGGGCGACGTGTGCGAGGACGACTTCGACAACGACACCGTGGCCGACCCGCTGGACGCCTGTCCCGAGAGCGCCGAGGTGACACTGACCGACTTCCGCGCCTACCAGACGGTGATCCTTGACCCCGAGGGTGATGCGCAGATCGACCCCAACTGGGTGGTCCTCAACCAGGTGGGGTGGTCCCCAGGGCCCAGGCGCGGGGCGGGTAGGGGCCGCCGCCGGCCCACCGCCAACCCCGCCATCCCCCCGCAGGGCATGGAGATCGTGCAGACCATGAACAGCGACCCGGGCTTGGCCGTGGGTAAGGGGGCCACCCACGGCGGGGGGCCGGTGCCTGGCGCGGCGGGCGGGGGCTGGCGGTGTGGGGAGCGCGCCGAGCAGTGTCCACCCGCCTCGCCTAGGCTACACGGCTTTCAACGGCGTGGACTTCGAGGGCACCTTCCACGTCAACACGGTCACCGACGATGACTACGCTGGCTTCATCTTCAGCTACCAGGACAGCGCCAGCTTCTATGTGGTGATGTGGAAGCAGACAGAGCAGACCTACTGGCAGGCCACCCCCTTCCGCGCCGTGGCCGAGCCGGGGCTGCAGCTCAAGGTGAGTGGCGGGGGGCCGGGGCCGGGGCCCGTGCAGCCCCCACCCACGCCCCCACCATCGCCCCTCAGGCGGTGAAGTCGGCCACGGGCCCCGGGGAGCACCTGCGCAACGCGCTGTGGCACACGGGCCACACGCCGGGCCACGTCCGCCTGCTCTGGAAGGACCCGCGCAACGTGGGCTGGAAGGACAAGACGTCCTACCGCTGGCAGCTGGCACACCGGCCCCAGGTGGGCTACATCAGGTGAGCGGCGGGGGGCAGCCCCAGCAGTGGAGGAGCCCCCCTAGAGTGGGGAACCCCGATATGGGGCAGCCCCTGGTGTGGGGGAGCTCCCTCCAGTGTGGGGAACCCCGGTGTGGGGCTCCTCTGGTGTGGGGGACACCCGTGTGGGGCAGCCCCCAGTGTGCAGGAGCCCCCCTCAGTGTGGGGGACCCCCGGTGTGGGGCAGCCCCCCTCGGTGTTGGGACCCCCTCATGTGGGGCACCTCCCCGGTGTGGGAGAGCTCCTCCAGTCTTGGGGACTCCTCATGTGGGGTCGCCCCCCTCCGGTATTGGCGACCCCCCCATGTGGGCCCCCCCTGCTTTCCTCTTTAAGGCGGCGGCGGGCGCAGCCCCCGGCCCGCGCGGGCCGCCGTGGCCATTGTCCCCGTCGCCCGGGCAACGCGGCCGGCCCGCGGCGCCGCCGGCCCGCGCCTTTCACATGCAAAGCGGCCCGAGGGGCGAGCGGGGCCGCCGCGGGGCCCGGCCCGGCCCTTCCCGCCGCCGCCGCCGGGCGGGGACGGCCCCGCGGCGCCAGCCCGGAGCGGGGCGCCGGCCCAGCCCCAGCCGCAGCGCAGCCGCATCCTCGGCCCAACCGCAGCTCTGCAGTGCCCTGTCCTGGCCCCCAAGCAGGCAGCCCCAGCCCCACAGCAGGTGCCACAGTTCCCTAATTCTAAGCCCGCTGCAGGGTCTACCAGACCCCCAGCTCGGCCCCAGGCCCACAGCAGGATGCTGCAGTCCCACAGCCCCACAGTAAGGTGCCCCAGCCCAACTTCAGCCCTATAGCGGGATGCACCAGTTCCCCAGCCCCACAGTACGGTTCGACAGACCTCCAATTCAGCTTCAGCCCCACAGCAGGGTGCCCCCGCTGTCCAGCCCCACAGAGGGGTGACCCAGCTCAACCCAAGCCCCACAATGGGGTGCAGCAGCCCCCCCAGCCCCAGAGGGAGGTCTTACAGCCACAATGTGGGTTGCAGCAGGCCCCCAGCCCTACAGCAAGGTACCCCAGCCCAACCCCAGCCCCCCTGGGCATTCCAGCCCCTGGTCATGGGCGGGACCTTCTTCCTGCCACAGGGTTCGGCTCTATGAGGGACCACGGCTGGTGGCCGACTCTGGCGTGATCATTGATACTACCATGCGAGGAGGGCGACTGGGAGTCTTCTGCTTCTCCCAGGAGAACATCATCTGGTCCAACCTGCAGTATCGGTGCAATGGTGAGCATGGGGCCAGCTGCAGGTGCTGCAGCTAGGGCACAAGAAGCAGCTTTGCTGCAAGCTGGGGAGCTGCTTGCCATGGGCATTTCTCTTCCCTGGTGGACTGGCTGCCCTGGGGTGGCCAGAAGCACCATACTGCTGTAGGAAGCCCTGAAGCACCCATCTCTCCTGGGCTGGAGAGCCTTGGGATCAGGGACACACCTGTGCTCAGTGCAGAGTGGAGCTTTTGCACTTTATTAATGCTTGGCTAGTCTGCCCTGATGGGACTTCCTCCCTGTTCTCGTAAAGGAAAGGCCCTGTCCCCCACCTTGTGTCAGCTGGAGTGAAGAAATGGTGGTGTGGGAATGCCCCAATCCCCACAGGCCTGTGCAGAGCCTGGGACCCATCCTCACGTTGTCCCCCATCCACTCTCCTCGCAGACACTGTCCCTGCAGACTTCGAGCCCTTCCGCCGGTTCCTGCTTGAAGGCCGCGAGTGAGCAGCCCATGGCCCAGCCCAGGACCTCTCCGCCTGTGTCACCCAGGGACCTTCTGCGGTCACCGCAGCCTCTTCCCCAAGCGGGGCCCTGGCTTCCCCCTGCCCATGCCGGCCTCCATGCTGCCTGAACCTGGGTCCTGGCGCCCAGCAGACTTTGCGCTGCCACTAACGGTACTGACGCATGTCCCCAGCCCCAGGCTGGGGTGCGCGCCGCCTCGGCAGCAGCACGAGCAGGGCCGGCCGCTCCCCGCCGGGGTGCTGCGTTGCGGGGCCACGGGCTGCACCGACAGCGGGGGCTGCCTCACCGCCCCGCCGGCCGGTGCTGTGCCTGCCCCTGCCCCGGACGCTGCCTGCTGCTGGAATCTCTGCCTTAAGTCTGGCCATAAAGTTTTGATTGTTTTCTAGCCCGCGCACCCTGTTCCTCGGGCAGGGGCCCCGGTACGGGCCCTGCCCCGGGCCCGGACGGGCCGGCGCTGCCTCTCTTCGTCCTCCCTGTGGTCGTCGGGGCACGGGCGGAGGAGGCTCGGTGCTCCGGAGCTGGGCTGCCGGCAGCGGTGGAGCCCGGGGCGGCGGGAGGCCGGGACGAGTGCAATATTGGTAGGGAGAGCACAACACTGCACCGCATCCCGTCCCTCCCGCCGCCCCGGAGGCGGGCGGGCGCGCTGCGAGCGGGGCGGCGGCAGCGCCGGGGCCGCGGAGGCGCCGCCGCCGCGCGGGCCGCTCCGTGGGAACTGCGCGGCGCGCGCCGGGCCCCGCGCAGCACTAGCCCGTCGCCGTGGCGACCGGCGCCCCGGCAACGCGGCGGAATGGCTCCCGCCCCCCGCGCGGGGCCGCCCCCCGCCCGGCCCCGCCCCCCCGCCGGCAACGGGCGCCCGCGTGGCCCCGCGCCCCCCTCTTAAAAGGGCAACGCGCGCTGCCACACTTCCCCCGCCGCCGCCCCCCGCCCCGGCTTCGCGGCGGCGCGGCTGCTCCCCGCGCCCGGCGCCCGCGCGGCCTCCCGGTGCAGCGGCGCCTCGGCGGGCGCCGGTCCTCCGCGGGAGCCGAGGGCGGGGCGGGGCGGGCGCTGCGCGCGGCCGTGGCCGCCAGGCGGCGCCGCAGCTGCAGCGCTGCCGGGCGCGGGTGGGACGTGGGGTGCCCCACGCGGCCTCCCCTCTCGGCGGCTCGGTGCGGGCCCGCTCGTGCCGTCACTGCGTGGGCGCTGTCTGGAGACGGTGGCGGCAGGGATGGGGCAGGCGGCAGCTCGGGGCGCTGTTCCTGGCCCCCTCCGCAGCAGAGTCCCACGCAGCACCTCCGCCCTGGCCTCCCGCTGCCAGGCGCCACGGACCCTGCGAGCCCCGCGGAGGGGGCGCTGCAGCGGGGTGGCTGCACCCACGTGTCACATGGGGCCAAGGCCGGGTTTGGTACCAGGAGCAAACAGCGGGTGCCCTGGCTGGAGGGGGCCCTGCAGCACGGCCTCTTGGGCGCCAGGGGCTTCGTGCCTCTGTGCTGGGAACTGTTTTCTCCTTCCTGCGGGACTGGGGGAGCGTGTGGAGGTGTAAACACGTTTTCCCTGACCTTCTGCTACCGCCTTTGGCTGGGGATGGGACTGTGGGTGCTGGGCGCTTTGCAGGGGCGAGGGTGGGGCCTGAGCGGCCAGAGGATGCCACTGGTCCCAGCGCTGCGCAGTGTCTGCTCGCAGCCCTTCGTGCCACCTGCGCCTCACTGCCCTGCTCTCCAGCACCCGCTCGCCATGCCTGGGTCTCAGCAACCCTTGCTGCATGGCAGTCTCGGCTCTGCTCCTCGGGCGGGGGCCAGGCTGGGGCTGGGGGCACCAGGAGCAGATAGGGTGGAGCCGCTGCATCCGGCTTGGCACAGGGCGCGGGGGCCGCCCGGGGGCCTGGGAGGGCTGGTGCTTGGTGCCCTAGGGCGGGGAGGGAGGGGGGAGTTGCCCTGCAGGAGCAAGGGGACACATGAGGCCCTGCGGGGATGTTGGGGGGGGTTGGTCTCAGGCCACAGAGGAGCGCTGTGATTGCGGGGAGGGAGCGGTGCTTCGTGGGGCCCCAGGCCTCACCTGCGTAAGCAGCTGGGGGGGGGGAACCGCTGGAGTTTATTTGAGCGCAGGGCGAGGCAGCGGCAGCCCGGTAATGATTAATCCTGGGCTGCGCCTGCCGACACAGCCCCCCAGCCCCCCCCGCTGGCCGGGGCTGCGGGACCCCACACCTCTGCCTCCCCATGGGGATGGGGACACCAGCCCCTGCCGCGCCCCACACGGGGACGCCTGACCTTGGGATGTCATGGGGCGCACGGCGCCCCGCCATGGGGCGCACCCTGTGCCGCCCCCCCGCCACGCGCTGCCCCGGGCGCTGCCGGGGTGGGGCCTCCACACCTGCCCCAGGTGCTCTATAAAGCTCCCGCTGCCGCCGAGCTGCCAGTTGCTGCTGCCCTGACCGCGGAGCGCCGCTGAGCCCCTGGCACCATGCACCTCACCACCCTGCTGCTGCTGCTGGCGCTTGGCCCAGGTGAGCATGGGGGTGCACGGCAACGAGGGGGGGGGTCCCACTTTCGGAGCTGAGCCAAGGCTCAGCCCTGTCCCTGCAGCCCCAGCACGGCTGGGCTCTGGGTGCCTGGCTCAGCTCTCTGCTCCAGTCCCCAGGACTGGCTGGGGCTGGACTGCACGGGCTGAGCCTGGCGCAGTGCAGCTGCGTCCCGGCTCCCGGAGTGCCCGCCCTGCATGGGCCCGTGAGCCTGGTGGCACGGCCCCGGGGAGCGCCCCGGCCTGACGGCTTGGAGTGGGTGTCCTCGCCCAAGGACGTTCTTCGTTCGAGTTATCCGGGTAGCGGGGCCATGCACGGCAGCGGGCATTCCTAGGCAGCAGGAGGGCAGCAGCAGTGGGGGTGCAGCTCTGTGGGGCTGGGTGAGGATGAGTGCCTGCAGCCCATGCCCATCACTCAGGCTGGCCATGGGGGCCAGCCCTGGCCGCCGAGGCTCCTCCGCATGGATCTGCTCCTGGCCAGCAGCTTTCCTGGCAAACCGGGGACCTGCACTGAGCTGAGGGCACGAGGCACTGTTGGGACCCTCTGCCCCAGCACCCGTCCCCATTGTAGGATATTTCTGGGGGTCCTGTAGATCTAAAGGGCAGACAGATCTGTAGATGCTTGTATCCTGGAGGTCATGGTGCTTCCCTGGGCCTTGTTGCCCAGGGGACTGTCCAGTAAAGGAACCTCATTGCATAAAATTGCTACCCTTAGACCAGGAGGTCCTGTGCCCTGCCTGCAGCCTCTGCTCCCTGCTGCAGCTTGGTGCTTTGCCCTGTTACTTCCCAAACTGGTGCTGCAGCCCCAGTTCCTGATACCTGGTTGTCTTCTCCCTTAGATACGTGGGCCATGGGAACCACAATGTCTGAAACGGAAACAACTACAATGGACATGGACACAACCACAGAGACCATGACCACCACTATGACCACAACCACCAACACGACCACCACCACCACCACAGACACGACGACAGCCACCACAGACACGGCCACCACCTCTGTGACCACCACTCCAGATACCACAACCTCCAACACCACAGGAGTCAATGTGACCCAAACCACTGTCCCCTTCCGCACGACAACAATCTTGTTCACAACAAGATCATACCTGTCCCTGACCCCCTCTCCTGACTCTCCAACAAGCAACACCACAACCATGCAGTCCACAAACAGCTCTGCCAGCAACACCACAGCGAACAGCACTGTGGTGCCTGTCTCTGTCAGCATTATGATCCCCCACTCCAATACCACGAGGAATGGCAGTGATGTGGTCTCATCGCCAAGCACCAACACCATGGGGATGGGAAACACTGTGAGGCCCACCTCAAGCACCACCATGGCAAGCAGCAGCAAGGTCCCCCCATCATCCAGTACCAACGGCAGCTCTGTTGTCCCCACCTCCGGCTCCAACGCCACTGCAGACAACGGTGCTGATGTGTCCCCAACAGGCAAAGTCTCTGTCACTACTCAGGGCAGCCCGGCCCCTGGGAAGGCCACGACGGCCGTGCTGGTGGGCAGCGGCACCCCCAACCCCAGCAAAGCTGCAGTCCTGACACCCGTAGTGGTCCAGCTGCTCCTTAGCATCCCGCTCTCCTTCCACATCCTCAATAAGAATTTCAGCGAGAGCCTGCTTGACCCCACATCAAAAGAATATGTGAGCCTGAGCCAGAGCGTCCTGGCCGTGGTGAGTCCTGCCACCAGCTGCCCTGCACTGGGCCTGTAGAGACCATGTGCGTGGTGCCGGGAGGGAAGCGCCCCGAGTGCCTGCACCGGGAACCGCTCTGCAGCACAGAGCAGCCTTGCGGCAGGGCAGCGGGAGACGGGGAGACGGACAGGAGGCTTGGGGTGGGCAGCGAGCTGCTGGTGTGGCCCTGACCTCCTGCTCTCTCCCAGTTTGAAAGCGTCTTTGGCTGTGTCCAGTGCAACAACCAGCAGGCCTACAAGGGATGCAGTGAGCTCCGGTTCAGGTACAGGGCTGGAGGCTTGGGCCATGGAGCCAGGTGGCCTCGTCCGCCCAGTCCAGACCTAGCAGTGGGAGGGGAGAGAGGAAGGTGGTAACTAGGGCCCTCACCCTCCTCTCTGGGGCAGCCAAGGCTCCGTGATGGTACAGTCCAACCTCGTGTTTGAGCGTGGCAATGGCTCCACCACCAGCAATACTGTCGAGAAGCAACTGAAGAACAGCTTGGACTCAAATGGCTTCATCATGGATCTGCAGCTGGACAACATCCAAAGTGAGTGGGAGACGCGGGAGCACGGAGGGTGGGAGCATGGCACTGCCATGGGTGAGGGAGCCCTGCAGTGCTTTGGGTGTTTCTGGTGACTCTTGTGGGACCCAGCCTGGAGCCTGCAGCCAGCAGAGCTGAGGTCATTTCCCAGTGCTAGTGAGATCAGCTGGGCTGCAGCAGAGTCCTCTCGGGGCTGCTCTCCCCACGGTGCAGACGTGGCTTCATTTCAGGTGCTCCAGACACAACCTCTCCGGTGCCAGCGCCTGCGGTGCCAGGCTGGGCCATTGCTCTACTGGTCCTGGTCTCCATCCTCGTGCTGCTGAGCATCCTCATGTTCTTTCTGCTGGTGAGTGCCCCATCCCTGTCCCTGGGCAGTCAGCCCCTGGCCCCTTCCTGCTCACTGGGCCTTCCCTCCCTGCAGACCGCCTGCTCCTGCCGCCGGAAGAGCCGTGGGAAGCTGGACCTGTTCAGCGCAAAGGACTCCTACCACCCCATGGCTGAGTACCCCACCTACCAGAGCCACGGGCGCTATGCGTCACCCACCAGCAAGCACAACCCCTACAGCCAGGTGAGGGGCTGCAGGACTGCTCCCGCGCCAGGGTCTGGGCACAGGAATGCCATGGCAGGCAGGGTGGTACCAGGTGTTTCTGGGTGCCTGCGGGCGCTGGTGAGTCCCTCGGCCCTGCCATCCCTTCTCCGTTAATGGCTAACGAGCTGCGAGTGCTGGCCCCCAAGCTGCGGCCATGAGGTGAGCTGAACTTTCACGCCCGGATGGAGCTGCATCACGGGCACAAGGCCAGAGCTGGACTGGCACTGGGGCTGCTTCCAGACCCCCGCCGCCGCCACGGGCAGCTGTGGGCCTGCTCTGGCCACGGTGGGGACTGCAGGGCTGCTCCCCACGCTGCTGCCGGCTCCAGCGCTGCAGGGCGGGGGCCGCATCCAGCTGTTCCGCTCCCTGGAAGCAGCTCATGCTGTTCAAATACCAGGGGCCTCAGGTAAATATTTACCTTTGCTCTTGTTGGGCCGGCTTATCGCCCTAGAGGAAAGCAACACGTCCTGGGCGGCTCTGGCTGCGCTGGGGGCCGGGGCGCCAGCACAGGGGCTGCTTCTGCTGCGCGGGGCTCCCTGAGAATGGGGCTCATCCCTGGCTCTGAGGGGGCCCCTCCGCCTCCCCCCAGGTCGCAGGCAGCAATGGCGGAGGGGCCGGCACCTTCACCTACACCAATCCGGCTGCCGGCTCTGACAACCTCTGAGGACTGGGCAGGAGCGGCGCCGGCCCTGGGCATGTCCCCCAGCACCGTGCAGCCCTCCGCCGCTGGCAGCAGGAGCCGGATGGTTCTGGAGCAGCTGGATCCGAGCGCGTGACAGAACAGGATGAACAAAACCACTGGGGCGGGGGGCCCCGGCCAGCCCAGCTCCAAGCCTGCCGCCCTGCTTGCCCGAGGCCACGCATAGCCATTCCCCTGCCCTGTGCCACTGGTGTGGACTGCAGGCTTATGTGTCCACCTTCTTGGGGATCCTATGGTTGTTTTCTTTGGTGGTGTTTTATATACATATATAAATACATATAAAATATATATATAAATATATATATATAAATATATATATATATATATATATATATATGGGTTGTAAGCACCGGGCTCCCCAGGGGAGCGTGGCCATGGGGGTTGTGGCAGTGATATATTTATCATGTTTCACAATAAAATGATCAGCGCAGTCAGGCTCTGGTCTCTGCGTGGCCATCTTAGCCCATCCCCGGTGTCCCAGCCGGGACGAGGTGCAGCGGTGTGAACCAGCCCATGTGGAGCAGGCTGGGGGACAGTGCAACGCAGAGGCTGGGAGCAGCCGAGCTCACATGAAGGCCAGCACCGGGGGACCAGCGCTGGCCATGCTCCAGGAGGCCGAAAAGCTGCTGCCTGCGGGGCGCTGCCACCAGCCTCATCCTCCCTGGAGCGGCGCACGTGCCCGGAGCCACGCTGCATGCCGTGGACCTGTTGCTCCCCGCATGAGTCTGGTCACGCACAACGAGGGCGCAATGTGGTGTCAGGCTGGCATGTGATTTCTCACTCATTGTCATGAATTTCACTTGTAGTAGCATGGATGCGAGCGGTGTCTCCTGCCCCTCACCCCCGCCGGGTACAGTCACTGTTAGTCAGCATCTTGGCCAGTCTGTCCAGCACTCAGTTTCATAGGTTTTATGAGCAAACATATTTCTCACTGAAGGCAATCTGTCCTGCAGTTGCACAAGTGGCAAATCAAGGTGATGATAGGCCCATAAAATCATGGGGACAGAGCCATAAAAGAATGTATCCGCATTGCCACTGTGCATGCCTGCAGGCTGCAGTCACATCTCAGTGGGGCTGTGACTGTCCCTGCAGTGTCCCCACCTGGTCCAGGGTTGGGATCCCAGGAAGACCTGGACATCCTGGGCCACAAATGGCCCCAAGATGCTGGGAAGGGGCTGGGCTGTGGCAGATGCCCTGCATCTGCAGCACATGGCACAGGCTGAACTTGCCTCTGAGCGTGGGGGCCATGGCTGGCCCGGCCTAGGACCGGAGTGGAGCTGGGCTGGGGAGGGGACATTTCTGCAACACCATGTCCTGCAAGGAAAGGGGAACCCACACTGCCCTCTCTTGTGTTGGGCTGGGCCAGGACACCTGTGCTGGGGGCTGGGAGGATTTTGGCATCTACTGAAAAGCCAGAAAAACAAGGAAACGAAACTTATATAAAGAAATCATTTGTAACATCAGGCATGGGGCCAGCAGCTGTGCCAGAACAGGAACCAAGGTGGGACTGGGCCATGGTGAGCACCTCGACACTGTGGGGCTGGGGTGGGGGTTGCTACAACTGCTGCGGGGGCTCCTGCACCTGCCCGAGCACGGGATACTGCTGTGCTGGGGGCATCAGGGTGCTGGTGCATGTGCGAGGGGCTGGAGGTGCTGGAACAGGGTGTCCCCCTGATGCCGGCACTGGGCAGGGCAGTGAGGAATCGAAACGAGCACCTGGGCTGGGTCCTACAAAGAAACTGCTGTTTGCCTGATGCCCTGCCCGGGCCCAGCACCTTGGCAGGCCTGTGCCGTCTCGCGGGCGCTGTCCCCACAGCCCCCACCTGCCCCTCCTGTCCAAACAGACGGGGCTGGTGTTGGTTCTGGGGCAGGAGCCAGCCTGAAAGGCCAGCCCTGCCCTGCACGTGGCTCTGCTGCATGCCACGCCGCTCTGTGCACCTTCTGGCCTGCGTTTTGGTGGGCTGTGGGTCCAGGGCCCTTTACACGAGGCAGCACGAAGCTGCCTGCAGCCCTGGGATCCCAGGAACCCCTGAGCTGGACCAGCACTTGTTGGGACCTCCTGCCCCCAAAATATACCCCAATAATACTACAGGGCTTTTCTCTGCAGCCCTGAGGGTGACGATCCTCCCATGCTGCCAGTCTAAGGCAGGAGCACCCCAATGTCTCCCTGGCCTGGAATGGTGCAGGGAGCATGAGGCAGTGCCAGACACGTGGACAGGCATGGCCTGGGCAGGTAGCAGACACATCAGTGCTGCACAGGGCCAAGGAGGGCGCCGGCCCAGGCTGCCAGCTTTGCCCTGGGCCATTCCCTGGGCAGGATTGGCCTCTGCTGACCCCAGCCCGAAGCATGGCTGTCCCGCTGGCCCCAGAGCAAGGACGGCTCTGCCCTGCACTCTGCCTCGGTAGAGCTGCAGCTCCTCTCTCCTGCCCCAGAGGTGGCTGTGGAGAACTCTGGCATTGCAGTTTATTGTAGGAAACCATGAAAATACAGCAGTTATACAGTACAGAACCCATGAGAAACTATAGCAGCTCAGATGGCTCCCAGGGCCGAAGTGCCACCCCAAGGGCCCTTGCGGTGGACGGTAGCCCCGGGGAGCAGACACATCTCCCTGCCCCGCAGAGATCCCTGCAGGCCCAGCCCACCCCCGCTGTGAGCACTGTGCACCAGCAATTTGGCACCAAATGGGGCAGTATAACAGGGCAGGGCTGTGCTGAGCATGTCCCACGGGGCTAGATGCCACACCAGCACCCACCACCCTCCGGGCCTGCAGCGGGAGCACGTGCAGAGCGCAAGGCTGAGGGTGCGGGCAGCAATGGGGAGGGTGCTCGTGCAGGCAGAGCTGGGCTGGCAGGCGCAAGGACAGGGGCTGTTCCTGTGCAACCAGGCCATGCATGAGACCCCTCCCGTGCTGGAAGAGCTGCTCTCCAGCAGAGGAGCGGAGGGCACAGCAGAGAGCAGCACCCTGCAGCCCCCAAGGAGAGCCTGAGAGCACCGTGGTCCCTCCTCCAGGCCCAGGGAGCTGCAGGAGGGACCTGGTGGCCAGATAAATCCATGAGCCGCATTGAAAATTAGCCATTTTAAAAAGTCTTCAACCCTCCTTACAGCCCAGCCTCCCCCCTCCCCTCCTCAGCTGTCTCCCCCACGCCAGACAGTGCCCAGCTACCTCCCCCCCACTGTCACCCCAACCAGCACATTCCCCCCACCCAGCACAGCCCAAGACCCATGACCCACTCATGCCCCACTCCCTGATCCATCTCTAGGGCTGAGCCATGGACTGACTCTCTGCCAGGACCTGTACCGTGTCCTCCCTCAGTCCTGCCCGTAGTCCCAGGTGTGAGCAGCCTCAAGCAGAGCTGGGAGAAGGGGCAATGGATGGGCGGAGGAGGGGACGGTAAAGCAGCCTCCCACCCTGTCCCACAAAACAAACACTTGGCCAGCTCTAAGCCATCAGCAGGGCTGGGTCTGCCCCTACCGTGCTTTGCTCCTGGCTCAGCTGTGCCCCCCGTTACCCCTTCAGGCCCTGGAGCTCACTTGGCAGATAGGAAGGGGTCACAGCAGACTCTGCGGGGAGCACAGGCATAGCTCAGTCCAGCTTGGCAAAGCCCCCGATGGTCACTTTACGCTCCTGCTTGTTGGCCACCAGCTCCTGGAGATGCAGGGCACCCCCTCCAATGAAGCAGAAGGCAGGACACACGGGCCCGGAGCAGTCCACGCCACATTCCCAGAGCCCACGGAAGGACACGGCGTCGTAGAAGCTCACCTTGCCCTGCTCGTAGTCCAGGCAGATGCCGATGCGTGGGGGCAAGGGCACTGTGCAGCCGTTGGGGTCACGAGAGGTGAGCGCTGACCCATGTGAGAGCAAGATCTTGCCCATGCCGATAGTCAGGAAAGCGTAGGGTGGGGGTGCGTCCACCGTTGTGTCTTCTGCTCCACTGTCGTGGCCACTGTCAGGGTCATACCTGTGGTGGGAGGACAGGTTTAGTCCTGGTGCAGGCACATGATGGATGCAGTGGGGTCCCCATACACTAAAGGGCCCTGTGGGAAGCCAGGAACTGGCTGAACACATCCACAAGGAGGGTTCCCCCCTCCACACTGCAGGGCCCCCATGATCCCCGTGATCCAGGACCAGCGCCTGCACCAAAGCCATGCTCACCTGGGGCTTACGACATCCTGTGGCACCTGGAACCACTCCTGCAGTTTGCTCTCCAGCCCTACGCCCACCTTGACCAAGTAGGAACTGGGATCCACGCAGCAGGCCCAGTAGTTCTTGCCCTGTGTGATGGCCACGTCACCAATGACCAGGTCGATGGAAAGGTGGCAACTGGTCATGAGGCGCTCGGCAGCAAAGAGCATGGGGATACCAGGGACACTGCGCACGGCACGCTGGTCCTTGCTGATGGCCAGCCGGTCCCGGTTAAAGCCCCAGCGGTTGTCAAGGAAGAAGTTCAGGACTGCAGAGAGGAAGAGAGCAGGGCAGGTGAGAAGGGAATGCTGCTGGGGATGAACTGCGGGGCAGTGAACAACATGAGCAGCTGGTAGGAGGAAAGACACACTGCTCTGAACTTCCCTGCCTGGTATGTGCTGGGGATCCCCTCACCTGGGGCAGGTGGTGTGTGCAGGTAAATGTCTTCACTGTACTCCCCAAACCCTGCCTTGTTGTAGCCCTTCACTCTGAGCACATAGACGCTGTCGGTGTCCAGGTACTCCACAAGTGTGCTGGTGCCACGCACCTCCTCCCGCCGCTGCCACAGCTTGAGCCCCTTGGCCTTGGTGTCTGTCTTGCGGTACTCCACCGTGTAGTGCCAAGCAGGCGGTGAGTGCTGCGGCAGCCGCCAGCACAGGAAGATCTGGTCGTAGGCGTAGGTGCGCTGTGTGTCGATGACAGGGGCCTCGGGCGCTGTAGGGAGAGGCACGGGCAGGCATCAGGCAGCGCCCTCCCTGGCAGGCGGGGAGGTGGCCAGACGCAGGGAGGGGGCATTCCGGACGGACGCACAACCAGCAGGAGTCTAGGGGGATCTGACTGCAGAGACTGTGTGTAGGCACCAGAGGAGAGAGAGAGTCAGGGAGACAGAGGAGCTAGCTGCTGTGAGGCTCCAGGGACCAGACAGGCTGAGTGCAAGTCGAGGGGAGGGACAGAAAAAGAGAGAGAGAGAGAGAAAGAAAGAAAGAGGATGGAGACAGCAGGAGAGGAGGAGGGTAAGAAGATGGGGATGGCAGAGTAGTGTGAAGATGTGAGTGCAACTGGATAGGGAGGCAGGGTGGGAGAGAGAGGCTGCGAGATGAGCGGATGGGAGGACAGAAATGGGGTGAGGAGGGGACAGGGACAGGAGGAGGAGCAGCAGCAGATGGAAGGATGGGGGCAGATCAGGGATGGAGGTTGGGAGTAGAGCCACCACCTGCCACCACCAGTGGGCAGGACAGGGATGGAAGAGGATGACAGCAGAGCAGGGATGGCAGGATGGGGCAGGAATGGGGATGAAGGGATGGAGGGATGGGACAGAGAGAGCAGGGGTGGCTCTGGGGCAGGGGAGTGACTTGCCTCGGTTACTTCAGTGACGACTCAGCAGCGGCCTCAGCCTATAAACAAAGAGAGGTAGAAGCAGGTCTGAAAAGTGTTGCCAGCCGGTCCTGGCAGGGCCCATGTGGCACCTGCCCTGGGGGAAGAGCGCCTGCCCTGCACGTGGTCGAAGGGCCTGGGGCCGCCTCCACTCAGTACTCACCCTCCTGTGGTGCGGCTGCCATGACCTGGCATCGCGGCCCTGCCTTTCTTGTCCCCTTGCCTGGCAGCCCTGGTGCAGGGCCAGGCAGGGGCAGGAGCATGGGGCAGGGATCACCTCAGGGCCTGCTGGGGTGGGGGTCATCCCTGACGGGGAGGGGAGTGGGCAGATCTCTGAGCACCTGCCTGGAGCACAGCCCTTTGCAGTGGTTAAAGCTCCGCAGGAGGAGACAGACCAGGTGGGCATGGAGTTGCTCTGCCCGCAGGGGCTGCACCTTGGCACAGGGCACAGCCGGTGCCATTGGGTGCCACAGTCCTGCTGTGTTTACCTTTGATGAAGGCCAGGTCTGTGAGTAGCTTTAGTTCCCTACTGACATCCAGCTGGAAGTGGCTGAAGGATGCCGTGGCCGCAGGTCGGAAGCTCTGCAGCGAGTCCGTGGCCCTGAGGATCCTGTAGTACAGGAGAACAGGGATGAGGGGATGGCACATGGGGGAAACAGGAGCCTTCTCAGGCCCTCAACGGCCTCCGCCTCATGTGCAAACGCCTCTAACTTGGGCACTGAGTCCAGGCACAAGCACACATCCATGCCAGGTCTCTGTGTGGTACCTGTTGTGCAGCTGCTTGGCAGCCTGGACGAAGCAGGGGTGGTCGGTCTCCTTCAGCACCTCCTGGGCATAGCCCACCATGCCTGAGTTTTCCAGCATAGCCTGGTGCTCTTGGATCTGGTAATGGAGGCTGGCCAGCCGTTCCTGCTGGCACTCCTCAATAGCCTGCAGCAGGGACGCCCGCTTCTCCTCCAGCATTGCGCACAGGCCCTGGATCAGCTGGGATACTTCCTCCTTGGCCTGTGACCCATTTGCCTGCCAAGCAGAGCACAGTCAGCTTGCAACATAAGCTGCCCTCCTTCCCCATGCCAGAAACACACTTGGGAACAGAGAGTGGACCAGCGAAGCAATGCCATCACCTGCCTGGGAAGACTACCCTCTGGGGCAGGTGAGCACCTTGTGCCTTTACCTCTGTGTGCTTTACTGTCTCCTCCAGCTCAGCAATCTGTGTTTGCACTGTGTCCTGGCTGCTCAAGATGTAGGCAATGCTCTTTGTCAGCTTCTCCTGCAAGGAATAGGGAGGAAATGAGGCCAGTTACAGCCAGGCCTGTACGCCCCCGATCCACCTGGAGCTAGCCAGCACAGAGCAGCATCAATGCTGCAGCAAACCAAGCCCCTGCCCCATCTGTGCTGAAAGCTGCTAGGAGAAGGGCCCAGCCTGAGACCTGATTTCCTTCCCATTGAGCCCTGCCAGCAGTGCCCTGCATCCCAGTGGAGGATCCTGCCCTCACTCTGTCCGTGCAGCCCTGTGTCCCCAGCAGCCCTTACCCTGAGTGCCTGGTAGGCGCTGAGCACTGGGGTGATCTTGTGGCTGGTGTGAGTGCGTCGCACGCGGCAGAGCTGGCACACCAGGCGCTGACAGGTTTTGCAATAGTGAGTCACCTCCTCCTTGTGCTCTGGGCACATCAGACCCTGCATGGACACAATGGAGTTCAGCATGGTTTTGCCTCCCTGTCTCCTCCTCAGGTTGCCTGCAATGGTGCCAGGAAAACCCCAAAAGGGAAAGGTCCAGAAGGAGAGGGTGCAGGGTGCCTGCATGTCCTCCAGCCCTTCCCAGTGCCCTCCAAGACAGCACGTCCATCAGGTTCCCATACGGGGAAGCCATACCTTGGGGCGGAAGGTGAGAGTGGGTGGTGTGGGCTCATGCTGAGCCTTCTGGGTCCCCCAGGGGTGGTAGAGCTTGAAGCACTCATTGCAGAAGCTGGACTTGCATTCAGTGCAGCCCTTGGTGGCCTCAAGCTGTGGGGGCTTGCAGAACTGGCACATGATGGCAGCGCTAATATTGATGGTCTGGCGGTACCGCTCCACAATCCGCTCCAGCGTCAGGTTGCGAAAGAGGCTGCCTAGGCCGCGCTCGCCCAGGTCCACATCCCGCTGGCAGGCCGGGCAGGGGAAGCTGATGGTCTGGGGATGCACGGTGCCCCGCTTCCGCCCGGGGTAGGTGCCAAAGCCTGCAAGAGGCCGGGAAGGGCTCAAATGCTGCTTGGCTCTCTGGCAGTCCCCAGCTGCGCAGCTCATGCCACGGTGCCCACACAGGGCTGGGCAGCAGTAGTCCCACCTCCCGCCATCACGCTCCCCTGTCCCCGCTGGGATGAACAGGACCCCTCGGCTCTCCCGGGGCGCGCTGTTCCCTCTCCCCCTGCCGCTGCCCACCTGACTTGAGGAGCCGGTCGAGGCGGTCGGGCTTGGGGACGCCGCGGCGGGGCAGGCGGGGGCTGCGGGTGGCGGGCGTGGAGGCGGGTGAGGAGGGCTCTGAGGCGGCGTCGCAGCAGAGGTAGCCGTGCTGCACCAGGACCTCGCTGGCACACACGTGGCACACGTTGTGCAGGCAGGGCAGTGCCAGCGGCTGCTTGTACATCTCCTTGCACACGGGGCAGATCAGCTCCCGCTCCATGTTCTTCATGCTGGTCTGCAGGGTGGGACAGGCCGAGCGTCACCACGGTGGGTGCGGGACGGGCCCAGGGCACCAGGGGCCCGGCCCAGCAGCCCACGGCCTTACAGCTTCCCAGTTCCCGTGCGCCCAGCCGCAGGGCAGCCCCGGGGGTCCCGGCGGCCGGGGCGATGGGAGGCCCCGGGGCCTAGGCCGGCCCGGCCCCCGCGGTGGCTCCACCCGCCATCGCCGCGGCCCAGTGCCCCCCCGGCTAGGCGCGGCCGCCGCGTTGCCATGGCGACGCCCCCTCCCCCCAGTGCGGCCGCCCCGGCGCGGCCCGGCCCCCCCCCCCGCAAGGGCCGCGGCCGCCGCGTTGCCATGGCGACGCTGCCCCCGAGCAACCGCCCCCCTGGTCCAGCGCGGCCCGGTGCTCCCCAAGGGCCGCGGCCGCCCCGTTGCCATGACGACGCCGCCCCGGTGCGGCCGCCCCCCGGCCCGGCGCGGCCCGGCGCCCCCCGCCCGCCGCTCACGCTGATGCGGACGAGCGCGTCCATGATGGAGGTGAAGGTCTGCAGGTCTTCGCCCTCGGCCATGACTCCGGGTCCGCGCCCGGGCGCCCGTCCCCGCGGCGGCGGCGGCGGCAGCAGCGGCGGCCGCGGACGCCCCGGTGCGTCGCAGGCAGCGGCGGAGCCGGGAGAGGGCGGGCGGCGGCGGCGCGCATGCTCGGGGCCGCCCGGCCGCGCGGGGGGGCGAGGGGGCGGCGGGGCGGGCGCTGCCGCCGCCCTGCGCCGCGGGGCGGCCTCGGCAGCCCCCGGGGGCGGTGGCCGGCTGCGGGGAGGGGGGCGCGGCGGGGGTCAGGGCACAGGCCAGCCTAGGCGACAGCGGGACTCGGCCTGTGCCGCGGGGAGGCGGCGGGCCAGCGGGGCGCTGGGATGGGCTGAGCGGGGCCGGGAGCGGGAGGCGGCGGCGGCGGCGGCGGCGGCTCGGGGCCCCGGGATGCCCGGTGCCGCTCGGGGCGGGCTGCTGCGCCGCGCCCGCCCGCTGGGGGGCGCGCTGGGCGGCGGCGGCGCTGCAGTGCCGCGCCCAGCCGCCAGGCGGCCTCGGAGCTCGCCGAAGCGGCTGTGCCCGCGGGGACGGGGCTCTTGCCTCGCGCATGCGCGCACCACGCCCCCCGCCGGGCTAATGCCGCCGTGTCCTTGCTGAAGCAGCTGGCGCTATGCGCATGCGCGGCCGGGATCCCCTGCGGCGGGGGTGGAGCTAGGGGCGGGGCCTGCGCGGAGAGCGGCGCGGACGGACGGGCTCAGGGGCACGCGGGCCGGGGGGACCCGCGGGGCATCATGGGTAACGGGGGGACCGACGGGGCACCGTGGGGCGTGGGGGGGCACTGCGGGCAGCGGGGGACCCGGCAGGGCGCCATGGGAATGGGGCCTCGCAGGGGTGCCATGGGAACAGGGGGACCCTCAGGGCTCCATGGGAACGGGGGGAGGAGGAGAGGGAAACGACTGGGCACCATGGGAACGGGAGACCCGCAGGGCACCATGGGAATGAGGCCTGCTAGGGGCGCCATGGTAACGGGAGACCCTGTGTGGCACCACGGTAATGGGGGACCCTATGGGGTGCCATGGTAATGGGGCCTGGTGGGGGCAGACGGGGTGGGGGACAGACATGGCACTGCCAGGAGCAACAGGGGCCCAGCTCAGCTGCTGCTCTGCCCCCAGCCGTGGGCACAGGCACATCCCTGGCGCTCTCCTCGCTGCTGTCGCTCCTGCTCTTCGCCGGGATGCAGATGTACAGCCGGCAGCTGGCCTCCACTGAGTGGCTGACCATCCAGGGCGGGCTGCTGGGCTCCGCACTCTTCATCTTCTCCCTCACTGTATCCTTTGGGGATGAGGGGCAGACCTGGGGGAATGGGGATCCCAGGCTGCCCTGTCTATTCCTTAATCCTGGTATCCAGGCCTTCAACAACCTGGAGAACTTGGTCTTCGGTAAAGGATTCCAGGCCAAGATATTCCCTGAGAGTAAGTGTCTGGCTGTGATCATGAGGCAATGGGGAAGGATGGTGAACAGCAGGAAGCTGTTTGATATACAGACCCAAGTCAGGGCTGTGAATGGCCTATTAGCAGGCATCAAGGGAGAATTGGATTTGTGAAGGAGCCACAGTGGGTCCACTTTTATGGTTACCTCAGCAATACCCTGTAGAAACAAAGAATCTCAACTCTAATCTGGGGGAAGACTCCACCATGATAGTCCTCCTTGAGCATTATCCCTGCTGTAGGTAAAGTTCTCTCCTGTTGCCTGCCTGTGGTCCTGACCCCTGCTACCCTCAGGCTCAGGCTGATGAGTTGGGATTGTGCAATTATATCTTTGATCTCTCCATTTTTTCCCCTACAGTCCTCACCTGCCTCTTACTGGCTCTCTTTGCCTCTGGCCTCATTCACCGAGTCTGTGTGACCACCTGGTAAGTCCAGAGCCTGCCCTGCAGGGAGGGGTGGGGAAGTGGCTTAGAGACCCTGACAGGCTGTGCCTGCTGCTGGTTGGAGGCAGGGGCACCAGCAGGGCAGAGACCAGCGGCCTGCCCTGAGCTCCTGCAGTGACCAGCACTGGGCAAAGTGGGGCTGACAGTGCAGCCCTGCCGCATTCTTCCCCCACAACAGTGCAAGGGGTGCTGCCAACTAGTCTGTTCTTTCCTTTTCTCCCAGCCTCATCTTCTCCATGATTGGCCTCTACTACATCAACAAGATCTCCTCCACACTCTACCAGTCTGCAGCACCTGTAGCTGTTCCCACCAAAGCTGTTGGCAAAGGCAGGAAGAGGAATTGATGTCCCATGGCCCCTCTCCAGGCGTAGCCCCCTCACCTCTAGCCTGCACTCAGACTCTGAGCCAACCAATAAAGCAGTCTCTTTGTAACTTCTTGTCTACAGCTCCTTCAGGTTGAGTTCCCCTGGCAGCGGCTTGGGGCCCCCTCTTCCAGCTGGCAGCCTGGCTTTCTTACAGTGCTTTGCATTCACACACACTGCCACAGAATTGTCCTGGCTGCTCTTCCAGGTGCAAACTTGGCTGTAGTAGAGCCTGGGGTGCGTTTTTCACCCTGCTGGGGCCTCAGGCAGGGTGGGTGGCACAGTGGGAGACCAGTGAGAGCTGATGGGCTGGTGTTGCTCTACCTCTGCAAATCCCAGCCTGCTTGGGTGGTGGTGGGGTGGGGGGGTGATGACAGACATGCTTCTTGGTGCTGACTCTGCCTGACCCTGCAGGGCCCTCTGCCTCCAGGGACAGCAGCTCTCTGCCACACTCCTGGGGAAGGGTCAGCAGGGATCACCGCCCTGGGCTGCAATTAGCTGCATTCCTGGAGAATCCACACCTCGCTGCTCCTCACTGTGAAGGGGTGCATGGGCTAGGTGTGTGGCACCATTCAGGGCCTCCTGCTGGCTTGGGTGCTCAGGAGAAAGAGATTTTTATCCTCAGGACAGCACTCTCTCTCTCTGTAACTTCATCAGCAACCAGAGACAACATATGCTGGTACTGTGAGCAGTCCACACATCTTCCACGGCCTGCTGGGGCCATCTCCCATCCACATCGCCAGCTGCTGCACGGTGCTTTCCAATGTGGTGAACACTTTCTGCCCCTGCAATGGGTTGGTGCACGGTCGGGGAGGCTGAGTGGGGTGTGTGGCTGGGGGTCAGGGGCACGCGTGAGCCCAGCCTGTCTGGAGCAGCCCAGACAGTCTGTGATTCAGCACCCAGGAGGGACAGGAAGCTGGGCTCTTCCCTGGCGCATCCCTGGGCCAGCAGAGTCTGGGCTGGGAGGCAGCCCGCAACCCCCCTCTCACCCAGCTCTAGCAATGAAAATGTGCTGACAAGGTCTGTCTAGACCTGTAAGGCAAGGAAAATCCCATCAGAGCCAGGCAGGTAGGAGCAGGCTCTGGCTCCAGGAGGGGATCAGCCTGGCTGGGTAGAGCTCTGTGCAGGAGCCTCCTCTGGCTGGGGGTCCCTGCAGAGGAGGTGCGCCAGTGCTCCCAGCCCGGCCGCAGGGCTCTTCCGCAGCTGCTTGCATCCGGTGACGGAGGTGTCGAAGAAGCGCAGGCTGCGGAGCGCAGCCCTGCAGCCCCTGGCCCCGGCCATGCTATCCAGGCCACCTGGCTGCCATCCTGCTCTGCTCCAGCTCTGAACGTGGCTTGCAGGGAACGGCCACAGCTCGGTCAGTGCTGGCGGCGGGAGAGAGCCCTCCACGGTCCTCGCCACGCAGCCCCCGCCACGCACAGGCGGCGTCTCTGCCGTTCCAGCCAGGGGGACCCGGGAGCTGGGGGAATCCTGGAGCCCAGGGGACCTGGGAACCGGGAGGATTGTGGAGCCGGGGGGACCGGCGGCTCCCGGAGCGGGCTGGGGCAGGGGCCGTGGGAGCGGCTGGCGGCCGAGGCCGGCTCCCACGCCTGCCCGCCGGCCGGGCGCGGAGGAAGCCAGGTGCTTCCTGCCGCCGCGGCCGCCGCCAACAAAGCGCGGCGGCTTCCTGCGGCCCCGGGGCCGCCGCGGGGCCCCGCCGCCGCCCGCAGGGGGCGCCCCGCGCATTTGGGGTGGGGGAGGGGGAGGAAAGCGGCTCGGCGCAGGCGCAGTGCTACGTGGCACAGCGCCGCTGTGCACTACAGCTCCCAGCGCCCCCCGCGCTGGGCGGCGCGCACGGCCGACGTCATCTCCGCGACGGAGAGAGCGTGCGGGCTGCGCCGGACTAACCCAGGTGGGGGTGGGGGCCCTG
This sequence comes from Rhea pennata, assembly GCF_028389875.1. NCBI lineage: Eukaryota > Metazoa > Chordata > Aves > Rheiformes > Rheidae > Rhea > Rhea pennata. Next base: position 275,577 of record NC_084693.1, read on the forward strand.
AGTCGCGGGGGGACCGGGACCGGGACCGGGACCGGGACCGGGACCGGTTCAGGGGGAGTGCTGGGGCCGGGATCCCGCCAGGGGTCGCTGCCAGGAGCTGGGTTCGGTACCGGATCCCGGCCGGTTCTGCAGGCCCTGGCGGAGAGTCGGTACCGCGATCTGTTCGGGAGGGCCCGGAGGAGGGTCGGTACCAGGTCCCACCGCGGCTGTGCAGGGCCTAGAGGAGGGTCAGTTCCAGATCCCAGCCCGGTTGCACAGGGCCCCCAGGAGGTCTGGTGCTGGCATAGGGTGCTGGGACGGTTCGGTCCGGTCCAAGTGCTACCCCGGCTCACAGCCCTTCTCTCCTTCTGCAGGCCGCCATGACCAAGCTGGGGCAGTGGCTGTGGGGCCTGGCCCTGCTGGGCTCTGCCTGGGCCGCGCTAGTTCTGAAGCCGCTGGGCCTGTGGGTCCCGCCGCCCTGCCACCAGATCCTGCTACCCCTGCCCATCTATCTGCTCGTGGCCTTTGGCTGCTACTCCCTGGCCACCATTGGCTACCGCCTGGCCACCTTCAATGACTGCGAGGAGGCGGCTGCCGAACTGCAGGAGCACATCGGGGCAGCGCGGGCCGACCTGCGCCGGCGAGGACTGCAGTTTTGAGTGTGCAATAAAGGCTGGCAATGGGGACCGCCCTGGAGCATGCGAGGGGTCCCTGCGTGCTGGCGGCGTGGAGCGAGGCCACCCTGGGTTGGGGGCCAATGATGCTGGGATGGGGCTGCATAAGCCAGTGCAGCTCCTGCACAGTGGGGGACAGTGTGAGAAGGTGACAGGGGGCTGCAAGCAGAGGGAGGGTTTCCCTGGCTCTCCATGCACAGGCCTGCTTGTGCCCCCTCAAAGGCTGCAGGGGAGCTGCTCGGCCTCAGCATGGCCTTGTTCAGTCTTGGAGCCCAACTGCAGGGTGGGCACATTCCCTGTTGCCCCTCACATGTGGTTCCAGCTGCAGAGGATTCATCCTGACCTGCTGGCCCATCTTCAGTGGGAGGAGGAGAGAGAGAGTCAGGGTGGTGCAGGTGGCTTAGCCTTTAAAATGCAGAGTGCCTAGAGCCTGTGGTCTCCTCCAGCCTGCTGGAGCAGCTGAGCCTGTGCCCAGGGCTGCTCCTGGTTCCTGGTGAAGATTGACGTGCGGTTGCTGCCCAGCCCCACACCTTTTGGGAAGCAGGAGGCAGCTGCTGGCTCCGGAGCACTGTGCAGGCTCACCCTGGTGTGGTACTGGGAGGAGAGGAGCAGGGGCCTGCTGTCGGGCCAGTGCTGCAGTGTGCCTCCCCCTAGTTGGCGCCAGGACCCTCAATGCTCTCCCAGCTGGGAAGAGCTGTGCTGCTGGTGACGCATGCCGGGGCCTGCCTGCCTGGCAGCCTCCCTGGGTGCTTTGCATACCAGCCAAAGGACTTTCTTGTTTTTAATTATCGGCTGCACATCCTTCTGCAAAAAAAGGAGCAGTTGGTATCATAAGGGAGGACTCAGGCTAATTAGGAGGAGCAACTAATTAGCTGTTTCCTGAGCAGCAATGGCAGGGGCCATTGCTGCTCAGGAATGCAAGGGGGGCAGCTGCTGCCATCTCGCCCCAGCGTGGCTGTTGGGTTGTGCCATCCCTGGCTTGTTGAAGTGGTGCCTCGACGAGCCATGGCCTCGGCTGCAGGGAGCACACACAGCCCATAGCGAGGCACGTTAGGGGTTGTAACGGGATGGACTGACGGAGATCCCTGCCCTGTCCCGGATAGAGGGCAAGAGCCGCAGCCCTGCCACAGGTCAGCTGGCAGCAGCATGGCGAGAACCTCTCCCAGCCTGGGCACGTGTCTGCTGCAGGCACTCACATCCCCAGCGGATGCTCTGAGCGTCCTGGCCTCGCGCACGGGAGCAGGCAGTGCTGCGGCTGCTCCTCCCAGCTGCTCGTGGCACTGCCAGCCGGGGCGACCAGGTGGCAGCCAAGTTTCTGCCCAGTGCGTCACTGGGGGAAGCTGCCCTTCTCTCTGCCACGGCTGTCCTCCAGCACTGCTGCCGCAATCTCCAGCCGGGCAGGGTGGTGGTGCCATCCCCTATAAGGGGGCAGTCAGGAGGGCAGGTGGGTTCCTCCCTGCTGGGAAATGAGTCTGCTGAGCCTCTGCCAGGGTGTGTGCCCAGGGGGCGAGCGCCTGGGGCAGAGACACCTGCAATCGCAGCTGTGAATGTCAAGGGGAACACACCAAAGGAGCTTCCCTGAGAGCTAAGGCTGTGCAGGCCACAACAGCAAGATGTAGCACGCCAGAGAGGCCCAGCAGCAACAGCAGCTGGGGCGCGCTGCAGCACGGCTGCTGCTCGAGGCTGGGTGCACTGGAGTTAATCTTTTCCTCCAGACACTGTTCTCACTCAGGCTCTGTTTTTGTCACAGCGGGGATGCTTGCCTGTGTATGGATTTTCCCCAGAACACATCCCAAGGTGTAATAAAGTGTGAGTGCCTGAGCGGTAGCGCAGGCTCAGCCAAATTCCTGGTAACTACTTCCTTAATCCCACCCGCGTCATCCGGGCTGGAGGAACGTGCCTGCACCAAGTGACCTGGCGGTGGAGGGGGCAGGGAGGCTGCCATGGGTGAGACTGAGCTGCTGCGCAGGGACAGCGTGCGGGGGGGGGGGGGGGAGGGCGGGGGGTGGACTCCACCGTCCCCGGGGGCTCCCGTTTCGCACAGTTCAGGTGTCTGGTGTGTAACTTCGCAATCGGAACTTGCTCCTGTCCAGCTGATGATGCAATTGCCTGATAACTTCATTCCAGATCATTGTTAATTCATTAATTGAGTTTGATTCCGTTCCAGCTTATCGCCTTGATTTGATGTGCATGTTCAATTGTCGTGGCTTTTAGGATGTTAATTGATTAGAAGTTTGCCTACATGATGGCTGGTAGCAAGTGCAAGCTGCAGAAGTGACTTTTCTTTCTGCCTTGCAGCTTGTGTTGCCTGTGCTGGAGTCGGATGAGCCGCTGTCCTGCACCCCACAGCCCCCCCCGCCGTGCATCTCAGCCTTGTGCCTGGATCGGTGCCACTGCTGATGAGGCCTCCAGCGAGGAGCTGGTGGTCAGCCCTGAGGCAAAGTGGGTGCAGGGCCAGGGACCGTCCCGTCCTTGGCGTCCAGCACAGCCCAGCAAGGGAGGGTACAGCAGTCAGGTACTGGGAAGAGTCTCCGATTTATTAAAAGGCACTTTAAATCCATACAAAAGAGATTCAAGATGCCCCAGCTCCCTGACCCCTGTGCTGAAGGCGGATTCCAGCAATGAGGAGTGACATTCAGGGTCCCGGTGCCCCGAGTGGGTGGTGGTGCACGTTGCTCCTGTGCTGCCAGGGTGTTGCTGGAGGGGCCGAGGCTGCAGGCTGCCCGATGGCAGCACCCAGTGTCCCCTGGATGGGGCCGAGGCGGGTGCGGGGACGGAGGCACGGGGGCTCCTGCCGGCTCCCTCCTGGGCTGGCGGGTTTTGCCTCACGCGTGCAGCGATCTGTAGGGCTTCTCCTGTGCCGGTGGATACCGCCAGAACAGCCAGAACCGCAGGACGCTGGTGACAATCCCCGGCACATTGGGGACCTGTGGGAGGACACGGAGAAGAGCAGCTCTACCCATCTCGTGGCACTCCCATCGCTGCACTCCCCCACTGCCGCTCCATCAGCCCTGCGTTGCTGGGGGAGATTTATTGGCCTTATACCATCTAATTAATTAAAATCAATACTCATCTCTGTGAGCCTAGTCACGGGCTGTGCCATGTGACACGCATGCTGCTGGACAGGACCCGGCCCAAAGCCAACCGCTTGGCTGAAAGCCATGGGGGGAGCATGCAGCCCGGCATGGGGCAGGGGTGCTTCCTCACCCCCCCGCCCCACCAAACGCCCCACACACCGTGATGTAAGGGTCACGGAGCTGCACGCCGTACAGCGTCCAGCTGGTGGAGGCCAGGAAGGTGGTCACGGTCAGCGGGAAGGATAGGCAGCGCGTCGACCTGCTCCGGATGATCTTGGCCTGAGGAAGGCAGGGGAGAGCTGCAGCCCGGGCGCGTGGCTGGCCGAGCAGGGCCTCCCCTTCGTCCCCAATGCCCTATGCACCAGGTCAGCCAGCGGTGAGAGGTACATGGTGATGGTGAAGACGCTGCAGAAGAGCCCCAGGTGCGCCAGGCGGGTGCCCATGTCGGGGATGAGGAGGTTGAAGTAGCAGTAGCCAGCGACCAGCACTCCCAGCAGCACCAGGCTCCGCAGCAGCACCGACCTCTGCGGCAGAGACGGGAGCACGGTCAGGCAGTGAGACTCCCCCTCTCCCCCAAGCCCCAGCCACCCAGACAGGCCAGCACGCACCTTGGCAGGGCTGTAGTAGAAGTACACCAGGATGTAGAGAGTCTGCAGCGCGGCGCCCACGGTGTTCACCGCGATCAGCGTCCAGTCCTGCTTCAGGCAGCCGTACCCCAGCCAGCTCAGGTTGCTGCAGGGCACATGCCGCCAGGGCGCTGGCACCGCTGCACAACCGTGTCTCCCACCTGGATGCAGATATGCAAGCCCCCCCCCCGCGCTGGGGCATGTGCCCCCTTCCAAACCCCACATACTTCACATCGGTGGTGAGGAAGGGCAAGAACTGGATGTTCTCCACACTCTGTGTCGCAAACATCTGGCGCAGGTCTGACCTGGGGAATGACGACGAGGCCTCCTGGGCATCTGGCACCACCGTGTGGAAGGGGGCCTGTCCCAGAGCCTCCCCATTGGCCCATGGAGCCCCAAAACTGACCCCCCCCCCACCAAACTGGCACCCAGGGCACTCCTGAAGCTGAACCACGAACTCTCCAGAGCAAGCCCTCCCCCACAGGCCTCAACGCACCTCCCTAATATTGCACACACCCACCCACCCCAATGTACCCCTGAATCTGACCCATAGATTCCTCATAGCAAGCCCTCTCCCATGGGTCCCAAAGGACCCCCATAGCACACAACCCTAAACTCCCCAAATGCCCCCCCCAGTATAACCTTTGACCCTGACCCAGTGTGCACCCCTAGTGCACCCCTACTGCCACTTGCCAATGGCCCTGTATCCCACAGCACCTCCTCAACATGCCCACACACCCCATTGCACCTCCCCTAACACACCCCTCAACATGCCCCAACACATACCTAATTGCACCCCCTCCCCAAAATATACCCCTATTGCCTGAACACATGGCTAATTGCACTTCCCGACCACACACCCCACCTGAGGCCCTGAAGTTACTCTAGTGTACCCCCCCCAAACTTGCCCCAATACATACCCCATTGCACCCCACTCACCCCCATGGTCCCTAATGTACCCCATAGCACCCCCTGAACATGCCCCCAATAAATGCCCCATTGCATCCCCTCCCCCCCCCAAGTCACCCTCCCCAGAGATACTCAAAATACCTTATAGCAACCCTTGGACTTGCCCCAATGCACTCCTCATTGCCCCCCCTACCGAAGAACCCCTTACACCTGCCTCAATGCACTCCCCAGAGCACCTCCTCCTCCTCCCATCCTTCTGAAATGGCCTCCAGCGTACCCCCAAATTTGCCCAAATGCCCTCTGACAACACCCCCTATCCCAAAAGCAGCCCAATATACTCCTGTACTTGACCCAATAGAATTCGCGTAGCGCCCTGCCCCACACCAGCTGCTTATGCACCCCCCCCATACCTACCCCAGTGCGTGCCCAATTCACCCCCAAACACCCTTCCAATGCCCCGAAAGTACCCTTGTGCACCCTCTGGACTTTCCCCAGTGCCCTCCTCATCACACTCCCGAGGATGGCCCTGCCCTCGGCCTGCCCCAATGCACTCCCCATTGCACCCCCAGCCCCACAATGCATCCTCTGGCCTTGCACTCCCCATTGCACACCCAACCCCCAAATGTACTCCCTGGGCCTGCCCCATTGCACCCTCAGCCTCCCCAGTGCACCCCCTGGGCTTGCCCTATTGCATCCCTAGCTCCCCAATGCACCCCCTGGGCTTGCCCTAATGCACTCCCCCATTGCACCCTCAGCCTCCCCAGTGCACCCTCTGGGCCTGCCCCATTGCACTCCCATTGCACCTCAGACCCCCCACCCCCGCCGCCGGCGACGGCGCCGCTCCCGGAAGCGGCTCCGGGTGGGGGTGGAGTCGCCCGTCGCACCCCCCCCCGCCGCCGCTGCCGCCGGGACCGGAGCCGGCGGCGCCGCGCGGGGGCTCACAGGCCGGTCCCGAACATGGCGAGGGTGCAGGCGAGGCAGGCGGCGGCGAGCAGCGGCGGCGGGGCCATGCCGTCCGCGGGACCGGGACAGCGCGGCGCGGCGGCGCTGCCCGGGGCGGGGCGGCGGCGCTGTCGGGGGAGGAACCGGCCGCGGCGCCGGCCGCCCCGACACCGCCCCGACGGGCGGGACCCGCCGCCCCGGGCAGCGCCAGCCGCGCCAGTCCCGAGCGCGTGTCACGGGGTCCTCAGCCCCGCAGTCCCAAGTCCCGGGATCCCACATCCTTGTGATCCTACGTTCCTGGTGTCCTGCATCCCCAGGGTCCTGCATCCCTGCGATCACACATCCCTGCAATCCCCAGCTGTGGGATCCCAATTCCCTGAGATTCCACATCCCTGGGATCCCACATCTGCAGAATCCCAAACCCCTGAGATCCCACCTTTCTTGGCTCCCACATTCCTGGGCTCTCCCTGAGATCTCACAGCCCTGCAATCTCACACCCTTGGTGTCCCACATCCCTGTGCTCCGTATGGCAGCTGGGCCTGTCCCCAGCCCACGGAGCAGCAGCAGGAGGCCAGGCTGTGCGGAGCGCCCTGAGCACCGCGTATCCGGGTCCATGCAGGCTGTGACAGGCGTTCACAGCGAGGACCTGAAGAACGGCAGTGTGCACTGGCATCGTTAACACACGGTAACAGCATCACAGCAGAGCTATCAGGGCCCTGCAGGAGGGGACTGGCCTCTCTTGCCCTTGTCCCCTTCCTTGTCCTGGCCTGTTTGGTACCCTTTGGGCAGCACACAGCATTTACTGGAGGCTGGGCAGCAGGAGGGAGGACTGTCTTCCCCCCCAGCCCAGAGGGGCCTTGTGGCTTCAGGTAAGAACCAATTGTACTGGCCTTTCTAGGGCACTTTCCACTTCAAAGTCCTCTGCAAACACCAGCCAATTACTTACTTGGCCAGTGCTCAGCAGAGGGGCAGGAGCCCACTGTCCCAGTCCAACCTTAGCAACCAGGATGGCTGCAGGCCTGGGAGCTGGGATCTGCAGAGCAGGGTCCATCCTGGAAAGGCAGCAGCCACAGATGGGACTTCTCCCAGGGCCAGGCCGTTGCTGGGGCCAGCATGGGCCTGGAGCAGGCACCTGCAGGGCCCCACTTCGCTCCCCCCAGCTGGCCCAGGCACTACAGCATCAGCTCAGTTATTTATTCAAGACAAACGTATAAAAATTCCAGTGTTAGAAAGCTGTACAAATAGCGAGGCAGTCAAAATGCCCCACACTGGCCCCGTGCTGGGGTACTTGCCCCTCCGGCACGGGGACACAGGATCCGAGACCCACAGGGCAGAGGCCAGCACCAGCCCCGCAGAGATGTCGTGGGGTGCAGGCGGGGGCCTGCAGGGCAGTAGTGCTCCGTGCTGCGGGAAGGGGGTCAGCTCCCGCTTCCCCGCTCTGCTAGCTGCCTGGCATCTCCGACATTTACAGGGCTGCTGCTCCACATCGTGCTCCCAGTCCTGCAGCCAGGCTGCTCGCGAGGCCAGCGCTGTGTCCCTGCCTGCAGGACATGCTGTGATGCAAGCCAGTGGTGTGCAGGGACAGGGTGCTCAGCGCCTGTGGCTGGGGGTGCCAGCCCCCTAACCCATCCAGTCCTCTGCTTGGGGCCAGTCTTTGGCTGCTGAGAGCCCCCTTCCCACATAGGCAGGGCACCGTGTGGCTCCTCATGGGCTTTGCAGGCTCAGTGCACCTTCAGGGGCCCCCTAATACTGACAAGTCCTCGGTTTGGCAGGATGCGGCCAGGGCCAAGTGCCATGGGGTGCACGAGCAGGACAAAGCGGGCAGGCGCCCGTGGGCTGTTGACAGTCTGGGCATGGCTTGGTCTGTGCACCGCAGATCACAGCCCCTGTGGCACCAGGAGCGGCAGCAGGAGGCTGATGAAGGCGAGGGGGCTGCTGCCCCGCATGGCTGAGTTCTGCCCCACGCTCCGCAGCACATGGGCGGCCGCATCATCTGCAGGGAGAGAGCGGAGCTGTGAGGGTCCCCGAAGGATGCACTGTGCCCCAGAGCAGCGAGGTGCCAGCGTGGGCCCTCTCCCCACGGCAGCCCCCAGCCTACCTGCCTGGATCCTCCCCTTCTGCGTCACGGCTGGGACAGGCGGTGCCTGGGCTGGGAGCAGAGGGAAACAGGCAGGTAAGGGGCTGCCCCGAGACCCCCCGCGCAGCCCTGCTCCCGGCACATTCCCGGCAGGAGTGCGTGCGCCCCAGGCTGGCCAGGAGCCACGGCCCAGCCGTGACTCAGCCCAGGAAAGGCAGCACCGAGCACTGTTCCAGACCCGGCCAGGGAGGGCAGCACGGAGAAACCAGATCCTCACGGATACTCACTGGCTTTGCCGGCCACTGTCACCTTCAGCTTGAGGCAGGTTTCGCCATGGTGGTGAATCGGCTTGGCTAAAAAGTGAGAGACGGGGTCAGGAGGGGCAGGGGCAGCTGGGGGAGCAGGCGGCAGGCCCCTGCGCCACGTGGCCCCAGGCACTCACAGATGTAGTAGTAGCTGTGTCCCTCCTTGAACTCCTTGCCCAGGGTGAAGGGGGTGAAGCGCTGGAACTTCTCCGAGAACTTCTCAGGGCCGTGCAGCGCACTGGGCTTGTTGCACTCCCAGCGGATCTGCTCCTTGGAGCGAGGCTTGCAGGCCACGTACTCATCCTGCTCCACCAGGTAGAGCGTGTAGCGCTCCATGGCATGGGATGCCACGCTGCCCTCCTCGTAGTGTGGGCAGATGATGTCCAGGTAGTCATTGAGGCGCACCTCCACCGTGTAGTCACTCCGCAGGAACCTGCGGCCGGAGGGAGGCTCAGAGGGTGCTCGGGCTCGGCCCCGCTCCCCAAGCCCTGCTGCCGCTCTACGAGGCGGAGACACAGCAGAGAAAGCAGCCTGCCTTCCAGCTCAAAGTCCAGCACAGCGCAAACCTGAGGTCTGCTATTCCCTGCACGGATGCCCCAGGCCTGCCTCTCCTCCCAGCCATGGGGGCAAAAGGCACCCCCAGGGCCTGCCCCAGTCCCCCATCACCCCGTGTTGTGCCAGGCTCCCATGACGCCCTGCTTCCCACTGTGGCCACGGGAGGGAGGGAACAGGACAGGGCGCCGTGGGCCAGCCGGAGCTCCTGGGAGTCAGAAGCATGAGTGGCTCTCGCTCAGCGGCTCCCTGCGTCCCAGCAGCCCCTCGCAGGGGCACCCCGGGGCTGGCATGAGGGGCCTTGCAGGAGGCTCCCACCAGGGCAGAGGACGAACCTCCCTGCCGCGGGGGCTGCCGCCCACTGAGATCCACGGCCACCCACTGGGTCCTGCGGGACCTACACCCGGGCCTGCTGCCCCACGGAGGAATGGGGGGCTGCCCACAGCGGGGGCTGGCCCCAGGGGCGGCGCTGGGGCCCCTGGCCCGGGAGGCGGCGCACATCCTGCCGGCCGCGGCCGTGTTTGTCAACACGCTTCCCTGTGCCCCGGCGCCCGGGCTGGCGCGGCGCCAGCGCCGTCGGGGAAGGAAGAGGCCCATCTCCAGCGAGGCCCTGGGAAAGGAAGGGCCCCCCCGGGCCGCACCTGGACCCGGCACCGCGCTCCACGGCCGCCGCTCTCCACTGCCGCCGCCTCCCTGCTCCGGCGGAGGCACCGCGGCCGCCCGGCGGCGCTCGGCCTCCCCGGCCCCCTCCGCGGCCAGGCAGGGGCAGCCCAGTCCCGGTGGCGACGGCGCGTCCCGGCCCCGGTCCCGGCTCCGGTCGCGGCGCCGCGGGCCGCGCCCTCGGGGCGCAGCGAGCCCCGGCGCCCCCGCGCGCTGCCGGCCGCCGCGGCGGGGCCCCGACGGGGGCAGCGGGCGCGGCGCGGGCACTCACTTGGCGTTGGAGCTGTTCCAGAAGACGGTGTGGCGCTCGGCCGCCGCCGCCCAGCACAGCGCCAGCAGCGGCAGCCCCAGCAGGGGCAGCGGCAGCCGCAGCCGCTCCATGCGCTCCGCGGGGCTCGCTGGCGCCGGGCTGGGCAGCGCGCCCGGCCCCGGCCTTAAGTAGCGCCGCGCCGCGCCGCGCCGCGCCGCCCCCCGCCGGCCCCGCCCGCCGCACCGGGCCGCGGGGCCGCGACACAACAACAACACGAGCGCGGCGGGCGCCCCGGCGGCAGCGGTCCCGCGCGCCGGGCCTCACCGGGCTGCGCGCAGGCTGCCCCGGGCCCCGCGGGGCACAGCACCGGTGTGCGCCGGGCCTCACTGGACCGTGCATCGGATGCACTAGCCTCGCAGTACACAGAGCCAGGGTGCGCCGGGCCTCAGCGGGCCATGCATCGGATGCACTGGGCCCTGCGGGACACAGCACCGGTGTGCACTGGGCCATGCATCGGATGCACTAGACCCCGCAGGGCACGGCTCCGGGGTGCAACAGGCCGTGCGCGGGCTGCACTTGGCCTTGCAGTTCACAGCACCAGTGTGCAGCTGGCCTCAGCGAGCCTTGCGTTGGATGCACCCCATCGGGTGCAGCACTGGGGCACAGGGGGGCCTTACTGGACTATGCATGGGCTGCACAGAGCACAGCACTAAGCTGCAGCAAACTGTGCAGGTTGCACTAGGCCCCACTGTGCGCAACACCAGGCTGCAGTGGTCTGTGCACTGGCTACACCTGGCCCTACAAGTGGCAAGCAGCCCAACTGGGTACCCCCACACCAGGCACTGGGATCCCCATCACAGCTGTGCTGGCTGACCGTGGTACAGATTGGGCTCTCTGGGGATGGAGGATGCAGGGATGCAGTGGAAGGAGGCACAAAGGGCACCTGGGCTGTGCCTGGGCTCTGCTCCAGGTGGTGGCAGGGCTGTGACACTTGCTCCTGTGCCTGCACTGGCGGGAGGGTGCCAGGCGCTGGCCAGGCCACCCCAGCAGCGGGCACTTGGGGAGGCATCACGTGGGGGATGTGCGTGGCTCACACCAGGTCGCAGCACATACGCAGCTTTGCCGGGCTGCGGGGAGCCAGGGCAGTGCAGGAGTGTAGGGTCCTTCCTGTGATCCTGCTCCTGCCTTCCTGCTGGGGCCCCGCAAGGCTGGCATGCAAGGGCTTTGCTATCATCCCCCGTGGTCCTTGCTGTAGAAACTACTTTATCTGAGCTGCTTGGGGACATCAAAAACACCTGGATAAATGGGTGTCCAGGAGCTGGAGGAGCTGCTGATAAGGTGGAAGGGGCAGGGAGAGGCTGGGGGAGGTAAGTAAAGCCCTCCTCCTCCTCCCGTCCTTATCAGCTGGCTCTGCTCTCCCAGGGCTTTACTCCAGCCCCAAACAAACATTGCAAGGTTTCCCCACCCCATTTGCATTTGCTCTTGATTTATTTGATATTGTGAAATTTCCACCTACAAACTCCACTCTGCTGAAGTGGAGCTCTGCATCGCTGGGGGGACAGCGGGGCTGGAGCGGCTGCAGCAGGGGCATCTCCCTGGGCAGCAGCACAGCCTCATGCTATCTGCTCAGATCTGCCCCCAACACCGATCCATTCTTGTTAAGCCTTGCGGAGAGAGATACTTCACTGCTGTGTTGTGAAGTGATAACTCAGCCACATTTGCAAAACAACTTTCCTCTTGTTTATTACATAATGATCCATTGATTGTGGGTAATGTTGCATGCCTGACACGGCACAGGCAGCGCGGGGCTGGCTGCAGCCGGGCAAGCATTGCTCCCCTGATACACTGAAAGGTCTCGGGCAGACAGCAGCAGCACGGCTGTAACTGGAGAGCGGCTGCTGGTGAGCAGCTGGATCCAGCATCCCTGGCCGAGGCTCCTCCGGCGCTGCAGCGGAGGTAGCGGCTGCAGGTGCAGCAGCCCCCAAGGCCCCCACTGCCAAGCCTGGTGCACAGGCGGGGGGGGGACCTGCCATCCCAAGAGCTGTGATGACTCTGCATGAGGGCTCCTGCATCCAAGGCACTGGTGCGCCGGGGCTTGCGTGCAGGAGCGACACCCAGGAACAGCCCTGGAGTTGGCAGCCGGCCGGGATCAGTGGTGCAGGCAGATGGGCAGGTGCAGCAGGGCTGTACTGGAGCTGCTTCCCTCTCCTGCAGCCTTACTTCGCCCTGGGACCATGGTCCCAGCCACACACTGGGATAGGCCATGCTGATTTGGGGAAACTGGGTAAGGGAGCAGCAATGGTGGGGAAGGGGGCTAAGCGTACAGGTCCCTGCAGGGCAACCTGTCCTCCAGGGGAGGATGCACTGTGACATCCCTGGGAGCTGGGCCAGGGGCAGGTGCGTATGCACAAGGCCACGCTGTGGGGTGCCCAAGCTCAGTGCTGTGCTGCAGGGTGTCCATGCACCCGGTCATGCTGCGGGGTGCCCGTGCTCAGTGCTGTGCTGCAGGGTGTCTGTGCGTTAGGCCACGCTGTGGGGTGCCCGTGCTTGGTGCCGTGCCGCAGGGTGTCCATGCATGAGCCCATGGCCGTGCCGTGCTGTGCCATGGGGCGTGCGTGCGCAGGGCCACGGCCACATTACCTGGCACCAGCACGTGTGCCGGGGTCACTGCAGGCCGGGGTGGGTGCAGGCTGCCGCCGCGCACTGGCTGCCATCAGCAGGACAAAGGTTAGGCTCCGTACGCGCAGTAAACACGGGAGGGGAAAGGGCAGGCAGGGCGGGCGGGAGGCCGGGGAGCTGCGGCTCGTGACGGGCTATTTATGGTTTGTTGGATCAGGGCACCTAGGCACGCTCCTGCCCCTGCCCGGGCTGACGTCACCCTCGCCGGAGCCGGGGGAGGACGGGGACCGTCCACTCCGCGGCGGGAGCGAAGGCCGCGGGTGACGTGCCGCGCTGCTTGCGTGCGGCGCGGCAGGTAGCGATGGCTGGGGCAGCCCGACGCAGGGCCGCGCGTGGTGGGGCGGCGGGATGCTGCCGGCCCAGTCCCTGCAGCACCGGTGCTGACGCGCGTGCCGAGGAATGCAGCGCGCCGTGGGAAGCCCTCCCGGTGCTGCAGGAAGCACCGAGTCCCGGTGCGGAGCAGTGGCTCCCCGCTGGCTTCGTGCCCAGGGAGTGCCTGGTGCAGGCTGGCCGCAGCGTGCCCGGCGCCCGCCGAGCGGCTCGGTGGACGGACCCCGCGGAGCCGGCGGCCAGCAGGGCCGGGCGCAGGCCTCGGGCGGGAGGGACCGCGCGGGCGGCACTGCGGCCCCGCCAGGGCCGGTGACTTAGGGCCCCGCTCTATGCGCCAGCCGCAACGCGAGGGCAAAGGCGGGTGCCCCGGGCTCCCCGGCCGACCCTGCGTCATGGTGCCAGCCCCTCTCCGTGCTGGCTGGGGCAGGCGTCCCGGGTGTCCGGGGGAGAGAGGGTGGCATCCCGGTTGCAGCCTGCTCGCACAGTGCCGGGGGCACGGACATAGCCCCGGGCAGCCCCGCAGGGTCCCTGGCCACGTGGCACGGCAGTGCCACGGCAGACTCCAGCATCCCGCTCCCAGCACGGAGGCGGCCCCCTGGCAGGGGGTCCTGCTCCACGGCCGCGCCAGGCCCGCGAGATCCCGTCGGGGAGGTGGCGAACCCGGAGCCTGCCGGGAGCGCTCTACAGACCTGTCGGACGGGTTTGCCAGCTCTTTCCGCGCCCCAGACAAGCCCAGGCCAGCCAGGCCACGCGGTGCAGCCACCGCCCAGCGCTGCCGCCCGCCAGGCCCCCGCCGCGTGGGGAGGCAGCCGTCCGCACGGGGCGCAGCCGCCCACCGTGGGCTGCCATGGAGCCACCCCCCGCGGGAACCACTCTGCACGCCTGACGCCACGTGGCAAGGCATCCACGGACACCCCGGGGCACTCACCATCACCCCAGCGTGTGCCGGTGTGCCGGGCACGGGGCTCTCCTTGGCCCTCTCCTCCCCGGAGCACCCAGACACAGCTGGGGCCATGGGAACGAGCACCCGGCCTCCTGCTCGTGCCCATGCCGGTGCCGCCCTTACCTGCGGGTGCCACCTGCCATCCGTCCGCGCTGGTCCTCTCCGCCTGGCAGCACAGGGTCCTGCCGGACGCTCCCCTGGCTCCACCACCGCTGCCTCTGGAGGGGTCCGGCGCCCCGGCGCGGGAGGCAGTCCCGGCCGCGCCAACAGTGCCTCTGCGCCCCGGAGGCCGGCGGCACGTCGACGGTCCGTTCGCACAAGGCGGGATGGCACCTGGCGCTGCCTGCCCTCGGCTGCACCCCATGCTGCGGCTCCAGCTCCCGCGCCGGGGCTGCAGCCGCTGAGTCCCAGGCTGCTCCTGAGACCCTGCGCACAGCTGTGACATGGGTGGTGGGGCTTTTTTTGAATCCTTTTAATTTTTTTTTTTATTTTTTAATAGACTAAGAGCAGAATATGAAAATCACCAGCCAAAGCACTTGAAAAAAAGATCGAGATTGTTTTTTTTTTTTCCCCAAAAAGTGTCTGTGCGTTTGCATAGGTCAGGTCTTCACGGAAGACGAGGAGAATCCAACACGTTCGACTATGTACAAGCCAGCCTGGGGCTGGCGCCGCTGCCTATGGTACAGTATAGATATATCTATATAGTCGCTCTCTGTACAGTATGTATAGATCTCTATATAGGTATGTACAGGCCACCCGGCGCTGCTTCCAGTGCCTCCGTCCGTGGGGCCGGCCGGGCTCGGGGCTCTGCGCTGCGCGGGGCCGGGAGCGCCAAGGCGCGTCCCCATGGGGGTGGCGTCCGTGGGCCAAGTCCCGTTCACAGGGGGCACGCGCCCCGTGGGCGGCCTCTCCAGCGGCAGGGGCCCGGCGGTCCCACAGCAGCTCCAAGGGCCCCGCCAGCGCCTCCGAGCTAGGAGGCCAGCAGCATCATGAGGAAAAGCGCGGCGGCCACGGCCAGCGGCAAGTGTTCTCGCTTGGGGCTGGTGCCGCTGATGCTCTTCTCCAGCTTGGGGATCTCCGGGTTAAAGTTTTCTGCAGAGAGAGGGAGGTGGTGAGAACGGCAGCAGGGAGCAGGGCCCGGCTGGAGCGGCGGCAGTGGAATGGGGCGGCCGTGGGACGGGGCGGCGGGGCCGGCGCCGGCACTCACCTAAGTCCTCGATCTTCACCGCGGGCCGCAGGGTGAGCTGCGGCAGGGTGGGCGCCAGCTTCTCCCCCGCGTGTGACGCTGCAAAGGGAGAGAGGGGACAGGGTGACGCTCCCTGGCAGCCCCCCACCCCGGCGGGAGGGATGGGACCCGAGGGCCGGCCGCACTGCCCCGGTCCCTGCAGCCCCGGGGTGCCACTACTTACTGGAGGCGCAGCACACGAACACCTTCATCTTCAGGCAGGCTTGGCGGTGGTTGTGCGTCGGCGTGGCTGCAAAGCAAGTGTGGGTGACACCACTGCTCCGGGCACCCAGTGCTGCGGGGACCTGCTTTGTGCTGGATGCAGCAGCATCTGCATCCCACATTGCACCCTGCGCCCAGCTGGGTCCTGCTCCCGGAGGAGCTCAAGGGGCCCCAGGACTGCAGCCCAGCATGCCCTGGGATGGGGCAATGCACAGCACCCGCACCCTGCGCTGCGGCCCCTGTGCTGCCTCGCGGCATTGGCACTGCCTGGGGCACACTGCAGGAGCCACATCCCAAATCTGCGCCTCCATCAGCATCCCTATCCCGCATAGGCGCCTCCAGTGGCATCCTGCATTAGCACCCACATCTGCATCCCATCCCACAACCACATGGGCATCTGCATCCCCATCCCGCAGCAGCACCCTTGCCAGCATCCTGCATTAGTATCCTGCATTAGTGCCCACATGGGCAGCCACATCCCCACCCCACGATGGCATGGGCACCGGCGTCCCCATCCCGCAGCCCGGCGGCCCCACGCCCCACGTACAGATGTAGTAGTACTCCTGCCCGGCGTGGAACTCATAGCCCAGAGAGAAGGCGCTGTAGCGCTGGAACTTCTCCGAGAACTTGATAGGGCTGTGGGGCGCATGGGGACGGTTGCACTCCCAGCGCTTGAAGCCCTGGCTGGTGTTGCAGGTGCGGTAGCCCTCCAGGTTCACCATGTAGAGCACGTACTGCTCCATCCTGTGCTCAGGCACCGAGGCGTTGTAGTGCGGGCAGTAGATGTCCAGGTAGTCGTTGACGTTGACCTGCACGGTGTAGCCCTCCCGCCGCAGGCTGCAGGGAGAGCGGGGTGACAGGCTGTCAGGGCCTCGGCATGCCCAGCCTGCCGGGCACCGCGGCCACCCCTCGCCACCCGTGGCCACCCAAGCACTGCCCTGCCAGCACCCAGAGCCAGGGGCGAGCAAGAGGGGAGTGGGGTGGGTGTGGGGAGCAGAGAGCGAACCCCTTGCACTGTCCCACCGCATCCTTGCGGGACGGAAGGGTGCAGCCAATGCCGGAGCCGGCGCTGCCCCGGTGCCACCCTGGGGCACAGGCACGGGGAGCTGCAGTGGCCCGAGCATCCTTGAAGACCGGGGCAACTCCAGACTCTGCCTATCCCGGAGGTGCCGAGCCGCGTGCATGCTGCCCGCCCCAGAGAGCGGCCACCCACAAACAACCGAGAGGGTATTGGAGTAACCAGACACAGGAGAGCAGCGGCAGTGCAGAGCGACACAGCCAGAGACTGCTGAGCGCAGGAGCTCCCGAGCCGCTTTGCTCGCCCGCGGGGCCAAGCAGCCGAGACGCGGGTCCCTCGCCCGCCCCATGCCGCCTCGGCCTGCAGCCCTGCCGTGCGCCATGGCTCAAAGAGAGGATTTCTCACCCTGTTCCAGCTAATCCCGTTATTTCGTTAATGCTGTAAAGGGTGGCCCTGGGGGAGCCTCATTTACATTGATTAGGAGTGGCAATCCCCTCAGATCCACTCAGGAGAGACTCTGCCGGCTCCTAATCCGTGCCCGATTGAAATCCCGGCCGCGGTAATCCTTGCAGCCGAGCAGCCGCGCGCTGACCCGCTGCTCCCGCCAATTAATTACCAATTGGCGCCGCAAGCTGCTGGCTCCGCACTACGATGCTGCAGCAGCCCCAGCACTGGGCCTTGCCCTGGCAGCAGTGCCGGGGGCTCCTCTGCACCTCCACGCTGGCCCAGCAACCCCAGCCTGCAAGATCCTGGCCGAGCGGCCGTGCCCGCGTGGTGGCCCGTGACGCAGCCGGGCTCCCATGTTCACAGGCAGCAGCAAAGCTGCACGTGCCGGTGCCCCACTCTGGGTCCCCCAGCACCGGCACCATGCAGGGAGCCCAGGAGTCCTGCTGCGGCCTGGGGCACCCCGGCAAGCAGCGCCCCAGGAGCCAGGACACAGCACAGGGCTGCACGCCACCTACCAAACGGGCACCCGGTTCCGTAGCCTGTGCCGAAATGCCACGTGGCATCCGCAGGGCTCCGCGGCTGCTCTTGCCCCCATCCCAGCCCTGCAGCCCGGAGCCGCCGAGGCAGGAGCCCGGCACCACCGGCACGCCCGCGGCCGGCAGCGAGGTGCTGAGGCAGCACCCTTGCCCCGCGCGGTGCCGGCGACCTTTCATGTTCCACCTTTGATGTGGTGTGAAAGGGGGAGAGAAAGGCTTGTTATTAAAGAAACGGCCCCGAGCGCTGAGGAGAGAGTTGCAATTAAGCTGGTGTGGGATGTGGGGCCACGACGCCTGCGTCAAGCCCTGAGACGAGCCAGGGGAGGGTCGCTGGCACTTGCGCTCCCGCTGTGGCAACGGCAATGCCAGGACAGGCTGCAGCCCCCGGCGTGCTGTGGGAACCGCTGTCCTGGTGCAGCAGGGCTGCAACCCCACTCCTTGCTGCACTGAGATCCCCACAGACTCTCCTGTGGGGCCCGTTAGGAACGGCAGCTGCTGATAAACAGTCTCGCTAACGAGCCCGCTCCCCTGGGCCGGATCCCAGCAGTGCCGCAGTGGTGGGGACAGGGGACGCAGGGAGGCCCCCAGGGCCAGGTGTCGGGACCTGGTGCTGACTGCAAGGAGCTGGGGAACAGCTCAGAAGTGGGCAGCGCCGCGGGGCCTCATCCAGGAGCAAGGATGGGAGCATGCCGCCTTCCGTGCAGGATACAGGGTACGACCACCCCCAGCACCAGGACAGCCTCACCTCTGCCTGGCCTGGAGCACCGGTGCTGCTGCGTCCCTGCTGCGCTCTGTGCATGAACCGGCAGGATTTTCCAGGGAGGAGGTTGGGAACAGGCAGCCTCCTGGCCCCCAGACGCCACTGACAGCCAGACGGCAGAGGGCATGGGCTGCTGCGTCCCTGCCGGCCCCCGGCCACCGTCTGGGGAGCTGGCCGCCCCCAGCAACAGGCGACTGCGGTCAGGACGGTCTGCAGCGCTGGTGGGCGCAGACGGTGGCACTCCGGCTGGCGGGGCGCGCTGGGCTCCTGCAGCGCGGGCAGTGCCCAAAGGGTTAAGTGTGGGAGCAGAATGGGCTGCATCACTTCTGCACGACTGCGTTTTTAGAGCAGGGCTTTTCAAGGCAGCGGTACCTTCCATCATCCTGTCGGAGCTGGGCAGATGGATTTCCCCTGGCAGCACCTTCCTGAGCACAGCCTGGGCTCGGCGCCCACCGGCCGGACCCTGGCTACCTAGCAAGCCACAGCCGCCGGTGATCTAGGCGGCCGCTCTGCTCCCATCTGCTGCAATAAATCTGGGCTGAGTGCTGCACGATTGCTAATGCACCTCTATGGAGCGCCTGGTGCACTGCAGCACCGGGCCAGCTCCAGCATGGCCGGCGCACCAGGACCCGGCCCTGCGTTCCAGGAAGGGCCGGAGCTGGGCTCTGCATCCCATGCCACAGTGGGCACCGTCAAGGAGCAGGGTGCCCCCAACGGGGGTGACGGCCGGGTGCCCGCCCATTCTGGGATCCCTGGCTGGTCCGTCCCCAGCCTGGCCAGAGTCTTTGTCCAGCTGCGGGAGCTCTGCCCGCTCGGCACATCCGGGGCCCATCCATCAGCTGGCAAACAGGAAAGAGCCATTGATTTACACTTTCCCCTTTCAGTCACTCCACGAGCCAGCAAGAGGTGAAGGCACATCGATTGCCGCAGCTGGCCTGTGCCAGCGGAGGGGCAGGCAGCCCTGGCGCTCACGCACGTGCCCACCGTGGGGGGGACGACGCCAGCACTCCCCCGCCAGCCCTCGCCATGCACGCGGCACTGCAAAGTCACGGCAGCCAGACAGCCGCGTGCACACAGGCTGGCTCGCCCGGCAGACAGCACCCGCGCTGCGCAGCCCACACGCACCAGTGGCACGGCATCCTAGCACTGCTGCATGCACAGCTCCTGCCTGGTGCAGCTGCAAGGTGCGTGCACCGCTGGCATGCAGTGACCCCCGGGGCTGGTGCTGCTCCCTGCCCTGGGTCCCATGGGTGCCCATAACGCACTGCCGCGGCGGGCAGAGGGACTGTGGAGCCAGCGGATATGACTCCTGCCCCGTGCCAATGGCCACAGCTGCCTCTGAGCCCCCTGCATGTGGGATGGTGCCCTAACGCTGCCCGGTCTGCATTGACAGCCAGGCAATCCCTCTAATCTCTGCTCAAGCCCGCACCGTCCTGCTTTGCTAACAAGATCAATGAGGTTTTTAATTGGGTTTTAATTAAACCATCAATCTGCAACCAGTGACTCAATTACCAGCCCGGACAGGGGCGGGTGCCCTCAGTGCTGTTGCACCCCGGGACAGACCCTGCAGCCCCACGCAGCCACCTCTCCCGTGGGGTGCTCCCTCGGCACAGCGGCCCTGGGAGCCCCGCAGGGCGCTGTCTGCTGCCCCTAGACCGCCTGGGCCTGGTGCTGCCCCACGGGCTCAATACCCTTTGCCCTGGGGCAGCAGCTCCTGCCAGAGCAAGAGCCAGTGGAGCAGAACCCTGAGCCACCAGAGCTGGATGAACCTTACAGCCCACTCTCCCATGGCACGGCACAGCACGGCACACGCGGGGATGCTGCGGCTCGGATGCTGCCAGGTGGGGCTGGTAATTACGAGCTGGAAAAGTGTAATCATCACTTTCCCCACTTGCAGCCCAGCAGCTGGGCACACCCCGCGCAGCGAGAGCTGTGTTGGAGCGTGGGGACCTGCCCCATGCCCTGCAATGGCCCCTGGGCTGCATGAGGCAGAGGGTCCTGGCACACGGCATGACGACGTCCCCACCCTGCCAGTGCCACTGGCTGCAACGGAGGGATCCAGCACAATACGGCCCCGGGGCTGGGGCTCAGCACCTGCAGGGGAGGCGGGAATCCCAGCACCCCTGGACTGAGAGTAAAGCGCGGGCAAAGCTGCTCTCCAGCACAGAGACGCTCCCCCGGGAGCACCCGGAGAGGCTGCTCTCAAGAGCCTGCTCCAGCTCTTGCTGCTTGAAATACAAAGTCAGATGGATAAAAGCCACCTTTAAGTGCGGAGCGCGGCAGCTGCCAGCAGGGCTGCACGCGACGCCGGGCCCTTCCCATGCTCACGCACAGACACCCCCAGCATGCCTGCGCCTGGCCCCGCAGCTGGGGCTCACCACCCCCATTTCCCACCCACCCGCCACATGGCCGTGGCATGGGCCACGGCTGCCCCATCCTCACCCCGAAGGCCCGGGACGGAAGTGGTGGGTTTCCTGCCACTTCTCAGCGCGCAGAGCATTGCTGGGATGAGGCACTGGGAAACGGGCTGCTGGGGCAGACGCAGGAGTTGGGGCACCGTGCAGCTTGGCTCCTAGGTCACCCTGGGACAGCCAGGCACGGCGGCGGGGCGCCAGCCGTGCCTGCAGCCCTGCAGCCCGAGCTCCTATGCTGAGCCCATGCCACACCACCATCCTCTGACCCCAAATGCCAGCACTGAGCAGGATACAGCCCCCGACACCTTTGCCCTGTGCCACTCTGTTCCCAGTAAGCCTTGGGTACAGAGGGCAAGGATCGGTCTGCTCCTGTGACACTGGTGGAGTGAGCAGGATGGGGCAGGGCTTGGGCAGACCACAACCAGGAGCCTCTGCCGCTCCAGAGCCACCAGTGCTGCCTTCATGCCCCTGGCCTTTGCAATCCACTCGGGTGGCAGCCCCCGAATGCACCCAGCTACCTCTGGCAGCCTGCTCCCGGCTCCCACTCGCAGCCGCCTCTCCGGCACCAAGGCACCCCAAAGCTGCTGGAGAGGGGCTGCACGGTGCATCCCACTCAGCCCTGCACACCCTGCCCGTGCCCACAGGTCCCCTGCGGTGACCGGTGGGACCTGGAGGCACAGAGCAGCGCGCCGGAAAGGGACAGGATGCGGCCAGTGCCCGCTCCCCACTACAGGCTCCAACTCAACGTGCCAAGTCCTTTGCCGCCAGGCTGAGTGGGAGCCCAGGCAGTTAGCAGGCGCAGGGTGAGGGGCAGCCCCTCGCCACATGCCCCCGGCAAGGGGAGCCCTGGAGATGCCAGGACCGGGGCAGTGCAAGGCGCAATAAATTGCCGGGATCCCTGCTGCAGCTGGCATCCCCGGGGACAAGGCCCACAGCCGAGCCCTGCGGCGCACGCCCCTCTCCCTGGAGGGCCCTGCGGGTGCCATGCAGGGCTTGTTTATTGCTCTGATTGCACCGGGGGTGCTGGGATTTGCACGCTGCGGCCCAGGGAGCCTAATTCCCCCCATAATTTATCTAATCCAGACACTTTGCTGTGCGGCTATAATTGCGGCCGAGCTGCCGCACTGCCTAACAATAAATATCAGCGCTCTGGAGTGCCTGGGACACATCTCTGCCGCAGCCGCCCCCACCGCACTGCCTGTGCCCTGAGCTGGACGCTTGCAGACGCGCCAGAGATGCGTGTGCAGCGGGCGCGGGTGTCTGGCTGCAACACCCGTAGCTGGGCACAGGCACCACCAGCACCTCTCCAGGCCCCTCCGCTGCGCGGCAGCCGCCCACCACCTTGCACCCCCCCGCTCCCTCCCTGGGGGCTCTTGCAGGTGACAGGGTCAGTGCCAGGGCTTGCTGCAGAGGATGGGGTGCAGAGCAGCACCCCGTGCTCCCAGGAGGGTGAGGGTGGGATCCCTGTGCTGTCCTGCGGGAAATGCACCAAGCGGAGCCCACAGGCAGCCAGTGTGGGCATTGCCCACCCACCAAGATCTCAGCAATGTCATGGTGAGGCAGAGCCGAGCCCTGGGAGAGCCGGTCCCGAGAGCGGTTCTGGCTGGAGTAACGTACAAGAGGATGCCCAGGAAGGCGGCAGGGCGAGCCGACCGCTTCGCCATTGTGCTGCGCCACGGCACGGCACGTCTTACACACGCACAATTTATGGGGCCTGGGCTTCCGCCTCACAACACAATCTAAATGGGAAGGGAAGAAGCTGCCCTGGGAAGGCTCCCTCCCTGGACAAAGAGGTGCAGTGTTGGGGGAGCCTGGACAAACAGAGGAGCCCCCGGCCAGACATGCGGCCGGAGACGCTCCAGCTGGGCACATGTCCCCACCACACCCCTGACCGCTCACACCAGCGCACGGGCAAGGGAAGGGGAGATGGGGCATTGCCACTAGGCTGGGACCCCCAGCTCCACCCGTGAGCTGAGGGAGGGGGCCACGTACCCCAGCAGACCAATACACCCTGGGCGCAGCTCCCTTCTCCTGTGGTATGGAGGAGCCCAGCCCGTCCATGCCCCTTCCTGTGCCAAAGCCAGCATGGTGGCCTGGTCGCTGCCAGCATAGCGGTACCAGGTCTGGGCAGCTGTGTCACGGTGATGCCCAGGTGCTGCCATGCTCACTCGGGCAGCACGCGGGCCCCACGGCGCAAGGCATCAAGCACGCACCGTGCGTCTGGCTTCGCTTGCAGCCATCGATTGCCTGGGCTCCCTGCAGCTCTGCTAACGGCGACCACAGGCGTGACAGCAATTTTCAGATCTTTGCTTACAAATCGGATCGACTTTCCCAGCGGCAGCCCCGCAGCCCCCGCAGCGCTGCCCCGCGGGGCCAGGACAGGACGGAGCGGTGGGCCCAGCGGGCTTGGCGCCCGCCCCCACGCCCAGGCGGGCGGCAGGCGCGGGCTCGGGCCCAGCCCGGCGCCCCCCGGCAAGGTCCTGGCCGTGCTTGGGCCGCGGGGCAGGGCAGCGCCGTCCGCGCCGTCGGGGAGGTCTCGCCCCGGCGCCGCCGCCCGACCCGGCTCGGCGCGCCGCCGGGCAGCGGCGGACACAAGGGGCCCGGCCCCCCCCGGGGAGGGGGCGGGAGCAGCCCCGCAACGCGGCCCGGGGGGGCGCCCGCCCCCCCGCTGCAGCTCGGCCAGCCCGAGGGGGCGGCCCCCCGGCTGCGCCCTGCCCGAGCTGCCGCCGCCGCCTCCGCGGGAAGGGCGAGGTGCGGCGGGGCCGGGAGGGAGCGCACCGGTCGGGGCCGCCGCGCCGACACCGGCTGCCTGGGGTGGCGTTGTGGGGGGGGGGAGGGGGGAGCCCGCGGCGCGCGCCCCCGGCCCGCTCCCGCCCCCCCCGCATCCACCCCCCGCCGCCGCCCCCCGGTGCGCGCATCCTTCAGCGCCGTCCTCGGCGCCGCCGCCGCCGCCGGGCGCCGCCGCCGCGTCCTTCCCGCCTGTGCCCCCCGCCCAGCCCGCTGCCGGAGCCCCCCCGCCGCCCGTGACCTCCCCGCCGGCACTCACTGCAGGTTGGAGCTGTTCCAGTGCACGGCGTGCCGGTTGCCCAGGGCCCCCGGCGGCCCCCGGCCCAGCGGCAGCAGCAGGAGCAGCAGCGGCAGCAGGGGCAGGAGCGCAGCGAGCCGAGCAGCCATCGTGCCGCCGCCCGCCGCGATCCCGATGAATGGAGAGAGCCGCGCCGGAGCCGCCCGCGCCCCGCGCCCCCGGCGCCCAGCTCCGCCCCGCGCGCGCCCGCCACCGCCCCGCCGCGCCCCCGCCGCGCGCGCCCCCGCCGCGCGCCCCGGCCGCGCGCCCGCCGGCGGCAGCAGCCCCGGCCCGCGGCTGGCAGCCGGGGTCAGGGCGCAGCGTTCCCGCGGCCCCGGTGCCTGCATCCCGGGGGTGCTGGTGCTGGTGCTGGGGGGCACACGGATTCCCGAAGGCATTCGCCCACCCCCGGATATTAGGCAACAGGGAAGGAGTGGGCGGCAGGGCAGGCACCTTCCCGCCCGCCACGCAGCTGGGCACCCCGGATGCCCCATCCGCCCCGACCCGAGGAGCCTGCGAGGGGCCGAGCACCCACCCGCGGGCCGGGGCCATCAGGCCCCTGCCCACCCCGCAGTGCTGCCTCGGTCCCCCCATGTCCTGGGGAGGGTCTGTGGGGCGCCCAGGGCAGACGCGGCCAGGCGGGCACTCTCCAGGCGCTGCTGCCCCAGGGCTGCCGGGAAGGGGTCCGGTGCGACAGGCTGGGCGCCGGCACCCACCTCCCTGCACTGGCAATTTCCCGTAGCAACTGCCGCCTGCGCTGCACTGCCCCGAGGTCCCCGCGCACCAGACGCTCTATGCCCAAACACACATGTGCACACACAGGCGAGCGTGTGCATACCTGCCTGCTGCACGCTCGCACCTGGGTGTGTGCCCGCACTGCTGGCACGGATGGCGCCCAGCGAGCTGCAGGTCCCAGGCCTTCGGGACCACAGCCCCGGCTGGCTCTCAGCCCCTGTCCCCATGGCACGGCTTCGTGCCGGGCATGCACGACTCCCTCACAGCTCAACACGTGCCAGAGCCATGGGGCCAGGCGGGGGCTCTGCCTGGCACCCACCACACACCGGCGGCCCCAGGGGCCAGGCACCCATGGGTGCAAGGGGGAAGGGGCCAGCAAAAGCACACGGTGGACCAAAAAAGCATCTTTTAATTATTCATTTAGGGAAGTGAAGTGGAGAAAACACGACATGTGGAAAAGGGCCCTGGATGGCCGAGGCGGGGGGGGGGAGGCGCGTGGAGGGGCTGGGGGCCAGGGCTGGTGGCGAGGACACGGGCACAGGAGGCTCCATGTCGCGGCTGGCGGGGCACAGGGCCGGCTGCGCAGCCTGGGTTCCCCGGCAGCCCCCATGCACCGCGGTGGCTGCGGCCTTCCCACCGCTCTGGCCGGGCATCGCTCCTCCTGGAAGGGACGGAAACCGGCACGGCGCCTGCCGCCATGGAAACGCTTCGCTCGGCAAGCCCATGGCAACACACACCTCCACATGGAAACCCCCGCACGCGGCGACGGGCGCTCCTGCGCGGCAGCACCCCGCGCAGGACCGCGCGCGCTGCGGGCCGCCGCTGCACGTGCCCGGGGAGCCGGGCGCCCGGCCCGGCGGGGCGCGGGAGCATCCCGAGGGCCGCCAGCGCCGCGGAGGCCCCGCCGGCACGGGCGCGGAGCACCGCGGGCGGCTGTTTGTCACCGGCGCTCTGAGTCACCTCCCTGCGCCGGTGGCGGGCGGCCCCGGTCCCCGCGCAGGAGGGCTCCCGCTCCCCCGCGCGTGGCGGGCGATGCCTCGGCCAGGCCAAGGCCGGCAGGCGCTGGGGCCACCGCCAGCCGGGCACCTCCATCCTCGGGAGGACGCAAGCGGCCTTCACCTCCTCCGGCCACCCTGGGAGGGCCGAGGCGGGATGCAGCCCCCCCAAGGGCAGCGCCCAGGCTGGTCCTCACCGCGGGCACTGGGCCTGGCGCTGCCGTAGGTGCCTGCCGCCGGGGCAAGGGAACCCGCTCCGCCTGCTCTGGTTAATATTTAACCGCGGCTTCCTATGACAGCATGTCGCAACCGCAAAGCAGAGCCAGCATTCAATAAATCATCGCGCTGGGCCAGGAACCGAGGGGCGGGAGCGGGGGGGCGCCGGCGGCAGCACAGCGACCAGCCGAGCGAGAGGGGGAGCCGATAAATAATTCATTAAATAAATAAACATGGCGGGAGCGCAAGGAGGAGGCAGCCGTGTAACCAAGAACGGGCTCAGCGAACGAGGGCATGAAATATTCACCAGCCACACCTACACGTCCCCGAACACGCTGAGCTCAGGGCTCCCAATCCGCCAGGGAGGAGCCAGGCGCCGGCACGTGTCTAGACGGACATGGCAAGAACATGCTAATTGCACACAGCGCCGGCAGCCAGGGCTGGGCATGGGGACGCTGGCGTGGCACTGGCACTCGGGAACGCGCGGGCGGCTGGAGAGCCGGGCAGCGACCGGCGTGTGACAGCAGCTACCGGCAGCGCCGGCCTGTGCAAAGCGGGCAGCCCCTCGCACGCGAGCAGGCAGCAGCAGCAGCGCTCGTGCACGCCACGGGGCTGCTTGCACAACGGCCCCCCCCGCCCGCCGGCTCGCACACCTCCCGCACACCGCTGCTCCTGTGGCCCGCGCCAGGCACGCCGGGCTCGGCAGCCACCACCACGGTTCTCGCCTCCCGCTTCCTTTTCTATCCACGTGCCAGTCTTTAAATTTGAATGAAGGCCTCACGGATGGTCGCGCCGCGTCAGCGTCTCCAGGAGCTCGTGGCCGGCTCGGCTCCCAGCGAGAGCCGGGGGTGTCAGCACGCCCGTGGTTGTGGGCACCCTGGCCCGGGGGCGGCGGAAAGCCCCAAATCCATCTCGCACACGGGAGCTGTTTGCAGGCAGGTTGCAAACACGGAGCCCCTCTGGCCCGTGCGCTGGCTGCTGAGATGCCAGCCAGGAGCTGGGTTTTGGAGAGAGCTGATGCAGGGTCAGGACTGGCGATGGCCAGCGAGCTCTAAACCCAAGGACGTGGCACCCCGCAGCCTGTCCCACCCATGAACGGGCCAGGTGCACCCCACACGTGCTGCAGCCCCCAAGCCCATTGGGATGTGCCGGTCTGGCACAGTGCAGGGCACAGCTGCTGCTGGCCACGTCGCGGCTGGGCACGCAGCAGAGACGGGCCGGCCTGCACGGTGGGTGGCCGGAGGTGAGCTCCACTGCAGAGACAAACATAGGGGTGATTTGTTAATTAGTATCTCAATGGCTTGAGTTAATTGGCGGGGAACACGATGGCACAGAGTCGTGCAGGAGGGTTAATTACTGGTGCAAAAAAGCAACGGGCGGCCCCGCCACTCTAGCAGCGGCCGCCCATGTGGGTGTCTGAGCTGGGCAGCCGTGGCAGCGTAGAGCTGGGCTGTCAGAGGAAATCAGCTTCCTCGAGAAGTCGCGGGGATTAAGTCATGCATACCTTCCTGGCTGCGGAGCGTGCCAGCCCCAGAGGTTTCTCACGGGGCTCCCAGCAGGCTCCCTGCCCCGGCCGCTGGCTCGCAGGAAGCTTGGCTCCAGCACAGGCGCTGCAGTGCCCCATCCGCCCTGGGGCACCGTGCGTTGGGAACGGGCACCCCATGGTGCGTGCACATGCAGAGCAGCTCCCGTGGCGGCCGGCTCCTGCCATTGCAGGGCCCTGGCCCCAGCCAGGGGAGCCCCATGCTTCTGGTGGTTGACAGCAGCCACATACGGGTCCCGGCACCCCGGGGCCACAGCAGCTGCTGCTCAGCATGCCGAGACGGGGGCTACCTGGCAGCAAGCGCCTGGCTCAGCAGCCAGCACCGGGTGACTCAGCCAGCTCCTCTACTCTCCTCTCCCTTCCCAGCCTCAAGATCACTCCAATATCATCTGCCAGCAGCAGCCCCAGCCTGTGACCAGCTCCTCCGGCAGGGCCACAGTGTGGATGCTGTTGCTGCATGAGGACGAGCTTCCCTGGGTGCTTTGCCAGGGCAAGGTGCACACAGCAGAGGCTGGTGCATGGCACTGCTGTGGGGCAACAGCCCTGGGGATGGGACGAGGACATTGAGCTACACCAGAAGTGCCAGTCGAGGCAGGGAGAGCGACAGAGCTGTTGCCACAGCATTCATCAGCTGCAGGAACTCTGTGGGAGCAGTGGGCACGAGGCCAAGGCTGGCCATTGGCCCGGCCTCTGTGCTGGCCTGGGGGCAAATGCCAGCACTCACCTGGCACGAAGGCCTGGGCGGCCCGGCAGCGTGCACCCGGACAGTGCCAGCACACATCTAGACAGTGCTGGTGTGCACCCAGACAGTGCCGGTGTGCATCCAGACGGCACGGGTGTGCACCCAGACGGTGCCGATGTGCATCCAGACGGCATGGGTGTGCACCCAGACAGTGCTGGTGTGCACCCAGATGGCACAGGTGTGCACCCAGACAGTGCTGGCATGCACCCAGGCGGTGCTGGTGTGCACCCAGATGGTGCCGGTGTGCACCCAGGCGGTGCTGGTGTGCACCCAGACAGTGCAGGTGTGCACCCAGGCAGTGCCAGTGTGCACCCAGACGGTGCTGGCGTGCACCTGGAGCCTTGCGCCGGGCAGCGCAGCACAGCCCCACTGTGGATCCATGAGCTGCCCATTACTGGTGCCTAAGTGACGTTAATCCAATAGAGGGGTGACAGGCAGCATCAATATCCCGCTCCCGCCGTACATAGATCACGCTGCAATTAGCATCCGCCGCCGCCAGTGCTGGTGGAGGCAGAGGTTGGCGGCAAGGGAGGGCACCGGGCCAGGGCTGTGGGGGCACTGGGCCATGTCCTCACCCCACGCCCTGCTTCCTGCGGGCAGCAGTGATGGAGCGGGAAGCCCTCATCATGGTGGGAGTACGTGGGGCTGGAGCTGGGCACAGGCGTCGCGGGGTGCTGGAGCGACTGGCGCTGCACTGAGCCCGGTGCCGGGGCACCTTGCCCCTGTCTGGGGCAGCTCCCAGTGCCATCCCACAGCCAGGCTCAGGGAGGGGGGGCCGAGTGGCCGGGGGGGGGGGGGGGGGGGGGGAAGCCCACAGCAGTGGAGGGAGGAGCTGCATTGAGATGGAAATGTGCTGTGGTTACATGGTCTTTTTCATCTCCAAAGAGCTGCACTAGTGCCTTAATCCACCGGCTTGGGGGGAGCAGCCTCCCCCGCAGCCAGGGAGGGAAATTGAGGCAGAGTTGGGGGGGGGGACGGAGCCCAGGGAAGAGCCCTGGTGTCCCAGTCCAGCGCCCCACGCAGCCCTCGCAGCACCTTCCCATGGCCGGCGGCCCCGTGCCCCATGCGCTGGGCACAAGCGTGGGGAGCCCCGGCGCTGAGCAGTTTGGAGGGTGGTGGGGGTGCTTGGGAGCAGCTGGGATGGAAAATAAAGGCATGGGGAGATTTCAGGGTCTGAAATATTCATCAGGTTTGATGCGGCGCCCGTGCCGCATTCAGAGACACGCCGGCCGTGAGTGGTGGCGCGGGTTATTTTTAATAATGCATCGCTTATAAAAGGCTTTGGTGAGGGCTGCGCAGAGAGCAGGGCGGTGAGGGGTGGGCACTCGCCTAATGAACACTGCGCCCTGGCAGGGCACGGGCCAAAGCTGACAGCCTGCGGGCTGCGGAGCAGAGCCGGAGCAGCCGGTGGGGCTCCAGGGCTCTGCCGTGGTACCTGGGTCCGGTGGGGTGACACTACCCCGGGACAGGTGGCACCCGGTTGGGGGCTGCAGCGGGGCCCCTGTGCCTGCCACGGTCATGCCGCGACGTTGCTGCCACGGCCACCTTGCTAAATAATTTAGCACATTGATCCACTTCCTGCCGCAAGCGCCACTGGCCGCAGGCTGGCCGGGTGTGCTGTCCCTCGCTGGGAGCCCGGGGAGCTGCGGCGGCTCCAGGCCCTGCCCCACGTGCCAGGTGCCACCCGGGCAGTGGCAGGCTCTTGTGTGGCTAACGAGGGCTCTGCCCTGGAAGCTCATTAGCAGCCCCCGCTGCTTGGGATGATCAAAGGCACGGGGGAGCAGACCAGCACGAGCAGGGAGCTGGCACGGGGATGCTGTGGAGCACCTGCATGGGCCCCGGGGCACCCCATGCAGCCTGGCTGGGCAGATGGGGGATGCCCTGGGGCACCTGTGCTGGGGTACTATGCTTCACAACCTCCCCAGGGCCGCAGGGAAGCCGGGTGTCCGGGCACGGGAAGGCGCTGCGCTGAGGTGCGGGATGCAGCCTGGCGGCAGTGGCTGCACCCCGCCCTGGCATCACCCCCTGGAGCCCGGCTGTGGGCATGGGGAGCACAGCACAACAAGGGTTAACTCTGTATCGTTTGCACCAACCCATTATTTTCCTAATCTTCCTCCCTGCTGCGTTGCTGAGCACCAGGGGCTGAGCTGCAGCTCTGCTGTCCTCCTGCCAGCTGGGCACATGCCAGCCAGAGATTCCCAGGATGGACTCTGCTCCATTTAAAACCAATTAGGGGTGAAGGACGGGGATGCTTAAAAGCAGGCATGAGCCACAGGTGTGAGCCCTGCCCCATGCCGTGCGCCCCATGCCCTGTGCCCCCTGCCCGTGCTCATGTACTGTGCCCATCACCCTGAGCTATCGCGCCAGGGTCAGGCGTGCCTGCCAGGTCCCGTGGCACTGCCGGGGGGCTGCCTGTGCCCTGGTACTGCGTACTGGGGGTGCAGCAGCCCCATCGAGCCCTGCCCTGCCGGCAGCACCTGGGGTGTGTGCCAGCCGGGCCCTGCCCTCACACCCGGAGCAGGTCCGGCGGCGCTGGCTGCACTCCCTGCGGTGCGGGGTGAGCCCTGCTGGCTATGGGGACTGGGTGCTGGGCAGAGGTGGCTCCGGCACCACGGGCCCTTAGTATGCAGCAGGTGCAGGCAGGCACCGGCAAATCCGCCAGCTGAATCGCTCTGCAGCCGCAAGGGCAGCTCCCGCTCGCCCGACTCTGGCACAGCAGGATTATTGTCCATCAGGATTAGCACGGGCGGTGGGGGGGGGCATCACGGCCCCCAGGCACGCGCGGGGCCGGCGCGCGGGCAGACACAGGCACGGCACAGGCTGGAGGTGGGCCGCCCGCACACTGTGCTCGCCCGCACAGAGGTGGCCGGGCTCACGCAGCCCCGGGGGCACCGTCCCATGGGTGCACGGGCTGGCGAGCACGCGCCCCCCGCGCACACGGCTCTCCCTGGCCGCGCTGGCGGTGGCCTGGCCCCGGGCCAGTGGAGATAAGCAGCGGTGCCCTCTGCGCTGGCCGCATCAGCAGGAATCGGCTGGTGGCGGCGGGGAGGGAAGCTCGCTGAGCGGTTGCGGGACCGTGTGCTCGCGCAGGGCGAAGGACGGGGCCGGGGCAGCACCGAGCACGGTGGAGCCCCTCAGTGCACTGCCCCATGGTGGCTCCGGATGGGGGCTGCTGGTCTGAGCAAGAAGGTCACGGCGGGGGGAAGCGGGGCCGTCTGGGGCCACACTCGCTGCCTGTGCCGGGGGACCTGGGCTGTGCACACCCGCGGCGGCAGTGGCCCTTCCTCTGCGCGGGTGCACGCGTGCGCCGCGGCCAGCGCACACGCCTGCCCTCCGTCCCGCCGCGCGCCCTCATTGCTATGACAGGCATGGGCTTGGTGCGTGCGGCTCGGTATAATTAGCTGGCGCGGGCCGGCTCCCTCCAAAGCCCCTGCTGAGCGTCTTGCTAAATTATAACCTTGACAATGCGCATCATCAGACAGCGGCTCGGGGAAGCGCCGGCTCCAACCTCATGCCAGCTGCACCGGTGCAGAGCTGAGCAGCCGGGCAGCGCCACGCCCTGCGATGCTGGTGACCTGGGCGAGAGCCGGCCTGGGGCATCCCAGGCACCATGGCGTGGGGCGTCCTGGGTGCCACAGTGTGGGGCATTCTGGGTGCCTCAATGTGGGGCATCCCGGGTGCCATGGCATGGGGCATCCCGGACATCGTGGCGTGGGGTGTCCTGGATGTCATGGCGTGGGGCATCCCAGGTGCTGCAGTGTGCGGTGTCCCAGGCGCTGCAGCATGGGCCATCCCAGGCGTTAAGGTGTGGGGCACCCCAAGCGCTGTGGCATGGGGTGTCCTGGATGTTGTGGCATGGGACATCCTGGATGTTGTGGCATGGGGCATCCTAGGCACTGTGGTGTGGGGCATCCTGGGTGCTGCCTCCTGCCCCAGGCCTCATCCCAGGGCTCTCCGGTGCCCAGGGAAGGCAGGGACCCTCGGGGCTCGGTGCAAAGCCGGCTCCGGTGCCAGGGGGTTCGGCAGGGCGGGAGCAGCGGGCGGGCGAGGGGGCCGCGGTGGCCGACCAGGGCAGCGCGCGTGGGGCAGGGGTTCGCCCTGGCGCCCCACTCCCCCCTCGCTCAGCACGTGCCTCTCCCCCTCAGCAGTGACGGTGCTGGAGCCGTTTCCATAGTGACACGGCGCCATTTCCCCGTCTCCCGGCGGATGCTCCGGCGCGGCTCAGCCTCCCCCTCGCCAGCCATGGGGCTGAGCGATAGCAGCCACCCGCAACAGGGTCCTGGGCACCGTGCGAGTGGCAACCTCCTCCCGCAGCATCGCCCACTCCCGGCCCTGTGGGGTGCTGGACGGCCCCTCCAGACCCTGCTCTCACCCCGGCACGAGGGCCAAGCTGTGGTCCTCAGCACCACACAGCGGGAGCACCGGGGCTCCGGCGGGGCCGCGGCCTCTTGCTGACCTGCCAGCTCCCATCTCAGTCGGGAGAAAAGGCCTCAGCGAGGGGCATTAATTCCCTGATAAAGTGCCGTGTTCTAGCCTGGTGGGCGAAGGGGCTCAGGGCGGGGGTGGAAAACTCGCCCTGACAGCCGGGCCCAGCCACTGGGACACAAAAGGGGCTGCGGGGGGTGGCCACATCCTGCCCCTTGTGTGCGGGACAGCTCTGTGCATGGGGGACACAAGCATCTGTGCATGGGGAGCCTGAGCAGCTCCGTGCGTGGGGGACACAAGCATCTCTGCGAATGGGGAGCCCGAGCAGCTCTGTGCATGGGGGACACAAGCATCTCTGCGCATGGGGAGCCCGAGCAGCTCCGTGCATGGGGGACACAAGCATCTCTGCGAATGGGGGAGCCCGAGCAGCTCCGTGCATGGGGGACACAAGCATCTCTGCGCATGGGGAGCCCGAGCAGCTCCGTGCGTGGGGGACCATGGGCAGGGACTGCTTGGACAGGTCATGGCTGGTTCTTCCTGGTGTTGTGAACAGGCACGTGCTGCACCCCATGTCCGAGCATTGCTGGCTCGGGATGGGGACGCTGGGAGCAGGATGTTGCACGCCAGTCCCAAATGCCCACTCGAAGCAGAGTCTGCCCTGCTGTGCTACGACCCGCACGGCACGCGGAGCAGGGGGCAGCGAGGGGCTTGGGGCGCTCCCTGCCCTTCCCTGCGCTTGAGGATGGCAGGATCTGGCCCCGGTGCGGCCCAGCGCAGGCGCTGCCCTGTACCGAGGCGGAGGGCAGGCCCCCCTCCCCACGTGCGCTCAGCGCCGGGAGCGAGCGCCGCGGTGGCCACGGCAGCACAGGAACCCGCTGACTCAGCGCAGCAGGAGCCGGCGCTTTGCCGAGCTCCTGCTGCTCTTTGTAGGTCAGCGCGGAGCCGGACAGCGTGGGGAGCCGGAGCAGCCACCCAGGCACGTGGGGAGCAGCGGCACGGAGGCAAGGCCAGGCCCGGTGCCACGGCCGCCCATCTGGGCAGGAGCTGGGCGCTGGGCTCGGCGTAGCCCCGACGCACATCCCTGCAGCAGCATCGATGCCGTATTTCCTGGGTTGTCAGCACAGCCTGCTGCCTCTTTATCCCCGTGTTAATCTCATGGCTGCATATTACTGTTTCGCATCATTTTCTGTTCCTGGCAATAAATTTTTACTTTCCAAGCTCTGAGGGTTTAACCCCCCACTGCCCATGCAGCTGCCAGACCTGGGGCTGCCCAGGACCCATGGTGCAGTGGAGTCAGGGTCACCTCCAAGCAGGGCCCCCACAGTGCTGGTGCCCTCCTGGGCACAGCGCACGCAGCACAGCGCTCGGGCTGATGGCAGACTCTGCCACGGTCCCACTCATCCCTGGGCACCCTCCCCACCGTGCAGACCTGGCAGCAAGTGCCCAGCACCCAGAGTTTGCTGGGGCCAGCAGGAGCAGCCAGGTGTCCCAGCACCCCGCACCCTGGGAGCTGACAGAGGCCGCGGCTGGGCTCACGCTGGGGCTGCGGGAAA
The DNA here is from genome assembly GCF_028389875.1 of Rhea pennata. Lineage (NCBI taxonomy): Eukaryota > Metazoa > Chordata > Aves > Rheiformes > Rheidae > Rhea > Rhea pennata. Next base: position 309,475 of record NC_084693.1, read on the forward strand.
CCGGGAGGGAGCTGGCATTTGGAGGAAGCCCCAAGGCAGGGAGACTGTGAGACAGAAAGGAAGGGATAATGGAGCCTATTCCTTTAATAGATTCAATTTCTGCCGCGGCTGGCTGTGGGGCGCGGAGCCATCAATTCGATTCAGGGGATGGGGAATCTGATTTGGAATGGCCGTGCCATCAATTAGCTTTTATTGATGGCATTGCTCATTGGAAGTCTATGGGATTTGAAGCCGGCATCGGCTCCAGCATACCAAGCAACCCCCTCTCAACCCCCACTCCCCGGGGCCGCTCTGGGACGTGAGATGTGCCGTGAGGGCTCCTTGGGGGCCGCGGGTGCCTCACTGCATCGGGGCAGGGGCCAGGGGCCGGGGGCCACCCCACACGGCGCAGCCTTGGCATTGCCCCGCATGCATGGGGCACCATCCCCAAAGCATCCCTGCATCGGGCCCTAGTCCAGGGACATGGGGCCCCCAGGACCCCCTGCCCCACGCACGGCTGGGCTGCAGAGGCTGGGGAGGGCCAGGCACCCGGCGGCGAGGGGGAGGGCTGCTGCTGCGGCTGATGATTTGCTCGGCCCCTCGCTGAGCAGTTTCTCCGGCGAAGCCATAAAACCTGTCTGACGTGCCGAGCACCACTGCAGCAGGCGGCGGGAACGCCTGCGCGGGGAGGGGGCCGCCTGCCGCGGAGCCGGGCGCCAACACGCTGTGCCATGCCGCCCCGCGCGGGAGGCTTGGCCTGGCCCGGCCCGGAGGAGGGATGCAGGGGCATGTGCTATGCCCAAGGCTGCGCTGCTGCATGGGGAAGTGGACCCACATCCTGCCTCCTGGCCTCCTGCTCTGCAAGCCTCGAGAATCTTTCCTGGTGGCAGGAAAAGCCCAAGCCCCCAGGGCAGGCATGCTGCTCTTGGCACCTTCCCGCTCCGGCAGCGGAGCCATCACCCCGGCAGCTCCAGGAGATCCCAGTGCCTCTCCTCTCCCATTCCGACTTCACACCTTTGCCACGTGCTGAGCACCGTGGCACTAGCACGTGGTGGCAGCCAGGCACTCCCTCAGCCAAGGGCACGGAGCAGGGAGTTGGGGCCTGGCTGCCGCAGATGGATGACGCTTGTGGGTGGGCTGTTGCGGTGCTTTATGGCAGTGCTAAGGCTCCTGCAGCTCTGGCTGGCGTGGTGCAGGCCGATTGCGCAGGGCTGGGGAGGCTGCTATGCTCCGGGGGGGCCACCAGCTCCTGGGGATAAACCCTCTTCACAGCTTTGTACAGCTGCTGGCATGGGGAGCAGGCACCTGGGCGCTGCGGGGAAAAGACGGGGGTGGGCACTGCTGGGGGCATCACTGCCACCGTGCTGGCTCCCCCCTCCGGCGGGGGCACTGGCCCAGCTCCCTGTAGCCCCGCACCTGCAGCCACAGGTGGGCGGCCGGGCCCACAAGGCTGCTCCAGCACAGCTCGAGCCCGGCACATGCCGCCTGGCCCTGCACAGCCCCCCAGCTCCCGCCAGCCGTAAGGCACTGTTAGCATCGCCGGGTGCTGTGGCAGCACTGGGTCCTCATCGATTGCTGGCCGCGGGCCAGGCAGAGCCGGGTGATGCAGGAAGGGCAGCGGGTTGCGGACCACTGTGCTGTGGCCAGCCTGAGCCCTGATGAGGGAGGAGGCATCCTGGACACCCCAGGGAGAGGGTCCCGCCGGCGCCTCCGCCTTCGCCCTGGCCCCTCCGCAGGTGCTGGCGCCAGTGGACAGCTCTCAGCACTGCCGCCGCAAGCTAATTGCTGGCAGATGATCTGTAATTAAAGCTCTCCCTGCGACATGAGCTGATGTCTCAATATCAATCGCTGCAATTAAAGCCCCAGCCTCAAAGGTCACAGCGAGAGTGGTGATCCCTCAGCACACCCCCCTGTGCCTGCTCCCCCCAGGGCACCCACCAGGGCTGGGGCTGCACGGCCCAGGGGCAAGGCCATCTTGCAAACTCTATATTGCTTGGATCAGTCACTAACAGGGATCAAAACCAAACCGTACGAACAGGTAAACAGCACAAAGAGGGGAGCGTCTTCGCGGAAGACAGATCAGTGTCCTCGCTGGAGGACGAGGTGAGGGTGCGCAGGGCTGCTGGGGCCAGGCTCCATCCTCAGGGACAAGATTTGGTCGGTGTCCGTCAGGGCTTGCAGGTCCCATCGGGGCCCCGCAGAGCAGGGCGTCCGCAGGGGAAGGCACGAGCTGAGGTGGCAGCCCCAGGAGCAGTGCAGGCACCGCAGGAGCTGCAGGCGCCCAGTGCCGGGGCAGGGCAGCCGTCGGGGCCAGCGCTCGGGAACGTCGGCAATGAAACAATGTCCCTAGGAGAGAGGGACCTGTCAGGGGACGCTGCAGCATGGCACAGGGGACCAGCTCCAGCCCCGCAAGCCAAGCACACCCAGGCTAGCCTGGAGTCATCGTGGACTCTGCTCACCTTCCCGCCAGGAGCTCCTGGCCCCGGCCGGGCTCCATGGGGTCCAGCAGGTGAGTCATGGCCCAGGGGGGCCGGGCTCAGCCTCTCGGTGGGGTCACAGGAATGTTTGCAAGTGTCTGGTATTGCGGAGGAGCCGTCCGCTGACCGCAGGCGCCAGGGGGTCAGATCCAGAGCAGGGCGAGGAGGACGGGAGCCAGGCACGGGGCGTGAGGCTGGAGCGAGGCTGGGGCCGTGCTACGCCCAGGCGGCACCACACCTGTGAGAACAGGAGCAGAGCTTACGGAGAGTTATTCCCCCACAGCCCACCAACCCTTCCGGCCCCATACTCACTCTCCGGCCCCCCTCGCCCGCGAGGCTGAGAGTTGGGAACCTCCGTCACTGGCTTCAGTGCTGAAACAAAACCCAGAGGTGTCCAGGCCTGGCTTACCCCAGGGAGCTGGCATCACCCCCAGCCCCCTCGCTGGGAACACCCCACTTCCAGCGGCTCCCCTGAGGCAGGAGAAGGGCACGCTCCCACGAAGCACCGCAATTTTCAGGGTGCTCCTGGCCAGCAGAGCCACCCCGCGGGGGACCCCGCGCATCCCGCAGCGCCGCACTCACTCGTGGCCTTGCAGCAGACGGAGACTCGCAGCTTCAGGCACCGCCCGGCGCTCTCGGGGCTGGGCACAGCTGGGCCAGAGGCGACACGTCAGGGCGGGCCGCGCCACAGGTGCACCGAGCTGGCCAGGCCTCTGCTGGCCCCGGCTCGGCTCTGCCGCACTCTGCCCGTCCGCACCCCCGGCCCGGACGACCCCGCCGGCATCGGGCGCCGGGCGCCAGCCCAGGGCTGGGCGAGGGGCGCCCCCTCCTGGCTGCCCGGCAGATTGCAGGGCGCCGGGGGCGGCGGGACGGCGCCGGCACCCGCGCGGCGCTCGGACCCCCGGGCATCTGGCCCCCAGGATGCCCAGACCCCCAGCGTATCCAGACCCTTGATACATCCAGACCCGGGGCGCCCGGACCCCAGGTGTATCTGGACCTCAGTGCATCCGGGCCACAGCATGCCCAGACTCCTGGACTCCCTGGCATGCCCAGACCCCCGGTGCACTCAGACCCCTGGAGCCTCCAGACCCCTTGCACACAGACCCCCCGTTTGCCTGGACCCTTGGGGGGCATGCAGGCCCCCCAAGTGCCTGGACCCCCAGTGCCTGCAGACCCCCACACCCAGGTGCCCACGCTGCAGCCCATGCACTCACAGATGTAGTAGTAGGTCTCCCCAGGCTGGAACTCGAAGCCGAGCGAGAAGGGCGTGAAGCGCTGGATCTTCTCTGAGAAGCGGACAGGCCCGAAGGGCGCGTAGGGCCGGTTGCACTCCCAGCGCTTGAAGGCCCCAGGGGTCTCGTAGCAGCTACGATAGCCCTCGTGGTCCACCATGAACAGCGTGAAGGTCTCTGCCTGGCCGGCGGGCACCGGCCCCTCGTAGTGTGGGCAGTAGATGTCCAGGTAGTCATTGATGGCCACCTGGATGGTGTAGTCGTCCCGCAGGAACCTGCCGGGCAGGGGGTAGCCAGGGAGCCGGGGTGCCCTGCCGGGAGGGCGGGCACGGCCGCGCTCGTGCACCCTCCGCGGCCCCCAGCGCGGCCCCCGGCGCAGCAGGCCGGGTGGTCGCTGGCTCCCCAGGAGCGCTGGCTCCGGCCCTTTGTTGAAACAGCTACCGGGCACCCGGCCTCTCCAAACAAACAGGCATCGGCTCCGATTAGCCGCAGCCCACTGGAGCTGAATGGGCTCGGCAGCAGCGGCAGGGGGCTGGGGCCAGCCGCGCGGGCCGGGGGCACCGAGCCCCTCGGCTGGGCACTGGCCCCGCAGCTGTGGGGCTGATGAGCAGAGACGCCCGGGCAGGGGGCGAGGACGGGGCCGGCCGCACGCTGCCCCACGCAGGCATATAGGGTGCAGCTGGCACCCGCAGAGGGTTCGGCCGGGGCAGGGGGGATGGTCCCCTGTGGCGCGGGGCCAAGCCTGGGCACCTGCACGGGCACAGCATGCTGCTGCTGGGCCAGGGTGAGCTCACGCCTGTGCAAACAGGGCGCCCAGCCAGGCTGGGGCGGAGCAGACACCTCTGCAGACAAGCACACACGCACACGCTCTGCCCCCCAGCCGACGCAGGGCCTCCGCGCCGGTGGTGGGACAGGGAGGGCGCGCAGCCCGGGAGCAGCCTGGGGGCTTCTGCACCGGGGAGGCGGCGGTACTGCCTCGGTGGGGGGAGCGGGGCAGGCACCAGCACCCAGCTGTGCAGCACACAGCCCCAGCGCTGCTGCAGCCCCGCAGTTCGGCTCTCCCAGGCCAGGCACGCTTGTGCAGGAGCATCAGCCCCTCTTCCACCACTCCCCATCCCGGCAGGGTGGGGACCTTTGCCTCGTGCCAGGCTTCTCCCAGGCCAGCAGTGACTCCAGCTGGATCCGGCTGCAGCCCAGGCACACGCCAGCCCCAGAGCAGCCCTGTGGTGCTCCCCCTGCCCCGTGCCCTGGCCTCCAGCAGAGCCCCCTGCTCCCTGCCAGCAGCGCCGCAGCTGGACGGGCAGAGCCTGGCCGAGCCCAGAGCGCCAGCGCCAGATCCCAGCTGTAAGCAGCCTTGTTCCCAGCACGGCCCATGGGGCTAGGGTATCCAGAAGCTGCCACCCGTCGCCTTTCCATGCCATGAGCTGCACCACAGACACAGCCGAGTGTGATGGGGCAGACGCGGAGGAGTCTGGCACAGCTCCGCAGCTCTGACCATCCACCAGTGCAGGGGCTGCCCCCATCGCTGGGTGCAGAGGTCTCTGGGTGTGGAAGCCCCTCCACACTGAGCCTGACCCCACGCCTGCCCCAGCCGCCCCTCGCTGCCCTTGTCCCTCATGGCTGCCCAGGTAGGAACGTGCAGCAAGGGCCCAGCTTGCCCTTTGGCCACTTCCCCGGCTCAGCTCGCAGCGATGCTGCCGTCCCATCGGGGCCTGGGTAGAGACTGATGTGGAGGCCCCCAGCTGGGGAGGGGGGGCCGCCAGCCCCAGCCCCTTCCTCCCCGCTTGTGCTCTGGTGCACGGAGAGCCAGTGTTTACACCAGGCGCAGATTTCTGGCAGCTGCTGCAGAGGCCGGTGCATTAATCACTTGGCCGGCAGCGCTGTCAGCACTGGGGAGACGCCGAGGCTCAGGCCTAGCTGAGCCCCCCCCCAACCCAGGGGCTCTTCAAGGACAGGACCAGGCGCAGGCTCCCTGCTGAGTCAGAGCATTGGCCAGGCTGTTCCCGCAGGGCTACACTGCCCGGGATGGGTCTGGGCACGGCTGAGGGCTCCGGGGCCCAGGGGGCCAGGGCCCACACCCTGACCCCGTGAAGGGGCAGGCAGCACCCCGGCCCGGGGCCGAGCACCGGCACTGCCGCATTCCCAGGACACCTTTGAGCAGGGGGACCTGTGTCCTGTGTCCATGGCTTTCTGCTTCCCGATGAACCAGCTCTGTCCCAGGGAACGACCCAGCATCAGCACCCCGAGCCCTGCCCAGGTGCGTGCTCTTCTGTTCCAGCCTGGCTCTGACAGTCCTCAGGCACAAGAGACCCCATGGGTGAGCCCCAGGATCCCCAGCAGCCATAACTCTCCTGAGCCCACATCCACGGAGCCCCCTCCCTCCTGCCCAGTGCCTGCAGGAGCCTGAGGCCCAGGGCAGCACCAAGGACAACTGGAGGCCTAAAATGGAGGAGGCAAAGAGGGACGGTTTGGAGGCAAGCACAGGAACCAGACACCTGCCCGTGGGGGAAGACAAAGGCTGCAGCCGGCACCCCGTGACCAAGCAACGCACTGGGACCATGTCGTGCACATCACATTGGGGATCCCCAAACCCCTGGGCATGCTGAAGGCTGAATGGGAGAATGATCCCACAGAGACAGCAGCCACAGAATCTGGAGCCTTCAGCTCCCAACTCCCTCCCCAGCTAGCCATCCCCCATGGCTTCTTGCCCACCACCAGTACAAGGGCATTGGCCCATGCAGAAGCGGTCCCTGGCTAACACCAGGGCATCCTGACCCATGGCCTGTGGGTGCTCAGTGCTGCCCGCAGGGACCCACAGCCCTGGGAGTGCCACCTCAGCTAGGGATGCCCACAAGCTTGATGCCACCCAGGGGTGGCCATTGGCTGGATGCCCATGGGCTCAGTGCTCTGGTGCCCACCAGCTCGGTGCTCACCAGCCCCATGTCATCCAGTGGTGCTGGCTGGCTTGGTGGCACCTGGGATGCCCAGCAGCTCAGTACCTGCTGGTTTGGTGCCACCCGGGGTGCCCATTGGCTCAGAGCCTCCTGGTCAGTGTCACCTAGGGGTGCCCAGTCCAGTAGCTCAGAGCACCCTGGTCAGTTGTACTCAGGGGTGTCCAGCAGCTCAGAGTCCCTGGGTCAGAGCCCCCAGGGGTGCCCAGCAGCTTGGTGCCCTCCGGTTCAGCCTCGCCCCAGGGAGCCCCCCCAGCTCGGTGCCCCAGACCCTCCCCACAGGCCCGGTGGATTCCCCGGGGCTGGGTGGCCGGTGCCCAGGTACCGAGCACCAGCGGCGTCGCCTCCGCGGGGCTCCCGCCGCCGCTGAAGCACGGCCCCGAGCCGCCCGGGGGGCTCGGCCCGCGGTCCCGCCGGCCCCGGGCGCGGGGCGGAGCGGCGCGGCGCGCACGGAGGCGGCGGCGCGGCCCGGAGGCGGCCCCCGTGCCGGCCCCGGTGCGGCGGGCGCTACCTGGGGTTGCTCCCGTTCCAGTGGACGCCGTGTCGGAGGCCGCGCACCGGCGGCGGTGGCGCCCAGAGCAGCGGCGCCCAGAGCAGGAGCCCGAGCAGCGGCGCGGGGCGCATGGCTCCGCCGGCAGCGGGGCGGGGGGCGGCGGCGGGCCGGGGCCGGGGCGGGGGCCGGGGGCGGCCCGGCCCGGCCCGAGCGCGCCCCGCCCCGCCAACTTCGGGCCAATCCCCGCCGCGCCTCCGCCCGGCAACTTTCCTGAGTCCCATTAACCCTTTGGGGCGGCCCGGCCGGCACCGCGACCGGCACCCACGGGACCGACTGGGCCCCCTCTACACCCGCGACCGGCATCCCCCGCCCGCGACCGGCACCGAGGGGCTGACTAGCACCCACAGGACTGACCAGGCTCCACCAGCACCCACGACCGGCACCCCCTACCTCGGACCGGCACCCCGGGACCGGCCGGGCACCCGGGATCGGCAGCCCAGCACCGACCATCCACCGAGCATCTGTGATCAGCATCCACCGAGCACCTGGACTGGCACCACTGGGTAGCCGGTACCGGTATACTCGGCACCAATTAGTGCTCAGTCCTGGTACCATCATCATCTGCCAGGCAGCCGGTACCGGCACGGGCTGGGCCCCCAGCTCCGACGGGCACCGCTGGCACCGGTACCAGCCGGGCACCCCTGTGTACCCTGGCATCTGCCCAGCACTGATGGGCCCCTGCGGGCCACCGGCGCCCCAGGGCCCGGGGGACCCTGCGGGGACTCAGGCAGGTGCCCTGTGGGTCACAGACAGCCCCATGGCCGCACGGCGACGCGCGGAGTTAGCGCCCGGCCCGGGGGCGTCGGGCCCGGCGCCCGTCTGCGGCACCGCTCCGGCGCGCCAGCCCCGGGGCGCCCCCGCGGCACAGACCTCGCCGGGCCCGCGGGCCCCGCCCGCGCCAGGCCCTGCTTGGCCCCCGCCTCCCGCCCCGCCCTCACCACCCTAGGGGCATCCCCGGTCCTGCGGGGACGCCGCGGGCCACCGCGGGGCCACCCCGGCGCGCCGCAGCCCGCGCCGCCGGGGCGCGGCGCAAGGTGCAGCCGGCTGCACAAAGGCGCTTTGTTCTCGGGCGGGGTGGGGGCACCCCGGGGTGCTGCGGGGCGGGCGGGGCCCCCACCGCCCGGGCCCCCGCCCCACGGGCAGGGCAGCGCGGCGGCGGCGGCCGGGCAGCGCCCGCCGGGACGCCTGGGTCCTCTCCACGCCGCGGAGAGGGAGCGAGTGCGGAGGGGCCCGGACTCCCGGATCCTCCCGCACCGCACCGTGAGGAGCAAGGTGGGGGGGGGGGGGCAGGACGCCTGGGTCCCCGCCGGAGCCGGGGGGCAGCGCAGGCACGCGGGTTCCCCCCTCGTCGGTCGCCCCGTGGGTTCCCCCCGCCGCGGGGGCGGCTGCGCGCGCAACCCGCGCAGGGGGCGGGCGGGGCGCAAGTGCTGCTGGGAGTTGTAGTTCCCCGGCGGCGGCCCTGGGCGGTTTTAATCCCCCCCCCCCCGGACGCCTGGGTCCCTACCTCCCCCCCCCCCCCCCCCAGAGGCAGCGCGGAGGCAGTTTAGAACTGTTTTATTGGGGGTGGGGAAGCGAGCGGCGCTGTGCCGCGAGCCCCCCCACCCCCCTGCTCCAACGAGGGCCCCAGGTGGGCCAGCAGCTCCGGCGTGGCGGTGGTCCCGGTGCCTGCGGGCTAGGGCGTAGCGGGGGCGCCAGCGGGTGGTGGGGGAGCAGGCCTAGGGGAGGAGAGAGGCTGTAGTGTTGGGGGAGCTGGGCCTGATCATGGCCCCCTATAGACCTCCCCCCCCAGTCCTGGACTCCTAGAGCATCCGGCACCCCACAGACCAACAGCCTGGGCACCCTATGGACCCAGCCCTCCATCCCAGCACCTGCCACAAGCCGCTCAGGTCCTAACCCTGTCCTGGCTCTAGCCCCTCCCAGCATCCAGCTCTGCCCCCCCCCCACACACACTCACTCTGGAACCACCAGCACTGCTCCCCTACCGCACTCAGCCCCCACGGCCCCCACCCTGGCACCCTGCAGTCCCCATCTGGGCACCCCGCAGCCCCCATCCAGGCACCCACCTGGAGGGAATCACTGTGACAGAGGGTTGGCTGGGGGGCAGCGAAGGCCCCAGGGGGTCTGAGGGCAGCGGCCGCTGAGGCGGGGGGGGCTTGGCCGGGCCTGGAGGCTGCGGAGAAACGGTGGTGTCAAACCGGCTGCATGGGGCTGGGGGGCACCTCTGGTTCCTGCAGCCCCAAGCCGCACCCCTGCCCCGGGGGGAGCAGGGTCCCAGCGGCGCGCAGCCGCCCGCCGTCCCTGCGCTGCCTGGCCCGCCCGCCGGGGCCGCCCGCCGCCGTTACCTGAGCGCCGCGCGGCACGGGGTCGGCGGGCAGCGGGCGCGTGGGGGGGGGCGGCCGGGCCGAGGGCACCGCCTGGGCGGAGAGAGCAGGGACAGTGAGAGCGCCGCACCGCGGGGACCCCGGGCTCCGGGGCTGCAGGAGGGAGGGTGTCCTTCCAGGGGCGCAGAGCTCCGCCGCAGCAGCCGGTGCTGCCTGCTCGGCCGGCGTCTCCAGGAGCAGAGGCAGAGCTGAGCCCAGCCCCGCGCCTCCGGCTGAGCCCGCGGGGACCCCTGCGAGCTCGTGCGCAGACAGGCATGCAGCAGTGACTGGAGCTCAGAGAGGAGGTGCTGCCCCGGGACCTCCCACCCGGTGCCCGGGGCTTTACCTGGGAGCTCTTGGGAAGAGGGTCAGGCGGGAGAGGCTTGGAGGGCGGATCGGGCCTGGCCGAGCCGAGGGCAGACGGCTGCAGAGAGATGGAGAGGCAGGAGGAGGACAGGCGCGCGCCATGCAGCAGTGAGCGACTCGTGCAAGCCATGCAGCATGCGGAGACCCCCCTGAAGCAGAGACCCCCCCCCCCGCAGCTGGCAGCTCTGGGCTCCAGCCCCGGCTCCACGGCCGCTTCGGCAGCCCCGACTTGGGCAGCCACCGCAGCACCCTGGTCAGGCTCCAGCCCCGGAGGCACCAGGAGAGGAACAGCGAGTACGAGGCACAACGTGCAGGGATGCATGGACGCAGCAAGGGACGCAGGGCCCCCCATGGGCCCAGGCGGGCATGGCCGTGGGCCAAGGCGGCGCCAACCGCTCCGGGCCCAGGCGACGGAGAGCCGGGCGCCGCACCAGGGAGCCCGGTGAGGGGGACGCTCGGAGCAGGTCTCTGGGGGCGTCTCCTCTGCAACTATGGCACCAAATCCTGGTACCCATGGCAACGGCACCACACGTGGCAACCCGGCCCGTAACCACAGCAACGGCATCGCCTCCAGCAGCGGCTCCCTCCCGGTACCCGAGAGGGGGATCGCCCCCAAGCGCGGCGCAGCCCCGGCCCTTGGCTGCCGGGCTCTCACCTTGCTGCTGTGCATGACCTGGAGCTCGGTGCCCTGACGCCACTGCGGGGGTCGGGGCCGCTCAGGGGGGCCCTGGCTTGACGATCGGGTCTCCGGCTGCGAGATCCTGCAGGAGGGAGGCAGGATGAGGCCCTGGTCGCTTCCGGCAGTCGGGGGACCCCACATGGCAACCGAGCGACACCGGCACCAGCAGAAGCCCAAGAGAAACGAACCCCTCTGAACACCAGGAGACGCGGTGCCCTGCGCCCCAGAGAACAGGGCTCTCCCCACACCCTAAGGGCACTGCCAAGGGAAGATCGCGGCGCTGGAGGCTTTGCGAAGCAGGATGGCTCAGGGACAGCCCCACGCCCAGGCTCCAGCAGTGACGTTACCCGCTCCAGCTGTCTGAGGCTTCTGGACCCAGGAATCGGGCCTGGGTCTCAGCACTGTGGGGAGAACAGAGTCAGCGTCTCAGCCCAGAGCTCGGGGGCCAGAGCACGCCTGGGGCATTGCTGCGACGGAGCCCTGCCCAGGGATGGAGAGGGACAGGGGTATCAGCATGGCGGGAGGAACTGCAGCTACACGGGAGGGATGGAGCATGACGGGGCCCGTTGCCTGCACTGGCGGGAATGCACACACATGCACACAGCTCAGTTGTTGCATGGGGATGCATGCACACATGTATGCATGTAGCTGGTTACTTGCCATGGGACACACGTGCACAGGCATGCACGCACACACGTGGCTAGCTTACCTGCCACGGAACACAAACATGTGCCCACACGCCTGTGGGCAGCTCAGTTTCCTGTTACAGGACATACAAGCATGCACGCACACACGCATGCGACACACATGCACGCCTGCGGGTGCACACACACACGTGCACAGTTACCTGTACTGGCAGGACGTCCCTTTGCTGAGCTGGCAGAGGTGCTTGCGCAGCCCTGAGCGGCGCACGCAGTACAGCCCCAGCAGCAGGGCCAGCATCAGCAGGGCGCTGAGCAGCAGAGCCGTGGGCAGCGCACTCCCTCCTGCAGAGAGCGGCACGTCAGCACCCTGCAGCTGCGCCCCACGGCCGCCGCCGGCCGCGCACACAAAGCCCCATTCTCCTCCCGGTGCGGCCGGAGACAAGCCGCAGGCTCACCTCGCTCCGGGGCCATGGGGCCGCTGTCCTCGCTGCCCCCCGCGCCAGGGCTGGCGCAGCTGGGGGGAGCCCAGCCCCGCTCGCAGTGACAGTGCCCGTGGTTGTTGCATACCTGGGCAGGGGACACAGCTCAGAGCCCGGCTGCTGCCAGCGGGTGCCTGCCCTCAGCCCCCCAGCTCACCCCGCGCCCGTGGCACTTGCTGCTGCACTGCTGATCCTCCAACGTAGAGATGTCCTGGCACTGGTGCTGCAGACACACCTGCGGCAGTGGCGGTGAGTCAGAGCCCTGCCGCCACCAGCACCGGCTCCCGCAGCACCCTAACCCCCCACCCCGCTCACCTTGCCGGGGCCGCAGGCAGTGCCAGGCAGCACCATGGCCGGGTCACTCACGTCCTCGCCCCCCGGCAGCAGGGTCCCCTGGCAGGAGGCTGCCGGCCGGCTCTCCCGGGCGCTGCCGCGCTGGCACTGCAGCCGCCCACAGCCAGCGTCCCTGCAGAGGTGGGAGGGGGTCAGGGGCTGGCGGGCCGCAGGGGCCCACGAGGGCGGCCTGGCACTCACCGCTGGGCACAGGCGACGTAGGAGCCATTGGGGAGCCACCCGCAGTGTCCGTGCTCGTCCCCTTTCGTGTTCAGGGCGGCCATGCAGGAGCCGGAGACGGGGCTGGCGCCTGCGCCGGGGAGCAGTGAGCAGAGCACTGCAGTGCTGCCACTGCCCCAGCACCGGCCCCCACCGTACCTGCCCCCAGCAGTTGCTGGCACTGTCCCTCGAGGGTGGCACAGGCCCCGCCGTAGCAATACGCCCGCCCGCTGCTGCAGGGCTGCCCGTCCTGCAGGTAGGCGTTGGGCGGGCAACGTGGTGAGAGCCCGTCGCAGTACTCAGGCAGGTCGCACTCGCCCAGCGGCTCCCGGCACAGGTGCCCAGCACGGCGCAGCTGCAGGGGCAACGTCAGCCGAGCAGCAATCCAGCTCCCCGACCCGGCCCCGCTAGGGCGGCAGCCCGCGCCGGCTCCCCATCGCCCCTGCGCACCTTGCAGTCCTGGCAGCAGGCATCCCCCGTGGCGCACTCGGCTCCGGGCACCAGCTGGCAGCTGCTGCTGTTGCAGCAGGGGTCGGTGCACTCCTGTGGGCAGAGGGCTGCGGTGAGCGGTTGGGAACCCGCAAACCCCGCAGTGGGGCTGTGGCCGAGGCCAAGACGGGGGCCATGCAGCAGGCACCGACGAGGACAGCGGCTGGGCCAGGTCCCTCATCCAGAGCCTGTGGCAAGGTGCTGGAGCAAGGTGCCTGCTTGCACCGGCGTCTGTTCAGCTCGAGCCCTTTGGCTCCGGCAGGGAAAGGCACAGCCGCAGCCCCACGCCTGCACCAACGTACAATGCTGAGGCCGCAGTCGCAGCCCTCGCCGGCCTCCAGGAAGCCGTTTCCACAGCGGGGGCTCCCGGCCAGTCTCTGAGGCTCGGGCACATTGGAGAGGCACCAGCCCCGGCCCTGCTGCAGGCTGCGCTCCAGGTCCTGCCGGCTGCAGTTGCTGAAGCTCAAGCCAGGTGTGAGCCTGTGGGGATGGCAATGGGGTGGTGAGGTTGGGCTGGCCAGCGCCACCCCCCTGGTGCCCCCACTGCCCCAACCGCCCTCACCCCGTGGGTAAGTCCATGATGCAGCCACGGTCCTGGTAGAGGTTGCTGCAGCGGCAGCGGTGCCCGGCGCCGTCGTGGCTCATGCCTAAGTTGTGCCCCAGTTGGTGGGCCACGGTGGTGGCCACCACCAGCACGCTGACCGAGTGGTCCTGCAGGGGAGGCGGGGGTCAGCAGGGGGGTCGGGTGGTGGGCACGGTGGGGGCAGGCGGCACACACCCTGCTGACACCCCCGGAGCGCGCCGGCGAGCACATGGAGTCCTGCGTCGACATCCCCACCATGACGTCCTCGAAGCGGGAGCCCCTGCGGAGAGCGGGAGTGTGAGGCGGCGCCGGCGCGGGGGCCCGGCCCACCCCGCCGCCCGTGCTCACGTCAGCAGCTGCGCGTTGTCGTGGGGCAGCCGGGGCAGCAGCTCCTTGCGACGCCACTGCAGGAACTGCTCCAGTGCCTCCCGGCCGCTGTGGCCCACCTTGAACTTGTCGCCTTGGCTCCAGACCTCCACGGCCAGCAGGGCCACCCGGACCCCCAGCGGCTGGAAGAACTGGGGCGGGCACAGGGGGTCAGGGACCCCACGCGCTGCAGTGGGGCCGGATCGGCAGCACCAGCGCCGCCGAGCCCCCGCAGGACCTGGTGGTGCCTCACCGTGTCCACCTGGTTGGCAATTTCCAGGGTCCGGGTGTGGACGCGCTGCAGGTCAGGGTAGTTCTGGAACTGCAGAGGGCAGGGAAGGGCGTTACGGCAGGGGCAGAGCCGGGAGTCCAGCCCCCGGCAGGCCCCTGGCTGGCACTCACCGCAGCGTGGTCCACCACCATCACCAGCTCCACGAAGCGCTGCTCCGCCGCTGCCCGCTTGCCCTGGGGACGAGAGCAGGTCAGGGGGCCGCCGAGGGGCCGCCGGGCAGGACCGGGTGATACCCACCCTCTGTGGCCGGGGTGGCTCCGTCTCTGCCTCCGGGGAGGCCGTGGGGGCTGGCCCACAGGCCCGCGGCGCCAGCCGGGCGTCCCGGGGCCGGTATGCCACATGCCTGCCCGGGGGACCACCGACGTCCGGCTCCAGCCCGTAGCTCCTGTTCTCCGACACCCAGAGGTGGCCGCTACGGAAAGGGACGGGAGGGGTGAGCGGCACAGCAGGCACCAGGCACAGAGGCCGTGGGGTCTGGGCTTACCTGAGCCCGGAGCAGGCGCAGAGGCTGGCCCGGGAGCCGGGGAAGCCCTGCACACTCCCACGGTAGCAGCAGTGTTCCTGCAGCAGAGAGGGGGCTCAGCAGCCTGCCCCACGCTGGGGCAGCCTCCTCCTCGCCCCGCAGCCCTACCTGCTCACTGGCCTCCCGCACCACCCGCGTGCCGTCAGGCAGGTAGTACAGCAGCGCCCCAGTGCCCAGCACCAGCTCCCTGCAAGAGAGATGCACGGGCCCCTGGCTCAGCCCACTCCAAGTGCCCCACGGATCAGTGCCGGTGGGGTGCGGAACTGGCCCGGCTCTGCCCCAGCCCCCTGCACCCCAGCCGCAGACTCACCAGTTTTGCTCCAGCTCCACCACCAGTTGTGTTCCCTCCAGCTCCAGGGCGACATGCAGCCAGGCAGGGAACCCCCCCTGGGACAGGAGCAGGTCATGGGAGGGCCCCTTGCACCCCATCCCCAGGGCCCCTGCCTGGGCTCTGGGGGGCCCACCCAGCACGTGCCCAGGTGGGAGGGGGCGGAAGGGATCCCCTCCTCACGCCCACAGGAAGCGTCCCTCCCTCACCGGCACATTGTGCCGGGGAAGGGGGTGTCGCGCAGAGCCGGCGGCCCCCCCGCCGCTCCCCCCGCGCTTCCTGCCCGGTGCAGCGTGGCCGGAAACCCTGGAGAGACTCCCAACGGCCGCAGGGCGGGCTGGGCCCTTCCGCCAGGCGCCAGCTCGCCCTGGGCAGGGTGGGGGACCTGGCCGGGGCACCGAGGGGAAGGGGAAGCCACCAGGGGCACCCAGTATCCAGCCACCCCCTCCCTATTCACACTTGGGCTGGGTAGGGGGCAGCCAGAAGCTCCAGGTGTTTGGTCCCTGCAGGGAACGGGGAACCCAGATGCCAGGTTTCTGGCACCGGGAAAGGTGTGGGGAGCACTGGCGGGCTGCGGGCTGTCCCCGCGAGCCCTCACGTGGCAGGGCCACAGCACAGCCCCGGGGCAGCGTGTACGGGCCGGGGGCTCACCTGCACAGCCTCTGCCAGGCTGAGCCTCCGATCGCCCTGCAGGACCTGCGGGGTCACATGCCAGGAGTGTCCCCACTCCGCATGGCGCTGCTGCACGCTGTCACCTGCACAGGGCCAGAACAGCTCGGTCAGCGCCGCTCTCCCCCTGCACCTGTGGCCACATTCAGGAATGAGCGAGCCCCAGGAGCCGAGCATCCCTTCCTCACTGTCCTGCCCTGCCAGCACAGTGCCCTAGGGGCAGGGCAGGAGGAGATCCTGCGTTTGGGAAGGGAGCTTGGCCCAGCGGTTGGGAAGCAGGAACCAAGATTCCTGCGTTCATTCCTGGCACTTCCAGGGCTGCTGCTAGGGAAAGTCCAGAGTGTCACCAGACGTGAGGAATCAGGGCACTGGCTTCCAGTAAAGCCTCAGAAAAGCCCTGGATGTGGCACCTGCTGCTGGCATGCAGCCACAGCTCCCGTGCCCCAGGCCAGGCCGGTGGGGTAGGTTTCTGGGCGCAGGCTCGGCTCCCTCCCCGACCCGGGATGTACTCCGCAGTCCCATCCCACAGGGCTGCTAGGCCTGGCAGCACCACCTGGTCTGGGGCCACATCCCTCCACACTCTCTGAGGACCCCCAAGGTGGCCGGCATAGCAGCGGTCCTCTGCCAGGCCCTGACACACCCGCGTCCGGAGACGGACAGTCCAGCGCAACCAGCTCAGGACCAAGGCAGGGCCAGGAGCCCAGCCCAGCTGACTCAGCCTCCCACCGCCCCTGCAGCCCATCCTTTTTCCCGGCTCTCTGGGACACCTCCCCACAAGAGCTCCCGGCACAGCCGAGGGCTGGGAGGATGCTGGAGCAGCCGGGGCTGCGGCTGGACACTAGCAGAAACCCCTGCCCAGGGCCCTGACGCTGGGCGTCTGCAGGGAGAGCCTCCCTCCCTGGGACAGGGCAGGGCTGGACCCTGCAGCTGGGCCAAAATGCCACCCCCAGCCCAGCCGAAGGCACCAAGAAACCCCCAGGTTGCGTCTGCCAAATCGCCCCGCACTGGTCCTGACGCCAAACGCCCCACGCAAGCCCCTCTCAGCCCTGCCGCAGCCCCCTCGCGCCCAGGGCCCGCTGCCACCGGCCATCCCCGAGCGCTGCTGCAGCCTCCAGCGCCGTCCCTGGGGACGGACCCTGCCCGGTTCCTCTGCCCTTCCCTCTCCGCAGCGGCACGCAGCACCAGGCGGGACGGGCTCCGCACACCGCCGCCTCCCCACGCTCTCCTCGGGGCAGCGACCTGCTGCTGCCCGCAGCCCAGCGAGGCCCGGCCGGGAGAGGCCCCTCCGCTCCGGGGCAGCGCGGGCCCCGCCGGCGGCACGCAGGGACCCGCCGCCCCCGAGGCGGCCCGGGGCCCGGCGAGGGCACCGGCCACCGCCCGCCGCCCGCCGCCGCCCGGCCCCGCTCC
The DNA here is from genome assembly GCF_028389875.1 of Rhea pennata. Taxonomy (NCBI): domain Eukaryota; kingdom Metazoa; phylum Chordata; class Aves; order Rheiformes; family Rheidae; genus Rhea; species Rhea pennata. Next base: position 326,404 of record NC_084693.1, read on the forward strand.
GCCGCCCGGCCCCGCTCCGCCGCCGCCGCTCACCTGCGCCGCGTGCGCGCCTCCCGGGGCCGGCGGCGCCGCGGGGCCCCGGCGCCGCCAGCAGCAGCAGCGCCAGGGCGCAGAGCAGCGCCCGCGCCATCGCCCTCCCGCAGCCGGCGCGGGGCGCCGCGGCCCCGGGCAGGCGGCTCCCGAGCTGACCCGCCGCGGCCGCCCCCGCCGGCGCGCATCGCACCGCCGCCGCCCCCGCCGCCAGCGCCCGGCCCGGCCCGGCCCGGCCCGGGAGGAGGAACTTCCTGCCCGGCCGCCGCCGGCTCCGCCCGCCGCCGCCGCTCCGCCCGCGGCGCCCCGCCGGGGCCGGGCGGCTCCGCGCAGCGGCGGCACCGCGCCCGACCCCTGAGTTACCGCCCGGGACCGCTGCCTCTGCCACCCGGTGCACACCGGAGATCCCTGCCTTGGCCACCCGGTGCACCCAGGACCCCGCTTTCACTGTCCGGAGCACCCCAGACCCTGCCTCTGCTGCCCTGTGCACCCGGGGGCACTGCCTTCACCTTCTGCTGTGCCCGAGACCTCCAGGTTTTGCCACCCGCTGGGCCCACGACCCCACCTTTGCCACAGGGTGCACCTGAGACCCTGCCTTTGCCACCCTGTCCATAGCAGACCCCCGCCTTGGCTGCCAGTGCACCAGACACCCCCCGCCTTCCCACCCTGTGCCCCTGCAGACCCTCGCCTTGGCCACCCCATACATCCAAGGCAGCAGTCTTTATTGCATGGTGCGCAGTGCTCAGGCCACGTACACCACGTGCTCATCGCTGCTCTCCTCCGAGAGGCCGGGGTCGCCGGGGCTGCAGGCCAGGCACGCGTATCCCACGTCCCTCCAGCACGGCCCGCAGTACATGGAGCTGCAGGTGGGCACCGGGCAGAGCCGGCTCCGTGGCGCCTCGGGCTCCCCGCACACCACGCAGCGCCGGCGCAGGAACCTGCGCAGGCGTGGCCAGCGCAGGCAGCACCGCTCCAGCAGGGCCATCCCCTGCAGCGGGGACAGGGCCAGCCCCATGGGGAGGACAGGCAGCCCCACAGGGGTCAGACCCCTGGTTTGGGCTGGACCTCCCAGACAGGGGCAGAGCAGCCAGGGCCTCACGCAGGCCTCCGCTATGCCCCATCCCCGCTCACCAGGGCCCAGCGCTGGCGTGCCCGACGGGCGACGCGCCGCCGCTGCAGCTCAACGAAGCATTGCCGCCGGCGCAGCAGCTTGTTGTAGAGGAAGAGCACGCGCCTCTTCTCGCGCTGCGCAGGCGCTGGCTGTCAGGATCTGCATCCCACAGCCCGGGAACCCACCGCGCGGCTGGTGCAGGGGCTGCAGGCAGCTCACCTTGGGGAAGTAGAAGGCGGCGATGACGCGGCGCAGGCGGTACGTGTAGACCTGGGCCAGGCACAGCAGCGCCAGCACGCCCAGCGGCAGGCCGCTGGCCAGGTAGTCGTCGGTCGTCATGCCCTGGGGCTGTGGCAGGCAGGCTGGGGATGTGGGCAGAGGTGCTCAGTGCCCCTGGCACTGGTCCCCCAGTGCCCTGGGGAACGGCTGTCTGCAGTGGGGCAGGAGGAAACCACCCGGAACATTTTTTTGGCAGGGGCAGCCAGGCGCCTTGTGCTGGGGAACAAGCTCTGCCAGCAGCTTGGAGGGGCTCACCAAAGTTGGACGACTCTAGTTCCGTGTAGGAGGATGTGTTCAAGGCGCCGATGGTGCTTCGCAGGAGCCGAGCCATCAGCGAGGTGCCCATAACCTGGACCTCCAGGTGGTGGCTGCCTGTGAGAAGAGTGCGTGGGCAGCCCGGCGCGGTGGGGCTGGGCTCCGGCGAGGCTGGTAACTAGCTGAGCCGATGCCAGCCCTGCTGGTGAGCTGCGGAGGGCGATGCTGTGGGGCCGGCACTGCCCACTGGTGGTGCTGTGGGGCCAGGCGCTCACTGCGGAAGGAGTACTGCACGAAGGAGTGCTGCCGGATGATGCTGAGCATGGTGAAGAGCACACGGTCCAGCCCCCAGGTGAGGAGCAGGAACAGCAGGGGCGGGATGCATTCCAGCAGCTCCACCACCTGCGGGAACCGGGCTCCATGGTGGCGTTCCCTGGAGCACCCGGCCCCATGCCCAGCCCCGTGAGGAGCCCGGCAGCGCCCACCTTTGCCCTCACCATGTTCTGCAGCTCTGGTGGCTGCATGGCCACACGGCTGGGGAAGATCACAGCGGAGACCTCTGCGCGGCGCAGCGGCAGCAGCGTCCGCTTGTTCTGGTGGGGGGAGCAGGGCGGCTCAGTGCAGCCCCCAGGGATCCCGCATGCCTGGGCCACCTTCTGCCCCTCTCCCTCCTCACCTGCTTCCTGCGGCGGGCGTCAATTTGGCGGAAGTAGGTGGTGATGTAGACGTTGTCAAAGGAGAAGTCCTGGTTGTAGCGCTTAGTGTAGGAGAAGGCCCTTGGAAGAAAGGGTGTCCAGGGTGGCAAGGGGTGGGGTGCATCACCCCAGACCCCCGTGCTACTGCCAAGCTCTGTGCCCTACAGCCAGCACAGCACCCTCTCATCCCTCCCTGGCCCCATGGGCCTGGCCTGCACTCACGAGAAGAAGACAAGGAGGAAGGTGCAGGAGAGCAGCAGGCGGAAGAAGGAGACAGCCCTGCCCAGCTGGGCGCTATGCTGCCGTACGTGCGAGGCCACCTCCTCCACGAGCTGCTCCCGCGAGACGTTGGCGCCGAGCAGCATATCACGGTGCTCCTCCTGGGGCAGCAAGGCCATGAGTGCTGGGCAGTGCCCATGCCTGCCCCAGGCACCTAGCCCTGGGGGGATAGGATGGGATGGGCGCCCACCTGGAAGACCATCTGGGCACTGAAGTCCTGGCTGAGGTTGTTGACAGATCCATTCACCATGTCGTACATCTTCCCAAAGTTGCCCTCCACAGGGATCTTTTCCCAGCACCAGGCATGCATGACTGTGGGGCCGGGGAGGGGAGCATGCTGGAGGGAGCTGGGACCTCCTGGGCATCATCCCATCACAGTGTGGCCACCTTCCTGAGGCCATGAGAGCGCTGGAGGCCCCCGCCCTGGGCTGCTCTGAGCCAGAGCTGCAGCACTGTGGGGGCACCGGGCTTTGGCTCCTGGGCCCACAGCCACCCTGGTGCTCCACACATGACCCACCCTTGACGATGTGGCAGAGGAACTTGAACTTCATGGGCAGGCAGAGGAGGTGGCTGATGAGGGGCACAACGATCTGCTCCATGCAGGCCTGGTGCTTCGTGCTGAACCAGTCCCTGCACCGCTGCATGGCCAAGTCGATCACATCTGGGAGGTTGAGGGCCCTCAGGCTGGAGCGTGCAGCTTGCCATGCAGCTGCCCCATCCTACAGCTTGCTCGCACTAGGCACGGGGGCTTGCACAGGGCCGTGGCAATGCCTGGCACGTGCACCATCCCTCCCATGCAATGCCAAGCACATGCACCTTCCCTCCTGTGTATTGCCTGTTGCGTGCACCATCCCTCCCATGCACCACCGCTGCTGCAGCTCAGCTGCTCCCCGCTCACATTTGCAGCGCAGTTTGGTCTTCATCTCATACAGCTTCTGGGTGCTGAGGGCTTGCGGGGGGGCTGCGTGCCGGCCCTGGCGCAGCTCGTAGCCTGCCTCGCTGGCCACCTCCTCATTGAGCCCCACGAAGGCACGTGAGATGTTCTGCGTCTCGGCGTTGAGCGTCCGCCCGCTCCGCTGGGGCAGGGGTGGCTGGCTCAGCTCAGCCCCCGAGGCGGCCCCGCCGGGGCTGCCCCCACGGCCAGCCCGCCCCGGCCCCGTGGCCTCACCAGCATGTCCTCCATCATGGCGCGCAGCGGGGCCATCGACACCTGCCAGAGCTGGCGGCTGTGGTTGACCTGCAGCTCCGTGACGCAGCCCACCGAGCGAATCACCTCGTCCAGGTTGTGCCGCACGTTGGCCACAGGCCCTGGCACGTGCAGCACTGGCTCAGGCCCGGTCCCATGGCCAGGACACTGTGGGGGCGGGCAGGAGGGGGGGCCCTACCATTGTAGATGGCGGCGAGGGCGTAGGAGAGCGCGTAGACCCGGCCCTCCTTGCCCACGAACTTGGGGGCCACGAGCAGGCTGGCGCAGCGGAAGTGTGGCGACGTGGCCCAGCCCAGGGCGGTGGCTCCTGCGGCAAGCAGGGAGCTGCAGCCATCCCGAGGAGGGGCCCCCACCGCCTCCCCGAGCCCTGGCCTCACCTGCCAGCCCGCACATCAGCTGCACCTTGCGCGCCTCTGGGATGTTCATGGGCACGATGAGGAGCTGGCAGAGCCCTGAAACACCCGCCTGTGTCCTGAGTCCCCAGCGCCACTGGCTGCCTCATCTCTACCACAGCCAGTGCCGGGAAGTGCTCACCAAGGCCAAGGAGGCTGCCGGTGCCAGCACCCAGGAGCAGCTTGCTGCAGCGGTGCTGGTCTGGTGGGCTCCAGAGGAACCGGCTGCATGAGGCTGGCAGCAGCTGGACAGCCAGGCGCTGCAGGGCTGCAGGGGCAGAGGCCGGTCCGTCACCCTGCCGGTGCCCATGGGGCTGCTCACCGGGACCCCGGCTGCAAGCCAGGCATGGGGGGGGGCTCACTTGTGTTGGGGGGCTTCTGCCTCTTGGGCGCCTCTGTTCCCGCCGGGTGCTCCTGCGTGGTGCCCGCCTGTGGCTCCATGGCTCCGGCACCCAGGGCGGCACCACAGATGCGGATCTGGCTCATTGTGACCCAGCCGCCGCGGTTCCACCCGGAACGTCCCGAGAGCCACAACGGCGAGGAGGCCTGGAGACCCATTCCCTGCGCCGTGGCCAGCATGGGGCTGGTGTCGGGGCTGGGCAGAGCCCTCTGGGGCTGGGGGAAGAGCTGGCCACCAGGGGCCTGGGGCTGGTGGCTCCGGCAGGAGGCCTGGCTGGAGGAGGAGAGCCAAGTTCGGGAAGTGGCCCGCAGCACCGCTGGGTTCATGCTGGGCATGGCCCTGGCCAGCCTGTACGGGGCCCTGGTCCTGCTGGCGCAGAGCCACAACGTCTGGTACTGTCTGGTGACCACCATCAGCCTGGGCGCCGCGCTGGGGCTGGGCATGGCCTTCTCTATCAAGGTGCGCGTCACGGTGCTGCTCACACTGCCACACGTCTTCACCAGTAAGCACCCGTCGCTCCCACGGCCGACTGCACAGCGAGGGCAGCTCCCCGCGTGCCCCTCACCGGCAGGCCCGGGCCACCCCTTGCCCCGGCTATCCCTGCAGAGGAGGGCAAGATGCTACTGCTGCTGCTGGCGCTGGGCATGGCCACGCAGGGGCCCTGCACCAACATCCTGCACAACTTCTCCCGGGCCGCCGAGTCCATATCCTGCGGGGCCGAGCTCGCCCTCAACCAGACAGCTGAGCGGCTGCAGCGCGCCCGCCAGCCGCTGCTGAGTGAGACGGGGCAAGGGGGCACCGGGGCTGGTGGCGCGGGTGGGGGTCCCTGGCCGGGGGGCTGCGGGTGCCGGGGGAGCTGCTGGAATGGGAGGAGATGCACAATGCTCTGAGCCAGCCCCGGGCTGCCCCTGCCTGTGCGGTACAGTGACGCCCCCCCCTCGCCCCCCGCAGATGTGCTGGCCAAAATCAAGGACATCGCACAGAAAGCCAAGGTGGTGGGTGACCGCGTCCGCAAGTTCTTCCACTCCATCATGGACTCTGTGAGCCACGTGGGTGAGTGGGGACTGCCGAGCCTGTCCCCTGCCATCCCCAATGCCAGCAGCCCCCAGCGTGCTTTCGATCTGTCCCTGCTCCATCACCTGCCCCAGCCCCCAAAGACCTGCCTGGGTCCCTGCCCGCAGCCCGAGCCCTGCGAAACGTGTGGATCTGGCTGGCAAGCGTGGGCAAGCTGTGCAACCGGGAGCTGGGCACCCCATACCGCCGCTGCCTGGGCATCTTCAGCGAGGCTAAGGACAACTGCGAGCGTGCCGTGCCCTTCCTCTACTTCCTCTGCTACATCATCGTCGCCTTCAAGCCGCTCTGCGGCCTGGCCAACAGTGCGTGCGCCCACCAGCCCCAGGCCCTGCGCAGCCGCATCGGGCCCGAGGCTGGAGCCGGCGGCTGAGCAGGCCTCTCCTTCAAGGCCCAGGGTGGAGGGGGGACATGGGTGGTGAGGGCGGCGCCGTGGGGCAGACCCCTGCCCCACAGCATGCAGCCCCGTGCTGACGGAGACCTCTCTCCACAGTTATCCTCCTCTTCTGCATCATCCCCCAGTACATCCAGTCCTTCCTCAAGAAGCAAATTGCTGTCCGTGAGTGTCCCGGTGCTGCAGTGGGCTTGGGGCTGCCCTGGCTCTCCTGCTGCTGCCCCCGGCACCGCTCTGCCCATCCCATCTCCCCACAGCCCTCAGGAACGCGCTGGACCGTGTCCGCCGTGAGTTCGAGTTCAACATCTCGGCCGTGCACCACTTCGACGTGAGCCTCAACTCCAGCAAGACCCTGGGTGAGGTGGCCCTGGACATCATGGAGGGGGTGCGCGTGTGCCTGGAGCCCACCCGTGAGGTCCTGGGCCTCTTCGCGCACTTCTCCTCCTGTGCCATCCTCTACATGTACCTCCAGTGAGTGGGCTGCACTGCGGAGCCGTGGGGCCGGGAGCCCGGTGCCCTGGTGCCCAGCTCCCGCCGCCCCTCCCCAGGGCACTGCGCTACCGCCACCGGTACCTGCGGGACGACACCTTCGACAACATCTACATCACGCGGCGCTTCGTGGAGCTGGACGTGCGCCGGGCGGAGCAGGGCAAGCCCACGGTGCTGCCGCTGCGAGCCCGCGAGAGCTGCCGCTACATCCGCCCCGGTGAGCGCTGCTGGCGCGGGGCGGCGGGGTGCTGCCGTGGCCCGGCCTCACCGCCCGCCCGCCCGCCCAGACGGGCTGTGGTTCTCGCGGCAGGAGCGGCGCCGTTACGGGCTGGAGCTGGTGGCCGTCCTGCGGCACGTGGCGCTGGGGCTGAGCTTCATCCTGGCTGACTACAGCATCTTCTGGCTGCTCGACCTGGTCCGGCACCAGCTCCAGGGGGAGGTCGTTGCCCGGGGTGAGCTGGCACCCCTGGGACAGCGCGTGGGGCTCCTGGGGCCCACTCTGCCCCCAGTGCTGACCACTGGCTCCACAGCCCCAGCGGTGCTGGGCATCAGCGTGAACGGCACGGGCTACACCAGCGAGATCTTCCGGGACCTGGTCTCGGCCTTCGACGCGCTGCAGCAGGGCAACATCTCGGTGCTGTCGCAGCGGTGCCGCCTGCAGCCTGTGGAGCCCGACTACCAGACCTACCTCACCATGGGTGACCGGGGGGCGCGAGGCACCGGCAGCGCGGTGGCAGGGCGGCCGTGCAGGGCTACCGGCATGGCCTGACCTGCCGCCTCTTTGCAGGGATCCTCTACGGCATCTGCCTCTTCATCGCTGTCTTTGGCAGCTACGTGGGTCGCCTGCGCCGGGTGGTGTGCGCTGCCTACTACCCGTGCCGCGAGCAGGTGAGAGCCCCCAGCGACGCGGCCCGCGGCAGCCGCCGGCGCTGACGCCCTGCCCGGCTCTGCCCAGGAGCGGACGTGCTTCCTCTACAACAGCATCCTGGTGCGGCGCACCGGCCTGGCGCGCGCCCTGCACCGGGCGGTGAGGCAGCGCACGGCCGACGGCGGACACACCAACCCGCTCCTCATCCTTGCCTCCAGGTAAGCCCAGGGCGCATGGGGCGGAGAGCAGCCGGGCCCCTGCAGCGCCGTGGCAGCACTGCCCTGCAGCCCAGCCCCTTGGCGCCCGCAGGCTGCCCATCTGCGCCCGGCTGGCTCGGCTCCTGGGCGTGCGCCAGCGGTGCTGCCTGGCCTGCGGGACGGCCCGCGAGCAGGAGTGCGTAGCGTGCATCACGCCCGGCTGCAGAGGTAGGCGCCGGCGGGGGCGGCAGGCGGGCAGGTGGGCGCCCCGCGCCGCTCACGGCCCCACTCCACCAGGGCTCTACTGCAGCGAGTGCTACCGGGAGCTGAACAACGCCTGCTCCATCTGCATGGCCCCCCTGAGCCAGCAGGACACCGGCGATGAGGAGCTGTGAGCAGGGCTCGGCGCAGCACCCGCGCAGGGAGCCCGCGGGGCCACATGCGCGGTGCTGCAGCGTGCACCAGCACCGCTCCGCCACCGCACCGAGCCCCAGGCGCCCACCCTGTGCCCGCAGGGACTCCAGCGACGATGAAGCAGCAGGGCTGTGGCTGGGCGCGCTGCGGGCGCTGCGGCAGCAGCCGCAGGCCCCGCGCCGGGAGCAGGGCCGGCAGCTGCGGCGGTGCGTCCGGCAGCTGCTGCAGGGCGGTGGTGGGGGCCGGCGGCTGCCCCCTGCACTGGCGGCCCGGCTGCGGGCTGGGCTGCGGGAGGAGGCCAGCGGGGAGAGCGACGGGGGCAGCAGAGAGAGCTGCGGCGCTGCCGGCGAGGACAGCTCAGGCTCCAGGTGAGGCGGCGGCAGCGGCGGCGGCGGTGGCGGGGCCCGGGGCCGTGACGCCGCTCTGCCCCGCCAGCCTGGACTTCGGCTACCAGGAGCAGCCTGAGGGCAGCGAGAGCGAGCTGGAGGAGGTGAAGGTGATGCGGCCGCCCGGCGAGGAGGGCAGCGCCCAGTGACAGCGGGGACCCGGCCAGGCGGGCGGCTCTGCTGTGGGGATGCCGCCAGAGCCAGAGCCGCTGTGCTGGGAGCTGGCAGAGGGCGGCGAATAAAGCAGCTGTGCCGGCATCCCGCTGCCCCGGGCTGGCGTCCCGCGCCTGCGCCGGCCCCGCCGTGTCCCCCGCCTCGGGCACCCCCTCCCCGTGTTGCCGCCGTCCCCGCGGTGCCCCAGCCCCAGGGACAGAGCAGGCGCAGGGGGTCCCTGCTTCTCCATTTATTATCAAGCAGCCTTCGTTTAAAAAAACAAACAAACAAAACGAAATGAAACAAAACAGAACAAAAAAACAAACAAACCAAAAAACGCAACCTGGAAGTGCGGGGGCGTGGCCGCCCGCGGATTATTGGTTTGGTTTCTTACAACAGAGAGGTTCAAGTAGCCAGATTTCAAGTTCACCGTAAGGCACTTTAAAGCTGTGACAGGAGCCAGCCCCTTGTCCCCATCACCCTCCCGTCACCCCACGGCAAGGGACAGACGCGCAGAGGACAGGCAGCGCTGGCGGGCAGCAGCAGAGGGGCTGGGGCCGGACGCGATGGGATGCGATGGGATGCGATGGGATGCGACGGGATGGGATGGGATGGGATGGGGGGAATATATTACATCATCTTTTTAAATATAGATAAACTCTTACTTTAGGCAAATAGTGCCGATCCCCTGCCCTCCCGGGCGGGCGGGGGGTGTGTGCAAAGGGCAGAGGGGGCGGCCCGCTGGGCCCGGGCGCCCCGGGGAAGGGCTGCCGGGGGGGGCGGCGGCGGGCCCGGGCCGGCCCGCGCCCCCCACCCGGGGGGACTCACCCGAGCTAGTGCAACCAGAGAAAGCAGCCGGGAGTGCAGGGGCGAGGCGGCTCGCCGGGGAAGGGGCTGCTCGCGAGGGCCCGGCACAAGCTATGTACAGCTCCGGGCGCCCCCCGCAGCCCGCCGAGCCGCCCCCCGACGGGGCGGGCGCGGGGCCGCCCCCGGGCGGGGCCGGCATCGGGGCCGCGGCCCCGCGGGGGCGTTGGGGCCCGAGGGGGGCGCGGCGGGGCCCCCCGCCCCTTTGTGCAAATCCGCCGGGGGGGAGTTTCCCCCTTGCATAATTCAGAACAAACCGAGACGCGGAAAAAAGGAACAGAAACCTCGTCGGGAGGCGCGGCGGCGGGGGACCCAGGCGTCCTGGCGCCGCCTCCCGACGGGGCGGCCCCGGCCGGCTCTACGCTGTCTCCACGGACACGACGCCGTCCGGCTGCGGTCCGTCCCCGTCCTCGGCTTCAGCCTCGGCCTCGGCCTCAGCCTCGGCCTCCTCCTCCTCCTCGTCGGGCCGCGCCGGGCCCCAGTAGCGGGCCAGGGAGAAGCGCAGCTCCTCAAGCTGCCCGTTGGACAGGTCGAGCCCCGGTGGCCCGGTGGGCAGCGGCGGTGGCTCGTCGCGGCGGCGGCGGCGCGTCCGCACCTCCAGGCAGTTCTGGCCCTTGAGGTGCCGCTGGAGGTGGTCGTCCTTGGCGAAGGCCTTGTGGCAGCGGTAGCACTCGTAGGGCCGGGCGCCCGTGTGCAGGTGCATGTGGTTCTTCAGGTCGTAGCTGTGCAGGAAGCGGGCGCTGCAGTGCTGGCAGGAGTAGGGCCGCTCGCCCGTGTGCTTGCGCATGTGGATCTTCAGCTTGTCGTTCCTGGGGGAGACACCTGTCAGTGGGGCTGCCAGCACCCCAAGCCAGCACAGCGGGCACCGGGGCATGGCAGAGCACTAGGGGAGCAGCCCCAACACCCCCCGGAGCAGGAGCCGAGGGTGCACCGGGCAGGGCTGCACTGGGGGAGCACTGGCATCCCAGCAGGGACACACCGGGTACAGGCGCTCCGGCAGCACAGAGGGATGTGTCCCTCCTGCCTGGCCAGGGTGCATGGAGGACGTGACCAGGGCACCGCTGGGGTGCACCAGCAGCGTGGGGGGAACACGTCCCGGGCATGCACCGGGTGCCCTGACAGCACGGGTTGGACGAGGCTGCATCCCTGCCGGGCAGCCAGGCACCCCGGGCAGGGCGCAGCGGGACGCGCGCGGGGCCGGGGCCGGGCACTCACCGCGTGAAGCGCACCCCGCAGACCTCGCAGGCGAAGGGTTTCTCGCCCGTGTGCGTGCGCATGTGCCGGGGGAGCTTGCCGGCGCCGTGGATGACCTTGTGGCAGACAGGGCACTCCTGGGGCATCTGCGAGCGGCGCTTGCGCACCAGCTTGTCGGGGGTGTCCAGCCCGGGCGCCAGCGACTCGTGGTGCAGCGAGCTCAGGTAAGCCATGAGGTGGGGGTCGATGGCGTCTTCATCGGAGGCGGCCTCCTCGGGGGACAGCGGCGGCTGGTAGGGGAAGGGGAAAGCGTGCGGGGGCAGCTCCTCCTCCTCCTCGGGCGCCTCGTAGCCCTCGTAGGCGGGCAGCAGCACCCGGGGCGCAGGCGGCAGCGGGGGCGAGGGCGGCTGGGGGGCTGGCGGGGGGCTGCCGCCCGCCTCGGCGGTGGCCGCGGGGGGCAACTCCTCGGCGTGGTTTTTGAGCCGGGCGCTGTGGGCCTGCAGGAACTTGCGGGTCTTCTTGCTGCGGCGGGCGACAGGGCGGGAGGGCGGCGCGGCGGCGGCGGCACCGTCGGGCAGGGCGGCGAAGGCCTCCAGGTAGCGGCGGGCCCGCTCACGGTCGCCGGCGTCGGGGCCGGGCGCCTCCAGCCCGCTGCCCTGCAGGATCTCCACGCAGGCGGCGATGACGCAGGGGATCTCCAGCAGCCGGGCGGCCTGCAGCACCTCGCCCATGTTGGCGCTGCTGATGGTGAGCGTGGCCGTGTAGGCGAACTCCAGCAGCGCGCCCAGTGCCTCGGGCCCCACGAAGTCCAGCTCGCAGACCTCCTGCCCAGGCCCCGGCCCCGCAAACAGCTTCTGGAAGTAGCGGCTGCAGGCGGCCAGCACGGCCCGGTGCGTGCGGTACTCCAGCCCCTGCGTCCTGATGGTCACGTCGCAGAGCACTCCCAGCTGCCGCTGCTCGTTGAGGCTGCTCAGCAGCTCACTGCTGTGCTCGGGGAAGGGGATGCCGATGAGGTCGTCCTCCGGGCTCGTCATGGTCCTCACCTGCGGGAACCAGGAGCGCCGGTCACTGCCCCGCGCTGCCGCCCCCTCGGAGGCAGGCTGCCTGCCGGGAGAGGCTGCGCCCGAAGCGTCGACGCTGCTGCGAGCCGGGCTGCAAGGGAACTGGCCTCCGGAGCAGAGGACGCTGCTGCTGGGGTCCCCACCACCCCAGGTGGCCGGGCGCTGCGTCCCTCCCCGGGTTCCCACGGGATGCTCCTGCAGGATGCTCTCGTGGGATGCTCTTGCAGGATGCCCCTGCGGGACGCACCTGCAGCCCCTGCAGCTGGCAGGGCGCAGCGGCCGGAGCCCTTCCAGAGGCGCTGGTGCCCCCTGTGCCGAGATTGCTGTGGGTGGGCCCCGCGGCAGGCGCCCGCGCTTCCTCTCCCGCCGGCACCCAGCCGCGCCGCACACAGCGGGCCCCCGGCGCGACCACAGCAAAGGGGGAAATCTCAGCGCGGAGTGTTTGAAGCGTGCCGAGGCGCAGCGCTTCCACCCCCTGCCGCCCCCCACGGCCAGAGCCGGCGGCTCCCGGCGCCGTGTCCCAGGAGCGCGGGCCGTGCCGGTGGCGGGTGCGGGTGGGCGGCGCGTGCCGGGAAGAGGGCGCCGAGGGCCGGGGCCGCCCCACGGAGCCCGGCCGGGCTGGGAACGCAGGCCGCGCTTCCTGCCACGGCAGATTAGGATCAGTGCGAGCGCCGGTTCCTGCCCCCGCTGGCAGCGGGGGCCCGGCCCCCTCCCTGCCGCTTTGCCCCAGCCCGGGGCCGCTCCGCGCCCCACCAAGCCCTGCCTGCGTGAGCAGGGCCTTTCCCACGCTGCGGCTGGCAGCGCTTTGCGTCAGCGGAGCCATAAACCCGGCACCGAGGCTCCCGGGCCGGCGGCACCACCGGGGCAGGCTGCGCCCAGCTCGGCGCAGCACAGCCCCCGGCGCCCGGGGCCCTCGCCCGGCGCCGCGTCAGGGGCCGCGGGCTCCCGGCGCGGAGCCGCCGTGCCGCGCGCCCCTGGCTCCGGCACAGGCAGGCCCGGGCGGCCTGAAGGAGAGGGCGGCCCATGGGAAAGGGGAGCCCCGTTCCCTCCCCAGCCCCAGGCGCCCGGCCCGGCCCCGCACTCGCCCGTGCTGCCCGGTGGCGGGAGCGTCCGCTGGGGCTGCTGCGCTGGCACAGCCACAGCTGCCAGCGCGGCACCGCCGCACCAAGTGCTTGGTGCCGTGCCGCAAGGGACAGCGCCAGACGGTGCCCGGCCAGGCCAGGCCGGCACAGCAGCGCAGGGTCAATCCATGCCGAGCCGGACCATGCCAAGCCGCGCTGTGCCGGCGGCGGCGCGGGCGACGTGCCCCCTCTTGCCTGCGGAGGGGCGGCGCGGCCGCGGCCCCCGGTGCAGGGGCCCATCCCCGCGCCGGCCGCTCCCTGTGCTTGGGCGCCCGCCAGCTGGGGCTGCCTCGGCAGGCGGCTGGGAACGGCCCCGGAGCAACCGGCTGCGGAGCCGCCCCAGCCGCTGCCGAGCAGGCCCGACCGGCAGGGCAGGCGGCAGCCGCCCCTGAAACTGGGAGCTGGGCAGCGCCGACCGCCCGGGACGCCGGCGCCGCCGGGGCCCGCTGCCCGCGCCCCTCCTTGGACGCCTGGGTCCCCGCTGCCTGCCCGGGCAAGGCCGGGGGCGAGCGGATTAGGGACGATTAAGCCATCAGGCCCCCGGGAGCCAACAGGCAGTGACAGCCCCCGATGAGATTAGGCAGGATTAGCAGTGGGGGCAGGATTAGGGGAGGCAAGTGCCCTGCGCGGGGGCTCGGGGGGCACCGGGGGAGCGGGCAGCCTCGCTGCACGCTGCTGGACCCAGGACACAGACGGTCTGGGGACACGGTGGCAGCGGGCACCCTGCTCCAAGCAGTGACGCAGCCGCAACTCCTCCCACCAGCGCTGCGCCGGGGAGCGAAGCAGGGCACGGGGCAGCAGGACCGCAAGGGGCCACGAGTGATGGGCCAGCCAGCACAGCCCCCTCGTACGCTCCCTGCCCTGGTGCACGCTGCACAGCACAGTCCTCTTCGGCAAAACCCTGGCAGCAGCAGGCCTGCGGGACATCCGGGCATGGTGCGCTCCGGCAGCTCTTTCTGCGTGCAGCAGCGGGGCTGGGTGCCTGGTGCTGCGCTGCGCCCGCAGCCGGGGATGCTCGAGGCCCCGGTGCCCGCACCTGCCTGCGGTAGGGCTTGGCGGAGGCGCCAGGCGAAGCCGCTGGGCCGCGGGACCCCCCGGGAGCGGCGGGACCCCCCGGGAGCAGTGGGGCCGGATGTCTGCGGAGAGAGCGCCCCGTGCCGGGGCCGGGCGGGGGCGAGGAGGCGGCAGCAGGGGGATTTTCCATCGCACCCAACCGCCCGTTGCCGCCGCTTCCCCGACACCCCCACCCCCTGCGCATCCTCCCCGCTGGAGCGCAGTCACATGCCGAGCGGGCGCTGCCATCGAGGCGATCGCAGCGGCGATAAGGAAACGGGGGGGGCAGGTGTGAGGGTGCCGGAACCCCCCCCCCAGCCCCACGGTGCAGCCGGAGGCTCCTGTCTTTGCTGAGCCCTTGCCAAGGCCGCGCTGTGCCGGGACCCCATCGCCGGACCCACCGCGCAGGTGGGGGTCGGCGGTGCCACGGCGGTTTCGGTTACGTCAATGCCTGCGGCCGGGCCCGCTTCGCCCTCCGCAGCCGGGGAAAAGCGGGGGTGATGCCGGGGGCTGGCAGCCGCCGCCGTAACCGCGCCACCTGCCCCCCTGCTCCCACCCGCTCCGGGGGCCGCACCAGCCCCGGGACCCCCGGTGTCCCCGGGGAGCCCCTGCACCCGGCTCCCGCGAGCAAGCGGCGCCGGCGCTGTCGAGGGACTTCACAGCCGTGCGGGGAGAATGAGTCACCAGGGAAGGTGAGAGCAGCAGGGAGCAGCGGCCCCCGCGCCCGCACGGGCACCCGCGGCTGGGCTGGCCAGGCGGGGGGCTCACCGCCCCGAGGGGGGCACGTGCCCGGGGGCGCAGGGGGTCCCGCTGCAGCAGCCCGGACATGGCGGGGGGAGCAGCCCCGCTTTTTGGCAAGGGAAGAAAACAGTAAGCACCCGAGAAAGGAAATGGTTTGAAGGGGGAGAAAAAAGAGGAGAAACAGAACCCACCCATCCCGCGGCCATGAGGAGCCAGCCCCACAGCGGCTGCCTGGCTCCTTGCTGGGGGGGGCACCCTTGGGGTGGGGACCCGGCGCTCCTGGGAACCTCCCGCGACCCCGCGCCCCAGCCATGGCCACCGCAGGAGCCCTCCCGGGGCCCGAGGCTGGCACGGCCGGGGAGGCACGGGAGCGCCCGCAGCCCCGCGCCCTTCGCCTGCAGCGGGACCAGCCCCAGCTCACCCAGCTGCGCTCCCGGTCCCAGGCCCCCCCTCCCCGCTGCCGACACCAAGCCGATGCGCAAACGGGTCCCGGATCCCCCGGCGGGCGCAGCCGGGGCTCTGGGGACCGCTCAGCTGGGCCCGGCCCTCGCTGCACCAGTGACCCGGACCTCACCGCCCATCCCGCCCCGTCCCGTGGCGGGCGGCGGTGCCCCCCGGGCCGCGGCGGTGCCCCGCCGGGGGGGCGGCCGAGCCCTCCCGCTCACCTGGCGCGCGCTGCCGCGTGGCTTGGCGCTGGGTCCGCGGCCCGCGCGCGGCACCGAGGGGAAGGCAGGGCGCCGCGCGAACTTGGCCCCGCTCCCCGCTGCGCTTCGCGGATCCCACCTCAAAAGGAGTTGACGCCCACACCCCGGGTCACGCACCTCCCAGCCCCGCTTCCCAGAACACACGGCGTTAACTCTTGTGCAGCCGGCGCCGCGGGGCGCTGCCGCAGCCGGCCCGGCCCCGGCCCCCTCCTGCACCAGGAAATTCCCAGCGCTGGGGCCTGGCGCGCGGCCCCTCGCCGCTGCGGCCCCTCGCCGCCCTGCGGCAGGGCGCTGGGTGCCGGCCGTGGCCGTGCCGGGACAGCTCCTGCGCTCGCTGCAGCGTGCCCGGCTGGCCCCGGGGCCGCCCCCCAGCCCCACGCACGCACATCCCGCTCGGCCCCCAGCGCAGCCCGCCGGCATCGCCCCGGCACCGGGCAGCAGCACCCCGCGACCCCCGCTCTGGGCAGCTTCGAGGCTCTCCCAATCCCCCCATAATTACCCTGCGCATCCCCTGCTAATCTGCAATTACAGCCCCAGGAGCACTCCCCACGCCCGCCGGCAGCACCGGCACCCGCCCGGCCGCCCACAGCGGGGCATGCGCGCGGGGCCGCGGCAGCGAGGGCAGAAAGGGGAAGAGCGCGGGGCGCGCGGCCGCCCCGGCCGGGCGGGCAGGGAGGGGGCCTCGGGCCCCAGCAACGTTAGCGGAAAGAGACGGGCCGCGTTGTGCAAGAGCCCGACCACACGGGTGGGCAGGAGGGCGCGCAGGGGTGGCAGTTGCGGCACCAGCATCGCGCCCACCGCAGGGACACGCACGCCCGCGTCCCACAGCTGTGGGGCAGTGGTCCAGCCGTGCGCCGGCACTGCCGCAGCACAGGGCGAAAGGCGGACACCGGCCTCCCCGGGCCGGGCAAGCGCAGCAGCAGCTCACGGCACCCGGCCGCTGGGTGCGGCAGCATCGCCGCGACGCCCGGCCGCCGGGATGCCCGGCCCCGCGTGGCATGGGCAGTCCCACACCGGCGGCCCCGGGAGGAGGGAGCGCGGCACCTTCCTGCCAGCCCCGCGCTGCCCTTTGCTCCCCATAAAGGAGGGGCAGGGCACCAGCCCCCCCAGCCCAGGTGTGCCAGGTGCCAAGGGCGGGAGATAAGG
The DNA here is from genome assembly GCF_028389875.1 of Rhea pennata. NCBI lineage: Eukaryota > Metazoa > Chordata > Aves > Rheiformes > Rheidae > Rhea > Rhea pennata. The sequence goes on from NC_084693.1 coordinate 342,908, forward strand.
TGGGCGAGGCGGGCAGGGAGGGGCACGGCACGGGCACGCAGCCCTGACTCAGGGCTCCCGCTGGTGGCCGGCCCTGCCGGGGTGAGTCACCACGTCCCCTCACCCTGGGGGTGTTGCAACCTCCCCCGCGCCCTCGCCAGAGCCGGCCGCAAGCTTTGCCTCTTCCCCAGCTGGGGGGACGGAGGGCACCCCAACCGCCCGCCACGCGGGAGCCAGCCGAGCAGCCCGGGCTTCCTGGCCGCGGGGAGGCCTTGCCGCGGCGCCGGCCCGCATCCATCCTCCTCCGCGCTCTGTCCTTGCCTTGGCCAGAGGCGCCCGGGACCCAGGGCCAGCACAGCCCCAGCCCACGGGCGGCCAGGACAGGGCCATCCCCCAGGAGCATGCTGGACAGCCGGGCCCCACGGGGCTCAGCACACTGCCTCCGCCAGGCAGGACGGCCACCCCGGCTGTGGGGCACGCGGCAGGGATGGCCGTCCCTCCGGCTCACGGCATCGCGGCAGGTGGCCCCGCGGGATGGACGCGGCCAGGGGCTTGCGGCCTCTGCGGGTCGCCCGGCTCTGAGCGCTGCGGCCCCCCGGGCAGGCACGAGGCCGGGCCAGGCGGAGAGGGGCTGCTGTCCCCAGGTGCACCCTGCCGGGGGGCGCGGGGCTGCACAGGAGCCAGCAGGAAGGAAGGTTACTGAAACGGAGCTCGGCGGGAGGAAAAAGGAAGGAAACAGTCAGCAGCAAACCCTATATTTGATCACCCCAGGAGCAGAGCGAACCCCCCCTCACCCTTGGGTGCCCAAAGCAGCCAGCTGCCCCCTGCGCCCCGGCAGCGCAGGGCACGGCATGGCCTGCGGCCTGCTGCTCTCCGGGAACCCGTCTCCCGCCTCGCCGGGCGGCCACGAGACCCGGCCCGCGCAGGGAGGAGCGGCCGGGGAGTGCAGCAGGCCAAGTCCCGGCCGCAGAGCAGCACGGGCATTAGCCAGGCTCGCCAGCTCTGGGGCGGTCGCGCCGAGCAGCTCAGCTCCCGGCTCGCTCCCTGCCGGCCGCAGGAGCCTCCGGGAAGCCAGCCAGACCCCCAGGTCCCACCGCACCACATGGCCTGGGGGCCGCAGGACCCTGTCCCGGGAGCATCCCCGGGAATGGAGCCCCAGCAGTGCTGTGGAGCCAGCGCAGGATGGGCCCAGCACTGCTCCCGGCGGGGGTCACCAGCAAGGACAGCCTCCGCCCCCCGCCCACCGAAATAGCCCGGCTTCCGCCCCCACAGCAGCTGCCCGCCAGCTCCCCGCTGCCCACGGATGATCCTGCCGAGGCCGGGGGGGAGGGGGCGGGTGACTCTAATCCCCCCGCCCGGCCCCGCACGGCCTCCCCGCATGCAACGCCCCTGTCCCCGGGGAGGGCAGCGGCCCCTCTCCGCAGCAGCGCCGGGGCGACCCAGGCGCGGAGCTGGGCCGCGGCACGTGGCGGGAGCCCCAGCCAGGTCAGCGGGATGCGCCGGGCCCCCGTGTCCGCTCCCCGCACGGTCCCGTACCCACGAGAATCCCCTTCCTCTCCCCGGCACCGGCCGAGAACGGAGCAGCCTCCTGCCCACCCTCGCGGCACAGCGGCCACCCCGGCACCTGGCCCGCGCCGCTGTGCGGGGCGAGCGGGGACTCGTGCCAAGGCGCCGGAGCCACGGCCCACCGGCCCCCCACCCCAATGCGGCCCCCTACTCACCGCCCCCTGCGGCCGCTGCCCATGGGGCCGGCGCTGAGCGGCGGGGACAGCCGGGCTCACTGAGCACGCAGCACAGCCGAGCCTGCCGGGAGAGGCCAGCGCTCGCCTGACCTACTTCTCCTTCCGCATCACCTGCTTTCATTTTCCCTCGCCACGGCTCAGTCCCCCCGCCCGCCCACAGCCCTGCCAAGTGGCACCAGCAGCTCCCGGGGGCCGGCGGCGCACGGAGCGGCTGGCCGGGCACGCCAAGGGGCTGCCGGGCCCCGCAGCGCAGCCGGGCCCCGCTCGCGCGCTGAAGGTCACCAGCCGCAGCTGGAGGGCAGGAGACGGCTCAGGCACCAGGCACGGCACGGCCGCCTCCCCCACTGCCTTCGCGGCCACCCAAGCGTCACCTCCCTGGCACAGAGCGAGTTTGACGGGTCTCAGCCCAGCCCCTCGCCGGGTCCTCCAGCCGCCCCGGGGCACGAACACGCGGCTCCTGGGGCACGTTGGGGACGCACGTGCGGCCGCGGGGATCCAGGAGGGCGCAGAGAGGAGAGCCGGGCTCCAACGCCGCGCGGCAGCCTGCCCCGCCAGCGCCCCGCTGGCTCCCGCGGTGGGGTTACCATGGAAAGGCCACAGCACAGGGGGAGCACACACTCCCGGGGGCTCCCGCGAGCAGCCAGAGCGCTGCCAGGAGAGATTTCTCTGCAGTTTCATCATCCACCACCCGCCCCAAAGGAGAAGTTCCTGCTCCCGGCATGGGGCAGCAGCCACCCCTCGAGGGCCGGAACGCGGGCCTGGGCTGCCCCCGTGCCCCCAGCTGCACCCCCAGCTGCACCCGCTGCCCGCCCCCTCCCAGCCTGGGGCCCTCACGCTGGTGCCACGTGTGCACAGAGGGTGCAAAGCACCAGCTGGCAGAGCTGCACTTCCAGAGCCTCCGGCTCGGCACCGCGGCGCTACCAGCGGCCCTGGGGGGGGGGGGGGGAGGAGGGGGGCCACCCTGCCCTGCCCCAGCGGCCTCCGCGCTCCCTCGGACGCGGAGCTGGCAGGGCCACGCGCAGCTGCCCCCAGCCCCCACTGTCCAGCCACCGCCCCCAGCCCGGCCAGGCTTTACTTCCCCTCCCACCGGGCACCCCCCAGCCGGGCGAGTCCCACGGCACGCACCGGGTCCCCAGGCCACTGCACCAGCACCACAGTCAGGTGCCTGCTACCCCCCAGCCCTGCACCCCTCCCCCAGCCCCACAGCTTCCCCTTCTCCCTGTACCAAGTTCAAGTTCCTGAGCTGAGCCCCTCCCTCCATGCCTGGCCTGTCACCACTCGCGGCCTCGAGCCGCCAGGCCCTGCCAGCCGTGACACGGGAGCTGGCGTACGCTGGCTGATACCCTGCCTTGGTGGTGTGGGGGTCCCAGCCTACCCCTACGAGCGGCAGCCCACTGGGCCAGCCCTGCCGAACGCAGGCAGGAGTGGGGAAAGCGCGGCATGGAGAGACTCACCCCAAGACACCGAATCCCAAGGGAATGGGAGCACCCAGACCACCGGCCTCGCTGCTGTGTGCTGCTGGGAGAGAGCCCGGGCGTCCCGTGCACTGGCCCACGCCAAACCCAGCCCCACGTCCCCTCGCCCCACAGGAGCAGCCCCGGGTCAAGGGCAAGCTCAGCCCAATACAGCAGCACTCGTCTGGCGCTGGTCGGGGCGGCGGGACGGTAAACACCGCACCCCGCCCCCTGGACAAACACCAGGCTGGGGGCAGCCAGCCCGGGTGGGAACAATTACAGCAGGGCTGGGTGCGCGCGGGGCAGAGTCCAGCAGCCCCAGCGCCCAGCGGGCGCCGTGGAGCGCCCAGGCGGGCAGCAGGGCCGGCTGCTCCCCCTCCCCAGAGCCCCACCAGGGGTGGGCAAGGGGGAGTCCCTGCCAAGGCACACATCGAGGTGTGCAGCTCCCTGGGGCAGCAGCGGCCTGTCCCCATCACAATCACGGGCGCCACGGCTGCCTGCCAACATGCCAGGCCCGGGCAGGTCCCCAGCAGGCCCTGCAGCACGGAGCACCGTGCCAGGGCTAAGGAGGGGGACAGGGTGCCTGCTGCTCCCCCTCGGCCGGGCCCAGCCTTGGCCCCAGGGCAGGGGCTCCCGAGCAGCCTCAATGCCGTGTCAGGACCATCCCCTCCCCTCCCCGCTGCCTATGCGCCGGGGATGTGGCCGAGGGGCACTCCGGCGATGGCAGCAGCAGCCAGCTGGGCCGGGCCGGTGCCCCACTCCCAGAACCACCCCGCCGAGCTGCCCCAGCACCAAGCACCGCAGGGCCACCACCGCCGGGGGGGGGGGGGGGACGGGTTGTAGTGGGGACCAGCCCTGTCACCAGCGCCCCGCACCCCCTGGCCGCCGGGGAACTGTTCCCCACCGGGGCTGCCGCGCCCGGCGCCCCAGCTGCACTCTCCGTGCCCGGGCCGCCGCCAGCAGCCCACGCGTGCCCGGCTCCCGGCCGCCCTCCCCCGCCTGGCACCCGGCCCGCCGACGTGTCCACGTCCGCCAGCCCCCGCGCAGCGCCGGGGCGGGCAGCGAGCGGGCACGGCCGGCGGCGGCGAGCGCCTCCGCGGGCCGCCAGCAGCCGGGCGCACCTGCCCGCGCACCTGCGGCGGGGCCGCCGCGGGGAGCGGAGCCGGCGCTGTCCCGCCGGGCGCCCCGCCGAGCCGCGCCGAGCCGAGCCGCGCCACTCACCGGGGCCGGGCTGCAGACGGGCGCCGCGCCGGGGCCGCTGTCGCTCAGTGCCTCAGTGCGACCCGTCGGTCCGCGCGCTCCGTCCGTCCGTCCGTCCGCCCGCGCCGCCGCTCACCTGCGCCGCGCTCACCTGCGCGCCGCGCCCCGCCCCGCCGCCGCCGCCGCGCCCCAGCGCCGGCCGCTCCCGGCGCCGCCCCCCGCCGCCTTCACCTGCCGCCGCCGGCCCCGCCCGCGCCGCCCCCCCCCGCCGCCGCCGCCGCCGCCGCCGCCGCCGCCAGGAAGCGCCCGCCCCCCGCCGCGCTCATTGGGCCGCGGGCCGCATCCCCGGCCTCCCATTGGCGGGGGGGCCGCCCTTCACCCCCCCGGGCACACCCCTGCGGGGTGGGGGGGGCGGCGCGGCCCCCCCCCGGGCGCGGGGGGCGCGGGGGGCGCCGGCAGCGGGGCCGGCTCGGGCAGCGGGGGGAGGAAGAGCTGAGTCAGAGGCGCAGGAAGGAGCCGCAGCTGGGAAGGATGATTAACGGGGCCCGCTCGGACCGGCCCCGGGGCGGGGGGGGGGCGGGAGCCCGGCGCGGCCCGGCCGCCGCGCCCCGCTGCCGAGCGCGCTCCGCCCGCCGGGCCGCGCTCCCGGCCCGCCCCGCTCCGCTCCGCTCCGCTGCTCGGGCCGCGGAGGGAGGGGACCAGCGTCGAGCGGACACCGGCCGCGGGGAGGAGAACCGGGCACCGGGAGGGCAGCGGGCTGGGCCGGGGCTGCCAGGCTGCGGCGCGGCCCGGGGGAGGCCGGGGCGGGCGGCCAGGACGCCGGGGCTCCGCGCCCGGCCCCGCCCGCCGGGCCCGGGGCTGCGGCGGGGCAGCGCCGCGGGGCCCGGCAGCCCCGGCGCGCTCGGCCCGGGCGCGGCGGCCCCCCGGAGCGGCCCCGCGCAGGTGCCTGGGCGGGGGCCCCGCACAACCTGTTTGGCCACCAGCGGCTCCGGGGAGGCGGCGGCGGCGGCGCGGCTCGGCGCTCACCTCGCCTCACCCCGGCCCCCCCGCCGCGCTCCTGAGTCAGAGCCGCGGCCGCGGCCGCTGCCCGGCGCTGGTGGAAAGTGTGAGCCGCCGCCGGGGGCTGCCAAGGCAAACAGCCGCCCTGCGCAGACGTTATGTCAGCGGGGAGCGGGCGGGCGCGGGCCGCGCCGGGGGGCACCGGTCCAGCGCCGGGGCCGCCCCCCGGCCCGCTCCTGCGCCCCCGGGGGGGCGCCCGCCGCCGACCGCCGCTCCACCTCTTCCAGCTGCCGCGCCGCCTCTGCCCGCCCAGCCGCCGCCTGGGCCGCGCCCGTGCTTTCGCTGCCTCCGGCGCCGCCTGCCTGCCTGTCAGTCTGTCCATCCGCACCGACTCAGACACCCTGTCCTTTTGCGCTGCCGCTTAGCCAAGCCCCAGGCTTCGGTCCAGGAACTCCGTCTCTCCATCCACCTCACCCCCCATCCATTGGTCCATCCACATTCTTCATCTCCAGCCATCCAGCTCACCCCTATCGATGCACCTGCTTCATCTCCAGCCAGCCAGCTAGCTCACCTCCATCCATCCATCCATCTCATCATCCAGCCAGGCACCTCACCTCCATCCATACCCCCACCCCTGTCACCTCCTTCCATAACCTCCATCCAGCCATCTGGCTGCTTCCCTTCCGCCTTTCCATCCACCCGCCTCTCCACGCAGCCGGTGCTTCTTGCGCAGTGGGGCCAGGTCCCCCGGGGTGCTGAGGGGACAAAGCTGCCAGGGCTCAGGGCGCGGGGGCGGCAGCAAAGGGGGAAATCCACTGAAAATCCCCTCTGAGGCGCTGCTACCAAAACCGGTTCACAGGCCCTCAGCGCTGGCTTGCACCCGGCCTCAGCACAACCGCCCACCAGCCTGAAACCTGCCGCCCACGACGCCGCTGGCTTCCGCTTCCCAGCGGGGCCCAGTGCTCCTGGACCGAACCGGGCTGCAGGTCCACAGTCCCTGCACCAGGCCTAACATCGCACCCGCCACTGCCACCTATTTATAGCCCCCGCAAGGGAAATGGTTTTGGGGAGGGACTCGCGGGTGGAGAAGGAGCCGGTGGTGCAGCCCCCGGCCGGGCTCGGCCCTCCGGCGCCCCGGGGGGGGGGGGGGCATGTCGCACCGCTCCCCGGCGGGCTCCAGGTCCCGGCGCTATTTTAGCTGCTATGGTATTTCAGCGCACGGTGCCGGCGGCGAAGCCCGCGGTGCCCCGCTGCTGCCGGCCCCGACGGCGCGGCCCGCACTCACCTTCTGCCCGCGGGGGCGCGGCGGGGCCGGGCGGAGCCGGGGAGCCGCCGGGCCCGTCCAAGCCGGGCCGGCAGCGTGGCAGGAAGGACCGGGCGGTCATCGCGGCGCGGCGGCGGCCGCCTGCAGAGGGCACTGCCGGTCCCCGGCCGGGAGCCCCGGGCGCCGAGCCCGCGGCCGCGGGATGCCGCACGGAGCCGAGCCGCCTCCTGCCGCCCGCACCGACCCCCGCCGCAGCCCCGGCCCTCGGGGGGCGAAACGCGCCGCGGCAGGGGCAGCTTCCGCGGGCGCCCAAGTGGGAGCAGTACCAGGACACATCTGGGCACAGCAGGTTCTTTGGTGCCAGGTGACACCCTTTATTGGAGATATAAATAACACGGAAACACGGACACAGCCCAGGCACCCTGGGGCCAGGAAATGCCTGGTCCCCCCGGGCTGCACTCATCCTGCAGGGCACCAGCGCAGCCCCTTGCCCACCACAGGCAGCAGGAAGGGGCCAGGGTCCTCATGGCCTAGGGACTGCCCACATCAGACCCTCACACCGTCCCTCTGGCCCCAAGGGCTAGACCTGCCCGAGCCCCACAGCTCAGCTTCCAGCTCTTCACATCCCTACTGCTCTGTGCTCTCACTGCACTATACTAATAACCCGTTCCTAGCCACACTAATCTGTCCCGATGCTCGCCCTGCCTGCGCTGACCTGCCCCAATGTGCATTGTGGATGCTCTAATCTCCTCTGATGCTCACCCCAGCTGTGCTAACGTACTCCAATGCGCATCCCAGATGCGCTAACCTGCTCCAGTGCTCTTCCTGGCTGCCTTAACCTGCTCCAGTGCTTGCCCTGGCTGCACTAACCTGCTCCAGTGCTCACCCTGACTGCATTAACCTGCTCCAACACTTGCCTTGGCTGTGCTAACCTGCTCCAGCGCTTGCCCTAACTGCATTAACCTGCTCCAACTCTCACCCTGACTGCACTAACCTGCTCCAGTGCTCATCCCTGCTGTGCTGGCTTCTTCCAATGCTCACATCATCTGTGCTAACCTGCTCCAACACTCACCCTGGCTGTGCTGACCTGCTCTGATGCTCGCCCTTGCCTGCTGCAGCCTGGCTGAGTGTCCATGGCCCCGCATGGTCCTGGGACGTCCCATCTTTCCCACCCTCCTGCTTCCCTTGCAGACGGCTCGGCACCTCCACTACTGCTGTCGCTGCCCTCCCTGTAGCACGGAGCTGGGCGTCCTGCCTCTACTGGGGCTCACTCCCCTTTTTACTTTTCTTTTTATACAAAAATAAGATAACTTAAAATAAATTTAACCATTACAAAAAAAAAAGAGGAGATTAAATGTTGGCCTGTGTCAGTGTGGGCCCGGGGCAGTGGGTGCAGACAGGCGCGGGGCGCCTACGGCCCCTCAGCGCGGCTGGCTCAGCAGGATCTCCAGCCAGCACGGGCAGGAGGTGATGAACTGCCGCGAGTAGCAGGGCCCCCAGCCCTTGGCGAAGCTGATGCGGACGCTGTTGGGGTCGCAGGGGCCGTCTGCAGGGTGCCGCCAGCCGGCCAGGCAGCCCGCCCGCTCGTAGTCGAACACCTTGGCGGAGTAGCCAGGCAGCACCTTGTGCACGGCGAGGCCGCGGGTGCCGGGGGGGCCCAGCGTGGGCGAGCTGACGAAGATGGGGTGCTCGCTGCGGTTGTAGGCCCACACGCCGCCGGGCTCCCGGCTCAGCAGCAGCCCCCGGCCGATCTTGCCGCGGGCCCGGCGCACGGCCTCGCTGCGGTTCGCAGCCCGCAGCTGCCCCAGGCAGAAGCCGCTGCCCTGTGGCAGCTCGCAGAACACGTTCACCGACGCCTCGTGCACGGCGTAGAGGCGGCCCACCCGCGTCCGGTGTTCCCAGTAGGCCAGTTTGCACCAGTAGCCGTCCTTAACGGTGCTCCGCGAGAGGCTGGTGTCTGTCGGGAGCAGAGCAGAGCTGCTGGCACCGTGCGGAGCAGCAGGACTCCCGTGCCGGCACGGCCGCCTGGTGCGCCCGGAGGCGCTGGCCCCGGCAGGCAGTGGGGCAAAGCCCTGGGCAGGGGTCGCCGGCGGTGGGGGGGGGGGGGGGAGGCTCCCCAGGGAGCAGAGCCCAGGCAGCTGCTGGGAGGCCAGAGTGGCTGGTTCACATGCGGGGCAGCCGGCTGCCGCCGCGGCGGCCGGACACGGCGCCCTGCATCCCAGCCCCACAGGATGTCCCGGGGCAGCCCAGGCTGGCGGGGACGCCGGCTGCAGGGCCGGACGATCACCCGGAGCGCATGGGCCGTGAGTCACTGGGAGCTGCTGCACGCCGGCACGTAGGCCCGGGGCAGCCCGGCCACCGGCGCCGGGGGCTGCGGCGCAGGGGGACCCCGAAGCAGGGGGCCCCGGCTCCGACAGTGGAAGGTGGAGCCGCACGGCGGAGCGGCCTCGTGGCCGGCAGCCAGGCCGGAGCCGCGGCTTTGTGCGTCAAGGCACATTGTGTGTGTCCCCGTGGGCAGCGCTTCCTCCGGCGGGGAGTCCGGCGCGGCCAAAAATAACAGGAGCCGCTGGAGGGGGGGCTGGCTGCCCGGGCAGGAACCCCTGGCCCCGCGCGCCGGCAGCTCTTCCTCGGCGGGAGCCAGCGACAGGTTCCTGTGCTCTGCACGCACCGTCCCGCACGCCCTGTGCCACAGCCCGGAGCATCGCGCCCGCCCGCCCACGGGACCCTTACCGTGCCGCTCCGCGCGGTTGTAGCTGAACTCCGGGAGCTGCGGCACGGCCGGCCAGGAGGGACCCCCGGACGCCTTGGAGTAGGGGGGTGGTGGGGTCTCTGCGGGGGGAGAGCGGCGGGTGAGGAGGGAGCCCACGGCACCCCGCACCGCGCCGGGGCGGGCGGCGGGCCGGGGACCCGGGGCCACTCACCGGGCGCAGCCAGGCGGCTGAAGTGGTGGGGGTTGCAGCAGAGCGCGGCCGTGTCGCCGCAGCCCCCGCGGCCCCCGGCGCTCTGGCAGTAGCTGAGGTGCTTGAGCTCGTGGGGCTGGCGCAGGTCGGGCCAGCGGTAGAGGCGGCAGAGCAGGACCTGGGGGGGCAGCGCCTGCTTGGCCCCCCGCGGCTCGCCCCGCGCCACCCACACGCAGCCCGCCTCCCGGGCGCCCCGGCTCTCCACCGCCTGCACCAGCAGCTCCAGCTCCTCGTCCTTCAGCTTCTTGAAGAGGGCGTGGGCGGCGGGCTTGAGGGCGCCGTGCCCGTCCTCGGGGCCCGGCGCCGCGCAGCGCTGCCTCCAGAGCCGCCGCACCAGCCCGGCGCGGCGCGAGCGGAACATGGGGCCGCGGGGCTGACCTGCGGGACGGGCGCAGGCGTCACGCGCCGGGCGCCCTCGCGGCGGCAGCCGGCACGTCCTCCCGCTCCCCCTCCCCGGCCGGCACGGCGAGGCCTGCTCGGCCCTGGTTTGCTGGTGCCCGCGGCTGCCCGTCCCCTCCCGCCGCGCCCGGGCTCACGCGAGGATGCCACACCGCGAGCCGAGGACGCCTGCCCGCCTCGGGGTCTGGTCGCCCCAAAAGAGGCGCCAAGGGAACTGGCCTGTCCCGCTGGGGAGGGCACGGCCGTGCGTGCCTCTGCCCACCGCACCATCCCGCCCCGCAGGCACCCGCCTGCGTCCCGGCTCCCCAGCGCACGGCACGTAATCCCGGGTGCTCCGCCAAGCGCAAGCGGTGCTGGGCAGCATGCAGGGGAGGGAAAGGGCTGCATTTGCACCAGCGTGCACACGCGCAGCACACACACAGCACACGGGGAGGTCACAGGAGCTGTGACCGGCGCACACTCACCTGCACGCTCACACACTCGCACAGACACGCGTGGGGCCGCCGTCCCGGGCGCGCGCGCCTGCAGCCCCCCGGCGCGGCGCTGGCAGAGGGGCCCCGGGGAGGGGGGTCTCACTCACGGCGGGCGGCGGAGCTGGGCGCCAGGCGCTGGGGCTGCGCATGGGGACGCGCTCTCCGGGCGGCCGGGACCGCTCTGCCCACGGCGCGCCGCAGCCAGGACTTTTTCCTGTGCGGCGACTCTCCCCTCCCCCGGACCTCCCCGTTTGGGGAATTCATTGATTTGCGTGGCCCAGACCTCGGGCCGCGCTGCAGCCGGGGCTGGGGGCGGGCAGCGCAGGGCGGGCGCCAGCCGCCAGCCGCGGGGGCTCGGCCGGGGCAGGGATGCCCACAGGGGCTGCCGGAGCCGACCTGCCCCTCCAGCCAGCCTGGCACGGCCCAGGCGGCCAGCAGGGCGCCGGGCCGGCTCCGAGGGTCCGCAGGAGCTGCGTGCCCCCAGGGCATGTGTCCCAGGGCAAGGGCCACGGTGGCGCCGGGCCAGGGGCGCCCCGAGGTGCAGCTCCAGGGCACGGTCCCACGAGCCCCCGGCCCCAGCCTGCCACAAGCCGCTGGCTGGGTCACCGGGGGCCACGGTGTCCACCGAGCCCCCTTGGCACCCCCAGCACGGGGACCCCCTGCTCCCGGGGCCCCCCGCTTGCGCCTAGGCCGGGCCCCCCCGCAGGGGTAGGAGCCTGCTCCACAACAAAGCAGCTAATGTAAACGGGACCCTTATCCCGCGCTGGGCCGCGCTTCCTGCTCCCAACTTCCCACCGAGATAAGGGAGGCCGCGCTGGCGCCAGGCGCTCCCGCCGCGGCCGGGCGAGAGCAGCTTCCCCGCCGCCGGGGACGGTGCTGCAGCGGCCCCCCGCCCCAGGCAGGCGCCCGGCCCAGCCAGGCTCCGGCGTGCGCCGCCCGGGCTCCACGCCGGCGGGGGCAGCGCCAGCCGGTCCCAGGCACGGCGGGCTCAGCCCGCTCCGGGACCCGGCGCCACGGGCTGCAGCGGGGAGCCGCAGCGCCCCGCGAGCCCCTGCGGCGGCCAGCCAGCCCGCGACCTTTGCCGCAGCTCCAGCCAGTCTGGGCCCTTTGGGTACATTTTGCTCCTGCCGCTTCCCGATGGCTCTTGGCAGAGACGGCGACGGTGGGGACCGCGGGGCCGGGGGCAGGAAACGGCCTGGAGCGGAGACAAGCCGAGAGGCGCTCTCTAAACAAGGATCTGAGTCACAGACATAGATAAACCCTGGCGGAGGGGGGGCAGCACGATGGGCAGCCAGAGCCGGCGGTTAGAGCCCGGACACCCGGGTCCTGCCCTTCACCGCCAACCCCGGTGAAGGGGCTGGGCTGGGGCACAGCCCCCTCCCCAGGGCTCGCTGGAACGGGGCCAGCGGGACCCCCTTCTCCAGCCCCTTTGCCATCAGCCTTTGCCCAGCTGGCATTCTCCTGCTTGGAAATGGGGTCTGGCCATGGGAAGGGAGGCAAACGGGGCATAAACTTGAGCAATGTTGCAAAGATGCAGACGCCTGCGGCCCTCGCGGGGCGGGTGGCAGGTAAGGCGAAGGGAGATTTGGGGCGATGCCCCCCAGCTCTGGCGGTGCCAAGCCCGTGGAGGGCCGCCCGACCCAAGCCCTTCCCTGGACACACGCAGCCGGTCACGCGTCACCCAGGTTTATTGGGGGCTCTGTGCTGGGGGCCCAGAGGCGTCACGCCAGGTCGCGGCGCTGGGGGTCTGTCAGCTCCGGAGCAGCAGGGCCGGGACGGGCAGGGAAGAGCCATCGCAGGAGCACAGGCAGCCCTGAGGAGGGAAGAGAGGCATGGGGTGCGAGGAACCCCTTCAAGCCCCGCGGCTAGCCCCCTGCACCCCAACACCCCCACTGCGAGCCCCACTGCTGGCCCCCCACAACCCGCCATCCCCACTGCGAGCCCCACAGCTGGCCCCCCACATCCTGTCACCCCATATCCTGCCACTCCGCATCCCATCACCCACACGAGCTCCATGCCTGGCCCCCGCATCCCATCAGCCCACCTGGAGCAGAGTGAAGGGCCATGGCCAAGAGCTGGACACTCACCCCCATCGGTGGCCACCAGGCGCAGGGTGGTGGGGAGAGGGAGGGGACATCCCTGGGTGCAAGCTGCGGCCCTACTCCAGCAGCTCCCTGATGCACCAGCTGCACAGCAGGACGTACACGCACTCCCGCAGCAACTGCAGGAGCCAGTAGCCGAGGCGCAGCCCCAGAGAGGCCTTGGCAGGTCCCGGCAGCGCCACAGCTCGAACTGCTCGCTTTGGGGAGCGCGATGCCTGGGCCTGCCGGGCTGCTGTGGTCCGGAGGAGGTGCATGGCCAAGGGATCAGCAGCGTCTACTGTGCAGCAGTGGGGTGGCAGGCAGCACAGACATAGCCGGGGCCCCATGCAAGTGCTCGAACCTGCTCCATTCTCTGGCTTCAAAAGGCTTCCACAATAAACACCCCCGGGGAGGGGGCACTGCTGGCACAGCACAGCCTTTTGTTCTGGCAGAGCCGGCCTCGCTCCCTTCCTCTGCCTAGCGGCAGCCTGTCCCCTCCCAGAGCCCAGGTGCCTGTGGAGCAGTGCAGCCGAGCAAGAGCAAGAGATGCAAACGAGTGCAGCGGATTTATTTGGTGCTGTCTCTTGCAAACGGTGGCAGGGTTGGGTTTCCCCTCCATCCATTGGAGACCTGCAGCCAGGAGAGTCCCAGCCTCCTGGAGTGCAGGCTGCCCTCGGATAGCTTGCGACAGGTCCCCAGGCCTTCACTGGCGGGAGGTGCGCTCGTCCTCCTCGTTTTCCAGCTCATAGGCAGGCCGGTAGCTCTCCTGGCCCTGTGCGTTGGTGTAGCGCAGTGCTGGGTTCTTCAGCGTGTTGATTGTGCTCCCCAGAGACGTGTAGCTGCAAAGGGACAAGGCAGTTGTGAGCAAGGCAGCTCATGGCTCAGCTCCCACCTTGACCTGCCCCAGCTGGGCCCCCAAGCTGCTCCGCACAGGCAGCAAAGCTGTACTCAGGGGTACGAGATTCTGCTGAGCAGTGACAGCAGCACCAGACACTCACCCCTTGTCGTAAAGGATGCAGTAGGGGACAAAGAGCTTGCGCAGAAACTCCCAGATGTCCCGGTACGTCCAGTCCTGCAAGCAGAATTGGGCAGGGATCGCTGCAGCACCAGGCAGGCTAGTGTCGACTGCCTGCTGTCCTGCAGGGAGGCCAGCTGGCCCCCAGCCAAGAGCACACGGGAGAGCCCGCTAGTCCCTACTGCAATCCACCACCACCTCTGCCCCCATGGCTTCAGCACTGTCCCCACACCTGTCCTCCGTAGCGCCTCCCTAGGGTCCTGGGCACAGAAAAAGCGAGCAGGGGGGAAGACTGAGCCATGTCTGAAAGCACCAGACAATTGGCTGAGTCGAGCAGGGTCTGCAACCTGCTGAGACCAGACAAGGAGGCAGGAGATGCCCTAGGGAGAGGTGGAACAGGACACAGAGCCCCTGAGGGGAAGGGCAGCTTAAGGCTGGTTTCTGGCCCCGTTGTTTAACCTGCTACGCTCGCTCCCCAAGCCGAGCAGGGAGAACCCTGGCCCTGTCCCAAGAGCAGGCAGAGACGGACAAAACAGCTTACCAGCAAGGGGTTCACTCGCATGTACGGGGGCCAGTCAGGGTCAGTCATGCACATCGGCGTCAGGGTGCACGAGTAGGGGTCTGTCCTCCGTGTCCCCATCAGCACAGCCTTCAGCTGGGGCTGCTGCTTCTTCAGGTGGACCAGGGCCTCTCGGATGGAGCCCTCCACGGTGCAGAGCTGGATGTCGTACCTGCGCACACATAACGAGCAGCTGCCAGTCAGGCTGCAGAAGACACTGCTCTGCCACAGAGAGCACCCAGTGTGCTCGCTGCTACCAGCCAAGTCCTGGAGGAGCCACAGAGGGAGCACAGAGAACCTCTCGGGGCAGCATCGAGGGCAAGTTGCTCACCCCCGGCCCAGCAGCCTGCCCCTCTGCACCCTGTACCTCTGGACGGTCGCCTGGATGAACTGCTCCATTTCGGGGAAGGGGGACACAATGCGGATGTAGAGCACCTTCAGCTTCTCCTGCCTCTCCGGGTACCGCCTGAGGAGAAATATGTCACAGGCTCAGCCGCAGCGCACGGATGGAGGTTTGGTGGGGCACACAGCCCATGAGCTGCTTAGAGCCAGAGCAGACCCTGGCACCCTGCTCATTGCTCCAGGCTAGCTTGATCGACCCGCTCTGCAGGACGGAGGATGCTCCCGCCCTTCCTGAGCTGTGCTGGCAGGGCCCTGGGGCCAGGGTACCTCTGCACGGCAGCATGGACGAGGTGCAGCAGGGCTGTGCAGTCCTTGCCACCGTTGAAGCCCACGCAGAGCTGGTCCAGGCTGTACTGGTTCAAAGCCTCCTCCACGGTCCGCAGTGCTGCTGCCACCTTCTGTCCCAGGGCCGAGCCTGCCAGGAAGAGACCATCAGTGCTGCTGGCGGCTGTGCCCGCTCAGGGCTGCGCTCCCTCGGCTCTGCCCCATGGCACAGCTCCCTGCAGGCTGGGGGCAGCCCTGGAGAGGGGGAGCTGCGAGGAGGTGTCTCTGGCTGGGGGCTGTGAGCACTGCTCTGCCCTTGCCTCCAGCCCTCCTGCAGCTCCTCACCTTCCAGGCACGTCTCGTCTCCAGGGAGTGCCTCAAAGCATGTTGAGAGCCATCGCTGGCATCGCACCCCGAAGTCAGGAGCTTGCACAACCCAGAGATCTAAGTGTAGACATGACTGCGAACCCGCGGAGCAGGCCCAGCAGTGAGGCAGAACCACACCACCATTGATCCTAATGTATCCTCCCCTCGCTTATGGGGAGGAACTGCTCCAAGCCAGCCGCAACAGGGGTTACAGGCTCCTGTTTTCACCAGTGTGGGATGAAACCCACTGCAGCTCTTGTACCAGCAAAGCCTGAATTCCCCAGAGGTCCCCAGAGAGTGAGCTCCCATCTCACCAGCTGGCGCTTCCCACTGGAAGTTCTGCTGTCTGCTGGGCACAAGCCAGGCCCAGAACGAGACAGGCCAGCCCCTACAGAGAGCAGCAAGTTCCTTGCCCCTCTGGGACTGCTTCTGCCGGCCTGGGCTGTGGAGTCTCTGAGGGAGGAAGGCATTGAGCCTTGCTGCAGCTTCGCTTTCCCAGCATGCCTGTACCTGACTCAGCCAGGGCGTAAACATCCGTGGCTGCCTGTGACACAGGGTCTGTCACCAAAGGCACAACCACATCTGGTGGTAGCTTCTCCATCAGGAAGCGATATGCGTCCTCCAGGTGTTCCTCTGATTCTGAGTCCAGGGTTAGCTTCACGCGGTAATAATTGCTGGCCCAGTCTGGGTAGGAGCCCAAGCTCACACGGCCCTGGAAGCTGGTGTTGGCCTGGTCCAGGATGGGAGCAATAAGCATCTCATCGGCTGCCACATAAATGGAACGGGAGTGGAAGCAGGTCTGCTCATTGCGGAAGAGGTGTGAGAGCCCATCCAGGGCCCGCTCCATGAGCGCTGGGATGCCCGGGAAGATGTAAACGTTGTGCACACTGACCAGCGGGTATTTAAAGGCACTGCCGGTGCGCTGGTCGGTGCCGTAGTTGAGGCGGGAGGAGGCAGGGATGCGGGCCAGCTTCATCTCAGGGCATGAGGCATCTGTCTTGCCGAAGAACCTGTGCACCAGGGCAACGAGCTCTGGGTGGGGAGCGAGGGCCTCGCCGAAAGCCCTGGCCACAGCCTCAAAGGTGACATCGTCATGCGTGGGGCCGATGCCGCCAGAGGTGAGCACGTAGGTGAAGCGGGCAGCGAAGGCGGCCACCTCACCAGCGATGGTCTCCACGTCATCGGGCACCACAGAGACACGAGCCACCCTCACGCCCAGGGCGCGAAGCCGCTTGCACATGAAGAAGGAGTTCGTGTCGCGGGTGTGGCCCTGGGGGCGCAGAGACACCGTCACCCCCGGGCCTGCCCCCCCCCCCCGCCCAGCTCCTGGCCACGGCTGCTGCCCAGGCCCAGGCCCCCCGCCAGCCCGGCCCCCCCCTCGGGCCCAGGCCCCCCCCAGGCCCAGTTCCCCCGCCAGCCCGGCCCCCCCCTCGGGCCCAGGCCCCCCCCAGGCCGAGTTCCCCCGCCAGCCCGGCCCCCCCTCGGGCCCAGGCCCCCCCCAGGCCCAGTCCCCCCGCCAGCCCGGCCCCCCCCTCGGGCCCAGGCCCCCCCCAGGTCCAGTCCCCCCGCCAGCCCGGCCCCCCCTCGGGCCCAGGCCCCCCCCAGGCCCAGTCCCCCCGCCAGCCCGGCCCCCCCCTCGGGCCCAGGCCCCCCCCAGGCCGAGTTCCCCCGCCAGCCCGGCCCCCCCTCGGGCCCAGGCCCCCCCCAGGCCCAGTTCCCCCGCCAGCCCGCCCCCCCCCTCGGGCCCAGGCCCCCCCCAGGCCCAGGCCCCCCGCCAGCCCGGCCCCCCTTCGCCCCCCCCCGCCAGCCCGGCTCCCCCTCGGGCCCGGCCCCCCCCGTCCCGGCCCCGGGCGCACCTTGAGGATCTCGTCCCCGATGACGATGATGCCGGCAGTGGCGGCGGGGCGCCGGGCCGCCATAGCGCGCAGGGCCGCGCCCGCTCGCACCGCCCCGCGCATGGACCCTGCCCGACGCGACCCGGCCGCCCGCGCCGCGCCGCCCCGCCCGCGCCGCGCCGCGCGTTCGGCTCATTGGGCGCCCGCCGCACGGAGGGCTCCGCCCGCTCGCTCTCGGTTGGCCGGCAGGGATGCCCGTCACGGCGCGGCCAGAGCGCCGGTTGGCCAGGAGACATGTGGCCGGGCGGACTGCACCATTAAGGCGGCGGGGGGGGGGGGAAGAGGACGCCCACCCGCGGCCGTGGGTTCGCCCAGCCGGTAGGGGGCGGTGACACGTGCCACGCTGGGAATCCCCCCAGGGAGCCCCCCAGGCCCCGCCGCGCAGCCCACCGCGGTCCCCTGGCAGCACCCCAAGGAGAGAGGGCAGGCAGGGATCTCTGAAACGTCCTTTTTATTGAAGCTTTGGACAGAACTCAGGTGTTGCAGCAGAGAAATGCCCGCAGGAGCGGTGCCGGCCCAGGGACAAGCGGCTGCTGTTACGCGCCCAGACGACGCCGCAGGTAGCTGGTGCCTGCTTGAGTAACTGCCAGCTCAGTCCCTTCTAGCCGGCCTCGCACATCCCACAGAAACAGCGGCCCGCTCCTGCGCGGCGGGAAGTTCGCAGGGGACAGAGCACGAAGCAGAGCCTTTGCCACCAGCCACACCTGCTAGACATCTCCAAGCACAGCCACATGTGGATACACTTCTCAGAGTTGTAAGAGCCAAGAAAGAAGAGGAGAGAGGTGCTTTTTTAGAGAGAGACTCAGACAGGTAGGAGAGGGAGGTCTATGTACAGCCCTGGTCCAGAGAGGCTCACTTTTCAGGCTTCTTTGGCAGCGGTCTTCGGAACAACAGGATGTGAGGCTCTGCAGGAAGGATGAAAAGTGCATATTAGGGTCAGTGTCAGCCAGAGCATGCTGCCACCTCCCCTCACATTCCTGTAGGGGCCGGCTGTCCCTGTGGCTGGTACCCTGGCAGCTGCCCAGGCACGTCTCACCTGGCTCATGGATCATGTAGTGGACCCAGCCCTGGCTCTGCTGCACACCCAGGTTCCTCCACTCTGACTCCGACATCAGGTGCGTCTTGGGCACTAGCTTGGCGATGTCCTTAGGCAGCATGACGTGCCTGGTGTGCCAGAGATGTTCAGTGAGGCAGTGTCCCCATCGGGCACCTCACCAGGGATGCGGTACCAGGACCCCTCGCCCTAATGCCCCTCCCGGGGCCCCGCACCAGGACACCCCCTGGGTCTCCAGCAGGTACCCGCGGCCAGGGCGCACCCCACCCGGCAGGCCCTGCGGCCAGGACGCTGCCCCCCAGCCTTCCTCCCGGGGGGGGGGCGCTAATGGGATCGCCCCCAACGCCTCCTCGGGCCCTCCCTCCCGGGGAGCCGGTACCGGGACAGCGGGCCGGGCCGGGCCTCCCTCCCGGAGGGCTGGCACCAACACCCCCGTCCCCCCCAGCCTCACCGGTACTCGAACTCCTCGTCGTCGTACTTGTCGGAGTAGTAGATCTGTTTGTGCGCCATGACACCCGCGGTCCGCCCCCTTCCCGGCAGCCCCCGCCCGCCCCGCTCCTCACCGCACCGCACCGCCCGGGCCGTTGGGGCTCACGCACCCCCCCCCCCCCCCCCGCCCCCGGCGCTTTCAAACGCCGCCGCTCCGCGCGCCTATTGGCCCGCGCCGCGGGGCGGGCCGCGCGTCACGCGGCGGCGCGGGAGCGGGTTGGCCGTGGCCCGCGCGGCCGGGCGGGGCCGCTGCGCTCCCATTGGCCCGGCGGGCGCCCTCGCCTGGCGGGCCGGGCGGCCGCGGCGCGTCACGTGACGGGGGCGCGGTGAGGCCGCGCCGGAGGCCGCGGGGCCGGAAGCGAGTGGCGGCGGGAGGGCGGGGGCGAGGCGGTGGCGGAGCCGCGGCCGCCGGCAGCGGAGGAGACCGGCGCGAGACCCATGGTGCCCCGGTGAGCGCGCGCGGCCCGGCCCGGCCCGGCCCCCAGGGGCGGCGCGGCGCGGCGCGGCGCGGGACGGCGGCCCGGCGGCCCCGGGCGTGCGGGGCCCGGCCCCGGCGGGGGGTCGCGGGGCCGCCCCGTCCCGGCGGCGCCCGGCGGGCCGGAGCGGGTCTCCCGGGCGGCTGCAGCGCCGCGGAGCTCCCGCGCTCGTGGCCCCCGCGGCTGCGCCGCCGGCCCGCCGAGCCCCGGCCGGAGCGGTGCTGCCGCGGCCTCGGGGAGGCCCCGTCCCCAGGCGGCAGCTGGCGCCGCCCTGAGCGAGGCGCGTCCGGAGGCGCCCGAGCCGCCCCGGCGCCTCCCGCTGCGCTGCCTTCCGCTGCGGCTCCTCGCAGGGCTTTGCCTTTGCGGCCCGGCGGTGCCCGGCGGTGTTGCTCCGCGTTGCGGCCATGTGCTTGCCTCCCGGGCCGTTCCCAGAACGCCAGCCGACTCCTGTAATTAGGCCACAGGGCGCCCTGGAGCTCAGCGCTGCGCCGGGGCAGCCCCGGCTCTGATGAACTGTCGTTTGTGCTGCGTTTACAGGCTTGAGCATGGAGGAAAAGTGACCCTGGTCCTGTGCAATGGGTTAACGGGGTTGTGCAAAGGACAGTTCTGGTCACAAGCGCTCCGCAGAGATTTTTGAGGCTTGACCTGCATCACGTGGCTTGTACAAAACGCTGCCTGTTCCCAGCTTAGCAGTAACTGTCTTAAGAACCTGCAGCTCTGCCTGGCCGTGCCTGCGGTCTGCTGCCCCCCAGCAGCCTTTTGGGAGGAGCGCCATGGGCTGGCCGGCCTGCTCCCAGAGCGCAGACTGGACACCCTGTGCTGCAGGAGAGCCCGTGTTCCTGGGGGCTGAACGGGGCAATGGTTCATTCTCAGCCGAAGGACTGGTGCAGTTGTGTTGCCTCAGGTGCTCCGCTAAGGATCCAGGAGTCTTGGCAGGCTTGCTCCTGCGTGGCTGGAGGCAGGACGGACTGTGTCTGGGAGCTGGGTGACGTGGTGTCTCGTCCTGATCCTGCCGCAGCCTCCCTGTGCGTCGCTCGCCCAGGTGGGGCGATGCCCTCCCGTAGGGCCCCTTTTTCTGTGCCTGGGAGCTCTTCCCCGTCCATGCTGTGCATGATGGTTGCTGTGTTGTGGCTGTGCTGCCTGCTGGCTGGGAGCCCTCTCGGGGTCCCTTGGCCCAGCTAGGCTGAAGCAGGGTTGCTGCGTCCTGGCAGGGACAGTGGTGATGCCAGCTGGATGTTGTGCTGCCCTGTCCTTGAGGGCAACTGTGTCCCCTGTTTCGGTCAGTCACCCCCACCTCTTTTTAGCCTTGTGTTGCCCACCAGTTGCAGTGAGGCTGCCTTCGTCCTCGCCTTCCCTCCCCTCCTCCCGCCAGACCCCGCCGATAATCGTGGCTCCTGGAATACAAAGGCCTTGTTATTGCATTTCCTTTGCAGTGAGTGACCTGGCGCGGTGCTTGCAGACTGGCCCTGCCTAGGGCAGGTCTGCGATGCTGCGCTTGCCAAAGGGGCCTTCCTTATCTTGCTGCCTCCTGGTCTAATCACATTAGCTCCCGCCTGGGCTCCAGCGCTAGCTTTGCAGGCCCCAGATAAGGGCACAATTGCTACAAGGAAGTAAATCATGTTTGCCTCCCTGCTCTGCTTGGCTGGCACGTTTTCGAGCCAACCACGTCTGCTCTGCAGTGGGAGTTGGAGCAGAGCAGGGCAGGGCAGGCGGGAGACAGGGTGGGAAGGGCAGGGGCTCCCAGGGAGCTGCTCCTCTTGCCTGCCTTTTCCTTAGCTGCTGCCCTACTCCCTGAGCTTCCTGCCCCTCCTCGCTCTACACACATCTCTTTTGTAGCCTCTTCCCATTGCTCCTTCCTAGCACTGGGCTCCGTTTTGCACGCTCCTGTGGAGCTTGAGGCAGTGGCTGCATTCCTGCTCCTTTTGGACTGCTTCCTTGAGGAGAAGGTGGCTGTGCTGTGGGGGCTTGGGGCATCCTTTCAAAGTGGGGGTGCCAGCAAAGGGGGTGGCTCAGCACTTGGCACATGGGAAAGAGCAGAGGGCTCTGGAGCACCTCTGCTCTCTCCGTTTGCCCCCGCTCCCAGGGTGTGTCCACCTCCAGGCGCTGTTTACTGGGGCCTGGCAGCTGCCTGGGGCGGGGATTGGCTCCGGGGCCTGTCTCTGGTCGTAGCTTCTCCAAAGACAAGGTGCTCTCGGTCTGTTGCTTGTGGCGTTGCCTGCTCGGCTGGCAGAGAGTCCCTGGCACTGTTTGCCCGGATCTGTCCCTGGCCCACCATGTGCTGGTCTTGTGCTCCTGGCCTAGGTGAGAAGTGCCCCAGAGCATCTCTGCTCTCGCACTCCTCAGGATGGTGTCACGCGTCCTCCCACCTGGCGCTGGAGCACGGGCCCTGGGGAAGGAGGGGGCTGTCCCTGAGTGTCTTGCTCCTGGGGGCTGGCAGCACCGTCTCCTCTGTCTCTCGTCTGTCACAGCCCCTTTTTGCATGTGGTCAGCCAGACGCTGTGGGGTCTGTCCCTTGGTGTGAGGGCCGCTTCCCTGGCAGGCTGGGGCAGGGCCGGCTAACTCCCTGTTTGTCCCTGAACCGCAGGTTGGATTGCCAGACGAGAGGGGCTGTTTCTGTTCCCTGCCTGGGGCCTGCCCTGCTCTCCCGCCGCAATGGAGTACGTGGTAAGGCCGGCCAGCTCTCGGGACTTCGGTGGAGGGCTAGGTGGCTTTGGTGATGGATCGTGCCTCCTCTCTCCCTTCGCTGGCAGGGCCCAGCCTCCTCTCCTGGTTTGCGCTGGCTTCTCCTTGCCTCTCTTCTGAGGGGTCTACGGTGGCTCCTCTCCAGAGTACTCTTCCTGACTGCTGAGCCGTGGCTTTGCAAGCTAGCAGCCTTCCCTGCCCCTCTGGGAGGGGATGTTCAGGGCTGCAGAGGAGGAGGTAGCACGCAGGAACATATAGATGCCAAGTGATATTGTAGCGATGACTACTCTTCCTGCACTGTTTGGGAAAAAACCCAGCTGCTGGGTGACTGCCAGCATTTCTCTTTGGTTTGCACCCAGTTCCGCATGAGGTCTTGGGGCGGGAAGGGGCGTTTGCCTCCACTGCTCGCGCTGCGTGTCCTGGGGGAACATGGGGTAGCTTCAGAGAAACAGCTGCTGGCGCAGAGCTGGATCTTGCATTCTCTGCTTGTTACTGGCCCCAAAGCACCGTCCGTCTGGCTGCAGCAGGCCCTGCGTGGGGGAACGGGCAGGCAGTGCAGACCGAGTGGGAGTTCCCTCAGCCTCCCGCAGCCTGTGCACGCCCTCGCACGCAGAAGGCTGCGCGAGCGCCGCGTACGCCTGGCGAGGTGCGGACGTGCAGTGGCTGTCTGCCTGCGCGCGTTTCTGCGTGCACGCAGCTGCCTGCGCCTTTCTGCTCTGCGCGATTTCTTGCCAAACCACTCGCGTGTTCCAAATCTCTGACTCAGCTCCTGAGTTTGTGTTTCCTGGGAGGATGTTGGGCACTGGCCCAGCAGTAGGGGCCCGGAGCAGAGCCGCTCTGCTTGGCGCCTGCGGAAAGAGCAGGCTCCGCTGTGCCATCCTGGGCTAGACAGAAGACGCGCTCCCTCGTGCAGGCCCCCGGATCACCCCACGCTTCCCTGGAGTGGTCTGAGCCTCTGGCTGTGGCAGGCGGGAGGGAGACTTGTTTCCCACCGATGCGCTGGGGATGTGGTCTGCGCTCCATGGTGAGCTTTGTACAGAACAGCAGGGCTGTGGTGCTGTGCTGGGAAGAGGGATGTGGCTGGGTCCCAATTTGCCTCAACCCTTGCTGCAGGCTCCCTGCAGGCTTGTGCTGGAGGCTGCATCCTCCCTTCGCTCCTCTTCCTCGCCTGGAGTGTGCGCGAAGTCCCAGCCGCAGGCACCTGAAAGCGTTCTGCATCCGTCTGTCTCCCCTGGGCGCTGGAAGGATCTGGCTGATCCAGCACCTCCCCTGGCTTCCAGGGCACAAGGAGCGGCTCAGCTGGGACGCGTCTTGGGAGCTCCTGAGGGGCAGTTGTTCTGGCTGCTCCACTTGTGCTCTGCTGCAGGGCCAGGAGCTTGCTGCCGGCTTGCCTGGCAAGGCAGAGGGTTGCCGAGTGCTGGATGGGGCTCCAGGGTGGCTTGTTCAGACAGGGCTGCTGTTCCGTGGGTCTGTATGTCCGAGGCCGTGGGTGGCAGGGGAGAGGTTATCCGTAACTCCCCGGGGTGGGCTCTTGGGCTGGTGGGACCATGGCAGCCGCGCTGTTCAGAGGGGCTCCCGTGAGCCTCTTTATTCATGCTGGGAGCTTTTTGTCTTTGAAAAGTGGAAGCGGTGATACGTGTTGTCGCTGTCCGGTGCCTGTGTTGGCTTGCAGGATAGGCACTGCCGGCTGGCAGGGGTCACGTGGGCTGTGCAGAGCGGGTTATCCGGGCTCAGCCTTGGTGCAGGAGCTTCTGATAAAATCAGAAATTATGATATCTTATAAAAGCAGGGGCCTGTCTGAACAGGGGGCCGCAGCCGTAGCGCGTTCCTGGGGTGCGCCAGCGTGGTGGCCGTGTCTGGGAACGGCTGCTCCGGGCCCTGGGTGCCTGGGCTGGATCCTCCTGCCGCCGCTGGGGCCTGCGCACGGTGGGAGGGAAGGGGTTAAGCCGAGCCTTCCCTTGTGCCGTTCCCACCAGCCCTTATCCTGGCAGAGAGCAGCAGTCCGTGAGCTGGAGGAAGCTGCAGGGCCCTGGGGAGGTGGCGGGCAGGCAATAAACAGCGCTGGCGGGCTGGCGGCGCAGAGGAGGAGGAGGAGGAGGAGCCCTCGCTCGGTGCGGGGCCGCCGGCTGCGTACCGGCGCTGGCCCTCGCAGGCCAGCCCGGCCGCCCTGTGCCCCTTCCTCTCCCCGCAGCAGGCTGCGGCTGGCCCACGTGGCACCGCGGAGCGGCCCTTTGGTTGGGGAAGGGCTGAGCTTTCCTGTCGGCGGGGTAGAGGCGACAGGAGAGATCCTGAGGCAGCAGGGCCTTCCCGGGGGGTTCAGCGCCGCGACCCGGCCTTGGGGAGGGCTTCCGCCGCCTTTCCCTGCCAGAAACGTGTGGCTGCGCTGGGGAGCTGGGCTCCTTTCTCAGGGAACGGCGGGGCTGCTGGGTCCCTGCTTCCTGGCTCTCTGGCCCCTGGCTTCCTGCGTTTCTTTAGAGCAGTTGTGCTGCAGGCCATGGGAAGGTCACAGCGCTGAGCGGCGGCGGGGCCCCAGGCAGGGACAAGCGCTTCGCGGGACGCCGGGCAGAGTCTCCGTGGGCCCGCGGGACGCTCTGCAGCCAAGGTGGGGGCCGGCACTCGCGGAGCCGGGGCGCTGGGCGGCAGGGGAGCAGCGAGGGCAGGCTCCTGCCCCAGGGCGCCTCGGCCCTGCTGCTGCTGGGCTCCGGGAGGAGGCAGGTTAAACCGACCTGCTATAGTTAGCAGCAGCCCCTCGCGACGCCGCGCTCCGCACGGGAGACTATTTCCAGCTCTGGCCTGGCGTCCGTTCCGCCGTGCCTGTGGCCGCGTGCCAGTGTGTGCAGGGCGGCTGGGAAGCCGGGCAGGAGGCAGCTGGTGCTGTGCTGGGGCTCTCCTCCAGTATCGCCCTGTGGTGGGTCCGAGCAGGGAGTGCCTGTCCCTTGGGCTGGACTCCTCTGTTTTTGGGTGGCGGATCCCCTGGTGTCCTGTTTTCAGAGCCCGGCAGAGCGCGTGGCACCTGGGAGCGCCCCGTGCTGTATAGCAGCAGTGAGCGGGCGCCCAGCGGTGGGTCAGAGGGGTAGGGAACCGCGGGGCAGCCCGAGATCGCTGCTTCAGCCACGGCAGGTAGAAGGGAATGGCTCCTGCCTCGCAGCGGGGCAGACGTAGGGTGCGTAGCATGAGGCTGCAGAGAGCAACGCCCGCTCAACACAGCGGAGCGGGCGTATGCGGGAACCAGGGTGCGTGCTGCGCAGTTGTGGCAGCCTGAGGTCCCATTGGCCTGATCCTGTTTGAGTGCTGGTGCATCAGAGGGTCTGATGTGGAAGGTGTGAGCACAGTGAGGCAGTGAGCCTTGCTCCCGGCGCTCCCCCATCCCACCAGGAGCGGGGCAGGCGTGAGCATTACACCCGCCTTTTGCTCCCGGCTCCGAGTCAGCACGCTCTCGCCCTTGCCCAGCGGCACCACCAGCAGAGCCCCCGTGCTCCGCAGGCTGCCGCGTCCACTCCCTGGGCTCCCGCTAGCTCCGCCTGTGACCTTGATTTTTCTGCTCCAGATCCGCGCTGGGTCCCCACCCCTCGGCGGGAGCCCCTCCTGCACTGCCTCGCCAGCCCCGCTTGCAGCCCCGTGCTGCAGGCAGATGCTGCTCCGGTGCCTGTGAGTCAGCACGGCCCTTCCGATTAGCAGCAGCCCCTTCTCCTCTCCCGGGAGGTGCAGTCACTTAGCGCTGGCCGGGATGCGGGAAGCAGCAGCGATTAGCAGCAGCAGCCGCTTCTCCTCCCGGTTCCCAGCTGCAGCAGTGGGGAGCCTGCACCGAGCCCTCGCTGCGCCCAAAGGCTCCGCAGCCACCCCGGACAGCCCACCTGTATCCTGCTCCCGGGGATCCTCCTCTTCCTCCCAGCCGATCTTCCGGGCTAGATCTGTGCTGCGCTCCTGAAGGATTGGATGTGCCGACATCCCAACCAGCTGCGTGCACTGGAGGCGAGCTGCATTGCTGCCCCCCATCCTTGGGCGTCTCTGCCCCCTGCGAAGCCTGGGGAGCTAACGGCAACTGGCTGCAGCTGGCATGTGGGTTGCATAGCGCTGGCCACCACAGAAGGACCTTGTTTGCTCCTGGACGGTGCTTGGAGCAGGGCTGGGCTGGGCTTGGATGTGCTCTGTGGCTGCCTTGTCTCAGGGCTTTAAATATTCATGCTTTTGATTTCCTCTTAGCTGGTGGCGAGTGCTTGGGAGCGTAGGGGCTGGAGTGAGCCAGCTGGGGCGGCAGGGCAGCAGCTCTTGAACCGTTTGTGGGGCAGAGAGGGCCAGATCGGGCCCTGACTGAAGACGATGGGATTTATTGCCAGCTGAGTTTGGGAGCAGTTTGGGGCAGCAAGGCTTGAGGATCTCCAAGCTGGGAGCCGAGCACACGGAGCACCCGAGCGCAGCTGCTCCGCGCAGCGTCCCGGCACCAGGGCGTAGCCACGGCCCCGTTTCCTCTCTGCCGAGCGCGGGGGCTGTGGAAGGACCAGGGGTCGCTCTCCATCTGGCTGGATCCGTGCGTCCCTACTGACGCTGACTGCTATAGATCGGCTGCGACGGCACGGAGCTGGGCAGCCCCTCGGACCCGCCTGCACGGCCGTGCCGGGAGGGGTGGGAGAGCCCTGCGCAGTGCTAGGAGACGAGCTCCGGCCACCCACACGTGAGCTGCTCCTGCGACACCCTCCTGGCTCCTGACTGCGTGGTGTCCTGTCCGCACTGAAGCTCTGTGGATCCCCGGGGTCAGCTCTCCTGCCCTCGAGCCATGCTGGGCGGGCGAGGGCTCAGCAACAAGTTTGCCCGAGGCTTGTGCTTGTGTGGGCAGTTCTGCTCTCTGGTGTCCCGGCTGCTGTCGGCTCTTGGACTCTCGATGGGGCCTCTGTAAGAACTGGGCAGCTGCCTCCACCCTGCTCCTGCGCTGAGTTGGCATGTCCCAGCCCTCCTAGCCTCTCCAGCATGGATCTTCTGCAGAAGAGCAAATACAGCCACCTGCGGGACGAGTCCGTCTCCTCCCTGGAGGAGACGGCGGGAGGCATGGGGGCCCCAGCCTCTCCAGAGGAGTCCTTTGCAGGCACGCAGTCTCTGCCTGGCTCCCTGTCATCCTCCTCCCTCAGCCCCATGCTGCCTCTTGGGGAGCTCTCGTCTGAGTCTGAGGACAGCCCCACCACCCTCTGCTCCTTCTTCCCCAAAATGGCCAACCTGAAGCTCTCTAACCCCGCCAGCCTGCTCAGCCTGCGGGGCTTCTCGGCTGGCAGCCTCAAGGAGGCCGGGAGCCCAGGGGAGCCCGTCCTGGGCGGGCCGCTTGCACCGGCTTTGGGGGGGGCTGCCAGCCCCAACTCAGCGGGGCCTGTCGCTGTCTGTTCCCAGGATATGAACAAGCTGAGCTGCGGGAAGAAGACGCGGGTGGAAGGTGGCCAACTTGGCGGTGATGAATGGACCCGCCACGGCAGTTTTGTCAATAAGCCCACCCGTGGCTGGCTGCACCCTGATGACAAGGTCATGGGCCCCGGAGTCTCTTACCACGTCAGGGTGAGTGTTTAGGGGAGGCGCAGGGTGCCCCAGGAAGGGGTATGGAGGGGTCTTGGGAGTGCCGGGTGGCTCTGTGGGTGTTCCTTGCAAGGCAGCTTGCCCTTCTTGAGACCTGTGCAGAGCCAGTGCCAAGAAGGGAGCTGTGGCCCATGGGGTATCGCCTTCCTGAGCACGTTTGTTCTGGGAACTCTGGTTCTGTAATGCTCCATGGATAATGGAGTGGGGGGGGGGGATCCCCAGAGAGGTCACCTCTGTAGAACTGACGCACTTGGGGCTGTCTCCTCTATGCTCACCTTTGCAAACTCTGCGGGGTAGGAGGCACCTCTGCGGTGCCTGGTCTGCCTGGCTCTGCAGCTGGGCTCTCTCCTGTCTAGGATGGAAGGAGCCCACTGGCATTTGGCCTGCTAGCTTATGGTCTTCCCAAGGGAAGGGAAAACTTCCTGGGACATTCCATGGGGTCTCCCTGGCTTTGCTTCCATTTCCAGACTTGTTTGTTCCGTAGAGGTTCCTTCCGTGCCCCAAGGTGCCTGTCTGGGGCCTGCAGGTTCACTGTTGGGTGTGTGGTTTGAGTGGAGCTTGGGCCTGCAAACCTGTTGGGTGGCTTTGCTGGGATCAGGCTATCCTGTTAACTGCAGTCCATGTGGCACATCACAGCTCTAGTGCAGAAGAGCTCCGAGAAAGTACTCAGAATGTTCTGAGATGGGACAGGAGGAAGCACCCAGCTTCCTAACACTAGGGCTGGTGCTGGAGGGGTGTGTGGCACATCTTGGGGTGGCTCTGGCTGAGCTGCCTGGCATACGTGCACCTCAGGAGGACTAGGCAGCCTCACGTGGACTGTGGACAACCTGCTCTTGTGTTGCTGCAGACCTCTAATCACAGGTACACATGGCTGGGGCTGGCTTTGCTCGGAAAAGGCAGTTCTTTTCAGAAACAGCCCTCTGTTCCCTTGGTTAGGGTAGTTGCTAGAGGAAGCTAAGGGGGAAGTTTGGTGGTTCTTGCGCAGCCAAAGCAGTCACTGCAGCTGGGGTGACAGCTGGAAGCTTGCAGCAGCAAACTGCCTGGCAGCTCACCTCCAGGGAGCAGGGGGAAAGGGGCTCTAGCAGAGCTAGCACTGGGCTGACTGCGTGCATGGTATCTGTGTGCCGGGGCAGGACTGAATCTCTGGGGTCGCCAGAGGGGCTGGACCCACTCTGGGCACTGACATCCCTGCCTGCTCTCTCCTGCAGTACATGGGCTGTGTGGAAGTCCTCCAGTCCATGAGGGCTTTGGATTTCAACACCAGGACTCAGGTCACCAGGTGAGCTCTGTGTGACCTAAGCTGCATCTCTGCAGGGGCTGCTGCTTGTGGGTCTGACAACCCCCCCCCCCCCGGGGCAGGGAGTGTGGGGCTGCCTGGGGGGATTTTGCAGCCTGGAGCTGTGCAGGCGAGCCTGAGGCCCATGCAAGCCCCCAGCAGCATGTGGGGCTTTAAGGGGTGGCCAGGCTGTCTCTAGCTGTGGAGGAAGCTTCCTTGGAGATCAATGCACCTGTCAATGGGCTTCTTAGCTTGACCAGACAGGAAGCACTCCTGCAGCTCTATCAAATATTAACAGGAATGCTCTTCCCCTATTTGAAGAGTATTTTGCCTGCCCTAGCTAGGGTCTGGGAGCCAGTCTGTACTGCCTGAGGGATCCCCTTTTTTTCCCTTGATCTGTAACCCTGTCTGTTCTGCACTGGTCCCTGTGTCCTTGGCCCCAAGGTAACCAGTGAGTGTGGCAGTGCTAGCAGAGCCAGCCCATAGCAGGCAATCCAGGGGTCTGGAGCCTTGTCCGTGTGCCAGGGCAGGGGTTATGGGAGAATCTGGGAAGGCAGGTGGAGTGGGAAGCCCCTGGGCCAGAGCTGACATCTCGGCTGTGCTCCCTGCAGGGAGGCGATTGGCCTGGTGTGCGAGGCAGTGCCCGGTGCCAAGGGAGCCGTGCGGAGGAGGAAGGTGAGGCTGGGAGAGGGCAGGGCTGGGAGCTGCCGGCAGCAGCTGTGGGAGCAGGCTTGTTTGTCTGGGCAGTGTGTGGCCGACAGCCAGAAGCGAGTCCAGCCAGTGCTGGCCCTGACTCAGAAGCGCCTGAGCTAGTTGCCACCTGGACCAGGAGGGTTTTCAAGGTGCCAGGCTGAAATCTTCCACCAGGAGCTCAGCCAGGCCATGCTGGGGTCTGTGCCCAGCAGAGCTGGGCAGGAGCCTTGGTGAGGGCAAACTGCCCAGGCCTGCCACAGAAGAAGGCAGGACACCCCTGTCCCCAGGGACCATGGGCTGGGTCAGGCACAGGGCCTGGGGGAAGCCTGTTCTCAATGCTGCCATTTGCCCCCAGCCCTGTGGCCGCTCCCTGAACTCCATCCTGGGCAAGAGCAACCTGAAGTTTGCTGGCATGCCAATCACCTTGACCATTTCCACCAGCAGCCTCAATCTCATGGCTTCTGACTGCAAGCAGGTGAGAGCGTGGAAGGGCTGGGGGCCTGAAAGAAGCAGGAATCCGTATCCTGGGATGTCCATGGGGTGCCCCCAGCCTCGATAAGGGATTTGTCTGGGGTGGGCTGCATAGAATCACAGCATGTTCTGCCCGAGTGCCCTGGTCCCCCAGGAAGAGACCAGCTTGCCTTCTCCCTCCTGCAGGGCAAAGAGCGCACAGCTCTGACGGCAGATCTGTGCAATACCCCGTGTGCTTTGCCTGGCCTGTCCTCCAGACAGTGAGACCCAGGTATCCTGGCCTGGAGCCAGGTCTCCTGATTTTCAACCAACTCCCCGTGGTCCTGTCTGTGTCCCAGCCCTTCTGCTAGTGCCCCGTGGCTCATAACCAGGGCTCCAGAAGCTTGTGAGTCCCACTGCAGTTCTAGCCCCAGGAGGGATGTGACAGGCAGGAGGTGCCACCTCCTGCTGGGCACAGAGGAGCCCCTGGTTGCATCTAACAACGCCTCTGCCTTGCAGATCATCGCCAACCATCACATGCAGTCCATCTCCTTCGCTTCTGGGGGAGACCCGGTGAGTATACAGGGTCCGTGTCCAGGCATTGCCCTGGCTTGTGCTGGAGATTGCCTTTGGGCCTCTTGCTTTGACATCCTGGCCCTGGTTGTGCCCTTCCTGGCACTCCAGGCCCTCCCCCAAATTCACCCCAGCCTTCTTCCTTGAAGAAAGAGAGTTTGTGATGGGGAGAAGTACCTGTCCTGAGGGGTGTGCCTGCCCTTTCCCTGCAGTCTCCAGCACTGTACTCCCCTGGCAGCCCAGTTTATTGCCTGTGTCTTGCCCACAGGACACAGCTGAGTACGTCGCCTATGTTGCCAAAGACCCCGTCAACCAGAGAGGTAAGGTCTGCTGTTGCTGAATGCCCCAAATTCCAGAGCTCTATGCTGCATTTCGTGGATGCTTAGGTGGAGAGTGAGTGGCTGCTCTGCTGCCTCACAGCCCCCTTTGCAGCTTTGTGTTTGCAGGGAGGGACTGCGTTGGGGCCTGGAGGTGGGTGTGTGTGGGCAGGCTTGGAAACTTAGTGCTGGTGTTCCTTTTTTCCATCCCTATTTCCTTCACAGCCTGCCATATCCTGGAGTGCCCTGAGGGCTTGGCCCAGGATGTGATCAGCACCATTGGCCAGGCCTTTGAGCTGCGCTTCAAGCAGTACCTGAAGAACCCCCCAAAGCTGGTGACACCCCATGACAGGTAATAGCAGGACTGTGTGGGAACGTGGGGATGTCTGAGACTGCTTGTTTTTGGAGAGGAAGGGATGCACCCAGCTGAGAGCTGGGCAGGATGGGATAGGAAGCAAGGTGCCCGGGCTCCAGCCCCAAGACTGCTCATCTGTGCTGTGTTCCCCTAGGATGGCTGGGTTTGATGGCTCTGCCTGGGATGAGGAAGAGGAGGAACCAGCCCCGGATCACCAGTACTACAATGACTTCCCTGGCAAGGAGCCTCCCATTGGGGGAGTAGTGGACATGCGGCTGCGGGAGGGGGCTGCTCAGACCCCCAATCATTTGGGGGCCACACTGGTAAGGCCATGGGCATGCCCCTCCAGGGCACTTAGGGGGAGGGGAGAGGCGCAGAGACCCGGGCAGGCTTTGGGCCCTCTCTGCTGTCAGGGCCGGCAGTTTTTCGAGCACAAAGGTGGGCACGAGAGCCTGAGCTGTTAGCACCTCTGGCAGACATGCGTGGGAAGGAGGGGGGGGCCAGGGAAGCACAGTGGGCTCCGTTGCATTTACTCACCATACCCCTCTCTCCGCAGCCTGTGGGCCAGATGTCCGGAGGGGAATACGACCCACGGAAGCAACTTGGTCCTGCCCAAGGTATTGTAATGGAAGCAACTCTGCCATCTGCATGCCTCGAGCTATGGGGCCTCTGGCACTGCGTGCTCCTAGGCTGTCCAGTGGGCCTGGCGGGAGGTGGGGGGACCGGGCCATCCCAAATCGCTCTGAGCTCGCTCTGCGGAGGGCTCTTTGAGCCAGGTGTAGCTGCTCCTGGGCTGCGTCTCAGGGACCAAGTTGTTTGTTGCACTGTCCGTAGCTGCTGCTGCCCCAAAGGCCTGGCAGATGTGCTGTTCCCTGAGGCTTGTGTTAATCGTGCTGTGCTTTGGGCAGATCAGCCTGCCCACCCTGGAGGGCTGGAGGTTGGCATGTGTGGCTCGGAGGGCAGGCCCTGCTGACCACAGTGCTTTCTCCAGCAGGGAGAGAGAAATACCCTGCTGCAGCAGGTGCCTCTGGCCGCACAGACCTCTTTGATGACCCATCTTATGTCAACGTGCAGAACATGGACAAGACACGCCAAGTATCGGCTGCTGCCACCCCAGCAACTGCCAACGGCAGCACCCAGAGAGACCTCTTTGACATGAGTAAGTGGGAAACTGGCCATGCAGCGGTGCCCAGGCTGCAGCTGGTTCATCCTGGCCTGGGGGCTTGTTTGCCTGCCTGTCAGTGCGAAGCCAGTGACTGACCTGCT
The DNA here is from genome assembly GCF_028389875.1 of Rhea pennata. NCBI lineage: Eukaryota > Metazoa > Chordata > Aves > Rheiformes > Rheidae > Rhea > Rhea pennata. Next base: position 375,147 of record NC_084693.1, read on the forward strand.
CCTCTGTTTCCCCTAGAGCCTTTTGAAGATGCCCTGCGTGCTCCCCCCTCTGTGCCTGTGGGCCTGCCTCCTGCCCAGGTGGTGGCCTCCATGGAGGAGCAGCTGAGGCGGGAGCCCTGGTACCACGGAAAGATGAACCGCAAGGAGGCTGAGAAGCTGCTGAAGGTGAATGGAGACTTCCTGGTGCGGGAGAGCACCACTACCCCGGGCCAGTACGTGCTGACTGGCCTGCAGGGCGGGCAGCCCAAGCACCTTCTGCTCGTCGATCCCGAAGGAGTGGTGAGTCTGCCTGACACCCTTGGGAAAGGCCTTGCAAAGCTTGAGGGGTCTTCGGCCATGCCTTGGCCTCGGGGTTCTTGTGGATGAGGATGGATTACAGGAGCCTGGCACCACCAGGGCATCTAGCCACTCCTCTGGGGACACCACTGAGTGGGCTTGGGGGAAGGAGGGGGCCCCACAGAGCAGTGGGGTGAGGGCTGCTCCCCGTGGGTCTGTACATAGCCAAACTGAAGGTTTGGCCCCTAGTGGGCATCTCTGCTCTGGTTCACGCACACCCATGGGCAGGGTGCAGTGGGTGCCATGCAGTGTGGGGTGCAGGCAGGTTTGCAGTCCTGCTGCCTCCTGAGTGCTGCTTCCCTGGCTCCACAGGTGCGGACAAAAGACCATCGCTTCGAGAGTGTCAGCCACCTCATCAGCTACCACATGGACAATCACCTGCCCATCATCTCGGCTGGCAGTGAGATGTGCCTGCAGCAGCCAGTGGAGAGGAGACTGTGAGGCACCTGGGGGCCTGGGTGTGCTGCCCCCAGCCCCACTCCCTGCTCCAGGGAGCCCTTGGACTCTCAGTTGTCCTCCTGGGGCAGGTGGAGATGCTCTGCCCAGGACTGAGTGTGGACTGGCTGGGCATGGGCCTGTCCCCCTCTGTCGTGTGAAGCCAGTGGGGGGTTGGCAGCACGACATGAGCTGTCTGCAGGGTGAGGGGGCTGCTCCTGCCAAAGCCCCTTTCTCCTCCCAGCTCCAGCCTTTGCGCAGCAGCTCAGCTACTACCAAAACCTGGCTGGTGCCTGGGCTGCAGTGTCACTCCAGTGTGGCACTCTCCCACTTGCCTGCGTGGGCGCAGACCTTCTTCTGCTGCACTCGCTTGGGGCTGGGGGAGCTGTGCTCCATGATGGCTGAGCAGCTGCCCCCGCCTCCCCCTCAGCCAAGGGAGGCAGTGCAGTGGGGCCTGCCCCACGTGCACGGGCAGCCGTACAGCGTTGCTGCAGGAACCAGCTGGCTCTGCCTGCACACAACCGACACAGTGGAGGAGCGGCAGAGGAGCAGCAGGACCCCCGCGGGCTCTGGCCAGGGGGCCTGGGCCAGGGCTGGGCCCTGTGCTCTGCCCCCTGAAGCACAAGGCCCGGCTGGCCGCCCACCAAATGTACCTGATCACTTTATGTGTTAACTCTGTGCCTTGACCCCCGCAGGTCCAACAAACTTATGCAATGCAGCCGGGCTGGGGGGCGAAAGCGCGGCCTCTCGCACCAGCCCCCGCCGTGCTGGGAGCCTCAGGTTGCTCCGCACCTGCTTGCTGCCCCCTGCATCCTGGGGGACACATCCCTGGGGTGCCCCCGGGGCCCCGGCCGGCCCCAGCAGCTGTGGGGCCCCGCTGGTAGCCCCAGCCCGGCAGCCCCCTTGCATGCACGTTGTTATACCCCGAAGCCAAAGCGTAGCCCTGCCTCGTCTCACAGCCCGGGGGCCACCGGGGCCCCTTCCCCGGGCCCTGCTATACCAAAGGAACCGGCGGTTGGTATTAAAGTTGGTATTTCTCTAGGGGCTGCCTCGTGTGCTGGGGCCGGGAGCGGGAGGCCGAGCACCGCGGGCCTCCCCCGGGGTCCTGCGCAGGGTTTGTCCGCGTTCCCCCGCCGCCACCCGGGGCCAGGGACACCGTCCCTCCTCTTGCTCCCCCCCGCGCAGGCGTATGGTCCATCCCGCGCCCCTCCGCGGCCGGCACATGGTGTGCTCCGCTTGCGGCGCTGCCTCGCCCCGCCCCCTGCTGGGCCTCGCCCCGCCCCCGCGCCTTCGCCCCGCCCCCGCGCCTTCGCCCCGCCCCCTCAGGCGCCGCGGCTCCCCCGCGCGGCTTCCGGTCGGGCGGCGGGCGCGGGTTCCGGTTCCGGTGCACCGCGCCGTGCGGGAGGAGCCGCGCCGGGCCATGGCGCAGCCAGGGCCGCGCCGGCTGTGACGGGCCATGGCGGCCCCGCACGCCGAGAAGCTGGAGGGAGGCGTCCCGGCGCCGCCGCCCCCGCCGGGGCCGCCGCACCCCGCGGGCAGCGCCGCCGCCGGCGGGCCCGGCAGGAAGCAGGGGAAGGCAGGTGAGTCCGGGTGGCGGCGGCGGCGAGGGGTCGGCGGGCGCGGGCGGCCGTCGCCGGGCTCACGCGGCCCCGCTTCTCCCCGCAGGTCTGCAGATGAAGAGTCCCGAGAAGAAGCGGCGGAAATCCAACACCCAGGTAGGGTCCCGCGGCCCCCGCCCGCCGCCGCCCCGGGAGCCCGGCGCGGGGGCGGCCGCCGGCCGGGCCTCACCGCCGCGCCTTCTCCTTGCAGGGCCCGGCCTACTCCCACCTCTCGGAGTTCGCCCCGCCGCCCACCCCCATGGTGGACCACCTGGTGGCCTCCAACCCCTTCGAGGATGACTTCGGCGCCCCGAAGGTGGGGGCGTCGGCCGCCCCCTTCCTGGGCAACCCCGTGCCCTTCAGCAGCTTCCGCGTGCAGGGCGGCGGCATGTCGCCCCAGGTGCCCCCCGGCTACGGCGGAGGGCCCCAGCCCCTAAGGAGGCAGCCCCCGCCCTTCGCCCCCAGCCAGATGGGCCCAGCCTTCAGTATGCCCCCCCAGAACCCCAGCTACGTTCAGCCTGGTGGCATGAGCTTCCCCAGCCAGCCCTTCAGCCAGCCCCTCGGACAGAACTTCAGCCCTCCCACGGGGCAGCTCATGCAGGGGCCGGTCGGGGGCTTTGGGCCCATGATCTCCCCTACCATGGGGCAGCCACCCCGGGGTGACATGGGCCCGGGGCCTGCTCTCAACCCCCCTGGGGGTCCTGCCATGGCTCCGCGGTTCAGCCAGCCTGGCAATCTCTTTGGACAGTCTCCCATGCAGCGGCCCAGCCAGAACATGCCTAATCTGCCCCCAAACACCAGCCCGTTCCCTGGGGCAGATTCCGGCTTTCCAGCTGGTGCAGAGGAGGGGGGCAAGAACCTGAACCCCCCTCCCAGCACCTTCAGCCAGGAGCAGCACTCAGGCTCCCCGGCAGCTGTCAATGGGGCTCAGCCCAGCTTCGCCCCGAACAGCGGCAGCCGGAGCAGCGGCACTCCTGAAGGCAACAGCCTCCCGCCTTCCAGCAAGGCGGCCGGCAGCTCCGGGCACCAGCCGCCCCCGGGCCTGGTGTACCCCTGCGGGGCCTGCCGCAATGAGGTCAACGACGACCAGGACGCCATCCTGTGCGAGGCGTCGTGCCAGAAGTGGTTCCACCGGGAGTGCACAGGCATGACGGAGAACGCCTACGGGCTGCTCACCACGGAGGCCTCAGCTGTCTGGGCCTGCGACTACTGCCTGAAGACGAAGGAGATCCAGTCGGTGTACATCCGGGAGGGCATGGGACAGCTAGTGGCGGCCAATGATGGCTGAGGGGCTCCTGCCCCGCGGGACTGGTGGCGCTGCCTTCTCCTTGTACAGATCCCTGCTCGGTTTAGGACCAAACCCCTTTTTGTAGCCACCTACCCCCGCGAGCGAGACAGAGACGTGAGCCTGGGCTTTGACATTCCTTCCCCATCCCTGCTGCTCCCAGCCAGGCGCTGACCACCCCAGACGCTGGGCACGGCGGGAGCTCGCAGCTCCGGAGCGATTCCTGCAGCTGCACCCTCTGCTCTGTGCCCCAGAGCCCGCCAGCCTGGAGGCAGCACAGCTGCGCAGGCGGAAGCAGAGGAGCGTGGGGACGTCACGGTGCGTGGAGCCGGCTGCCCTGGGCACTGTGCGGGCTGTGCAGCCGCGTGCTCTGGGCCGCACGGGCTCTCTGGAGCTCGGAGCTGCCCTGGCTGCGCTCGCGTTACTGTTGCAGTCCTTTGGCCGCAGGACTGAGCCGCGCAGGAGGTGCTGGCCTGGGCTGTGGGCAGGGGCTTCCTTTGCTTCCCAGGCGCTGCCCTTGCCTGGTCTCCCTGCCTTTAGCGTCCGTGTGGCAAGGGCCGAAGCAGGGCGGGAGCGAACGTGTGCGCCTGGCTCTGCTCTGCTCAGGCTGCTGGTCGTTGTCGCTGGCTGGGCTGGCGGAGGAGGGCAGCGGCGGCGGCCCCAGGCCACCCCGAGCAGGGCCGGCCGCGGTGTTCGGCGCCGGCCGCCCCGGGGAGGCGCCTGAGCTGCGAGCGCCCGACGCCGTGGGCGCCCCTGGGCACGGAGCGGTGACGCCGGAGGAGCCGGTCGGGCCGGGGGGCAGCGCTGGGGGGGCCCCGCTGCCGCGGCGGCCCCCGCCCCCCTCCCGCCGCCGCTCGGTGACTTCCCCCCTTTTGTAACGCGGTCCCGGAGCTCTGTGCGGGGCCGGGGGGCGCCGCTGCCGCCGCCGCCCCCGTTGTAACGGAGCGTTAACGGAAACTTTTGTATCGTCGCTATAAAACTCCGAAATCGGCCGTGTCCGTGTGTCCGTCCGGGCGCGGGGCGGGGCCTGCGGGGGCCGGGGCCGCCAGATGCCCCCCGGGGGGGCGGGGCCCCACGTGCCCCCCCCCGGGCGGGGGGCGGGGCCCCACGTGCCGCCGGGGCGGGGGCGGGGCATGCTGGGGGCGGGGCCCCACGTGCCCCCCCGGGCGGGGGGCGGGGCCCCACGTGCCGCCGGGCGGGGGCGGGGCATGCTGGGGGCGGGGCCCCACGTGCCCCCGGGCGGGGGCGGTCCTATTGGCCCGGCCGCAGCGCCGCGCGCCGCCATTGGCCGCGCGCGTCACGTGCGCCCCCGTTGCCGATGTAGCGAGTTGCGGAGTTGGGTCCGAAGTTGCCGCGAGGCGCCGGGACGCGACATCGCCCCGGGAGCGGCGCCAGGTACCGCCCGGCCCGGTTCGCCCCGGCCCCCTCCCCCTTCCCCGCCCGGCCCCGTTCGCCCTCGGCTCTCCCGGCACGCCGGCCGGCTCGCCCCAGCTGCCCCGGGCGCGGTTCCGCCCCTCAGCCCGGTTCGGACGGCCCGGAGCAGCCCCGCCCGGCCCGGCGCGACGTGTCGCCGTGTCCGTGCCCCGGCAGCAGCGTCCCGGGCCGGGCGGGTGGGGGCTCGGCCGCGGCCCACCGGGCCCTGGCAGCGCGGGGGCCCCGCCGCCGGGCTGGCTGGCGGCAGCGCTGGGCGCCGCGGCGCGGGAGCTGCCGGGGGCGAGTGCCCTGGCCCTGCGGCTTCGACGGGCTCCGCCGGGGACCTGGAGCAGGGGCTTGGACCGGGGCACGGTGCGGCTCTCCTGGGCAGGCGCCCTCCGGTGATGCCGGCACCCTCGTGTCTGGCGCCGCCCCCGCTGGAAGGGACGGAGGAGGCCTCCGGCCCCTCTGCGGGAGCTGGCCCCCGGCACGGGGTGCTGGGCTGCCCGCAGTCGCGCTCCCGTTGCGGCTGCGCCAGCTCTGCCATCGCCCGTTGCCATGGCTTCCGAGGGGGGAGAGCTTCCCGTGCGCAGCTCCGCGCGCGGCCGTGTGCCGAGACCCAGCCGCTTCCTTCCTGCAGGGCCCACAGCGGCCGCAGCGCCCCGAGCTGGGCTGCACTCTGCTAAGCGGGCCGGGCGCTGCTGGGCGAGCTGGGGCCTCGCCACCTCCTCCCCATCCCACCTGCTGGGCTGCATCACGGGCAGCTAAAAATATCGCCCAGGGTCACTGCCCTGCGCTGGCAACTGGCGTTGCTGCCCGGGGGGGTCTTGCCCCAGGGGTGTGAGGAGGGCCGGGTTGGGAGGATGAGGCTGCGGTGGAGGCCCTCGAAGGCTACGGTCCCAGGCCAGGCCTCTGCCTGGGTGCAGGCTTTCCTGCTGTTTGTCACCTTGGGAGCTTCTCCGATTCCTCCCTGCAGCTCCCAGGGCTCTTCCCCCACCTTCGCTGCTGGGCCAGTGCCAGGCTGAGGGGGCTGGGCCCCTCCGCAGCTGCGCTGGGAATGTGCAGAATCCCAGGAAGCAGCCGGCTCCGGGTGCTGCGTCTCGCCTTGTCCCCGCTCCCATTCCCGGCACTTGGCATCTCCTCTGGGAATGCCCCTGGCCCGCCCCTGCGGCAGGCAGCCGTGCCGCCAGCCTGGAGCACGGGGGCAGCACGTCTGCCCAAGGGAAGAAGAGTATTTTGGGAGCACTAAAAGGATGCCGGAGCTGTTCTCCCTGGCTCTGGGGCTAGTACTGCTGGCACTGCCACCCCAACCCTTCCGTGAAGGTCAGAGCAGCTTGGACGCCAGGGCCCTCTGCCAGGCGGACAGGGGTTGGGGTCTGGCCGCTGCTCCTGGTACCACCTGGTGCTTGTGGCTTGGCACCGCACGGAGACCGCAGCTCTCCCGTGTGTTCCTCTTTGTTCCAGCTCACGAAGTCACTTTGCCAGTCAAATCAGCCCAGCCTGAGCCTGGTACTGGGGACATCCTGGCAGGCAGGGGAAAGGGCAGAGCCCTCTGTGCCAGCTGGTGCCCACCTGGGTCTCCGTGCGCTGATGGGAACAGGCCTGGGCCGCAGGGTGAATGCCTGTCTGTCTGTCCCCCCAGGTGGGCTCTGGGATGTCCCCAGCAGGAGCAGGAATGGCAGAGAAATCCGACTCACGGGACTCAGAAAACAGCTGGGTGATGGCAGGCACCGAGGTGAGGGTGGCCCTGGCTGGAGAGACCCTGGGGGGCAGTGCTGGGGGAGCCTCATGGCAGCTCCCCAGCTGCAGCCTGGTTCCCTCGCCCTCTCCGGGAGCCTGGTGCGGAGGGAAGCGCCCGCAGGGCTGGGTGGGAGGAGAGAGGTGCCTGGAGACCCGAGCGGGAACCACATCAGCTGCTGCCCGTGCTCCCAGGGTTTGCCTGTTGAAACGATGGGCCCAGAGCAGGAACTGGCCTCCCACACGCGGGAGGATGAGGAGCTGGAAGAGGACAGCACCGCAGACACAGTGGCAGGCGCACGGTTATCCCAGGGGTGGGCCGCATCCCAGGAGTCCCCGTCAGCAGCCGGTCCTGGCCTCTCCGCAGCGGTGGCCGCCCTCAGCGGGAGTGGCGAGGCCTCCTCCCCGGGCCAGAGCCAGGGCCCGGAGGAGGGCGAGCTCGAGGTGAGCGCGGGCCGGGCGCGCAGCGGGGCCTGGGCCGTGGCGCCAGGGCAGGGCGGAGGCAGCCCCGCTGTGTCCGTCTCCTCAGGACTTGGAAGAGCATCCGGGCCCCACAGCGGGGGCAGTGCCCGTGCAGACCCCCGACAGCGCCTCCCCGGATGGCTGCGCCCAGGAGGAGCCCGATGCCGAGGCTGAGCCGGGACCCTGGCCTGACGCCCGCAAAGCAGGTCAGTCCCTTGCAGTGGGTCAGCTCAGCCCAGAGCCGGGGTGGGTCTGTGCTGGTGCAGCCCGGAGGGCCTGCGGGCAGAGGTTCGGTGCCAGGGCTGAGGGGTGCAGCAGTCCTGGAGGTCCCTGTCCCTCCCCAGAGCCGCTGGCGGAGGAGGGGAGCTGCACCAGCAGTGATGACGATGTGGAGGGGCTTCGGAGGCGGCAGGTCCACGAACCCCGTCCTGGGCCTGCTCCCCCTGGGCCTGCCCCACGCTGGGGGACCCAGGACGCCAACAACGAGGATGAGTTCAACATGAGCAAGTACCTGCTGGGCGCCTTGGCGCTGGTGGCCGTGGGGCTGCTGCTCCTCTCCGGTGAGTGAGGGAGCCTGGGCAGGGGCAGGAGGGGGCCCCCGACGCCTCCCTCATTGCCTGCTCCTCTCCCTAGGCGGCATCTATGACCTGCCAGATGGTGAGTACAGGGGGACCGTGGTCTGCTCTGCCATGGGGCCGTGCCTGGCATCAGCCCCGGGCATGGTGCAGCCTGTCACGCAGATGTGGCCTGATGTCCCTGGTCTCTGCCAGGCCCCGTGGAGAGTGTGGTGACCCGGGACATTGCAGAAGGGGAGCAGGAGTCGCCGCTGCCTGCTGATGGCACAGTAAGCGGGACTGGGGGGCTCCATGCCCTCCTGCTGAGCGGGCAAAGGGGAAGTTTTGTCCTCAGCACCCTCAGGGTTGCATCCTGGCTCTCCCCCAGGACTCACCACAGAAGTCCCCATCAGATGCTGGGGACCCCCAGAGCATGCAGTCCATGAGCCTCCTCTTGGACAGACTGGCCAAGGAGAACCAGGACATCCGGCTCATGCAGGCTCAGCTGCAGGTGGGTGAGCAGGCAGAGCCGGGCGCTGCAGCCCCAGCGCTGCTACTGTGAGGTCCCCCACATGCTCTCTCCCTTGCCGTGCACCCTGGGTCCCCCCACGTGGCGCTGGTGCTGTGGCCCCGGCGCCCACAGTTCCACGCCCTCTCCGCAGGCGCACAAGGAAGAGCTGCAGGCGCTGCTGCGGAAGAGAGAGGGCGAGGCGGCCGTTGCCGGGGCCCAGCAGCAGAGCCTGGCAGCGGAGAACGCGCAGCTCCGCGCAGCGCTGCAGCAGGAGGCCGCCGCGCTCCGGGCGGCCCAGACTGAGCTGCAGCGCCTGCACGGTGCGGGGGCCCGGGGCAGCCCCCAGCCCCAGGCACCGGAGGCTGGGCAGCCTCATGGCCCAGGTACGCCAGCCGGCGATGAGCCCGCGGTACGGCAGGAGGTGGCCAGGCAGCGCAGCTTGCTGGTCTCAGTGCAGCAGGAGCTGGCAGGCGCGCTGGAGCGAGCCCGGGCCTCGGGGAACCTTGAGCGGCTCTTGGAGGAGCTGAGCGCCCTGGAGGAGCATCTGGGCCAGGAGGTGCAGGCGGAGGGGGCTGAACCCTTCCCCAGGCACTGGAAGAAGCCGTTCAAAGCCGATAAGAGGGAAAGTAAGCGGCAGAAGCGGCACGGCGCTGGGGAGGCCCCTCACGAGCTAGGCGAGGGGGGCGGCAGAGAGAAGAAGGAGCAAGGCAAGCCCCATGGGCACAGGAAGGACCCCCGTCCCCCGCGGGAGCACAAGGCTGGCAAGGCCTGGGGGAAGGCGTCTCACGGGGCGCCCCAGCGTGGCCTGCGGGAGCTGCCCCCGCTGAGCCAGTACTGGGCGCCACAGGGCTGCTCGGGGGTGGCCGACTGCGCCCACAAGGAGGGCCGCGAGGTGTTGGGGGCCGCGCTGGAGCCGGTGAAGAAGGCGCAGTTCCTGCAGCTGCTGCAGGGCTTCATGGGGCGCCTGGGCTGGGGGAGGCACTTTGCGGAGCTGGCCGTGCTGCTGGAGGGCGTCTTCGGGGCTGATGGCACCTTCGCCCACGACCGCCTGCGCTTCGTGGACTTCGTGGATGACGTGGAAGAGCTGCTGGAAGACCTGGCGAGGCGTGAGCAGGGCGACAAGAAGGCAGCCGATGGCTTTGAGGAATTTGTGCTGCGGCACTATGCTGAGGATAGCAGGTGAGTCGGGACTGGGGGGCCATGCAGGGACGGGTCCCAGAGCCCCTGGACCCCCTCACAGCCCCTCTTCTCTTGCAGTGTCCTCAAGAAGGAGCGCCACAGGAAGGGCACCCAGCAGCACAGCAGGGCCAGTGTCACGCAGGACCATGAAGGCCGGCCACGAGGGTAGAGCCAGGCAGGCCCCATAGTGTGTAGGGGGCAGCTGGGCTTGTTGCAGGTATCTGTTTAACGCACTGTGTCCTGCTCCGCGGGCCCCCAGCCTGTGTGGGGGGCAGTGGCCCCCAGTAGAGCCGTTGTTGGGGGTCAGTGGGGCTGGCTGGGCTGTGGTTGCTCCACATGCAGTTGTACACCTCCAGCCTCGAGGCCGCACAGCTCTGGGCTCTCCCCACCCCGTCCCAGCTGGGCCGGGCGCTGTGGGCCCAGGCACTACCGCACCTTGTGTGATGCTGCACTGCCGTAGATGCAATAAAGTCACCGCTGGTCAAGGCTGTAGCTGGTGCTGCCTGAGGGGTCCGGGCCGTGGGGGGTCAGAGACGTGCGGGGGGGGGGCAGGGAGCACAAGGGCTGCTTGAGGGGCAACTGCGCCGTGGGGGCACTGGGGCTGCCCAAAGGACCGGGCTGTGGGGGAGGTTCTGGGGCTGCCCAAAGGGGTCAAGGCCGAGGGGACCGGGGGCAGGGATGGCCGCGGGCGGGCAGAGGCTGGAGGCCCCGAGGCGAACGCCGGCGGGGCCGCGGGGAGCCGCCGCCGCCCCGGGCCGCCCCATCGGGGCTCGGCGCTGCGCCCGCTCCCGCCCTGCAGGGGGCGGCATCGCGCGGGCGCCCGCGCGGGGGCGGAGCCAGCGGCGCCCTCTGGCCACGCCCCCTCCGGGCCGTACCATCCCGCTCCTCGGAAGGGGGGGGGCTGCCCGCCGGAGCAGGGCACCGCCTCCGCCGCCCGGAGTCCCCGGTGCCCCCGAACGGCGGCGCCGCGCGGGCCGGGCCGCGGCCCCTCCCGAGCCGGCGCCCCGGGCGCCCCCGGCCGCGCGGCGGCGGCGGCGGCGGTGCGCGCCGGGCCCATGGCGGCGGCGCCGCGCGCCGTGCTGCTGCTCAGCGGCAAGAGGAAGTCGGGCAAGGACTTTGTGGCCGAGGAGATCCAGAGCCGGTACCGGGGCGCGGGGCTGGTCCTGGGGGCGCTGGGCGCGGGCCCGCACCGGTACCGGTGGAGCAGGGCCTGGGGCTGGCCGGAACCAGCGGGGCTTGGCTGGTACCAGCGGAGTGGGGCTGGTACTGGGGGCGCTGGGCGCGGGCCCGCACCGGTACCGGCGGGGCTGGGCCGGTACCAGCGGAGTGGGGCTGGTCCTGGGGGCACTGGGCGCAGGCCCGCACCGGTACCGACAGAGCAGGGCCAGGGCTGGGCTGGTACTGGGAACTGGGGGAGTTGGGCCCGGGCTGGTACTGGGGAGCTGGTTCTGGGCTGGTCCTGGGGAACTGGGCTGGTACTGGGAGCACTTATTTGGAGTCTGGCTGGTGCCGGGTCCAGGGGAGGGCGATGAACGGCCCGTTGGGTCCCAGCGGCCCGGCCGTGCCGGGTGGGACGCGGCGGCGGGGCCGGTCGGGGGCCGCTTGGCCGGGGCCGTCCGCGTCCCGCTGAGCCGGCGCTCCCGCAGGCTGGGCCCCGACGTGTGCACCATCCTCCGCCTGTCCGGACCCCTCAAGGAGCAGTACGCCAAGGTACCGCCGTGCCGTGCCGTGCCGTGCCGCGCCGTGCCACATGGGCCTGGCACCCGCTCACCCCCTCTCCCCGCAGGAGCACGGCCTGGACTTCCAGCGGCTCCTGGATGCCAGCGCCTACAAGGAGACCTACCGGCAGGACATGATCCGCTGGGGCGAGGAGAAGCGCCGCGCCGACCCCGGCTTCTTCTGCAGGATCGTGGTGGAGGGAGCGGTGCAGCCGGTGTGGGTGAGCAGGGCCGGGCCCGGGGCGGGGGCCGCGTGGGGCGGCCGCTGACGGGTCCCGGCTCACAGGTGGTGAGCGACACGCGGCGCCTCTCGGACGTGGAGTGGTTCCGGGACGTCTATGGGGACGTGGTGCGGACCGTCAGGGTCGTGGCCACTGAGGAGACGAGGAAGAGGAGGAACTGGGTCTTCGTGGTGGGTGAGTGGCACGTCCCTGAGGGGCTCGGCTTGCTGGGGCACGTCCTGGGTTAAGGAAAAGCCCCGTAGCTCCCGCGGCTCCCGCGGCCGTGCCCCCACCGCGGCCGTGCTGACCGAGGGGAGGGGGCTCCGGCCGGGCCCGCACCGGGGACCTCACCCAGTGCCCCGCTCCTCGCCAGGGGTGGACGACGCGGAGTCCGAGTGTGGCCTGGACCAGGGGCTGGCCTTCGACTGGGTCATCACCAATGATGGGGACGAGCTGTCCCTAGACAGCCAGCTGGAGACGCTGCTGCAGTCCGTCCGTGGCCAGCTATAGCCGCACCGCTGGTGCCAGAGCGAGCCCGTGGCAGCGGGACGTGGACCAAAGAGGGCTGCGGGGTGCTGGGGGGGGGTGCAGCTGCTGCTAACAGCTGGTTGCAGGGGACTAATCCTTCTGCGGGGGCTGAGCCTGGCTCCGACCCCCGTGCGGGGGGCGCTGCGGCGAGGCCGGGTGCGGGCAGTGCCCATCCGCCGCGGTGGGGCTGGGGAGCAGAGCCTGGAGCAGGAGCGAGCAGCGTGGGCCCGGTGGCCGTGGCCCCGTGGCCCGGTGGCCGTGGCCGTCCCCCCCCCCGGTGCCGCCAGGGGGCAGGGCACCCGCGGCCTGCGCCTGGCCCTGCTCGTGCCGCCGGTGGGCGAGCGTCTCTCCCCTCCTCAGCCGCTCCACAGCATCCCGGTTAGCCAGCCCCGCTGGTGGGAGCACGCCTCCACGCCGGGGAGGGGAAGGGGGTCGGGTCCCCCCGTCACGTGTGAGCACCTCGCCTCTGCCTTGGCCAGACCCCCCTGCCCCTCGCGGGGCGGGCGGACGTGCCTTACCCCTGGAGCAGGCGACGCGGTGCCTGCCCCGTCTCCCTGCTCCTCTCTGCACTGCTTCACGGCCCCCGCAGGCTCGCTCTGCGGCCGGCGCTGACCAAGCTGTCTCGCCCACGAGCCCTCGCCAAGGCCAGTGTCAACCCCACCAGACGCAGAGCCCTGCCCGGCGGCTCCCGGCACGGCACGGCGCCTTCCCGGCTCTGCCACGGCAGCGGGTAGAGGCGAGAAGGCGGGGACAGCGCGCGAGGAAAGGCGCTGCCGTTCGGTGACCCTCTGCCCGTGGCTGGGGGCGGCCAGCACCCCTCTCCCAGCCCAGCAGCTCGGCGATTCTGGGAGGGGGCTGCTGCCGCCCTGCCGTGCTCCAGCCCTCCTGCTGGCCATTTGCTGCCCCAGGAATAAACTCAGATGGTGAGACGTGTTGCTGCACTGCGTCTGCTGCTCATTGACCGGTGGGAGGCTCGAGGGGGGGCTGGGTTCGTCCCTTTGCTTCTCGCAGGCTGGGTCTTGTCTCTCCAGGCCCCTGCTCTGTTCTGGCCTCTCCAGCTGGGGCTTGCGTGAGGTGTAGTTTAATTCCTGCGCCGCCTTGGGCGGGGGCCCGACAGCTGGATGTCTCCTGTTGTATTTTAATAGGCTTGCAGGGGCCAATTCCCTGTGGATTATCTGCTTCCGAAGCAGAAGGCTCCTGTCCTAATACCTGCCTGCTGGGCGCTCAGCCCCTGCAGCAGCTGGACGGGAGCGGAGGGGGGAGGACAGTCCTGGGGGGCAGCCCAAGGTGAAAGGGGCCAGCGCAGCCACGATGGACGGGGGGAGGCTCAGCCCTCTCCCGCTTTTGTACGTGAGCTGCTGTCAGAAAAATAGCCAAGGGCTTGTCGTGCCAGGAGCAGGCGCTTGCCCGGGAGCCTGCCCCGGCCCCTCTCCCAGAGCTGAGCGTGCCGTGAGCAGAGGTGATAGCTGGGGCAAGGAGCTGGGGAGGCCTGGGGTGTGCGAGCCCCGGGCCCCCGCCTGGGAAGGCTCCTTGGGGGAATGGTGTCTGCAGTGGGGGGCAGCGGGTGGCCTGGCATTGGCGGGGACCCCGCCAGCTTCCAGCCCCAGCTGCTGCCCCTAATCTCCAGCCTTCGCTTGAGGTCCCCGGCCTTGGGGGAGGCAGTAAGGAGATTACGGGAGCGTTGTATAACGGCAGCCAGCGAGGAGCCTCGAGGGGGCCGAGGACGCCGGGGGTGCCCAGGCCCCCCCGTTGGGCGGCTCAGCCTCCTGCGCTGGCGGCCGCGGAGCCCCCGGTGCCGGGGCGGCTCCTGCTCCCCCGCCCCGTCGGGGGGTGCTGCCAGGCGGCCCCAGCCCCGCCGCTGCTCCTCCGACGGCGCCGCCGCGCCCCGGCCCGGGGTCCGTCCCCGCCGCCGGCGGGCGCGGCGGGGAGGGGAGGGGAGGCGGCCCCCGGGCCGGGGCCGGTGGCGGGGCGCGGCGCAGCGGCTCCGTGCCGCCGCCGTCGGGGCGGGCGCGGCGCCCGCTCGCGGCCCCGGGGCGCCCCGGCGGACTACAAGTCCCGAGCGGCGCGCACAGGCGCAGGGGCCGGGGGCGCGGAGCGGGGCGGGGAATGATGTCAGCCTGCGGGGAGCCCCGGCGCGGCCAATGGCGCGGCCGTGCTGGCGGCGGGGCCGGGCCAGCGGCGGCGGCGGGGGCGGCGGCGGCGAGCGCGCAGCGCCGGAGGGACGCGGCGCCCATTCATGAGCAGCCGCGCGCCCGCCGCCCCGGGGCCGCCGCCGGGGCCGGGGCCGCTGCCGCTGCCGCCGGCGGCCGCGGCGCCCAGGAGCGGAGCGGGGCGCGCCCGGCCGGGGCCGCCGCCGGCGCCGGGGCTGGGGCTGGGGCCGGTGCCCGCGGCCGCCGCGGGGCAGGTGCGCGGCGGGCGGTGAGGCGGCGCCGCCATGGACACGTCGGGGCACTTCCACGACTCGGGCGTGGGGGACCTGGAGGAGGACCCCCGCTGCCCCTGCCCGTCGTCGGGGGACGAGCGCCCGCCGCCCGCCGCGCTGCCGCCGCTCCAGCACAGCCTGTTGCACTCGTCGCCCGGGTCGCTGCGGGCCCCTCCTCCCGCCGCCCCCGCCGCCCTCCACCCTTCCTCCCGCCACGGCAGCCAGCTCAACCTCAGCGACCACTTGGCCGGCCACTCGCCGGGCTCGGCGGCGGGCGGCGGCAAGCACCGGCAGCCCAGCCCGCTGGTGCACCGCCGGGACAGCAACCCCTTCACCGAGATCGCCATGAGCTCCTGCAAGTACAGCGGCGGGGTGATGAAGCCCCTCAGCCGGCTAAGTGCCTCCCGGAGGAACCTCATCGAGGCGGAGCCCGAGGCGCAGCCGCTGCAGCTCTTCGGTGCCGGCAGCCCCCCCGAGATCGTGGTCTCGCGTGAGGACAACCACGCGCCCCCCGCGCGGCCCCCTGCGCGCCGCGGCCCCCACGCCGACCGCCCCCACGCCCGCCCGGCCCCCGCCGCCTTCGCCAAGGGGCCCAAGCGCAAGGCGCAGAACATCGGCTACCGCCTGGGCCACCGCCGCGCGCTCTTCGAGAAGAGGAAGCGCCTCAGCGACTACGCGCTCATCTTCGGCATGTTCGGCATCGTCGTCATGGTCATCGAGACCGAGCTCTCCTGGGGGCTCTACTCCAAGGTAGCGGCCGCCGGCACGGGGCCTCCGTGGTGGGTGTGGGGCTGGCTCCGATGGGCGGGCGTGGGGCCGTTTGCGTGGGTCGGGGTCTGATGGCGCAGGGCGTTTGCACTGGCTGATGTCCGACGGGGCAGGTGCAGGGCTGTCGATGCAGGAGTGGGGTGTCTGCACCAGCTGCTGTCCGAGGGTGCAGGTGTGGGGCGTTTGCACTCGCTGGTGCCCAACAAGGTGAGCGCGAGGCCTTTTGTGCCGGCCAGTGTCTGGAAGGGACAATTTGCACCAGAAAGCGTCAGACGGGGCAGGCGCAGGGCTGTGCCGGGCAGGGCTGCGTGCACCGGCCGGGCTTTGACAGTGCAGACCCGGGGCCTCACAGGGATCTTGAGCTGATGGGGCTGGTGGCCACAAGGCTGTGCATCAAGTGGCATGCCGGGGCCAGGCCTGCCACCGGGTCAGGTGTGGTGCCGAGCTGCCCCGATGGTGCCTACTGCGGCTTGTCCTGCCCAGAGCCCCCTGCGTGGCCCCTCATGGGCTCCTGTCACCCGCAAGCCCCCTGGTCGCGCCTGACCCCCAGATGAGGGCTGGCACCTGCTGCCAGGGCCATGGCACCAGGGCCAGCTGGGGCGAGACCCAACCTGGGCACAGTCCCCGCCGGGGCTGGCAGATCCCCCGCATCCCCCCTGCCTCCAGCACGCAGCACCCATCCCGCCGGCCTGGATGGGGTGTCCCGGGGGGACCCTTGAGGAGCAGTGCCCTTGGCCGGTGCAAGAAGCCCTCCGTCCTCCTCCACACCCCTTTGTGCTGCTTCATTTCTCTTTTCTTGGGGGACGGCCTCTTTTATTTAGAGCTCGCCCCCCACACGCCCCTTTCAGCTCCTGCTCCCTGGCTGCGCTCGTTGGCAGCGATATGAATAACTCTTTGTATAGACATCTGTCATGTTATTTATACCTATCCAGCGAGGGGAAGCGAACAGGCATCCGCGCTGGCAGGGCGTGCGTGGCATGGCGAGGGGGCTCAGGGCCTGGCCGGGGGCTCGCGCTGCCGGGGCCGCGCGGGAAAGGGGCCGCGGGCGGCTTCCCGCAGCCCGGGGGGTGGCGGGGGCGACACTGGAGCTGACGGCGGGTGGCGGAGGAGGGACGCGCCTGGGCGCCCCGTGGGCGTGCGGGACCCCGCGCCGTCCCCATGGAGACTCCCGGGCGAGGGGCTCCCGCGCGGAGCACGGCGCTGTCGGCAGCAGCGTTCGCCGCTCCGCTGGCGGCACAGGGATGCTCCGGCCCCGAGCCGCGCGTCCCTCCGGGGCGGGAGGATGCCGCTTCGCTTGGCGACCGCAGCCCCGTCCCCGGGCGGCGCGGCGCGGCCGTGCCCGCGGCAGAGCTGGCCGCCGCGGAGCCGCCGGCTCTGCTGGCCGGGTGGCGAGGCTGCCGCCCGCCCCCGCCGGCTCGCAGGGGCTCAGCGGCTGCGGCAGCACTGCCTCGGGGCGCCCGACCGCCTGCGGCTCGGGCTGCGCGGTGCCACCCGGCACGGCTCGGGCTGTGCCCCAGGGATGCAGTGGCGAGGTGCCTGGCTATAAATACCCCCCGGTAGGAAACCGGAGCTCGCCGGCAGGGACGCGGCCGTGCCCAAGGAGCCCCAGTGCCGGGGACTGGCAGCTGTCGTGCAGCAGGGGAATTCGGCGCTCCGGGTGCCTCCGCCGGCATCAGGCCCTGGCCCGGCTCCAGGGCCGCCCCCGCGGTGAGGGTGCCGGGTGCTCGCATGGCGCCCGGGGAGCAGCCCGGTGCGGGCTCCCTGGGTGCCCGGGGCCGGCCGGCGCGCCCGGCCGCCGGGTCCCGGGAGGCCGAGGCGTTGCTCCGCTCTGGACGCGGTGTCCCAGGCCCCGCACTGTTGTTTGTCGTGAGCGTGGGAGCGCCGGCGGCTCTTCCTGCCGGGCCCCTCCGGAGCCGCCGTTGGCAGGAGCCCTCGATAAACGCGGTGGGTGTGCGGCAGCCTTTCCCCAGCGCCGCCGGCAGCCCCGGGGGCTGCTCCCCTCCGGCTTTGCTGCGGGTCGCTCCGGGCACGCCGCACTACGTGCGGGGCAGGGCACCTGCGGCTCCCGACGGTTGGACCCGGCAGCGCCGGCACCAGGGTCTGCGTCCGCTTGCCCGGGTGGCAGCGCGGAGCAGGCAGGGACATTCGGGGGTTTCCTGGCTCTGCTGCCTGTCTGAGGTGCGCCGGCATCTTGGCTGAGCCTGGCGTGCCCTGCGCTGTCAGCCCACGGCACATCTTTGCCAGGACCTGTTCCCGGAGCATATCCGGGTGCCGGCAACGCTGAAGCTTCGTGCCCGTGGTCTGGCTGCACCCAGGGCTTTTCCCAGGGTGATGCCAGGGCCACAGCTCCCGTGCTCCCAGCCGGCTGCCTTGCAGCCTTCCCTGGCAGGAGGAGGGTTAAGGATGTCTAGACGGCAACTGAAATTGGCCCTAAAGGATGCCAGAGCCGATGCAGAAGTGACATCTTGCTGCAATTAATCCTGGTGTTCCCCTGAGACACCGGCTCGCTAAAAATAGCATGCACCGGGAGCTCTCCCAGCGGAGCACGGTGGCGGCGGCAGCGCTGCGGGGCCGGGCGAGCGGCAGGGCCGGTCCGCGGCAGCAGCCTTGGCGCAAGCCCTGCTCTGGAAGCCGCCTATTAATAGCGTTGTTTGGTCCCCGGCACTTCTCTCAACACCAGCTATTATATCCAAACAATTGGGAGGCCGCTGCCAAGTTGTGGAGCCGCTAACAGTGTGCGGCCTCGCAGGGCTGTGGGGAACAATGCTGCTCGCTGCGCCCACGGCGTCCCTCTCCGGTGCCAACGGCCTATTTTTATGAAAATTTTCCTCTCGCCGTTGTTAAATGCCCGCGCTGGGAGGAAAATCTCCCTAGAGAAAGAAAAGGGGACAAGCAACAGGTTGCAGCCAGGCCGGGGCTGTAGGAAATGCGAGTTGCTGCTGGATGGCGGCGACGTGCAACGAGCGTGCCGGGTCTCAGAGGTGCTGAGAAGGGGCCGGTCCCGTCCCGCGGAGCCTCCCAGGTGCCGGCGCTGCGTCTGTTCGTCTGTCGGCAGTGCTGCCTTTCCTGCCGCCCTCGCTATCTCGCGGCACTGGGAACGAGCTGCTCCCCGCCCTGGCTGCCCTGCTCCGTCCCCAGGTCCGCTCCCAGCTGAACGGGTGTCCCGGAGCCCTGGCGAGGGGGTGCCCCGGGCCCGGAGCAG
Organism: Rhea pennata; assembly: GCF_028389875.1. Lineage (NCBI taxonomy): Eukaryota > Metazoa > Chordata > Aves > Rheiformes > Rheidae > Rhea > Rhea pennata. Next base: position 393,516 of record NC_084693.1, read on the forward strand.
GATCTGGGGCAGTGGAGAGGAGCGGGGATTTGCCGGCAGCAGGCACCGGCGCGGACGTGAGCCCCTGGGAGGGAAAGGTGAAACTGGCTCTTCCCATGGGGAGCCAGGGAGCATTTGCTTTAGTCACCAGTGAATCAGGGGCTGGTTTAATTTACATAGAGCTAATTAGCAGGAGCATCTAATTAGACCATCCATTAGGGTGCCACAATATTGGGCTAATGTGAATGTGGATAGATTGCTGGAGTCACTCATCCCAGCCGAGGGGAGGCTGGTAATTACATTTGGCAGAATTGGATTAAAAAAAATTCTTTTTCTTTTCTTTTGGGGGGGGGGGAAGCGCTGCCCTTTCCAGAAGCGAACTCGACGGGGTGACCCCCGGGCGGGGGCGCGGCCCCCCGCGCTCCCGGCCCTGCTGACGCTCTCCCTGCCCTTTGCCTTGCAGGACTCCATGTTCTCCCTGGCCCTGAAATGCCTTATCAGCCTGTCCACCGTCATCCTGCTGGGCCTCATCGTCGCCTACCACACGCGGGAGGTGCAGGTGGGTGCCGGCGGCTCCGCGGGTCGTTGCGGCCGGCTCGCGGGCTGCGCGGGGCCGTGCCGCCGCTCCGGGCGCGGGAAGCGTGCCGTGGGCTGGAGCCCGCTCCGCTTTTGCCGAGCAGCCGATATGCTGGGAAACGCCGGGAAACGCCGGGAAACGCTTTCCCCAGCCTCTGCGCGCTCTCTTCCTCTCCGCCTGCCCGGCTTCGCCACGGAGAGGCCGCTGCCCGGCCGGCGAGCACGGCGCCGGCTCCCGCTCCCCGGCCGTCCCGCTGCCCGGCCGCCTCCGACAGACCTAGGAAAGGCCACTGGAAAAGCAAACTTCCTGCCCGGGCTCAGGGCCAGGCGGCGCCTGGGAAGGCGGCCTCCGAGCAGCGGGGCCAGGAAGCCACCTACGTCCCCGCGCGCTCGCGGAAGGACGCCCGGAGCCCGCGGCCTTGAGTGCGCGGCCTTGGCGCTCCGGCGCGGGAAGCGCCGCGTCCCGGGGCCGCCGGTGTCTGAGCAGAGCGGAGGCACCGGTGCCCGTGCCTGGCTGGCTCCGAAAAGCCAAGCTCTGCCCCAGCTCCGCGGCGCCCTTGCTGCGGCGATGCCCTGGTCTTGCCTGGCCCTCGGAGCTGGAGGGGCTGGCCAACGGGCGACGGACTGCTCAAAGCAAATATTTGAGAGTTCAGGCTTTTGCTAGAATAATATTTACCCCCGGGGCAGCTTTGTTTGCGGTCAGCAAGGCGAGCTGCACCCCCTGTTCTTTCTGGCTTCCTCTGGTTGTTGTTCTTGGTAGAAGGCTCTGCAAGCACAGCGTCCACCCTGACCCGGGCGCAGGGCTTTATACCGCTCTCATCCTGCTCCGCCTGCAGCCGGAGCTGAACCCTGATGGTCTGCGAGCACCCGGCGCCTGCTAATCCAGGCCCCGTGTCAGGCTGGCGCTCGAGGACGTGCTCCAGCCGCTGTGCTGAGCGGAGACCCGCGCGCGGATGGGGCCCGCTGCAGCAGGTTGCTTGTAGCTTGCAGCGCTCCAGCGAGGTCTCGCGGTCGGTCGCCGCACCGAGCCGCAGGCCACACGGCCCCGGCTCTGAGAGGCTTCGTTGCCAAGTAAACAGCTCGGTTGCTTCCACCTCTTCCCGTGGACTCCCAAGGTCTTCGCATCCTTGCAGCTCCCCCTCCGGGCCCTCTCCAGTCCTCCTGCTCTGTTGACGCATGATGCACAGAGCTGGATGTGTTATTTCATACGAGCTCTTGGCAGCAATGAGCAACGTGAAATAACTCCCTCCGCTGCGCTGCCCGCGACCCTCCACGTGCCGCCGCCTGCCGTGGGCTCTGCCTCCCTTGCAGCGGGGTCCCGGCGTCGGCCGGCGCTCAGCACCAGGCCCCGTCGGAGTCCCGCGTCCTGTCCCGCTCTGCCCTTGCTTTCGCTGAACGGCGCCTCTTGGGCTGGAGCCATCGGACGGTTTTGCACTGATCCTGCTGCTCCGCGGCAGGTCCGTGCACCCTGCGGGGCCGGGGCGACGCGTTTCCCGAGTGGGCCTGCAAATGCCTCGTGTTGGCGTTGGGCCGCGCAGCGAAGCCGCAGTCCAGCGGTGTTGCAGCGACTGCTTCCCCCTTCTCTGCTGGGCTGGTTACTCTGCCGGCGGAGGAAATTGGATTGCTTTGACTTGATTTGTTCTTGACAAATCCGTGCTGGCTGTTTATCGTCCTATTATCTTTTAGGTACTTATAAAGGGATTGTGGATAATCTAGTCCAGGATCTTTGCTGAGATGCAAGCGGGGCTGGCGGAGCCGTAAATCCTCAGCTGCTCCCACACAGGGCTGCAGATACCCTGCTGCGGCGCCTCCCAGCCCCGGGGCTCAAGGAAAGCCTCGGTGGCAGCTTTGGCTCGTGTCGCTCCAGCCAAGCCCGTCGGCAGCGTTCCTGGCTCTCCCTTTGCCTCAGTTTCCCTGGGAGGCCGCGGGAGCAGCCCGGGGGCTCGGCCTGAGCAGGAGGGAGAGCACGGAGATGTTTTCCTCTGCGGGATTTATAGGCTCAGCAGCACCCGGGCGAGAGCGAGAGCAGCTGCCTGGGGTGCTGCTTTCTTTTCCTGTTGCATCTGGTGCCCGGCGGCCTCCCCGGCTGCAGCACTTTGCACCCGCGCGGCTGGGACGAGCCCGAGCGGGGGGCTCCGGGCGTCCCGGCGCGGAGGCAGGGCGCAGCCGCGGCCGCCGGCGCGGGACGTGCCGTCCCGGCAGCGCTGTGTTTATCCGGCCGGCTGGCGCCCGTGACGCGGGCACGGCGCGTGACGGAGCGCAGGGCCGGGCGCCGCGCCGGGCCCGGGGCCGGAGCCGCCGGAGCCCTGCCGGGGCCGGAGCCGCCGGGCGCTTTCCCCCGCGGCACCTGCTCCTTTCCCAGCCGGAGCCGAGGCCGGTCTGGGGATGCCTCCGTGGGTACCGCGGGTGGGATGCGGTTCCCATGGAAACCGCGGAGCAGCCCCGCGCTCCGCTCGGAGCCGCCGCTGGAAGGGGCTGGCAGAGGGGGAGCCGGCCCGGACCCCCACCTTCCTCGCCCCCTTCCCCGGGCTTGGCCGCCCTCCTGCAGGCAGAAGGCTCCCTGCCTTTTCCCTCCTGCTAATTTGTTTATTTTTAACACCCTTTTCCAGGAAGGGATGGGCTGTCAGCTTGCTGAATGCCTGAGGATCTCCCTTGACAGCTCCGAGCGTTTTTATAAACAGTCGCTTAAACAAAGCGGCTAAAAGCAGCGGCGCCTTCCCGAGGGGAGGCGGCCGGCCGGCGGGTCTCGCCGGCCGCGGGGCGGGCGCGTGGGCTCGGCGGGCCGCCGCGCGCGCAGCCTCGCCGCGGCGCCCGGGTGCCGTCTCGCGGGCGGCTCCGGAGCGCCGCGCCGGAGGGCTCTTCCAGCGAGCAACGCCAGCTGGTGCCGCGCTGCCGCCCACGGCCTCCGCCCGCGCAGCTGCGCCCGGCCGGGAGAAGCCCGGGGAGTTCCCAGCCCCGAGGACGAGCCGGGGTTATTCTGCGCTCCGCGGAGTCGGCCGCCGCGGTGGCCCCGGCTGGCGCCTGCCCCTTGCAGCCCTTTGCCGCGGCGCCGAGCCCCGCGGCCGTGCCCGGAGTGGGGCGGCGGGCTCCCGGGCGCGCACGTGCCGTTCCTGCCATTCCCTCCCCGTCCCCGCGGGCCCCTGGAGCCGCTTCCCCGGCATCCCTGTCCGAGCGGGCTCTGGCGTTGGTCCCTCCCGTGTCCGGGCTCTCCGCGGCGCTGCCCCTTCCCGGTGGCCGTGACCATGTGGTTTTGCATCCCGACAGCTCTTCGTGATCGACAACGGAGCCGATGACTGGCGGATAGCGATGACGTACGAGCGCATCCTCTACATCAGCCTGGAGATGCTGGTTTGTGCCATACACCCCATCCCCGGGGAGTACAAATTTTTCTGGACAGCCCGTCTGGCTTTCTCCTACACGCCGTCACGGGCAGAGGCGGACGTGGACATCATCCTGTCCATCCCCATGTTCCTGCGCCTCTACCTGATCGCCCGGGTGATGCTGCTGCACAGCAAGCTCTTCACCGACGCCTCGTCCCGCAGCATCGGGGCGCTCAACAAGATCAACTTCAACACCCGCTTCGTCATGAAGACCCTCATGACCATCTGCCCTGGGACGGTGCTGCTGGTCTTCAGCATTTCCCTCTGGATCATCGCCGCCTGGACGGTGCGGGTGTGCGAGAGGTGAGAGGGGCTGCGCCGCGGCAGGGGCCAGGCGCTGGCTCCAGGCAGGGGGGTTGGACCCGCCTCTGCTCCCGGCGGGATTCGGGACACCAAAACCCAGGGGTGCCACAGCGCCTGGCTCCGCTCCCCGCGCTGCTGACAGCTACTGCCGCGACAGCCCGCTGCCGGACGGCATCCCGGCGGGGGCAGCGCGCCCGTGCCGGGGGTGCCGCGGTCCCTCTGGGGAGCGGGGTGCCCCAGGGCCCTGGTGCTCTGGCCCCAGTGCAATAGCGAGGATCTGATTGCTGCAGTGGTGATGATCTCCAATTCCCGCTGCGCGCCTCCTCCCCCGGGCGCATCTCTGAGCTGCTGGATCACGCGCCGGCTTTCAGGCCCTCCGGGGCTGAGCCTTGCCCGGATCCTGTCCCCGAGGGCTCCAGCGCCCGGGTGCCGACAGCGCCGGCCCCCCCGGCTCGCCCCGTGGGTCTCCGCGCCGCCGCGCTCCCCCGCGTGGGCTCCAGCCCCTCGGAGCGAGCGCTGCTGCTGCCAGGAGCTGCGACGCCGGCGGCTCCTTTCCTCCTCCCGTCCGGGCTGCGGGCGATGGAGCCGGGGCCATGCAGGTTTGTCTGCAGGAAGCCACTCAAGGAAACAAATGCACGTTATTATTTGTTTTAAGTGGATTAGCTAAATCGCATTAAATCCCTCTAAATTGTTGTAGCAGTTTGTTGCTGTCTTTAGAAACAAGGTGCAAGTTTTTACCGCTGGGGCTCAGCCCAGCGCCTCTGGCTCCATGGCGCCTCGATTGCTTTTGCATCCTTGTGAGACCGAAGGAAGGGGGGGAGGAAGGACGATGCTCGGGTGACGGCGCGCGGGCCCACTGAGCCCTTGGCGTTGTGTTTGGGACCGCCGCGAGGCAGCCGCTCCACCGTGCATTGCCGTCTCAGGCCTTGCCTGGGTCTCTGAGGCTGCACAGAGGGGCAGCAGAGCAGCTTTAAATAACGTGGAAGTGGACTGGAACTGCTAGGTTTTATGAGCTTTTACAGGGTGCATTTATGTTCCTGTTTCTCTTAATGATGCTATTAGAATGTGCTGGATAGTTGTATGCGGCTTGATTGTGTTGGGGAGATTTTTCTTTTTACTTCTGAAATGAGAAATGGCTGGGATGGGCTGACAGGCTCCCAGGGGAATGGTTCTGCACCTGGAGGGGCTCAAGCTAAAAAGTGCAATGTAAATAAATAACTATTAGTAATGAAAAATGGCAACGAAGGCCGATGAGCCACTGCAGCTCAGAGGCACAAGAGCTACTGTCAACGGCCGCTTCCCCTGTGCGTCTGCGGAGCAGCAAGCGTCAACCCGGGCAGCTCCCAGCTGGCTTATGTCAGAGGCAGGGTCCCCGGGGGGAGTGCACGGACCTTTGGGGGTGCATGGACCCCGGGGATGCACGGACCCCGGAGAGCTGTGTGGACATGGCAGGGCGCGTGGGCCTGGGGGATGCACGAACGTGGAAGGGTGCCTGGACCCCGGAGAGGTGCATGGACCCCGGGGGTGCACGGACGTGGAGGGGTGCACGGACGTGGAGGGGTGCACGGACGCGGGGGGGATGCTGGGACCAGGGGGATGCCCGTCCCTCCTCGCTGCCTTTCCCTCCTCGCCCTCGTCCCCGGGTGCCGTGCAGCCCCAGCGCCGCTCCCCGCCGTCCCCCCGCCCGCTCTCGGGGTGGGCTGCAGCTCTCCAAAAGGCAGCGAGTTGCTAAGCAACCCCGGCACGCTCTCCCCAGCGCCGCGGAGCGCTGCGGCGCAGCGGCATCGCTGGCGGCCCGGCGCCGGGCGCACGCACGTGCACACGCACGTGTGCTGGCGCTGCGCCCCCTCCCACCCCAGGTTTGGGGACACCTGGTGCCCGTGGGCCCTGCTCGCTCCCGGGGAACGCGGCCGAGGGGGCGAGGGAGGTCGGTACTCGGGTCTAAACAATTGCATCAGCCCTTGGCGCCCGCGGCCGGCCCCTCTCCCCGCTCCCCCGGCGCGCGCGAGCCGGGGCGCCTGCCAGCTGCTCCTATGCGCGAGCTCCTGCCGCGCTTCTTGGGGAAGGAAGCCCCGGTCCCGCGGCCGCTCCGTAGCCCCCTTCCTCCCGCCGCCCTGGCACGCGGCTCCGGCGGCAGCCCCCGGCCCTCACCAGGGAACCGCAGCCGCCGGGCGCGGGGGCACTTCGCGCCGGGAGGCGGCGGCGGCGGGGGGCTCGGCCGGGCCGGCGGCGCGGGGCTCCGCTCCCGCCGCGGGCGACGCTCTGCTGCGCCCCGTCCCGCCCGGAGCGCGGCGTTTCTGGCCGCGCCGCAGCGCTTCATGAGTCTCTAGTTACTCGGGGGGGAGACTAGGAAGAGAAGAAAACCCGACTGCTCGGAGAATTACGAGTTGAGAAGCTTGGACGAATTGATTTGCAGGGAATTGCCAAAAGCTCCATCTGTTTTTCCTCTAATGATTTCACGAGGAGGCTGTGAGAAACCCGCCTCGGCGGAGACGGCCGGCGCTGGCCGACGCGGCCGCGGCGCCCGCCTGATCCGCGTCTCCGCGCGGCGGCCCGGCCCCGCGGGAGCGAGCCGCGGCGCGGCCGGGGGCTGCCGAGGGGCGGCGGGGGCCGTCGCGGCGCTGCGCTCGGCCGGGACGGCGGCTCCGGGGGCTCCCGGCTGCGCCCCGCCGGAGCGGCGCAGCTGGGTGCCGGGGCCGGCCAGGGGCCGCCGACCTTGTCAGGACAGGAAACGGCGCCGGATTTTGCCGCTCGCGCGTTCCAAAGCGGCGACGTGGCCGTGCAGAGTTCACGGCATCGCTGAACCGGCGGAAGCTCCAGGCTGGGTTCTAAGCGTGTGATGAGTCCGCCGGTCCTCAGCAGCCCTGCGCCAGGGCTCTGCGCACGGCACAGCCGGAGCCTCGGCGGGATCCCTGCCGCGGAGCCCGTCGGCGCCGCTGTCCCGGGCGCCAGGAGCCGCGGAGGGGTGGCCGGCGGCTGGAGGGACGCTCGCGTGCGAGCGTGCACGGAGCAGGGAAACGCGGGAGGGAAGCCGCAGCGCGGAGCGGACGCTGCCGGGTTTGCGTTGCAAACCGCTAGTGCGCTCTGCGAGGAGGCAGCGCTCGCGCGGCGCTGGGGCGCTGAGACCACGGTGCCGGGTGGGATGCACGAGCCCAGGCTCGCCCGGAGCTGATCGCTTCCCAGCCGGCAGCGGCGGCCGTGGCAGAGGAGCCCTGCAAACCCGCCCGCGTGGGTCTCCGCCGGCCCGGCCTCTCCGGCAGCTCCCAGCGCTGTGCCACGTGGCACCGTGGATGTGGCCAGTGGGATGGGGACGTGGTGGCCTGTCCGACCAAAAGCAGAAGCACTTTCTGTTGAGCTTTCTCTCTGATTTGGTGCATGTGGGTTTTTTTTAGCTGGAAGTTGTGAAATTGCTGACATGCCGTTGGGTTATTCGTCTTTATTCCTGTTTTGCACCCTGGTCTCGTGCCCGTACGTGGCCTCGTGCCCAGGAGCCAGCGTGGCGCTGGGGCGCTCGCAGCCAGGGCGTCCCGGCGCGGCGCTGACGTCCGTCCCTCGGCAGGTACCACGACCAGCAGGACGTAACCAGCAACTTCCTGGGCGCCATGTGGCTCATCTCCATCACCTTCCTCTCCATCGGCTACGGCGACATGGTGCCTCACACCTACTGCGGGAAGGGCGTCTGCCTGCTCACCGGCATCATGGTAAGGGCGGCGGAGCCAGGTTTTGTAGCGCTTTGCACAGGCCGGGTGCCCGCGGGCCCGGCGCCCCGTCCCCGCCTGACCGGTCCCTGCTGTCCCCACGCAGGGTGCCGGCTGCACGGCCCTGGTGGTGGCCGTGGTGGCCAGAAAGCTGGAGCTCACCAAAGCCGAGAAGCACGTCCACAACTTCATGATGGACACGCAGCTGACGAAGCGGGTAAGGTGCAGCCGGGCGCTCGGCGGGAGCCCGGGGTGGGGGCAAGAGGAGCCGCCCGGGGGGTTTCCTTGGAGGAGATGATATTTATTCCGACTTTGCCCCCGATGGGCGTGCACTGGGAATGTCTCCTGAAGAAGGGAGCCTGATCCAGAGGGAGCTGCTCGGCTCCAGGGCAGCAGGCTGCCAGCCGGGGGACCGCGAGCACGTTGGTGACTGCCTTAAAGCCCCTCGTTCTCGGGGAGTTAAATCCCAAACCCCTTTCCTGTTTTCACGGCAAGGATCCCGCAAGCCCTTGCGCAGTGCAGGGCATGTTTGGGAGATCTGCGGGAACGTGTCCTTCTCCACTCGGTCACCAGCAGCAACTCCCGCATGGAAGCGGCGGCAGGAGCCAGAGCCGGGGACACAGGTGCCTCACGACAGCATTTGCGGCCAGGCTGGAAAAGCAAACAGCCGCTTGGCCCTGCTCCTCCCCCTGGGGATATGGATCTGCCGGCTCGCTGCCAGGCAGCCTGGGGCCAATTAATTGCAAAGCGAGCAGCAGAGCCGCAGTGGAAGCGGGGAACCTGCCGGAGCCGCGTTCCCGCACAGGCGCCGGGGCTGAGCCACGCGGCGCTGGCGTGCTCCGCCGCCCCGCCGGTGCGTGGCTGCGCGCGGAGAGCCGCCTCCTGCCGAGGCTCTGAGTCAGGAAGTGAGAAAACCTTCTTCTTCTTCTTTTTTTTTTTTTTCAATGCAAGGACATTAGCTTAATGTAAAGCTTCGCGCATGGGCAAGGAGCCCGGTGCTGGGAGCGCGAGGAAAGGCTTCCCTGGCCCATGGCCCCGGGAACAGGCTGTCCCTCGACGTGTCCATGCCCAGCGGGGCAGCGCTGGCAGTGGGAGGACCTGTCCTGGTGCAGGGGGACACACATGACTGCGCAGCGAGGGGACCCATCCTGCCGCTGCTGCGGGCTGCAAAAAAAGGAGAATTCAGTGCTGAGACGGTCTGCTCGCTCCTGTGCAAGACTGGATGGAAAACAGACTGTGCAAAGCAGCGGTAGCACTCAAACGGGCACGTGTCGGCCGTCAGAGCCTTCCCCGCGGCGGCCGCCTGCACCCGCGCTGCCGAAGCGGGGAGGAACATGCGCTTGTAGAGAGGAAAGCGCATTGGGAAAAGCCCCACGGTCCAGGCGTGCGTGCTCCGGCTCCGGCTGCCCCAGGCATGCGAGGGAAAACCGCCGTGGCAGCCCGGCTCGCTGGTTGGTCTTGGGGCGCCTGAGGTGGAAAGCTTCATTAGGAGAGCTTAACGAGCCGGGAGGAGAGCAAGAAACAGCCGTAGCTCTCCCCGGCACCGCATCCCCCGAGCGCTTCTGCCGGGGACGCGGCTCTTTTGCGGTGCGGGTCCTGCAGGGCTGAGAGCTGCCGCTCGGCGCGGGGGGCTCTGCCCCGCGCCCGCTCCGCTCCGCGCAGCCCTTACGGCTGCCTCCAGGCCAGGGAGGATCCTGTGCAATCGCAGAGCGCAAGCGCCGTCCAGGGCGGCCGCTGAGCTCGGAGGCGAGCGCGTTGCTTCCAGCTGGGGGTGAGTCAAGTGCTCTCGCAACAGCAGTTATTTCTGATGGCAGACAAGCAGCACAAGCCGAAGCCAAACCATCGTTTCCACAAAATAACACGTCCCATGTGCTGGCCCAGGTGGGGAAAGTGACCCGCGGCTGCTTCTCTTCTCTTACAGATCAAGAATGCTGCCGCCAACGTCCTTCGGGAGACGTGGCTCATCTATAAGCACACCAAGCTGCTGAAAAAGATCGACCATGCAAAAGTCCGGAAGCACCAGAGGAAGTTCCTACAAGCCATCCACCAGTAAGTGGAGCCGCCGGCCGCCGCTGCCGGGGGGGCTGCAGCGGGGAGGGGGCCCTGCCGAGCCCAGCCGGGGCGGGGGGACGAGCCAGCCCCGGTCGCAGAGCAGGGACTGTTTCTGTTTCCCGGGAAGCAGCAGTTCCTGGGCAGTGTCTCTAGGTGCATTTTCTGATCACGGCCGGTGACCGTGCCTTGGGGAGGGGCTGCATCCGTACTGCTGTTTCCTTCTCACAGGCTGCGGAGCGTGAAGATGGAGCAGAGGAAGCTGAGCGACCAGGCCAACACGCTGGTTGACCTCTCAAAGGCAAGTCATTGCAATGGACCCTCAGCCCAGCCAGGCTGCGGAAATGTTTCTCTTCACTTTCAAAAACCAAAAGCAGACCTGGCTGACCGCAAAATGCACCAGCCCCTGAAAAATCAGCTGGGAATAGCTGCCGTGGGATTGCAGAGGAGGAGCGGAAAGTGCAGACAAACCACGAGCCGGGGAGGGGGGGCACCTCGCTTCCTGTAAGGGTCTGCCTTCGCTGCGCTCTTACGCCCCTTGGACACCACCAGGAAGCCTCCAGCCGACGATCCTCATTGTTCGGCAGCACATTCCTGGCAGCCCCTTTCTCCCCTTCCCTCTGCCTGTGTTGCACAGAGGCAGGTTTTCATCATTTTAATGTCCTGGCGGCGGAAGAGCCGGCGAGCCAAGCCGCGGTGGCGGTGCGTGTCCTCCGGCACGCTCCCGGCCTGCGGAGCCAGCCCTCGGCACCGGCTGTGCTCGGACGCGCGGATGTGAGCGGACGCTGCTTGCTGTCCCTCGCGGCTTCGGCCTCAGGCTGGATTTTCCCGGGAGCTCGGCGTGGCCGCGCCACGTCCCGCCGGCCGGCGAGCGCGGCAGCCCCTTCCGCTCCCCGAGCGCGGCGGGAGCGGGGTGGCCCGCGAGGCACGGGCTGCCGGTGCCGGCAGGAGCGGGTTAAAGCACCGGGCAGGCAGAGGGGATTATCCTGCGAGGCAGACAGCAGCGTCCCGGATTGCAGCACGTCGGTCAGGGCTGCCATCCCTGCTCTTGCCCGTGTCCCAGGAACGGGCTGGGAGCTGCCTGCGACCAGAACGCAGCTCCCCGCTCTCATTTTGCTGCTGCTGCTAGCAGGAGCAAGCAGAGATGTTACGGTAGCTCTGTTGCTGTTGCACGAACACAGCTGCAGGGATTGTCGCCGCCCGCGGAGGCGCTCGGGACGAGCCAGCGATGGGTCTGCGCCCGGCTCCCGTGTCTGCGGGAAGGACGCTTGGGCCACGCGCAGAAAGTTCATTTTACTTCTTGGTTCTGGTGTTCACGCTTCCCCTCCTGGCTGTGTTTCCCCTTGAGCTGCGTTCTCCCGTTTTCCTTTCCCCCGCTGCACCCTTCCTGCGCGCCGCTCGTCCCAGCGCCCGTCCCGTCTCTGCCGGCTGATGGTTCTCCTCCGTTGGGCCGCACGGGCGAGCTCTCGGGGCCCCGGGCGCGGAGGGTCGGTCGGCGGGAAGGGGTGGAAAGCCCCAAGGGGCCCCGGTCAGGTCGATAGAGCGGCCGCCCCGGCGGCGGGGGCTGTGGCGGGAGCTGGCCCGCCGGCGCAGGGAGGTGGCCCCGCCGGCTGCCTTCGCCCGCGGCCGCGCGCTCACCCCTCCACCCTGTCCCTGCAGATGCAGAACGTCATGTACGACCTCATCACCGAGCTCAACGACCGCAGCGAGGACCTGGAGAAGCAGATCGGCAGCCTGGAGTCCAAGCTGGAGCAGCTCAGCGCCAGCTTCAACTCCCTCCCGCTGCTCATCGCCGACATGCTGCGGCAGCAGCAGCAGCGCCTGCTCGCCGCCGTCGTGGAGGCCCGGGGGGGCAGCGCGGCCGCGGGCACCCCGCAGACCCCGCTCTCCGAGAGCCCCATCGGCGTCAGCTCCACCTCCTTCCCCACCCCCTACACCAGCTCCAGCAGCTGCTAAAGTGCAGAACAAGCCCCTCAGCCCCCCTCCCCGGGACGCGCAGCGGCGTGCGTGTGGGTCCCGCCGTCTACACGGACTTTCTCCTGGTTCTCGGACCGCCACAGGAACACTCGGACCAAGCCAGTGCCGCGCGCGCTGCCGAGCTGATGCTCGGGGTTTGATAACGCCTTGGAGTCGGAAACCTAATCCCTGTTTAGGTGCCTCTACACGTCGTGAAGGAAGCGGACAGGAGGCGAAGCCTCTGGCAAGGCCCGTGCTGCAGTGTTCGGTGGAGGACAGAAATCCACACTCAATCTCAGGTCTTCACATTGAAAAAAAAAAAAAATCACGTCAGAAGCACTGAAGCAACGGAGACACCAGAGGGAGAGTATTCCACTGTGTGGACCACGCGCGGGGCCGGGGCTGCGGCCAGCCCCGCTCCTCCCAGCCCGCTCGCCTCGTGGGGACGCCTGGGGCGGGAGGACCAGTCGCTTGCCAAGACGCAGAGCTCCCCTTGCCTTCTGCTCCGCTCGCAACTGCAAAGCCCTGGCGGGCAGATGCCAATATCGTAATTTCTTGCACAGGCTCTGACCTAAGATGTCCATGCTCATCCCATCTCCTTGCCAAGACATACCCACGAGCACATGCATACATCTGCTGCATTCCAGGGTAGGTGATGATGTTTCACTTTAGCCTGAGTTTCTTCAGAGTAGTGAGTGTTTTCTGCTCAGGCAGAGCAAGTGACAGCTCTTCTTTTTGGCCCTCAGTGTGATATTCTGCCTGGAGCCAAGTGCTGGAGTCCAGAAAGCAGTGCCTAAAGCAGGCGGGAACGCCGGTCCCCTGGGATCGGAGCGGTGCGCGGCACGCGGGAGCCGGCACCCGCCTCGTGCCCGAGGAAACGTGCCGCGAGCCGACGCCGTGGGCACGGTTTGGTGGCGCCCCGGAGGCCGGTGCCGCCGCTCGAGGGAAGCCGCGTGCAAACTGCCGAGCGTAAGATCCAGGTGCCGGTGCCGCCCGCTCCGCGGGGGCGGCCCCGGGAAGCGGCCCCGGCCCGCGGTGCCACGCGGGGGAGACCGGGTCGCGCGATGGATCCCGAGTCGTCCGCTCCGCCACCCGCCCAGGACCGCCGTCGCGTTTCGGGAAGCAGCCGGGCACATCTCCCGTCCTGGTGCTCTTTGAAGAGGCCTCAGAACTGACAGATGAAAAAATCAAATTAGCTGCAAACACCATCTTCTCTGGCAACATGAATGTACGCGTTCAAACTGAGCTGACAGCACCGAATTCGCCTGGGTCAAACGGGGCTCACTGTAAAGTGATGTAGTGCTGGGGAAGACGAGCACTGAGTGGGATGCTTCATCTGTTTAAAACAAAGACCGTCTTGTTCGCACTGATCCTGCTGGGTTTGGTGGAGGACAGCAGCACCGTCCGGGGCGGCGCCGCGCTCGCCGGCAGCGGAGCTGGGCGCCGGCGAGCAGCCCGCCGCAGCGGCGGGCGGCTGGTTTTTGCTGGTGTTCACCTTTGCAGCGTGTGCCTGGGCATCACCGAGGTGCTCCTGGCGGTGGTCTGTCCTCCCTTCGCTGGTCCCCTGCGTAGTTCTTCGTTCGGCCCCTTCGTGATTTCCTGGTTCTGCCTGGTCCTTGCTCGGAGCTTCCTGCTGCCGGAAGGCTCCAGCTTAGTGTCTTAGCGCTTTGGGGATGGTGTTTGCTGCTTTCAGTGAAAACTCAGCAGAGGATATTTATATATTTTTAAACAGATGAAGTAACCATGTAATTACTCCGTGATATTAATTACACATCACCCAGCAGTGTCAGTAATTGTAATCAAAGTCACTGTGTTACTCCAGGTATACTTAGCCTGTAATCTTCTCCTTTGTAACTCTTTCACTTCCATAAATAACGCTGGATTTCATATGCACGTAGGCAGGGACATATCAGCCTGATGCATAGGAATTTCTGTGCGAAACTCCACTTACTGCTGGTGGTAGGTGTTTTACTCCTTATGCCCTACAATTAAAATTACGTAGAAAACAAGCAGTAGTGAGCGAGGAACACTCCCACCCGCCGGCTCCCGCCGTCCGCACGCCGGGGAGGAGCAGGGCTCCTCCGCCGCCGGCCCCGGGCGGGCGCCGCAGGAGCTCGGCAGCGCGAGGTCCTGGCGCTGCGCGTTGAGCCTGTTGGTAGCACGGTAGCAAAATGTGTTTGTTCCTGTAGCGCGCTTTGCATTCAGGGAGGCGAGGAGGTGCACAGAGATCACTGCCAGCATTTTCTATTCCTTGGCCAGCAGGAGTTACTCAGCTTCCGTGAATGAGCTGCTCTTCCCCTTTTTGAAGATCTTATTAGTATAATTGCCGAGTGGGCAGGACTGCTGGGAGAGTGTCGTGTCTTGGCAGCAACCCTGCCGTCCTGTCACTGCCTTGGCAGCAACCCAAAGTCTCTTCTTAGCCTTGCTGCTGACCCCTGTGTGCCTACAGAGACCCCTTGGCCCTATTGCCCCTCTTACAACATGGGGATGGAGAAGCTTCTGCAGGTCTTTGTAAGGAGGTTTCAAGCATGGAAATGAAGAAAACTTTGTAAGTTCTAAGAATGAACATAAAATACAGAGCCTCCACTCCAGGCAGCCAGCAGAGAAAAACGTTTTCACGCCTCTCCTGTGGTTCGTGTAGGCACAAACTGCCATGTACAACATGTCCTGCGGGGACTCGTGTTCGGTTTGTGGTTTAAGCAGTGGTGAGAGATGCAGAAATGTTTCCTAGAGCGTTAGCTAACTGAGGGAAGTATTGATGCCCAAGAATCGATATCACCAGCAGGGTCCTCCTTACTGGCTCGTAATCAATTCTGGTAAATCAAACTGGGTAAGACAAGACCAGCAAATGTCAAATTGCAAGGACTTGGGGCTCTGAAGGGGAATGAAATACCAGTGGTGAAAGCTTCAGTATCACAACCTGTGCAAGAGGCACGGCTGTCTGATTCAGAGTGATTTTATTAGAGTTGATTAGTGCCCCAACAGGAGCTTCTGGCTGGGCTGGGGAGGCATCGTGCTGGTGTCGGTGCTGCCTGGGCAGCTTGGCCATGCCAGACTGTGTCCTGCTGTGTGGGCCAGGGTCCTCAGCTCGCAGCACCGCTGCGGCCCCAGCCCTGCTCCCCACAGCCTCCACCCTATGATCTGTACCCCGTGCCCTGCAGCCCTATGCTGAGTCCTGCACCCCTGTCTGGCACCCTGCCCTTCGTGCCTTGCACCATATGCTCCATACCCTGCACCCCACTTGCTGCCACCCCACACCCTGATCTCCTAGTATTGTGTCTGCATCCCAGACCCTGCATCCTGCACACCCTGCACAACCCTCACCCCCTACACACCCAACACCCTGCGTGGTGTGCACACCCTGCACTCCTTACCCTCCACACCCCCTATCTTGCACACTCTCCTCCTCACACATCCTACACACACTCCTACCTTGCACTCCCCCTTGCACACACACTCCCTTCACATCCCCCCTTTCATATTCCTCCTTCATGTCCCCCTACCTTGCACACCCCTGTTTGCATGCACTCCCCTTTGCACACATCCCCCTTTCCCATCCCCCCTTTGCACACACCCCCACCTTACACTCCCCTTTCTCATCATCCCCTTGCACAGCCCGCCTTGCACACACACCCCCGCTTTGCACGCCCCCCCACCTTGCACACCCCATACTCTTCGCACCCGCCGGCGGCGGCCGTTCAGCACCGCGGACAGCAGCCGGGCGCCGCCGCCGCGGGCGGCCCCGACCCTCCGCCCCGCCGCCGCCGGGACGCGGAGCCGCCGGGCCCCGAGGAGGCTCCAGCGCCGCCGGGCTCGGCGGTGCCGGCTCGGCCCCGCGCGTCCCCGCCACGCCAAGGGCCGGGCGCGGTCCGGTGCCCCGAGCCACGTTGCCACTCAGCACGCCGCGGGGCTCGGGTGGGCCAGCACCGCGGGAGCCGCGGCCCTGCTCCCTGCAAGCGGATCTCAGTGAAGACCTTTTGAATAGCCTTGGTACGCACAGCAGCCACAATGCATACTGCAACATGCCAGCACAAACTGGAGTTTCCCTTTCGAGCAGCTGGTTGGCAGATCTCCAGTGAATGGTCTCCCTCTCCCCATGGCAGGATGCTCCCGAGCTGGTACTGTTTACACACCTGAGAAAGTCCATTCGGAGCCTGCAGCCATGGGCCTTGAGAGGATACCCCTCCAACTGCATCAGGACATGTGGAGAGAAGAGCTGAGACCAGCAACAGCCGTGGAGGAAAAGCACAAGAACAAAACTCAAGCATACAGTTATAAACCCAAAGAGACGCTGACCTTCCATAGCCAGGAAGCTGTCAGGCACCACATGCCAACCGGACCAAACAGCCAGCACCCAGGTTTTGCAACATAAGGAAAGGGGGGAAAATATATACATATATATATATATTCTCTAGCTGCTACAGCCAGAGAGATGATTTCATCCTGAAGCCCCTACACAACCCATCCAACTACAACCAGTCCCATTTTTGGCATAGCCTCAGTTTTTGCTCCACGAACCTCTTCCCTGCACTGCCTGCAAGGAAATGTCCTAGAAGCAGAACACAAGAAAAATACGACATCCTCTCTGCAAACTCATGAACTGAAGTGTTTCTGTCCAGACTCAAAACAATGAGCTTCACCATGGATTTGCATCTTGCCTCTGTACTGCTCGCTTCTTTTTTAATAATAGGGGAAAGCATAATAGTTTATTTTAACTATGAAATATATTGCTATATTATAAAGGATATTGTAACTTTCAATTATGTTTTTGTATCAAACTAGTTTGTCAGCAGGCAGCAATGTCAGCCTACTGCCAAAATGTCTGTTTCTGAGTACAGTCATTGCTCCACATGAGGACCGAGGCAAGGGTTAGTAGTTGAGAGTTTCTGAAATTCATCTGGAAAGCAGGCAAACATGCTTCTAACCCTTTAAATTCTTGAGTATTAATTCACATTACCTAGAAGCTATCTTTAGGCTGCCTTTACCAGGTCTAAAGTCAATGTAGCCTGATTGTACTGGAGCTTTGCTTCTTCCTAGCGAAAGGTGTGCCCTCCTTTTCCCCCAGGGTGACAACAAGCCCTCCCAGCAGTCTCTGGAAAGCCATCTCCTCCCTCAGGTGTCTTCTTTAGCTGAAGGTGGGGTCCAACTCACTGGGTGAAACTGGGTGAAAACTGTATGAGACCTGAAATTCCAATTCAGCAAATCATGTTTTCCCACTGGAATTGAGGTTTTTGTGGAATAAGCAGTGGAAGGAGTGCTTCTCCTCACCTCAAATGTGACTTGCAGCATAGTCAATGCTATTCTAGTAGAGAATAATCAAACTTGGCTCAGTACGAAGTGACACAGATAGGACCCAGATATGCTCAGAGCTAGGGCTCGCTTGTGCCTAGAAAGCAGGAGGCTGTGAACATCTCCGACAGAGCCGGTCGACTGCGCACTTGCCGCTTCAATACGTTGTTCTGCCTTTGGCCTGGGGTCTTGCAAGGGAAGGATCGTTCCTGTGTGCTTTTGCTCCCTAGACTTCCAGTTGTGCAGGTGGCTTGGAAGAAGATATGCAGAAACAGTGCTCTCTCTTTTTCCTCTCAGGTCAACATATAATTTCTTGGGTGATGGTGTAGGACATGCATGCTTGGGTGACCTGTGTAGCTGCAGGTAAGGTCTGCTGTCATAGGGTAATGTTTGGAATTGGAAATTTTTGTGCTATCCTTTGAGTCAGTGCAGCTCATGCTCCCTCTTTGGCAGTGCTTGCACCAGTGAGGAGCTGCACTGAGTTTCTGCACTGAACAAAGCTCTCCATGCCCAGGTCATGCCAGCGCTGGGGGGGCCGAGCAGGAGCTAGTCCTGCGAACCTGGCCAGGAACGGGGCTGCGCACCCCACTCCAAAGAGCTGCAGCCCGGGCCGGCCCATCTTCACTCCTTTTGGGCTGAGACTGAGACTGTAGGATGGCAAAGGGGTATCCCTAAACGCGGGGGAGAGGCACAGCAGGGTTCCAGGTGCTTCTCCGTCTCAGCCTTCCCGTACTCGACGTTTATGGCCTCGTGTACCCAGAGAGCATCTCTTCCTCATGTCCAGCCCCTGGGTTGGCTGGAGCTGATCTGCATTGTGTGTAGGACAAGATTAGTGGGCAAATAAGTCTTAACATTTTCTTTTGCAGCCCTGACTCTTGTTCCTGGCTAGTCTTCCTGTGTGCAGCGAGGCCTTGCTAGTGGTAATGGCCAGGAACGAGCAGAGCACATGGGACCAATTCTTGCTGCTTTCTTCCAGAGTAGCGTGTGTGTAAAAGCCCCTACACTGACTCATCTATATTAGAATAGTTATCGCTGTTGTGCTGTTATTATTAATCACTGCTATTACTGTCCCTGTTGTGCCGACCTGACCCTCCCAGGCCAATTAAAGGACTTTAGAGTCAGGCCCCACCAGCAACGCAAGCCAGCAGCTGTACCTCGCCCAGAGCTCTGCCCACGAGGCTCCGATGGCTTCGTGCCGGCATCGGGAGCATTAAATCCTGCTGCTGGAAGCAGCTGCTCCCACAACTCGGGGTTTGCCTTTGCACAGCCCAGTCCTTGGCACTCAGGCTGGCTCTGCTGGCTGCCTCCCGCCCAGAAGGGCAGCGGTTACGTGCAGAGAAGGCAGGTGAAGCTCGAGCGCTCGCTCAGACGGTGGCTGCCGATAGCCTGGGGCTGGGAGTCCCCCTGCCCCGCCGGGGTGCTGCGCCCGCCGCGTTTGCCCCGCTCGCGGGCGGGTTTGGGAGGCGGAGGTGGGCGTCCGGGGCCGGGAGCCGGCGGGAGGCCCGGGCTGCCGCTCTGCGCGGCTCTCCGGAGGGCAGTGGGGTTTCGAGGGCTCCCTCAGCTGCCTGCCGGCTCCGAGCCCGGCGCTACCTGCCGGGTCGGTTTGCTGTGGGGAGCTGCCCGGGGGGCGATGCCCCGGGCGCTTTGGGGAGGGGAGGGGAAGCTGCTGCTGCTGCCACCGACGGGCTCTGCTGTGGCTGCAGCCCCATCTTCCCCTCGCCCGAAGGCATCCCGAGGGCTCCGGGGCCATGGAGAGGCTGTTGTGGGAGGAGGAAAAGCTGCTCGTTGGGATTAGCTGTTCCCTGCTCGACGAGCTGTGTCCCGAGCCTGGCCCGTGCTGCCCGGGCTCTGGCGATGGGGCGCCAGGAGGTCTCCAGCGCGCCGCCCCCGGCCCCGGTGCTCTGCTTCTGCCCAAAGTGTTCTTCCCGCCGGGCCGGGCTCGGCTCCGCCGTGGTCTCCGCGTGCACCGGCTCGCGGCCGCCAGCCCCGCCGGGAGCCACGCGGGCAGGACCGGCCCGGGCTCGGGCTCGGGCTCCTGCTGCCGCTGGGAGCGCGGCCGGGCCCCTGCACGGGGCGAAGGGAGCGGGAGCCCACCGCTCCCGCAGCATTGCCATAAAACCGATCTGTACCCAGAAACAGGCATGTTTTAAACTATGGCTTTAACCTGTTCACTGTAAAAAGTGCCTTGGACTTTAATCTGAAGAGGTCAGTATCTATAAATATTTACCTGCGCGGGTGTGTAAGTATGCAAATACCTATGTATAGTTACACACACAAATATATATCTACGTACCTATATAAAAGCTTCAGACCCTCTGTTGTGCTGGTCTCCGGAGCTCTGTTCTTCCGCCGGGGAAGGCGGTCGGTCCGTGGCGCGCGGGAGCCGTGCCCAAGGGGAGCGCCAGCTCGCGCTCTCCTGCGGGAGAGCTCTGTACACGAAGGAACGAGGTGTTTTGCCTTGCAGGCTGAGCAGGAAAGCAGCAGGCAGCCTGCCGGGTCCGGCTGGGCGAGGGCTGCCGCCTCCTCCGGCGCCGGCCCCAGGGTGCCTGCTGCGGGGGGTGTTTTCCCGTGTGATGCTCCCTGGAGCGGCTCCGGCAGCTCCGGCGGGCATCCCAGGGAGCCGCGTTGCGCCTGCCGGGTGCTCGGGGCCGTGCCCGGCCACCCCAGTCCATCTAGGTGCTTTGCAGCCTCCAGGGAGGTGCAGGGAGAGGGAAACCGTGGGTGCAGTCTGCCGAGGCGGAGACGGCTGGCGAGGCTCGGCAGGAGCCTCCGGTGGGACGCGGCTCTCCTCCAGCCACTAACCTCCGGCTACCGCCAGCACTCGGCTTCTTGGTGACTTCAGAAGTTGTCGCTTTCCCAGAAAAAACAAAACTTCCCGGCAGGTCGCCTCGACCTTGAGCAGTGGGAGCTGCTTCCTCGCGACACTGCCAGGCACCAGCTTCACTTGCATCTGCCAGATGCTTCCCGGCAGCTGAGGTTGCACTCGCCCGGCTGCCATCCGAGCCCGGCTCGCCTCTTCCGCGTGGGATCTAGGGGAGCAAGCAGGAGAGGGACGTGTCCAGGGACACACAGACCGCCTGCAGCGGCCACGCAGGAGCTCCTCAGCACACCGCAAAGCCCGTGTGCTCCCCGCTCCCTCGGGATCTCCAGCCCCAGCTCCCTCTTTTCTCTTGCGCCAGCCCTGAGGCATTTCCAAGCCACCAGCTCCCAGAAGAACAAGGATTTTCTTCTGCAGGTGCTTGGGGCTTTCCATGCTGCTCAGCGGGTCTGCGCCGGTGTTGGAAACGCTCTTTCCTCCGGCTCCACTGAGGCTCGCTGTGCTCTGGCGCTTCACGTGCAGCGAGAGCTCTGCCGCGCGAGGCGCTGAGCGAGCCAGGGACTCCGCAGGTGAAGCCAAACTGCTTTCCAGGTAATGAGGAAGGTGCAAGCGGGTCAGGGACAGTTGGGGAAGGTCCCACCTTCCCCTCCTACCTAAGTGCAATAGAGAAAGTGAGTGCATCAGACCTGGCCTGTTCCCTCCAGTTAAGCTAGTGGCTTGGTTCTTCCCTTACTTCTAAAGAAATGGGGATAAAAGCCCCTTCACAGAGGGAACCTGCTGGTGAAGACAAGGGGAGGTCGGAGCCTTTCCCACCCAGTGCAGGGTGCTAAATCCAGCTGATGGCTCAAGAGCCTTGTTTGCAGCCTGGGAGCAGCTGCACTGTCAGCTCCAGCTCAGCGCTTAAGCAAACAGGCACCAGAGCAGCAGTCCTAGAAATCGGGAGTAGCAGCCCCGTAACCAGGCGCTCGGTTGCAGCTGGGTCCCCGGCAGGCACGAACGAGCGGCCAAGTGGGAGCCTGCGGCCAGCCCCGGTGCGGGTGCCGTGGGGACGGCGGAGGAGGAACACAGGTGAAGTGACTGTTGACAAGGGCTGCATCAATGTTGGTTTGCTTTTGAGTTATTATCTGTAAATTCTAAAAATACCTCCAGCAGTCTGGGGGACTCTTCAGGAGGAGATTAAAGCTGTATAACTGTATTTCCAGTACTAGTGGCTTAGTAGAGCAGAGCCCTAATATATGAGCACAGCTGCATTTCTGACACTGCTAGAAATTGCACATTGAGATTAGGTAAAGTTTATTTAATCTTTTGCATGCGGTGTGAAAACTGTTTTTTATTAACAGCTTTGGACTGAGGATTCTCCAAGGAGAAAGACAATAACGTCCGTACTGGATCTCTGGCCTCCTGCAGCACTTTGCTTTTGCAGCTGGAGGAGGAGGCAGCGTGCCGGTGCGAGGGCCTGGGGCAGGGTTTCCATCCCCACGTGCCGCACACGTGGTGATCCCCGCGGGGGCAATGCCCTGTGCTTGGCGCTGGCGGAGCGGGAAGCTGCGTACTGGTTCACTCAGCAGTTTCTTAGAAGCAGAGGGATTGGGGAACTTCTGGCCTTCAACAGGGGGAGGAAAAAGCACAAGAAGGGAAGAGCTCTGCAGAGCGCTGGTTGCAGCAGCAGCAGCGCTCGGAGGGAGGCGAGCACGGGAGGCAGCTCGCAGGCCCCGCGGGCGAGGGGGCACCCGAGGACCCGGTCGGGCTTTGGCAGCGAGCAGGGAAAGGGCCCCAGTGCCGAGCCCCGGCTGCTGCGCGGCACGGCTTTCCGGACTCGCCAGCTGCAGCCTTCCTCCCTGCTGCAGGGCACCGAGCAGGCAGCCTTTGGGAAGCAGTTTTCCATTTTCCAGAGGGTTCAGCAGGAGGCGAGGGAAGTGGGCGACACAGCTGCTGGGCAGCACACGGGAAGCAGCTGGGCAGAGCCCGGCCGGGGCTCCTGAGCCGGGGCAGAAAAGTCTCCTGCAGCTAAGGCTGCACTCTGCTGCAGGAATAAAATGAGCCGAGGGCCTGTCTCCCTGCAGTTATTTCCATCACGGACATGCTCATTTTGCAGGTAAAATCATGGCTGTTTAGCTGCTAACTTCATCCCCTCGGTCTGGGGTTTCTGGGTGCTGGTGGGGTGGTTCGTTGCTGCAGGAGGGATCAGTGTAGCCCCAGCCAAGGGCTCAGCACTGCGAAAACTGCTCTGCTCCCTCGAGAGCCCTGCGGACAGCGAGGAACGAGCCCTTCCCTCCTGCTCCATCACTTCCAACATCTCTGCGCCGTTCAGATCTCCTGCTCAGGCCAGCATTGCCTGCGAGCTTCCTCTTCTCCTCCAAACTCGCCTGTAATTCCCAGGAGCTCTCGTGGGGGATGCATCTGCCTGCAAAGACGCCAGGCTTGTGTTAATGGCGTTTGTGTCCCGTTTTCGGTTGTCAGAATGAAAGAGCTATATCTTTTTTCCCGCAGTCTGTTGGCCTGGCGCTTGCACAATAAGAAGGGTTGCTCAGCAGGGGTAGGCTGTAAAATGCAATGGTAAATTACACTTTTCTACCTAAATGGGTATTTCTGAATTTCCTGCTGAGTAGCAAGCACCGTGCTGAAGTGACGGCAACCATTGCGAACCGGCCAGTGGTGGGGGCTTCACTGCAAAACCTTTGAGCAAACTGTTGCCTCTTCTGCAATAATATTTAGACAGAGCAGGAGGCCCAGGTCTAGGAGCTGAGTCTGCTTCCTGAGCTGCTGCGGAGAAGCCACTCAGTGACAATGCAGCACTCACGCCCACTCTGCACCGATGGCAGCGATTGCACGCATCAGAAAGACCAAAGAATCAAACCCCCTTTTTTTTTTTTTTAATTTTATTTTTAAGTGCTTCGTGGTCTGGCCAGGGGTTTGCAGGGGCTGAGTTTTAATGTGCTTTACTAAGTCACCGCCTATCCCTGGAGAGCGAAAGCGGCACAAGCCCTGTGCAGAGCAGCCTGTGCAGACTCATGGCCTGTTCTTAAAACCACGCGAGTGCTTGAACATCCTTCTGAGGGTCAAGAGGGAGAAAACACGGAAAATAACTTCACTGAAAATTAGACTTGAGATTTTAATGAGCCTGTGAGCATCACCCATTCCGGTAACGTGCAAAAAAGGAAGCTATTACCTTCAATGTTAAGTATCTTCTCAGCTCTTATATGTCAGTGTCTGTGCTTAAAGTGGTCCACAGGGGACAGTCAGGTCCCTTGTCCCCGCTGCTGACTGCACAGCACTCACATGCCTGAAAACTGTATTTACGGCAACCCTATATGTCTGACACACTGTTTAACAAAGTTAAGCGCTTTTCCATTAAAACCGCACTGTGGATGATAACTTGCGAGCGATTTCCAGACGAGGTCAGGCCTGGGCACAGAGACAGGAACCTCTGCAGCATCCTGTCGGTCTAGGTGGTTGCATCCAAGCCTTGCTCGTGGGGCTGAGCACGTGCAACGCGCACCTGGCACCGACGTGGCCGCCTCGCCTCACCGCCCGCGCTCGCTGCGTGGCAGATGGCTGCAGAAGCCAAGCGTAACCCCCGTTTGCAGGTACCGAAGAGGCACTGCCAGCCCTGCCCTGCTCCCTGCTGCTCCCCTCCCTCCTTGGACCGCACTGAGCGCAGCTGGCAGGGGGCCGGGGAGGATGCTGCCTGCTCCAAAGCTTGCACTGAATGTTTTGGAGAGCAACAGGTTTTGTACTAATTAAAGAGGAATCAATTAGGCTGCAAGATATTCAGCCACCTGGTGCCTCTGACTATTTTTTCCTCCTCCTTCTCTTTTTTCCTTAATGTGCTGCTGCTGCCTCCAGGGAAGTCATGAAAGAAACAAGACACGTTCCAGTTTCTTGCTTTCTTTTAGATTAAAAAATGCTGTTTATGAGGAAATCTGTGCAGACCAAGCAATTAAAGCACTGTACATGTCCCTGAGATTTGCAAAGAGCTATCTTCTGTGCCATCTACCATTCCCTGCAGCCACCCTCCTGCCCATCCATCTATGCACGCCACTGATCTACAGTGCTTGGCTCTGTCTGTTGGTTTGAGCTGTGTGAAAAAATAATCTACAGTGAATAAAGAATAAGCGGCGAAGAAGGTGTAATGGGATCCCGTGGGAGGCACAAAGCAGTCCTCCTTGCGAGGAAGCCCTTCGGAGCCCCGGCTGTGCCAGTCTTCCCCTCGCTAGACGATCCATCATGCAGTCACTCTGTGCTCAGTAGCTGCAAAAATGAAACAGAGCTGGGAGCAGCGGGTCGTCGGTCCCACCGCCTCTCCAGGCGGCTCCCAAAGCTTGCGCCATGCCGACCTTGGGGACGAGGGGCAGCGGGGAGGCCACTCGGCTGGGCTCCGGGGCAAGCGATGCGGGTGCGGATCAGGTGCCGGCTTCGTGCCCTCCAGGCAGGGACCAACGCCGGCGGCACGTAGGGCAGCGCCGTCTGCAGCCCCCGCCTCCCGCTGCGGGAGCTGCCGCATTCGGGCACTAATCCGGAGCGGGCTGATGCTGACCCACTGCTGACCCCCTCCAAGAACCCGCTCAGCCGGAGCGGCCGGGCGGCTCCTGCAGCGAGAGACCAGCCCAGGAGCCCCGTGCGGCCCGGCGGGCGCGTTTCGCCCTGCCGCTGCCCGGGAGGAGCCCGGGCTCTGCCGCGGCGGCGCTGTCCCCGCGGCAGTCGCAGCGCCAGGCCCGGGAGCGGAGAGCTGCAGGGGAGCGCCGGGATGGCTTGCAAACCTGACGGACGGCACCGTTAGCGGGCAAGAGCTCGTGGCGAGGGCGGCCGCGCGCTGCACTCGCGTGGCATCCCCTGCCCAGCGCTCACTCCTCGGCCACCTCTTTCCAAAGCTCTGCGCTGCCTTTGGTAGCAGCGAGAAGAACTGGCGCTTCCCACCGCTGCAGCTGCTGCGGGAGTCAGATCTGGCTCCTTCTCCCGGCGCAGCTGTGCCGTCCGCACCTGCCTGTCCGCGCCGCGCTGCAAAGCGACGCCGCACGGAGGACGTTTCCTCGTGCGTGGGAATGTCACGGGGTGCTGGAGCAGGAGCCCGCCAACGCGCCGGGGGCTGAGCAGCATGTGGACGGCAGCGCTGTGGGGAGAGGCATGGAGTTTCCCGATTCCCCTCCTCTGCACACCTTGAGCTCCTGGGATGAGTAATTGCTGCTGAGAACAGACGTGGCAGCTGCCTTGGCATTATGAGAGCTCAGGTTCAGGCCGTTGCTGAGCAGCGAGGCGCCTCCAAAGGAAAAGCTTATGCAATGCCCTGGCTAGTGCTGCTGCTTTCCCAGCCTGGGAACCAGCCCTTGGAGGCAGGAGCAGGCTTGGAGGGGGCACAGCTCACTTTGCAGGAACCAGCACCTTCCCCCAGTGCCTGGACTCGAGCCCTGGTGAGGATGTGCCAGGAGCAGTGCCCTAGATGCAGGATGGGGCCGTGTTTTCCCTATTTGAGGAAACCAGGCCAGCCGGGGCTGTTCCAGGCACAACCTACCCCGAACGCAGCTGCACAGGCTTGCGCCCGCGCGGTCCGGCCAATAGTGTGTACCAGCTCGTCCGCGCCGAGTTCAGCGTGTGCCCCGTGATGCTAGAACAAGCATGTACTAATAATAGTTCTTCTTCGGGCTGATTAATTGCCCCAAGCTCATGTTTAAAAATGTGGCACCATAAACACGCTCCTGGGTGGACCTATCGAGTTACCTTCACAGTGTTTATAGCTATAATAAAAATACTTGGGGAAAAAAATTTAAAGGTGAACTGAAGGCGCAAGATTTTTGGAGATTTTCCACGCTGGTTCACGGCTTTGCACCTGCACCCAGACAGACCCAATAAAGAGGCAATGTTTGGAGCACGCGGGAACTGAATCGGTGACTTCGGCCCAGTTCCTTGCTCTACATAAAAGAGGCCTTGAGGGCTTTACGAGCACATCTGCAAAAAGGTCCCAAACTAGTTGTACCTCTTGTCTCAGCAGTGTGAAAGCAGAGCTCACCTCTGGGGCGGAGGGAGCGGGCACTAGCGAGGCTGATAACACACCCCACTCCCAGGCTACATTCAATTAAAAAATGCAGTCGGCTGATTTAGGAGAGTAACAAAACGTCCCCTTCGCAACCGAGCCACCAGCTTTTATCCGCCTCGTAAGAACAGTCTGGCTCCAGGAGCAAGGAAGCGATATTTTAGTGTCTAATACAACGTCGCGCGAAATGAGGCTCGGTGGCACAAGAGGCTGATGCAAGGGCTGGCGCGGAGCAGGGAGTCGGGCGGGGGAGCCGCGCTGCGACTCGTCTCATCCCGGCTCATTCCAGAAGGGAAGAAAGGAAAACAGAGCAGGCGCCGGCGGCGCCGGGGCTGGAGCCTGAGCCGATGCCGCCACCGCGCGGGGAGCGGGCGGCTCCGACGGGCGATGGGGCCGGCGGGGCGGAGGGGGGGGAGAGCCGGGATGGGGGCGCCGAGCACGGGGGGCGCCGCGATGGGGGCAGGAGCAGGGCCCCCCGACGGGGCTCCCGCTCCGCGGCGGCGCTGAACGCGACAGCGCTGCTCTATCGCGACTCGGCGGCCGCCAGTCTGCGGCGTCCCGAGTCGCGTTGCCGTGGAAACGGGCTGGGCTGTCGCAGCGGGCCCCGCGGGCGGGCGGCGGCGGCAGCTCTGCCGCCGGCGGTTCTGCTTTGAGGACGGCAAGCGCGAATGAAAGGCGGCGAGACGCGGTGACGGCTTCAGAGCCACCGGGAGCGACGCCGAGGAGCGGGCTGAGGCCGGCGGAGCCGCGGCAGAGAGCGGAGCCGCCCGCGCTGCCACGGAGCGGGCGTGAAACGCCGCTGACCGGCGCCGGGGAGGCCGGCCTCGGCTTTTGCAGCCCTGCCAGCGGCCTTCCCGCCCGCGGCGGGTGTTTGCTGCGCTCCCAGGCCCCCCAGGAAAGAACACGCGGAAACCGCGGCGCGGGGGGCGCTTCTGGCGCCCCAAACCGCCCGCCCCGGTGGGGCCGTCGGGGCCCGGCGCCGCGTGGGACGGGGCCGCGCAGGGCGCATGCGCGGGCGCAGGGCGGACACGGCCCGCGCTGCCCTTCTCAAAGATGGTTGCCGCGCACTGCCGGAGCGCGGTGCGCAGGCGCACACGTCATCAGTCTGCGCCGGGCGCGACGCAATTAGCGGCAGCGGCCGAGGGGGTAAGGAGCAGCCTCGGGGCGGGGGGGGAGGGGGTCCCGGGCCGGGCCGGGCCGGGCCGGGCCGGGGGTTGGGGGGGACCGGCGCGGGCTCCGGTGCGGGGCGCCGGGCCGGTACCGGAGCTGGCGGCCCGGGCGCCTCCCTCCCTCCTTCCCCTTCGCCGCCGGCGGCGGGGACGCGCTCCCCGGGGCTGCCCGCCTCCAGGCGGGGCCTCTGCTGCCGGCCCCGGGCGGCCGCGGCCCTGCGGAAAGCGAAACCGAAACCGCGCTCGAAGCCATCTGCCCGCAGCCCCCGGTGCCGCCTGCCCCCGGTGCCGCCCAGGCTCTGCGCCGGTTCCGGTAAAATAAACGGGTTGCGCGTAACCCCACGGACAAAACCGAGGTGAGCGCCGCCCTGCAGAATCCCTCTCCCTGCCTCCGAGGGCCTTTGCCCTCCGCCTGGCTCGGGGTTGGCTTTGGAGCCCCTTGGGAGGGGCCTGGGGGCGGCTTCCCCCCTCCCTGCGCTGGGCGTCTCGGCCGCAGCATCGCTGCTGTTCGGACTGGTAAAACCCATCGCGGGGGTGGGAGCTGCGCGACTGGAGACCGTAGACCGCTTTATTGAAAGTGAAATTAAAGCTGGCCTTGAGCTTTGTTTGATTCTGCATACGGAGTGGAATTTGCAGACATTTGGGATGCTCCAGTGCTTAGCTGTTCCCTTAGAGCCTGCCTTATTTCTCTCCTTGTTTTCAGTGTTTAACTGTTGGTTCTCTTACCTTTCACCCATTGATCACACTTAGCATCTGGCTGCAAAGCTCCTTTTACATTCTCCAGTAATCTCTTTATGAAGATAGGTGGCTTAAACAGGTCACCTGGAAAAAAGTAGGATAGGATGCCTAGAAGAAGGTATCAGATGCATGTTTGTATCCACTCAGTTTCATATTCAGTTGTTGCTGAAAGGCTAGCATATATCCTATACGTTGCTATTTTTTAAAAAAGAAAATTAACTTTGAAAACTCATACATTAACCCCTGTAGTTCTGGAGGTGGCACACCTGTCCGTTATGTGAGAGAAATTGGGTTTCTGGTCCTGAAAGACTTTTCATGCCATTACCGATTGGAAACCTATCCAGTTTCTCTGTATGTTATCACTTTACTTCTCTCACTCAGAAGGCTTTATAGGTTACGTGCTGTCCATGAAGGAAAGGACATTTGGGGTTTCAGACTTTGGGTCGTGAGTCTAAAATCATTTCTGAACCTGTTGCAGCTCTGTTCAGTTCTGTCTGACTGCAAGCTGCTCCATCTCCTTGTGTCTCTGTTTCTCTGTCTGCAAAATGGAGCCGTGATTTTTGCCTCTCTGAGGGCTAAGATGTAAAGCTCCTTTACATTTTCGAAGCACATTGTGACCCTTAGAGAGAAGGCATTGTGAAAAGACAAATAAAATCAGCTCTGTGCAGTTAGCTTGAAATTCACTCCAATAGGAACGGGAGGTCAGTCTCTCTTATTAAAGCTATTTCTTATAGTTAAGTTCATCTGTGATTCCTGACAGTTTGTTTTATGCAGGGCAGACACATAATTTGCCATTTATGTTTATATGAATAATTTAGACTTGGTTGAAGAATGGAAAGTACTGAAGAGGCAGAGATGGTTGAAATGTCTTGGTAGCAAGGAGGCTGGTTAAATTGCTTTTCTGAACTCCTGTAATCGTGTGGTTAGGTTCTGAATTCCTGCTTTTCCTTTCTAGCAGGCCTGTCCTCAGGAGCTGCGAGTGAAGAGTGAACGTAGCTGCCCTTCTTCTGGTGTGCAAGTAGCCCAATTCATCCTTGCATTCCAGCAGTGCGCTATGAACAGAGGCATTGGTCGAGGCAAAGGCTCATATTCTACCCATTCAAGACGTAACTGCCCCAACATCAATCAAGGTTTTTTTAACCGTCCTCTTGCCCCACAAGGAAACAATCGGGAAACTTTTCTAAATCAGCAGAGGCAATTCCTTACAGGCCAGGTCAGTGAAGCTCCTGTCTATTTACTTCAGGGGCAGAGGCTTCCCTACGAACCACACACCAGAGGCTTTCAAACTGTGACAAGAGTTTCTACAGAGAGATGGCAAGTCAGCTGCAACCAAGCAGGATGGCCTAGATCCTCCGACAAGAGCCAGTGTGTAGAAACTTTACCACGTTATTGCCATCCTCAGTACAACTGTCAGAAGTCAGAAAGTCACTCTGACATCATCAGGCTGAATTTCCAGAGATTGTCTCTTGCTGGACAAAGCCATGAACAAGAAATTCTGACTATTTTCAGACAGCTTGGACAGGGGAAGACTTGTACAGTTTATGATCTTGCACGTAAACTTAAAACTAAAAAGAAAGAAGTCAATCGTGTTTTGTATAAACTGCTCAGAGAAGGCAAGCTGCACAAAGGCGAAGAGACACCGCCACTGTGGAGGATTGCCTGTCCAATTGCAGAGAGAGAAAGAAGCCCTGCTAACCACAGGGTTTGTTACACACATCCAACTTTTGAGATCAAAGAAGAAAGCAGAGCAAGTGGCTCAGGAGACATTGATCCCATAATGGCTGAGACTAAGGATAAAATCTGCAACTATTTGTTCAGCGTGGCAGACACAACAGCACTCAACCTTGCCAAAAACATTGGGTTTTCAAGGGCCAAAGATGTTAATGCCTTTCTTGGTGCTTTGGAAAAGCTGGGAGATGTCCGCAAACAGAACACAAGTCCCCCACGATGGTCTCTTACAGACAGGAAGCGCGAGCGGATGCAGATGAGGTTGAAGGCCAGTGCAGCAACAAAAACAGCAGATCGCACACCAGAGTCAGATTTTCCACGTTCCTCTCTTCCTCCAGAACCACGGGAGATGACAGTAGCTTCACCAGCAGTAACAACATCAGAGGAAGAAAGTACAGAAAATGGGCAGCAGTCATTGGGGCAAACTGATCAGAGTGATGCCAGTGACACAGAAGCAGCCTTGCCCGACACTAAGTCCGAATTCTTCAATTTCATTAACTATGATAACTCTGAAAATGGCAAGTGGGCCACAGATGATATCCCAGATAACTTGAACACTATCAACAAGCAGCCTGATGAATCAAGATGTATCATGAATTCGCCCTCATCCCCCAGTTACACTGCTCAGTTTGAAACTGCTTTCCCATGTACACCCAAAGAGAAACTGATTGCTTGTCAGGAGAAGAACCCAGTGAGCGGCCTTACTGAATATTCCCAGTACACTTACCAGCACTGTGAGTTTGCCATGCTGGAGCAGAGTGGACCCTCTCATGAACCACGGTAAGAAAAATTTAGAAGTTTTCCGAGCTGTCTTTTTGTTCAAACTGATCTGACTTCCATTAGCTTCATTCACTCAGCCTTGTCTTGAAGGGCCTACTCATTAATATTTCCTTTGTTTTGGAATGATTAGCCTAGGTTTCACTAAAAAAACAGTTTCCATTCCCAAAGGTTTGTACATGCCTTAACTAAAACAGGAAAGTGCAGATTACAAAAAGAAGACATTGCAGCCCTGGAGAGCAGAGCAGAAAGGGAATGCACTGTTCTGTTCTTCCTACCACTTCCCATTGCTGGACATACTTTGGGCCAGAGTCAAGGAAAAGGGTACAGCTGTAGGGCTGGAGGAGTGGGAGTTAGCATTTGCGGACAGACATTGCTCTGGCCAGCAATGTAAGGAATTGGCAAACTGGAAGGAAGCAGATAGGCTTTGGCCTGTTTATTTGCAACTCGTTTTGACTCCAGGAATTGCTGCTATGAGGAATGGGATAAAAATAAAATGCCAGGTCAGCTGCTGAAGAATGCATTCCCTTTGAGAGAGGTGTACAGATGCTGATGTGTCTGCCCAGAAATGGTTGATTCCTTGCAACAACTTTTTTTTGTACTGTCAAGTCTCTCCATTTGCACAGCTAAAATTTAACCCCGTGAAGCCTGGATTGGGCAACCCCACACTTCATTCTGGGCAGTGGCAGGATTCATCTATTTGAGTAGCTCTCTTGTCTGATTTAATCACTTGACTTTCATGTATATCATGTGGGGTGAGACTAGTATTTCTAGGGCACTTCTGACCTTATTTAAATGCAGTCAAGATGTTCTCGCCCTGGAAGTGTTAAAGTAGCCCAGAACAAAACTATTCAGGTGTAGATATGTCAATTGTAACGTCTCAGATTAGATGAGGTGAACACTGAACATCTGTGTGGTTTGGCAGGTCAGAGCAGCCTCTGTGTGAGCATGACACCTGTGGGTGAACATGGGCATCCTGCCTCCCCTTGCCAAATTGTGGCTATTCCTGAGCACCAGTGAGACGGTGAAAAGCACCATGTGTGCCATGCTGGAATATGTCAATAGACCCGCTAGACAGGAAAATTGGCCTAATTTCTAAAGACAGAGTCTCAGGCTTTTCTCATAAGGGGAGATCTGAATGGATTTAGCCCCAGCAATCCATCTCCAGATCCAGTTTGATTCATTTTCTTTGGAAGCAGGTTTTCTCTATGTAGGGCTATGGGGGCTGGAAGAGAAGCCATCTTTTTTTTTTTTTTTTTTTTTTTTTTTTAAGAGTTCACTGGGAGCTCAGGAGGGACAAAGGCATTAAAGGCAAAAGAGCTTTAAGTGAGGCAGCATCTCTGAGATGGTGAGAATACGCTGGAAAGCTCACAAGCACTTCCAGATGGTTGGAGAAAACACTGCCAGAGGGACAAATGACCCTGAATGACCAGGTGCAGATGGAACAGCACAGAGTGCAGTAATGCAAGCTTTTAAGCTTTCTTCATCTATGTGCAGGAGACACAACTGAACGGGTCTTTGCAAACAGCCGTTACATGTTCCAGGCAACTGTGGAGCAAGACATCATGTTATTTAGGACCTAAATCTGTAGTTGCTGTATCTGTCATGGACATCTGTGAAACACTAAAATGAGGTCCAGATGCAGAGTTTTCAGGGCTACTTTGATATTTTTGGCTTTTCTGCACAATGTGATCAAGGTTTGCTTTCATACTTAGGAGCTAGCTGTTCCTTCTCACTTGAACTCCAAGAACAGCATTAGTTGCTTGCTATGAGCAGATCATGCTTTTACCTCTTGATTAACCTTTTTTGGTTTCTCTTTTCTTTCAAAGATTTAAGTTCCAGGCAGTGATTAATGGACGCCGATTCCCACCAGCAGAAGCAGGTAGTAAAAAACTGGCGAAGCAGGAGGCAGCAGCTAATGCTATGAAGATTCTGATGAATGAAGCAGAGGATGGAAGACACCAAATTAAATGTGAAGAGCTGTTTCCCTCGGACAATTCTGAATCAGAACTGGTAAGTCTTGTATTCTTCATTTCTACAGTTGGTCAACCAGAGTTAGGCTAAAATTAATTTCTCTGTTTTCTTGCCATAGCGTTTGCACCCAGAACCAGAGTTGCCATCTGTGCCAGCTCACCTGCACCTACTTCCTGGGAAGAACCCTGTCAGTATATTAATGGAATATGGACAAAAATCGGGGAACACAATTGAATTCCAGCTACTCTCTCAGGAAGGCCCACCTCATGATCCTAAGTATGGCAAATTATTGTAAACTTCAGGAAGAATAGAGACTCTTTCTTTATTATCCTATCTTTAGCATGCTACCTACATTCATATACTGTCGCTGACCTAGCTGAGTGTTTCTCTTATCCAGAAAATCTGGGCATGGCTCCTCCAGCATGTTGGTCTCCAGAGAGGGATCAAAAATAGTGCCCTTTCTTAGAGAGGCAGGATGCTGTTTCTTCTGTGAAGCCAGGAACAGGTTCTAGTCCTGTACCCAACCTGATAGTATTGACTGAAATTTTGGAGTGTTCAGGGCCATCCTGATAGATTTAAACTGGATAATTTAAAGTTCCCCAGAAGGGTCCAACTTGAACTGAGGGAAGGGGATAATAAACAGACTGAAGCATCTATGCTTAACATTCTTCATATGCTGTAATGTCCTGTCAGGTTCAGCTTCTGTGTGAAAATGGGTGACCAAATTTTCCCTGCTGTGGTAGGCAACAGCAAGAAGGGAGCAAAGCAAATGGCAGCAGAAGTTGCTGTGAAGATTCTTTCTGGAGAATCTGGACCACATGTCCTGCATGAACAGGTACAGTGAGCTTCTTTATAAGATCCATGTGTATTGTTCTTTTTATTTTGCATTCCATTGAATAGGACCCCACAACATCATGTGCTGGCTCTGTCAGGTTTCCTACCTGCTTACCAACTGTTTACCAGCTGCTCAGTATTTAACAGCCTTCTCCTGTCTAACTCTGCTCTAGCCTATCAAGGAGTCCCAGGATGACCAGCCTGTGGAAAACTATGGAGCACAGATCACCACTCCAGATGAATCCAAGGCAGCAAAAGCAAAAGGTGTTGGGGAGCTCATCAAATATCTTAATGTCAATCCTGTCAGTGGCCTGCTGGAATACGCCCGCACCAATGGGTTTGCTGCAGAGTTCAAACTTATTGATCAGTCAGGACCTCCCCATGACCCAAAGTAAGTAGCTTTCCTTATCTGTCCATGAGGAAATTCACATTGTTGTTATTGTCCAGGAGAAAGGGCAGGTTCATGAAGAAAACACAGAACTCTTGATGCAGTTAGAGGTGGCAACAGACCAAGCTGCTGCTTCTGCCAAACCTTATGTCCAGATGACAGTGAGCTACCTTCACTGAGAGAATTTAAAAAACGGAGTAAAATCCATTAGTTTCTAAATTTCTCAGTGGTACAATGCTATTTTTGTAGGTTCGTCTATCAGGCGAAGGTTGGAGGCCGTTGGTTCCCAGCTGTAACTGCACACAGCAAAAAGCAGGGCAAGCAGGAGGCAGCTGATGCAGCACTCAGAGTCCTTATTGGGGAAATGGAGAAGGCTGAGCGCATGGAAGGGACGAATATCGCAGAGGTAAATCCTCCTCCCCAAAAGCTGGGACTGCTTTTGTAGCCTTTTCTGTTCTGTGCCCTTCAGCCCAGCAGAAACATACTTCCAAGATTAAACTGAGATCATTGTTCTTTAAAGGTGTAGCTACGTTTATGCTTTCCTGAAATGGGTTAGATATTTCCTCAGGGTACACATGTACTCTTCTCTCCTACTGGTGTCTGCTTTAGGGCTAAATTATCTTCAGATTCGTCCACGAGCTACTGAAATATGCTCCTGTGGTGGAGCAGGAACACACTCATTTTTCTTTTGTGACTTCCCCTTCCAGATTCCTTGGTACAGCTTTAA
Source organism: Rhea pennata (assembly GCF_028389875.1). Taxonomy (NCBI): domain Eukaryota; kingdom Metazoa; phylum Chordata; class Aves; order Rheiformes; family Rheidae; genus Rhea; species Rhea pennata. The sequence continues at coordinate 427,927 of NC_084693.1, forward strand.
AATTACATGTCAACTCAAGAAACAGTACATCAAATAAGAACAAAGTGCTGGTGCTGGCAGAATGGCAGTCCCAAATCTATACTACTTTAAATCACACTGAGTTCTGTGATCCCTTAAAAGCTGTGTTCCAGGCTGCACAGCTGAGCACAGCAGCTGTGGCTCTAAATAGAAAAGCCGTCAGGGAGGATGTGTCAGTCAGAGCTGTGCTAGAAGAGGCAAGTGCCCATTTGAGATGGGAGCAACTGTGCAGCCTCCTCACAGCCAGCCAGAGAAGGAATTCCTCCAAAACCAGTAACAGATTTCTTTGGCTGAATCTTTGAGCGAAATGGGCAGGATTGTTTTTGGTTTTCTGCAATGGGGGTTTCCCCTGGCAATCACAGGAGGCCATTCCTCAGCCCATTTAGCTTGCTGCCAGAAAGACAGCTTGCTGCTGTCTGTTAACGATGTCCTTAAAGCAGAACTCAAAACACTGAACAGGATTTTTCCCAGAAATATATGAAAGACACTTTACCCACTCTTTGACAGGATAGTGTCCACGCATTCAATTCAAAACTGCACTGGTCTCTTCTAGTGCATGTAGTTCACGTTTGCTGCATTCCTGCTTCTGCTTGGATGGCTGTGCTTCAGGTTAGCTACTTCTTGAATAGTTTTGTTCACTGACCTGCTCAGGATCTCTTAGCTGTACTGGTTTTGTGTCCCTCTTTCAGCTCCCTGTAAGTGGCAGTACCCTACATGATCAGATGGCTATGCTGAGTCACCAGCGCTTCAACGCCCTCACTGCTCGCATCCAACACAGTCTGCTTGGACGGAAGATCCTGGCTGCCATCATCATGCGACGAGGAAGCAAAGGCCTGGGAGCTGTGGTTAGCATTGGAACAGGTATGAACAACTTCCCCACTGGATTCCCAGTCAGTTAGGAATAGGAAATGGCTGTTGTGAGGGCTTCTTCAGGGAGGGCAAGAAACATTCCCAGGGCTCACATGGTGTCACAAGTGATCTAGTTACAGAGAGAGAACAAAGTGAAAATGCCTTCAGCTATATTGCTCCTAATCTTTGCTTGCATTGCAACATATTAGTCTGTGCATCAGAGCATGGATTCTTCCTTACATCATGTAGCACAGGATCCTCCAATTTCTCTCAGCTTTATATACCTTAGCCCTCTTCCTAAATAGCTGCTAATGCTTCCCCTCAGAGTAGTGGGGAGGCACTTGCCCTAAGCCTGTGGCAATTTAGATCTCTGGTGACCCTAGAGTAGTGTGTGCTCTTTGTCCCTTTAGTTTCCTAACTGCTTGGATCATGATGATAACCTTCTAATAGTCAGGGTGCTGCTCAGAAACTCGGAGTAAAACTGGAGATAAGCTGAAACCCTCCCTCTTTCAGTGGAGCTGTGTGTTGGCATTATATGATGCTTTCCTTGTTTACCAGGTAACCGTTGTGTGAAAGGAGAAGAGCTGAGCTTGAAAGGGGAAACAGTTAATGACTGTCATGCAGAAATCATTTCTCGAAGAGGCTTTGTGAGGTAAGATGAGAACAAATCCCAAGGAGAGGGAGAGTTGGCTGCCAGGAGGTGCTGCTGCCCTATGTTGACCCATTCTAAGGGAAAGTAGTTTTGACCGTTTCTTTGGAGGCTGCTGTGCTGAGAGATCCTCTAACACTACAGTTTATCCATATTTTGTTGAATAGAGGGATGATTCTGGTAAGAAAGGGCCATGCCTGAGTGATGCCTGAATTAGTACTGAATTGGAGACTTGCCAAGAGCCCAAGGGCCACATCTGATGTTCTTAAAATAAAGCATCCTGCAGAAGCTGCTTGGCCAGCATGCAGAGGACTGTTTCAGTCTAAGCACAGCCCTGTCTGAGCCAAGGTAGAGTGCTGCCTGATAGTCTGGGGAATCTGCAGGCCAAATCCCACCATTTTAGCCTTTTTGGATCTAGGTGTAGAAGACATCATTCAGGAAAACTTATTGCAGATGTGCTTATGTTAAGTGAGAAATCCTTTTTCATCAGCTGGGAAGGGCTTTCTCAAACTAGACCACATAAATGTTGTTTCTGTTCTCTTTTTACACATTTAGCATGGCACTTTTTTTTTTTTTTTTTAGCTGAAGTGAAATAATCAGCTGAAATCAGACTAGCTGTAGTATTGTGCCTACCCTTCCAGTTACGAACAGCAAAGCCAGGTGCTTTTTTAAAGCCTTTGTGTGCTACCACTATACTTCATATATTCCCAAGCACTAGGAGGTTGAGGGCAGGCCCCTCAAATTGCCCCCTCCCCCCCCCGTAAAATTGGAGAATTGTGTCTATGCTTACTGGTTGCCTTGACTGTTAATCCTAACAATCACGGCTGCTGAGCCACTCTGTCACTCTGACAAAGCAGAGTCTGTTGGGAATGAGGGTGGTGAGCTTTGCCTTCTCTCATAAAGTAAGTCCTTGTACAGGCTCTGCTTGAGTCTCTGTGAAGCAGAAGTTTTCCTTTAGTCCTTGACAGTATTTTGAAAAGCTCAAGTTTTTTTTTCCTGCATCTGAACAAAAACCTAGTCATCGTAAACAGATCGTGTGTTTGTGCTAATAATACCGTCTGCATTCAGCTGCCTGTGGGACTGTTTACTCTTAATGCAAACTTGGTGCTGACTAGAGGTGCTAGGCTAGCAACCTTGGTCTTCTTCACTCGGATCAGATATGCACGAACAGCAACCAGACAGGCTTCTTGCTTTCTCCTACAAGTGCTTCCCTCTGCTCACCAGATAGAATACTTAATTTCTCTTGCCCTTCCTTTGAACAGCAGGAAACTTGCTTTGTTACATTACTCTTTCAGTAGTGTCAGATGCTATTTATTGGGTTCCAGGTTGTCTCAGCTGTGACTCTTGGCCTTCACTCTCCCATGTCAGGACCAGGAGCTCCTGACTCTGTGCGACAGAGGCAGCACTTGGGGCACTGCCTGTCATGGTCACAGGCCATGGTTGGATTGAGGCAGTGTTGTCTGAGGAACAGAACAGCCTTTTGACATTACGTTGTCATTTTCAGGTTTCTATATAGCGAGCTGTTGAAGTATGACCCATCAAATCCTTCCTCTGTGGAAGAGAGCATTTTTGAGCCAGCAGGAGGGAAGAGACTCAGAATAAAGAGCAATATCACCTTTCATCTATATGTCAGGTTTGTATGGGCTTATGGCTCCATCCACAAGGAGTGGCCAGTATCAGCAGCACCCCTGTCTTTTTGGAGGTGATGACAGAGCCAGAAGTCAGATCACAGCCTCCTTTCTCAACTGTGTATGGCCTGATCTTCCCAATGTGCATGTTATGACAAGCAGACTGCCTTGTAATTCTGACAGCTGTATACAAAGTCCTGCTGGAGAACAGTGGTTCGGCCTGAAAGAGCCCAGACAAGGGCTGACTTTAATACTAAATCTACTTTGCATGAGGGTCAGTGCTGCAGATGTAAGTGGGCTAATGCACTGTTGCACTGGTCTTGGGTGCTGTCTGTGATTTTGTTTGTTTTAGTTTAGTTTGGGGATTTTTGCTAATGTGGGGACTTCTGTTTTCTAGCACGGCACCATGTGGAGATGGGGCACTTTTTGACAAATCCTGCAGCGATCAGGCAAGCATGATAGCGGAAGCCCGGCATCAGCCTCTCTTTGAGAACCCCAAACAAGGCAAGCTGCGCACGAAGGTGGAGAATGGTTAGTGCATTCACTCCTTATATGATGAGGTGACTCTAATCCTCTGATCTGAACCTTTCCCAGCACCAGAGCTCTACAGTTTCCTTTCCTAGCCCTCTGTGGTGCTGTCATGGGATTTGAAACCAAGAGGAGTGAAAGGGATGGGGGGCATTAGAGGGAATCTTTTTACTTCCCCATTCTTTCTGTCTGACTGCCGCATTGGCAAAAGTACAGTGCAGGTTTGTTACAAAGCTTATTTTGCTCTGACCTCCCTTTCAAGCACCATTTAATTTTGTTACAGTCATGTGAAAAATGACCTGTCTCTAATCAGTATAGAGTTCCCATTTTTTTATTTGGTACTAAAATGATCCCAGAACCTGGTGACTGGACTGCCTCCAGAGGCCATTCTGTACCTGTTCTGTCTTGAAGGCGTGCAAGTTAATTTCGTGTGCCCTGGGTAGGTGATGGCATTTTGAGATTTATTTTGTATCTGACTTCACAGAAAACCTTTTTCTCTCATGCAGGGGAAGGTACCATTCCTGTGGAATCAAGTGATATTGTGCCAACGTGGGATGGTATCCAGCATGGGGAGAGGTTGCGCACCATGTCTTGCAGTGACAAAATCTTACGCTGGAACATACTCGGCTTGCAAGGAGCACTGCTGACACATTTCATAGAGCCAGTTTATCTCAGCTCTGTTACACTTGGTATGAGAGCCATGGTCTTTCCTGGACTGCGGTAGAGGTGCTGCACTGTTCCTTAGAACTGGGCTGTAGTAACAAATAACCTCCCTCCTGCAAGAATAGAAAAGCTTATTTGTGGATGACATAGGAGTAACAGACTGAAATGTTGCTCTTGGTAGAGTTGTGCTGTTTTGAAGTGAAATGGGAATCTGGATTTCATGCAATAGGTGGAGTGGGTGTTTTCTGCAGGGTTCTTGATTTTTTTAGGAGGCACATCTGATCTAGAGGGTGGAACAAAAATTGTGTACGTCTTTGGTAATAAATGTTGCCATCTGTAAAACTTCATCTTTCACATCTAGGTGACATCTAACAATGAGAAAGTTGCTGTTTGTGTTCTACATGGCTACTGGGTTTCTAGAGCTTGTGAAAAGTGCTGCAATTCTCAGGTGTTGTCCTGTCCATTAGCAGTGTAGTTTTGTTTCCTAATGCCTTCATGTGTGTCTTCACAGGTTACTTGTACAGTCAGGGTCATTTGACACGTGCAATCTGCTGTCGCATGGCAAGAGACAGGAACACGCTGGAGGCAAAGCTCCAGGCTCCATATCGCATTAACCATCCTGAGGTACTGTGGCCTTGGCACCTCTTCATGTTTCCATCCCCTCTTCCATCTCTGCGATGGGTTCAGGCTCCACTAAGGTGTTCTGTAGGAGTGTCACCTTGCAGACAGCTATCCCTCAGGGTCAGAAGGTTAATGGCCAGTAATCCTGCCTTCTTTTATCATCCCACAATATGTTTGGGTTACTGATAATGGCTAGGTATGGGAACAAAGAGACCAAGCCTGTTCTGTGCCCACTTAGCCTTCGGTTTAGTACTTTATTTTAGAAAGAAAGAATCTAATGCTTGCTGCTCTCAGGAGTTTGGGATGAGCTCGACCATTGTCTGCAGGGGATGGAAACTCCTCAGATTTCACACCTTCCAGATAAGGTCAGACATGGAGTGACCAGCTCTCTAAAGGAGCAGCAGCAGGGGACCTTAAGCATGGTGAAGGCATTTTAATGTGTGCGAAGCCTGAGTATCTGGTAAAACAAATGCTAGGCTTTGACGTAGGCAAGCACGTAGTAGCTGATACAGTATGCCCAGTCCCCTGGCAGGAGGATCCGCTTAGCAGTGTGAGCTTACGCAGCAAGACTCATGTTAAGAAACCCTCTTATCTCTGGTGCAGGTTGGAAGAGTCAGTGTATACGACTCTGCCAGGCAGACAGGCAAGACCAAGGAGTCTTCAGTGAATTGGTGTCTTGCTGATGAAAGCGAAGTTGAAGTCTTAGATGGCACAAAAGGAAAAATAGATGGGTAAGAAGAGCCTTTCATGACACTGCTTTTTCCATTTGGGGAAGGCGGGGATCAGTTCTGAAGTTACTAATACACTGTGACAGCACCTTATATGTGGGGAGTTTTGGAGAGAGCAGTTAGCGAAAGTGGCACTCTTCAAGCGGAACAAAATACTTCACAACCCTGACCTGACAGCAGAGCCCCACAAGAGATCTCACAGGCATCTGATTGCATGATTTTCCCTGTGTCCCCTGTTCCTATTTGCTTCTTTTTATGTCCTGTCTTCAGGGCTTTCCTTACTGCCTTTATCTTGCTTTTCAGACCAAAGCTGGAGGTGTCTCGTCTGTCCAAGAGGAAAACGTTTGCCCTTTTCCAGCAGTTATGTGCCAAGAACAACTGCAAAGACTTACAGAACCTCTCTACATATGCAGATGCTAAGGAGACCGCCACTGCATACCAAGAAGCCAAGCAGTACTTCTTCAAAGCACTAGAAGAGATGGGCTATGGCAGCTGGATCCGCAAACCCCAAGAGGAAGATAATTTCTCTTTCTCAAATGCATAGTGTGCTGCCCTGTGTGTGTGGGTGAGTGTGCAGAGGCGTGTGGGTGGGTGAGTGTGTGCATCCATCTTTCACTACCACCTTTTTCAGATGGAGTCAGGACTATGCAGCAGTTTCTGCTTTAGTCCTTTGGAGTGTCTTCTGAAGAACCCATGTCTGGTGATGCTGGAGCAGCTCTTGTTACTTTGAGACCCTGGCCTTTCCCTTTTTAAAATGTGCATGAAAATCATTGTGTCTTTTTTTATCTAGAACAGACTCAGTCGCCTTTTGCTTTTACGTTCTATCTTCCTCGTGTGTTTTTTTTTTTTCTTTTTCTTTTAAAGAAGGCACAAGAAACCAGAGAGGTTCCGGGATTGCAAGCTCAAAATGTTTGGACCATGCACTGCAGATCCCTCTGGCAGGTTTTGAGGCAAATTCTCTCTTTTGAGAAAGCTTATGGGCTGGCTGTACGTCTTTCACCCCCTCCCGGATGATGGCTGGCAGCCCATCTAGTCTGGGACACAGGACTGCACATTCTTGATGTGATCTCTACTAGACAGCCAGCAGGACAGCCAGCATTACATTCCACTTTAATAAAACTTTTTCTGTATTGTTAAATGGTCTGTTCAGTGGAGTGTTTTAATTCCTGCAGACTGACAGGAGTATTCCCTGGCTAGAGATGGTGAATTTTCAGAGAGGAGTGGAGACGAGTTATTTGCTAAATGAAGCCCTGACGAATGATCTACTTTACTACACAGTTGGGCTGTGGTGTCATTTGCTGACACTGGGACAGTTGTAAATTCTGCTTTCTGCCTTAAGCAGAGGGTTACTGGTTGCAAAAATCAGGCCCTCAGGAAGCCTGACTGTTCTGAAATGAGAAGTCCAGGGTTCTCCCTGGCACTGGAGCGAGCTACTTAGTGGAGGCCCTGGCCGCAGTGGAGGTTGCTGAGGTGCTTATTGTACACGGCGCTAGAAGCGACTGGGGCTGCTGTGGGCATGCGCTCCGTCATACCCGAGTTTGGCAGTACATCAGACTCCTAGGTGAGAAATGAAGACAGCAGCCCCATCTCACAGCAGTTTTATTATACTTTCCAGAGTAGCTACAGCCTGCCTTTGGAGCAGAGCACGGCTTGTTCCGCCTGTACTGGGGTGATACAGTTTGACACTAGTGACACTGAAGCGCAGGTAGTGTGGAAGCATACCCCAGACTGAAGAGGAAGACGGGCCTGAGCCTGGGGGAGCCCAGCGTGGGGAGCTGAAGCAGGAGCGAGCCCCTCGCTCCTGCTGCGCCTCAGGCTCGCGCTTCTCCCTGCACGTGCGGTGCCGAGAGGCTGAGCACCTGCCCCGCCACGAGGCAGGGGAGGGACTGGCAGAGTCTGGGGTGCCCCGGGCTATCCTGCGCCCCAGCCCCATGCCTGCCGTGCGCAGTGTGGAGCCAAAAGGGAGAGCACGTGCCCAGCGCCGTGCCGCGGCCGTGCGTGAGCGGAGCAGAGGCTGTGCAACGCTGGCAGCGCAAGGATGGAGGCAGGAGCCGTCCTTGCGCGATGGGAACCCGGCCGCCGCAGGTGCTGTGTCGGAGGGGGATCAGGGCTGTCAGTAATTAAGGAGCAGCTCGTGCTCCTAAGGCAGGGGAGGTGGTGGGGCCGCAGCCTGCAAGGGGGCAGGCAGCTGGGAGCCCTGGGGACTTCTCTGACCTGCTGAAGTGCCCGAGTTTAATTTGTGAGCGGCTGAATTGGTTTCTGGAGCACGACCTCCTGCCGCACTGCATGCTGGCGGCCGCCCTCTGCTCCTTGCTCCCTTCAGCGCGGAGGGTTGGTGGTATTTATAGAAAACATTTGCTTTAAAATTTTCCCTGACAAAGCCCACTGCTGCCTGGTGGCAGCACGGGAAGCGCCGCTGCTGCTGAGCAATCAGCTGGGGCGTCCGCCCCAGCGCCCCGGCTCCCGCTCGCCTGCACCAAGTGCTGCTCAGCACAGCAGGCTGCGTTTCCCCCAGCCTCCAGCTGGAGCCGTGCATTTGCTTTTCATTATTATTATTATTTCCATCGTGCAATTTGTCTCATGGCTGTTCTAGGCTCCAGTGAGCCCAGCCTGCAGTGACAGAGGGGCCGGCCAAGCCACTGGAGCTTGGAGTGGCCACCGGTGCTCGGAGCTGCCCGCAGGTGGGACCCAAAAACAGCAGCCGGCCGCCCGGTGCTCTCACCTCGGCGCCTGCCGGGCGGGCGGCCGCCGCTTCGCCAGCGCGGCACTGCCCACCGGGACCCGGTGCTGCCACCGGCTCTGTCCCCACGGAGGAGATGCCTTCGGGGGACGGTGCCGACAGGGACGCGGGAGGCAGCCCGGCGCGTCCCGGCGAGGCCGCGCTCCCTCCCTCGGCGCTTCTGCTCTTTTCTCTTACCGGGACGATTCCTCCCCCGGGCTCTCCGCAGGGAGCCGGAGCCCCGGCTGCGGGGAACAGTGCAGGATTCAATGAAACCAGAGTGACGCAGCCCCCTCCGGTGTGAGCATTTATTGGTTTGCAGCGGCTGCCCGGCGTCGCGGTCCCGGTCCAGCTCGCCCGGGTGGCGCCTCTGACGGCCGGACCCGTCCGCGGCCCCACTGCCGGGGAGGGGGCCAAACCCGGGCCTGGCCCTGGCCCCCCTGGCCCCGCGGGCGGTGCCAGGGCTGGGGCGGTCGTGGTCCGCGGCGGCGGTGCCGGCGGCGGCGGGGGCTACTTGGCGGTGGGGGTGCCCTGGCCCAGCTGCAGCAGGGAGTTGGTGGCGTAGTTCTGGAAGAGCGGCTGCAGGAACATGCCGACGGTGCCGAAGACGCAGACGAAGACGAAGATCCACAGGAAGAGGCGGTCGATGACCATGGCCACGTACTTCCAGTCCTCGCTGACCTGCGTGGGGCCGGGCGGAGGCACGGTCGGTCGGCCGCGGCGCCTCGCCGGCGAGCCCGAGCCGCGAGGTCGGGGCGCTGATGCAACGGCTGCGCCGGCTGCAGGACGCGCCGCCGCCGCCGCCCCTCCGCGCCCTGCGCGCAGCCTGGGTCTCCCTCGGCCGAGCCCGGCGAGCTCGTGTCGCTCGTGAGCCGAGCAGCGGGAGCGAGCCCTGCGCCCGCTGCAGCCCGGCTCTGCTGCAATCCGCAGCCTCGCGGTGCAGCCGCCGCGGGGGCAGCTCTCCCGAGAGCCGCTTCGGGGCTGCGCGGCCGCCGCCGAGCGCGGCTGGCGGCAGGGCTGGAGCTGGCGCGTGGCCGCCGCGCCGCCCGCACCCTCCCTCCCGCCGCGCGCACCCCGACTCACGCTCTGGTCGTCGTCCTCGCTGCGCATGTGGTCGGCGATGAAGCGCACGCCGTCCACCGCCTCCTCCAGCCCGCAGCAGCACTGGGCCGCCGGGGCCGGCGCCTGCCCCTGCCGCTCCCGGTAGCCGTTGAGCCCCTCGGGCTTGGCGGCGCCGGGGTCGGCGTAGCAGGCGCAGGCGCGGGCGCCGGCGCGGAGGAGGAGGCTGGCGGCGGCGCGCTCCTGCGTGTGCCGGCGCTGGCGCAGGCGCTGCCGGGCGCAGTTCTGCCGCGGCTGCTTCATGAAGAGCAGCGCTGGGAGCTTGCGGAGGAAGAGGGTGCGGACCCAGGGCGGCATGGTGTGCGTGGTGGGCGAGCGGTGGTGCACGTTGAGGACGCACACGCTGGTCACGATGGAGAAGGTCACCAGCACCATGGTGAACATGAGGTATTTGCCCACCAGCGGCACGTCCAGCGAGGTGGGCGGCACGATCTTGGAGATGAGCAGCAGGAAGACGGTGAGGGCGAGCAGGACGGAGATGCAGAGCGTCATCTTCTCGCCACAGTCAGAAGGGAGGTAGAAGACGAGGATGGCCAGAGAGGTGATGAGGATGCAGGGGATGATGAGGTTGATGGTGTAGAAGAGCGGCTTGCGCCGGATGATGAAGTCGTAAGTGATGTCCACGTAGGTGGAGTCATCGGGGTTCTCGTTGCGCCGCCCCGGCAGTGCGACGATGTCCCACTCACCGCTGGGTGTGAAGTCGTCCAGGCTGGCCACATCGCTCTTGAGCACCAGGTCAATCTCGGTGCGGTCGTAGGTCCAGGAGCGAAACTTCATGGTGCAGTTCTGCTGGTCGAAGGGGAAGTGCTTCACCTCGATCTTGCATGCGCTCTTGTAGATTGCGGGTGGCAGCCAGAAGATGCTGCCGTCATAGGAGATCACCGCGTTGGAGTAGAAGGAGACCTCGTACATGCCGTCGGCGCTGAGGCGGAGGGGTGCACCGTCAGTGGAGCCCGCTGGGCCCTGCCCCAGCTGCGCAATACCCCGCAAGGCCTGGGGGGCGCGCAGCCCCCCGACACCTACTTGTTGTAGAGCACCACGTCCGGCAGCCAGATGTGCTTGGAGGGCAGACGGACCTTCTTCATGTTGTCGAAGTCCTCGGGCTTCCAGGTGAGGCGGTAATCCTCCCACTCCTGCGGAGAGGCAGGGATGAGGGCGGGCGCCGTGTGGCCCCGGCGCCAGGAGGCAGCGGTGCAGCCGGGGGCTCACCTGAGTCAGCCACACGTTGGTGGTCATGATCTGCTCCCGCTCGTGCTGTGGAGAGAGCAGGAGCCGGTTAGCCGCGGAGGCGGCGCGTGCGGGGCCGGCTGTGTGGACACGGCCTCGGCACGCTTCCCGTGGAAGCAGAGCCCTGGGCAACTCACCACGCTGATGAGCTGGGCCAGCGACACCATCAGCTGCACGGTCACCAGCTCGGAGCCGTTGGTGGCTGGGCGGATCAGCTTGTTGTAGCGGGCCGGGTCCAGCAGGTACTCGACCAGCCGCTCCTCCGTGTCGGTGCCCAGGCTCCCTGGGGCGCCAGGGCAGGATGAGACCCCATGTGCCCCTGGCCCGGGCTCCCCTTGGGGGGGGGGGGCTGCAACCTCCCCAGGCTGCAGCCCTGCACCAGCCCTGTGAGCTCTGCAGGACCTGGGGCAGTGTGAGGGCCATGGGTGCATGCGTGTGCATGTGTGTATACATGCATGTGTGCGCTTGAGTATGCGTGTGTGTGTGTCTGCACATGTGTGTGCATGTGTGCATGTACACGCATGTGTGTGCTTGAGTATGCATGCATGCGTGCATGCATGCAGAGCAGGGCTCTGCTTCCATGTGTGCGTGCATGCATGTACACGTGTGTGCATGTGTGTACATGTGTGTGTGCATGCATGTGCACACAGGTACATGCATGTGCACTCGCGTGTGCACGGGTGTCCCTGCCGGCCCTGCCCTCCCGCAGTCCCAAGGACAGCCCCAGTCCTGGCAGTGCCAAGATCACTGGGAACACCGGGAGCTCCGGCAGCGCTGGGAGCACCGGGAGCGCGGCCGGGCACGGTGGGGCTCGGCCCAGCCCGGCAGGACCGGGGGCAGCGGCGGGGCCGGTCCCTCGGCTGGCGCGGCTGGGGCAGCCACCGGCACCGGCCCGGGGCGAGGGGATCGGACCAGCGGCGGGCAGGTGCTGCGGACCAGCCTGGATGGTGCCTGGGCCAGGCCGGTACCGAGCCGGTACCGGGGGACGCCGGGTGAGTACCGGGCCGGTACGGGGAGCGGGGCCGGTCAGTAGCGGGGGGGAGCCGGGCCGGTACCGGGAGCCTCCCGCCCCCGCAGCGCCGGCGGGTGCCGTGCAACAGGCGCAGCCCCGGGCCCGGCAGCGCCCCCCGCCCCCCCGCGGCGCCGGTGCCGGCGCCGGTGCCGGTGCCCGCCCCCCGGCGGCACTCACGTCTCAGGGCGGCGAGCAGGCAGAGGACGCGGAGCAGCGCCATGGGGGCGGCCCGGTGCCGGTGCCCGTGCCGGTGCCGGTGCCCGGGGCGCTGTCCCCGGTGCTGCCCGCGCTCTCCGCGGTGCTGGAGCCGGCGGCGGCGGCGGCCCGGGCGGGAGGCGGTGCCGGGCGCTGCGCCGGGGCCGCCCCGCTCCGCTCCGCCGCCGTCAGCGCCGCCGTCAGTGCCCCGGCCGCCCCCGCCCCCCCCCCCCGGCCACCGGCACCGGCGGGGCGGGGCAGCGGCAGGAGCGGGGCCGGCGGCAGCCGGGGGGAGCCGGGGCTGCGCGGGGGGTTGGGGGCTCCGGGATGCAGGGGGCTGGGGGCTGCAGAGGGGCTTGGGGGGCTCCGGGGCGGGGTTAGGGGAGCCCGGGGTGCCGGGGGGGGGATGGGGGGGTGCCAGGGCTGCCCAGGGGATTTGGGTCCGGAGGCGCTGGGGGCCCAGGGAACGAGGGCTGCAGAGGGGCCCGGGGGGCGGGGGCGCTGCGGGACAGCCCGGCCGCTCCTGCCGGGGCTCCTCGCCGTGGCGTCCCGGGGCTTCGCCCCCGCGCGGGGTCAATCCGCGGCCGGGCGAAGCGAGGCCGGGAGGGGCTCCGAGGCGGGCAGCGCGGCCGGGGCCGGCGGGGCAAATCCCGGCTGCTTCTGCCCTCGCCGGGGCGGGCGGGGCCCCGAGCTGCCGCAGGGCCCGCGGCCCCCGGGGCAGCTGCCCGGGCCCCCCGCAGGAAGGCCGGCCTGGGAGGCCGGGGGGCACCGGGGACCGTCCCCAGGCGGGCGCGGAGGGCTCCCGCGGGGAAATGTCGGCTCCCCGCGGCCCGCGTGGCGGCAGGACGGGCTCTGCCTCCGCGGCCCGGCCTAGCGGCTCCGCGCCGCCCGCGGCAGCCCTGGCTCCCCGGGCCGCTGCCCGGCGGCGCCTCCTGCCTCGCCGTCGTCCCCGCACAGGGCGCCGTCAGCTCCGCTTTACCGGAGCGCCCAGGGCCGGCGGCACAAGCCGGGTCTCCGGCAGGGCTCGGTCCCCGGGGCCGCGGAGGGCCCCGGCTGTGGGGACCCTCAGGACCCCCAGGCCCCACCCGCGGCGACCCGCAGAGCCCCCAGGCCGAGGCCAGAGGGACCCCCGGGACAGGCCCAACTCCCGGGCCCCGCCGGCCCCGGGCCCTCGGGACCCCCCGGGCCCTGCCGACCCCGCTCCGCTGTGGACCCCCGGGCCCCGCCGGCCCCGGTCCCTCGGGACCCCCCGGGCCCTGCCGGTCCCGCTCCCCTTGGGACCCCCGGGCCCCGCCGGTCCCGGTCCGCTCGGGACCCCCCGGGCCCCGCCGGTCCCGGTCCGCTCGGGACCCCCGGGCCCCGCCGGCCCCGGTCCGCTCGGGACCCCCCGAGTCCTGCCGGCCCCGGTCCCTCGGGACCCCCCCGGGCCCTGCTGGCCCCGCCTGCTCGGGACCCCCAAGGCCCCGCCAGTCCCGCTCCCCCGGGACCCCCCGGTCGCTCGGGACCCCCGGGCTCTGCCCCCCGGCGGCTCCGAGGCCCCCCCGGGCTCTGCCCCCCCCCGTTTCCCCTTCAGGCCCCGCCCCCGCTGTCGAATGGGGGGGGGGGGGGGGGAAGTTCCGGCCTCCCGCCGCCGGAGGCGACCAGGCGCCGGGTCCAGCCCGCCTTCACTTCCGGGGCGCTACAGGATACGTCACTTCCCGCGAGAAACCCACCCCACCCACAATGGCGGCGGCGGCGGCGGCGGGATAAGGGGGAAGGGGGCGGGGCGGGGCGGGGCGGGCGCTTCCGGCGCGGCGCGGCCCCGCCCCCTTCCCCTGGCGACGGGAGGGGTCACTTCCGGAGAGCGGGGCCCGTCCCGGCCGCCATCTTGGGCCGGCTCCGGGGGCTGCGGCGGCGGCGGCGGCGGCGGGGCCCGGAGCCGTTGGCGGCGGAGCGGGTCCCTCCATGGGAAGATGCAGCGGGCGGGGGCGGAGGAGGCGGCGGGGTCGCAGGCGGCGGCGGGGGGGCCCGGGCGGAGCGGGGCCGGGGTGGCGGCGGCCCCCGCCGGGCGGCTCCTGAGGCGGGAGCTGCGGCTGCTCGAGTCCATCTTCCACCGGGGCCACGAGCGGTTCCGCATCAGCAGCGCCTGCCCCGACGAGATCAGCTGCGAGTTCGTGCCGGGAGCCGCCGGGGCCCGCGCCGGCGGCTCGGGCTCCCGGGGGCCGCCGCCGGGGCCCGTCCGCATCCACTGCAACATCACGGTGAGGCCCGGCCCGCTCGGGGCCCCGGGGCCGGGGGGGCGCCCGCGGCGGGCGGTGCCGGGGCGGCGGCGCCGGGCCCGGGGCGCCCCGGGGTCCCCGGCGCCGGGGCTCGGGACGGGGACGGACGGCCCCGATACGCCCTTGGCGCGTCCCCGTTTCCCGTTTAGCCCCTCCGGGAGGGCGGTGCGGGCCGTCCGAGTAGTGGCTGAAGCCGCCCCGCTGCCCTGTGCCCACATCAGGGAAAGCGTCTGATGGCAGAGCAAGACCGGCAGCCGCTACCCTTTAGGCTTCAGCCTCGAGCGCTGGCTGAGGCGTGCACGGAGCCTGGATCGCGGTCGCCTTGTGGCACTGGCTGGGCGGAACAGGTTGCTCCCCAAAACCCCGTTGCCTCCCTAGCTACAGCGAGGGTCTCCGTGCCCCTCGTGCCACGCACAGTTCATGGGGTTTCCTGGGCGGCCTGGACCAGCGCTCCCACCCGGAGGAGGGGCCCCCAGTGCTCCTCTGGGCCGCAGCACTGGTGCCAAGCTCCTCGTTCCATGGAGCAGTGGGGGAATCTCCCCGCGTGAGCATTGGTCATTCTGCATGTTGCCCTGCTGTGTCCTGACAGCATCAGCATCTTCTCCCACTGCTCTGTTTTTCGCAGAGAGGATGGATGCAAAAATGTGTTGAATGCATGGGTGCCACCAGGTCGTGGAGCAGCAGTGGGGTGGCGAGCTGCGGTCCAGAGCAGCCTGCTCACGGATGTGGTGCATGAGTTGGGTCATTGCTCTGTAAACAGGATGTGACTGCAGATATGCTTGATGGGCTGGTGGAGTGGATGCTGTCTTAAATGGAAATGCTTCTAGGATTTCTGAAGTTGGAGGGGAAAGTGACAAGTAGCTGCAGTCCCTGACCAAGGTGAATTCTTAAAGCCTGAGCTTTCCTCTCCTGCAACTCCAGAGGAGATATTCCTGGGTAGATTGTGTTGGATATTTCAAGGCTTGTTATGCTGCTCTGTATCTCAGGAGAGATTATTGCTCCTGGAGTTAATGTTTATAACATTCATGCCCTCTCACCAACCACCCACACATATTCTGTCTCTCTGCCCAGGATCTTTGCGTGTGGCCCAGAATGAGTTGACATTTTTAAAAAACAAACATTTGTTTGGCCTAGTGTGAAACACACAAAGTATGATAGCAAGGATTGCATGTTTCTGGGACTTCTAACTAGTCCTGGGGTGGATTTTGCAGGATCCTGGTTTTGGATCAGTTTGCCAGTGCTGGCATCTCCAGAGTCTTCCGGGATGACCTGTGTGTGTGCAGCCAGCTCAGTGAAGTTAACAGCACGTGTGATGGGATCTGATCTCACAAGGCAGGTTAAAGCTGGTATTGCAGCTTGAGACAAGAAACAGCAGTATCTGGAAAACCCCTAATGCAGAAGTGTACAGCCATGAGATGGGACTGATGTGTTTGGGATTTTCCAGAGGGGTGACTTAGAAGAAAAGTTGACAAAGCTTGTCAGACAGCTTTACTGTGAATAAAAGGCATCGGCTTGGCCCCTCGTGCTGCTTCTGAATAGGTGCTGGATGTGGCCATCAGTGGTAACGCATATGTAATCTCCTCCAACAGCGTTTCTGCTCCAGACCTAGTGACGTGGGAGGCCTGTGT
The DNA here is from genome assembly GCF_028389875.1 of Rhea pennata. NCBI lineage: Eukaryota > Metazoa > Chordata > Aves > Rheiformes > Rheidae > Rhea > Rhea pennata. The sequence continues at coordinate 443,769 of NC_084693.1, forward strand.
GGCAGCCTGAAATGCCCTTGGTGTTCTGTATTAATTACTTTCTCGTTCTCCAGCCCCACATGCCCAGACAGCTGAAGGGATGATCAAAGTGTTATAACCTCCCTTATTGCGTCCAGTTCCCAGGGGCTGGGGGAGAGAAGCAGCACATAGCTGAGATAGATTAGTGTGGTCAGAGCTTTTGTTTGTTTTGCCCTCCGTCCGGGATTAGTCTAGTGGGTGGAGTGCACTTGCTTGGACGTTGTTCTGCTGATGTGTGCAGTTTGAAGGGATCTGTTTGTGGGAGATACAGGGCTGCAGCTCCCTGTCCTGGTTGGATGCCTGCTCTGCTCCCCTCAGTCTGCGTAGGTGGGACTGAGACAGTTAACAGTGGCTGAAACACCACCTTCTCCTTTCCTCTAGGAGTCTTATCCAGCTGTTCCCCCAATATGGTCTGTGGAGTCAGATGATCCAAACCTGGCAGCTATCCTGGAGAGGCTGGTGGAAGTCAAGAAAGGAAATACGCTGGTGAGGGGGCACTGTATGGGGAAAGGGGAGGGGTGAATAGAGGCTGTTTCTTGAAAGCAAAATTCCTGCTGTGTTTAGGGAACTGCCCGAGGTGGGAGGGTACTTCTGCTGTCGTAAAGGGGCTTGGAAATTTGGAATGAGCAACTCTGACTTGAGTTTACACATGCTCTTACTTGATGCTGGACACGATTTTCCCTTGTGCGCTCACTGGTGCGGGAAGTGGTGCTGTGCAGAAAGGAATGTCTTTTAGGCCTTCACTGAGAGCCTTACTTGTTTGTGGAGGAGAGTGATTACAGTTCTGAGGACAGCTGAAGCTTAGCTTCATATGTGGGATCTCTGTGTTCCTGTGACACTTACCTACTCTCTGAACAGCTTTTGCAGCACCTGAAGCGAATAATCTCAGACCTGTGCAAACTCTACAACCTTCCCCAACATCCAGATGTTGAAATGCTGGACCAGCCTCTGCCGGCAGAACAGGTGAGTAACGTTGGATGAGATTTCCCAAGTTTGCAAAATGAATTCTCAGGTTTTTGCTTTGAAGGCTGAAGCTTCCTAACCGTGTCACCACACATGATGGCACATACAGCATATGAACTAGCAGTGTTCTCACCCTGGTGTGCTATATGTGCCATCTTGTGTGGTGATGTGCCCCTTTCGCTGCATCTAGTGTTGTGCTGAACCTTGGCCAGTATTGCTGGGTTTTCTTCCCATTGAACTTGAGCAATGAGGCATTTATTTTGTCTCCTTGGTAATGACAGCCAGGTCTGTTGTACCCAGCACTGTTGTTTGTGGCCAGCTTGGTGGTCTGTTTTTTGTCTCTCTGGACCTGCGCACGCTAGTTTCTCAGATGTTGCTTCTTTGACTTATCCTGACTACATCTCTGACCTTATTGCTACATTAGTTCTCCTAGTGTAGTTGCCTGTAAAGGGTTTTGGTTTCACCCTGCTTTTAGCTTGATTCTCCCTGTAAATCCCTTTTTAACCTTTCCTCAGAAGCACGTTGGAAGGCAGCAGAGAAATCTAGGGCCCCTCTGCAGTCAGTGGGACACAGGACTGCCAAGTCCTTGGAGCTGCTACTGGTCTATCTAACAGCAGTTTGCAACAAAAGAAAGATGTTACTAGGCACATGCTGCAAGAACCTGGTTGCTCAGCTGACATATGCTCCAGGAGCTCTGCCACAGGAAGCTAATGATGCAATCTGTCTCTATCCTTTTGTCCTCTTAGAGCACACAGGAAGAAGTGTCCTCTGAAGAGGAAGATGAAGAGATGCCAGAGGTAAGAGCCTCTTCACTGTATGAGGAAGTACATTGGACAGCTGAGCACAGGGACTCATAGTCTGTTGCTATGAAATGTCTCATAAAAGGTGCTAAGACACAGAGATCCTATTCGGAAGTAGCTTTTGAAGTCTAAATTTTTGAAGACCCCATTTGGGTCAAAAGCTTGATTGTTTTCATCATTTTTCCTACTGGGGCCGCAGGTGGCAATTGGCCTTGGACACAGGTCAGAGTGATACAAAGCAAAATGCACAGGACTAGCAGTAAGAAGCATTGCCATAGCCTTTGAAGATGTATAAAATGAGCTAAGAGTGGACCTCCTCAGCTAGTTTCTCTCTCAGTTTGTGCTGCTGTTCTCTGGAGTCTGAATTTTACTTGTGAGCGATTTGATTTCCTGCGTGTGCAGAGCTGAGTTGCCATTGCTGGCAGGGAAATCACACTGTGAAAATTTGACTTCTGCAGAGAGGATTAGGCAGGATTGCTCAGTGTGCAAGCAAGATAATTGGCAGGAAAGGTAGAGGCAGCCATACTTCACTGTAGGCTGAGAATATCATGCTGTAAAACCCACAGGCTTTGGTTGTTTGGTTTGTGGTTTAGCGATCTCTAGAAGTGGGTGGAATAATCTTGAATCTCCATGGTGATATTTTGCGATGCACTTCTCCTTGGGCGTGTGAGGCATATGCACCTAGTTAGAAGCACGACAGAACTTGGGGCAGGTCACTTAGCAGCGCACACACAGCAGTTGGGTTTTCAACAAAGTTAATAGCTTGTTAAATCAAGGCCAGTCTTTGCAAGGATCCTCAAAGAAAATGTGGAAGCTTGAACTGATACCACAGATAACCCTGTGTATCTACAAACTTGCTGTTTCATGGCAAATCTGTGATGTGCAAGTCCTCACGTTCCTGTGGGCTGGAAAACAGATCCTTGGGAACAGAGTGGCTACAAGTGATAAGCTGCATATGAGAGAGCAGTATTCCCTCTCATGCCTTCTCCTCATGCCTTGCATTGTTGTACAGCTGACAGAATAGTTTAAAGCAAAGGTTTCTTGTTGTGCAGCTGGATTTGTTGTGCAGTGTCTGAAGAGCAGAACAGCCAAACCCTGCCCTGGTGAGGAGATGCATTATGCAGGTTAATCCACTCGAGGGATTTTCTAGCGGGATCTATTTTCCTGTGCGAAGGTCTAAAAATGTCAAAGCACTTCCCAAAATGCTCATCCAGAATAGCAACAACAAGCCTGGAGAGGTTAAAGTAAACACTTGCTCGGAGGATTTAATACTAGCGTTGGAGCTGTGCGTATCTGTAGCTGTTTGCAGGCAGTTTCCACGTAGCTCAGCCCTGTATGTTGACATGCAGCCTTCCACAGTGACAGTGGGCACTGTGCTGCAGAAAAGATGTCTGCAGTGGCCACTGTATTGCAGTAACTGTTATTTTTGCTGGTTATTAACATCAGCTGTCTTGCATGTGCCAGCCTGATCGATGTTATTGTGGAAGGGATGAGGAGCTGAGCCTCTGACCATGTTAGGGAGAACTTAAGCAGCTTGCTGTGTGGATGGAGAGCTGAAGTGATCTAAGAAGAGCCTGCAGACACACAGTGAAATGTGACATCTCTTTCAGGGAAAACGTCCTGAGCCACTGAATTTTGTGTATGAAAGAATCTCTTCTTTCTGTGCTGGTGACCTGTGTTCTTGTTGAGTATTTGTTCAAAAGGGGGGAATAATACAGCTCAACAATACTGCATCAAGTATCTGTGCTTTGTTGCAGCCCTCCAAAAATGAAGCACAGGGCTGCTTAAGCCATGTGCAGTGTTGAGATGCCCTGCCCCACAGTTGCATGAGGCTCATTGAGGAGTGTATGTAAGATTAATGACTAGTCATAAATAGACGTGAGACTTGGCAGTGAAGAATCCAGTGAAGAAAGAGCTTATATGAGCCCAGTTTAAATCTGGAAAGGGAAATGTGCCTCTTTGCCTGCTGGGTTTGGCACAGGGGGGCTGCAGGGGTCCCATACCTGAAACTTGCTTATAGGACAGAATCTTTCTCGAGCATGCCCAGACAACCTCTCTGTGCTGAAGTCTTGTGTATTCTTTTCCATCCCAATGTTTTTGTCTAGAAGCAAGCCTTGGGATTTCTTTGGGAGGAAAGTTAGCACTAGGAGTGCTACTTGGTTGAGAGACAATTTGGTCCCTACAGTTGCTCAGAGCAGGGAGGATCTTATACCAGCAGATGGGTCTCACACTGAGAGCGGATGTCATACTAGTTCTCTTCTCCCCTTCCCAGGACACTGAGGACTTGGACCACTATGAAATGAAAGAGGAAGAGCCAGCAGATGGAAAAAAGACAGAGGATGAAGGCATTGGGAAGGAAAATCTCGCCATTTTAGAGAAAATAAAAAAGAACCAGAGGCAAGATTACTTAAATGTACGTGTCACCTGGAGGGCCGGAGGGTTGGGGAAGCAGAGGGACCCAAGGGAGTGATGGAGACACCTGCTAGCCCTATATCAAAGGGGCAGTCTCCAGCCAAAGGTACAGCGAAGGCCATCAGGGGCTGGCGTGGCTAATACAGAGAAGGCCGTTAACTGCCCCTATGGCTCATGGAAGTAAGTGCTGGATTCGGGTGAGCCTTGTGCCCCTGAAATATTGGTGCTATGCAGGGCAGTATTCCTGCACCAAGATCTTGATTTCTTCCCTGCTCTCAGGAGCTGGGTTTTGCCTTGGAGATGCCTGGTGTGTTGTGCTTATACTCCTGCTCTGAGACTTTTAGCCAGCCTGTTAGTTCAGAGGACATGGAGGAATCTCTGCTGCAGCTGCACTGCCTGGGGTAGCTTATTTGTTTGGAACAAGGGGACTTGCTGGAGGGTGAAAGGGGAAAACAGAGAAATGGGGGACACAGTAAGGTCTGCTCTGGAGGCCAGGTATTCCGGGACAGGACTTCTAGCTCAGGCTTTAGCCTCACATAGCAATGGCCACCGCGTGGGCAGTGTAACAATGCAATTCTCCCTCCTCCCAAATTCTTCTTAGGGTGCAGTGTCTGGGTCTGTGCAGGCCACTGACCGGCTAATGAAGGAGCTCAGGGATATTTACCGATCACCAAGTTTCAAAGGCGGTAAGTACTTCAAGGATCTTGTGGGAGGGGGCTGATGACCATGCTGTTCTTGCAGGGGTTTTCCTTGTCATGCCGGGTGGTACCTAATGGGCCCCAGAGCTGAATTGTTCTGTTTTGCTTAGCTGTATCATGAGGGAGAAGATCTTAGGCCTTAAGTTGTTGTGGCTCATTCAAGAGTGAGCAAAACTGCCCTGCCTTCTCCATTCCCTGTCAGTACCGGATGGAAGCAAGGAGCATGCTGTGAGCAGGAGGATTTCTAAGACAGAAACTACTTTTTCTGATGCATTTGTCTGTTGCACATGCCATTCTGCTGTATGTATTGGCCTTAGTTGGTAATGTTGCTCCTATTCCTTTTCTGAGCGCTAGGATTCAAGGAGGAGCAGTCAAAATTGCTGCCATCAGGATGGCAGCAGATAAGACCTCCTTTTTTGGGCTGGGCCTATGCCAGTTTGTGCTACAAAGCTAGGAGAATTTGAAATCTGGATGATAGTGCAGACCCCTGGTTGGATTGCTGTTCAGACTCCCCTGTGCTAACGTACCTCTTCTCTGCTTTGCAGGATACTATGCAGTTGAACTAGTGAATGACAGCCTGTACGATTGGAACGTCAAACTCTTGAAGTAGGTGGCACAGCTTTGGAACATGCAACTGTTGTGGATCTTGGTGGTGGGACCAAAACATCCCTGTGAGCAAGGGGGGAAGTGACCAGGGCAGGGGAGCATCTGGCAGAGCTTAGCTTAGCTTTTCTAAGTCTCATGGAGAGCCTGCTTGCTGTCTCCACATCAGAAAGGAGATGATATTTCCAGAGAAATTAGATAATCTTAGGGCTCTGCAAGTCTGTCTGCTGTTCCTAGAGACCTGGAAGAGGTGCATCAGACAAAACCCCGAGATTTCACACCCTCCAGAAACAAGTACTGTCTCTTCCTTGGGCCAGACAGTCTTTATTTTTAAGCTGGCAGCATGCAAAGGGTGTGATGGTCTTCTCTGCAAACCAGGAGCTGACAGCGCATGCTGTCACTGCCCTCTGGGTGTGAACCTGAGGGCCCACGTGCCAGCCAGGTTGTGCAGGTACAGTAGCTCTGGGGCTCATTGGCAGTGTGTGGCTGACTTCATGTGCACAACCTTGTCTCTGACCCTCTGGGGTTTTCCTTTGACAGGGTTGACGAGGATAGCGCTTTGCACAATGATCTCCAGATCCTCAAAGAGAAAGAAGGAACAGATTTCATCCTCCTAAACTTCTCCTTTAAAGTAAGGTTTTCTGTACCTCCCCCTCTTCGAGACTTGCCTGCTTCAGTGAGTCATAAGAGAAGACATTTCTTAATTGCTTTGCTTCCCTTATCTTCTTCCAGGATAACTTTCCTTTTGACCCACCGTTTGTAAGGGTTGTGTCCCCTGTGCTCTCAGGGGGGTAAGTAACTGCTTGCCCGTCTCTGCTCGTCAGGGTCTCTTGCACTGCCTCTTGGTGCAGTTTCAGTATGGCATATTATATCTGCTATAAAGGAGTGACAGTTCCTGAGGTTTGTCTATTGAGGAGTGCTGCGTAGTCCTGTAGTCCTGATAATATGGGTCTGCAATAGCCTGTGAAGTGACTGGCCCATCCCAGTGGAGACAGTGACCCATCTTCCTTGCAATAGTACCTGTTCTGATTGCTGCAGGCAGTGGTGCTTGTGGGAAGGGAATAGGGGTCCAAAGCGTAACCCTGTCGTAGAGATGTGATTGTAGAAGTATTGAAAAATGAAAGTTGCAGAAATCCATGCAGTTGGGCGCTCTCAAGCAGTATAGGCAGGAGTTGTTGGGGGGGGAGGGTTGTTTGTTTATTTTACTGAGATCTCCTCTGGGACTGTGAGGAGATTGCTTATCTGTGGAGCAGAAGATGGGTGAGTCCGTGTCCCTCTAACATAACTTCGCCTGTTCCCTTCCCCAAGGTATGTTCTGGGTGGCGGTGCCATCTGCATGGAGCTGCTTACAAAGCAGGTGGGTATTGAGAGCTGCCCTGTGAAGACGTAGGGCTCCTAAGCTGCCGGTGTGGTCTGGATAGCAGCTGCTGTCTGCTGTGTTTCGTATTCCTGCTGTTCCTGCTGTTTGGGGCCTGCCGGCGGCGGTACCCTGCCCCCGCTGCTGCTTGCATCTCCTCCCCGCAGCTGTAACCCGGCATGGCTCTGTGATGCCTGTGCAGTGCTTGGAACAGCCCTTTCTTTGCTGTTGACGAACGCAGCCCGGGGTAGCGGTTCGCTCTGGCCTCACTGTGTTGACCTCTGTCCTGCAGGGCTGGAGCAGTGCGTACTCCATCGAGTCCGTGATAATGCAGATCAGCGCCACCCTGGTGAAAGGGAAAGCGAGAGTGCAATTTGGAGCCAATAAGGTAGGACCTGGTCTGGGGCAGCTGAGGCAGGGTCTCATCCCTCAGGGCAAGCACAAGCTGCTTTGTGGATCTAAGACAAGGCAAAGCTCTTGGGTGTTTGGGGTTGTGAGAGCCTGACACAAAGATTGTTTCTGAAGTCATGACTGTGCTGTAGTCTAAGGAATTTTTCTTGAGAAGGGCAGGCATCTGGGAACTGCATTTTTGTACCATGTAAGCAAGCTTAGGAAGCAGTTAGTAGAATGGATATGGATGGAGAAACCTACCAGCTCTTTGGCAGCGTACTTTGTGTAGGGAAGGTGTGTGAAATGTCTTGCTTGTTATGTCAGGTTCTAGCTGGACTGACTGTCAACCTGGCTTCCCTTGCAGAATCAGTACAGCCTGACAAGAGCACAGCAGTCCTACAAGTCCCTGGTTCAGATCCATGAGAAAAATGGTAAGGCCTGGGGAGAGGGGACGTCTGTATGTGGTGACCTTTCTTCCTGCTAGTCTGGGACTCCTCTAGAAGAAGCATCCAGACAAGCTACTTGAGTTTTTTCTGCCCTATCTGGAGCAAGATCACACAGAAAATGTTGTTACAGAATCCCTCTGCAGCACCCTGGCCCTGGTGATTGGTGCTCGGGTCCCTCTGGTATAACTGGAGATACTATGTCAGTATTCAGACAATATCAAGAAGTAATGTGGAGAGAGAGGCCCAGTAATCTGGGAGGCCCTCTTGGAGAGGTGGAGACTTTGTACCAGGCCCCTTGGAAGTGGAACACAGCATGTTTGTGCTGCCAGTTTCTGCAGCTTTTCTAGCTGTGTGTTTTTAGGTGCAGCACTTGCATACATGTGCAGCTTTGTCTCTCATGGATCTCCGTTCTTGTTTCAGGCTGGTACACACCGCCCAAGGAAGATGGCTAGCACTGATACTTGGATACTGCAGGACCAATTTGATTATCTTCTGAATGCTGTACTTGGATCTTAAGATGCCTCTTTGGCTTTCTCCCAGGATGTAATAGCTCTGCCTGTTGCAGGACAATAATGGCTGTTATAAACTCTAAAGAAACTGTTTAAGCAGTTGGACTGACCTAAAACACTTGCTGGACCCTTGCTAGCAGGCATTCTTATTAAAACAAACTTTTGAGCCTCTTGTATCGCTGGAAACTTTTGACTCTACTCCAGTCTAGAGCATCCTCCTTACCTATGCTATGGATTTAATTTATTTTCTTATTTCATGTACACTGCTTTTTTTTGTTACAGTGTATGATGGATGTGTATGGAAAATGTATCTTTGGAGAAAAATTACAGTTTGTTAATTTGAAGATGCTGGTCTGACTAATTTTTTCCAAGCTGCTGTCGGGTGCAATTCTACCCTCTGCTGGCAGCAGCATGGAGCAAACCAGTTTGCAGTGGCTTTGCCATGCTACATCTTCAACACTGCATCGGGCTGGTTCAGTTGCGAGGCAGTAAACGGAGTGGAGGGCCTGTGAAGGGGCTGTGTTGGCGGTGGGGGTAAAGGAATAGCCAAAGCCTGCTTGGTGTCAACACTTCTGCGATTTTCATGGACAAGCCAAGTGGGAAAGTCTGGTACAAACTCTCTTGGAAGAAAGAAACCCTTCTTTCCAAGCAACAAAGGAGCAGGGCTTCCAGACTTTTCTCTTTATAAACTGCAGACTTTTACACCTTGGGAAGCAGAGATGGAAAGATCTGTAAGTTACCTGTGCCCTGCTGTGGATGAATGGTTTGTACGTGCATCTAAGGGCTGCCAGCTCTCACCACCAACTGTTCTCTTCAGTGTCCTGTGTTGCTAAGCAGTGAGATAGAGATGAGCAGAGGCTCGATTGTGATAAACCTGGAGCAAGCTGCAGCAGTTTTTGCCTGTCTCACCCTGCTAAATGCGTGGGGTGGGAAAGGCGGGTGAGCAAGCTGAATATGATAGAAGACAAGCCTGTATTTATGCCTCTGCACTGTGGTGCTGGTGAGTTGAGCATGGCAACTGGTTAATTACGATACCAAGCAGTGTCCTGTAGCTCTTGACTCCATTTCATTAAAGTGGGATCTCCTTCGCTGGCACAACCCTGTGCACTCAGCTATGCGAGATCAGCCCTTGGCTCAGTACCTGCAGTGCCGTACTATAAACGACAGCTACTGAATGAAGGTGGGCACCAGGCTCGGGCCGGGAGCACTGCGTGTAAACCGCAGCTCCGTGCTGCGCAGAGGCCGGTCTTGCTCAGAAGGGCTTAGTGCCTGTGCTGCCTCTTACTGTCTTCTGGGAGCTTCCTGACCTGCAATATCAGACTGGAGCAAGTGGCACCAGTTCTGTAGATTTTATTTATTATTTCCTCATGAATCTTGTGCTATCTTTCCGAGCCTGCTGTTCCCGCTCTGCTCAGCGATACAGGGCTAAGCTGCAGCAGTTAATGGAAAGCCTTTGTACAGAGGGCTCCAGTCATGCCCTACTGCTCAGGTCCTGTTCCTTGCTTGCATCTCACCAACCCTGTATTTAGGTTGCTGGAAAGAGATTTTGGTTCCATGGTTGCTCTAACTTTTGGTGTAAAGTCCTAGGCTGTAGGGCATAGCTGACTCACTCAGTGTCAAATCCAGCTATCAGTATTAATTCATTGTATTTAAATAAAAGTTATTAGAAAATCAAAGGGACTCAGAAGAAGTCCATTATCTTATCCAGCAGCTGTTCTGCTCATTACGCTTTGCCCTGCTTCAAGCCTTGGAATAAAAACAAGCTATATGCGAGGGGATTACTGATAGCTTTTCAGTGCTTGCTTCAGGGGAGGCTTCTGCCTCTAAGACCATTTCAGGGTCTTGCTGAAGGACTGGGGAAGTCAGGGCTGCTCCTGGGTTTGTCATACACATAAGGGAGCAGCTTTCCTGTGCCCCGGACCAGAGCGAGCCGGGGGCTGCCGTGTGGGGCTCCAGCTCCTGGCCCTGTGCCGGGCTGGTGGAGGCGGAGGTGTCCTCGCCCTCTCCTGGCTCCCTTCGCGCCCTCTGTCAGAAGCACCAGCTGTGCAGGGGTGTTAAGTCTGTTTGATGAAGGCTGGATGAACCCACTGCCCAGCTTTGCGGCATTGCTGTCCCTCTAGGTCCAGGCTATTTGCTCACATGGGGGATGTCTGAGCTGAACCTTCCTTACTGCTCTGGCACTTAGGGTTTATTTTCCTTCTCAAATTGGTCTGGGTAGCTTACAGCAGCACTCACTCCCAGGTCCTAGCTACTTTCCCAACAGGCCTGACTGGATTCGGGGGCTTGGGGATGTCTTGTGTTAGGCAGGAGAATGGCACAACAGTACCAGAAGTATTATTTGAATGCAACTTTCCTTGCTTCTGCCGTTTTTCTATTCAGAAGACAGCCGAAGGACACGAGGGCTTCTCAGCAGCCTGCATTCCCATTTAAATTCTGCCCCAGCCTCCCCTCCGAGTAGATCAGTAACTTCAGGGACGGGGCTGGCAGGGCTTTCTGGTTCTGAATAATGCACCCGGGCAAGATTAAACATTAACTGAGGGCTGCAGGTGCTAAGGCCTCCGGCGGGAGATGTTACCCCGAGAGCAGCGGCTCTGTAGACGAGTCTAAATGTTGAACCCCGATGTGGGAGCGTTGCCACCCGACAGCAGCCCCAGCTGCACGGTGTCCCCTCCTGCTCCCCTTCCTTCGGCACACCGCGTTTCCCCGGCCAGAGACGTGCGCGCAGGCCAGCGCTTGTCTCACCCCGGCGCGGGAGTGCGTGTCCCCCCCAGGACCCCCTGCGCCCCACAGGCGGCTCGGGGACATTTCTGCTCCTCGGCTGGGCGGCGAACACGAGGCGGCGAGGCTGGAAGCACGGCAGGAACAGCACGAGCTGGAGTCTGGCACTCGTCCGCCTCACGCTGCTGCGTGTCCCGTCTGTTCTCGCGTACCGAGCGGGAGGATCCACCTCGCTCCAGAGACGGGTTCAGCGCTCGTCACCACCGCGCTGGCTTTGCAGTTGTCTTGTTTTGCCTTCTCGGGAAACGAGCCCTCGGCACCATCTGTTACCTCCGTCGGAAAAGTTCCTACCACCTTCCCCTTCAGGATCTGGCAGAAGATAGGGCTGCAGCAGAGACTTTCTAAAAAAGAAGCTGCTTGGCTTTGGTGCTGAGGAGCACGGGCTGCAGGCAGCTGGTCGCAGCATCCCCAAGGCGGTGCTGAGGGCCGGTGTCCTTGGGGCCACGTCCGCTCAGCCACGGATCTTGGCGATGAGGAGGCTCCCCAAGCCCTCCGCTCCCCCCCCCCCGGCTTGCTCGGTTTTTCTGCTGTTGTGCCCTCCCCCGTGGGGGATTTAAATCTGGTGCGAGGCCAAGGCGAGAACAGGAACCAGTAGCTTTTCCCCTAGTCTAGTTCATAACCTTCCCAGTGGGGCCCCGGAGTTTTACTTGGCCCGGAGCAAGCGGAGCCGCCGTGAGCCGCGATCCCGCCACGCGCGCTGAGCACGAGCTGCTCCGAGGAACAGGCGCTTGAGGCTGGCAGCTCTGCCCAGCCGCAGCACGCGCCGGCAGCGGGCCTAGAGCCGCTGGGGCTGGCGCGGGGCAGCTGCAGATTAAGTGGTTCTTCCTGCTTTAATTTAGCCTTGACCCACCAGCAGTTTGCAGCTGCGGTCAGGCAGTTTCCAAGCAAGAGAGCCGCGAGGCCGGCCCGCCGCGCTCAGCCCGGCTCCCCCGGCCGTCGGGGGGCAAGTTGAGGAAGCAAAGAGCAGCCAGCGCCGTGGGAGCCGCTTCGGGCGCCAGCCTAGGTGCGGCGCCTCGCGACCACAAGTCGCATCCTGTGGAGCAGCGCCGAGGTGGAAATCACCGCCACTTCCTAAGCCACCGCTGCAACTGCGCCGTGGAGGGCCGGGGGCCGCCAGCCGTGCCCCCCCCCCACACTAGTCGTGCCCCCTCCCCGGATGCTTCCAGCGCCTCCTCGGCCTGGAGCCCTGCTCCAGCTTCAGGACCCGTCCTGGCCCCAGCCCCACACTCACCCCACCAAGAGGCAGCGGTTCCTGTGGGCCGGTCCCCGGAGCCTGATCATGTCCCGCCACGAGCCAGCCCAGGCCGGGGGGCTGCTGAGCACCTTTAGCTGCAACCTCCTCTCCCCACCCCCACCCCGGTCGCCATGGGGCAACTGGGTCAGGTACCGGTGTACCCGTCCCCAGCACCACACACACACGGCGCCAGCCGTACAGGAAACACAAATCTGCTCTCTGCAGATTCACAGAACTGGGTCTTGGCCACATGCCACGGCTGCAAGTGGGGTGGCAGAGGCGCCAGCAGCCCCTGCGCCCCGAGCACCTGCAAGCCGGGAGGGGGGCTCAAGTGGAAGACCTCCCCCTTCCCGTGAGCGCTGTGCCCCGTGGGGCGGCCTGGCATGCTGCAGCCAGGCAGGGGCCACAGGGACCCTCAAACTGAACCAGCCCGGCAGGCGGCAAGGCAGAGCCCCCCCCCTCCGGACCCCCCCTCCCCGCCCCGAGCCTCGACGGCAAGGCAGGAAAGCCGCGGTGTCGACGGGCCGGGGGTGGGGGGGCCTCTCGCGGCCGGGGCCGCCCCGTCGGGCCGGGGCGCCGCCCGGGGCCGGGCCGCAGAGACGCCCGCCGGGCCGGTGCCGCTGCGTCCCCGGGGGCCGCACCGCCCCCTCCGGATCTGGGCGGGGAGCGCCGGCCCCGCCGCCCGCCGCGGCCCCGCTCGGCTCCGTGCCGTCCAGCGCCGCCGCCGCCGCCGCATGGGGCCCCCCGGGCCGGCCTGAGCGCCCCGCCGCCCCGCCGCCCCGCAGGAGGGCGCCGCCGAGGAGCCGCGACGGCAGCGGCCGCGGGGCCGGGCCCCCCCGGCCGCCCGCCCCGGGGCAGAGCCCCCGCGGGCCACCCCGCGCCGCCGGAGCCGCCGCTGCCCCGGGCTGGACCCGCCGCAGCCAAGGACTGCTGGGACGCGCCGCCGGGGGCCGGGACTCCGGGCCCCCCCGGGCGAAGGGCCCGCGGAGAGAGCCCGGGCTGACGGCGCTGGGACCCCCGCGCCCGCCCCGAGCCGCCGCCCCACCGGAGCGAAGGCGCTGGGACGCCGCGGCGCCCCGTCCCTGGGGCAAAGGACCCTCGGAGGGCCCCGGCGGGGCGCGCGAGCCCCCGGGGCGAAGGACCGGGGCTGCCCCCTCTGGAGCCGAGGACGCCTGGAGACCCCTCGCCCACCCCACGACGGGGGGGGCCACAGCCGCGGCCCCCCGGGAGAGGCGCCGGCGCGGCGGGCTGGCCCCCGGCCGCCGCGGGCCCTGCTCCCCCTGCTCCTGGGGCCGGGGGGAGCCGGGCGGCCCCGCGGCTGTGCTGGCCCTGAGGCGCCGGGGGCCCGCGGGGGGGCCGCCCTGCCAGCCCCCGCCCCATGGCGGCCAAGTGGTTCAAGGAGTTCCCCTCCAACCTGAAGACGGTGTCGGAGCGGGCCAGGCCGGGCAGCGGTAGCCTGGGCAAGCTGTGCAGCCCGTCCCGCAGGAGCCCCGGCCCCGGCGAGCCGGCCGGGGGGGCCCCGCCAGGCAAGAACCGCAAGAACTCGGCGGCGGAGCTGGGGGGCTGCCGGGGCGCCCCGGGGCCCGGCCGGGACGGCGGCGGCCGCTTGTCACGGGACAACCTGCAGGGACTGCTGCAGGCCGCCGCCGGGAGGATGCGCAAGAACTCGCGGGCGGATGGGGGCCCACCGGAGCCCCCCACCAAGGGCTGCGGCACCTACATCAACCGCCTCATCAAGGTGGAGGCCCACGAGAAGAATGGCAAGGGCCACCCCAGCGCCGGCCCCGCGCCGGCCCCCGACCAGGACAAGGGCAAGAGTGCCAAGGCGGAGACGGTAAGCGGGTGGGGGGGGGGACGGGACGTGCGGTGGCGGGGGGCGATGGCCCTGCGGCGTCCCGCCGCCCCCTCTAGCCGCGGCCAGCACGGCGCCTCGCTAGCCTGGCCACCCCGGCACTGCACCCGGCCGCTTTTCCGAGCACCCTTCATCGGGGAGGGGGGATGCCCATCCCTGCTCCCCGCTCTGAGCTTTTCCTGGGAAGATGGCACCGACTGCGGAGGGAGCGGGGGCTTTGCACGTCCCGGCACCGGGGGAGCCGCCGCGGCCAGGTCGGTGATCCGGTGGCACCGTGCCCCTTCCCTTGCCCCGCACAGGTCATCATCCTGGAGGACTACGCCGACCCCTACGACGCCAAGCGCACCAAGGGGCAGCGGGAGGCCGAGCGCCTGGGCGAGAACGACGGCTACATGGAGCCCTACGACGCCCAGCAGATGATCACAGGTGGGTGGTCATCCCGCCGTCCCCACCGGCCCGCCGTCTCCGCTGCCCCCTCCATCCCACCGCCCAGCCCCCTGTCCCGCCATCCCCATCATCCCATTCCGGTGGCCGCTTCGGCTTGCCGAGCCGGAGCCGCCAGGAGCTTCGCCCTCCCCGGCGCCAGCGGGACGGGGTGGCCGGCGGCGGATCCGCCCGGCGCGGCGCGGGCCTCGGGAGCAGGAAAGCAGCTCTCCCGTTTCCTGCCGCTGCACGGCAGAGATAAGCAGCGGCCGAGCGCGCGGGGGGCTGCTGCCCGGCCGTGCACCGCGGGCACGCGCCGGGGCGGCACGCCACGTCCCGCGGGAGCCAGCGGTGGCTCCGGGGCGCTCGCGGCGTGCTGGGACCGTGCCGCCCGGCGTGCCGGGGCCGTGCCGCCGCCGCGACCCCCCGCTCCACCCGCACAGCTGGGCAGAATAACAGGAAGCGAGTCGGCCGGAAGCTGGAAATAAAGGATTTGCTGCTGATGGTTTTTTTCCGTGCGGGGCGCCCAGGGGCTGTTTGTGCAAGCAGGGAGCCGGGTGCCGGGGGCGGCTCGGGGTGGGCGGCCGTGCTCGGCACCCCGGCGTGTGCAAACCCCACCACCCCGCAGAAATCCGCCGCCGCGGCTCCAAGGACCCGCTGGTCAAGGCGATCCTGCTGCTGGAGGGCCCCGGCGAGGCCGGCGAGGCCGGTGGCAAGCCGGAGCCGGCGGCCAGGCGCCCGGCGCCGGGGAAGGGCCCGCAGCTCTACGACACCCCCTACGAGCCCGGCGAGGGGCCCAAGGCGGCGGCGGCGGTGCGGGCGGCCGAGGGGCGGCTGCCAGCGGACGACGAGCGCCCGGCGGCCGAGTACGAGCAGCCCTGGGAGTGGAAGAAGGAGCAGATCGTCAAGGCACTGTCGGGTGAGCGCCGGGGCTGGTGGCGGGGGCAGCGGGGCGGCCGCGGGGCGCTGACGCCGCCTCCCCCCCCCCCAGCCCAGTTCGAGGGCTCGGAGCGGCCCAGGGAGGAGGTGCCGGCGCCGCGGCAGCATCTCCGCCAGAAGAGCTGGACCCCCAGGATGCTGAAGCCGGCGGCGGCGGAGCCCAGCGAGGGCGAGCGGGTGGATCCGGCCGTGGCGCTGGAGAAGCAGCCGTGAGTGGTGGGCGCAGGGGGTCGGGGCGCCCCGAGCCGCGGCCGGGCCGGCAGCGCCCCACCGCCGCTCAGCACCGCCCCGGCTCCCCCTCAGCTGGTACCACGGGGCCATCACCCGCGCCGAGGCCGAGAGCCGGCTGCAGCCGTGCAAGGAGGCCGGATACCTGGTGCGGACCAGCGAGACCGGCAGCGGCAAGTACTCCATCGCCCTCAAGTGAGTGGCCGGGGCGAGGGGGGGTCCCAGCCCCGGGGGAGGGGGGGGGTCCCGGCCCTGCGGGGTCCATCTGCAACCCGCGCTGGCGTCCCGGGGGGGGGGGGGGGGATCGCGCCCCGGAGCAGGGGGGCCCAGGCGTCCTGGCCCGGGGAGCTGCCCGCGCAGGGGCCGCGGCGCCAGGGCGGCCCCCTCCCCGCCGCGGCATTGTCGGCAGCGCCGGCGGCGTTTCCTTCCTGAGGAAGCGGAGCCCCTGGAGCCGAAACAATCGGAGCGGGGAAAGGGAACAAATAGAGGGTGGATCGGGCAGCGGGGCGGCCCCGGGGCCGGACCGGCGCCCGGCCCCGCTGACGCCCGCCGCCGCCGCAGGACCAGCCAGGGCTGCGTCCACATCATCGTGGCCCAGACCAAGGACAACAAGTACATGCTGAGCCAGACCAGCGGCGTCTTCGCCAGCATCCCCGAGGTTGTGCACTACTACTCCACCGAGAAGCTGCCCTTCAAGGGCGCCGAGCACATGGCCCTGCTCTACCCCGTGCACTGCAAGCTGCACTAGCGCCCGTGCGGCCGGCGAGCCGCGGGCCCCCGCGGGGCTGGACTCCGGCAGGGCCGTGCCGCCGGCACGCAGCCCGCCTGCCCCGCGGCGCGGCCGGCTCCAGCCCCTCAGTGGGGCCGTGTAACTGAGTAATAAAATAAAGGTGTTGACTGAAAGGACGCGGGCTGGGGGCCGTGCTGGGATCGGTGCTGCCCTGGGGGGGGACCAAGGCAGGCCCCCGTGGCGAGGGTGCTGCGCGGCGGTGCAGAAAGGTCTGGAGACCCCCCCACCACCACCACCACCACTGCTCCGGCTGTGGGGGTCAAAGCACAGGGTCCTCCTGTCCCGGGTGGCTGCAGCGCAGGGTGCTGGGCCATGCACCAAGCACCCTGGGCCATGCACTGAGCACCCTGCATTGGGCACCCTGCATTGAGCAGCGTGTGCTCGTGGCCGGCTCAGGACATCGTGGTCGTCAGGTCCCTGCCACCTTGTGGCTAGAGCTGCACGTCACCAGCTGGACAAGGCCATTTTTGGAGAGGAAAAACAAGCAGCGCGGCCGACGCAGGCCCCGGGGAAGCCGGGCGGTACGGGGGTGTGGGGCTTTGCATGCACGGAGCGGGCAGGGTGCCGCCGGCCGCGCTGGCGCCATGGATCCCCGTATGCTTGCTGCAGCCTCCCCGCCCCCCCGGCAAGCCCCCAGCCACCCCTCGCTTTGGCGCACAGGAGGGCGAGAGCAGAACCCCCCACGGGGCAGCAGTATGGGGGGGGCAGGCAGCTTTGGGACCAGCCCTGGGGCTACCCGGCCCCGCGGCACCTCGTGCCGTTCGGGAGGACGGAAGCGGGCGACTCGGCCCCGGCCTCGTGCTGGCCCCCCGCACACATCTGCATCCTGCTGCGCTTTTTATAGCGCGGGGCCGGCCCCGGGGGAAGCGCGGCGTCCCCAGGGAGCCCGGGCGCCCGCTCCCCTGGCCCTGCGGTTTCCTGCAGCTGCAGCTCCCTGGGGCGTTGCACAACGTGGCACGGTCGGGGCCGCCGGGAACCGAGCCCCCAGCCCCGCTCCCGCGGCGCCCGGCCGGCCCGCCTGCCCCAAGCGACGGGCA
Organism: Rhea pennata; assembly: GCF_028389875.1. NCBI lineage: Eukaryota > Metazoa > Chordata > Aves > Rheiformes > Rheidae > Rhea > Rhea pennata. The sequence goes on from NC_084693.1 coordinate 461,246, forward strand.
CCTCGACGCTCCCTTAAAAATAAAAGGCTTTTATTTAGGAGACGCGGTTTGTCACGTTTCCCCAACACGTGCTGTAAAAATAAACTCTCTGCGCCACGGCGGGATGCGGTCGATCCAGCCAGGCCCTCCCGTCGCTGCCCGCCGGCGGCCCCGCGCGGGACCGGGGCCGGGGCTCAGCCCTTCCCGCGGGGGCCGCCAGCCCAGCCCCGTTCCCACGCTCCCGGCAGGGGCGGCTGCAGCCCGCGCTGGCACGCGGAGCCCCGGCCCCGAGCTGCCTCCTCCCTGCTGGGGCTCCCTGCGGCCCCTCTCCGCAGGGACCCCGGGGCTGCTCCCAGCGAGCATCCAGCCCGGCTACTTGCCGGAGAAGAAATAGTCCAGGTTGGTGACGTGGAAGGGCGCTGGGGCCGGGGGGCTGGCGGGCGGCAGCAGCGGGGTCTCGCTCAGCGGGGAGCTGGGGCTGGGGGGGGCCAGGGGCAGCAGCGCGTGCTGCCCTGCGCCAGCCGGCTTGGCCCCCCGCCGCCCACCTGCCCCCCACCGCCGCCGGTACCTGCAGGATGGAGGGGACGGCAGCCCTGCGTCAGAGAGGGGCCAGGACAGCTGAGCCCCCCCGGTGCCCCAAGCCCCCCGCCCTGGCCACTCACCTCGCCACGATGCCGACGAAGAGGGCGATCCCCAAGAGCAGGCTCCCGCCGGCCACCAGGAAGGTGAAGGGGGCCGCCCCGGCGCGGCCGCCGGCCCCCGGGAGCTCCCCTGCGGCATAGGGACCCCGGGCCATCAGCGGGGCCCGGCCCGGCCCCCCCGCGGGCGACCCCCCCCCCCCAGACCCACAGCTCACCGCTGGCGGCCTCCTCGGCCGGTTCTGCCCCAAAGAGCTCGGGGGGCAGTGTGGCCCCATAGCCATAGGCGCCATCATCCCCCTCCGGGAACTGTGGGAGAGAGTGGTGGTGGGAGGGGGCGGCCCCACGGCCCCCACGCAGGCGCTGCCTCCCACGCCCCCGTCCTACCTGCGAGCTGAAGGGCGCCAGCTCCGAGGTGAGGTCTCGGGGATCTGCGTTGAGGGAGCGTCTGTGAGGCCCCAGCACGGCCGCGGCCCCGGGGGGCCGAGCCCAGCCCCCCTCCAGACCCCCCCCCCGGTACCTGTCCAAGGGGTGCCCACCGCCTCCTGGCTCCACTCGCTCCAGGCGCCGTGGCCGAACTCCTCCTGCGCCCGCACCTGCACCACGTGCCGGGTGCCCCGCCAGGCGTCCGCGATGTCCAGCCACGTCTGCGTCACCTGGTCCACCTGCGGGGCACGGGGGGCAGCGGGAGCCGCCGGCGACAGGGCCCCCCCCCCGCGGGGCGGCCGTCGCCCCCGCGCCGCGCCGGCGCCGCGCTCACCTCCGTGAAGGTCCGGGCGGGCTCGGGGCGGTAGCGCACCTGGAAGCGGAGCCAGTAGAAGCGGGGGTCCCAGGAGGACGGGTAAGCCCAGGAGACGCGCAGGCGCTGGGGCCAGCGCTCCAGCGCCTGCACCGTCACGTTGAGCGGCGGGTCCGGCTTCACTGCGGGCGAGCGGAGAGGCAGCGGTGGTGCCGGGGGCCCCGCGGCGCCCGGGGCGGCCCCGGCGCGGGCGGCACTTACGGACGCCGCTGAGCGTGATGATCTTGTCCTCGCCGGCCGCGCTGCCGGCGCCGTTGCGGACGCAGGTGGACACCACGAGGGGCTGGTTGTCGTCCGTGCCGGGCGGCACCTTCAGCCGGCAAACGAACTTCTGCGCCTTGGAGAAATAGCGGCACTGCTGCTCCGTGGCGTTCTCCGCCGCGAACCTGCGGGGTCACGGCTCAGCCGGGGCTGGGGCCGGGGCGCGTGCGCGCCCGAGCGGCCGCCCCGCCGTGCGCCCGGCGGAGCCCCCGGCCCGCGCTCACCGCCGCTTCGCCCACAGCGTCGCCCGCGTGCCGGGGGCCGGCTTCGCCCGCAGCGGCCACTCGCACAGCACGTCCCGGTCGTGGCTGCGCCGGTAGCAGGAGACGCGGGGCGCCTCGGGGGGCTCTGCAAGGCAGGGAGGTGCTGGGAGGGCGCGGGGGGGCCGGGGGGCCGCCGGCCGAGGCGGCGCTCTGCAGAAGCCCCCCGCCCGGCCCGGACCCACCTTGGACGAGCAGGCGCAGGGTGCGCAGCGGGCGGCCGCCCGCGCGGCAGCTGTAGCGGCCCGCGTCGTCCCGCTGCAGCCCGCGCAGCGGCAGCGCGTCCCCCAGCGCCTGCCGCCGGCCCCGGCGCGTCTCCAGCTCCCAGGACACGGGGTCGGTGTCATTCGCCAGCCCCGCAGCCCGGCAGCTCAGCGTGACGTTGGCTCCCGGGCGCCCCAGCACCGTGTCCGGCGGGAGGCCTGCGCCGTGGCGGGACGGGGGCGTCAGGGGCAGGCTGCACGCGTCCCCCCCAGATCCGGCCCCCGGGAGACGCTCCGGCCCATCTGCTCCCGCGCGGTCGCCGGGAGACCTGCCGCTGAGGGGCTGCTCCGAGTCAATATTTGCAGGAGGTGCCAAGCCTGAGCGAGCGTCGGCTGCAGCCGAGCTCCCAGCACGGAGAAGCTGCTGCTGGGCGGCGCGCGGGAGCCGGGCTCGCGCCCCAGGGCCTCGCAAAGGGTTAAGCGCCAAGGCCGGCGCTGGGGGCCAGGCCGGGGGGGGGGGGCTGGCAGGACAGGACGGGACAGGACAGGACGGGACAGGACAGGACGCTCCGGCAGCTCGCCCCTTCCTGGGATCGCTGCAAAGGTCAACAGCCAGGCGGGACCTGCAGCTCTGCTCTGGCTGCCAGGAATAGCCGGGCGCCCGCGAGGGCTCTCGGGGACCTGCTAATCCCGGTCGCGTCAGCACCGCGGCGGGGAGGCTGGCGGTGCCCGTGCTGCGCCCCGGCCCCCGGCAGCCCCCTCGGGCCGGTGGCGTCTCCCTGCCGGAGCGGCCCTGGGGCGCCCGGGCTGCGGAGCCGACGGGGAGGCCCGGAGGGGGCCGGGCGCCCGGGGCAGGTCCGGACCAGGCTCGGACCCGCGGTCACCCCGGCCGAGACCACCCCCCCGCCCCCCGTTCCCGCCCCTCGGCAAGGCGAGAGAGAGCCCAGGCGTCCGGGCCTGCCCCCCACCTTCCTCGGAGGCCGCTACTGGCACCGGGAGGGGGACGGAGACCGGGACCGGGGGGGTCCGACGGCACTCGCGGCCCCACAGAAGAACCAGGGCTTCCGAGGGGGAACGGGGCTCGGCACCGACGCGGTTGGACACGGCGCCCCTCGGCCCCCACCTGCTCCGAGCGGACCCCGGGGACCCCCCGGCTCCCGGCCCCGGCCCCCCCGGCGCTGCTCCCGGCCCCGGGGCCGCCGCACGTGTCCCCGCCGCGCCCCCCCCCCGCGCGGCCCGCACTCACCCGTGGGGGCGCAGGGCCGCCGGGGCGGCGCGGCGGCGAGGAGCAGCGCCGGGAGCAGCGCCGGGAGCAGCGCCGGGAGCGGCGGCCCCGGCGGCCGAGCCATGCGGCCGGGGCGAGCCGCGGCCGAGCCCCGCGCAGGAAAACATTTGCGGAACCGCCCGGCGCGGCCGGTGCCCGCGGTTGTGAAAGCGGCGGGGCGGGACCGCGGCGGCGGCACGTGCGCCCGCGCCCCCCCGCGGCTGGCCCGGCCCGGCCCGCCGGCGCCCCTCACCGCGCCCTCGGGGCTGCCCGTCCCCCACCCCTGGCGCTACCCCGCCCGGACCCCCGTCTTTGCCCTGGCCGTGCTCCCCCCTCCCCCGCGCCCCCAGGGCTGCCCCAGACCCCTCCTCCCCCCCCCCCCCCCGCCGCACCGCGGGCACCGACGGCGCTGCCCCCTCCCAGACCCCTTTACACCACGCGGTGGTGCTGCCCCACATCCCCCGCTCGCCCCCCCGCCGTGCCCCCGGCCCCGTGGAAACCACCGGCGCAGCCCCAGGGCCGGGAGCAGCTTGCGCCGAGCCGCAGCGCCCGCGGGCGCCGGGGGCCTGAGCCCCACGGCGCGGCCGCGCAGCCCCGACCCGGGGCTCGGCTACCTCCCGCGCCTGGAGAGTCCGCTCGCTCCCTCCTGCATCAGGCTGGGAAAACAGAGACAAGGCAGAAGCTGCTCAGAAAGGCATTTTTTTTATAAAAAGCTGGTTATTTTTCTCTGTATACCCATAAAATGATACAATTCTGCAAGTATAGAAATGTGTAATAAATTATATGCAACCTTCCTTGACCCTTGCTTATCACTGCCTCTCCCCAGCTCCAAATGAACAGGGGAAAAAAAACCAAACGCCCCCCAAAATAGACTCTAGAACACACCAAAGCCAGTCCTGCACTGTTTCCTCTTTGGTATAAAGGCCAGAGCAGCCCCGGGGGCCGGCGCACCCCGGCACTGCCCGCTCGGCTGCCGGCGCCTTCCCAGAAGGACGAAAAGGAACAAACCCAGCCCAGGGGACCCACGAGCGGGCAGCGGCCACCCGCGGGACCCAGGTGTCCTGGCAACCCCTCGCCCCCCCTGCCGCCGGGCGCAAGCAGCCCCACGGGCCGTCTGGCACCGGCCGAGGGGGTGGCAGGGGTCCGGCGCCCCTCCGCCGGCTCCCCCAGCGCTGCAGGGACGAGGCCCCACGCCCGAGGGCTTTGCACGGGAGAGCCCGGCCCCGGGCTCGGAGGGGCCCCTGCGCCCAGCCCGGGCTCCCTCCTCCGTGCGCCGGCACCAGGCAGGAGGAAGCGGAGCCCAGCGCCCGGCGCGTTGTGCAAGCCCCCAGCCCGGGACTGAATCACAGCAGCGCGCAGCCGCCCGCAGCTCCCCCCGAGCCCGTTTCCACAGAAATCAGGAAGGTGCCGGATGAGCGGTTCCCCTTTCGCACGGAGCGCCTGGATACGACCCGGGGGGCGGTGGGGGCTCCGGGCTCCCCCCGCGCCAGCCCGCCCTGGTGCCGCCAGGCTGCAAGGACCCAGCTCCATGCACAAACGAGGGACCAAGGCTGAGGCCAAACGCTGCCCTGCCTGGGGGCAGCTCCGGCCCCCCGCCACCCCCGCGCCGGCCCGGCCCCCCACGCTCCCTCCAGAACCAGCTGTGCCAACACAGATAGAAAAGAGGCGTTCTGTAAACTTGGAGGGTTTTTTCTTCCTTTTTGTTGTTTTTTTTTTTTGTTTGTTTCTGGTTTGTTTTTTATATAAAAAAGAAGACACGTGGGTGGTGGGTGGGGGAACGGGGCAGGGGGCAAGGTGCTGTCTGAGCCCCCCGTCGCCCCCGACCCCGACGGTGGCTCTGGCATGATACATTCGCGTGCGGCTCGGGGTATTTGCACTCGGTGGAGGTGAACACTGATAGACGAGTGCCCCCGGGGGGGGCACAGCCCCGGGCCGGGCTCCGTGCATCCAGCCCAGGGACAGGGAACAGTTCTTTTTTTTTTGGTTATGCGCTGCCAGTCCAGACTCCTACTCCAAAGCTCGGGGCCCGCGGGGCCCCGGCTCCCCCCCAGGACCCCCGGAGGGGCCTGGCCCTGCAGGGACACCCCCCCGATCTCAGACCTTGAGCGTCCTGTCGGCCCCACCGCTGGGGCTGCCGGCGGCGCTGCCTTCGCTGCCCTTCTTCTTGCGCAGGGTCTCGATCCAGCTGGCGCTGGGGCGGGCGGCGAAGCCGGAGAGCGCCAGGGAGCTGAGCCGCATGTTCTTGCCCGACATGATGAGCTCCCCGAAGCCCTCCTGGTGGGAGAAGGCGTAGCCGGAGCGGCGCGAGCCCGCGCGCCCCACGCGCCGCATGCACCGGTGCTGGGCTTTCTGCTTCTTCCGCACCAGCTGGGTGTAGCGCACCTGGGACGGGGAGGTGCCGTCAGCGCCCGGCCGCCCCGGCGGGCGCCGCGGCCCCCCGCGCCCTTACCGTGTCCGAGAGCTCCGGCTTCAGGTCCAGCTTGAGGAAGCGGAAGGCCACCACGGGCATGATGCAGACCACGGTGGTGAGGGCGATGGTGAGCCAGACCGTGGGCTGGGCCAGCGTGTTCTGCGCGTTACCTGGGGAGAGGCGGCGTGAGCAGGGGCTGCGGGGGCTGCGGGGCTGGGGCCGAGTCGCACTCGCGGCCCCCAGCGCTCACCCACAAAGCGGAACTGGTTGGGGAACATCTGGAAGAGGCCGTCGCTGTGCATGGCGAAGAGGATGGCGAAGTAAGCAGCCAGGCTGCCCCAGATAAAGAAGTGGTTGATGGCTGTCCAGAAGCCGGTGTCCAGGCCAATCTGGTGGAGAGGGGAAGGAGGAGGCAGGGGCTCAAGGCACCCGCCGAAGCAAGGCCGTGGGGCTGGATAGGACCCCCAGCCCCAAACACCCTTTGTGCTACAGCCACTTCAGCAGTGCTCAGCACCGGAGCCCCTACCTGCACGCTGACAACTATCACCAGCGAGGTGGCCACGGTGACAGCGAAGGACTGGTAGTCGGCCAGCTGGGCCCCGTCGTCACGGGTGGCATCAGCAAAGACGCCATAGGGAATGAAAAACATGAGCACGGAGGTGTAGATGCCCTGGGCGATGCAGATGAAGAACTCCCGCTTGTTGAAGAGCAGGTTCAGCTGCCCCGGCTCGTACAGCTTGGGGTACTCCATGCTCCGCTGCTCCGGCACGTCCTGGGGCCACGGGCGAGATCAGGACGCGGCCAGCCCGGGCACGTCCCTCCAGCCCCGGAGAGCGCAGCCTGGGCGCTGGGGCTGGGCCAGCGTTCGCCAGCAACGAGCACAACCCAGCCGGGGCGTCGGAGCAGCCCTTCTCCCGCAGGGCCGGGACGGGCTCCCGGAGCCCCCCCGCACGCCCCGGCGGAGCGGCAGCGCCGGCCCCGCGCGCCCACGCTGCCCCACCGCGCGAGAGCCTCGGCGCACCTGGTCGAAGACGCCCATGGCGAGCACAGGCAGCGAGGTGTAGACGATGTTGTACAGCGTGATGAAGTACTGGTCGTACACCGTCTGCGCGGGAGGGAGCGCTCAGCGGGGCGCCAGCCCGGCGCGGCGCCGGCCGTAGCCGGGGCCGCCGGAGCGGCCGGGAGGGAGCAGCGCCCGCGCCACGGAGCGCACGGTGCTGCTGCCACCGCGTGGCAGCCCCCGCGGCACGGGCGCCTCGCCTCGCTGGGGCCGGGGGCCAGCGGCAGCCCAGGCTCTACCTGCTGGTGCCGGCAGGGCCCAGGGGTGTGGGCAGGGCGCCGGGGGACCTCTGCGTGCCAGCCCGCCCCGACTCCTGCCCGCGGAGCGCACGGACCCAGCGACGCACCTGCGCTGAGAAGCCGCAGAAGAAGCCGAACCAGAAGTGGACCATGGTGAAGGCAAAGTTCTTGTAGAAGAAGTAGCAGAGGAACTTGCACATGCGCAGGTAAGACCAGCGCCCGTGCACGAGGAGGAGGCGCTGCAGGAACTTGAACTGCGAGAAGGAGTAGTCAGAGGCCAGCACGGCCTGGATGCCCTCCTGCCCGCTGATGCCCACACCGATGTGGGCGGCTGCGGAGGGAAGAGACGCACAGAGTCAGTAGGGCCCTGCCACGAACATGGGGACAGGGACAGCAGCTCCCCCTGCCCCAGGCAGGTCACGTCCCTGCAGGCTCAGAGGGGCAGGGACGGAGACTCCCAAAGGCCCGGGGACGTGGCAAGGATGGACACCCCTCTCCCCCGGCACTCACTCTTGATCATGCTGACGTCGTTGGCCCCATCGCCGATGGCCAGGGTCACGGCCTTCTTGTACTTCTTCACCAGCTCCACCACCTGGGCCTTCTGCAAGGGCGTGACGCGGCAGCAGATCACGGCCTTGCAGGCACACGCCGTCTCCAGGAACTCCACCTCCATGTCAGCCTCCAGCGCGTGGGCCTGCGAGGAGAGCGCCATGGGGCGAGACCCGCCGCCGCGATGGGCTGCCCCGTCCCACACGGCGGCCATGGGTCCCTACCAGGCTGTGCCCGTTGATGACCAGGGCATATTCGCCTGCGATGGCTTCTAGCACCGAGGTGAGCTTGGAGGAGGAGAGTTTCTCCTGACAGGAGAAGCCGTTGCCCATGGAGCATGACGCATCCATCATTTTCTCCCGGGCTTTCCTAAGGAAGAGGAGAGAGGTCAGGAGGCCTCTACTCAGGGCCTTTCTGTACGCCCCAACTCCCCCTGAGCATGGCCATGCCCCACAGTGCCCCAGGGGTGTCCTGGGTCTGGCCCTGGCCCCCCGACCCTCACCTGAGCTCCTCCCGCACCTCCAGCACGGTGTGGCCCGTGACCACGAACACCTCCGTCATGTCATCCGTCAGCATCTTGCAGGAGTAGCCGATGTTCACAGCCGTCTCTGGCGGAGGAGAGGCAGGAGCTGAGCCAGGCACAGCGGGGGGGAGCGTGCAGGATGCGGCCTGCAAACGGCCCTGTCTCTGAGCCGGCGCGGCCCCCACCCCTCCAGCCCGGCGGCGGCTCACCCTGCTTGTCCCCCGTCAGCACCCAGATCTTGATGTTGGCCAGCGTGAGGATGGCGATGGTTTCGGGCACCCCCTGCTGCAGCTTGTCCTCGATGGCCGTGGCTCCCAGCAGCTGGGGGACCCAGGCAGCCGGCGGGCAGCAGGGTCTGCCCCGGGCCCCCCAGCCCAGCGCCCCCGGCCCGCCCCAGCGCTCCCAGCCCACCCACCATCATGTCGTGCTCCACCTCCTCGTAGAGCCGAGCCAGCCGATCCTCCCGGGCCTCGGGGGCACCGCTGGCTCGGCGCAGCCGCTCGGACCAGTCCTCGTAGTAGCTCTCCTCCAGGTCCTTGTAGGCCAGCACCAGCGTCCGCAGCCCCTCGCCGGCGTATTCCTGCGAGCAGCCGGCGCTGGGTGCGGAGCCAGACCCCGAGGGCGTCCCCAGGCCTCGAATTCCCCCCAGGACAGGCACGACCCAGGCTGAGCGTTTCTGGGCGAGCCCCCCGCCCTCCCCAGCCCGCTCTGCAGGACTGGTCCCACTCACATTCAGGTGGTCGGTGGTGACGTTCGTCAGGTCCTGGTTCGCGGGGTGCAGGCGCTCCAGCAGGATCGTGTCGGCCCCTTTGCAGTACAGCCGGATCTTGCCCTCGGGACTGCGCACTGCAGGGAGCGAGGGACAAGCCGCCTGGCGCACGGGCGCAGCAGCGGGTCCAGGGCCACGGCCCCGCAACACCTCCCCGGCCAGGTCACCCTCCACGCGGGGCCGGTCCCCGGCGCGCCGCGTCAGCCCCGCGGCATCCCCCCGCGCCGTGCCCGGGACCTCACCGATGACCGACATGCGCTTGCGGATGTTGTTGAAGTCCAGGATGGCCAGCAGCTGGTAGGTGATGGCTTGGCCCAGCTCGTGCACCGTGATGGTCTTGGGCGTGCGGGACCGGAACACGAAGCCGAAGTTCCTGGCGGCCGTGACCAGCGCCCCCTCGTCCGGCGACTGGGCCTTGTAGTAGAGCTGCCCTGGGGACGGGCGGCAGCGCGGGGCTCGGAGCCGGCCCGCGACGCCCCTGCCGCGGCCCCCGCGCGGGGCGGCCCGGCCCGCTCGCCCACCTCCGCTCTTCTCCTCGGACATGACGGTGTGGCAGAGCGAGAGCAGGCGGAAGAACTCGTGCACGTGGCGGTCGCCCAGCTGGACGGCTTCGAGCAGCCCGGCGTCCCAGAACCGGAACCGCGGGTCGGCCAGCGGGTTGAAGGAGAAGTCAACCGGCTCGGGCCTCTGGCGGGGCAGAGACGGGGTCACGGGCGGCAGCCCGCCGGGCGCAGCCGGGCACCGGCCCCGCGGCTCCCTCACCTCGCCCGGCTCGGCCTCGCGCCCCAACACGTCCTGCGCGTCGCCTGCGAAGCGGGGCGCGGAGTCAAGGGGGGGCCGCGCGGCGCCGCCGGCCCCCGGCGCCGCCGCCGCCCCGCGCTCACCGTAGCTGTGCCCGTTCACCGAGCACTTGCTGAACACCATGATGTTCTGCGTGAGCGTGCCCGTCTTGTCGGAGAAGACGTACTCCACCTGCCCCAGCTCCTCATTGAGGGTGGTGGTGCGGGCCTCGGCCGGCGTCCGGCGCTTGGCGCAGTACATCTTCTTGTCCCAGTTGATGAAGTAGCTGTGCCCGAGCCGGATCACCTCCACGCTGCGCGGGGGCGGCGGGGCGTCAGCAGGGCAGCGCGGCCCCGCCGGAGCCGGCGACGGCCCCCCGCCCGCCCCCGGGGCGCCCCGCGCCGCCTCCCGGGCCCTTCCCACGCCGTGGGCCCGGGGGGCAGACCCCCCGCGCGCCCCGGCCCCCCGGCAGACAGCAACGAGCTAGTGGCAGGGGTGGGGGCGACACGTTCTTACCTCGGGGCTAAGGGTGAGAGAACCCATGCTGGGGAACGAAAAGAGAGAGAAATTAAAAGAGAGAGAGAAGGGGACAGTGCGGGAGCCTGGGAGCCGCAGGAGGGCAGAGCAAAACAACCGGCATGCAGCCAGGGCGGGGAGCGACGAGCGGACAGACAGACGCAGCCGGGGCCCCCAGCGACCCGCAGGGTCTCGGGGCGTCCCCACAGGCGGACGCACCCCACCGCCCCCCCCCCAGCGAGCGGCCCGTCCCTGCCCCCCACGCACACCCCGGCCCTGCGTCTGCAGCCCCGGCCCCCCCGGCGCCCACCCCCCGCGCACCCCCGCCCAGCCCTCGGCCCCCGCTCGGCGATGCCCTACCTCACGTAGAGCGAGATGGGCACCACGGTGTTGAGGATGATGATGTAGGACCAGAAGGAGAGGAAGCCAGAGAAGAAGGCACTGTGCACCCCCTCGTCCCAGGGCAGGTAGATCTGGAAGCAAACGCCCACCTCGTGCTCCCAGACGGCGTTGCCGATGGCCAGGATCACGCCCATGCACACCAGGAACCCGAAGATCTGGGGAGGGGACGCGGGGCGTCAGCGCCCGCCGGCAGCAGGGCTCCCCGGAGCCGCCCCCCCCCCCCGCGTACCCAGAGCACCAGCGTGTTCATCAGCCGGTCGATGCTCGTCCGCTTGAACTTGGTCCGGCCGCTGTTCTGCATCAGCTTCGTGTCGGGGCCTGGGGAGGGGGCAGCGGGTCAGGGGGGCCTGCCCCCTCCGCCGCCTCCTGGGCACCGCGGAGCCGAGGCCCGCCCCTCGGCTCGCCCCGGCCCACCTGCGAAGATGACGAGGCCGAAGCACCACTCGGTGTTGCGCAGGACGCAGCCCCGCAGCAGCATGTTCTGGTTGCTCAGGGGATACTTGTTCTCCTTCCAGTACAGCGTCCCCCCAAACTTGTCCAGCTTGTTGTTGGGGGGTTCACAGATCACCTCGCCTGGGCACAGCAGACAGCTCGGCTGCAACATGCCTCCTCCCAGCAGCGCCGGAGCGTGGGGCCTGGAGCTGGGCCCACGGCAGCTCCCCGGGTCCCCAGGCCCGGGCCCAGCTCCGTCCCAGGTCCCCAGCTCCATCCCCAGCTCCATCCTGGGTCCCCAGCTCCATCCCCAGCTCTGTATCTGGTCCCCAGCTCCGTACCCGGTCCCCAGCTCCATACTGGGTCCCCAGAGCCATCCCAGCTCCTCAACTCCGTTCCCAGAGACCCAGTTCAAGCCATGGGACCACAACACGGGTGGCCCTGGTCTCTCCAGGAGCAGAGCCAGATCCAAGCCAGGCGAAGGAGGAGGAGAGCCGGGATCGCCCCGTGGCAGAGCTCCGACCCCCGCCAGTCTCCGCTACTCACCGTCGAACCGGGCCAGCTGGCTGGTGTCGCCCAGCTCCGAGGTCACGGGGATGGCCTGACGCACTTTCATGTTGGTCTCCCTGCGGGCGGCGGGGCGCCGCGCGGGGTTAGCGGGGCCGGGCGGGCCTGCGCGGGCACCCGCCGGGGCCGGGACCCCGGAGCGCGAGGCACCTACCCGTCCAGCTCGGCGGTCTCTATGTAGCACAAGCCGTGGGGCTCGCTGCTGCAGAGGAGGAGGAGGTCGGCCTGCCGGGAGAGAGGCGCTGAGGGGCTGAGCAGGCGCCGGGCTCCGCCGGGCCCCCCCCAGCGCCCGCGTGCCGCGGGGGCCGCGCCGCGTCCCTCGCGGGGCACGGACTCACCGCCACGAACTGGTTGTTCTCCAGCTTGATGATGTCTCCCACGCGGACGTTCATCCACTGCTCCTGCCGAAGGCTGCGGGGCGACGGAGCGGCGTCACGGGGGACCGGGCGGCGCCGGCTCCGGCGTCCCCACGTGGGGCGGGCGCCCTCGGCGCCCCGCGCGCCCCGTCCCGGCGACACTCACACTCCGCTGAGCAGCACCTGCGACTGCCGGTTGTTCACCTGGTTGTCGCTCTTATGGCGGAACTGGGCACGGAGCGGGAGAGACGGCGGCGTCACAGGGGCGCAGCCCAGCAGCCGTCCATCTGTCTGTCCGTCCGTCCCGACTCCGCAGCACCCCACCCCCAGGGCCACGGCCACCCCCAGCCCCACGGCGCGGGGACGCTCACGTAGTCATCAGTGGCGTCCTTGACGGCCGTGATGGTCAACACCAGGACCAAAGGCACGATGGTGGTGAACCAGGAGAGCGAGGAGATCTGTGGGATGAGCTGGGGAGCAGCAGCGGGGGTGAGGGGGGCCCCAGCCCCCAGGGCGACCTCGCCCCCCCCCCGGCGCCCCCCCGGCCCACCTGCAGGATGAGGAGGAAGAGGAAATAGGTGTTGGCCACTTCCTGGAACTGCTCGAAGAGGTTGACCGGGAGGAAGGTGACAACGTTGTACTTGGAGGTCTTGATGCAGTTGCTCTGGAGGGGACGGGGGTGGTTGGGGGGCGGCCGCCGGCACCCCTCAGCCCCCCATGCCCCCCGCCGCGCCGGCGGCTCGTCAGCGCGATGGCAGCCGGTTTTAGCTGTAGCCCCCCGCGCCGGCCGCGAGGCCCACGGGGCCCCGTCCCCCCACGCAGCCCCACGGAGCGGGGCCGGGGCCGCCCCACTCACCGCGTACTGGAACTTCTCGTTGTACTCCCGCGCGTTGGCTCGCACCCGCCTCTCCTCCTCTGCGACAGCGCGCCGTCAGCCCCACAGCGCCATGGGGACGGGGCCGCTGGCCTGCCCCACGGCGCCGCGGGGACCGGACCGCCACCCTGCCCCACGGCGCCGCGGGGGCTGCAGCTGCGGCCAGGTGCCTTCGCCATGGGCTGAAGCCTCCAGCCCTGCCCCACTGCGCCCCCAGACCCACCCCTCCACACCCCAGCCTGCCCCACTGCACCTCCCGAGCCCCTGCCTGCCCTGCTGTGCCCCCAGATCCACCCCTCCGTACCCCAGCCCTGCCCCACACCTCTGCAGCCTCACACGCACCCCCAGCCCCAGCCCTGCTGCCCCAGGCTCCCGCCTTGCCTGCGCCCCATGGCCCTGCTTGGTTGCACCCCCAAGCCCTCCAGCTACACTGTGTCCCCGCACACCCCACATCCCATCACCCCAGGCCCACTCCTTCACATCCTCGCTGCCCCCCGGCCTCCCCTGCCCCAGACCCCGAGCCTGCCACTGAGCCCCCAACCTCCCCACGCTGCATCCCAGAGGCTCCCAAGCCCCAATCATCTGCTCCCCATATCCCCTGCCCTGGGCCCCCAGCCTGCCCCTGCCCCCACATCCCCCCAGCACCCCACATCCCTGCCCCCAACAGCCCCCAGCCTCCCCTTGCCCCCCAGCACCCCACATCCCTGCCCCCAAAGAGCCCCCAGCCTCCCCCGTTCCCACATCCCTGCCCCCCAACAGCCCCCAGCCTCCCCTTGCCCCCACATCCCCCCGGCCCCCCACATCCCTGCCCCCCACAGCCCCCCCGCCTCCCCTTGCCCCCACATCCCCCCGGCCCCCCACAGCCCTGCCCCCCACAGCCCCCCAGCCCCCCACATCCCTGCCCCCAACAGCCCCCCGCCTCCCCTTGCCCCCACAGCCCCCCGGCCCCCCACAGCCCTGCCCCCCACAGCCCACCAGCCCCCCACATCCCTGCCCCCCAACAGCCCCCAGCCTCCCCTTGCCCCCACATCCCCCCGGCCCCCCACAGCCCTGCCCCCCACAGCCCCCCAGCACCCCACAGCCCTGCCCCCAAAGAGCCCCCGCCGCCCCGGCCCCCGCGTCCTCCGGCCCCGCCGCCGCCGCCGCCGCTACCTGGGGCCCGGCGGGCGGCGCACGGCTCCATGGCCCCCGGCGCGGCCCATGGGCGCGGCGCGCGGCGCGGCCCGGCCCGGCGCAGCGCGGCGCAGCCCCCGCGGCCCGCGCCGCCGCCCCCGCGCCCCGTCCCGGCCCGCGCCGCCGCCGCGCCGGTTCGCGGGCGGCGGCGGAAGTGATGCGGGGGGGGGGGGGGGGGGGATCTACCGCGCCGCCGCCGCCGCCGCCGCCGCCGCCTGGGGCGCCCTAGCGCCGCCCCGACGGGACGGGGGGGGACGGGGATGGCGGCGGGGGCAGCTCCGGGGGGGGGGGGGGGGGCTACGGGTGCAGGGAGCAGCCTGGATCCCCGGGGGATCCGGGGGTGCCGGGACCGTCCCCAGGGATCCCACGGGTGCAGAGGAGCACAACAGGGCGGACCCCGTGGGTGCGGGGAGCAGGGTGCATGCCTGGGGGGGGGGGCACGTGGGAGCAGGGTGCATGCCTGGGGGGGACCCCGCGGGTGCGGGGAGCAGGGTGCATGCCTGGGGGGGGCACGTGGGAGCAGGGTGCATGCCTGGGGGGGACCCCGCGGGTGCGGGGAGCAGGGTGCATGCCTGGGGGGGGGGGCACGTGGGAGCAGGGTGCATGCCTGGGGGGGACCCCGCGGGTGCAGGAAGCAGGGTGCATGCCTGGGGGGGGCACGTGGGAGCAGGGTGCATGCCTGGGGGGGCACGTGGGAGCAGGGTGCATGCCTGGGGGGGACCCCGCGGGTGCGGGGAGCAGGGTGCATGCCTGGGGGGGGGGGCACGTGGGAGCAGGGTGCATGCCTGGGGGGGACCCCGCGGGTGCAGGAAGCAGGGTGCATGCCTGGGGGGGGCACGTGGGAGCAGGGTGCATGCCTGGGGGGGCACGTGGGAGCAGGGTGCATGCCTGGGGGGGACCCCGCGAGTGCGGGAAGCAGGGTGCATGCCTGGGGGGGCACGTGGGAGCAGGGTGCATGCCTGGGGGTAGGGCACGTGGGTGCAGGGAGCAGGGTGCATGCCTGGGGGGGGGCATGTGGGTGCAGGGAGCAGGGTGCATTCCTTGGGGGGCACGTGGGAGCAGGGTGCATGCCTGGGGGTAGGGCACGTGGGTGCAGGGAGCAGGGTGCATGCCTGGGGGGCACGTGGGAGCAGGGTGCATGCCTGGGGGGGGACCCCGCGGGTGCGGGGAGCAGGGTGCATGCCTGGGGGGGGGCACGTGGGAGCAGGGTGCATGCCTGGGGGTAGGGCACGTGGGTGCAGGGAGCAGGGTGCATTCCTTGGGGGGCACGTGGGAGCAGGGTGCATGCCTGGGGGGAGGGCACGTGGGTGCAGGGAGCAGGGTGCATGCCTGGGGGGCACGTGGGAGCAGGGTGCATGCCTGGGGGTAGGGCACGTGGGTGCAGGGAGCAGGGTGCATGCCTAGGGGTAGGGCACGTGGGTGCAAGGAGATGGGTGCATGCCTGGGGGGGAGCACATGGATGCAAGGAGATGGGTGCATGCCTGGCGGGGGGCACATGGGAGCAGGGAGCTGGGAGAAGCGCACGGCTGGGGGGCCGGGGTGGGGGCCCCGGGCGCAGCCAGAGGGAGCCCACCAAACTGCCCCGCAGCCAGCTCCCCCCGACAGGCGCCATCCCCGCGGCACACAGGGACGCGGAGGTCCACGGACACGGCGCCAGCGACACCTCCTGCCTCCTCGGGGCTCCTTTATTGGTGCCACGGGAGCCCGGTGCCCGGGGGGGCCGCCCGCCCCCCTCCACGCCGCCCTGCTCCCCGGGGCCGTGGCGCAAAAGTCACTTGTCCCCATAGGGCGTCCTGGTGGCGATGGGGATCATGATGTTCCTCTCGACGCCGGGGCTGTCGCTCTCCTCCGCCGGGTGGTGAAAGGCCACCAAGAGCTGGTAAAGGGCCGAGCCGGCCACGGCGCCCAGCAGCGGGGCCACCACGGGCACCCACCACCAGCCGTTGCCCCTGCTGGGGACAGATCCCGGGGCTTGGCGGGGCCGGGGCCGCAGCGGCGGCCGCCCGCCGCCCGCCCCGTACCCACCTGAACACCTCGGTGCCCCAGCCCGCCACGTAGGTGAAGAGCCGGGGCCCGAAATCCCGCGCGGGGTTGATGGGGCTGCCGCAGTTGGAGCCCATGGAGAGCTCGATGGAGAAGACCAGCAGGGCCACGGCCACCGGCTCCAGGCCCCTGGGGACGCCGTTGTTGCGGGGGTCCCCGATGGCCAGGACACCGGCCACCAGCAGCCCGGTGCCCATCACCTGCGGGGCCGGGCGGCAGCTCAGCGCCCGCCGCCGGCCGCCCGCCCCACACCGCAGCCGCCCGCCCCGCCGCCCACCTGGTCGAGGAAGCCGTTGCGGAGCGAGAGGTAGTCAGCGGGGTAGGTGGCGAAGATGGAGGCGGTTTCCCTGGGGCCGGAGACGGCCAGGGTGCCGTTGCTGTAGTTCTGGATGGCGTCTGCGGAGGCAAGGCAGAGCTGGGGGAAAGCCGGGGCCACCCGCCGCGGCCCACGGTGCAAACGGCAGGGTCCTCCGGGAGCAAGACGCACCCCGCGGGTCCCATGGGTGCAGGGAGCAGGATGCAGCCCCAGGGCCCCATGGGTGCGGGGAGCACCTGTGGCACGCTGTGCCGGCACCAAGCCCCACGCCGAGCATTCTCCCCACCACGTTCGCCACATGCACCCGCGGCTGCCCCACTGCACCCGGGCAGCAGGATGCATCCCAACGAGGGTGCCAGGGCTGCAGGGAGCGTGGGGTCTCCTGCCTACCATAATAGAGGGCGTAGACGGCGCCCGCGGAGAGGAAGGCTCCCAGGGTCTGCACGGTGAGGAAGATGGGAAATTTCCACCATGGGAACCGCGCCAGCATGCACAGGGCGAGGGAGAAAGCCGGGTTCAGGTGGGCGCCTGCAAGAGAGCCGCAAAGAAGGGCAGGGGGGAGACTGGGGCAGAGGGGATGGGCAGCAAGGTGGCATGTGCAGCTGGAAGTGGGCCAAAGGGTCTACAGGGTGCAGAGCTGGCAAAGGCCAGGGCTGATCCTGCTCAGTGCCTGGGAACAGCCAGGAGACGGCGAGGAGCGAGGGCAGAGCAGAGCCCGGGGCAGTGGGGAGGGCAGGGACGGCACCAGCCTCACCTGAGACCCCGCCAGCCATGTAAATCGCCACCATAACGCCCAGGGCCCCGGCCAGGTGGGAGGTGAGGAGGTCGCCCTTGGTGCCCAAGCTGGTGACCGTCTGCGCCGACCCCCCCAGGGTGATGAGCTGCGAAGAGGGAGGTGGCTCTGTGCAGGTGCCCGCCACCCCTCACCTGCCTCCCATGACACTGGCTGCCCAGAGCAAGCCATGGCAAAGGCTTGACCACTCTGGTGCCTCTTCCTGCGCCGTCTCTATGCTTGGGTCCAGTTGAGCACAGGGGTTATCCTACGCCCTGGGCTCTCACTCTCTGCTGAGGACGGGAGACGTGGGGATGTGCTTACTGGGCAACATGCGGAGCAGCTGGTCTCGCTCCTGGTTTTTGACGACAGGGTAAAAATTTATCAGTTACTAAGTATACTGCTTTTATGCCGGGAAGCTGGGGGAAGATGTGCTGCTAGCAGGTGCCAATGTCCACCCGCGTGGGATCCTTCCTGTGGTGCTCCAAACGCGGCTCGCAAGCCCCAACCTTTGCCTGATTTGGGGAGGATCACGGCGGGGGGTGTCAAGGCACAAGTCTTGCCACCTTCACTCCCTCAGCACCGCGTCCTTATCACGCCGCAGGAACAGGGCCCAAGGGGGAGCTCAGGTGAGCACCCAGTCACACGGGGCGCCCAGCACAGCCCCCACCCAGCCAGGGTGTCCCCCGGCACAGGGCAACCCTCCTCCCGCCCCACAGAGACCCGCAGGGCAGGATGAGAGATGGGGCAACACCAGCATCTGGGGGCTGCTGGAGCCCGGCGGGGTCCCCAAAGCCTTCGGTCCCTGCCCGCTGCCACCCTTCGCCCCCGCACGCCCCGCTCACGATGAGCACGAAGACGGCCAGCAGCTCGGCCAGGCACTCCCGCACAAGCTGGTTGCGGACGCGGAGCAGGGTCCGAGCCCTCTTCAAGAAGGGAGCGAAGACCATGGGGCCGGCCGGGCGCGGAGGCAGTGAGGCTCCTTCCCGGCGCGGCGGCGTTTTTATGAGCCCCTGTCTGGGGTGGGTGATAACGCGCAGACTTTAAACCAATCCGGGCCGTGCGCCACCGCGGGAAGGCACCTCGTGGGACCAGGGACCGGAGTCCCACCCGGAGCCGCGGCACCTCGGGGCGGCCGGGCCCCGGCTCCCACCCCACGGCCAGAGGAGGAGATTAGGGAAGGGCCGGGCTCTCGCTCAGGGGAGCAGGTGCCCCACGTCACTCAGTGCAGAGGTTTCCCCTCCGGCAAGCCCCCGCCCTTCCCTGCCGCATCCCCTGGTGCTGGTGCCAATGAAATGGCCTTGGAAAGGCTCCCAGACTGGGCCCTGGAGCGCGGCCCGGGGATATGTTAGCACAGAGCTGCAGGAGGCAGCAGGACAGAGGAGGAAAGCTGTGCTGACACGAGGCCAGGGCAGACGAGCCCTGCAGCCATCCGCGCCCCAAAATCCACCTCAGCGCCCGAAGGAGCCTCGCAGGCAGCCGTTAGCATAAATAGACTTTATTGTTCTGCACACGCGCGCGCACACGCTCAGCCCCACGCGGGGCAGCGGCTCAGCGGCACCCTGGAAGGCAGCCCCCGCCCCGGCGCCGGGTCCCAGCCGGCTCGGACACGTCTGCAATGAAAACGGGCCGTGAGGAGGGGCCACATCCCGCCACCCTGCCGGGGGTGTGCCACAGGGCAGCCCTGGCCCCCAACGTGACCGCTCGGGGGGACACGGCCCCGGCCGCCTGCCGCGAGTCCACCGCAGCTGCCCCCCAGGCACATCCCCGCGGCCCCTGGCCTTCCCCGACGGAGCAGGTCCGTGGGGCAGAGCGGGACCGCGGGCTGCCCAGCCCCGCCGCGGCCTGCCCCGTACGCACGGAGGCTCCCAGCACCGCTCGGCGGGAGGGCGCAGCTACGAGCCGGAGAACCAGCGTCGGAAGAGGCGGCTCAGCAGGGACGAGGAGCTGCTCGGGCCGGGCGCGCGGAGCTCGTCGCGCTGCTGCCAGGTGCCTGCGAACTGCGCCAGCTCCCCTGGGGGCAGCGAAGGCGCACTGAGCGGCCTGGCCCGCCGCCCGCGTCCCGCCGCCCCTGCCCAGCACTCACGGTCGTCCATGTTGACCACCTCCTCGTGGTAGTCTCTGCTCTCCCCGTCCTCCGTGGTGGTGGTGATGAAGGCCTGGTCGCCCCTGCGGCGCGTCACCGTCGTCTCCCGGCGGCCCTGGCTGTCCTGCACGGTCCGGCGCTCCTCCACCGCCTGCGCACAGAGCACATGAGCCCGTGTCCCGGGGACGCTTCCAGGGACCCTTGTGCCATGCAGGAACGCTGCTGGGGACAGCGGGCCACGTCGCCCACGCTGCGCAAGGGACACTCACCCCATCAGGAAGCGTCACTTTGGTGACAGAGATGCTCCGGAAATAAGAGCGGGGCTTTGGCTCGTCCGGTCGCAGGATGGTCCCCAGCCCCGCAGAGGAGACCTGGGAGTCCAGATCTGCACGGAAGACGCAAGCCCGTGAGAGCGGGGCGCCGGGGATGGTCCCAGCTGGGACAAACTGCTGCAGCGGGGACGGCGGAGGAGACACCGGCGCCCGCGGCCAGAGCGGTGCTATGCGGCCCCGCTCCCCGGCGGTGCCGGGGCGAGAGCTGCCCCCTGCTCGACCACCGACCTTGATCTTCCTTGAGGCCAGGAGCAGCCGGCTGAGGGTCTTCCAGCTGCAAGGAAAAGCCAGGCGCAGTGAGGAGGGGGCAGAGCGCGGCCCGGCGGCGGGGCGCCTGCGGGGGGAAGGCAGCGGCGGCCTGGCGAGGCAGAGCCCTCACCCACCCCCACGAAGGGTCTCCAGGGTGGCTCGCGGGCGGCGCCGGGGCCTCCCGGGGGCGCTGGACCGTCCGGGTGCTTCAGCATGGAGTCCCGCAGCGGCCGCCCCACGCCGTCCTCGCTGGGGCCGGGCAGGGCGGGCCCTGGGGAGCAGCGGAGGGTCAGGGCCGGGCACCCCACAGCACTGCGGAGCCGGGGGCTCCGTTACTGCCCTCGCCCCCTCCCCGGAGCCCCGCGCCCCTCCCCACCGAAGGGCTGGGGGGGGCTGGCCCAGGCACCCCCGAGGGAGCCCAGGATGTCGCCCATGTCGCGCAGCAGCTCCTCGAAGCTGCCGAAGCCGAAGTGCTCGGGGGGCCGCGGCGGGGCCCAGCTGTCGCCGTCGCCATCGTCGTCCTCCTCGTCCCACGCCGCCTCGCCGAAGAGCGGGTCCCGGGGCCTGCGGGACCACAGCGCTGAGCCCCCCGGGCGGGAGGCACCGGGGCACGGGGGGGAGGGGGGCGGCACACAGCGGGAGGCACCGGGGCACGGGGGGGGGCACCGAGGGGAGCACCGGGGCACGGGGGGGGGAGGGGGCGGCACACAGCGGGAGGCACCGGGGCACGGGGGGGGCACCGAGGGGAGCACCGGGGCACGGGGGGGGGAGGGGGGCGGCACACAGCGGGAGGCACCGGGGCACGGGGGGGGGGGGGGGCACCGAGGGGAGCACCGGGGCCCGGGGGGGGGGGCGACACACAGCGGGAGGCACCGGGGCGCAGGGCCGGGGGGCGGCCGCGGCACCGCGAGGACCAGACTCGGGGTCCCGGGCCCGGCCCGCCGGAGGCCGCGACGGCCGCTGGGCCGAGCGGCGGCGGGGAGCGGCGGCCGGTACCTGCGCGCCCCCGGGAACCCGAAGAAGCCCCGGAACATGTCGTAAAAGCTCATCCCGCTCCTGCCGGAAAGCGCCGCCGCCGCCGCGACCTTCCTCCTCCCGGCTGCCGTAAGGCGGGCCGCGGCCGCCGCCAAGCGCCGCCGACTGTCGCAAAGGGCCGGGGCCGGGCGGCGGCAGCGCGGCGCCGAGCGAGGGGCGGAGGGGGGGGGGGGGGGGGGGGGCTGCGCCGGGCCCGGGGCTGCCGCGGGGGCTCCGTCCCGGCCCCCCCGCCCCGCCCCCGGGGCTCGGCCCGTCCCGGGGTGGCGCTGCATCCCCGCCGCCCCGGGCGCCCGGGCCCGGCCCGCCCCGGCAGGAGGGGCTCAGTGCCCGTGCGGAGCCCGCGCCCCGCCGGCTGTGGGGAGAGGGGGCTGCTGAAGGGAGGGAAAAAATAATAATAAAACCTGCAAGAAAAAAAAAATAAAAAATAAAAAATAAAAAGAGAGAGAGAGAGAGGGATTCTGCTGGCCTCCAGGGAACCAACCTCCCACTGCCCCGGGCTCCCCGTACCCTGCACCAAAAATACTGAACAAGGCTCAGAAGGTAGGTATTAAAAAATACACACATCACTTTGTGATCTTTATTCTCTTTAGTAAATAACCCACACGGGGGCTTCATTTGAAGTGACCAGTTTGAACTGAAAAATACAAGATCTGGACTGCATAGAAAAAAAGACCAAAAAATAAACCAAAAGCAGAAGATACTTACAGCGTGCAAGGGGGCAGGGGCTGGACCTGCACTCGGGGCCCACAGGGAAGGGGCACAGATGGAGAACATAAAATAACGGGGTGCCCTCCATGGCTCCTCAGGGCTGGATGCAGAGAGCAGCGGAGTGTGGGTGAGGAAATGAGAGAACTACAGGACGGCGTGGGGTTTTTGTTTTTATATACAAGACACATTTATCCATTAAATTTAGAACACGGTACAAAAAAACACTTCAACTAATTCATCTTACAATGCTGTTCATATCAATTACTGTTCTTATTCCTAATAAAGGGGGTTTGCTGTAGGCGACTCGCAGCTTCCACTCCTTTGGATCCAAGAGGTTCTAGGGCAGCAGGAGGCATGGGGAGGAGGCATGGGAGAAGGGAGCAAGGAGTAAAAACCAAAAAAGGCCCCTACGGCAAACGATTCAGAATCTGAATGCAGAGAGAGGGGGGAAGAGAAAAAAAAAAAAAAAAAGAAAAGAAAAAATACAAATTCTATATTACATACAACAGGAAAGGTGGCTGAAAACAACGCAGAGCCGCCTGCTGGCCTGCCCTGCCCAGGGGGCTGTGGGGCCTGGGCGCTGCCCCGCGGCAGGGCGCTCTCCTCCCCGGGGATCCTTCAGCGTCAGGTTCAGTGAGATTTCTCTTCTGGAAGCGAGTGGCGGGCGAGGGGCCGCTCAGGCCTCAGTTGGTGCCCCAGCTGTAGCTGTTGTAGGCAGACTTGTTGGCCTGGGATTTCTGGGGGATGGAGCTGCCTTGGCTGCGCTGCCCGGAGCCACTCTGCAGGGAGGGGGCAAGAAGGGGAAGCAGACTGTTACCACGAGGGAAACGGGTGCCCCGGTCCCGGGGTCCCAGCCCCGGCCTGCGCGGTGCCTGCGGCGGCTCGAGCTCGGTCGCGGGCAGCACCATCCCCACAGAGCAGCTCCGGCCGGCAGGGCCCGCAGAGCCGCGGCTCCTCGGCGCTCCGCTGACCCGCCTCAGCCCAGCGCAAGCTCCCCCAGGCCTGGGGCTGCGCGGCCCGGGCTGCCTCCTGCACCGAGCGCCCAGCGCAGCCTGCGGGTGACCCTCGCGCAACGCCGCCTGCCGCCCCCGCAGCCACGGAGCCTCCCCCGCCGCACAAGCCACTCTGCGCCTTCCTCCAGGCCAGCACTGCATCCAACACCGCAGGCAGCAAGGGCCCCCGACAGCTCTGCGGGGGCTGCTGCGTGCCGCTCCGCCGCGCGGCAGGGAGAGAGGAAGAGGGGGAAGGGGTTGAGCACGGGGGGGTGTGTGTCTGTGTGCGCGGGTGTGTGTGGTGCACATACTGACTGAGGGCCTCTCTCCTCGCCTGGCAGGACCACAGGGAGAGAAGGAAGGGGCTACGTGAGCCTGGGGGGCCTTAGGGGCGGGGAGAGACCCCAGGGCAAGTGCAATGCATTATCAGAGAGGTTCATTACCTGGTCTTCCTGCTGGCGTTGGCAGCACAGTATCATCTGCAAATATGGAAGCTGTTGCAGTACCAGGATATGTAAAATAAAGGGACAAACTATGACAATAGAAATCCACGGTTAGACCTGAAAGCTACGGCGGGGTTGTGGCTGGTGGCGAGTAACCCCTTTACTGCTGGCCTGTGAAGCCACCATTCCGAGGAACGGGGAGGTCCGGACGTACCAGGTATGTCTGCGTGAAGGGGCACTACCCGAACGTACCTGGTACAGCCCAGCAGCAATGGGGCTGTGCCAAGTACCCCCCAGCTGAGTGCACCCCGGGCCTTCCTCACCTCTTGCTCTTACAGGCCCTGTGTGTATGTGCAGGTGTGAGCATGTGCGTGTCACCGCGTGTCTGCATGTGTCCGCTGTGGGGCGTGAGGGAGGGAGGGAGAGGGGGGCCAGGGGAGCAAGAGCCCTAGGAAACACCCAGCGAGGGCCTGGGGGAGGGAGGGAGGGGGTCGCTTACCTGCCCATCCTGCTGCAGGTGGTGATGGAGGATCTGTGAATGGGGCTGCTGATGCGGGGTCAGGATGTGCATGAACGGGGTGGGAGGGTACGCCGCAGCCGTCGCAGGGTTGATGGGGCCACCGCTGCCTAGTGCTGAAGGCAAGTTGAAGGAGGCTGCCGGGGTTCCAGTGTGAAATCCCTGCTTCTCGAAGGATTGCTGACAAGCAAGCACCAATGGCAGAGTAAGAGCTGGGCACCTGGGCTGTGCTCCCCTGCCTCTTTCAGGCAGGGTCTGCCCCTTCTGAGCGCTACAAGTAACAGCACCAGTCACAGACAGGGCAGGGGAGCCTGCGCAGTGCAGAGAATGGAAGCAATCTCTGCCCACGACCCTCCCCAGCCTGCATGGGTTCAGAATTGCTCCAGGCTGGGAAAGGCCATATATTTTGCTCTATATTCTCCCTGTCTGGCTGCTCCAAGGGGAAGAAGCCTCACCACCCATGGACGCTGCATTAGAGCCAAGGTTCCACCCACCAGCGAAGCTACACCTTCCCAGAGACACTAACCTGAGTTTTGGAGTAGACAGAGCCCGAGATGTCTGGCACTCCTGTATTACTGGATGTCACAGATACACCTGGGAAGGAGGAAACATGGAAGAAACTATGAGGAAATAGGCAACAGCCACCAGTTCAGCAGGAGCTTCTCCCAGCAGCATCATAGGTAAAGAGCTCTAGCAGCCTAGCAGACAAGTAACACTTGGAGACAGTCATCTTCTGAGAGAGCACGGTCTGGGTAAGGCCAAGTCATAATGTGCCTACACGTGTTGAGGGTCTCCTGGTCTGGATGACAGTACTTTGCTGAATGCCTACAGAAACAAACACGTATGCCTGTTGCCACCAAGACTTGTTCTTGAAAAACAGAGAAAGTAGCAACTCAGAGGAGCCAAGGAGATGTAGCAGGCAAATAACAACACAAACTCGCAGCCTGATGTGGCAGCAAGAAGGGCTGAAGAGCTCCTTGGCCGCAAGTCAGGGAATTCCATGTAAATGTGACTCAGCTCCATAGGCTGGCATGGCTGGTGCAACCACTGGCAACATTGGCAAACAGCCCACATTTCTGATGCCCACAATTTCTACAGGTAGCAGGATAGAAGAAAGCTTCAGCAATCATTTGAGGGCTGGAAAGTGTTGCGATGAGAGATTTGAAATACTCAGTGTTTGGTTTCTCAGGAAGATGATTAAGATAACTTACTACAAAGTGAAGTATCTTTGTGAAGAGAGAAAAAAAAAAGTCCTCAAAGGCTCCAACGCAGTGAAAAAAAGGTATGATAGGAACCAAAAAGCTGGAAACAGGACCTAAAGGTAGGCCCTTTATAAAATCAGTAGAAAAATTAACCAGCGAATCCCAATACTATGAGAAGTGGCAAGTTCACAACTTTCTGGTATCTCCGAATTAAAACAAGACACTTTTCTAGAAAACATGCATCTGCCAAACAAGCCAGACAGCCAGATAAGTTTCCAGACTCAAATATGGAATGATTTTATCTATTGATTACACAAAGGCAGTAGAAGATACAATTATGTGGCAATTTCTTGTTCTAAACCCTGATGCAACACAAATGTCCAAGGCCTCAGCTGTCCAACTGTGGCTCTCAGAGGAGGGTATGAAACACTGTACTCTTCAAATTACATCAGACCTGCTAACACAGGAGAAGTCTGGGCCATTTCAAGGAGAACCAAGTGACATGCAAGTTGCACCAAGGTATTTTCCCTTGCAATACATTTTGAATGCTGCTGGAGACACCAAGAAAACAATCTCCCCATTCTGTCAGTGAGACTGAACAAGCCCTGCCACTGCCAATAGCAACTGTCAAGGAGAAACACTGCCAGGCCTCTTACCAGTGCTGTATCCATGAGAGCCATAGCCGCTGGGCTGCTGGAAAGGGGTTGCTGATGCATTGACGCTGACATTCACACCATGCTGCTTGGAAGAGGTAGGAGCAACCTAACGGATGGAGAGGAGCAGAGTGAGAAGAGCTCTTGCTGCATAGCTCTCTTGACCCAGATTCCCAGCCCTGCCTCTGGAACACTCACAGGGAACACGGCGGGCCCATACTGGAAGGTGCTAGGGAGCCCTGGTACCCCTGTATAGTATGGCAGACTGGTGTAACTGTAGCCAGGAGGCAGCGCTGGGTTCAGGAACGTCTGCTGCGTTGTGTGGTGAGTCTGTGTCTGGCTCTGTTGAGGCTGGGCCAACGTTGTTGCAGGAGCAGGTGAAGAGGCATCACCTCGACCAAACTTTGTTAAGTCACCTGGAATATATGAGAAGGAAAACTGAAGAACATATAGATCAACTACTTGCCCTTGTTCTGTTTTAATCTAGAAGTGGTTAAGCTGCTGTTGATCGAAAGCTGTGCCAACTCCTCCTCCAGTTACGAACAACTGCTGTATTTGCAATCTTTGCCCTCAGATCCCTGCATGCAAGTGCCAGGTAGATACTACATAAAGGTAAGCTGTTAACTGCTTTCCCATTCTGTACATCTCTTGCACTACTGAAGGACCAAAAAGTAGATAATTTTAGAGAAGAAAAGAAAGCCACAACAGCTAAGCTGCAGTGATGTGCAGCCTGATGTCAGTCCATGATCCAGCATGAGATAAATCTTGCCACTGGTGACCTGCATAAGAAGGGAGACCAGATGCTAGAGTTCTCCCCAAGCCATCTCAGTGCATCAACAGCAACCCTAAAAACACACTCCAGAACCAGACCAGAGGCAGCAGCTTGGGGGCCCTGTCCTACCAGCAAACAGCTCCTCATTGAAGATAAGAGTCAAATATCTTCCAGCTGAAGATGTGAATGGCCTCTTTCTTACAGGGCTGCTCACGTCTCCCTCCTCTTCTTTGCAGTGTGGCACCGACTCAAATGCACTGCAGAGGCCCAGCAGCCCTCAGAGAATCACTTCCTCTCTTCCTAGCTAGCAGTCTGGGCACTACGCAAGGGCTTGGCTTGATGGCTTGGGGAAGCCTCCATTTGCTCTTCTTTAGGAGCACCTGCTTGGCTCTTTCAAACACTCTCCCTATTCAGAGCTCACACAGTAAGGCACTGAATTTCTCAATTCTGCTCCAGCTCACAGGCAAGACAAGGATAACTATAAACATTAATTATCACCAAAGTTAACTTGGCACATTATGTATGCAACAGTCCATCATCCTGAGCTTGGGGTTTCAAGCAAGGTTTTTGTGAGCCACAAACTGAAACAACTCCTGAAGCACAGGAAAGCTTAGAGCAACTGCTGCTCACAGTTTTCAGTGCTTTACTCTGAATCAGCAGCTAGAAGGCACTAAGGTCAATGAAATAAATGGTCAGCTACTGGACATTTGATTTAAATTTGACAAAGATTCTAAGCATCCTGCTTTCTTTAACCATGAGATTGCTGCAGAGTTTTAAAAACTTCATTTATCCAGATATTCAACATGGATTTTACGTTTTCTTTACATTTTTACTCAAAGCACCTGCAGAGTAGTGCTCACTGCTCAACTCCTGTCTCACTAAGACCTGAAAGACAGTTCCAGTTTTCTGCCTTATGCATTCTTCCAGCCCTTCCTCACTTCCTTTCCAGCTGCTATTTGTCCATATCTTTCTGGTAATATGTCTAGACAGGACCAGATTGATCCAAGAGAAGTCAAGAACTTAGCTTCTGGGAAAAGCGCTACAGACTAAAGCACGCACAGGAAGCTGGTGCAGACATAATTCCAGTGGACAACTGCAAAGTAAATAAGCAGCAATGTGTTCAGGAAGAACATTTGATTCAATACGTGATCAGATTGATCCTTTTCCCTACCAGAGTATGGATTGCTGCTCAGGCTGCCATCTCTTCCAGTCAGCGGGGTAGTAGGTGTAGGGAATGGGATGCTGTAGTAATCCTAAAGGATAAAAAGATAAGAAATTCCATAAGCTCTATCCACAAATGTCAAGATGCATCTTTTGGAAAACAAGGTTTTGTGGGATGCAACCGCTAGATATTTGGAGTATCGCACTTCAATCAGTCACACCAATGCTGATGATAGCTTGCAGCAACTCCAGGTTTTTATTGCATGCACCATCCCCCTCATCTGGCTATGAGAAGAACCAGATAAGGTCTACTGGTATGCAGTCCTTAAACTGCCTGGACTTTCTTTCCCCAGCACATCACAACACAGGGAAGACTCACCATACTCCTTAAAAAAAGGAAAGCATTCTCAGAAGAGCATTTAGTCACTGCCTCTTTCAAGTAATCAGAGAAAAATATTTGCAAGAACTCCTCACAGCACTGTCAGAAAACACAGCTTTGCCTACATTAGATAATATATTCCCTAGCTCCACCATCAATACTGCTGTCTGAACAACTAGTGCTATTAATTCCCTCATGCAAAGGAGCAACTGATTAACTCATCACTATTCCTAAAGAGGTATATCCTTTTAGCATCCCATTTTGCCAGCTCTTCAGGACTACTTCACAATCTGGCACGTCTAAGTACCCAAAGCATGCAGAACAGACTAGTTGCCAGGACTAGCAGCAGCAGAGTACCTACATTAGTCTTCAGTACTCACCAATGGGAATCTCGTCTGGAGCATTTGCAAGTCATCATATCCATACACCTGTGGCTAGAAAAGGAGCGGGAGGCAAGGTTAGGAACACAGATTGTGAATGTTCCAATCACATTGTTAGATAAAGCCAGAAGCAAGTGATCAGAGGCTATGCAATTATCTAAGCACAGGCAGCCAGCATTCACAATTGCAAGACAGACAGCCTGGAGTTTTTTTACTGAGTCACCCAAATGAATGGTGAGCACCAATGCTTAGCATCACTGCTTCACACTGCTTAAAGCAATGGCACTTGATAATCTTCCCTCTAGAAATCATTCCAACATCGAAAGTTCTGTTTTACCTTCAGGACGAACTGCAATGCAGCTCAAGACTTTGAGGCAGTCACCTCCCTTGTTCTGACTGTTTGGCCATTATCATACCATGCTGCTGATGCAGTTCTATACTTTCATAAGCCATACTCTGACAAAGGCTTGTTCCTCCCCAGAAGATTAGGAGGTCACATAAAAATGAGCAGACAATACCCTCTCTGTAATGAACAGCATTACAGACATTTATCTCCATGGGCACATGGATTTCTCCCGTCCCTCTTCTATGGCAGATCGGACATCCAAACTCTTCCTATTCCAGGCAGCCCCCAGCAGGCCAGTGTTAAATGTTTATATTACAAGGTCAACCACATTAAATCTGCTTGACTGCATCTGGTGCCAACTTGAGCTTTTCTGGTATGTTTCACCCCTCTGTCCTAGCTAAAGACAGAGCTAGAAGGATCCAGTGGCATGCCGTACCACTGCAAAGAGCCGGCAGTCACCCCACTCACCGGATAGGCATGTAGTAACCCTGGAGCCATGATGTATGGGTTAGGCAACAATGGTGGAACTCCAGGAGGGAGATTGGGAGGGGCTTTTCCTGAAGGAAAAGTTGAAAAGTGAAACAAACAGCCGAAGCTGTTTTTTTGAGCCCCCACACCCTCCTCCTGTTTAGCAGTACCCAAGAAAGTACCTGATGTTGTTGCAACCGAACTGCGAGTTGAGGCCGTCACTGTGGAGTTACTGCTGAGGCTGAGGCCCAGGCTGCTGACACTGCTGAGACTGGATGAAACACTCACCACTGGTGGAGCAGCTGATACCGTGCTGGAGGAGGTGGAGAAAGTGCTAGCAGAAGAATGGAGGCTTGCTTCACTCTCCACACTTGTGTGCTACGGAAGGAAGAGAGAGTTATGAGATCAGGCAGATACAACTGACTGGGCTTGAGCAGCACAGTCTCTGCAAGAACACTGCAGAACATGGCTCTGTCTGTGCAGCCGGACATTCCTGAGAGCCTGCTATGAGCTTGGCTGCTGCAGGCTACAAAGAAACCTACTTTGCATCTGGCTCAAGTCCAAAGTCCTGATAGCAGCCAACCCTTAACACTTCCAAGCCACTCATGCAGCTTTGTCTTAACATGTCTGTCTGCTGGGAGAAGCAGGACTAAACAGACAATTAGAGTGGGGAGATTCATTCTGATGCCGAGGTCAGCACACTGGACTCCATTCTGTAGAAGTTCCAGCCCAAAATACGCTTGGTGACACTACCAGCTACTAGTCTGTTTTGATATCTGTTTGCAACTCTGCCTTTTCTGTGGCACTTTTCTCTCAACATCTACTACAAGCTAGAAAGATAGCTGCTGTTAAGTCTGAAGCAGGCTGCACACCAGAAAGCCTCAGGCTGGCGGTTCACACACTGTATTTTGAAGTAACTCTCTCTCTCTCTCTCTCCCCTCTGTACACAGCATACAAAGTCCTCTGTGACACCACTAGGACAAGTGGCACTCTCCAGTGTGACAGAGCACACTCACTAACCAGCGATCAGGCAATTCCTGTCACTTGCATGTTGCATGTCCCTGCCAGTTGCACACCCAAGGTAAGGAACATCAGCAGACCTCTCTGAGCTCAGCAAGAATATAGGGCTACACAGTGCTAGAGCACACCAAGACCCACCAGAAGAGTTGAAGTTGATGTTCGCCCAGAGGATGTAGATGAGGACAGACTGTTCTGTTGAGTGGGTAATGTACTGTGGAAGAAGGAAAAAACACTATCAATTGCAGGTGCAAAAGCCTGTAACAGTAACACCAAGCCCACTGCCACTTCTGGCTCTCCACTTACTCTACGAAAAGAAGGACAGCTCCATTACCTGAAGACACTGATCACGTCTGAGAAATCCATCAGGCCTAACTGTACCAAGACGCCCAATCAGTAGGAATGCATCATAACAAATCTAACAGCTCACAACCCAGGACTTGAACTGGCAAGGCTTCCCAGACAGAGCACCTATGTTGCCCTGAGGAGGAGGGCCTGGCAGCTTGATGAGCTCCACCAGCACTCCAGCTGCATATGTATTCCTCTCATCTAATTCTGGATATTTAGAAGTTTGTCATCAGGGCAGCAGCAACAGCCAAGCAGCTCTAGATGGACCCAGTACTCTTCAAGAAGGTATCTCTGGATAGGACGAGTTGTATCTGGGAGCATCTCCCCATCCTGGCTGCATAGAGCTTACGTGAGACACAGACTTTGACGTCTACTAGATCCCAGGGATTAGGTAAACTGAATCCTACTGCTGTATCAGAGTACGGACCCTGAGTGGGAAGGGAGACTGTAGAGGCAACCAGGCAGAGCCTGGCATCTGCTTCTGTAAAAATTCATCTGCCAACCTCACCTGCTGAGTTGGGTGGTGGTTGTACTGGGGAGTTCCTCACTGTGGCTCAGGCTGCTCAGAGCTGATGAGTGTTGGCTGGCTGTTGTCAGCAAGGATGATGCAGACACCCCATCATTTAGAGGAGTAATACTGGGAGCAGAGGGGGAATCAGATTTCACCGTGGGGCCTGCAGCACCTGTGAACAAGGTCTTTGTGTTAGGGGCAACTACTAGCAGCTCTTGGAGGAGCTGGGAGACCTGGACCTTCCCTCGCTGCTGATGATCAGTTCCATAGCTGAGACTATGCCACTATGCTCTATGCCCCAGTTTACACCCACCAATATCACAGGGCCACTGGCTCTGCCAAGAGCTTCAAGATCTGCAAATGAGATGCCTTTTCCAGACAAAAATCAGAAACTGTCATCACGGAGATGATGTTAAAGCAACTCATCATGGATCTATCAGTAGAAAGGTGAACACTTCAGGGTAAGCAAATTAATGTTAATGGCAGCAATCAGACTAGCAGCGAAAGGACTTTTATTAGCATAGATGATGCTTTTCACCCAAAGCAAGGAATACAAGGAGTACAAGAAACTTGGGATACCCATGCCCTCACAAACGCTTACCTTCAACAGCCTGTGTGTTTTGTAATGGTGTGGGTTGTACGGAACTGAAACCATTCTAAGGAAGGGAAAAAAAAAGATTGGGCATTGCAGCTGCTTGTTTTCAGAGGCACACTTGTCAAATTCATTCCATACTCCCTCCCAAATCATGAAAAAGGCATGCTATCAACAAGTATCAGACAGCCTCAGGACTGGTCCCAAGCTCAACTAGTCCAATGCTATAGCTGGTCCCCAGTGTGAGCTGGAAAAAAGTGCAAGAAGTCTCACTACCGCTGGTACTCAGACTGGCTTAAAATCCTGAACTCACGTTTATTAGTCAAAACTCATGTTACTGTAACTATTCCTAGCACTGAACGTTTGTCAAGTATGCAAGGCTCAAAACAAAATTAAATCCTTGGCCCGAATGTCACTCTGCAGGAGGGTAATTACACATTGCATGAAACATGGCCTGCAGTCAACTTAACTACTGTTCACATTTAACTCAACGCTACACAGTCAGGCCAGGGTCAGGAGGATCACAACTGGCACCAGCTTCCACTGGCCCAATCCCTGGCAAGTAAATATAGACTGGCTCTAGTATCTGCCAGAGAAAAGCTCTCACAAGAGCCCAGAAGCCACTTAATGAGGCTACAGGATCACAGAAACATAGCTGAAACACCCCCATTTTCCTCACTCCTTCCAAGGCAGTGCTTCTCACACCACACTTAATCAGCACAAATGGTGAGCAAAGCCATTTTCCTACCTTGGCCTGGGTCAGATCTTTCTGCGGTGAGGAAGAGATGGAATTTGGATATCGCCTTGTCTGTGTGGATCTCTGTTCGTACAGTGGTCCCTGAGCACTGTTCTGGGAGGTAAACGTTGCTGTCTGTATTGTGCCACTCTGGTAACCAGACTCCTGGCTTTGATTGGACGAAATTGTGGATGAAGATTCGCTACAAAGGAAAAAAGGAGTTTTCACTTTTCTCAAAGCATCCCTGCTGCAAGCTGTTGACCCAGACTGTAGGGTCTCCATTTCAAATGTTCAAAATGAAGATCTCCAAGCATCAGCATAAAGGCATCAAACAAAGCAGTCAACCAAACCAAGCAGAGACACATACCTAGAACAAGGCTAGCCCAACTACAGGAGAGCGTTGGCATCTACCTGCAGCCTTCCATCACAAAATGCTATATTCTAGGTGATGTTACACAAGCTGTCACCAGTCAGTTCATAACACTCAAAGGAATGGCAAGATATCAAGGGTAGTCCAACAGAAGACAGGAAATCTTTGCTTTGGCTAAATATCCTCACCTTAGATACATCTACTTCACTATGTTCTGGTGTGCTAGGCAAAGCACAGGACAAAGCATACAGAATCTGTTCACCATGAAGGAAGAGGAGTTTTCCTGGGGGTTCCTCGTCAGTATTTTCAGCAAAACAGTTTAACTACATCAGGAAACACTCACTTTCTGTACAAGTACCACAGGCCAATCAGTCACAGATTTGCCTGAATGAGTCTGCTGGCAACTTATGCTTTACTGTTGCATACACTGTCCCCCCTTTATGACTACAGGCACAGTCAGAAAGGGTCTACTGTTATGCATCATAACTAAAGCCCAACAAACAAGCTACCTTCCAAAGCTATCGATTGAATTAAATCATAGCAGTCTCATTTACCTGCTAACAGGGAATCTCTCTACCTCATATCTCACTTCCTCACCCCACATTTTACCAGACCAGAGACGGGCTGAAGAACAAACCCATCTCAGTTACACTGCTCCCTCACGGTCCGAGGCACATGGAATCAGTCTCTGCCCGCAATAGATGCATGTCCCTCTTCTCTTCCTCATTCCTGGTCCTCACCTCGCAGTGCTGGTGTACAGGCTGCTTGGAGATTGGCTAACAGCGGCGCTTGTTGTGGGCGTCGATTCGTACTCCGAAAGAACAGGCTCGGAACCAAATTGTAATGCCCCAAACTGCAGGTTTAGCCCTGAGATATCTGCTGAGCCAGGCATTTCTACTGCAAGCGCAGGAATCTGCAAGGGAGAGAAAATGCAAAAGGTCAATCTCTCCTCAGGATGAGCACAGAAGGAAAAAAAAAAAAAAGAGACTTCAAACAAGGGCAGACAAAATCAGGCAGAGAATCTAGCACAGAAACAGGCAGGCCCTTTGATGTCAGGCTGGAATATGCATCTTACTCCACTGCAGAGGAACAGAGAAAGTCCTCAAACAGCCTGAGCTTCTCAAAAATAGCTTTAGCATCCATCCTCATTTCCCACATGATGGTAGTTACAGGCTTGCATCTTCTGAACTATTCCGCTTGCCTCTGTTCAACCCAGGAAGAGAAGCTTTTCCCTATCACCCCCCCCAAAGATAGATGCTAGTATCAGAAAAGCCAAGTCCAGCCTCTCCCTCATCAGCTTAAGGGAAGTTTGCTGCAGTTCTAACACACAATACAATGCCTCCTTCCCCAATCTGCACCTTTGATGTTAACGATGCTTTTTTCTTTTGCTGCTTCAGCTTCTGCTGTGCTGGCTGGGGACTGGACGACTGGTTGTCTGAGGACCCCGGGGACATCTGGGGAACAGGATTGGTTTTGCTGGGCAGCGGTGAAGAAGGGGGTGCCGGCACTGTTGTGGAGGCAGTCACCACAGGTTGTTTCTCCTGCATAAACACTTCTATCATGGTGGAAGTTGATGTGAAGGCCTGACGCTTGGTGAAGGGACTATGCACAGAAGAGTCTGTTGGGTTCTTTAGATCTACCAAAGGAGAAAGTCAAATTATCAGGATTTTTTCCCCCCTTAAAATTCAAGTAATTTCTAAAATTTCTCAGTATCAAGATAAACAGAGTGATTCACACTATGTCTTCTCCTGGTACCTGTTAAAAATCAGATATTGAGAAACAGAATTATCAAACTGCATGCATCATTTAGCACATTAGTGTTCTGCCAAAGCAAACCGATGGTTCTGCAGAGTAGAAAACTCTAGCATTTCCACTCCCAATCTTCTGCTCTAATTGCCAACGTGAGCCTTTTAATTCCTTCTCCTGTCAGCTTTTTACCATCTCTACAGGCCAAAGTGAGCTTGGACAGCAGAAGTCATTTATCCTCCTATGAAGACTGAATATCAAAGTCTCTTGTGTGGAGCACTGCATGACTGACTCCTGCTTGCAAGGCCTGACACTGCTTCCTTCCCTTTTTCTACCAACACTGCTGCATTTCATTGCCTGGTCTTTTCCTTGCAAGCACTGAGTATCTTGGGAGCTACACCACCACTCAGGGCTGCCCATTCTCAGCACCCCACACCATCCTCTCTCTTTGCCTAAGCCTACTCAATACCACAGCTTACTAAAAACTCTTATGCTCTCCAGCTCTCCTCTGCGGTTCCTTGTCTGAAAAGATCAGGAGCTGCCAACACTGACTGCTAATAGGTCAGGGCTCAATTTTTCTTCAGCTTAAATCTGAACTAGAGCCACCTAGTGCATAAAATGCACAAGCTGAAAGAAACAGGATCAGTACTCGGCTAGGACTCAGCATTTCATTCAAAAAGCAGAAGCCTCTCAATAATCACTTATTCCCTCATGCTAGTTCAGAGGTAGAGTTACTTCTTGGCGTTTAACAGTCACTAGAATCACATTCCATTACAAAAGACATCAGGTCAACAGTCAGATGAGACTCGTAAGTGTCTGAATTTAGAAAATATTCTCTGGAGGCAGAGAATCTCAGATCTCCTCCCTGTTTCATAGCTTTATGCCCAGAAGTAGCTCTACACACTGTATGGGACTTGGAAACACCAGATCCCTGGCCCAAAAGTTGGCTGTAATGACTAAGAGACAGACTGAAATTGACTGCGCTAAGTATAAAAGGAACAAGGACAGATTCTGATATTAGTATTGTTCTACTCTAGTCAGGAAATGCTTCCCACAAACTCATACCTGCGATTCTTTTAGTTTCTCCAGCAAAGTTAACTTGGTTGTGAACTTGAGGAGCATTTAGTCAAATGGCTTTAAGATCTGCCCCTCCATTTGAATCCATCACACTGACTGCAGCATGTTTCTGCAGATCTCGGAGAATACTTTCCCTGTTGGGAAACCATACTGCTTTTCCTTACCATACTGCACAAGAGAAGAGGTCTGCGTAGTGGATCCCATGTCCCAAGAGGAGGCAGTGGTGCTCCCACCGGGCTGGGTATGCTGAGCAGCCAGCTGAGCCAGAGCCTGGGCTGTCTTGAACTGCTCCAGGAACTGAGAACCTGTGGTACTGCTGCCTTTGGCCTCCCCAACATCTCCAAATCCTTTCCCCAGCATGCTCACCTGCAGTTTCAGCAATGAAAGAACAAAGTCAATGTCTCTCTTGGCTTAGATTTAGTTCCAAGGACAGATTTTAACATTCCCTTTTAATATAAGCTGAAGTGTACTGTAATGTGCTTCTTCTCACTGGATGCTTCAGTTTAAGCCTGGAGCAAAATGTACACATGCACACAGACACCACTAACAAAGAAACTTCTTACTTCTCTCACCCTTTATCAGGTGTGAACACAAATACATTTATTTGTTGCCTAATCTACATATTGTAAAATATCATTGAAGTTCACCAAGAAAGTTAACACACAGGATCTTTAAAGAGCTACTAAAGTATTCACGCACATCCTATCTCACTTAAAAAAAAAAAAAAGACAAACATCAGTAGAATTCAGCTTTTCAGTAAGTAAGGTGGTTTTCAAAACCCTTCCTGAACTGTGTGTTCACCATTAAACACACAATTTATTTCTTTTGCCAAAGTTATACAACAAAGCATCTTTCCAGTTCTGTGCCCATCTCTGATGCAGATTTAGTACCTCCCTTCTTCACCCTTCACTACAGAGCTGCTAGCATTTTATCTCATACCAAACTCCTAACCAGTTCCACTTCTTGGAAACTGCAAGATTTGCAAGCCTCCAGACCGCAAAAGGTTTTGTCTTCTCCAAGCAGGAAAGAGCACATCTTACAAGTCGGAAAAGGGTAATAGGGGAGGAATTATCCTAATTATTTCTAATTAAAGAGTTCCAGACTCACAAATCATTCAAGTGGAGGACTATGCCACAAGAAATAGAGCAGGTGTCAGAACTACATTTTGTATATTGTCCAAACGTAGATCAAGAACATAAGAGAAACCAACATTTAAAGAAAATGTCACATTGGCAGAGAACAGCGTTTTCCTTACCATGCTGTGGTGAGAGAAGGTGTTACCAGAAGCAGGCTGGGATATAGCACTCTGCTTGGAATTGCTGAATACCAGCGGCTGGGCCAGGGAAGGAGCCTGGGAAGACTCCAGGTTTGTTGACTCACTCTCCATAGAAGAGGGTGTCTTTCCCAGCAGTACTGCAAGATCAATTCTGGAAAGAAAGAAAGATGAATCCACTGAGGTTAACATAGGAACTGACATATTGCTCATTTTCATCACAGCTGCATTCTACCTCCAGCCTCCCAATATATACCTTCTGCCTTACATATCCCAATGAATCTGTGGAACACTTTCACAACTGCCACTAGCAACCTCAGAAGAGAGACAAAGCAGGACTCTACAGGGTCTTCCATTTACATTCATAGAAAGCATACTTTAAACACAGAAGCATGACCCAAACTAGCTTCACAAAGAAATCTGAAGAACCAGTGGCAGAACCCAGAGTAAAACCAAAATTCAAGATTGGGACCCAGAAATTCTTAATTCATTGTTTCTGTTTAAATCTGTATTGGCTTATTCACAACTGCTGCATTTTACCTAATTGACAAGGGTTAGTATGGGATGGTGAATTACTCTGGGACTTTTGTGTCACTTTTGCCAGATAAACAGTATCACCACAGGCTATCACCTTTGTCCAGCTGTGATTGTCACATTCTCTGCAGGCAGAGGCACTGAAGACACATTGGAGGCAGTGAAAATCTTAGTTTCAGAAAGCTGGAAGACAAAAGAGGGAAACAGAATCCAAACATAAGAACAGTGTGTTGGGACTCCAGCTAAAGCACACAGGTGTTTGAGATAAACAGCCATAGAAACATTAAACCTGAACACTTTGTTTCTTTAACTACTCCCACAAGAATCATTTACTCCCATAAGAATCAGCTTTTATTTCACTTGTTTCTTCCCTGCCAAGTGCACAAATCATTTGACAGTCTTTTTCAAAAAAAAAAAAAAAAAAAAACCCTCCACTAATTTCTAGTGGTTCACAATGCACAAGGGTGTCTGGGGCCTTACAGATACTCCAGATCAGATGCTCCAAATTCAGGAATTCAGGATATGCAGTACTGATCTGCAAAACCCACTCCATAGGTAAATGAAAACATAGCTGGAGAAGTGAAAGAAAAAAAGAAAAGCTTCAGACTGATATTTAAGTTTCCAGTGATCCTGATATCACCTAGGTGATTTCACCTGAAAACAGATTACTTAAACTATGGAGAGGAAAATAATTCTTCTCAAAAAGGAATGAAGAGGAGATTTAACCACCACCTGTAATTTAACCCAGAACACATCTGAACATGAACAGTTTTCATTCCAGACTAAGGAGCTGCCAAGCAACTACACTGCAACAGTAAAAACAAAACAACAAGAAAGAAAACCCACAGCCTTGAGGAATCTTTGAGAGCATGTTACATACACCAAAGGCAAGAATGGATATCAAGACTTTCTTCAAGCAGACCTGACTCAAGTAGATACAGAAGCCACTTGTGTCTCCAGAGTAGGACTATTTCCTTCACATAGTGTCTAGAGAGCAAAAGCTTTCTTTCCCTTTGTACCAGTTCCGTAGGCCTAGCTAAAACAGTCACGCAAAACTAATAATAGTAAACCCCAACACTGCTCCCAGCTGCAAGAACAGAAATTCTCCTTTGATTTAAACAGTCGAACTGAGGCACAGTTCAGAAGAAATGGACACATCAGCACTAAAGCAGGTGATAACAGTGCCCCATTCTCCCCTGAAAGACTACAGGTATAGAATAGAAAGCAGTGAGGTAAGCCAAAGATTAAGTCAGAAGGTAAAGCACAGAGTTTCTGTTTGATCCAAATGTTTGGCAATGGAGGCCCAAGACATGCCTCCTCCACTATGTGCACTGTGGATCAAAGGCAAACTTTTACAAGATGCCACTTAGCCAGAGGAATGGAGCATGAATCCTTATGTGGAGCCAGGTCAGTTCATAAGAGAACTCACTAACGCAGCTGCAGAAGATAAGAGGACCAGACTCAACGCCCCAGAAGTTCCTTTCCATCTCAGGCTCCCATGACAGGTTCTACTATCCATGCATTTCAGAAGCACCAATATTTACTTCAAGTCATTCTTCTTAATTCCTGGAACTGTGAGCCTGCCTTGGACTATGCCCATAACCCGCAGAAGACAGACTTTATACATCTCTTCTAGCTGTGTATATCCAAACAGGACACCACCCTGCTGGCAGGCATGCTGAGAAGGGGTTTAGAGAGTACTCACATCTTCATTCCAATCCTCCGTTCCCCATTCTTCTGTCGCAGCCCTCCACGCACCTACAAAGAACAACATGTAGAGAAGTTACTGTGTATCAAAGCTCTACTTTTTAACAGAAGTCAGGGAAGCACTGGGGAGCTTTGCAAGCAGCTGAGCAAATTTTTATTTGCCAGACAAGTTGAAGCAGTAGCCCCCAATCCAAGATTCAGGGGCAAGATCCCCTCCGCCTTGCTCAGGCAGGCTAAGTTGAAACAAAGGGACCACTGGGCTTGCAATTAGGGCAAAGCACATACCCCAGCACCAAACAGGAAAGCTGAGCTCAGCAAGGAAGCCCTGGCATCTTCCCCAGCCTCCTTGTCTAGAGGCATCCGTTTTCCCCCCGATTTCCCCTCTTATCGCAGTAGCTGCAAGTTTCTGCACGCACAAGCAGTTAGTGTTACTCCAGCAACTCTGACAGAGCACCTCCTTCGTGGGCCTCCTGACAAAGCCTGCTCCAGAGGCCAGCTCTTGTGCAGGATGTTACTGCACAGTTAAACCTTGTAGGCACATGAGTTGGCTTCATAGGGCACTACAAGTTAAGCTTAGCATAAAGTTCCATTTTACCTAAATAAGCCTTATATAAAACCCAGGAATAACTGAACTATTTGCATGCTTCATGCAAATCTGAAAGGAAAACTGATAGGACCAACTGATCCATGAATTTCTGTGCCCAGTATCAGACATGCACAAAATCCATAGCTTAAAATATCAGTAAGAAAAGCACAAGATTTTCAGCCACATTCTATCACAGTGCAACTTGTAAGATAGCAAATTTTACTTAAAAAAATTTGCCTGACCATGTCTTCTTTGACCAGTTCAGTCTCTCACTTGCATCCCAGTTTAACCTCAGGACTTTGAATTTTACACATTGACTTCAAGTCCATTAGACAACTTAAAATTTGGTGTGGGAAGAGCAGAGGAATTTCACGTCCAAGGAATTCACAGCGCAAAAACAGCCTGCTGTTTTGTGCCAGTCATTTTCAGTCCATACAAACAAACAAAAAAAAAACAAAAAAAAAAAACAAAAAAAAAAAAAAAAAGAAAAGCTGACACAGCCAACGGGGTTAATTCTGTAGATGTTTACAAGGATAGAGCAAGCCAGCACCAGCCCCTTTATCAGCATAAAGCCTTTTACTATATGAAAACATACTGTGTGTGGAACAAGAACATTTCGGACTCTTCTTTAAGAGAAGCAATCAGACACAAGACTTTTGGGGGAAACTGAACATAGCAGAACTTCCCATAGGTACTTTAATTATGAAGCTAAAAAGCTGAAGCAATTGTGTATCTAGAAATGGGAGCTTTACTTCATCAAATAAATGTACTACCAGCAAATTCATGTTTTTGCCTGACAAATTGAACTAACCTAAGAACTTTTCCTGGATTTTTTTTTTAATTCAATTTAGAGATACAAATGTTAATACAACAACATTCTTGGGTCCTGGAAACCTCAAGGCACACTGCTTTAGTCTTTCCTTCCCAGGAAGGAGCATGAGGAATGTACAATACATTCTACACACAACACATCCATCGTTTAAAAAAGCTGGGCTCCACTATTTCTTACATTTGTTTGTGACTCCACAGCAGTAATAGGAAGGCTCCTTTCCAGAGTCTCATGGACCAGAAAGATCTTACTATCTCAGTCCCCGACCCAGAGGGAAGAAGCAGGAGCTGGAGGTACTTAGCCAGTTGCGATTGGCAGAGGAGAGCTGCAAGCCAGGAGCGTTTCCTGCAGAAGAGTCTGTGCACCGAGGAATATGGGCTCAAGACTCTGTTCTAGTTTTGCTCATTTAAGTAGGTTTGTGGAAAAAAGAAAACCAAAGCAGCAAGGAAAGCAGAAGCGTATCCTGCAAACGAAGAGCCGTTAATGGGGTTTTCCCTATGTTTCAGAACATCTCCTGGTAAGTCTACTTCAGTACTGGGCACCTACTCAGCCTGGCTTGTGCTCTCTTATCTAATAACAGAAAAAGAGTAAAGTAATTTATTAGATACATATTGTGCCACAACAAAAAGCAGCTAGCTGCTTGACAGACTGTGGTGAACTGTACTTGCTGCAAACACTGCACCGTCTACACAATTTCTTCATTTTACACTGGGAGAAGAGCACAATCAGCATAAAATCAGTTTGCTCCTCCCTCAACTCTTTGGGTGAGGGACTCAAAATACAGCTCAGCATCCTCAAAAGAACACAAAACCAATAAAAATCACAAGTGTGGCAAAAGCATAATGGCAGAACTCTAGCAGATGGCCTTGTGCTGCCTGTGGGAGTTAAAGATTAACCTAGAGGTAAGAACATGGAGATGCTCCAAAACAATTAACACACAAAACAAGCCTGCATTCAAGTGCCTGCAGGACCCTCACCCTGAAAAACACACTACAATCTGAACAGTCCTCATTCATTCTTGACTTTCAAGCGCAAAGCAGCAGGTTCTCCATCTATCTGAAGTCTAGATATCAATGTTAAAGGCTCTTCTGGAGAAGCTGTTAGTCAACCAAGTTTTTAGTCTTGTTATGGATGCTGAAGGAATTTTGTAGGCTTAGTAAGGCAGATGGGATCATCTCATGGGTTCTCTTGGCTTCAAAGAGAAATATATAAAAGAAGGAAAGAAAAGGTGTGAGGTACAGA
The DNA here is from genome assembly GCF_028389875.1 of Rhea pennata. Taxonomy (NCBI): domain Eukaryota; kingdom Metazoa; phylum Chordata; class Aves; order Rheiformes; family Rheidae; genus Rhea; species Rhea pennata. The sequence continues at coordinate 502,722 of NC_084693.1, forward strand.
ACAGCTCTGCCATCGAGCATCCTGGTTATCTTGAACTATATGGTAACTTTCAATTGCAGGACAGATTTGTTCAGAGGAAGAAAAGCAGCTGTGCAGTAACAACATGCCAAAGCAGACATTAATTGCATTGCTCATCCAGAGATAGCAGAAAGCAGAGGTGAAGTGCTGAGAGAGTTTAGCAAGACCAATTACCCTTGCAGCAGTGTTGTAAACCCTATGCAGAAACATACTACAAAGGCCAGTTTAGTTGACTGCTGCAGACAGCACACTATCAAGAAAACAGCACTGGGACAAAGGCAAGTCATAACTTTCTGAATGCGAGGCAAGCAGAATATGACTGAGCTGCCTAACACTTCCTCCCCTTGGGTAGGATACTCTGTCATCACTGCTGTGAACACAGGGTTGCTATGGGTGCTGATAAGCAGTAGCTGAAGTCAAAATTTGCAAAAATATATGGGTTAACTTCTCTCAAGATATATTTAAAGTGTCAGCATTAGTAGAAGCATAGTCAGAACAAACATCAAATATTCCTTAAAAACAAACAAATTAAGAGAGAAAAGAACGACATATCCACAGATATTTCTTTTTTTTAAAAAAAAAAAAAAAAGCTATAAAGTAAAGGTATCCGGGGCAGTTAGTGCACCTGGATATATCGTACCAGGAGCAGTGTCAAATTTTCGGGGATAATTTGACCCCTCACCCCCAATGAAATCAAGTCCTGAAACAAAAAAAAAAAAAAAGACAAGACAGACAACGAGTGAAATTTTGACTTAGGAAGTGAAAGAGAGTTTCATTGCCCCCATGTATATCAGTCACATTGTACCTGTGGATATTTTTAAAGAGATGCTTGAGGCTACTAAAATGGAAACAAAACGACCATGCATGACAGGTGAACAGTGCAGTTTCACTATAAACTTTATGGGTGCATTGTAGCACTAGAGCTAATTTATATAGCTCCATCAGAAAAGAAAAACCTTCATTTCACCCCAACCAGTACTTAAGTTGCTTTGTTTCTGCAAAGCACTTAGATACATACATAAGCCTATGTAGAACAGACAGTTATAAACTTACAGTATATAGAGCTCATGCATTCCTATCCCTTTTTTCTCCCGGGACACAAACGAACCCACCGCCCTTAACAAGCATATGTCTAAACCAGCCTCCTGGTATTTAAATGGCTCTATTTGTCAAAGTCATCAATAAGTTCTCCATTTTCTGAAGAAGATGGAAGTCTACTTTGGCAGTGCATAGTAGAAGGAATTATTGCTTAAAAGTATTTGTAAGTTATATGTAAAAATTCATCTGTGGCAGATGAATTCTCTTCACAGAGATCTCACAGATCTCTTCAGATTTACAAACTGAGGACAAGTGAGCAAAGTACTTTATTCCTCTTTTCTTCCAAAGCAATCAAAGTTTGTTACTGTATACAAGAAATAGGGAAATGGTTTATTGCAACATAACACACGGTTGTGAATGCTTCTTATAACCAAAGCTTGGTATTTACTTGAATGGTCAAGAACAGGCATGTAGAAATGGTGATGCAAGACTACACCCAAGAGAAAAGAAAAATCCCACCCAAACACCTAAAAACATGTAACTGAAAAAACTTGAGATTGTCCCATGACACACTGTCCAGTTATTGCACTGCAAAATCTTGAGTTCATTTATATCACTGTGTGTGTACTTAAAAAACCCACAATATACCTTTTTCCAGTGCAAGAAAATGTGCAAGGGCAGATTAGTGTTCATAGACAGCCCAGTGAACAAGGGGCTTCTGGTATAAACAGGGAAGCAATAAACAGGTTTCTTTTCAGCTAGCTTTCTGTAGGAAGGTCTCATCTCAGTTTGAGCAAGACCACCATGAAAGGAAGGACAATGCTCCCAGTACCCCCAATCAAGATCAAGACAATATCTGAACTCAAAAAGCATCCTCAGGAGGATGCACTGAATATCAGGAAAACCTGCAGGTGTTAGTCACACCACTGTTTATGAAACAGAAAACTCTTCTTCTAAAGAAGCAGTATGGTTTCTGCTGGAAAATGAACTGGAAGCAAGTGATTCTGTGCCTCTGTCGGGCAACAGCCTGCACAAGTTCACACCACAATCATCCACCTCCAAATTTCCAATACAGTTTCCGTAACAGATCACACGATGCAGCCTTTACAGTTAAAACTGATCTCAAATTTATTTTACAATAAATTCAAATATACACTGGATACTCCTCAATAGAAAGGTACCTCTGTATGCAAAAAAAAACAGGCCACTGAATTTCATCTCTGAACCAACAACCCATTTTGTCAGTCCCAAGCAAAGAATTACTGCTCATAACCTCCTCAGTAAGACTGAAGGGACCCAAAATCAATTTGTATCTAAATACGGAACAGCAAACAAGAGCATGAAGACCACTTACTTGTGCCATCATCCGGCTCAAAGCTGCCAGTGTTATTCCACGTGTTGTTGTTGCTATTCCCATAGTTCTCATCCGTGCTGGCTGGCTCAGCATAGTCAGCTGGGTTGAAAGTTCTGTAACATAAATATGGGGAAGGGCATTTTAAAATCTCCTTCCAAGCATTTCAAAAACAGCTGATTTCATTCAGACCATGACATAGCTAGAAGATTCCCAGGAGACATCCCTCCTTCCGTAGAGGGATGGTTCAGCTACACTAACCATTCAAAATTTAAGTGAGTGTGATGCAGCTCTGCTATTATTAACAAAAAAAAAAAAAAAAAAAAAAAAAAAAAAAAAAAAAAAGCAGAATCAGATGACTGAATCCACAGGTCACTCAAAGCAAACAATACTGTCTGTGCATGAAGACTTGATTTCTTTTTGTGTTTGTGTGTGTGTGTGTGTGTGTGTGTGTGGCAGGGGTGCGCCTGCGCTTTGTCAATGAAACTTACCCCATGCCTTGGGCAGAAAATCTTCCTCCCCGCCTTCCAGAGCCACCTGTAAAATATGTACATATGGACCACTGAGCACCTCTGTTGGCTCTGTGTCACTGGAAAAAGAAACATTAGAACAACATATGGAGCTCCGATGCCCAGAATATAAATGTGACGAGGATCTTCCTGAGCTGATGAGACTTCCAGCATCATCTTTACAGGTATGTAAATGACCTCAGCTGGCTCAGGGTGTAATTAGTGATGCATGATTCCAGACTCAGATTAGGTTTCCAGCTGTCACAAAGAATAAATACTGGACTCCAGGTTCTGATTCCTGTACTGTGTCCTAAGCAGCAATTCCTGAGCAGCAGAGGCTTCATGGATAAAATGAAATCCTTAGTATTTAAAAGCCAAACCAAGTGTTCTGCACAGTAATGGTGCTGTGAGACATGAGCCCAGGGACTAGGAGGATATGGATTCTGTTGCTAACAGGCAATCTGCCCACCTGCCAGATAGCCACGTTATGCGTTATTTTTATTTTACAATGAGGAGAGATTAAAATTCAGTTCAACTCCAGGGGGGGTTGGAGGTAGGAAGTAGTTACTGTTTCTGCCCTGCTCGAAACACGGAAGAAACATGTAGTGTACGAAGTATAATGACAAGAACAGAAAAAACAAGTATTGATTTTCAGTTTGGCAAACCCTCTCATACAAGAGGCTGTTAAAATTCATGGAGAGAGGTATATCAACCCAATCCTTCTCCTGCCAACCCTCTGACTTCAAACCCTGTGTGTACCTCGGCCTCGGCCACGTCCCCGTCTTCCTCTTTCTGTGCCTCTTCCAGAAGATCCTCCACTCTTACCACCATCTAGTCCGTTCTCCTGGCCCCGAACTGAAAGACAACAATGCAAAGACAGTTTCAACGTTCATCCTGCTTTAGGAAGGCTATAAGGCCAGATCTTGAATTCTAAAATATAGTGGTCGTGCAGGAGATCATGCTGTCAAACACTTCTGTAACTTATTTTGTCCGAGTTGGTGATATTGATTGCGTCACCCATGGAATCAACTCAGATAGGAGAGCATTAAATGGGCCTCCACATACACACACAGAAGGATGATTCTCCTTAAAAACATTTGCCTGTCCTAGAAGCTTTACTGCTAATCTGTCACGATTCATACTGAGGCACCTAATGCACTGCACAGTTACAGTTGCTATTAAAGGGCAGGTCCATACACTCTCTTCCACGGCTGGCACCTCGCCCCCGCCTTGGTGGCCCACCGCGTCGTCTGCTGAAATCCCGATCCCTTTCCCGGTTTTCTTTGCTTTCTTCACTGGGTTCTGTCTGTCCACTGTCCTTCTGTCCCGAGACACCCTTCTTCTTCCCGACCATTTCCCAGGAATGCTAAAGGTTGGCAAAAGGGAAAGTAGTTAATCATAGTTTGATCAATACTAGATGCAAAAGACATACAAACTTAAACATTCTACAAAGAATATAATGAGGGACTCTGGAAAAAATGTTTCTGGTCTCATTTTATTAGAGAAAACTTTCTGCCTGCATACACCTATTGTAGTTCTTTCCTTCAAGGAAAGCTTTCTTGCAGTTAACCGGCAGGCAGTTTGAAGGAAGAAGAGATGGATTATTCCATTTTTGCAATAATCTACTTAACCTCTGAGACTGGAGCAGACATAACTCATTGTTTCAAGGGTGGATAGCTTTACCTTATGTAGTGGGAATAAAACTATTTCACATAGGTCACTGTTTTGAGGAGCTCTCAAAATGACCCAGGTAAATGGCCCATGATGTTCTGCAGTCAACTTTTAAGGATAAGCTATTCTCTCAAAAGCAGAAGGACTTTTTGTAAAGGCTCCAGGGATTATTTCCATTTCACTACCACAAGGCTTCAAGAAGTATCTGTGCTATATGCCAGAGAAGAAAGGATTAGAGGATTGCTGAAAAACAACAAAATAAATATATTTGAACTGCAAGTGAAAAAAAGGGAATACCTCACTTTTGGACAAAAGAACCCTAGAAGTAGTATCTGTTTAGACTTCAATTTCAGGGCAAGAACCTCAGGCTTAGTTTGAGTAAGATGAGCCAGTGGCAGCAGGTGCAACAGCACCAGTATCCCTGGGCTACATATTTATGCAAAAGATGTGAGGCCAATCAGCCAGAGGAGTGTATCATTTTGAAGCAACTTGAGTATCACAGAGGCATGTTTATCAGTTTGAAAACCACTGCTCTATGAGGCAGAACCCATTCCTTGAATATGCTGATCATAGGGAGAAAGTTATCTCAGAATTTATCCAGTGGGCAAGTTCAAGTCATCCCAAGTTCGACTGTAAAAAGCTAAATGCTTCTCCAGCTTACTGCTATGGTCCCACATGAGTTTTGTTTTACGACAGTCTGCAGTGATTTCACATTCTTACTAAACCAATGCTACATACTGTTAGAACAATTAAAAATAGTCATTGACAAACACCTGAAAACATAACTTGCAGACAAGCAAACAGCTGGTTTTGAAAGGTAACAGGCAGAGACAGTAACAAAAAACCTTTCAGGCACAAATGGCCTTTCAAACCAAAGGCTTCTGGAGTCTCTCTTCATAGGTATCTGGCTCAGAAGGAAATTTAGGAAAATATTTACTTTGAATACTGTAATGTTAAGCCAAATCTAACTCAACACTAAGATCATGGCAGCTCCTTTATTGCTTGAAATATGGTGAATTACAAGTAACTAGCTTGGCAGATTGGTTGTTGCCATTAGCACAGAGGTACATGAGCCATTAACAAGTCCATTTCATCACACAATCTGTTTTCACAGGATTGCTGCACAAGCTGAACCCAGACCAGGAGCAGCTTCAAGAAGTTTGACCAATTACAGTGCAGAAGCTGACTACGCCCAGTGCTGCAGGTACCAACCTGCAGGCCCCCCATGGCACTGCAGACTAAAGAAGTGGCAGACACTGGGAGGGCTTTACTCTGTCAACACTGTTTGTCTCTACAAATCTTCTGCAGTAACTGCATCTCATGCCTCCAAGTCTTTCGACTGCTTGAATAAAGGAGATGCTGCTACTGCAGCTGTTTACTGCACGCTGTCATGAATGTTATTTTCACAAGAAATGTGTTCATCTAGGAAATGCAATTGCTAGGACAGCAGTGGTTTGTCATTTAAACCAGAAGCTCTTGATTACAAGGGTTGTTGAGGAAACTAGTGTCACACTCATATCATTCCCTTTTCCAAAAGGATTTTACAAATAACCAATAGTTATTTTGTTCAGTAATGAATGGAAAAGGCTGCTCCATAAACACTTATGGCTCTCTGAAGGCAAGGCAGCAATCCCTATACATGCTGTGCAGAACTTAATCTGTGCCAAAGCTAGCAAAGCACACCAGAGCCTGACGATGGAAAGGAGCTGCATTACACAGAATGTAGACAGAAGAGCTGGACAGCTCAGTCTCAGTGCATAGCTAATAATCAGGGAGGTGAGGGGGTAGGGTTAACACATAACATTCTGAAGTGATATTTAGAGCCGCAGCTCTACAGACAGAGTTCAGTTGGTGTCAGTCAATCTCAACATGCCAGGGGAGACCAGTTTGATCAGCAGCACAGTTTGGAAGGATCTGATAGTTAATTCTACTCAAGCTTCTTACTAGGTTGTAACAGAATTTGCATCTCTGCTACCTATGCCAAAAAAAAGAAAAGATATCCCATATGTCATATGGAAGGTTTCTTCCAAGCAAGAACTTTGAGCTTGACTAAGGCAGTTGTATGAATGACAGCAGTCAAGCCTAGCTCAGCAGAAAACACTAGAGGCACATGAGGGGCAAAGGGGCCCACGAAACCATGGCGCGTACAATGGCACACAAGTCAGTCAGTGCACTACTGAGTACCAGAAGTGAACATCCAGGGCCAGAGATACATAACTGCATTACTCCAACACTAATAGGCAAGAACCATGGATGTGCACACGCACAAGTCAATTGAGGTCAGTTAGCCCTCACAGAAAAAGAGATTGGTTACTTCACACTTACAGCAGTGTGACCGCTTGCACATGGCCAGTTGCTATAAAACAGATCCACTGTACTGTGTCAAAGTGCTAGGATTCAAAAGGAATAGAAGTAAATGATTTATTCTGTTTTCCCCTCTATTCCTTTGGGCCTGTTGGCTATGTTCATATTTTGTGCAACACTACAAACATCAACATTAAGAAGCCAGGACATGATCACACTTTGCATGCTACTTGTTAAACTAACAAGTCCTTTTGGCTCTGGTTGTCTAGACATTATTGTAGGTCTTGTCTCCAAATAGGCAGTTACACTGAACTAGGCCTCACCAGATTTATAGGACCCAATCCTACCGTGTCCGGATTGCCCTCCAGCAGCACGTTGATGGCTCTGTTAACATCCCCGTTGCAATCATGCAGAGCAATCACACACTCATCTTGGTTTTTGCCTGTGATGTCAATCAGCTGTAAAGAAGATGACAATACAGTCAACACATTCCAAAGGAACAAAGCACCAGATCTCTACAGATCTCTTAAAGGGCTTTCAAATTTAATCCCAAAACAGAAATCCTACCAAAAAAAAAAAAAAAAAAAAACCCCACACACACACAACAGGGTTTGGCAGTCTCCCTACCCACCCTAGCTTAATTACGCCCCAGAACGAAAAGTTAATCCGCAGAACCAAGAGTAGGAATTTCCGAGTTACTGTGTTTTACCACAGTCTAACCTATAACCTCCTTGTTTCAGAGTGCCAGCAGACCCTCCAGCCCCTGGAAATTAGGCCTACCCCAGGAAATACAAGAAACAGATAGCAGCCTCTTTCCCTCCCACTACCTTCCCCAGCATTAACTGTACTTTCGCCACAGATCTTGCCTTCCCAGTAGGGCTCGCTCCCACTTTCCATACTCACTTGTTTCACCTTCTCCTCAAAGTCAGCATCATTGTGGTCCGAAATCATCTGTGCAAGTCGAATCTGTTCTGCAGTGGCCTAAGGAGATCGAATGCAAAAAAGAGAACCATTAGAGTAGCACATTTCAAACCAACCATCCTCCAAAGGTCATGCAGCTTCTCAAGAAACACTGAAAAGGAATCAATACGATGAAGAAAAAGGTGCAAATGTGGGTCAGAAAGAAGAACTCTTCAGAAAGAAGGTTGGACAAAAGAAGAACAAGTGGAGGACATCTAGAAGAAGTGAAATACCACTGGATAGCCTCTCTGTAACCTAAACTATTTTTCTATGTTGAGACTGATCTTAACACCATCAAAATGTCATGGCAAACTCTGCACACAGCTTCTCAGTCACTTGCATTTATTAAAATAAACATGGAATGGTGAGATAGCGGAAAGAAAAGAAAAAAAAAAAAAGCTTCAGCACCAGCTCCCACCTGGAGACACTGATGCAGAAATCTCACCATGTCAGAGGCAGCCCAATTAACCTGCTCTAAGAGTAGTACCCTGCAGCACATAGGAAGTGGTTCCAGGAGTTCGTTAGGCCAAGCCCAGCTCTTAGCCACAAATGCTTGGGCCAGGTAAGAGCTCCACCTCCAAGCTAGCTGGTTTCCATGGACGCTCCCCTTACCTGCGGCCGCTGCTTGTGCTGTGTCTGGCTCTGCGTCTGTGTCTGCTCCCAGTTCCCCCGGGCTCGGTTAGTGCCCACCGATGTCATCATTTACAGTATATACAAATAACAGTATTTACAAGGTAGAACTCTGTGGTGGATCAGGGGAGAAGAGAGAACAGATTGTTAGAAACTGAAAACAAAAGGCAGCACCAAGACTGAACAATAAAGCGGGTGAGACAGCAAGTAAAGCCATCACCGCCTCACCCTCCCCTCTGCCTCCCCCAAACCACTGCTGGCCAACATAAAATTTCCACATGCATCCAGGATAAAAAGGCTACCTGTCTTTTTTTTCAAAAAAAAAATCTCCATCACTAACACACAATCTCAGAAGTAGAGCATTGCAAACAAAACATTATCACCTCATCTCCCCCACCTTACCTACACAACCTGCACCCAGATGTCAGCAATCAGGATCTAAGAGCAGAAGTACTTTGTCTTAAAGGTTTAATGATTCACTGCTAAAAACACAAGCAAGTGTATGAACTGGCACGAATTTGCCATGAAAGGGGCCATAAGAGGTTAGAGCAATGAGCTCTAGCAAGGAACACTTCAAAACACTTTAAAAAGCCCCAAAGAAACTTCACTTGGAAAGTAGAACATCTCAAAAGCCTCAAAACCTATCAACTGAACTTCTAACTGCTTTTCTCTTTCCCTTCCTACTTCCTTCACCTTCAAAGTAGGATAGGGGGAGCAAAAACATTCTAACAATAGAGTTACTGGTTTATGGGATGTCGTGAGATACAGTATTCTACTGTCCATGTGGAAAGACATATTTCTGCTTATCTCAATTATTAACCAGATCTAGAAATGTTAAATTTACTCTAAAATGCTCCAAATTGAGTGGAAGAGAAGTGCTACAAAAATGAAGTAGATTTCAACAAGAAGTATCAGCTAGTAATATTGTTATGTGTTTGATGCAAAAAAAAAAAAACCTAATAAGAGTTTAGGGCACAGAAAAGTATAAGCAAGTGAAATTTTATAACCTTACACCAAGGAAGTTCCAATACTGATAGTTAAAATGAATTTGACAGCAAATAATCTTACCCTACCCAAAAATTTCTCAAGAATAAGGCATGCCAGGTACGTTCCAAGGCACTAGGCAGGGCTTGATATTAACGAGCCTCTGAAAACTAAATAATTACAAACTTAACATTTTATGATTTTGTTAATAGGACTAATAAACCTTCCTCCAAAGCAACAGGTTCTACTCCAGTTGCTAGTGCTGCATACAGAATTCTTTGAGTAGGTGGGAGATGCAGGCCGAGGGAAACCTGCGCAAGATGACCCAGTTGCCAGGACATGATCTGAAACTTTGCCTATAAAGATCAATATTGTAGAAGAAAGCAAGATCCAGCGTGCAGCAGGAAGAAGGTGAGAAAGGCTAAAAAGCAGCATTAGTAAAAAGCACTGTACAAACTGGGGAATCTTTCTTTTCAAAGTTCATGAGCAGAAAGATTAGTGAAGGTTCAGAAGCCTCTCCTTTAGAGCACGAAGACCCTAACATCACCTCTGCACTGCAGCTTGATACACACAACACTATTTTGCTGTTCCAGCTTGCATCAGCATCTATTGTTCATTTGTATTCAAATTTTCAAATGCAATTGCTCCTATAATTTCTCACGAAGCCTCAAACATTCACCCTTTGGGGCTACCCATGCCTCATGGCAGTTTAAAAATACAGTTTTCTACAACTCAAAATTAGAAATTGCTCATTAGAAATTAATCTGTGCTACCTATCCATTCAACAAGAGCATAAGGTGCATGCAACAAAGAATAATTTTAATGAAGAGTACCAAACCTTAATGTTCAAAGTCGGAAACAAAAAGCCTCTTAGGACACGTAGTGAACCCTCCCACACTTGATACGAGATTCTTCCCCGTGGTATTAATTCTTGCTCCCAATTGCTGCCTCTCTTCCAGTTCTAAGTATTTCACATACAAACAAGTTGTCATATTAAACCAATTTGGCAGCAGAATTGCAGGCCCAGAGGGAAGCAATACTGCATGTTTGCAGTAACTTAATCTGCAATTTCAATAGGATATAGTTCTATTAGTGTGCTGTCCTAAACCTTTGTGCTGGGCATTGTTCAACAGCTGCCACATTCTGCTCCTGCCCCAGCTGCATTTTAGTAACAATAAAGTATTTTTTTTTAAACATGTAAAAAAGAAAAAAAAATAGGCACCTCCTAACATAAGTGTGCATGTCCACGCAATGCCCCACAAGCCTCTTTGAGGGAAGAAGTCTTGTCTACTGATAACTTATTCCTTAACTGTACAGCTCACGGGCAACATTTAAATACTAGCTGATTATTCTGAGACCTGAACTGCTACTGCACAGAAGGAAATATAATTCAATTTTAACATCTGGCTCAAACAAGTATTTACCAAAACTGTTTTACATGTATCCTCTAAAAAAAAAAACACAAGTAAAAAACAGACAAATATACAGAAACACACATAATAAAAAGAGCAGTTCTAGAGAATCAGAGTGAGTTCTTGAATGAAACGTACTAGAGAAATAACATTACACCAGGCCGACTTTTATATTTGAAGACAACTGTAAAGCAACACATTTGTACACGATTTAGGAAAAACAAGAAATTTCACAGCTACAGGTTACAAAACCTTTTCTTCAAAGAAGCTGCAAGTAAGTTTAACATATTTTATAGATACCTCTTTGCCTTTTCGTACTAAATCACTATTTGCTTTTCACTTTCTAGGTAGAAAAGATTCTTGTCCACACAAAATACTAAGCACCATGTGGAGTCTTTAGAAAAAGAGGTAATACAGAAATATAACAAAAATGTTAGTTTTATTAGAAATTTCAGGTAAGTTACAATTTTAGAACAACGATTTGTCAATGACATTTGCTATTTCCAGTTCTGTTAGACCTGCCAGGTGATGCTATGCTAGTCACAGCCCAGCCTCAGTTTCCCTTATCTGTTAAAGCAGAAAAGTGGTATTTCCACACCCCTCCACCAAAGCTTAATTAACATTTGCAAAAGGCTCTCAGGTTTTAAGTGAAAGGACTGGAGAGGACAAACCATTCAGAATGGCCATTCTGCACTGTGGGGGACAACAAGCACCAGAAAGAGCCCGATACAGACAGAGCCAGCGGGATGGTTTATCAGCATTGCAAGTTTTGCCCAGGAGCAAACGCATGGCAGCTGCAAATCAAGCAACGCACACATGTGTGGAACACAAGAATACAAGTTTGCTGTTTTGGGGGGTTTTTTGTTGGTGGTGTTTTTTTTTTTTTTTTTTTTTTTTGGAAGGTTCCAAGATAAGCCATTACAGAAGCTGAGTTTATCACCAAGACGTGCTGTGTTATCAAGGAAGTCTGGCCAGACCGCTCGACAGACTGCGGACACGGGCACACGAGAGGAGAGTGCCTCAAACCGGCGCGGACGCAGAGGCAGCTCGCAGGATCCGGAGCGCGCAGAGACCCGGCCGCGAAGCCAGGGCGCTGCCCGGTGCCGCCGGGAAGGGGCCGGCGCGGCTGCGGGACCCGGGCAGCACAAAGCCGCGGCGCGGCCCGCCCGGCTCCGCCGCGGGGAGGCTCGGCCCGGGCCGGCCGCCGGGCGGCGGCGCCGCTGCGCGGGACCGCGGGGAAGTTTCCGCGCTCATCGCGCGAGGCCCGAGGAGCCGGAGAACAATACGGCGGCGGGACGGGAGCGGACGGAGCCGCCGCGCTGCGGCACAATGGGCCGGGCAGCGCCGCCGCCGCGCCCCGGGGCCGCGCGCCCCAGGCTCCGGCCCGCTCCCCGGGGCGGCTGGGCCTCTTCCGCCCTCATGGCCGTGGCCGCCATTCCCTCCCTGCCCCCCGCGCCGCGTCCCCGCCTCCCGGGCCCGCCGCGCCGCCCGCCTCGCGCGCCCCTCACCTGCGGCGGCCGCGCGCGCTACGCCAGCCCCCGGCTTCGGCCCGGCCCACTAGGCCGCGCCGCAGCCTCCCGCCGCGCGGCGCCCGGCAGCGGCGGCGGCGGGGCCCGGCGGCGCGCGGTGGCGGCGGGGCGGGGGCCGGGCTCGGCCGGGCCGGCGGCGGCGGCGGCGCGCGGGCGGGCGGAGGGGAGCCCGGCGGCGGCGGGGGGAGGGCGCGGGATTTAAAGGGGCCGCGCGCAATTACCGGAGCCGCCGCCGTCCCCGCGCAGCCAACTTTACCTGAGTCTCCACCACACTGACAACTACCCAGCGGCGCCCGCCCCCATCACGTGATGCGGGCGCGGGGGGCGGGGCCGGGCCGGCTTCACCCCGCCGCCACCACGTGACACCCCCCCCCCCACCGGCTCCCTCGCGCGCGCGCGCGCTCTTGCGAGGGGAGGGGACGCGCCCTCCTGGCGGCCCGCGCGCGTGACGTGCCGTGCCGTGCCGTGACGCGCGCGCGGCGCGTCACGTGGGTGCGGCCCCCGCTCCCTCGCTCGCCTCTCGCCGCCGCCGCGCCGCGCGCAGGCGCGAGACCGCCCCCTCCGCTGTCACGTGGCGGGGGCGCGGGGCGGCTTCGGCGGCCGCCATGTTGTGGGGCCCCGGGCCGGGCCGGGCATGGCGGGGTCCGGCAGCAACTGGCTCTCGGGGGTCAACGTGGTGCTGGTGATGGCCTACGGCAGCCTGGTGAGCGCCGCCGCCCCGGCCCCGCCGCGCCCCCCGCTCAGCCCCGCGGCCTCCGTGGGGCCTGGCCTGGGGTGCCCGTGGGTGGGGCGCGAGGTCTCCGTGGGGCTCCCGTGGGACTGGGGCCGGTGTGTTCGTGGGGTTGGCCCGAGGTGCCCAGGGGCTCCCGTGGGGCTGTGCCCAGGGTGTCTGTGGGGCTCCGGTGGAGCCAGGGACGCGGTGTCCGTGGGGTTCCCGTGGGGCTGGGGCAGGGGTGTCCGTGGAGCTCCCGTGGGGCTGGGTGCAGGGTGTCTGTGGGCCCCCGCACGCCCGGAGTCAAGCAGTCGTGGGGCTGAACTATGGTGTCTGTAGTGCGCAACGTGGGACTGGGCTTAGGCCATCTGTGGGGCCAGGGAGGGGTTCAGGAGCCCCCCAGAGTCCTGCAGTTGCTGGATTTGGGGTGACTGTAGGTTTCTTTGGTTGCTGGGCGCAGGGTGGCCGTGGGGCTGGGCCTGGGCTGGCGGTGAGCCCCTTGTGGGTCCCAGGTGCCCGTGGGACCCCGTGGGTGCAGCTCGGTGTCTGACCACCCGCCCCCGCTGTGGTGTCCTAGGTCTTTGTGCTGCTTTTCATCTTCGTGAAACGCCAGATCATGCGCTTCGCCATGAAGTCCCGCCGCGGCCCCCACGTGCCTGTCGGACAGCACGCGCCCAAGGTCGGTGCGTGCGGCCCCGCGGGTGGGGACATGTTTCCCCTCACCTCTGCCCCCAGACCTGTCCGTGCCAGCTAGCGTGGGAGGCTTGCTTCAAAATGGGGTGCTTCCACCTTGGGGCACTCCGGTTTGAGAGAGAATGGGTTTCCCTCGGGCTCTAAAGAGCCCCCAGGACTTGGGGCTTATTGTCATGCTCATGGCTTTAAAAAAGCAAATACTCTGTAAATTCAAGACAGTGGTTTTTTTGTTTGTACAGGACTTAAAGGAAGAGATTGACATTCGACTGTCAAGGGTGCAAGACATCAAGTATGAGCCCCGACTGTTAGCTGAGGATGACAGCAGACTTCTGCAGCTGGAGACACAAGGTAGCCTATGTACTCTCTCTTGATAAACACACAGCTGAGTCAGGGGACACCAGAGAGACCATCCAGTGCTTTTCTCCCTGTAGCAGGCTCAGGTCTCACTCTCATGCCCCCAGTGCTGAGCTGCACTGGTGGCCTTTTTCATTGGCTGTCACGTTGCAACATCATGTTTGGCTGGTTAATATGAGATGGTCTCTCTGCACTCTGCCCCCTGCTCCCATACATCTGACCCCCACTTTGCACCAGCAGGTTAGTGTGACTGTGTCTCCTGTTGCCAAGTTGTGCAGAGCTTTCAGTTTGTGCGTTGTCTCTTCTAGGCTGCTATAACTACTTGTACAGAATGAAGGCACTGGATGCAATTAGAACATCTGGTAAGGCAGCACACTGTGGGCACTGGGAGGAAAGAGTGGAGGGAGAGACCATGTGTGTATAAAATAAGGGTTCAGTGTGTTGACGAACAGTCTTGAGATAGCACAAAGTCCTCTTCTGAGTACAGCAGTCAGTTAGCCCGTCTAGGAGTTGGCCCTGGCTGCCTGAGGGTTGGCTTTGTTAATTCATAGGAAGCAGTCAGCAAAGCTGGTTTAGAAACAAAGTGAACTCATGCGCATGGATTGGGTTCATCTCTCCGTCTAGGCTCAGGCAAATTGAGACAGCAGAAATGGCAGAAAGTTAGTCAGTCGTGGACCTCTAGCTTGGTCTGTGGGGTGAATAGAGGCATTTAAACTGTGCTGATTCTGTTGCCTTTTTGTTTTCCAGAAATACCGTTTCATGCAGAAGGCAGATACCCGAAGTCTTTGATAGGAAAGAACTTCTGTGCCTACCTGCTGGAACTGCGGAATTCCAGCACTTCCTTCAAAGGCATCCGCAAAAGCTTGATTGATACCTTGCTGGATGGGTATGAGAGTGCCCGTTATGGCACAGGGGTAAGCGCCAGCGCTGCCATTGCCCAGTCTCTGCAGCAGCACAGGGTGCTGCTCTCCAGCCTCATGGCAGGACTGAGATAGCAGAATAACCCAGGCCAGGGTTTCTAGAGTCTTTTTTGCTTGTGTCTAGGTCTTTGGGAAGCCAGAATATCTGAAGTACCAGGATGCTCTGAACGAGCTAGCAAACATGTAAGTGTTCCTACTGGGCTGTACACAGCTGGTGTGGGATGTTGTTTTCTGGGGCTGTAGGAGATGTGGACAGAGAGGGGCTCTGGGGCAAACACCCAGCCTCTGAGAAGTGGGCTCCTTCTGCTTAGGACAGTCTGTCCCTCCAGGTATGCTTATCCTTAACAGCCCATCTGTTTATGCATCTTTTGGGCTGGTTACTAGCTTGGTCACAGTCTGCATTCCCATCTACACAGTCTGCTTTGAGTCGAGGGCTTCAAGTGCTCTTCAGGCCTAGAACCCGTAGAAATGCCAGTCTCCGTTTTCAAAACTGCATTAAGAACCGTCTCCTGAGGGCGGATCTGCCTCAGTTGGACAGAGACCCGATGGTGGAACAGCTCCTGTGGGGGGAGGGTGGCACCTCCTCCTCCTGCTTTGATAATACCCCTCTCTCTGCAGGACCAAGGCGCGGGGAGGCAGCAGCCAGAGGCAGCACCAGTCGGCAGCAAAGGATCTCACTCTTTCTCCCGAAATTTCCAACCCAGCCACCATTCAGGTCACCTACCTGCCTTCCAGCCAGAAGAGCAAACGTGCCAAACACTTCCTGGAGCTGAAGAGCTTCAAGGACAACTACAACACGCTGGAGAGCACCCTGTGAGCCACGCAGGGAGCACTGCTCTGGGGACCTGCCACGAGCAGAGCCCACTGATGGGTGCAGCTAGTGCCCTGGGTGGGTTTTGGCCGCAGTTCAGCGTGGGCAGTGTTGAGAGGAAGCAGCTGCACTCTTGGGTCTCTCTATTGCACGATGTTGGATATAATAGCTCAGCGGAGGCTCCGTCTTGGCTGGTGGAGCCCGTCCCTCTCCTGGAGGCCTTTCCAAAGCAGCGTGCCTGCCTGCTCAACCCCGAGGGGATCGGCCTGCCTGGGCCCCCTCTACGTCAGGCTTGAGGACATGTTTCCGGCCTGTTCTGTCCTTGAGGCCACAACTTCTTGGAGTCCTGGCCCTGTGAATAGACTCTGATTAGCTTTAGCTTATTTATAAAAGACATCGATCCCAGCCAGCGCTCTCTTCCACCTGTCCTCTCTCCCCTGATGGCCAGCGGGGATGATTCTGTCCATCTATCTCACCTGTCTCGGGAGCTGTCTCAGGCTCTCTAAGGAGCTTTCCAAAGGGTGAATGTTCCCATTTTCCCTGTGGCTGCAGGAGTGTGGCATCGTCGCTGCCTGCTGCTCTCAGCTGGGCGTGCTCAGCCTGCCTCTGCATTGGGGCTGTGGGTGAGGGTGCCTGAACTGGGTGTAAATAGTTCGGTGGCCAGTTCTCAGTAGCCGTGGATGAGCTGCCTCTGTGGGCTGTGGTTTCGACTCTCTTCTACAACTGGGCATTTGGGGATGTCTCGGGCAGACAAATACCAGCTTTACACATCCTGTCTGCCCTGCCAAGGGGGTGTTTCCTCCCACTCTCACCAGCGCCTGGTTTGCCAGTCACCCCCAAGCCCTGAGGACAGGGCTGCTGGTGGCAGCAGGGGCAGCTCAGCTCCGGGCAAAAGCTCTCAGCCCTTGGCTTGACGTCTGCATCCTGCAAGGCTGAAGGCAGCACCTGCTGCTCGCCAGCTGCCACGGCGTGTACTGTGTTGGGCAGGGCACGGTGCCCCTTGCCTGGGCCTCTGCACTCTTTTTAATTGCTGTTTAATAAAATGACAGTTCCCCCAGCGTGGACGTGTGCTGTGGACCCACCAGAAGGACCTTTCCCAGCCGGGCCGGCTGCTCCTCCCTGCCGGGGCGCGGGGATCCAAGGAGACGTCGGCCTGGCCGTGGCTCCCGGCCCAGCCCTGGGTTTGTCTCCCCGCAGCGAGCGGAGCGGAGCGGAACGCGCGGCTGCCGCGGCGATGGGGACGCCCGGTAACGGCCGTCCGGCGGCGCGGACGGGCGGCAGCGGCCATGGCAGCGGCAGGGGCAGCGCCGAGCAAGCAGGCGCCCTCGCTGCAGCAGGAGGAGGTGGGACGGGCCGCGGCCGCTTGTCTCCCTGAGCCTGCGGGGGGTTGAGCTCGGTTTGCAGCCGGTTGTGGCCGATGGGCTGGAGCCAGGCAGGGCCGGGCGGCGGTTGGGCTCTGCCGGGGAGGGAAACATTTCCCTTGGGCACCGGGAGGGTCGCGGCTGGGTCCGTTGCCCGCTCGCATCCCCCTCGCGCAGGTTAAACCCCTGCGCCCCGGGCTGGGGCCATCCGAACCGCGCTGCTCTGGTTGCAGGGGCAGGAGGAGGCGGCCGGTAGCGCAAACGTGCTGGAAAGGTAGAGTTGGCAAAGGGAGGCGCCACGGGGGAGAGAGGGGGCTCGGCCCCTCGGGCAGGCGCCCGGCCGTGCCCCCCGCTCCGCTCCGTGCGCCCGCAGCTGGGAGCAGCCGCGCTGGGAGGCCGGGATCTGGGCCAGGACCCTCGGGGCGCTGCGGGAGAGCGTGGCCGCGGAGCTGCGCCTCGCCGGCGAGGAGCGCACAGTGGTGAGCCCGGGCGCGCGGCGGGCACGGCCGCGGCGTGGGGCAGCGGCGGGCGCCCCGGGCTTCGCCGCCGGCTCACGGTGCCCCGGCAGGTCCGGCGAGCCGCCCTGCGCCGGCTCCTCCAGCGCGAGCACCTGCAGCAGCGGCGGGAGCTGCGGCGGCTCGGCAAGGCCTTCTACGTGGAGCGGCTGTGAGCGGCGGGGCCGCCCGGCGGAGAATAAACGAGCCGAGCCAGGCGGGTCCGCGTCGGCTGCGCGCGGGGACGGGGCGCCCCGCCGGAGCGTCGCCGCGGCCCGGCCGCGGCCGCGCCAGGAGATGGCAGCACGGCCGCCGCGTCGGGGTGCCGGGCTCCCGCTCACTGCCGGGCTCTTCGCGCTCCGGCGGCGTCTCCCAGCCGTCCCCGCGGGGCGAAGGTCCGGCAACGCGCGCCGGCGCGGAGCGGCGCGGGCGCCCGCCGCGGTGCGGTGCCGGGAGCGGGTCCCGGTCCGGCCGGGCGCAGCGGGCGGCGCCGCGTGCCCCCGACCCGCTCCGCGCCGGCGCCCGTCCCCGCCGCCCGCGCCCGACCTTGGCGTCTCCCGGCCCCGGGGCCCATCAGCGCCTGCCCCCGCTCCGCGTATCGACAGGGCCGCGGCGGCGAGCCGGACCCCCCCTCCCGCCGCGGCCCCTCATTAGCTCCTCTGTCGGGTCGCATCACGTCAGCCCGCGGCGCCGCGGCCGCCCTCCCCGCGCCCCGGCCCGGCCGCCCCGCGGCTCCCCGCGGGACGTGGGCCGCGGCCCCGCGGCTCGTCCTTGGGCAGGGTCACGCGCAGCGGCCGCGGCGCCGAGCGAGCCCGGGACGGGCACGGGGACGGCGACGGGGACGGGGACAGGGCCGGCTCCCCCGCGGCCCCGCTATCGACGGCCCCACTAATGACAGGAGCAGGCGGCGCGGGGCCATCGACCTGCATCGACCGGCCGCGCTCAGCGCCAAGGGCGCGGGGGTCCGCGGAGGGGGCAGGGGGACGTCGATGGGTGGTAATTGATGGGAACGAGGCCACGTGCGCGGGGTCGGGGCGCTCGCCGGCCGCGTCCCCCCCGGCGGCTGCAGCGGAGCGCCGTTATAAACGGCGTCTTGCGCCGGCGCCCGAGCCAGAGCCGCCGAGGAGCCCCCCGAGCCGGCCCAGGTAAGGCAGCGCCCGATGCGGGGCCCCGCTTGGCCCCGGACACGCAGGGACGGGGCGGCAGCGCTGCCCACCGTGCCGTGCCATGCCGTGCCGTGCCATGCAATGCAATGCAATGCAATGCAATGCCACGCGGCGCCTGGCCGTGCAGTGCCGTGCTGTGCAATGCAGTGCCATGCTGCAGCGTGCCGGGGCCCTGCGCCAGCACTGCGCTGCTCCCAGCCCCGCTCCCTGGCCGCCTCCTGCCCAGAGGCAAAGCCTGGTCCTGGGGGCTTGTGCCAGACCCCAGAGGATCCCCGGAGCTGATGGGCCAGTGCAGCCGCCCAGCCCGGCTCTGGATGCCAAAGACGAGGTGTCCAGGGTGCAGGCGTGTGGGGTGCCCAGCGCTGCTGCGGGCCGCGAGCCAGCCCGGGGCGATGCTCACGGCTGGCTGCACGGGACACCTGGCGCGGGACAGCGAGGGACGCGGCACGGAGCCGCGGGAGGGGTGCCAGGACGCGGCCGGTGCCCGCGCTCAGTTCTCCTTTCTCTTGCAGGGAGCTGCGGCCCCAGGACCCGCCGCCACCGCCTGCCCCTGCCTCTGTCTGATATGTTTGATATTAGGTTGTTTTATTGCAAAACCAACTAAATATCAAACATATTCTTACAGCGGCAGGGCTGCGCAGCGCCCAGCCGGCGGGATGCTGCCGGTGCCCTCCCGCCGCGGGGCAGGACGCAGGGAGCCCCGGCGCCGGCCCGCTGCTCGCTCGGCTCGGCTCGGCTCGGCTCGGCTCGGCTTGGCGCGGCACGGCCCGGGCGCCCGGCCGGGGCGGCCGCGGGGTCGGCGCTGCCACCTGTCCCTCGCGGCTCGCGCCTGGAATGAGCCGGCCGCGGAGGCGCGTGGCCCCGTGCCCACCGCCGGCATCGCTCCGCCCGGCGCCGGCGGCTATTTGCGGCTCCCGGAGGGAGGGGGCGCGGCGGGGGGGGGACCCCGGCCCCGGGGCCCGCTCTGCCCCCCGGGGCCCGGGGGGAGGCTGGATCCGGCCCCGCTCGGCTCCCAAAATCCGCCGCGGAGGCTCCCCGGGCGGCAGCGTCGGCTCTCACCCGGGAAGATCCCGGCCCGGCCCCGGCCTGGCCCGCTGCCGACCCCGGCAGCGCCTTGGGGACGGCCCAAGGAGGCCGCTAATCCCCCGGCTCCGCGGCACGCGCCGAGGCGCCCGGGGCCGCGCTCCGGGGATCCCTCGGCACGCCGGCGGATGCGCGAGACGCGCCGTGCCGGGCGGGAGGGCGCGCGGGGGGCCGCCGCGGAGCCTCCCCCCGCCCCGGCTCCCCGGGGGACCCCGCGGCCGTGTCCCCCCCCACCCCCCCGAGAGCCGCGAGCCGCGGCCGGGGGCCGCCGCTAAGCCCCTGCGCCGAAAATAGCCCCGCGCCGCGCTCGGCCCTCGCCCGCCGCCCCCGGGCGCGGGTGAAAGTCAGGCCGCGGCGCCCCGTGCCGCGGGCTGGGGGCTGGTGGGGGGGGGGCGCGGGGGTCCCCGTCCCGCCGCGGCCGAGCGGAGCCCCGGGGCGGGGGGACCCCGAGTGGGGGGGGCCCAGGCGTCCGGGCGGTCCCGCAGGAGGGGGCGGCGGGCGCGGGACGATGCGGGACCCCCGCTCGCAGCCCTGCCGCTGCTTTTTATAACCCCCCAGCTGTCCCGGCGGAGCCCAAATAAGGCCGCGGCCGGCCGGGCCCCCCCGCGCCCGGACAATAGGTCCCGAGCAGGGACATTTTGGGAACGCCGGGAAGCGGCTCGGCCCAAGAAAGGCAAAGCCCCCCCCGCGGCGGCGGCCGGGCCGCGCTGATAAACGGGCCGCGGGGAGCCCGGCGGCACGCGCGCCGCCGCCATGGAGGCCATCAAGAAGAAGATGCAGATGCTGAAGCTGGACAAGGAGAACGCCCTGGACCGGGCCGAGCAGGCGGAGGCCGAGCAGAAGCAGGCGGAGGAGAGGAGCAAGCAGGTCGGCGGGGGCGGCGGGCGCCGGCGGCGGGGCAGAGCCGGCGCGGCGGCGGGGCAGAGCCGGCACCGCGCCGCGGCCCCTCCGCCGCCGTGACGGCTCTGCCCTTGCAGCTGGAGGACGAGCTGGCCGCCATGCAGAAGAAGCTGAAGGGGACGGAGGACGAGCTGGACAAATACTCGGAGGCGCTGAAGGACGCCCAGGAGAAGCTGGAGCTGGCGGAGAAGAAGGCGGCCGACGTACGTACGGGGCGCCGGGAGCCAGCCCCGCGGCGATGCCGGCGCCGTCCTCCTCCCTCCGTCGCGGGGCACGTGCCGGACGCGGCGCCTCCCGCGCCCTCCCTCCGCCGCATCCTCCTCCCTCGCTGCCCGAGCGGTCCGGCGGCCGCTGGCGCTCCGAGGCGGAGGGGGAACCGCGCCCCCTCGCCATCCCGCTTTACCGGCTCCCGCGGCTCCGCCGGCGCCTCGGGCCGCTCCGAGCGGGAGCGCCCGCTCCGGTCCGCGCGGCCGCGGCAAGGCTCCGGGCAGCACCGCGTCTCCCTCGCCTTAAAATCACGACGGCGGCGGCCGGGGCCGCGGGGCCGGCGGAGCTCAGCCCGGCAGCGGCCGCAGCAGCGGCAGCGGGAACCGGAGCGGGAGCGGGAATGGGAGCAGGAACAGGAATGGGAACGGGAGCAGGAGTGGGAACGTGAATGGGAACAGAACGGGAATGGGAACAGGAGCGGGAGCAGGAGCAGGAACGGGAGCGGGAACGGGAATGGGAACAGAACGGGAGCGGGAATGGGAACGGGAACGGGAGCAGGAGCGGGAGCGGGAGCGGGAGCAGGAACGGGAGCGGGAATGGGAACAGAACGGGAGCGGGAATGGGAACGGGAGCGGGAGCAGGAATGGGAGCGGGAACGGGAATGGGAACAGAACGGGAGCGGGAATGGGAACAGGAGCGGGAGCAGGAACGGGAGCGGGAACGGGAATGGGAACAGAACGGGAGCGGGAATGGGAACGGGAACAGGAGCAGGAGCGGGAGCGGGAGCGGGAGCAGGAATGGGAGCAGGAACGGGAGCGGGAGCGGGAATGGGAACGGGAGCAGGAACGGGAGCGGGAGCAGGAACGGGAGCAGGAACGGGAGCGGGAGCGGGAGCGGGAATGGGAACAGAACGGGAGCGGGAATGGGAACGGGAACAGGAGCAGGAGCGGGAGCGGGAGCGGGAGCAGGAATGGGAGCAGGAACGGGAGCGGGAGCGGGAATGGGAACGGGAGCAGGAACGGGAGCGGGAGCAGGAACGGGAGCAGGAACGGGAGCGGGAGCGGGAGCGGGAATGGGAACGGTGCCCCGTGCGCTCGCCCTGCCGGGGCCTGCGGGGTCCAGGTCCAGGACGGCAGCGCCGTGGGGCAGGGCGCTGGCGCAGGGGCTCACACAGGACGGGGCCAGGTCCTCCATGGGGCAGTGCTGGGTCACCCGTGGGGCAGTGGCCTGGCCCCAGTGGGGCAGTGCCATGTCCCCCGTGGGGCAATGCTGGGTCCCCACAGGGCAATGCTATGTCCCTCGTGGGGCAGTCCCAGCCCCTGTGGGGCAGTGCCAGGTCTCCCATGGGTCAGTGCTGGGTCCTGGCCCCATGTAGGGTGGTGCCGTGTCCCTTGTGGGGCAGTCCTCGCCCCCGTGGGGCAGTGCTGGGTGGCTGTGGGGCAGTGTCATGTGCCAGCCCCTCTGTGGGGCAGCACCCAGCTCTCATGGGGCAGTGCCAAGTCCGAACCCGCCATAGGGCAGCACTGGTCCCCAGTGAGGCAGTCTAGGTTGTCCCCAATGGGTGGTCCCAGTCCCCCGTGGGGCAGCCCAGTCCCCGCTGGGGCAGGGCTGTGTCCCCAGTGGGGCAGCCTGGTCCCCCATGGTTGGTCCCAGTCTCCCGTGGTTGTTCCTAGTACGCCATGGGGCAGCCCAGTCCCCCATGGTTGGTCCCAGACTCCTGTGGGGCTGTCCCGGTCCCTGGTGGTTGGTCCTGGTCCCCTGTGGGGCAGGGCCATATCCCCCATGGGGCAGCCTGGTCTCCTGTGGGTGGTCCCGGTCCCCTGTGGGGCAGGTCCAGGTACCCCATGGGTGATCCTGGTCCCTGGTGGGACAGGGCCAGGTCCCCCGTGGGGCAGCCCAGTCCCTTGTGGGTGGTTCCGGTCCCCCGTGGGGCAGGGCCATGTCCCCCCTGGGGCAGCCTGGTCTCCCGTGGGTGGTCCCGGTCCCCTGTGGGGCAGGGCCATGTCCCCCGTGGGGCGGCCCGGCCCCCCGTGGGACAGCCCGGTCCCCCGTGGGCGGTTCCGGTCCCCCGTGGGGCAGGGCCATGTCCCCCCTGGGGCAGCCTGGTCTCCCGTGGGTGGTCCCGGTCCCCCGTGGGGCAGGGCCATGTCCCCCGTGGGTCGGCCCGGCCCCCCGTGGGCGGTCCCGGCCGCAGCCGCTTGGATGCGCCCCGTCGCCATGGCGACGCGGGGCGGGGGCGGGGCGGGGGCGCGGCACATCCGGGCCCCGCGGCGGGCGGGAGGCGCGCGGCGGAAGTGACGCCGGTCGCCCGGCGGCGGGGCCGGGGCGGCGGGTTCCGGTATTTCAGGGCGGGGCCGGGCGGCGGCGCGGGGCGGCGGCGCGGAGCCATGGCGGGGGCCACCACCATCGAGGCGGTGAAGCGCAAGATCCAGGTGCTGCAGCAGCAGGCGGACGACGCCGAGGAGCGCGCCGACCGCCTGCAGCGCGAGGTGGAGGCCGAGCGCCGCAACCGCGAGCAGGTACCGGCGCGCCCCGAGGGCGGCGGCGGCGGCGGCGGCCCCGCCGGGGCGGCCCCGCTCTGCCCGCTGGCGCCGGTCCCCCGGGAGCCCCGGGATGCCGCTCCCGGGTGGCGGCGCTGGCGCCCGGTTTGCGGCGGATGCCCCGGGCGGTGCCCCGGGGCGGGCGGGGGGCGGTTTCCCGGTCTCCGGTGCAGCTCCGCGGCCCCGGGCGGTGCTGGCCGGCAGCGCCGGCACGAAGAGGCTGAGCTGCCGCGGCCGCCCGCGCCGGCCCGGCGCTGCGGGAGCGGCTTCGTCGCCGCCGCCTGTCACCCCGCTCCGGGGCTGCCGCGCGGTGCGGAGCCCCCGCGGGCCCCCCGGCGGCCCGGGGCCTCGGCTCGGGGCCGCGCTCGCGTTCCCGGCCGCTGCGCGGCGGGGGCGCTTTGCCCCCCGCCGAGGGTCTCCAGGCTACGGCCCGAGGTGCGGACTGCGTGTCTGGGGGCAGCGGGGCTGCCAGGCCCCCGGCCGGCCTTAAAACGGGCCTTGCTGTCTGCTCGAAATCTGCCTGTCAGGTTTAGTGCTTACAAGGTCTAGGGGTTTTTTTTCCCCCCTCAAGAATCGCTCGCTGCTGAGGCTTTGTGTGTCCCCAGCTGTCTGAGAAGGTCTGCGGAGGGAGCCCAGTGCCTTGTTTTCTGGTGGTCGTACAGACCTCCTATCTTGCTGAGTGCTTGCCTGTATCTGCTGTGTGGGATGCACCCTGCTATTCCGGGGTCTTACCTGGAGCACTGACTTCTTGCTCCCTGCGTTGGGCCATCTGTTTTGCTTGTTATGATGAGCTGGGCTCCACAGGAGCTAAGGAAGCAGCTTCGGGCAGGAGTAGTAGCTAGCTGCTAGTGGTCAGATGTGTGGCATAACCATTCAGGAAAGCCAGGTCTGGGCAGCAATGCTTTGAAATCTAGGCCTGTTGGAACATCTGTGTAAGCTTAGTGCGGCTTTTTGTAAATACAAGCATTACCTCAGCACACAGCCATCTACAAGATGAGCTACTTGAAATGGTGTCTGTTGTTTAGGAAAGGTTCAACTTCTCTGAGCTAGTGGCAAAGTGAGTTTTTGTACAGTGACTTATCTGGCAAGGCAGCTTGCTTGTTCCTGCTGAGGTTCCCTGAATCTGAAACCTGGTGTTGATACGGCTGGAAGAGGAGGACTGACATCTAGGCCACGGTATTTGCAAGAGTACAAAAGCTACTGTCTGTTTGCTGCTGCAGAATAGCTCTGGGTTTCGCTTACTGTTCTCCCTGCAACAGGCTCTGGGAGGGATTAGTAACATGTTTCAGGTCTGCTTCTGAGCCCTGGCATACCTTGGGCAAAACAGCTGCCTCCCACCCAGCAGATGTTGGGGAACTGCCAGCTGAAAAGCATCAGGAATTGGAGGGAACTGATGGAGTTGTTATTATTTTTTTGTTACTTGTCTCACAAACCAGCTTTGAACTGAACTGGCTCCTGCAGGGACTTGAGGGTGTTGGGGAGGAGCTGAAGAGGGTTCTTGCTCTCTGGTCAGGTTTCCTGGCTGTTTGCTCATTCTGAGCTGTTTAAGAGGAAGGGGAGGAACCCAGCCATCTTGTCTGGCCCAATGTTGCAAGCACAAAGGTGTAAGTAGCCTTGGCATGTGCTGATAAAATGGAAGTGATCTCACTTGTGATGCTGCCAGTGCAGGAGCTCAGTGGAAAACTCCTAGACTCTGTATCCTGCTAAAATACTGGCTAATGAGCAGGGATCCCCACTGTTCAGGGCAGAATGCCTCGAATACTTGTGTCCTTGTTGTGAAAGTATGGGGGAAGGGGAACAGATAGTGACTGGGCTGGAATTGCTTGAAGGGAAGGAAAGAGCAACCACATCAAAACCTAAGCTGGCAAGCACCCTAATCTTGCAGTTCCTTCAGACCAAGAGACTGAGGTAACTCGTGAACAGCAAGCCAGTAAGGCAGGCAGATGCTGGTGCTCCTTACAGGGAAAATTTGGGGGTGTGGACATGGAAGGCTCTTCGGATCACTCAGATCTGAGTGAGGCTCTCTGCAAATTTGCGTAGTGACTTTACTACCAATTCTGCTCAAATCACGAGGCTTGAGGCTTTTAAAGCCAGAATGCTCAATGTGTGGCATGGATGATGTCCGTAAGGAGCAGTGCGTCACTGCTTCTGTGGGATTCCTGGAACAGATCTGGCTTTACTATTAAGTCTGATAGTAGAAGATTCTACTGTACAATAAAATGAGGCCACTCCCAAATGTTAGTTCTGCTCTTTATTTGCAGCCACATAAGGAATTCTCTTGCAATAGCAGTGTTGTCATGGGAACATGCATGCTTCTACGCCAGCTTGCTGGAGCCTTGTTATGTGGAGAGAGAATTTGTGCTTACAGTGTAGTGGCATCTTGTGCTCACCCCAGAATGTGTGGCCTGGCCATTGTGTGCTGCTGGGTTCTGAGAAATTTCCTTTTTAGCAGATCTCCCTGGCCTGTGGAAGTGATATGAAACCATGAATGCCACTGAGAGTTCTGCCAATGGCTTGCAGAGCTCTTTGTAGCTCTCTGACTCAGGGCTGTCTTCCTGAGTCTGTGGGAAGTAAAGAGTAATGTGAATGTGCTGTTCAGTAGTGAGGTTCTCTGGAAGTGTCATTCCAGTGTTCAAGGGAAGCCTGCTAGCTTCAGATGTATCCAGTGAAGAAAAGCAGGAATAAAGGATAAGGGCCCTTCTGCAGGCCCCCTTAAGGAGGAGAGAGGCAGTTCCTTAAAAGCAAGGGGATTTTCTTGGGTGAGTCAAGCTCTGACTACAGGAAGTCAGGGTTAAGTGATGAGGTCCTGGAGGTCAGGAAACAGGCCTGCTGGGCTGGTGTGCCCCTACCTCTTGGGAGAAGGGGAGGCTCACAGCTTCTTGCCTCTTTAATAGGCTATATTCATGTGTGTCAAACAGTCTCCTTTCCAGTTCTGTTTAACATATCATTTTGTTCCTCTTCTAGCAGACCACTTCCTCCTCCGGAGGAATGTGCTGGCTGCTCTGGCAGGGCTGGGTCTGTGGCAGCATGCTGTAGTGCTGGCTTGTTTGAGCATCAGAGTGCTGCAGGTTTCCATGGTGAAAAGCAGGGTGTGCCAGCATGGGAGCTCTTCTTAAAGCAAGTTGCATTCTCACAACCTTCATTTTGAAACCTGCTGTTGGGAGCTGCTAGTCACCTTGCTGCCAGCCAGTGCACCACAAAGTGATGTTCATGAGCTGGCATGGGAGGGAAGAGCCTGGACAGCTGCCCCGAGAGCCAAACTTGATTTGCGTTAAACCCTATTCTAACACTAGCCTCTTTCATAGCTCTGCTCCTCCCTTGTTGGGCATCAGCCGTCTTGCTTAAAGCAGCATGTCCTTGTAGGCTGCTTTGTTACGAGTAGCTGGGCTATTTCATGTATGCTTGGCATGTGCACTAGTGTCTCTGTAGCAGATCAAAATGCTGTCCTGAAATGGCTGTAGCCCCATGAGATCTCTGTAATGGCATACAAACACTGCTGAAGAACAGGATGCCATGTTCCTTCGGGATGTCTCTGATGGGACTTTAGTGTCTCGAAAGCTTTCAGGCTTCCATCCAGTTCTGGTCAAGGATGTATGACACTGGCTGATTGGGTGTGTGTGATAGTTTCTGATCTCTGCTGATTTCACTAAAGCCTTGATCGTTCCTGTGGTGATGCTTCTGGGTACTGCCTTTCAGCAAATGCAGACCTCACAGGCTCTCGGCAGTTTCACTTACTCCTGAGTAGTGAGGCTGAAATGAGCTGGCTGGGGAACAGCCTCCCTAGCTTTTCTCAAGATTGGATCAGACTTTCACTAATAACCCAGAGAGTAAATTTCTAGGAGAAAGGAAACCTAGAGCATCTTTAGCTGTTTATGGCTTGAGTCACTGGAACTGTAGACACTAAAGCTATTGGCTGAACCATGTTGCTGCCCTGGGTCTGTGGCAGCTCTGTAGAAAGCCCGATCTGCCAGCACTGTGACGCAGCTTGGCAGACCTCTGAACCTGAAGCTATTAATCTTTCTCACTTTGCTACTAAGAACTTGTTTCAAGCAACACTCATGTCCAGATCACATGGGCAAACTGACTTTATGCTAAGTAGTAGGCTGCTGTGGAGCTCTGGTGTGGTGGATAAATAGGATTGTGATTGATGGCCTGGTGGGGTTACAGCAGCTGTGGAGGAAGAAGCATCAAGCCATAAACACTAAGCAGATGACTTATGCTAAACTGTCAAGTCAGCTCAAGCTGACATGTGAGAAACCTGCGGAATGACTGCCGTACTTGCTAAGCTGTATGTTAAATCTTGCAAGGCTTAACACTCAAGCATATGGGGAGTGCTGTCTCAGTGTAAGAAAGTGGATAAAGCACCTTGTCTTTGATTTGGCTTCTAGTGTGCTGTCACTGACTTAAAGGCAGACTTCAGCTGCTCTGCAATAGCTGTTAAACCTGCTACTGACTAAGTCACTCTGATCTGCTCCCTCTAGGCTGAGGCAGAAGTGGCATCTTTGAATCGCCGTATCCAGCTGGTAGAGGAGGAGTTGGATCGAGCCCAGGAGCGTCTTGCCACAGCTCTGCAAAAGCTGGAAGAGGCAGAGAAGGCTGCAGATGAAAGTGAAAGGTGAGCTGGATTTGCTCACATTCAAATGTGTTCCTGAGGGTCCCAAGCCATCAACCTTCTGGGCTTCCTGGAGGGTGGGAAGTTAATGCCACATCAGGGCTGGATGTGGAAGTCAGCAGCTGCTTATGCAGAGCCTCTAAAACAACGCTGTGGCCTTGAGTGTTCTTGGAACCTGAGGCTAAGTAGCAAGCAAGTACCACGGGTTGCCCTGCATCCCCACCTCTGACAGAAGAGAAATCAGTGAGTTTTGGGAAGCCATTTATTGGGTAAAGATCACCGCTGGGAGTGGAATAAGCTTTTCTTCCTGCTGCTTCTGCCAGAAGCCTCCATTCTGGATGATGTCTCTTGCTAACCTGGGAGTGTGATTCAGAGGGGAGTGGTCCCAACAAAGCATTTCCAGTTGGCTGATGTTCTTCATCAGTGCATATGCTGTAGTGAGTAGCCCGACCCAGCTATGTCCTGCAATAATGACAAACTTGGCTCTCTGTATTTCAGCTTGAAAAGTGCTCAGTTCAACTGTTTATTCCTCTGAGAGTCTGACTTGTCATTTTCAGCAGCACCGTGTTTCCCTTGGTCAAGGAGTCCACTGAGCTGCTGGAATAATGCTCCAGGAAAGAGTTAATTCTGAGCAATTGAGATTGCTCTGTTTGTATCCGTCCAACAATATCTGTCTTACTGTATCCTCTGCACTGAGAGATCTTACAGCTTGTGGGGAAGCAATGTTGTTCCAGTGGGAGCACTCTTAATGCTCTGAAATGCATTATACTCCTGCTGGCTTGTACAGGATTGGTTTATACATCTCCCCTCACTGTAATTTCTCTTGGGCAGAGGCATGAAAGTCATTGAAAACAGAGCTCTGAAGGATGAGGAGAAGATGGAACTGCAGGAGATCCAGCTCAAGGAAGCCAAGCACATTGCTGAGGAGGCAGACAGGAAGTATGAGGAGGTGAGGCTCTTGGATGCTCTAATCCAGCTGGCCTTGGCCAGGAGAGGCGGCTCCTCTTCCTGTAGACAGTGCTTTCCTCTGCAAACGGGAGAGGGGAATTGGCTTTCAGCAGAGCTACACCAGTATTACCCCTTGCCAAGAGACTCTGCCTGTGACTACAAAATACCTTCCTTCCTGTTAACTCTGACTCTGCCTTCCAGGTTGCTCGGAAACTGGTGATCATAGAAGGAGATTTGGAGCGTACTGAAGAGAGAGCCGAGCTTGCGGAGTCGTGAGTGTATCTGTTCACACACAACTTGCACATCTATCTTTGCATGGAAACTAACACTAACAGAGCATTTCTAACCTTGTTACACAAGGCCCATGGTATGAGGTGGGTTTAGATCTTTAGATGAGAGATTTGGAAATAATCTGCCATGAACTGGATTAAGTCCACTGAGACTGTTGAGTTTGTGTGCATAAAAGTCTGTGTGATTTGCCTTGTAGCGGAGATGTTCTGCCTCTTTGCATGGAGTGACTTCCTAGGCAGTAAGGGCCAAAGGATTCTTCTCCACTCAATATTCACTAGCACTGCTTTGTATGGTCACTAGCTCCTTACACGTTGCTGTGGGGCACTTGCGTGCACAATGCTTGTCCTAAAACTACAAAGGCCTACTGAGCCAGGCAGCTGAAGTGGCATGTGGAATGTCCAAAGGCAGATCTGTGGCTGAGGCTGGTCTCTGGCCTCTTGAAAAGTCTGCAGTAACCAACAGACTTTTGCACTGCATTGCTGAGCAGCAAGCTAAAGTTCCTCTGCTCAGGGCAGAGGAATAAATTGCATTGTCTGGACTCCTTTCATTTGTCTGGATGTTTTAAATAACCCTTAAGGAGTTGGTCAGGGCCCTTCCTCAGTCTTCTGGGCCTTGTCTAACAAAGTGTGTATGCAGCAGTAGCGCTGTGCCTCCTGCCCAGACATGCATGTCATGACTGTGACTTTTGTTTTTTCCCCTTCCCCCCTTTTTTGCTCTGCTTTATTGTGTTGTTTGTGGTCCTTTTTGACCCTTGCCCCCACCCGGCTTGTGCCATCATGTGACCGTCACTAACAGTCGTTGCCGGGAGCTGCAGGAGCAGATCAGAGTGATGGACCAGAACTTGAAGTGTCTGTCTGTTGCCGAAGAAAAGGTACTAACCTTTCCCTTCTCAAACCATTAAACCAAAGCTCTTGTGGTCATCCTGTTACACTCTTTCCTTCAGCTGAACTGCATCTTTTTCTCTCTTGAAATGCTCTGTCCTCTCTGATCATAAATATTTGTCTGAATGGATGGCAGCTGTCCAGCTATCCATCAGAACAACTTCCCCTTACAGCAAACTAAACATGCAACTTCTAATTGAAGACTCTAGGTCTGGCACAAATCTGTGTCCACATCTCAGCTGCTCAATTCAGTGCCCTGTGCCCATGGCAGTAGGCTATTTAAAATGCAGACTTGGAGGCTGGAAGGGAACTTGCTTCCTGCAGAAGTGCCTTGAAGCAAGGTCTCATCCAGTCTGATCATTTTGCCTCCCTAAAAAAAACTCTGGTCTTCCCTGCACATGGATTCACTTCTCATCTCTCCTGTCTTCCCTTCCCACTTCTTTTCTTCTTTTCCTCCTTTCTTTACAAAAATCCACAGTAAATGTTCCGAGCTGGAGGAGGAGCTGAAGAATGTCACCAACAATCTCAAGTCTCTTGAGGCTCAGGCTGAGAAGGTAGGGCTGCTTTTTGAAGGGCCAGAAACCTTTCTTTTGCTAGAAGTATGTGACTGCAGAGCACCCACTGGGATGGAAATGATGAAACCGCAGCCTTAAGCAAGTGCAGAGAGTAGTGCTTGTTCTCCCTGGAGAATTAACGGATTTGAGTGCAGAGCTACTGTTGACTTCCAGAAGCTGGGAGTGCAGGAAGTCTGACTGCTCTTCCCTGCCTTGAGGCAGATGCGAGCAGCCCAAGATATTTATGCTGCTTGGATGTGACTTATCTGTGCCCAGCTTTGTATACTGTGTGTGTGGTTTGGGACTTGCTGCTTGACACAGTCCTGTTGGACTAGGATGGGGTGTGAATAACCATCAGTTGGCAGTTCCTGTGGGCATGTATTATGCAGCAAGGAGTTTGTCTCCCCTTATAGCTCTAAGATCTCTGGAGTGGGAGATATCTGGGGTTGCTGAGGGCTGCTGACTCTCCCTCCTTTTCCACAGTACTCCCAAAAAGAGGATAAATATGAAGAAGAGATCAAGATCCTGACTGATAAACTCAAAGAGGTGAGTGACCATGCCAGGATAGCCCAGTCACATGGGCTGGCCCCATGGAGATTCAGTCCTCCGTTTGCCTGGGGAGAAACATGGAGAATGAGAGATGCCACATCCTCAGGCTGATCCTTTGCTGCATTTGAAAGCTGTTGCACTGACTCACTCACTCCTGTCTGGCAGGCGGAGACTCGTGCTGAATTTGCTGAACGATCTGTAGCCAAGCTGGAGAAGACCATTGATGATTTGGAAGGTACATTCTGGGGATGGGGAAGCAAAAACGTGGTGAGGAGTGGGGAGCTGAGGAAGGCTCTTTACCAGATAGCTGGGGAATGGAGATATTGCTCTGCACTTGGAGCACAGTCAAAATCAGCCTTCAAGGTGAGGTTGGAGCCTCTAGGCTCAATAACTGTGCCCAATGTATCTGCTCTTAAAATGAGGCCTGCCACGGCACAGCCAGGAAACAAAGTTCTTGATCTAAACAGGTTGCCATATCTGACTCATAGTAACAGACAGCATGGATGGTAAATCTTGGCTGTGATGTCCTCAGGAGTGTGACTGGATTACTATACTCCAGTTTAGCCAAAGTTAAAAAGTGGGGTAGGAGAAGCCACCTGAACTCAACAGGAACTGGCCTCAATAACATACTTCTCTGCAGAACTGCATGCATGTGGCTGGCTGCTGCAGACAGCTTTACTGCAAGTCAGTTGCAGACAGTAGTTAGTGAGTTATGAGCCAGCCCCCACAAAGATTCAGACTGCCCAGCATCAGTCCTGATTGGAGATTAAATTACCTGAAGCCCCATCCATGCGGTGTGATGTCTGCTTTTTGCCAGTGATGGGTTTCTTTCCTCCTCCTGTTCCTGGTTTTGCAATACTTAAACACTCCTGATGCCTGACTTCACAGAATCTTACCTGTCTCCAAAGGATGGGAAGAGAAGGTTCCAGCTACCTGTTTTAGATCTGAGGCTGTAGCTGATTCTTTGGTAGACAGCTGCAGATGAAGTGCTGGTGCTGGCGAGCCAAAAACCTTAGTGACCCCCTGCCTTGACCACAGCATGTGCCTTGGTAGTCTTTTAGTGCTAGGTCTTGGAGATTCCAAGCTGCATTGTTTCATCTGGAGTTGCTCAGGAGTTTTATCTAGAAATAGCAATGGTGTCAGCTGAGCTGTTCCAGAATTGCAGCCAAGCAGCAGTCTGAGCCAATTTGTGATCCAGGACAAGCCTTTATTGGGAACTGCAAAAACTCTTAAGTCCATGCATGCTACCCTTGAAACACACAGATTGGGAAAGTTGGCTCCAGTCTACAGTCCTGTTGATGAAGTGACCTAGTTTATGACAATTGACAAAGTTCTCTGGGCTCTGCAAAACAGTTAACATTAACAGCTGTGCTGTAGCCTAGGCAGTCAGTGTTGGGAGAAGTCTCTGCCAGCTCTGCACAATCCTAAAGGAGTACACCAGTACAAGTTTCAAGACTGCTCCCTCTGCTGAAAGCAGGGGACCTGCTAGTTGGCTCCACTATCTGATGGAGAACACAGGTGTGGCTTGTCTGTTCAGCTTATCCTGCCTACCTGTGTTATGTGCATAATGGGAATTCCCTCTGATGCCCAGGACTATTACTTAACTGACTTCTCCCAAACAGGTTTTTGTATTGAAACTGAAGGTGAGAACAAAGCACTTAATTGATCTGTCTTCCTTTGGTTTAGCAATCAGATCATCTCCCTAAGAAGTGGAGTTGCCCTTCCCTGGTACTCCATCTGTCAGTGGTTCCTGCTGACCTAGCAGAGCAGCTTGTTCTCACAAGCTAATGTGGTTTCAGTTCTTGGCTTTGCTCACCTTAGAGCTGGCTTGTAATCTGGAAGGCACTTGCTGGTAAGCCTGTCCTCAAGCTGTCAGAACCCTCTCATTCATTGCTCAGGAACTAATAGAGTTGTAATGTCTCCACATCTGACTTCATTTTCTTCTGTTCATGAATCCCATACTGCTTTTCCTGCCCCAGGGTGTTGGAAGAACTCTGCCTTCCCTCATTGTTTCCCTTTTGTTCTCCTCCTAAACCTCTTCTAGATGAGCTCTATGCCCAGAAACTGAAGTACAAAGCAATTAGTGAGGAACTGGACCACGCCCTGAATGACATGACTTCCATGTAAATATGAGCTGGCTGGTGTTTGCCTCTTGCTTCAGCAGGCTAGACCGCCAGAGCTTGCTTGGTTTGCTGTGATTTCCATAGCCAGTGAATCAATGGCACTGTCTAGGTTACTTCTACAGATCTCTGCTTCTAGGATTGTGAAGACTTCCTTGCAGCATGCTGTATTCTAACTCTAGGTCCTTGTGATCTGCATGTGTAATTCTGAGTGCTGTGCTGGCCTTAAAGGGTTCTGACTTGAACTCACTGATCTGCGTTAAGGAATGCAATTCCCAATCCCACTGGAAAAGGCTTCCTAAGGTAATGCTGCTTAGTTGCCTGCTAGAGCAATGGGCCATGGTCTCAGGATTCCTCTTGGAAGAGGCTGTGGATAGTGCTCAAGTGGATTCCTCAGGAATTACCATAACAGCCTTGAGATGGAGTGGATCATGAACTGATCTGTGGAAGTAGCTGAACTCGTGTGTTTCTGCAACTTTGCTACTTAGCTTTTTGTTCAGATTTGCTGTGGATTCTGCTAACAGCTGCTCTGCACAGTCCTTGCCACTAACCAAGGAAAGGCCAGGTACTTGTGTCGTAGAGGAAGAGCCTTAATGCTAGCATCTGAAAGCTCCCTGAACAGTTTGCTGTGCACAAACATTTAAGCCTCTCTTAAAATTAGTGTCTCCTTCTGTTTCACACAGATAAGTCTTGTGATTCCAAGCTCCACTTTGGATTTGCCTCTCTGCTTGATGGCTTGTTCTGCGTCTGCACCCTGCATTCATGCTCTCGTCATCTCACTCTGAATTTCAGTACCTTTTTCCAGTTACTGTGTGCAGGGCATCCCTGGGAACGAATGCTATAAGGATGCTGAAACTTGACAGCAGTAGCAGCCCCTAGTCATACTGCACTCGTTTCTAAACAAAGCGCTCTCTGTTTGACCTGATGTGCCAGACACTGCTGTGCTCTAAGGAGCTGCCCTTTCAATGTCTGGGTGTAGCTGGGAGTATGTTGTGTTCTCATCTGCATATCTTGTGTAGAACCATAAAGCTCCTTTTGTATTTCTCTTGCCTCTTGCTTGAGCATGATGTCACTTTTTTTTTAAGGAAAAACAACTCTTGTATAAATTGAATGGAACGGCTGGTGCTGTTGAGAAATGGATTTCTAGTGACCTTTTGCTGCTTTAGAGTAACTGTTTAATGTTGCCTTCAAATCAGTGTAATCTTTATTGATGATGGTGGAATACATAGACTTCATTAATGCACTGGATTTTACCCTTTGGATGTCTTATTGGCTCACGTGTGAATTGCAGCTCTGCAAACAGTGCCTCAATGCACAGCATGCTCTGTAGGATCAAATAGGATGCCTCGATTTGTAGCAGAAAGTCTTCAAGCTGTGTCTGCTTCAGTCTGGCTAAAGATACTCCTCACACTTGATTGCTCTGTAGCATTCACTGGTATCAGTTGCCAAATGCTAGCTTGCAGTGGGAAGTTAACACACATGATAGCCACTAGGTGACTGGCAGGATGTGAAAGCTAATAAATATCAAGCAAATTCTTGCTGAATTCTAGTTAGGATTGTCTGAGTGTGAGGTGCTGCAGTAACCTGAGCCTGTCTGAGGCCCTTGCTTCTGGAATGAGAATTACATCACAGCAGGACTGAGGGCATCGGTGCCAGGGAATGCAAGCTGGGAAGAATCCTCCAGCTCCCTATGCAGGGGCTGAGGCTGGCAGGGTCCTTCTGAGGAGCATGGCATGGAGCACTACACTGAGCACTGCAGCTGGTAGCAGGCTGCAAGCACACTTCACTGCTGATTTGAGACCATTACTAGTTGTTTTGGTACCATAAGCACTGATCAGCCTAACATAACTGTGCTGCCTCATGGTGGCTTGTCAAATATTTCTTCCTTCCTGAATCGGTTTGTCTGCCACAGGGCCCGAAGAGCCCTTCATGAGCCAAGTTTTGGTGAAATGGGACAGCCCCTGTGGTTTCCTGAACCTCAGGTTTGTTTGCATTCAGTTCTCCCACACAAATGGCACTAGCAGTATGCATAGTCCAAACACACAACTGCCTCAGCCTTTTCTCACTCTGCCTTCTGTATCAGGGCTGTACCCTCTCTGCTGGACACTATTGCAGATCTGAGCAGGAAAGGATGGAGCACTCCTGCAAGGGGTTTCAAGGGGTAACAGTTTAGAAAGCTCTGGCAGATGGTGGTCTGGCTTTCCTGGGGTATAAGAAATAGCTCTGTGCCATGTAACCAAGAGCAAGAATCTGCAACTCTTCAGTAACTAAACCTGCAGTTTAACTAGGGGGTCTAGATCCTATGTGAGGGGGGCAGCATTTCTGTCACAAATACTGAGAGGAATGGAGGCTTCCAGCTTAGCATTCAGTTGCCAGCCCTTCCTGGGAGGGATGTGGCACCACATTCCCTGCCCTTGTGAAATAGCCTCACTCCTCATTGGGAGGTCTTATTAATCAAGGGTTTATTACTGAATTGCAGGGAGCAGGTGGCTATGCTGCTGCACAGCAGTGTTGAGAATGATGTTATCAAAGGCTGGGCTTTGGCAAGCCCTCTCGATGCTAGTTTTGATAGAATTCCATACTAGATGGTAGATGGATGTGTGGGTGATGCAACTTGTGCCCTAGGAGGTTTTGAAAGGCTTCTGGTCTGACTGGATTGCTAGGCTTGTATAGGCTGGTTACCAGGAGCTGGGCTGTTGGCTCAGGAGTGCTGCAAATGCAGATAAACTGACCAGGAGGTCTTGGAGCTTGTGGAGATGCAAACATGACCTCTGAGGTTGCCCTGCAGGTTGGGTGGGGAAGGGAGAAGCTCAGTCCCAGCAGATCTGAGCAGATGCTCAATACTGAGAGGCTATTCCTGAGGTCTAGGAAGGGTTATGCTAATTACTTAAGTCAATCTACTCTCATGCAGCTGAATCAGGTCCCTATGTCCACAAGCAGTAATATGTGGCACTTAGTTGGAGGCTATCAGCTGTTGCACCAACCTAGTCACTCATGCTTCTACTAATCATAGTTCATTCCCATCCTGTGCTATCCTAGAGATCCAGGACTAGCCCTGGTCACCTAGGGCTGTAGACTGACATCAGAGTGCGCAGCCTGCCTGCTTAGAGCCAGCACTGAGGCAAGAGAGTCCCTAGCAATAGTAGCCTACATGCAAGGCAGGCACAGGTATAGGGCAGGATGGAATGTTAGTCTCCCAAACCACAACTTCCTTCTGCTTCCCAGTTACATTGTAGTGGGCAGCAACTCAGCTTCTCTTGCTGTTTAGTCCCTCAGTGGCCTTAAAGAAGGGATAGTCAGCATTTTAATGTGCTCTGTCCTACATGCTGAGGCATATAGCTGGAGCACGTGCTGAGGGTAGCTAGGTGAAGGTGTGCTTTCTCCTTTGTGTGGCTGTCAGGCTAGAGGGACTGGGCTAAGCCTCTCTGGAAGGGTGTGTACTGTGGCCCATATCATATGAGCAGCTTGACTCTGTGTCCTGAATGTCATCTAGCCAGGACTTGCTCAAGAGTAAAACATGCCTAGGTTGCAAGCAACAAGGAGTAGTGTAAATCTCCCTCAAAGGCTGCCCTAGAAGCTTAGGGTGCTCATAGTATGAGAAGGATTTGAGAAGAAGCCTTAAGGTCAATGTGAGTTGCTCTGCTTTATGCTGACTGATCAAGCAGTAGCAACATGCTGTGGGTATTACTACAGCCTGTCAGAACTACTAGGATTTTTCACCACTTAGAATTTTCCCAAATATAGGAATTGAAGTTGTCTGGCCATGAGGACACCATTATCCCACCAGGAGGGGAAAATGGATACTAAATTGGTTCTATACAGTGTTCTGGCTGGCTCTGGCTGACAAGTCACATGGCAGGAGTATGGCTGTCCAGCCCTGAGAGGTGACCTGTCCTGGGAGAAGATCAGATTGGTTCCCTCTTGGGGTTGCTGATAAAACACGTGCTCAAGTACCAGCACTGGGGAAGAGTGTGGCTGCTAGAGCCCTGAGAGGGAAGGTACCAGGTGTGAGGTGAAGAATGTTGGATGCAGTGTCAGCCTGTGCCCTGCCCATCTGGTAGTTCTGGAGCTCAGGTTCCTATTTTATGGCTACTACAACTTCCTCTGTCCGGTATCAAAAGTATATGCTGCCTTCAGTTGTTCTAATGAAATGGTGAGTTGTTAGTGTGGTAGAAAGTCATGTCTTGCAGGTGTATCCTCCAAGTCAGGCATGAGAAGCTGTCATTCTCAGTTATGCTGTCCTTAGAGCCCTCTGGGTCCCTGTTATTGCTGTAACTCCCTCAGTTCCGCTTTTCTGTGGTATTGTTCATCCTGGAAGGTAGTCTTGGTTCAGCTGTATGTGGACTACCTCCTTCTGCAAAATGCTGCACAGGCTTAAAGCACATCTTTACTCTCTCCTTACCTGGATACAGCGCAGCCCAGCCTGCAGGTTCCTTTTCTGGTGTTCTCCTCTTCCTTCCTCTGCCTTCATAAGCCCTTGGCAGCACTTGCATTTCTGCCTGCACTTGGCTCCCACTGTGATCTTCCTGAGCAGAAAAGCAAGTTAGAATAAGACAAACCTTTGTTCTCCCTGTCTTCATCTATGTAATAGCCTAGACTTGATCCTTAAAGGCATGTGTTACCGAGACAAAATATTTATGTGCTCATCTTGATACTCTACTAACTTTCCCTTTCTCTCTTTCTCTTTTCCTCTTGTTTCCCCTAATCCTCCTGTTGCTGCTGCAGAGCGCCTGTACAGCCAGCTTGAGAAAAATCGCCTGCTCTCTAACGAGCTGAAGTTAACGCTGCATGATCTGTGTGACTGAGAAGGGGGCCCACTAATGCCATTAAACAAGCTTATTGCGACCACCAATGCTGTGGACCACAGTGAAATCTGATCACTCTTAAGACTGGCAGACTTGCAAATTTTATGCAGTTACTGCTATTTAATGGGGCAGTTCAAGTTGATCCTCTAATGTACTTTATTTAAAAGCTTTCTATAAAAAGGTAACCTCTATTCTTGGTGAAGTAACCCTAGGACATGGCTGTTCTTTGAACAGTCTTGTTTGCTAGTACAGTGGGGCCTGTCTGGCTCCTTTGTGGAACCAGAATGGTGCCCACCAACGGAATGGTGGGGTGGAGTTAGGCCTATGTCTGTTAGATACCTGTCAAGTGCTATGACTTTACTGTTAGCTGAATGACTGTAGGATTTCCTGCTGCATGGAATGATGGCTTCTAACAATAAATCACTGACCTTGTGGTCTGTAAGATACTGCAAATCTGTAATACTTTCATACAGTTGAGCTCTAATCTAGAAAGTTTGAGAGAAGAGGTTGTTCCTGGGGCCTGACCCCACTGCAGGTGTGAAGTCCCACGATGGGATGGGAAACCAAAGGACATCTTGAAAGCCAGTCACAAAATACATGGCATAAAGCTCTTGAGTGCCTCCAGGGAGTCTTTAAATGCTGCTGTTGCTAGTGCCCTAGGAAGGCTGCTTTTCACTCTCTGCTTAGTGCATCCTCTCTGAACTGTGAAACAGCTGCTGGTCAGACCCTCAGCATTGACCTCAGGAGGGGGGGTGCTGGGGAGTTATCTTGGAGAAACTGCCTGTACCTAAAGAACATCTTTTCACAGCCTGTCTATCCTGTGTCCCAGCGTGTGGATTTCTTCAGAGATAAGGGTGGGCTGTCCCTTGGAGTAAAGCCTACCTAGAGTGCTAGTTGCTGGTCTGAGGTCTCCTCCTGGCTTAAGGAACATGTGAGAACTGACTGTGCAAGCTCCCTTTAGTCTTGGGCAGAGTTGCAGCACCCTTGCTCCTACTTGCTCACTGCTTGCCATTCACTGAAAAATGCCTCTTCCCTACTGTCATTGAGGCATGGTTGTCTGCTACCTGCTGCTAGGTATATGGTCTTGGTGACCAGCTTGGCATCTCTATCCTGTGCTAGGGGAAATGGGGGCACAATCAGTTGTAATCCTGGGGGGTGACTTCTATGTGTATTTTATCTGAGTTGCTCTTGGGTGGCTTGCGGGGCCACTGGGGTCTGCTGTCTGGAAGTGTGGAAGCCCTGGGGAAAACTAGCTGCAGTCTGATGCACCTGCATGCAAACTACTGCCTAGAGCACTAGCTAAAGGTACATCATGACCTTGCCACTTGAGAACACCAGCAACGCAAGAGACGAGGGCTACAGATGAGCCAGGTAACTCCAGAGCTTGTAGCTGCAAATAGCCAGGCACCTAGAAACTGAGAACCTAGCTATGGCAGTGTGCTGGGAATTGGGCTAGTGCAAGCTTTCTTTGGCAAAGGTTTCTTAGTTGTCTTAAGTTGGCTTGTAACTGTATAACTCTTGCTTTCCACCAGATAAACTGAAATCCACCAAAGAGGAGCATCTCTGCACGCAAAGAATGCTGGACCAGACCCTGCTAGACCTGAATGAAATGTAATGGATCCCTGCCACTGCCTCTGCCACATGATGCTAGTGGGGGCCAGCCCAGCCACTGCTGACTTCTAACCCTTGGGGACCACAGTTTACCTTCTGTTGCCAACTTGACCAAACATTAATCTTCCACTTCACCTCAGGGTTAAAGGTCATCAGGTTGGGCAGAGCTTGAAACAGCATTTTTAAGGGAAATAAACAATGCAATAATGTTTGGGGAGCATGTTTGAGATGTATACATTTTGTAACTACCTTTTTTTGTAGCAACCATTGTAAACATTCCAAATAACTGAGGCTCATGAGCTACACTTCAAAGCTCTCTGCTTTAAAATTTGGTATTAACTTTTTGTTAATCAGCGTAGGGCTGCCCTGCTTTAGCAGGGGAATGAGGAGGGTGTGATGGTTCCTAGCTGTGGGCTGCTGAGTTGAAGTAGCCTGGCTAGGAAGGGAAACCTTCCTGCCTCATCCCCTGTGGCCTGTTAGAGCTGGAACTCCTCTCCAGGAGCTGTTTGCCAAAAGCACAGTTCAGTTTCTCAGCTTTAAAGGTAACACTGTTGTGGAAAAGCAATTTGAGCAGGAGGAGACTTTTTTTTTTTTTTTAAGCCAAGTGTGTTATCTGAATATTTGAATCTTCACAGGGGTGTTTCCCTTCCCCTCCCTGCGGCATCGGCCACTTCCTTTCCCCGCAGGCTTAGAGAAGCCGCGGCCCCTCTAACCTGTTGCTACACAGGGGTTAAATTTGCCTTCACTAAGTGCTGATGTACCAAGCTTTATCACTCATCACTGGGTTCAATTTAACAGCTTAAGTACAAAAGTCTTGTTTTCTCTGAGCAGTTTTGCCTGCCCTGGGGGGAGGCCAGGCCTTCCCTCCCAGCCAGGAGTGCTCCTAATGTCTTAATGAGGTACAAGCCATCCTGCAGTGCGTTCGTGCGTAGTTGTCGTGAGGTGTGAGTGTGGAGATGTGCCAAGCTCGCTGTGTAGCTTGTGGTTCAAGCATGCTGCTTGGTTGTAGCAGTGTCAGGGGCCAATCTGGAGAAAAGAACCATATCAAGTGTTTTGATACTGAATTTGGGAAAAAAAAAAAACAAAAAAAAAACAATTGTCTTACTGTCTTTTGAAATAAAACCGAGCCCTCCACAGTGGTGTCTGACTGCAGTGCTTTCCCAGTGGGCGGGGGGGGGGGGGGGGGGCGGCGGGCAGGCGGCGGCCTGCTGCAGTGCGCCTGCGTGGCGATCCTTTGCGCATGCGCATTGCTGCTGCGTGCTGGAAGGCGGGAACGCAATTCTGCCGCCGCCGCCATTTTGACTTAGCTCTGTCGGCATGAGGGCGGGTCGGTTGTCTCTGATCCTCTTCTTTCTCCTGCTCCTCCTGGCGGCCACCCACGCCTTTAAGCTAAATGTGCCCAAAGTGTTGTTGCCCTTCAGTCGAGAGCTCCGTATTCCTTTTGTACTAGAGGCTGAGGGTGGCTGTTACTCCTGGTGAGGAAAGGGAGATGCTAAGGAGTTTATTACTCCTAGTAAGAGGGTTGCTGTGTTGAGGGAGCAGGATGGGAGCTAGGGAACGCTGAGCAAGTGGGAGTCTTCTGGGGATTACAGGATTGGAGGTGGAAGGGACTAAGGGAGGGTTTAAAAAGAAGGGGACAGTGGTATGTTCTCCTGGGCTAGGGAAATAAAAGGGGAGTACAAGGGTCTGTCCTGAGACAGAAAGAACAGAAAGGGACAACAAGAGTAGTGTATTTAAAGAGGTTACTATAGGAGTGAGTATGAAAAGGAGTACTTTGAGAGTAATACCAAGCTGCATTTCTTCATCTGCCACTTTTTTTTTTTTTTTTTTTTTTTTTTTTTTTTTAACACACATTTGTAGATGCCCTGATTGGAGAAGGGGGAAAAAAATCTTCCTTTCTTTCAGGTACTCCACGCATTATGATATAGTCACCGTTGAACCCATTTATGAAAACAGTACCACTTGTTCACAAAAAGCATTGCTGTCTGCTCAGTCTTCACAAGCCACAAAGCTAAGCAGCGTTGTGATAGCTGAAGAACGTGGTAGGTGGAAAAGGGAAACATTAATAAAGCGGGAAGTAATTCAGGAGGTGAGACTGTTTAGGGAACTCAATCATTATACATTTTTAGGAAGACATTATTGAATTGTCCTAAATATTGCAAAAATATGTGAGGTTGCAGCAGCTGTATCTCAAGAGTTCCAGATCAAGCTTATCCTATTGAAGAACCCACAGTTTCTGGTAACATCTTATTTTGGTGCTGTGGAACAGGGGGATTCTTTTCTGTTCTCTTTCCCCTCCTCCCCCAATAGTAGCTTTTCACAATATTCGAAGCCAATATAAACTTGCAGGTACTGAATTAAAGATTTTTCATTCTATTGTTATAGTGACAGGCCACTTACTTCGTTGTGATGTCATTGTTGATGTGATAGATAGTATTGAAATTATTTCCCGAACTCGAGAGATCTATGTGGAAGATTCTCCTTTGGAGTTAGCTGTGAGAGCTCTGGATGTTGAAGGTATTGCTTGTGAGACAAATTCTCCTGATAAAACTCCAAGTTTAACTCTTATTCCTGAGAAAGAAATGCTTCTTACTGACTTTTTTCATACTTAGTGATACTGTTTATGTATTTATTGTTGATATTACTGGTCAGAATATTAGGAATTCAGGCAGTGTTGAGATGCTTGATCATTTCCCCTACTCAAGGGTCAATTTTACTGTGTCAGCTAGAAAAAATCCATTACAAAAAACGTATAGTGATTTTCACTCTCTGCATTGATTTTCCTTTTTGTCTGTAGGAAACACATTCAGTAGCTTATCAGGAATGACTTTTGAGTGGAGTATTGCAAAGGATGATAATATGGAAAGTTTAGAGCTTTCAAACAAAATAAGGTAACTTCAAAATGATTAATGAATAATTAGCACTGACCTTCATCATTGGATAGTTCTAGAATGAGTAGGAATTGCATGAGTGAATTGGGACAGAGATGGGATGTGTCACTGTACCACCAGTGGGAGTAGGAATACTATATATTATGTTTCAGCCTTATATGATTAGTCTGTGAGTAAAATTAGTACTAGGGACAGTTTGCTGAAAGAAGGCTTTCTGTTTGAATGTGAATATAATTACAAGCATTGTAGAGTTTAAAATAGTTTGTGATAGACTAACATATTTGTCATAAGGGAGCACAGTAGTTCTGAGACAATGATCAGCTGAGGTGGGTAGAGCAATACAGAAGCTACATTTTTGGGGCCCTAAAGTGCAAGAAAGAGCTTGACAAACTGAAGAGTGTCCAGCAGAGGTCCGTAAAGATGGTTAAAAATCCGGAGCACAAGACCTATTAGGAGAAGCTGTGACATGGGAACTGGATTGGTTTAACCTGGAAAAAGGGGAAGAGGGTTTTGATTTCATTGTATGGTAGAGGAGATGAAGTTAACCTCTTCTTGGAGTAACACAATGAAAGGACAGAAGGCAGTGTTGACAAGTTGCAGCAATGAAAATTTCAACTAGAAGGGCAAAAAATACCACAGTGAGGTTGATTAAGCACTGGAACTCCATTCTTGGAGGTCTTCAAAACTCAGCTGGTCAAGGTCCTGAAGAACCCGATCTGCCTTTGAAGTTAAACCTGCTTTGAACCAAGGATTGAAATAGAGATCTCCAGAGATCTTTTCCACCTGTTTTTCCGTAATTCTATGATTATTATTTCTTGATCAGTGTACCATAGGATGCTTGTCCATCTGCATTATCTATATAAATGATTCTGAAATAACTGTGGAGATCTTTGTCTACCTAGCAAAGGTTACTTTGATGTTGTCAGGATTTTAAAGTACTCAGAAGCTGAGTATTCTCCACCAGACTACATTGTTCAGCTGGAAAGAGCAGAAAAACAGGGAGACAGGATTCTGGTG
Source organism: Rhea pennata (assembly GCF_028389875.1). NCBI lineage: Eukaryota > Metazoa > Chordata > Aves > Rheiformes > Rheidae > Rhea > Rhea pennata. The sequence goes on from NC_084693.1 coordinate 546,648, forward strand.
TCAGGAATCAAAACTGGTGCAGCAGTCATAAAAGTCCGAATACGGGAATCAACTTACAAGGTGAATAATTACTGTGAAGTTCCATCTTTATAATTTCAAAACTACTGTTTTAGATAAAATGCAGTTTTAGCCCCATTCCCATGAAATGCACTTTTTATGGCATTTGATGTTTTCTGGTTTTACCTTTCATAGCTGTAGGTAACAACACCATTCTGATTCTTTTCAGTTCAAAAGAGTACGCATCAATTCCTGTAGTGCTTATATCCACTTTTTAGTAAGTGAGTTTAAAAGGGTACTTAAGTCGCGTATCTGATCAGTTTTCTTCCTGTTGCATTATAGGCACAGCTAAGACTACCATAAATAACAGGATAGAGGAAAAATATTTTTATTACCACATTTAGCAGAAGTATTTGGATTCTCAATTTTGCTGTTTTTCTCTCCCTAAATATTGAGCATATGATGAGCATCTTTTTTCTCCTTACTGGTTATCTTCCATGGTTATCTTGCACACAGCAATAGAAAAAATAAAAGTAAGCATGTAACTGAAGAAATTCCAAATTGTCAAGGGAACATGGGGTAAATGTAGAGTATTTAGCATGTAAAGGTGTATGGAAAGTGTCATTAGATATATTTCTGTGCAGAGCTGGAATACTAGTACTAAACTTTTTTATTCCTTTTCTATTAGAAAGTATCTGCGGCATTGGTACGTCTGCTGGTTCTAGAGAATATATTCTTGATACCCTCTCATGACATTTGCCTCTTGGTTGGTGCTTATATTAAATACCAAGTAGCTAAAATCATACAGGGAAAGATTACAGGTAAATTCTTGTCTTAGTTCCTCTGTATTTCACCATATCTTTTGCAGTCTTTTCTAAATTACATGAACAGTTTGCAGTTTTAGTTGGCAGAGAAGTTTACCATAGAGATGGTGAAAATGTGCCATTAAACAGTAAATACCTGACTATGTAGGTCTTACTAGTGCTGATTAAAGAGGGTAATTGAGGATGCATGATTGGAAATAGAGGAAATGACAGGACTTTCTTATGGTGGCAGATTGGTCATGAATTAAAGTTGTACTCTAACGCTTCCAGAACTTGTATGCATATACCAGAGAGCTGAGTTAACATATGGGCTTGCCAGCATGGAGAAGATCTGTCAACTTATTACATTACTAAACTGTTAGTCTGCTATCATTGTTGTCAGATCCTTGAATTTGTGCCTTTGTGAGGAGAATGTTTTATAGGGAAGTGTAGGCGATTATAAAATTACTGTAATTTGTAAGGTAAACTTTTTGCAGAAGTAGAATTGCCTCTTGAACATTATGAGCTTGAACTTCGTGATCAAGTTGTTGCACCTGGTGGATCTGACCTTCTTCCAGTGGCCAGCCTGGAGGTGAAGACAGCCACCGTGACAGCAGTGCAATTAGGACAGAGTAATCTTGTCTTTGTTCATAAAAGTATCCTTCTGACTAGAATGTGAACTGCAGCTTTTGTCGTAATATGTGGCCATTTTTATTCCCAAGCATGACCAAGCCAAGTTATAGTAAAAGATGCAGAAAAGGATTTTTGTGAGGTCCTATCTTCAGTTTCTCTGAATTCTTTAACTTCATCGGGTATTTACTTTGCTTGGGTTAATTTTTTTTTCCTTTTTCATTCTGCACTGTTCTGCCACGTAAGCATATCAATATGCTCAGTATTTCTCTTTAAGAACTTCCTTACTGTTTCTGTGTTGTCATTAAGCAAGAGATCACTTTGTAGTCTGTGCAATTGCAATTTCTTTGTGATTTCTTTATCTCTTGTTCTTCTGCATTGACAAGGACCCCTCTAGCCAATTATACGATGTAGTTCCCATTGACAGTAACAGAAAGACACCCTTTGATGTCAGTGGAAATTGGATCAAGACCCAGATTCCCATACTTATTTTATATTTAAACAGCTTAGAGGTTTATAGCTTACTAAGGATGTCTGTATTTTATTTTAATAAAATGAAATCCTTAAAGACTTCCTATACAAGAACAAAGATATTCACATGCGAGCTGCATCTGGGCTTCCAAATTGCACTATCTATGTTGTAGAAGCTGGATTTTTAGGTAATGAGAAAATGAAAGTTTGATTGTAAAACCCTCACATTTCATTTTTTTGATCAGGAAAATATTGCTTATTTTTAAAAAACTGCATTCATTATGTTGACAGCAGGCATCTTAATCTTATGGCAGAAGCAGACTTTGTGTCTTTTCAAGTGCATTGATTTGAAAATTGAAATTGGCTTAACTCTGTTTGATGGGCTGCTCTGAATAATTAACTAAATTAAAGATTACCAAGAAAGAATGGGCCTCAGAGCTATGGCAAAAAGTGTGTCATGGTTGCCTAACAAACCACCTCTTTGTGCTGTTTCCTGAACTGTCTATTTTTGCTGAAGAGTGAGTGTTTTGAATTCAAAGATTTTTTATAAATGATATTGGTTATTTTTGAGGATGGATAATGAGAGCTTCTGTGCTTCAATCACTGATTCTTATCCAGAGAACTTTCAGGGTGATCATAAGTGATCCCTACCTCACGACTGACATTCTCTGTTCTACACTAAAATATACTCCATTTGTTGGCAGCAGAAAGATGTCTCCATTACAAAAATTATAATCAGTTGCAGTCTTACTGATCTGGAACAAAATGTAAAACAAAGTTTGGCTTTCTAAAAACAATTTAGAATAGGAGTCAGCGGCTTTGCAGATAAATTTGCAGTACAGTTGCGTATGAATTCACTTACACTGGATTAAAAAAAGAACTTCATTATTAAAAGCTATTAATGAAACACATTTTACCACCACTGGTTGTTGCTGATAGTGTTTTAAAATTCTTAAAAGCAAACCAGATTATTTTATTTCAGGTTTTACTGTCTATCCAGGAGACCGGTGGATTCTAGAAGTGAAGCGAGAGTATGTGGTCACTGTAGAAGTTTATGATAAAGACAGCACTAAAGTTTATTTATCTGATGTGAGTATGTTTGTTTAAAAACAAGCACAGTTGCCAAAGGGAATGCCACATACTGTTTTCCTGTCAGAGTGTGGAATGAATACAACAGTCACGTCCTTTCTAAGTTCTAATACAAATATTTAGCCCTAATACATAATATAATCTTTGGACAGCTTAATGTGACAGTAGTAGAACTGAGTAAGTTTTAAAATATAAACTATAACCATTGTTAAGAAATTGCAGATCTTAATACATCAAATTTCCTCTATAACTTTGTATTTAAATCAGCTTCAAATTCAGGGTAGTATTTACAAGTGGAAAGGTAGTGTGATGAATTGATGACGGTACGAGACTGGAAGCTAGAATCTGTGCCATCAGCTCGCAGTGTGACCCCAGGAAAGTTGCTCCCTTCACCTTAGTTTCTCTTTCATTCAGATGGGGATGAGAGTATATCTTAAAATCAGGGTGAATATAGCAGTATTTACGTCATAGATAATTGTATTTAGAAAATTGAACTGAGTGCAGAAACTGTAATAAGATAGATGTCCAGAATGTATTCCTATTGAGAATATGTCTTATGCTGACAGATCATCTGCGCAGGTCTTCTGGTCTTGGTATAAGTAATACATTTCTCAGTATTGACCAGTTTGACTGCTGTCAGTCCTGCTCTTGATTATTAGTATATGCCCTTCCTTTAACCTATGCACTATTGTTTCCTCTAGTGTTTTCACGCATGTGCATGCACACATGTATGTACACACACGCACACACATGCTTTGTCTGTACTAATCTTCTTAAATGTGCTACAGATCTCTTAAGGAAGTACACAATTCTGTGGGTATTTGTGGAAAGTGGATAAGGCTTTTCTAGGAAGGGGATGTACTTTTCACTGATCTTTGTCAATTTACAGAACTTGAGAATAACTCACCAGTTCCATAAGGAATATTTTGAAGAGTTCATGTCTTCTGATAATGGTTCTTACCATATAGTTCAGGTCCTAAAAGATGGCATCACAGAAATAAAAGCTGAACTGGTTTCGGTACTTCTACAGGTAGGATGCAAAGGTGATAGTAATTTTTTTTGTCCAAAATTTTTGTTCTATACCACGGGTCATAGGATAATACTCTTCATAGCTATGTGAAATCAACTATTCTGTGATTCAAGTTATACTGTGTTTATCCTGCCGTAGCAGGTTATCCTATATTAAGTCTTTGTAAACAATACCCACCGTAGTTTCTGCAATTGTGAACAGTCCAAGAGGCATGTAATCAATTCAGATCTTCACAGAATGGCCTGTCCAGGCTTGCATAAACCATAAAATTCTATTGCCTTTCTTTTACTGACAGCCAAAAGTGAGAGTCTTTCCTTTTCATGGTAAGCCACTTTGCTTGAAAGAATATTTGCTTTCTTTCCCTTGTTTATAGGATGGGTCTGAGGCTTACTTTCCTGTACCAGTCCGACATGAACAGGAGGTGAAGATTTACCTTCCCATCAAGCTGACACCTTCTTTTCTTGCATTTCCTCATCATCCCACAGAAGTCTCATATCGATATAAGGTTCAGGTAAGGTAGACTACAACTCGGAAAACCATGAAGACCTCCTTGGTATAAGTCTTTTTCAGAAGAAAAGTTAGTTAACAACTTGCAGTAAATAGAGATTTTTCCCAGGTCTCTTGCTGTTCACGTGGCTATACAGCATTGACTTAATTAGATTTTTGAACTGGGTTGAAAGTGTGTTGTAAGAGGCAATAGATACACATTTTTTCCTGTACTCTTTTGCTAGCTTTGGTAGTTAGGGTGTCTTGGGATATTTATCTGGGGTAAATGGCACCCTTGTGTCTTGATTGGGAAAATTGAGTATTTTCGATTTTACTTGAGTTGTAAAATAGGTGGGCTTTTGTTTTGTTTTTTTTTTTTTTTTTTTGAACTTTAGCAGTACATTGGGAGACTTACTAAAAATTGGAAAAGTATTTTGAGATCCTTGGCTGAAAAAATTACAGTAGTGCTGCTGTCAGGTTTTGGGGGTTGAGTTTTTTTTTCCTGTTATTCCCTAGCTAAATAGTGCAAACTTACATTTTTGCCATATCAGTAATGCTCGTTTGATACCAGCATGTGATCCTCCTTCTGCTTCCAGGACACTGTTTATTTTTAACTTACAATATTTACCTTTTCTATCTTTTTAAATAGGTTGGAGGAGGTAGTGGCAATTTCTCATGGATTTCTTCTAATCAGACTGTGGTCACAGTCACCATAAAAGGAGTAGTGACTGGAGGTTTGATCCAGGGGCATTGCACTGTTCAGGCCAGAGATGTACAGAACCCCTTTCATTATGGTGAAATACAGGGAAGTATTTTTCTGAGCAAATTATTGTTAGGAATGCTGTGTTGTCCAGGCTTATAAATTGAAAGTTTCTGTTTGAATATCAAAGTTTGTTAGGCTCCTGCTTAGAAGTATTGGACTTGATTCTACTGTGACTTTTATTGCAGTTTTCTGTATAGGTGGAATTATTTCCATTTATCTTGCTGTTAGTGAGTAGTCTCGCATCTTTAGTATTTTTTATTTGTTGAGTACCAGCTATTTCTTAAGGTAGTAATATTTAGCTATTGAATACAGCACAATTATTATTTTATTAGTATTGTACAACAACTGCAAAAGCATCTGTAAACAGATTGTCAAGCCATTTTCTTTTCCTTTTTTTTTGGGGGGGGGAGGTGGTATTTGCTTCTCCAACCTTTAATATTAGGGTCATGGCATAATTCTGACAGCATTGTGCTAGCTCTTTCTGCTCTCACAGACTGTTTCACTGGACTTTGCTAATCTAGGTGTTTGTGGAGCAGCTGACGAAGATGGAACTTCTGCCGTTTCATGCAGACGTTGAGATTGGCCAAGTTTTGGAAGCTCCTCTCAAGATGTATTTCACAGACAGGGAAACAAGGGAGAACGTTGCTTTTACAGACTGTTCCCTCTTACTTTTGGACATAAACATGGACAAGCAAGGAGTCTTTGTCCTTGCTGAAGAAGGTATGATAGATTAGCTCCAGAACATTTGTTTGCATAGTAATGTTTTAAATGATTTCCATGAAGTCACCCCCAGTTACAATTTGCAGAGATTTTGTGAGTCGTTAACAAAATCTGTGAAAGTCATTGTGTTGAAATGTCTGTTGTGGCACTTTTTAATTGACTATTCCAACAACTAAAGGGATCACAGCTGTTGTGAAGATGGGACATTCTGGGAAACCTTTCAGAAAACTGGGTGAGGTTAAAGATTCCATTACAATTCAGCTTATCACTGATCAAAGATCGGCTGCAAAGATGCTCTTAATTTGTAGGTAATCAGAAGCCTGGCCAGACATTCTGCTCCAGCTTCCTGTTAGAAGCAAAATCTTTGGGACATACATTAGTGACAGCAAGTATTACAGTATACAAGCAGTATTTTGAAACAAGTGCTGTGTTTGCTGCTTATGAACCTCTAAAGGTGAGAAGGTGCTCTGTTCACTAACTCATCCCCTCCCCTTTGAATTATTAAGTTGCTTGCAAGTGACTGTATTGCACAGTGCTAAATCCTGAATCATTTTCCTGAGAAACAAATTTGCAACTGGGAATTAACTGACACTGCAAAATCATGAATATCTCATTTTGTCAGACTACCAACAGAAGTAAATCAGTTTAACAGTCAACTTGACTATTGATTTAATTGTTGTGGAAAAAACAGCGATGTGTTTGGGGTGATCTTCATTTCTTCTATCTGAATTGTGCTGTTTCACTTGGTGTCGATAAAATTAGACTTCTCTGGTAGCTTAGAATGAGTGAATGTAGAATGCATGTAAAAGAACAAATGATTGCATTTTATAATGATGTGTAGTTTCTTGCTTCTCTTATGTGAGAATGGCCCCATATACTGCTCCAGCATGAAAAAGTGTTGTAAATTAAGATGCATATCAGCTGATTCTACCTTAAACATGCATTATGTTATAGAGTAAGACGAGGTCTTACTCTAAATGATAGTCAGTTTCAGTAGTTCTTTTTAATGTCTATTTTCACTTCTGTGTCTCACTGGAAAATTGTATTGAAAATAACAATTTCAACTGTTTTCTGTTATGTGATCAGGCAGTAAACCCGGTAGAGGTGGCACTTGTGACCTGGCAGTCAGCAAAGGAAATGATATTTGAAGGTGGGCCAGGACCGTGGATTTTGGAACCATCTCGTTTCTTTTTGGAACTAACTATGGAGCATGAGGAAAAAATTGAGGTTATACAAGTCCGGCTTCCAGCAAAAAGGAAACTGAACCAGTATGTTTATCGAGTTGTATGCCTGGAGCTGGGGGAACAGGTAAAGGAAGCATCTAATCTATCTGGCAATTTAATAAGCAGCTGCAAACGATATGGATAAAGTTGCATGTTTAGTCTCACAGATGTCATTTCCCTTGACTAGAGAGCACATAACTTGTGTTAGCCTTAGCTAAGCAAAGATGTGTTTCACTCTTTTTATCCGTGTTGGTTCATAATTTCACTCTGTCTACTCTGATCAGACTTGTGTTTAGAAAAGAAGCATGGAACCTATTTCATCTGGTGATTGTCTCATATGCATAGAGAGATGTAATGGAACCTTTTCGCATACACTCTGTGGCTGCAGAAACTTCTGACAGATCATCTGTTTTTGAGTCTGTTTTTTAAGAATACAGACTAGATCTTTTCCACAATTTGATATTGGCCTGTGCTTATTTCAGTTCTTTACTTTAATCTCATTTTGAGACACTGTTCAACATACCGATTTTATGCAGAGCCAGAGTGGAAGAATTTTCTGGGTAACCATCTTGTGTATCCTTGTAGGTACTCACGTTCCGAGTAGGTAACCACCCAGGAGTCCTGAACCCTAGTCCTGCTGTAGACGTGATCCAGGTGACATTCGTTTGTGCTCATCCTGCAAGTATGTCTGTAACTCCAGTGTATGAAGTAGCTACAGGTATTCGACCTTGTCCCTTGCCACAGCACAGCAAACAACTGGTAAGACTTTAAATGAGCTAATAATCCTACATTAATTTCGGGGGTGCATGGGAACCCAGTATGTATAGGGTACTTCTTGTGCTTATGCAAAAATACTGTGCATTATTAATTAGTAGTATAGAGCTCTTTACTGGAAAAGTTATTACCTAATAGTGAAATAATCTTTGTCACAACAAATTACTTGAAGTCAGCCTAGTCAGCCTAGTCCTTTTGCTGACAGTTTTCTCTATTCTGCGCAGTTTGGTAGTAATTGACTTTCTGAATAGGAAAACACCAAAAGGGAATCCTCGCAGACTGAGCCCTGTAATATTTTGGGGTGATAAAGCTGTATTTGAGATGAAAGAAATGATGCACTGTTAAATAGAGACCTGTCCATCACAGTTTGATTGGTTCCTCTTTAGGAAGAGGAAGTGTTTCTTCTTAAGTTGGGCACTAAGTTATTAACAGAAGTTCTGTTACTTTGGATGTAGATCCCCATATCCAGTTTGAGGAATACAGTTTTGGAGTTGGCTGTGTTTGATCAACAGCAGCGAAAGTTTGACAACTTCAGTTCTCTGGTGTTGGAGTGGAAATCATCCAATGAAACCCTTGCGCACATTCCTGATCCTACAGTCATGAAGATGGTGGCAAAAGATGGTGGGACTGGACAGACCAGGCTGCATGGTACTGCTCAGTTTTGTATGCTGGATTCCTGTGGAATCAATAGGAGTTATTCTTGTTTACATCAGGGCTTTCCCCTCCCCCCCCTTTTTTTTGTAATCTGTTGCTTGTAGGGCATCAGCTTCTTGAAGTACACCAAATTAAAGGAACTGTTCAGATTGGAGTCAGCTTTGTGAAGTATGCAGCAAGAGGTAGTCCAAAAGTGAGTAGTGAAAACCCCTTCTATTGGCAGAATAGGTACTGCTTACTTTTAGACCGATATTTCTGGTGCAGTATTGCAGTTTGTTATTTTTGGTTCTAAATACCAATCTTTGCAGTTTCACAAGGAGACTTCTACTTTAGAGCATGCAGCTATTTGGGAGGAACGTGCAGCTATTTGGGAGGAACGCTCATTTGCTATCTCTGCAGTCATCATTTTTTTCTGTATAAGAGAGAGAAGAACGTGGTGCTTTTGTGACCTGAAGGAATAGTAATGTAAGTTCTTTCTGATTTTGTTTGCATATTTAGGAAGTGTCTAACTTACTTATCTCTGCTTCTGTGGAGTTCTTACTGGTGGAAGATGTGACAGTTGTGCCGGATAATGTCACTATATATGATCATCCTGCTGTAAAGGTAAGAACACTAGTATCAAAGCTGTTTTGTACCTTATCGTTCTTTGATAAATTGTGTGGCCTTGTACGATCAAGAGATGTTTCTTACTATTTCTGGAAAGCAACAAACAGCTCTTTCATAAAACTCATGAACTCATTCCACTTTGTTTCCTCAAACAGTAAGCTTCTTTATTTTCTTTTATTATCCAGAGTATTGTTGGATAATAAATGCAGCTTGTATGCTGTGACAACAGGGCTTCTGGAAAGCAGGTGGCTGTTCCAGAAGACTGTTGAGAAAGCCAATCTACATTTATACTTCATAGTATGCCACATGAAGTTAGCTATCTCAGTGAAGAAACAGTACAATAGTAACGAGGAATCACAGTTTATTGCACTAGAAAATGTTTCTATTGAGTATTTTCAAGGCATTCCTAATACTGTCCTGCTTAGTCAGTGAATAATGCTTAGTCAATGAAAACGAAATGCAGTTTTCTTACTGCATGTAAAATACTGACCACCAGACCAAGCTAATTTAATAAGGCAAGTGATATTTATTGTTTGAGAGGAATGATATTTTTTCATCATTTTTCAGATGCGTGCCTTTACTAGGTTGTCATTTTAACCTGAGAAGGAAGGAGTCACAACCTCCTGGACTGGGACTGGATTTTTTGGTGATGTCATCATTTAGGAGCCAGTTGCTGAGTTTTTTATTCTAGTTTTTACTCAGTTTTCAGTTGAGCAGGACTCCTGCTGATGCCTAATAAAAGATGGTAATGACTTCAGATTTTCAGTAGTCCAAAGCCAGTGGTGATCTCCTCTTTCCTTAGCAAAACTTCAAAATAGTGTAGAACCGAAGGCTTTCATGTTTCATTTCATTTTATTTTCATTGACAGGAGCTATTTGATTTAGTAGAAGGATCTGGATATTTTCTGGTCAACAGCAGTCAGGATGGAATAGTAAACATGACGTATCTGGAGGTGGAAAGTGCCGTTGAGGTGATCGCATTCAAGATGGTTTGCCCTGGAGAAATCTGGCTTCAGAATTTTGAAGAGAGGTTCAGCCTCTGGAAAAAGGAAGAAATAAATGATTTTCTTCTTTTACTTGTCTCAGTCACTTTTGTCCTTACAGCTGGTTATATATATTTCATTTTAGTGTCCCAGAACACTTCATCATAAGCAATTATGTAATGTAGGCCAGATGTTTGCTTCAGTGAGCATTAAATTAAGGTAGCTTTTGATACTTGCTGCAAATATTCCATGCTAATTATATGTATGTACTCTTTTTTCCTTAGTTGGAACATAGCTGATTTCCACATTCTGGATGGACTGAAATTTTCAGTTAATATAGTTTCCTTATCAAAATTCCTTCATACAAAATTCCTACATTCATATCAAAATTCCTACATTCAAAATTCCTTCTATGCTGCTATATCCTCTAGCAATAAATGTAGTTCGATTGTCATTCATGTCCCAGGGCACAAGTTAGTAAGATTAACTTGTAAGAAATCAAACCTTTGTCAGGTTTTGTTTCAGAGAGATTTAATCTCGCTGTCAGAGAGGAAACACTTTGAACTTTTGACTGCTGCATAGTTTTGAAGCCTGATTTGTTGGGACATTTAAAATTATGCCGGACAATGCACTACTCAGTTCGTTACAGGAAAGAATCTTGTGATGAACTGTGTGGGCTGAACCCAGGGAAGCTTTTCTTATGTCAGATGAACATAGTTGCCTGCTGACTGTCAACAGTTGCTCTGAGCAATGGCTTTTGAGCAGAACTAATACCTCACTTAGATATATCTAACTTCTCTGTAACAGATATGCTTATTACACGTGTGTGCTCTTCAGCTGTTACGACTGTGCCTCTTTATTTTCTTTTTAGGTCATGCCTCTGATGCCTGGATTTTTAAGCCTGGAAATTTATGATCTCTGTTTGGAATTTTTGGGACCAGTTACAGCCTATCTGCGTGTGTCTGACATGTATGAGTTGGAGGTGGATCTCACTGACAAGGTGATGCAGTTTTAGGGAAACTCAAATGTTTCTAAAGCTTCATGTGTTATGAAATACTTCCTTGCCCACAGAGAGGAGGAAGCACTGAAAGATAAATCTTAGGATCAAGCTTCCGGAGCAGGATAGCCCTCAGGAAAGAATATATGAAGTACTCTTTCACCTCCATCCCACTTCTCTTTTTAATCTAGCTCGAGATTGGCAAGTCTCTTCTTGTTACTGTTAGAGTCCTGGGTTTTCAGCATCTTCCATTCCAGAGTAAATACTTCAAGTACATGAAGCTGAACGTGCAAGCAGCATCTCCTATTGTTACACTTGTGTGAGTATTACAGCTGGCAGGCTGGACCACTCTTTTTTTAAGATAATATGATAATGATATGAATGATAATATTCATCCTGTATTGAAAAACAGAACTGACAATTAAAGAACAAAACCGATTTGCAGTCTCCTAGCTATTCACTGTTTAATTGCATAAATGCTGGTAGAGTGCATGAGCAGGTATCAGCTTTATCAGAGGGGTCTCAGGAGAATATCTCTTTTGGCAGGCTGGGGAATCTAATTTGTATTTGTAAAGCTCTTTGAGAATCTTGGTTGCAGGTCAAAATGTTTTTTCATTTCCTACTGCCTGTTCTTCTGTATTACTACATGAGCCTCTTAAATGCATCTGAAATGCTGTTAAATATTTCTGCATTATTTCAGACATGATAGCTCAGTGCATAAACTTCTCTTGTGGTGGCAGTAATTTTCACTGGACTATTTTGTATTGGTTTTATGCTATTTGCTTTGGAGGTAGTGGAAAACAAATGAATTTATTTTTGACTGATACAACTGCATATGATGGAAAATTAAATGAAGGATGCTTAAATACAGATTTTAAACCTTTGCACAGTGCTATGGAGATGAGGATGTGTGTATTTTAGCAAGAAAATACAGGTGGAGAAAGATGTTAATTTCCATGGGAAAGCAAAAAAACAGAACTTTAATGTGATGCAAAAAAATGTTTGAATCCTTCACTTTTATCATACTGATTGCATGGTATTTTGCCATTCAGAGCTCTGTGCATCATAAATTTAGAACTTCAGCTATCTTGGAGTACAAGCCTCAATATTATAATAGTCACAAACTAACCTATTAGACAGTCCCTACCTGAGTTATCTTATAGTTAGAATAGAGGAAATAAAAGTGAAATCATGATGAAGGGTCTTCACAGGCAAATGGAACAAGAGGGAGAATATTTTGAAGTTTACATGCTCCAAGCTGTTGCTGTCGGCCAGACAACTGTGGTGGCTACAGCCTGGGACAAAATGGGAAGAAGATTTACTTCTCCTCCTCGGAAAGTAGAGGTAAGAATCCATAGCTTTTAAAGCTACTTATCTTCGAATGTTTTTGACCCAAAGTTCAAAGTTCTTTGGGGGGGAAGAAAAAAGCCCACTTACAAGATGCTGCTCTAAAGGCCTGGTGTTTTATGACTCAGATTGATCTAAAAAGGATCATATAAATAATAATTGACAGTGAGCATTGATAACATTTCTGTATTTTAGCAATCTGTCCATTAAGGCTTCTCATAGTACTTAGGTTTGGTAGGCAGGATCAAGTTGCTCACTAGAAATCTCTGTATTCTGTAGTAAGTTTTCTAGAAAGATGTGCCAAGATGTGCTTAGCAAAGCTCTTATGATAATTCAGTGTAGAGCATCCTTGTGTTCTATCTAGTGATGTAAAACAAAAAGAAATGTGTGTAACATTTTACAGCAGAATTATTTTTTCTCCTTTTCTTTTTCTAGGTCTTTGCTCCATTTAAACTGATTCCAAAGAAAATTACTCTTATCCCACACAATATGATGCAGGTGAGCATTATTTCTTCTGAAGAAATGGATATTTTTCTTTGCCCTTTACCTGTGTCTTCGTTTTCCTCCTTCATTATTGGTATATTTAATCTTGTTGAAAAGAGCTTGATTAAACTAGAAATAAAGGCTCTGAATCTTATTATCAGTCAGATTCCCAAATCCTGGCTTGTGGTAATTCAGTGGAGGCCAGATCTCACCTCAGCAGTAAACTGCAGCAGGGTGACGAATAGATTTCACAGCCCTCCTGTATCGTCTTCTGTCTTGACCTACATTGAGCCAATTGCTTTTGCTAGCGTATGAGTCCTAAAGCAGGGGAGTTGGGACGGTGCAGACATGTAAGGTATGGCCCTACCTTTTAGAGTCAGGTCTGTTTCCACTGTTCTGGAGCTGCTTGCTGAGCTATTTCAGTATATGGTTTCTTTTAGCTTGAAATGCATGTGAAGATGGATTTAAATTGAATGTTTATACTTTGAATTGAAGTGGCTAAAGCATGTTCAGGAGAGCTGAGGAGCAAACAACTATGAGCATCAATTCCCTAAAACACAGTGTTCAGATTCACTAATATATGTATGTGTCTTTTCCTCAGTGAACATTGTATTGTTTGTTTAAATATACTGCAGGTGATGTCTGAGGGTGGTCCCCAACCACAGTCCATCATCCACTTCTCTATCACTAACCACTCTGTGGCTGAGGTTAACCGGCTTGGACAAGTAACAGCAAGGACTGTTGGAACAGCCATGATACAGGGTGCCATTCAGGCAGTTAGTGAAGACACAGGAAGAGTTACTGTTTTTTCACAGGTACCATTTCATTATATTTTTTATCATCTCATCATTTCCATTCTGCTCAGAAAGTAAGTTAATGGTTCATCAGGCTTTTTAATCATATTGGTAGCCTTGATCTTGAAAATATCAACTTGGCCTTGGAGAAAACTTCCATTAACAGCATAATTTGATCTTGTACTGTAATGACCTAGAAGAAGAGGCGGTTGTAAAGTTGCTGTTTCAGTTTAACTTATCTCTTACAGTAAACAAGAGAGGAGGCTGTCACAAGTTGTATGGGAAGCTAGTATCTCTTTGTAGATTTTTTTTTTCTCTTGCTTTCTGGCGCCCCTAGTGGGATATGAAGACAGTATTTAATCTATGAAAGTAGCTAGGAATCAAAAAGCTTTAAAAGAAACCAAACTGAATTAGGATTGTTGGAAGTTACCAGCATTGTAGAGGTGACAGTTTCTAGACGTGTTAGGCCAGCATGCCAACGTGACCACCTATTTGGAGGCTGCTGGAGATATACTAGCTAAACCTTCCCTGCTTGGCAAAAAGCTGTCAGCTTAGCCCTTGACTGGTATATAGACTGTTTATTTCAAAAATAGAGTTATAGACTACTTGTGACTCTTCAGTTTAGTGAGATGTCTCAAAGCTTAGTCACTGATTTATTTTGCAGGATCAAGTGGAATTAGAAGTAATTCAGTTAAGAGCAGTAAGAATTCATGTTCCTGCCACAAGACTTATAACAGCCACCAAGGTAGGTGTCTGGTTGATAGTAAAAACTACTGTTGGCAAGAAGTCGAGAATAGTGTTCTCACTCTAATAGGCTTGTGGGATATCTAAGTTACTGCAGGTTTAAAGTTCATGATACACATATAATTCCCTTCCTTCTGCCAATTTGTAGGAATTCACTTTTAATTTATAGCAGTATAAAATGACCCCTAATCCTTTGTCTACTGGTCATATGTGATTGAGATGAGAAGCACAGATAACAGAAAACATAAGATGACTTCAAATTTCTGTAGTGACAGTATTCTTCCTTTGCAGATGCCAGTCTACGTCATGGGGTTGACCAACATGCTGAATCCATTTTCCTTTAGTAATGCTAACCCAGAACTGATATTCCAGTGGTCAGTGAGCAAAAGGGATGTTCTGGACCTTCTTCCTCGACATACGGAGGTACAGAATAAACCTCTAAGAATGTTTTTAAGAGCTAGTACTGTGCCTGAAAGCATCAGGAGATCGGGCAAGCGACATTTAAAATTCTTAACAGATGAGCACTGCCTTGAATGCTGTGTGGTTCAAGTGCTAACTTCTCAATCTAATTCAGTTAGTATACTAAGCTAGAGCATCTAATGGCTTATCATCTTTTCTCTCTCAAAATCTTTTTCAAAGCATGGAAGCCTTATGCAAAATCTTCTGCAAAACCTTCTGAAACTGTAATGATATTGTTGTAAATTCTTTTACCTACTGTATATGGTCCAGATTTAGACTATGTACCATTAGAAATTTCTGTATGCCTTATGAAGAGCAGCAAAGTCGGAACAGACAGAATCACATCTGTGACAGGAGTTCTTGCCATTAGGAGTAGAATCCAAGGGAAAAAAAAAAAAAAAAAAAAAAGATCTTTCTGTTTCCACACATAGCATTTTTTTTAAATCTCTGTACTAAAACTAGCCATTTAACCCAAGGACTGGATGATCTGTTGTGAAAACTGTGGTTTATCTCTACCAGGTTTCCATTCAGCTTCCATCAGAGAATAATTTTGCTATGGTCATATATACAAAAGCAGCAGGTAGAACTACTGTTAAAGTGACAGTGCAGTGTCTGAACACATCTGCTGGACAGTTTGAAGGAAACCTTACCGAACTGTCAGATGAAGTGCAAATCCTGGTAAGTGCCACTGGTTATGCTCGTCATAGAAGCAGGCATATTTTGAGAGTGGATACAAATATGTGAGCAGTGTGCATGGACAAATGCATCAAACAAATTTCATTTCAGGTATACTTGCCTAAAGATGTTTACATCTTCTTTTGTTCATGTCTGTATATTCTGTTAATCAATAACTGATTTTCTTTAGTCATCCCGATTTATAGCTGTCATTAATTTAATCTATTTTTTTTTTCTTTTTAGTTACTCCATTTAATATTTTTTCTGCCTGTAGGTATTTGATAAGCTGCTACTATTCTCTCCGACCTTTTCCACTCAGCAGATTTTGATGTCTACAAATTCACAACTCAAGCTGTACACAAACAGGTATTAAACAAAGAAGGGAATATCCAGAACATAAAGACGGTTTACGATGTGTTTCTCTCCTGTTAGTGCAGGGAGCTGTCTGTCCGCTTCTTATTTTTCCCCTCTCAAGATACTCAACACGGACTTCCTATTACATTATAGAGAACTTGAGGCATGCTCAATTTAAAATTCTTGTCTACAAGTCTGTATTAAATGTAGTTCACCACAAAGCAGAGAACAATAGCTTTGTAGTGGTGAAATTTTCACCAGTGAGCATTAGCAAATGTAGCAACATGATTAATCTGAGAGAATGAACTACATACCTACAAAAGCAGATGTCTTGTATTTATGTAGGTCTTAGAAGGTGCCTGCTCATAGACATCTTTTTCTCTAGTAGGTTTACATTGTGCATTTCTGGGAATTCTCTTTGGGTACTCCACTGTCTGCAAATGTATATTAGAGTGACTGCTGAGTAGGGCTGCATCTGGGCATTACGTGCAGTTTAACAAATCATTTAAAGAATAACATGTCTTCATGATATCATCGTATTTTTAGCATGATGCTGAAACATAGCCTTAAGTCCATACTCTGATCTCCTGCTGCCACTGAACCTTTTTGGTCATTAGTTTAGTGTAATATTGAACTAGAAGAACTTAAAGCATCTTGGGCATGTAGTTCATTGTCAGAAAGAAGCATTAGCTAGTGATGTTTCTTATTGCTTTAGTGGCTATCATTTAAAGTGAAACAAACTGCCAGCCTGTCAAAGTCTCATGAACTTCACCTTTGTTCTTGGCTAAGGGAAGGGGCTGCATTTGTGAGCACTCAAATCTTGCAGTGTTACCCCAACTCTTCTGTCCTTGAGGGGCATGATCAAGGACTCCTGAGAGCTGGAGCCATCACAGGCACTGCAGTGTTGGAAGTGACTTCTTTAGAACTCTTTGGAATCAATCAGACAGTCATAACTGGTGTCCAGGTGAGATTTCAGACATATACCAATGTTTCTGCAAGCAAAAACTTGTAACAGTTTTTTATTTCTCAGCCCACTGAAAACATACTGATGTGAAGAGACTTCATTTTATCAGTCTTTTTATCAGGGTCATTGTCTCTTAGGAGTGGGAGTAAGGGCTGATGCTAAGGATCATTCAGTTCTGTTGCTGGTTCTAGGAAAGAAAGGGAGTATGATTGGTAAAAGACATGTACTAGAAGTTGTTTCTGGATTCTGTTCTCATCTTGCTGTTAACTAATTTTTTGATCCTGTATATGGGTAAGATTACTTGTTCAAGCCTTAATTTGTTAATCTACAAAATGTAAAAAGATGTTAGGAGGTTTCATAGTGATAAAATGTTTATTGTATGGAAATCCATGTGGAAGTACTAAGTATTTTATTTATAACTTTTTAATACTTAAGGAACCGTATCAACCAGCTTGTCATAAATATATTGTATGCTTTATCAGTTTATAAGAGCACCTGTAGACCCTTTGATAGAGCATTTTCAAGAAAAAACCCAAGAGCTCCAGAAGATGAAACTGTGGTTGAGGAGATAGCTGTCATTGTTCTAAATCAACAGTCATTTATAGAAAAATAAGATAAGGACAAATACTTAGACCAAATATATTTTTTACTTAAAAAAGAAAAAAACAAGAAAATGTGTTTTTTACAGGTGGCACCTGTGTCCTATTTAAGGATAAATGTCAGTCCTAAACTGTATACGACCAGCAGCATATCATTGATTGCACTTCCCCTTGGAATGTCATTAACCCTTACGGTCCAGTTCTACAACAATATCGGGGAGAAATTCCATGCCCAGAACACCCAGCTTTACCTAGCTGTGAACAGGTACAGTCTTGAGAGTATTGGCATGTGGCTAGTAGAGAGATCAGAACTCACATGGAGATTTTTACACCACAACTCCACAATACAGATGGAAAATTGCACCTCAAACCTGAAATCCATTTGAAAACAGCTGTCAGAATTGGGAGCTGTTTAACTTGATTGCCAGTGCCAGAGCAGCCCATGGATTTTTGTATGTCAAATACATAACTTTGGATGTGTGAAATTTAGCAATTTTCTCTTGATTAGACATCTTTGTTTTCCAGAGATGACTTGCTACTCATTAGACCTGGGAATAAGAATTACACATACATTGCTCAGGCTGTGAACAGAGGAGTGACGCTGTTGACAATCCAGGATGAGAAGCGTCAAGGTGTGGCTGACTATATCCCTTTGCCTGTGGAGTATGCCATCAAGCCAGATCTCTTGAAGTCCATTGCCATAGGAGATGTAATCTGTTTCAGCTCACTCCTTGTAAACCAAGATGGTTTGTATGCTCTTTTCATAGCCTCTGAGTAGGCTTTTAAGCAATGAGATTTGTTATATTGTCTGGTTAGATTTCAGAAGTGGAACAAAATCAGATTGGCAGTATTTTAATGGGAGACCTCTACAAATACTGAGACCTCAAAACCCCTTCAGCATGGAGCATCTTGCTGTTCCAGCATATTAGGATATTAGGTGCTTCCTGTGTGCATAGAAAATCTTTTTTTTTTTAAAGGCTCCAGGCCTACTATTTATGGGAAGACTTGTTTTGTTATCTTTTCAGAGTTCAAGTGCAGGCTCAGTTTTGTTGTCTTTTATCTTGACACAAAAAGAGTGTTTCCCCCCCCCCGCCCTTGTCCCTATCTTCAGAATGGCTATTTTATAGCCATTCAAGAGGACAGGTTGCTTAGGGAATTTACTGGTGCTTAACAAAGCATTCTGTAACTGTATTAAAAGACTCTATATATACAAGTCCTGCTGCTACAGTTTTACTACTATCTAATCAGAACTATGCGTTAAATTAAGTCTTTGATAGCATTTTTAAAATAAAAGGTAACCAGAGAGTCTTCTAAAGAATGTAAAAAATTTTTCTCCCATTCTATGAAAGCTCATTTGAGCACTCTTTTTACTCGCTGAACCCCACAAATAAGATTTGAGTTTATGATCCTAATTTGTTCAAGTAAATATGAGTTACAAGCTCTCTATCCTGAAGAATAAGCAGTTCAGTGTATTTCACTGAGAAATGTGGGTAGGGGGCTTCACTCATATAATGTGAGTATTAAATGATTCATTCTAAGAGGTCTAAAAGGAGAATTTCAGTTTACCGTATGAACTCCTACACATGCCTGAAAAGGGATATGTTGATGTTTATTTCCTGTATATTAAATGAATCCTTTTCCTTAGAGATTCCTCTGTGGTCTCTAGTCCTCTCCAGTAGAGACCACTTGGCAAAATCTAGCTTGTAACTTGATATTTGTAGGTGATTCTGGGATGTGGCATATTTCCCCCAGTGATATGCTTGAAATAGACACTATGAGTGGAGCAGCATTTGTGAAGAATACTGGAACGGCTACAGTCTTCTATGATATCCCAGGGATAGTGAAAACATACAGAGAGGTATTTGTCACAATACTTGGGAGAAGACCAGCTTGTTACTGTATACCAAGAACTGTTTTTATATATATTTATGCTATGTTTTACACCAAAAGAATTGGTCAGCTTTTCTCTCTGACTCCTTTGCTTATAGGAACATCTGTTGCACATTTAGGTAGACATTGTTAGTGTAGTGATTTGAAATTGTTACTGCAAAAGACTACAGAGCCTTTACTGTAATTTGATGCATGAGAGGTTATGTACCTCAGCTCTGTTCCCAGACATGAAAAAGTCATATGCAAGTAAAGAGCTAGATAAAGCAGTAAGGGCTTGGTTCTCATTTTTATTAAAGATGCTTTTCAGTGTTCTCACTAGTGTAAGACTGATGTTTAATGATAAACATCCGGTTAAGAAAGTTTTGTAGAATAGCAGAAGAAAAACTAAGCAGCAAAATTCCCTACTGTCTGTATTGGACACAGAATTCTATTCTTACTAATATTTCAGATAATTGTCAATGGTTCTTCAAGATTAAATCTCCAGATTGGTCAAAAAAACTATTTAACAAATGCTCCAGATTCTTCTGCATTCCAAGTTCTTGTTGCCACAGGCAGTGGAAGAGAAACTCTCAAGGGTAGGACCTCTATTTGTAAATTCATCTTTATTGATTCATGCTGAAGTTTTCTGCAGTAAAGTTTATACTGTGCACTTTAGAAATATTTTTATTCTGCAGTAGTGCATAAATGAGAAACTGAATTGCAATTCATATTACAGTTACCTACTAGTTTATTAAGAAAGTGTAATTTGAGCCTGTTGAACACTAAATTACCTGAGCTACAACCCAGTCCCAGTAAACACAAAACCATGGACTACTGTTGGGAAATAAAAGCTTCTGATGAGGAAAAATGAGTGACAATTACAGAGTGACAACTGAACCACTTTGTGTGTTAGGGAAGTTTCACCTTGTTTTGTTTAAGATATCCACTGAAAGATGACGATTCATTTGTTTCTGTTTTTCTCCTTTAGGTCCTTGCAACTCTATTCAGTTCAGTGCAATCACAAATCTCCTTCTCCCAGAGTCTTGCTTGATATGTCAAGTTGAATTCAGCAATAAAGTGTTGGATGTATCAGCAAATGAAGTCTTTCTTGTGCGGTCAGAATTTAGCATCCAAAAAGGTAGGTATGACATTTCAAATCTGAATGGAATACAGAGAATTTTCATGTCCCCCCCCCCCGTGTTTTTTTTCTTCATTTTACTATTAGACTGTAAGTAACAGTGCCAAATTCTCACTTCATGCTGATTTACTGGTGCTAAGGATGTATGAGTTATCTCTTTCAGTCATGTATCTTTCCTGCATTCCTCACCAAATAACTCTTACAAGAACCTTTCAAACACAAGCTGTCTGTTTACACTGGTTTTCCACTGTCTTGAATTTAGGTCTTTATGTCTGTATAATCACTGCCAAGCCCCAGCCTGACGAAGTCCTTCTGGCTCTGAGTTTTGCTGATGCCTCTGTGTTTGTGATGGTCTCTTTCTCCAGTGAACAGAGCACGGGTGAAATGCAAAGAATCCTAGTTCCTTTCCTCCCTGCATTTTATGTCAACCAGTCAGAATTAGTTTTTAGTATCAAACAACTAAATGGCATGCTAAGAGTGCTGGGAGCTGAAAAAGTATTAGAAAAGCTGGAGGTATGTGAAAAGCTTTCTCTCTGTCTATATCCCTGGGAATGGAAATACATACTTGTCAGAAGGCATTGGTGGAGAGAATCTGGTCTTGTATGCACTTAGCTCTGTCTTAGCTGTCAGTTTTTTGATAGCCGGAAGAAAAAATACTGGTACTGGGGAACAGACTGTTTAATAGTTTCCGTGTTTGAAAGCAGTGGGTTGTGAGGGTACTTCTGCATTTTTCCGTCATTCTATCATTACAAAAAAAAATGAGTAAAGATAAAGCTACCTTTTAGAAATCTTCCTTCATAATAACTTGTTTCACTGTTTCCTGATTATATGTAGTATCAGTGTACATGGTAATACTGAATTAGAGATATTACTGCTTTCATTTTAAAACACTGGTTTTTGTCTGTTGTGAAAGGTTCAGCCCAGTTCCCCTGCTATAATAGTGAGGTATCCTGAATATTCCCCTGGCATGCCTGGACTTGTCTCCTACCCCATCACTGTGGTCAACTTCACCTCCCTCCAGCAGATGCCAGCACCAGCCTTCATCAACATTTCTTGTGCTCTCACAGGCCAAAGAGTAGCAGTAGAAGTGAGAGTTCTCCCAGGGCAGCTTACATTTGGTAAGTAGCCAGAGTGGGTTTCATATACCTGATGTGGTGCAATAAAGGTATCAAAGCCCTGCACTAGCTACAAGATTCAAATTTGCCAAAAGAGTTACCGCTGCTGTCAAAATAAGTTGAGACAGTATTCATCTTCCATTCCCCAGCTCCAAAGGGCATCAAACATCCCTTGGCACCAACTGTCCTTACCAGGCAATTAAGTGATGCTACTTTTTTCTGTGAAGTTGCTACAAACATGTGGAACCTACTAGTATGTAATACTTTGTCCTTTAAACCTTAGGTCAATGCAGTGACATAGGAATTGTTCAACAGCTAATGAGCTCTTACCAGATTCTTCTCTTCACTTTGTTTGCTGTTTTAGCGTCAACATCTGTTATCTTCCTCAGTAAGTGAAAAAGATTTACAGTTTAATAACCAAAGCTTAAAGACAAGAATATGTATTTCTTTTTTCTGTAATCTTTAAAGCCAATTATACATCTCTGCTTTTCACACTGCTGTATTCTTTTTGAGTGTTAAAAATTTGATGTCATTCTTAGGTCAAATCTTCCTGGGTTAGATCTATTCTAACAGCAATGGTTTTGATTTTTCTTAAGCGTTAAGCAGTCACCCCTTTAGGTATTGGTTGGTCTGAAACTCAGACAGAGGAAAGAGGGTGACAGCAAAGGAAAACCTTCCAAATGCAACAGTACCACTGTAGCTGAGGGTAGCTGTAAATTTTAAGAATTGAAGAGGATGGAGGAAGATGTTCTATAGATCAGCTACTGTAATTGGAAAAAAAGAAGCTGAAACATTGTCTAACTGTAGGCAGTCTGTTTTCCTGGTGAGTTTGACAAACAGAATGCAACTTGATTATCTTCAGGTGGCCATGGCTGCTCCTACATTGTTAAAGCTACTTGTAATACCACATGTGGCTAAAATGCACAGGAGACTCAGGTAGAATCTGGGCCGCTTGCAAAAGTAGTTTTACTAGGCAGCCCTGGACAGCTGTACCAGCACAGTGGAGGGATGGATGCCACCATCAGAACAGCGTAAGATATTCCAGAACTAGAATGAATGAGAGCTTGAGACCATTTCAGAAAAAAAGATTCAGAGGTTAAAACCTGAAGTTCAAACTACGGATTCTTGCACACATTGTAAACAGACTCCGTAATCTAACTAGGTTATTATTTTGTCAGCATACAATGCTTTCCTGACCAGAGTGCAAACAGTGCCTATTGTGTACATTCCTACCTCTGCTGCATCTCAAACAGGTAAGCCAGGGGCTGTTTTGGGACAGTTTGGGCAGATACCAGTTTTGTCACATTGCGTAATGCTAATACTAGTATTCCCAGCTAGTGAAAAACACTGCTGTCATGCAACAGTTCAGCATCGAGCAGTACAGCTCAGTGACTTAATTACTGGTTTTGTTACTATTGTGCAGACTCTCCTCTGAATCTATCACTGGGGGAGATGAAGTTCAATATAGTTACAGTGAGCTTCAAAAAGCATGGGACACTGAGGGGATTAGAAAACATACTTTCCCTTGTGAAGAATTAGGAATGTGTGGATATTCAAACCAGTTTCCCTTTATTTCCTTCTTTTCAGGATACTCCTATTCTCCTGCAAGTTCCTCACATGGAAGAAACAGGACTCAGTCATGGCTCTGGAGTGTACAGAGATAAATTTTTACAACTGAAGACCTAAACACTGGAACAGTGGGAGGCCGTGAAGTGCAACAGGTCATTATGGTTTTGACCCAAATAAATGGAAGTGTTTAGTTAGCCTTTGAGTTTCAGATCAGCAGATTACCATAGTTCAGCAGAACACCTGAAATTTCTCACATTTAACTATACAGGGAAGATCAGAACAGTTTAGTTGTTAAGGATTAATGGTAGGCTCACAGCACACACGCTCACTTCTGCAGCTGACCCAGTACAGCACATTTCAGAACTGCAAGTAGCTGCAAATTTGGTTTCAGAGTACTGACAAAAACAGCTTTTTTTTCCACAGGCCAGAAAGAATCAGAGGGCAAGTACATCAAAAGCAAACTATTCTGCTTGTATTTTATCCAAAATTTATTAACAGTGAGATGGGTGGGGCTACAGGGACAGTATGATAGTCACATTCCTCATTTCATTCCAAGGACATGTGGCTAAAGCATTCAGGTCACACCTGAATCAGATCCCATGTTCTTCATCTGTGCAGCCATCTGTGCAAGTAGTCCCAGCCATCTCAAATTCCTTTAGTTTAATGCTGCTTTCGTCTGAAGGAGCATCCTAGGTAAAGAAAAAGGCAGAGCAGTAAGCAACTCAGTCAGCATTTCAATGTCTTTCAAAAACATTTTACTATTACAGTGTTAATTATGCAACATATAATGCCTCTTTATAGGCCCTTCTGAACAGGAACATCCCTGACTCATGAGCCTAGATATATCAGCTTCTGTCATTACTTTTTGCAAAGCATCCTGATACTACAAGGCTAAGTGCAAGACCCACACAAGATGAGCAGAGAAAGCAATAGCATTTTCCAGCAATTGAATGGCATTCTCCTCCTCCCCAGAAAGCCTAGAGATAGTCCATCTCCAAAATCTTTATCGGGTTCATCCAGGCTACAACAATCTCAACAGAGACCTATTGCAAACGACTTATCATAGTGTATTTAGCAATAGCATTCCAATAGCTCCAGGATAGCTGACCACACGTGAATTTTGGAGGAGGTTAAAAATGTCTATTTTGAGCAAATTACCTGGCCTCCAGCTCTCACAGGAAGCTTCTTCATGATACTGCAGTTCACTGGCAATCCAGGATTGATCCAAGAGCTACCCATGCTTAAAGTATCATAGACTGTGATGCTTACATCAGTGTATAAGACTAAGAGTACAGATAAAAGGCACTACCAAAATAACTGTAAGCTGCCTTTTTCCATTGCTACCCACCTTCTGTAAGCCTTGCCTTTCCTCCAGTGGGCTGGCACAACACAGTGGAGCAGCCCACACACAGAACGACAGTTTGAGCATGGCTGAATACAGTGGTGATCTTATAGCAACCTGAGGGGAGAGGAATAGCTTTGAGGCAAGCGCTGGGGAGGCGGCCGAGGGCATCTTTGCCCTTAGGGCAATAAAAAGCTGGTGACACCTTCACGTACACGTCGCACCAGTGGGCAAAGTCCACTTGTGCCGAGGGAGGGGAGAAGCACGCGTGGCGTGTGGTGACTGTACAGACCGCCTGGGGAGGGGTAACGCGGAGAGCGCGCACCCACCCGACGGGCAGGGAGGCCGAGCGGGGCCCCTCGGCGCAGGGAGCCCCTCGGCGCAGGGGGCCCCGGCGGCGAGCGGGCTGCGCCGCCCCTACCTGGGCACTTCACGTCCATGAAGTAGGAGTTGGGGCTCTGCACCAGGCGCTTCTTCTTGTGCTTCCTCTTCTCCTCCTCGGGGGAGGGATGCAGCAGGTCCTTGGCCAACTGCGGGGACAGCTCCGGTCAGCGCCCGCCCGGCCCCAGCACCGGTCCCCGCGCCCCCGCCCCGCCGCCGCCGCCATCTTGGGCCCCCGCCATCGCCCGCCCGCCGCAGAGGAGATGGCGGCGGACAGGGCCCACCCCGCGCCGCGGACCGGTCCCCGCCGGGGCGCCGACACGGCCCGCGCGCCCCCGCCCGCCGCCGCGCCTGGCCGCGGGCCGCCGCCGCGGTGCCGGAGGCCGGCGCGCCGGGCCGCGGGCGGGCTGGTGCCGGTGCCGCACTCACAGGCATGTTCGCGTGCGGGCAGCCGCGACGGAAAAGGGGCCGGGCCGGAAACGGCGGCCGCTATATCCGCTCCGGGGTTCCCCGCACGGGCGGAAGTGAGGCGCGGGCCCGCGGCGGCGCCATGGCGGGAAGGGCGCCCGGCCCGCGGGGGTGGGCGGGGCGCGCGCAGCGGCGTGGCCATGTTAGGGAGGTCGGCAACGCCGCCGGAGGGAGCGGCCTCGCCGCCATTTTGGGAGGGTCCCCGCGTGCCCGCCTGAGGGTGTGTGACGTCAGCAGGCAGGGTTGCCTCGCGGTGGCGTCATCGCCGGGGCGGTGATGTCACGCCCGCGACGATGGTGGCTGTGAGGCGCGGCGGCCGCGGGGGCAGCTGCAGGGCCGGGGGGGCGGCGCGGCCGCGGCCGGGCTCCGCCGAGTCCCCGCCCGGGGGCGGGCCGGGGCCGGGGCCGGGCCGGGGCCGCCGTCGCGGCCGCGGGGCAGAGCGGCCCGGCGGGCGGGGGCCATGGCCAAGGCCTACGACCACCTCTTCAAGCTGCTGCTGATCGGCGACAGCGGCGTGGGCAAGACCTGCCTCATCATCCGCTTCGCCGAGGACAACTTCACCAGCACCTACATCTCCACCATCGGTGCGTGCGGCCCCCGGGGCTCCCGGACACCCCCCCGGGGCTCCCACACCCCACCATCGCGGAGACCCCCCCCGGGGCTCCTGGACACCCCCCCCATCGCGGGGACCCCCGCCCCGGGGCTCCTGGACACCCCCCCCCGGGGCTCCCACACCCCCCCCATCGCGGGGACCCCCGCCCCGGGGCTCCTGGACACCCCCCCCGGGGCTCCCACACCCCCCCCATCGCGGGGACCCCCGCCCCGGGGCTCCTGGACACCCCCCGGGGCTCCTGGACACC
This sequence comes from Rhea pennata, assembly GCF_028389875.1. NCBI lineage: Eukaryota > Metazoa > Chordata > Aves > Rheiformes > Rheidae > Rhea > Rhea pennata. The sequence continues at coordinate 573,034 of NC_084693.1, forward strand.
CCCCCCATCGCGGGGACCCCCGCCCCGGGGCTCCTGGACACCCCCCCGGGGCTCCCACACCCCCCCCATCGCGGGGACCCCCGCCCCGGGGCTCCTGGACACCCCCCGGGGCTCCTGGACACCCCCCCCATCGCGGAGACCCCCCCCGGGGCTCCTGGACACCACCCCCCATCGCGGAGACCCCCCCCGGGGCTCCTGGACACCACCCCCCATCGCGGAGACCCCCCCCGGGGCTCCTGGACACCACCCCCCATCGCGGGGACCCCTGCCCCGGGGCTCCTGGACACCCCCCCCGGGGCTCCCACACACCCCCCATCGCAGCCTCCCCCCCAGGGCTCCTGGACATCCCCACTGGGGCTCCCGGACACCCCCTGGGCTCCAGAACCCCCCCAGTGCGGGGACCTCTCCCGGGGTTTCTGGACTCTCCTGGGGTTCCCAGACCCTCCCCCCCATGCCAGGGCACCCCTTTGGGGCTCCCAGACCCCTCTTCAAGGCCCCCTGCCCCCTTCTGGCTCCCCCTCTGCCCCGCGCTCTGCTTCCCACCCTCCCCAGCACCTGCGGCTTTGCCCCCCACCCACGTGCCCTGCCCAAGACCCCTTTCCTGGCCCCCTGCACAGCAGCTGGAGCCCACGCAGCGGTTAAGGGTTTGCTTTTTCCTGCTTTCCTTGCACAAGCAGGAAAAAAAATCCCATCAGTTTTGCAATCGCAGTTTTCCTCGTGGAGCGCCCCAGGGCTGGGATGGCCGGGTTGGAGCCTCTTGGCCCAAGGGTGCCCAGCGGGAGGGATCTGCCTGCGGGTGTCTGGGCAGAGCGAGGCCACGGGCACCCGCCGCCAACGGGGCGTTGCAACGGTCCCCGCTCCTCTGCATCCATGGGTCACTGCCTGGCTCCTGCCGACTCCTGGCACAGCTGGGGATGGGGTTCCTGGCGGACATGGGACACAGGAGCCGCCTGGTTTGCTGGCGATGGGGCACGCCTCTGCCTTGAGGCTCTTGTGCCTTCTGGGTCCTGTAGCTGGTGAACCTGGGGCCGGGGCTGTTCCCAGGGGTGCAGGCTGATGTCACGGAGCAGGACGTGCAGATTCCTGCACAGTGTGCCTCAGTTTCGCTACATGAAGTGTGCTGAAAGTTCCCACCGCTTCAGGGAAGAGCAATTACTGCGTGGTGGGTCCCAGCCGGGGCTTGCAGCCAGCTCCTTACTACCCTGGAGCTATCCCTGGCCAGGGAAGGGCTGGGGAGCCTGGTGTGGTGGGCAGGGATCAGCCTGGGTCCGGCCGCCCCCTCCTCCTCCTCCCGCCCCGGAATTTCTGAGCTGCTAAAACCATTTCCTGCGCCTGGAGCGACTGCCCCTGCCCCACCATGTTTGCAGAGCGCTATAAACCCAGCCGGCAGCCGGCGGCCCTGCGTGTGAGCAGCCCGTGCACTGGCTGCCAGCTGGGAGCTGGGCTGGGATCCGCGCTCCAGCGGGGAATTCCACCAGGAAGCTGCCCCCATCCTCCTCCTCCTCGCCGCCATTCCCAGCCTCACACTCGCAGGACCGTAACAAATGTGCGCTCTGAAACGGGGCCAGTGGGATGCCAGGCAGGGCCAAGCTGGGGAAGCGGGGCAGGAATTTGGGAGCACAGGGGGAAGCCTGGCTGGGGGGCAGCATCTGCCAGCCCTGAGTGCTGGTTGCTCCCTGCCTGAGGGACTTTTGGGCTGGGGGCCCTGCTTGGGGTGGGGGACATGATGCAGCCCTGTGCTTCAGAGAGCTCCAGCCACTGTCCCATGGTGTTGTTTGGTGGCTGGGGCCAGCTGGGGAAGTGCCCAGAGTGCCTTGGAGGGGCAGGTTTCAGGGAGGGGGCAGGGCTGTGGCAGCCCTATCCATCTATCCCGCCCCCCACGAGCAGCATCCCAGGCAGTTGCGAGGGGTGATGCCATCCTGCAGGAATGCAGCATCCCTCCCTGCCAGCCTGCATGGGTTCCCAGGGACACCAGGGACCGTGCTCCCACTCCCGGCAGCCTGTGCAGAGACAAGGGCCGGGAACAGGACTGGACTTTGCCCCCCTCCCTCTCCTGGGGTGCCTGGTTGTTGCTGGGAGTGGAGCCATTTGTGACCGGTGGCTCCTTGCCTGGCCCTGGCATCCCCCTCCCACAGCCCCCGTTGCTGCTGTCCCTGCTCCTGACACCCTGCCCTGGCGCGCTCCCATGCCTGTGCAGGCCCTGCACACCAGCCCGTCTCTCTTCTCCCCTCCCAGGGATCGACTTCAAAATCCGGACAGTGGAAATTGAAGGGAAGAAGATCAAACTGCAGGTCTGGTGAGTGCAGGCAGGAGCTCCCCGTCCTGTGTCTGCTGTGCTGGCTCCGGCAGCCCTCACCTCCCTCCTCTGCTCTCTTGCAGGGACACAGCAGGGCAGGAGAGGTTCAAAACCATCACAACAGCCTACTACCGCGGAGCCATGGTAGGCCCTCGCCACGTGGCGGGGAGGGGCGGCAGGGTTCGGGCGAGGGCTGCCGGGGCCACAGAGGAGGCGGAGGAGGGGAGGAGACCCCCACATGGGCAGGAGGAGGTGGCACCTGCCTGCCCCACTGACCGTCCCGGTCCTTGCAGGGCATCATCCTTGTGTACGACATCACGGACAAAAAGTCCTTCGAGAACATCCAGAACTGGATGAAGAGCATCAAGGAGGTGGGTGGGCGGTCGGAGGGGTTGGGACTGGGGTATGGAGGGGGACAGTGGGGAAAGCTGACCCATCTCCTGTCCTCTCCGGCCTCCAGAACGCATCAGCCGGGGTTGAGCGTCTCCTCATCGGCAACAAGTGTGACATGGAGAGCAAGCGAAAGGTGCAGCGGGAGGATGCTGAGAAGGTAGGCAGCAGAGGGGCCCAGCTCTGGCTCTTCCTGTCCTTGGTGCGGGGCCAGGGCAGACTGGTGTGGGGAGGGAGCACAGGGGCCCTGGCGCCCCTGTTGCAGAGTCTCTCTTGTCCTCCAGCTGGCGAAGGAGTATGGGATCCGCTTCTTCGAGACCAGTGCCAAGTCCAGCATGAATGTGGAAGAGGTGAGGACAGCGGGCTGCCAAAGGAGGCCCGAGGCACCGGGTTGGGCTGTGCCGGGGCCGGGGGGCTCCCGGGGCTGTGTCACCGCCATGAGGGTGCATTGCAGACCCTGGTCCCCAGGGCATCCCCCTGCACTGGGGCTGGTCCCCGCGGGGGCTACCAGCGCCCTGGGTGCCGGTGTTGAGCTGCCTCCTCTCCCCAGGCCTTCAACACCCTGGCGCGGGACATCCTGCTGAAAACCTCCCGGAAAGCGGTGAGTGCAGGTGGCGGGAGAGCCAGGACTGAGCTGCGGGAGTGGGCTCTGGGTGGCAGGGGGTCCCCATGTCCCCTCCCCAGCCACCACTAACCTCTTCGTCTCATTTTCTCAGGGTCAAAGCAACAAGCCCTCCCTGGACTTGGGCTCCCAGAAGAAGGGCAGCAGTAAATGCTCCGTGGTGTAAGAGAAGGCACACTGCGGAGCATGGTGCAACGGTCCCGGCCTCCCCTCCTCTCCACCAGCCTCCGCCTGCTGCAGGACAGCGCGGGCACCTCTCCCCGGAGCAGAGGCCGGGCACTGGGGCTGCACCAGGCCGGGGGACCTCACCGCGCCTGCCAGGGCGCAGAATGTCCCGAGCCAGCCAGCCCGGGGTGGCAGTGGTGCTCGGTGCCGGGAGCAGGGCTGGGCGCTGCGCGGCCACCGCATCTCGGTGCTATAAAGCCCAGCTTGTGCCTTGCCCCGTGTCTGGTGTCTCTATGGGGCAGCGCAGTGGGGCCGGGGGCTGCAGGGAGGGGACAGGGCTGGGGAGGGGTCGAGGGTGCGGGGACGATGTTAAGGGGAGGGTGGAGGGTACGAAGCCCCTGACCGGGCCTGCAGGGCCGGAGTGGGGCCAGGGATGGGGGCAGGAGGGGATGGAGAAGGGGCAGGGACAGCGATGGGGCCGTGCCGGGCCGGGAACAGGATGGGGCCAGCGAGGAGCGGGGCGCCGGGCGGGGAAGCCCCGCCCCTACCGCGCAGTCCCCGCCCACAAGCCCCAGCCCCGCCCGGGGCTCCGCCCCCGCGCGCAAGCCCCTCCTCCTCCACGCAAGCCCCACCCCTTGTGCGGAAGCTCCGCCCCGCTGGCTCCGCCCTTCCCGTCGCTCCCCGCTTCTCCCACAAGTCCCTGCGCCTCAAGATGGCGGCGCCGCGGGAGGCGGCGGGCGCGGCCCGGTAGCTCCGCCGCGCCGATGGGGTCCCGCGGCCCGGCCCGGCCGCGCGGCTGCGTTCTCTACGCCGCTCTGGGTGCCCTGGCCTGCGGCCTGCGGTGAGCGGGCGGGCGGGCGGGCGAGGACCGCCGGGCCCGGCCCGGCCCGGCCCGGCCCGGCCCGGCCCGGCCCCTCACGGCGTCTCTCCTCTCTCCACAGGCTGGCGGCGGCGATGGTGGCGAGTGACGAGCGGCGCTCGGGTGGGTGCGAGGCCGGGGCGGTCCCGGGGGCCCTGGCACCGGGAGTGGAGGAGGTCGGGGGGGTCCTGGCCTTAGGAAGGGAGGAGGCCCGAGGGGTGTCCCGGCCCCGGGGCAGGTCTGGGGGGCGGTTTTGGTGCTGGGCCCACGGTCACCCTGCCCGGCCTCTCTCCCGCAGCGAGCCCTGTGGCGGCCACGGCGTGCTGGCAGGTGGAGGACTTCGTGGTGGCGCAGGAGTGCACCCAGTGCACCAGCTTCCAGGTGGTGAGTGCAGGCGGTGGGGCCCAGTAGGCCGTGGTCATCCCCTCCCTGCGATGCCAGGTCCCCCCTGCGCACGCCTGGTGTCAGGGCAGCTCGGGGAGATTGGCACAGCCTGCTCCAGCGCAGCCTCTCACCTGGGTGGTTCTGGTTGCAGAAGACGATAGCGGAGTGCAGCCCAACAGGCTTCATCGAGAAGATCAGCTGCGCTACCTCCAGGAGGGATGAGTTCAAGAGGTGAGGAAAGCCCCTGTGGTGGAACTGGGCAGGTGGCAGGTCCCCCAGACAGAGTATCGCGGGTTTCTGTGGGGTGCTGTCCTACTGACAGGCCCTGGGTGCTGAGCTCTGGGGAGCAGGGCTGAGTCTGGGGCTGTTGCCGACAGACTTGTAACTCTGTCTCTCCCTTGGCGCAGCTGCCGCTCGGCGGTGATGGAAGCACGTGTTTTCTGGAAGTTTGTGGGCACGATGATGTGTGTGGCTGCGGTCTTTGCTGTGCTGGTTGTGTGTCGCCAGCGAGTGCTGGACAGAAAAGCCCTTGAGAAGGTCCGCAAGCAGATTGAGTCCATTTAGCACTGCCTGCCTGCCCTGGAGCAGGGCCCTGTGTGCCTGGGGCAGGGCCGGGAGCACCTGGACTGCGAAGACTCTGCTCCTGTGTTGCTCCCAAAAGAGATGGGAGAGGAAACACTTGTCTGGGGCCCTGCCCTGGCAGCCTGCCTGCTTTCAATCTGTGAACACGGAGCTCTGCTGGGAGCTGCCCTGTGCTCTGCTGCTGCCTCGAGACATGACTGGGGAGTCCTGTGAAAGCAGCTGAGGAGTCTTTTGCACACACTGTGCTGGTATGGGGCCCGTGGGGACCTGCCCTGTGGCCTCTCCTGTCATTCTGCACATGGGGAGTCCTGCTGTACCATGCTCATGGTGGTCCAGGCCAATGCAGCATCTGTTTTCCACGAGCTGATGCCATGAAATAAATCCTGATTGTTGTTGCTGGAGCAGCGCTTTGACGTGCTGGTGTCTGTCCAGCGCTTCCCTCACCCTGCCGGTGCAGCAGGGTGCCTGGAGCAGCCCAGAGCTTCGTGGGGGAGCCGCAGCTGGGGGGAAACAGCGTGGTGTATGTGGGGGGGGGTGCATCCTGGTGCCTGCAACTGTGTGGCCCTTGCCTAAGGGATGAGCCTAGCTACTCCCCCGGACTAACTGCCCAGCCTGGATCCATTTCTGAGCCCCCTGGTGAGAGCGGGGGGTCCCTGCCCCAAGGCTAGGGGTGCAGGGAGACCTGTCTGGGTGGCTTAGAGCTACCTGTGGCAGAGGTGGCTCAGCCCTGTTGCCCTTTTCTTACTGCATTTCTTCCCCTCCAAAGACAAGTTCAGGTAGAAATGAGCTGTTTATTAGCTGGAAAATGCCCGGCAAGCTCAGAGCTTTCTTACACAGTGCAGAGCCGTCCCCATGCACAGCTGGGCTCTGTGCTGTGGCGTGGGGATGTGCCTGGAGCAGGTGCTGCATCCCCAGGAGGGTGGCACCCGGGGCTGTGGGCTGCTCACTACTCTCTCACATCTCCTCCCCGTGCACCCGTTTTGCCACCTCCCTGTCCGTGCCAGCCGCCCTCCCTGCGGCTGGTCCGACTGGAGCTGCTGGCTGCAGCCAAGGCTGAGTCCCTGCGTCTGGGCCCGCCTGGCCAGAGGAGTTGGTGCTCAGCTCCCCACGAGGGGCGGATCTCCGGTCCCTGGGTCTCCCTTCGGCACCGTTCTCCGCTGCAGCTGTGGGTCCCGGCTCTTCCCTCCGTGGCTGCCCCCGCTCCGGGAGCGGGGCCGCTCCGGTGGCGGGGCCCTCAGCCGGCTCCAGCAGCTCCTCCCAGGTCAGGATGTTCCTGGAAATCACTGTGGGGATGAGGGAGCGCTGGGGCTGGCAGGGCTTGTTGCTCCACGCCGGGGTGGGACGGTCGCTGCCCAGTCCCCTTTCTGCCAGGGCTCAGTTCTGGGCCCTGCAGCTCCCAGGCTCCCTGAGCTCTCCTGCCTCGTTACCTCCCATGGGCTCGTGGCTGTCCTGGCTGCCTCCGGGGCTGCGGCGGAAGGGGCTGTAGCTGGGGAAGATGATGAGTCCCAGGGAGAAGATCAGGATCTGCAGGGGATGAGAGGGAGTTACGCAGTGTGGAGGGTTCCCGTGCCAGACAGAGCAGCTGGGTGCACGTGTGCACAGCTGGGTGCAGCGGCCGTGGCCGCAGGGCGAGTGCCATGTGCTGGGGAGCACGCGTGTGCTCGGAGTGGGCGTGCGCCCCGGCACGCGGCGGTACCAGGATGCAGGTGCTGGTCTGGGCAGCCTTGGTGGACGTTGGTTTGATGAGCGCTTGCAGCGCCTGCAGCTGGCTCAGCAGCGACCTGCAGGGTGATGGTGGTCGGTGAGCGCCCAGCCCAGTGCCCCACGTGCCTGGCACGAGCTGGGGCTGGCCTGGGGCTCTGCTGATGCTGCGGGGTCGGCCGTGGCCCCCCAGATGTGCTCACCCGTTGCATTTCTCAAGCTCCAGCACCTTTTCCTGCAGCTCCTGGTTCTGAGCTGAGCACGTGGCTGCCCTGCCCAGGCAGAGGGAGGGATGAGTGAGGGCCCTCGCTGAGCCTCACTTGCACGGCATTGCAGGGTGCTGCTGGCACCCACCTGCTCTCCAGCCTGTCCAGGTACTCCTTCTTCCTCCGCCGGCTGTCCTGGGCCGACTGCTTGTTCCGGATCTTCCTCCTCACCTTCTTCAGGATCCGCTCCTCAGCCTGGCAGGGCAGAGGGGTGAGCGCGGCGCGGTGCCACACCAGCTGCCCCTGCCCGCCACGGCCACACACCTTGGTGAGGGGCAGGCAGCTGGGCAGCGTCACCCCCTCCTGCGACAGCAGCCGCTTTTCCTCCTCCGTCAGGAGCAGGCCTGGGAGCTGCAGCTGTGGGGAGAGGCGGCGACATGCCGGGCTGAACTGGAGGGCTTGGGAGCCCCTTCCCGTGCCCTCGACAGCTGAGGAGAGCCCGGGACGGGGAAGCGGAGAGGGGGTGCAGTGCTGCGCCTACCAGGGCGCTGGGTGCTGGCAGGTCGCTCGCAGCGGAAGGCCCCGAGCTGGGCAAGGACAGCGGCGCAGCAGGCAGCTCGCTCATGATGCAGGTGTCGGGGAGCAACGTGGGGCACAGCCAGGTGCCTGCAAGGGGGAGGCAGTGGGGTCCTGCATGTCCTTGCAGTGCAGAGGCTACGTCTGCCCCGGGGGCCGCTGCACCCGCCGCCCTGCAGCACGGTGGCGGGACACGGCCCCATGGCCAAGCCCTGCAGGCGCTGCGTGTTCTCCCCACTGACCGAGCTGGATGGCGACGCTGGTGCTGCACAGGGTGGGCAGTGGGTCACAGGGGACCTGGTGGCTGGCGGCTTGGGTCTGGGAGGGTCCGGGGCAGATGTCCCCCGTGCCGTGGCAGCTGCCTAGGCTGCACACGTCGTCGGGGTTCACCGCCAGCCGCAGCAGTTCCTCAGCCTGGCTCTCGTCCTGCCCCTGCGGGAGAGAGACGTTCGGGGGGGACGTGCAAGGGCGCCCGGGGTTCTCCGCCGCCCTGATCCCTGCTCGCAGCCCTCTGCTCCGGATCCCCGAGCCCGGCTGGCAGCCCATACTCACGCTGTCTTCGGCGAGGGGCCAGCACTCGGAGGGCGGCTCTGAGCCACCGGGCGAGTGGGCCGAGCCGGGGAGGGAGGGCTCAGGGCTGCCAAACGCGGTGCCGAGGAGCAGCTCGTCCTGCTGTGCCAGGAGAGCTTCCAGCAGCTCGGCGGCGCCCGGCTCCATCGCCTGGCCTGAGGGCAGGCGGGGGCTGCAGCCCCGGTGCCGCCGCGGGTGATTCCCTGCCTCCGAGCCCCCGAGCTCCCCCCGGGCTGGCGCTGCGCAGCGAACCTGCCCCTGGCGCTGCTCCCGTCAGATCCGGCGCCGGGCGCAGCGCTCCAGGATCTCCGGCATCCTGGGCAAACCCAGCCAAGTCCCGCCCCGAAGGGCCGGGCTCCCTGCGCCTGGCGCAGCCCCAGGCCCCGGGCTGGCAGCGGGTCCCGGCTAGCGCGTTTAAACGCCCCCCCCCCTTCCCGTGACACGGGGGTGCTGCCGGCCCGCGAGGTGTGATTGCAGAGGGGGCTGCAGCGGGGCCGGGGCCGCCCGGGAGCCGCCAGCGGGCACCGAGGCCTCGAGCTCCGGCCTCGGGGGAGCAGGGAGCAGCTCCGGGGGGGTCTGCGGAGGAACGAGCCCCCCGACCCGCGCCCGGGCAGCGGGGCTGGGGGGCGCAGGCCGGGCTCCCCGACGGCTAATTCGCCCGCGGACGGGGGGGAGGGGGGCGCTGCCTGCGCGGCTCCAGGCCCCCGGCAATTACCCGTCGCAATTAGCCCGGCGCCGGCCACGTGGGCGCGCCCCGGGCCGCCTCGCCCTGCCCCACCCGCTCGCTGCCCATTGGCTGCGCCCAGCGTCACTCAGCCGCCCCGCCCCGGCCCCGCGCGGCGCCATTGGCCAAGGGGCGCGGGTCAGGCCCCGCCCCTTAGAACGCCGGGAGCCCGCGGCTACAATGTAGCGGGGGGAAGGGGAGGGGCGGCACCGGGACCCCGCCCCCGCCCCGCGCTCCGCCCCGCCCCGCCTGGCCCCGCCCCGCCCTCCGCCCCGATCGGCCCCGCCCCGCCCCGCGCTCCGCCCCCGCCCCGCGCCCCGCCCCGCCCGGCCCCGCCCTTCGCCCTGATCGGCCCCGCCCCGCGCTCCGCCCCGCCCGGCCCCGCCCCTCGCTCCGCCCCCGCCCCGCCCGGCCCCGCCCCCGCTGGGCGGGGGGTCCCGGCGTCCCCGCCCCCGGGGGGGCCCTGCCCCGGGGTCCCCGCGCGCCCCGTCCGCTCCCTCCCCGCCCCCCGCCGCGGGCCGGGCCGGAGGCAGTGAGTCACCGCGGCCGAGAGGCGCCGCGGCCACGTCCGCGGGCCGCAGCCGGAGCCGGAGCCGGCGGGGCCGGGCCGGGCCGGGCCGGGCCGGGCCAGGCGCCTCCTGAGGCCGCCGTGCCGCAGGCGCAGCCGCGCGGTGCCGGCGCCATGGCCCAGCCCGGGCCGCTGGCCTGGAGCCCCGGCGACGGCCGGGCCGCGCTTCGCCCCCCGACCGGCCTGGAGGTGAAGCTGGGCTCGCTCGCGACGCTGCTGCTGCTGACCCTGGCCAGCGGCCTGGGGCCCCTCTGCTTCTTCCGGCGCCCGCCGAGCGCCGGCGCCTCGGCAGGTACGGCCGCCCCGGCCCCGGGCCCCGGCGGGGCGCAGCGGGCGCCCCGAGGCGGCGGGTGCCGCCCGCGGCCGCCCCACGCTCCTCTCCCGGGCAGAGACGCGCGGGAAGGTCCTCAGCCTCGTGAGCTGCTTCGCCGGCGGCGTCTTCCTGGCCACCTGCCTGCTCGACCTGCTCCCGGACTACCTGGCGGGCATCAACGCGGCGCTGGAGGGGCTGCGGGTCTCGGTGAGCGCCCGCGGGGATCCCCCTTTCCCGGCGGGCCGGCGGCACCTCGGCCCCAGCCGCGGTTTCCCGCCGTGGGGACGCGCTGCGGGGGCGACGGCCCCTTCCCCGGCGTCGGACCCCCGAGCTGCGCCCCCGTCCCGGGGGGCCGCTACCCCCGCAGCGGCGCCGGGGCCGGCGGGGAGGCACCAGCCTGACTCATGGAAAGATCCTCCCCGCCTCTGCCCCCCGGCGGCCCACGGCTTCCCGGCAGCCGCCGGCTGCGTTTCCCTTGCCGTCCCGGGGCTGGGGAGCCGCGGGCCTCAGCGCCGCTCTCTGCCGCGCAGCTCCAGTTCCCGCTGCAGGAGTTCATCCTGGCCATGGGCTTCTTCCTGGTGCTGGTGATGGAGCAGATCGTGCTGGCCTACAAGGACCAGGCGGGCTCGCTGGAGGAGGAGACGCGGGCGCTGCTGGGGGCCGCCGCCGCGCCGGATGGCTCCATCCAGGGTCCCCGCTGGCCCGACGGCCCCGCGCACCCGCCCGGGCCCCCCGGACCCGCCCGCCCGCACCTGCACGTCGACTTCAACGCCCACTCGGCCGTGCGCTCCTTCCTGCTGGTCTTCTCGCTGTCGCTGCACTCGGTGTTCGAGGGGCTGGCCGTGGGGCTGCAGGAGGCTGAGGCCAAGGTGCTGGAGATCTGCCTGGCCCTGCTCATCCACAAGTGTGTGGTGGCCTTCAGCCTGGCACTGAAGCTGCTGCAGGGCCGGCTGCGCCCCCGCGCCGTGGCCGCCTGCCTGCTGCTCTTCGCCCTCATGTTGCCGCTGGGCATCGGGCTCGGTGTGGCGGTGACGGCGGGCGCCGGCGCCCTGCAGCGCCTCTGGCGCAGCGTGCTCGAGGGCCTGGCCACCGGCACCTTCGTCTACATCACCTTCCTGGAGATCCTGCCCCATGAGCTGGGCAGCCCCCAGCACCGCATCCTCAAGGTCATCCTGCTCATTGCCGGCTTCGCCCTCGTCACCGCCATCCTCTTCATCAAGATCTGAGGCCGCCCCCTGGTCGGGAAGCGGTGGGAGAAGGGGAAGCCCCACGTGTCCCATTTTGAGAGCAGAACCGGGTGAAACTGGGAGCTCCCCAGCAGGACCTCCTGCCCCCTACATCCTGTGTGCAAGTGCCAAATTGCCACTCCGAGGGTGAGACCCTTCCCTGTGCCTTGGTCCCCCCGTCTGCGAAGGGGGAATGGTGCTATTTCCGGTGGGACCGTGGGGCCGGCAGGCGCCTTCCCCCCTGCTCTGCGGTCCCCCCCACCTGCCCTGTGCCCACAAGTGCCCTTAGCGCGCTGGCAAGGCCCAGCAGCGCCCACGTCTCCAGCCGCCCTCCTCTTCGGTGCCTGCGGGTGGGGAGAGATTTTGGATGGAAAAAGCAAATAAAGGACTCAAAGTGATAGTGGTGCCCGGCTCCATCGTGCCAGCGGGCTGGAGGTGTGTGGGGGGGCGCGTGGCCGGCTCCTCAGTGGGGGGCTGCACAGGGCCTTGGTTGGGGGTGCTGGGGGCCCCTTGCCCTGCTGCGTGCATGCGTGTGCAGTGTGATCCTCCTGTGCAATGTCCCCCATCCCCGCAAAACTGCCGCCCCGGAGCACCATCCCCCCCCCTTTGGAGCGTTGCACCCCCAGCAGCGTTGCCCCCTTGCAGCATTAGCCCCGTGCAATATCAGCCCCCTGCGCTGCCTCCCCCGCAGCGTTGCCCCCCTGTACTCTTAGCCGCCTCCTCTCCCCCCGCAGCATTGCCTGTTGCTCAGTTTGCTCCCCCCGGTGTCGCCCCCAGGCAGTATCATCCCCCGTGCTGTCCCCCTCCCCCGCGCCGATTTGCCCCTGCAGTGTGAAATATTGCCCCACACCCGTGCCTTGCCCCCCAGGTCTGCCCCCAGTCTCCGCTCGTGCAGTTTTTGCCCCTGCTGCCGCCCCCGGGTTTGCCCCGCCAAGTGCCCCCTCCCGCAGCGCTGCCCCTCCGCGGGGGAGGGGGCGGGCGCGGTGCACGCCGGGAGTTGTAGTCGGGCCGCGCTCCCACCGCGCAGTGCGGGGGCGCCCTCGGAGCGGGCAGGGACTCCATTTCCCGCCGCCCCTTGCGGCGGAGGCGCGGGGGCCGCCGGGGTTTGTAGTGCGGACCCTCGGCGGCGCCGCGGCACCTCCCGGCACGCGGACTACCCGCCCCAGCGTGCCCCGCGCGGCGGCGGCGGCGGCAGCGGCGGCGGCGGCGGCGGCCGGAGCGGCCCGAGCAGGGAAGATGGCGGCGGCGGGCGCGGGGGCCGGGCCCGGGCCCGGGCCCGGTGCGGGCTCCTCGGCCGGCGCCGGCGCCTCCAACCCGCGCAAGTTCAGCGAGAAGATCGCGCTGCAGAAGCAGCGGCAGGCGGAGGAGACGGCGGCCTTCGAGGAGGTGATGATGGAGATCTGCTCCACCCGGGTGAGCAGGCACGGCCGCGGCCTCCGCCGCCGGATGCGCGGCGGCGCTGGGGGCGGCGGGGCATCGCCGGGGCCGCCCCGGGCTGGGGCTGGGGCCGCCGAGGGGGCGCGGAGGGGCGCGGAGGCGATGGGGGCAGGGGGCTGCGTGGGAGGGGGGGGCGCAAGCGGGAGCGGCGGGGATGGGGGCAGGGGGGTGCGGAGGGGCCAGAGGCTCCGGGAGGCCCAGGTGGGGCAGGGGGGACAGCGGGGTGCGGAGGGTCTGGGGGTCCAGGCAGGGATGGGGGGCGGGACAAGGGGGTGCAGAGAGTCTGGGGGTCCAGGTGGGCCAGGGGGGACAGCGGGGTGCAGCGGGTCTGGGGGTCCGGAGGGGACAACAGGGTGTGGAGGGACCGCGGTCCAGGTGGGGCCAGGGGGGACAGCGGGGTGCAGCGGGTCTGGGGGTCCAGGCGGGGCCAAGGGGACCTGGGGGTGCAGAGGGTCTGGGAGCCCGGGTGGGGACAGAAGGGACAAGGGAGTGTAGAGGGCCTGGGGGTCCAGATGGGGACAAGGGGGGGGTGCAGAGGATCTAGGGAGTTCAGGCGAGGACAGGGGGCATAGGGGGGTGCAGAGTGAGTGCAGGTCAGGTAGGGGGGTCAGAAATGAAGAGAGGTTGGGCAGAGGAGTTGGGGGTTCATGTGGGGCAGCAGGTGTAGAGGACTGGGGAAGTTATATGGGGGTGCAGGGGGCTGGGTGTTCAGATGGGGCATAATGGGGTGCAGAGGAGGTGGAGGTTTATGCAGGGTTGCTGAGGGATGAGATGCAGGCTGGGGGGTATTGCAACAGGATGGTTGATGTGGCGAGGTGGGGGGCACTGTCAATGAGTGCCCAGCAAGGCAGGCAATGGGGCTGGATGGGGCATCGCTCTGGGGCTTTGCCCCCAGGGGTGGGCAGAGTCCTGCCCCTCTTTGGGGGGGGGGGCTGGGAGGTGCAGAGGGGGCCAGGTGCCCCACAGAAAGCTTTGTTCCAGTAGCGTTTGCTTCCCGATGTCTGGCTGGGCTCCGGTTCTCCTTTTCTTTCTTTTCCTTGCCTGCTTTTTTTTTCCTTTCTTTCCTTCTTTCTTTTTTTTTTTCTCCTTTTTTTTTTGCTGTTGGGTTTTTCTGCACGGGTTTGCACGTGGCTTGTTCTGGTCTGTGGCTGCCGTGTGTGGGTCTTGGTGTGCACCCTGCGCGTCCTCTGTTTCCGTGTGCTGAGTTCACGTCCTGGCAATCAGATGGAAAAAGCGACTCTTGCTGCCTGTGGCGTCCGTGTGACTAAGGCTTGGCAGGTTCGCGAGAGCTCTTACTGGCAGTTGTCTTCCCAGTGCTGTGGGGGAGAGGAAGGGTCCCTGTGCCTGTGGTTCTGGGATGGGCAGTTGCCTTCAGGTTCTGGTTGTGCCCACCAGGTCTCAGTCAGCTCTGGGTGCTGGGAGAGCCCTGTCTTGGGAACACGGTTTCCAAGCTAGATGTCCTAGTAGCAACACTGCCATTTGCAAGTCACCTCTGCCGAGCGATCTTTCATAAGCTTCGGGACTCGGGAGGCTTCTCCATGAGCATCGGGGATTCTCAGTGTACTGGGAGCTTTAGGTTGAGCACTGTGTTAGTCTCTCCCGCCTGTGAGATCTGTAGGATCATGCAGCTGGCTCCCACGGGAAGTGCGGAAGCTTCATCCCTAGAGACACTTAAAATTAGATTGGCCAAAGCCTGAGAAAATACAGCGTTGAGAGCAGCACTACTGGCTTGGGCGAGCAGGCTGAGAGGGGCTTGCAGGATGCGCCTGTGTCTGGTCTCCTCATCTGTGCCTGCAGTGGCCAAGATTTCCCCATTTGGCAGCTTCTGGGGGTGGAGAATGAGTGTTGCTATTTTGCACTGACCCAAGGCTTCCCAGAACGGGGCCAAAGGGAACATAGGAGTGGAGCTGAGTGGTGCTGCTCTTGGATACTTGGGGACTGGTGGTGAAGAAGAGAGGCCAGAAATGCAGCCACGTACCTCCAGAAACATGGTTTCCCACCCCGGGGAAGCTATCTAGAAGAGATGGTCGGCTCCGGTTTGTGTTTTGCTCTGCACTGGCCCTGTGAAGTCAGTGGGGATTGTGTGAATGTTGCCAGGATTAGGATTTGGCCAGAGTTCAGCTGCCGGAGACGTGAATTCTGCCAACCCAGTCTGCAGTCCGGTAGCGGGACTCTGCAGTCTCTGCCCCCGCAGCCGGGAGCAAGTGCCGTGGGCTGCTTTGGCAGCCTCGGGGTCCAGCGGGCAAGCGCCGTCCTTCCCGGAGCAGATGCAGGACGGGGGAGGGATGGGTGAGTGCGGGGAGAGGAATGTGCAGTGAGATCAGAAAACAAGGGAGCTGGAGACACGGAGAGGCTCTTCCAGGTGCCTTGGACTGTTGGAGGGGAAGCTCTTGTGTCACCCCTGGAGTTAGTGGAACAGAGGGAACAGGAAAGCAAAGTCCACCAGGCTTTTAAAAGAGGGTTGGGATCAGAGAGCCCTTGCTGGTGTCTCAGGTCCTGCAAGGCAGCAGCACCTCAGTGACCTGACATCAACGGAGCGGAGGCTGCAGCAAGGCAAAGAGGGTCAGAGGAGCTGCGCGGGGAAGGTGATGAGGACGGAGGGTGACTCGTGCTCTGGAGGCTGGGTCCTGCTGGACGCAGCTGGCGAGCAGGCTCTGGTCCTGTTCGGAGGGAGCGATGTACTGCTCTTCCCTCCACGCCGAGCTTGCTGTGCCAGCGTCAGCACGGAGCCTGGTGCCCCGACAGGCAGGTAGGATTCCCGAGTAGGATATCTCGGCGGGTGGTTTTGGCCCCGCTGTTGTCGGGGGCTCTCTGGCACTCTGCTGTGGCAGGCGGGAGCCGTGGCCTGCGCATCGCTGGTGAGTTTGGGAGTGGGCTGGAGCCTCCCACAACATGTTTGCACAGTAAACAGCTGGTTAATGTACAGCAAAGCTGGCGGAGAGGCAGCAGGACTGTCCTCCTTGCTAATCTCTGCCCGTGGGGCTGGCCCGCCCCAGGCAGGGTCAGCTCATTGAGAAGTTCGTTCTTGCCCGTGAGCTTGGCAGCCCCAGGGAGGCACGGAGCAGCACAGCCTGGGGACGTCTTCCAGCTGCTGTTGCTCTTGCTATCCCCTGCACGAGACCTTATCCCAAGAGCTGCAGAGGCTGGTGTGCTGGAATGAGACCGCTGGTCTCGTGGGTCGTCTCCATTGTCACCTGTGTGCCCAGGGCTGGATGCCTGCCACCAACAGAGCGGGGCTGCAGGCTCTGGCAGCACTGCTCCCGAAGCACCCAGTGCTGTGGGTGGGCAGCAGGCCCCCGAGATAATGGGGTGTTTGTGCCAGCTGCCCTCCAAGAGGGACGTATGTGGTCTCTATGGCCTCTGCTGGGGCTGCTGGCAAGGAGTTTGCAGCGTGGTCGCGGGCTGGTCGCCGTCAGGAGCTCTGCCCTGCCAGACCAGGCTGCTCCCCAATGGGAACTCGCAGGTTGTCACGTGGCAGCTTGTGCCCCATATGGGCACCTCCGTCTCGACCTCACTAGCTGCAGCCGGGTTTCTCGGGAAGGGAATGGCAGGGCTCTTCCCTGGAGGAAACGCTTCCACCTCCTGTCAGCGTGTGTTGGGTCTGCTGCTCAGCTCCGAGGGCAGGAGGATCCCCTGTTCCTGCTCTCATCTCCTGCCTCCGGAGTGTGGCAGCCCCTCGAGCTTTGCCCTGTGTTTCCAGGAGGAGTTTTACTGCAGCGAATGGCTGCTTGCAGGCTCCTGCCTGACTTCAGCCTCGTCTGGCTCTGCTGGCTCCCGCAGGGACCCTGGCTTGGAGAACAGAGCAGGATCCCAGGACCTTAAGCCCCAGTGCAGCTCCTCGCTCTAATCCTGTAGTGCCAGCGCAGACAGCTGTTGACTAAATCTCCCATTTTTTTTCCCCCTGGATCTGGATTTTGCTGGTTTTAAGCTTGGGAATTTGCTATTGCAGGTTTCCTAACTGCAACCATTTCTGAGCTGCTTTTTGTGTTTTGGCAGCTCTTTCCCCAGGGCTTGTAAGAAAGCTGATGTGCACGTTGGCACTTGCTGTTGTCTGGGACTGCTCTGGCACCTGGTGGATCTAACCAAAAGGCTGATTTGTGGTGCAGGTGGTCTTGGCAGTGCCAGCTGTGGTGGCCACTGGTGGCTGGAATCAGCAGACCTGTCCTTCCCTTGTGGGATTCCCGGAGGGAGGGAAAGGCCTGCCCTGTCCTGGAGGGGTTGGAGTCTGCTGGGCCACAGCTGGCGAGCGGTGGAGTGGGTTTATGTGCACTGGCTTTGAGTCCCACTTCGATGCTGTTGAAGGAGATCGTCTGCAGGCTGCTCGCCTTGCGCCGGGCTCTTCCCAGCGGGGTGGGGACAGCATCCTGCACCCGCAACAGAGTGGTGTGATGGTGCCAGCCCAGACTGGGCTCGCCGCCGAGCCAGGGGCCATGCTCGGGGCAGGGTGCTGCTGTGCTCCTCTCTGCACTGCTCTGCTGTGCTCGGAGCCTCAGGACTGGTCTGTTTCCCGGGAAGGGGGTTGCAGAGTGTCTTCCTGTCCCTCGCGATATCAGCGGGAAGGATGAGGATGTCCGCTCTGCTCGTGGCAGGTCAATGCTCTGACCTGGTGGGGAGGGCCAGGTGTGGGACCTGGAAGGCACCAAGGCCAGCCTGGGAGCTGGGTCAGCTGTGGGCTTTGGGCAGGGGATGGATGAGAGGCTGGCGTGTCCCCTGCCCAGGTGACTGTCTGTGCTGGCAGGAGGGCTCAGCCCTGGGGAGGCCACAGACATGCTCCTGGTCACAAGCTCTTTGCTGCTCTGCCAGCTTCCTCTGGGGCTGGGGGCATTCCTGGACCGTGGGCTAGGTCTGGCCTGTTGCCCTGCTGTAGAAGGGGGCCAAGGTGCTGCTGGAGGCTTGCAGGACTGCCCCTGCTGATGATCTGTGCCGGCACTGCCCCTAGCCAGGATCGGGAAGCCGTGTGGTTATGCATTAACGCATCTTTCCTGTGCTGTGGGGTTTCCTCCACCCCAGGAGCAGGTTGGCCGATCCCTGTGGCCCGGCACACGGTGGGGGGGGGAGGGTGCTGCCGGGTGCTCCCCTCCACAGGGTGCCAAGGCTCAGTTATCTCCTGCCTGTGGTTTGCAGTGGCTCCTTCCTTCAGTCTCCCCCAGCCTGGCCTTGAGCAGGGCCAGGCGTCTAGGGCAGCGCAGGCAGCCCCGGCCCCGCAGGGCAGCCGGCTCCGAAGAGCATGCCGACCTGCTGGTTTGCCTGGGCCCTGTCTCGAGCCAAAGCCCCTGCGCTGGCACAGAGCCCAGCGGTACCTTGTGGGCTGCTGAGCTCTCCCCTCGCTGGGGGTCTGAGCATGGGGCTGGGCCGAGTCCTCTGCGCAGGGCTGCCAGCGCGGCCGAGCCCAGCCCTGGTGGGGCCGCAGGCTCCAGCTGCCCAGGGCCCTGCACGCTCCAGCCCGAAGGCCAGTTGGTTATCTCTGAGCCCCGGGGCTGCTGCCTGGAGCGCTCTGAGAAGCTGTGTTTATTCCCTCCACCGGCGTGTTGTCGCCATCCAGTCTCAGGGGCCTTTTCCAGGGAGGCAGACGCTCTCCCGTGGGGCTGGCTGCCACCCTGCTGCAGCTGCGCCGGGGATGTGGGCACCTCGCGGGCGGTGCCGTGCGGGCAGCCCTTCCTGCTTGCTCTGCCAAAGCCCCAGCCCCAGCCCGGGATCTCCCCCAGCTTCTGTGGTGCTGGCACCCCTGGCAGCCCGGGGCTGTCCTGTACAAGGTCCCTGCCAGAGAACTGGGCATCCCTGTCTTGAAGGGGACAGGATGAAGTATGGACAGCCGATGCACAGTGACATACAGAACTGGGGAGCCCAGAGTCCTCCCGCCTCACTTGGCTGGGCCCTGGGGGCTCAGTTATTGGGCTGAAGCAGGCTCGAGCTCACTCTCTGGTCTGGAGACTTGGGCACTGCAGCGTGTGGGTGACCTGTGCCTTTCCCTGCTCTGGCCTCCAGAACAAGCTGGGGCTCAGCGTCTTGCTTAGGTTTTGGCTTGTCTGAATCTTCCTGCCCTGCACCCACAAGAAAGGAAAGTCCCTTGTAGGGCCCTCCTCTGCATTAAGTGTCTTTGAAGTGGAGAAGCCCTAAAGTCAGTCCTGCATGTCTTGAACCACAGCAAGGAGGCAGGCAGGTCCCTCCTTGCCCTGCTCCCGTATGTCTTCGGGCTAGATGAGGACTGCGTATGCCGTGTGTGAGGTCAGGAGGGTCTGACGTGCCTGGCACAGGGGCTGGGGCCGAGTTCTGGGAGTGAGGGCTGTGGGTTGCCTCCTCCTTTGGATTTGGGGTGTGGAGTTGGAGCTGGGCACTCAGAAGCTTGATGCTACCTGTGGGGCAAATGTGCCTTTGAAGTGCCTAGGGCTCGGCTGAGGGATGCCACGTGGAGGGCGACCATGAGTATGACTCGCCCTCAGTGGGGCGCGGACACATCTCAGGTGTAAAGCACCAGTTCAGAGGAGGCCTAGTGCCTCGGCCTCCCTCGGCTGCGGGGCGATTGGCCTGCGTTGCTTGGCCTCTCTGACTCGCCTCTCCTCTCCTCTCCTGGCCCAGCTGCAGGCGCAGAAGCTGAGGCTGGCTCACAGCCGCGGACCCTACTACAGCGGCTCGCTGCCCAATGTCAATCAGATCGGGAGCGGCGTCTCCGAGTTCCAGGTGAGCAGCACCTCCGGCTGTGGGCTTGGGGGGCTGCCCCACACAGGGGCAAAGGTGCTGGGTGATACAAGGGCCTTATTCTGCGCAGGAGGAGTGGGGGATTGGGCACTGTACAGTGGACCTGCGGACTCAGCGTGGGCTGTGGTGGTTCTGTAACGGCAGATGTTGAGGGGAGAGTGAGGAGCCATAGGGCAGGCTGCTGTCGGGGCAGATGGGGGCAAATGGATGTTCCCTTGTAATCCCCCTCCCCGGTCCCAGCTCCATTCCCCCCCCACCGGCAGTACTGACAGCCTGTTCAGCGTGTTCAGATGCTTCCCAGAGCTGTGTGGGGGCACCTGCCAGGCCAGGTCTGCCACTGTCACCTCCAGTGTGACCCACGGACTGTGATGGGGTGGTTTCAGGGATTGTGAGGTGCGTCTCTTCCCACTGCTTCTTCCAAGACTCCCCCTCCTAGCAGACAGGCAGTCTGTTCACCCCCGATGTCTCGTGTCTCATCTCTGCAGGGCCCTTTGCACTCACCGCTGGACTCCACACGCAGCACCCGGCACCACGGCCTAGTGGAGCGAGTGCAGCGGGATCCACGCCGGATGATGTCCCCTCTTCGACGATACGTGCGCCAGATATCCTTTAGCAGCACCTGTCCCTCCCCGCTCCAGCTGCACGGGCAGACACTCTTCTCCTGCTACTGGGGCTTCTGCCCTGATCCCAGTGTCCCCAGTGCTCATCTGTTTGGGATTAGAGAGCCTTATCAAAGTGTGGTGCTCTGGCCCACGTGCAGAGTTGCCACAGCTGCTGTTGCAGCCCTGCACACTGCCCTCCCTCTGCACAGGTTCTCTGTTTGGCCCTTAACACGCTTTTCACATTGACAGCTCTCCCTACGGACCGACCTACCTGTCACCTCCACCAGAGCCCAGCTGGAGGAGGTAAAGACCCCGTGTTTCCTCTAATGCTGGCTCTCAGCACGCAGGCTGCCGAGTGCCAATCTCCAGCCCTCTCCCTCCCCGTGCCGGCAGGGCTGCTGGCGCTGGAGTCTGCGGCCTGCTCTGTGTTAAAGAGCACTGAAAGTTTGGAAACAGACGGGCTGGCAGAAGCCCAGTTTGGGAGAGTTCCTTGTAGCAGGCAGACATGCTTAGCATGTTACATGCCTTGGGGGATTTACCCAGCCTCCCCTGCCAATCCGTGAGGGAGAAACTAGGCATAGGGGGCAGAAAGAAATGCTGAGATGCAGAGAGTGAGTCTGGAAGAGCCAGACTGATCTCTCTCTTATAATTGCAGGTGTTACCCACACCTATTCTGGGCAGAACACAGCCACACAGATGAGTATTTTTAAGGCAGAATGATTTTTTTTCTGCTAAAGAGCCAGCTCTGGCACATGCAGAGACGTCTGCCTGCCTCGGCTGCTGTGGCAGTGATGGCTATTGGAAGAAGGATCTTGTCTGAGGTGAATCACCGGGTGGCTGAATTCCCGAGTACTCTGTCCCTCGGCCCTCGGAGCAGGGCAAGGACCAGCCCAGCCAAGTCTGGGTCACCCTGTGGATGGGTCCAGGCCCAAGGTTGCCCTGAATGTCCTCTGGCACTCGTCCCGGTCAGGGGGACGCAGACATCCCTTTGAGCGGCAGCTCCGCAGAGGGGCCCCTTCAGGGCTCTGTTCAGAGTGACTCAGTACTTTCAGAGGTCGCTCAGGGCTCCCGGGCTCTATTTTCAAGAGCCTTTACCCTTCCTCTGAAGTGCCGTGTATAGCACAGCTCTCCTTCACAGACCCGAGAAGCATTTCCCCCAGGTGACTGGCTCCTCCCTGGGTCTGCAAGGAGCTGCTGGTGCTCCTGCCAAGGGAAGCCCGTGTCAGTGCCGCGGCTCGAAGCCTGGTGCAGCTGGGCCGCCTTTTTGGCCTGCTGGATGCCCAAGCGAGCTGTGCAGTTTGCTGTCCCACCTCTCCAGCATGGGGGTGGCCTGAGATTGCAGGTCCCAGATGACAGGTTGGGGTTGTGTTGTGCTGTTCAGTGGCGTGCTGGGGCTCTGCTGAAGCCTGGAGGTTAATGTTGTGTCTTGCACTTTGCCCCCCACGGTGAGCTTTGGCACAGGTCGGTCCAGAGTGCAAGGGCCATGGCCTCATCTCCTAGCACCCCCCGACCCCGCAGCGTCCAAGTGCAGCTGACAGGTGCCCTCTCTGCGGTCCTTTCGAATCTTCCAGGGCAAAGCCTTTGCTGCTCTTTCCCGAAAGAGGAACATAGTTTCAAAATCTCTCCACCCCATTCCCAGCCCTGGGTGCATCACCTGTATCAAGCACAGTGGCCCTGCTTGCAGGGGCTGGTTTGGGTTTGGGCTTGGGCTCCGGGACGCGGTGCCTTGGCTGCCCCAGGCTCTCTCCCAGCTGGATGGATGGATGTTGGAGGCTGTGCCGGAGCTGAGGAGCAGAGCACGTGGGGAGCTGTGTGCCCGTCCCAGCTCTGGTGCCTGGCTCTGTGGGCAGTTTCTGGCAGAGATTCCTCCCAGGCAGCCCTTGGGAGCCATCTGCACTTGTTGTGTGGGGGTGAGTTCATCCATTGCGGGAGGTCTGTTTAACTCATGCTGAGCCATCCCTGGCCATGCTGCCCGAGGTGACTGTGGCCTGTTGCCACTCTCAGGGAACATCCCTGCCTATGTGACACAGCCCTGGCTTTACTTCCTCACTCAGTGTCCCCCAGGGTATCCACCAATGCTGCCAGCACGTTACTACTCAAGGTGTGGAAGGTCAGCTGTGTCCCCAGCCCTACCCTGGCTTCCTTTGGTGTGCCCAGCCCTTGCCTGAGCAGTGCACAGGGGCTGCCCCAGCAGACCTGGCAGGGTGCATGGGCACCCTGAGAGTGGTGTGGTGCAGGCCCTTTGCAGCCCTGCTTTTCCCTGGGACAGGCTCCCCAGGGGCGTCTTGCTGCAGGTCCTGCTGCTGACTCCTCACTCCAAGCTCAGCGGGCTTTTTTCCTCTTCCAGTTGCCTTTGGTTCCTTTGCACAGTCAGTCCGCTTGGCCTCTCACCTGAATCCCCATCAAATTCCCTTGGCATCTGCCTCTGCTCCCAGCTGAGAAGATGAGGAAGGGGACAGAGAAGGAGGGAGTCCTTTGAAAGTCCTGGGATGGAGCTGCCTCCATCTCCTTTTTTTTTTTTTTTTGGGTGGGGGGGTCTGCAGTCTTCCCCAGTTCTCTCCAGCACTGGCTCCGGAGGTTCAGGTGCACGCTTCACTACATGCCAGCTGTCTTTGTCAGCCTGTGCAAGGGCAGGAGCTCGGCATTGCTTCCTCAGTGCTCTGGGGAGGGCATGACGTGATCTCCTGCTCCAGGAGTAGAGATGCCTGTCTCGTCTGTGTGGGGCTGCTGAGGGGAGGATGATCTCCAGCGTATGGGTTCCTCTGCACTGGAGAAGGGTCAGGGATGGAGGCCCTCCAGCTGAGCATCCCCAGAATTGCTTGTTTTGGTAATTTGGGGTTTTTTCACCTGGAAGGATCTTATCTGCTCCTTCTTCCCAGGAGCTGCAAGTCATAAATAAATGCAGAGTCATGCTGCCCATTGCTACTCAACTTGGACCATTGGCTGAGTTGGGGAGGAGGGTGAGGATACCTCAGGCCAGCCCTGACCCCTTTCTGCAGGGGTGTTCCCAAGGCTAGTGGAGATGCCCCAGCTTTCATCTTGCAAAGCTCATCCATGCAAGGCAGCCTGCCTGTCCCCTCCCACTGCCCCTCAGCCTCCCTATCTCTGCCACTAGCCCTCCCTCCCTATGACCCTGGTGGGGCAGCGCCACCCTTCTCCCTGGCCCTTTCCCCCCAAGTAACCCTGCTGTTTTTTGTTACAAAGGACTATGCCCTGGGGTAACTTTCCTATGGAGAAAGGACATTTGTTTAGGCTGCCGTCGGCTCTGAACAGGTGAATGATTTTTTTATTCCATTTTCTCTTTCTCCCTGTCTGTAAGCTGGGCTCCAGCCCTTCCCCAGGACACCCAGGGTGGGCACAGCTCTGATTCTGGCAGTTCTGGTCTCCCAGGAGAGGGGAAGGGGTCTTTGGGCTGCCCCGTCAACAGAATGGGACACCCCAGGGAGGAGGTGGTCCTGTCGTGCAACGTCTCTGAGCTCCCCAAGGAACATGGCTGCTGCAGGACAACTGTGGGGAGACTGAGCTTCTGGACCCAGGGCAGGGTATCCCCCATAGGTGCAGAAGGGCACTTTACAGAGGAAGTTGGTGCAGGACTGGCTCAACATAGCCCAGGATCTCCCTGGGAGCCCTGGCTCTGTACTGGCTCTTGGGGATGGTAAATGGGTTCTGTACAGTGCTGTGGCTGTTTAGTTTTATCCCTGTCCTTGATCGCTGCATGGAGCAGAGCCTTGTGGTGGGGAGCCAGTGGAGCCTGGGCCTCCCCGGGATGTGGCCTGATCCCCGGCAAGGTGGAAAGAGCAGCAGGTTTTTGATGGGGTCTCAACCCTTGGCAGTGGGTGGGTTTGGGCACAAGGAGGAGGCTCTCCTGACTGCTCTCCTGCCTCGCCGGGCTGATGTGCCTGGGCTAGCATGGCTAGGACCCCTAGGCCAGCTCCCAGCCAGGTATGAGCGCTGGGCAGGGCTTGGGCCCTGGCACAGGCCATCGTCTGGTGTGGGGACTGCTCTTCTGTGGGGCACAGTGGGGTTTTGGCAGGGCAAGTTTGGGCCCAGGGCCAGTGAGGCATGGAGACAGCGATACTGCAGCACCTGCTGGCCCTGTCGGGGGTACCTGGCCTGGGGGCTGCTCGGAGCAGCCCCCATCCCATCTCCTCGTGGTTGATCCTGCATGGTGCTCAGCAGTGCTGGCACCCTGCAGGACTCGCCAGGGCTCAGCGCTGGCACCGGGGTCCTCGCTGCTCCGTGAGTCCTGCGAGCGTTCGCCAGCTCCCAGGCCGGGCCCCGTGCGGGAGGGGGCTGTCTCCCATGGGCGGCGGGGGGAGCTTCCTGCCTCTGAGCTGCCTCAGCTGTGCCGCAGCCGAACAATATCCCCCTTGTGCCGTCCCAGGACGTGTCATTAGCTGCAGCAGTCTTTTCCCAGCCCCTCCTCACACTCGTCTGCTTCAGACCAACTAATTGGGAACACAGTGGTTGTAATATCCTGGGGCCCTCTGCCCCCAGCCCCTCCAGGGCCCCGGGGAACAAAAGGGTCCCGGAGGAGCCTGTCCTCCCCGCAGGCCCTGTGCCAGGAGGAGGCGAGGGCTCCGGGCCTGGTGCTGCAAGGGGCAGAGCTGCCCCCTGCACGTGGGTATGCAGCAGCTTTCCCTTGGAGGAGAGAGGTCCAGCAGGCGTCTCAGGGCTGAAGCAAACCTCTCTGTGATGGACCAGGATGCCTTCACACCATGCCGCGCACTTAAAGAGTATCATGTGGGAAGAGGGGTTGACAGAAGGGGATGGAGTTCAGAGCCCAGCTCCCCATGTAGTGACTTGGCATCTGCCTCTCTGCAGCTCCAGCACTGCACAGACTTGTCCTGGGCCCTGGGCGCTGCAAGTGTTGGATGTGAAATAGTTTCAGAAGGCTTTGAAAGATATGGTTGTTCCTCTAGCAAAACCCTCCGCTCCCCTGTGCTCTCCTTCCCTTCCCCCCTGCTCTTCCCCTTTGTGAACACCCAGCTGGAGCCTGGCCTATGCCAAGCTCAGTCCCCAAGCCCTGCCTGCAGCTCCCCGCTCTCCTCCTGGCCCTGCTCTCACCCACTGTCCCGGGGCAGTCCTGACTGTGAGCAGCTTCCCCGGGCTGTCGCCAAGCTGCACCGCAGCAGGAGGCTGCAAACTGGGGACAGGGGCTGCATCCTCGCTGCTGTGCGTGCTGGCGGCTCTCCGGGATGCACGAGCTGCATCTCGGGCGCTCCGGCTGACCGGCCGGCTGACCGGCTTCTTCTCTTTTGCAATTAGAACAAATTCTGATTCTGCGCTTCACACGAGCGTGATGAATCCCAACCCCCAGGATGCGTACCTGGGCCCCTCGCAGGGTGCCCCGCCGCCCAGCCGCAGGAGCGGTGAGTAGCCCTTTGCCTTGGGGCTGCTGGCCTTTGGCAGCCCACTTTCCCCAGTGGGTCCCACTCTGTGCCTTGCCTCGTGGGGCCCCTGCACCCCAGCGGCCCAGCCCTGCAGTGCCTGTGACCGTGGCTGCACCAGGAGGCTGCCCTCCAGGATGCTTCATGGCAAGTGACAAGCATGTGGAGTGCCAGTCGAGAGCACCTTGAATTTCCCTGTGCCCTCATGCCCATCTGCTGGGGGTCACACAGCAGCCGCATTCCTGCCTTTGCTCCTGGCTGATGTCCGAGGGCCCGTGTGCTGCTGCTGACCATCGACTGCTCTCTTGCAGGTTTTCTGGACGGGAACACAGACAGCAAAGGTAAATGCCTGCCTGTGCCCACCTCACCTGACAGTCCTCGGCTTAGCACTGAGCTGTGGGAGCCCATGGCCAGCACAAATCCGTTCCCCCTTGTGGTCTTCAAAGGGCGATTGGATTAGGATGGGGCAGATGCCAAAGGGTGGGATACAGGAGGCAGCGCCCGGTTTCCTGCAGGACAAGGGCTGTGGGCGTCCCTGCTGCCCAGCAGTGCAGAGCAGACAGATCCTTCTGGGGCAGGAGGGTCTTTGATGCCCCCCTGCACCAGCAGCTCTGATCTGGTGTCCCTAGGTTGACTGTGCTGGACACAGTTAACTGCCCTGTGATGGATTTGGGACAGGGCTTGTGTGCCTGTGCTGCTCTCCCTGCACCACCCTGATCCTCTCCTCCCCCATTCCCAGTGTTTCTTTTCCAAGTGCCTCCCATTGAAGAGAACTTTGACGACAACAAGCATTCACTGAAGCCCTGGGACACCAAGAAGGTGAGTGCTGAATTGCAGTGAGCCCCACACTGCGTGCCAGGCGGTGTGGGAGCAGGGGACGGATGGGCTGCGGAAGTCTCTCCGGGGCGGGTGCGTGCTGCGATACACCACCTGGAGACCGCTGGGGAGGCAGGGCAGGAAGGTCCTTGAGGAAGTCACCAACACATCCCCCTGCCCCGCGGCCTGCTCGTGCTGAGGTTGCCGGCTTCCTGCCTCTGGAGCGTTGCAACACCAGGGCAGTCGATCTCCTTCCTGCCCTCAAACTGCTGCCAGCCAGGGGGGGGAGTGGAGATAAATACCATGGCCTCGGTTCACTCTCTCTCTGATTTCCCAGCTCTCGTCGTCCTCAGCCCGTCCACGGTCCTGCGAAGTTCCCGGGATCCAGTAAGTCCTGGACTGGGCTCGGCGGTGTGGGCTCCGCTCTTGGCGGGCGGCTGATCAGCGGGTGGTTGCAGAACTGGGCTGGACCCCAGGGGACTGAGCTGCTGGCTGCCTGCTCTGGGGGATGCTGGGGAGGGCAGCGGTGCTCCCACACTGAGCGGCTTGTCTCTCTCTTTTTCCCAGTATATTTCCATCCCCAGATCAGCCTGCCAACGTCCCCCTGATCCCCTCGGCCCTGAACACGGGCGGCTCCCTTCCCGACCTCACCAACTTGCACTTCCCCTCCCCGCTGCCCACTCCCCTCGACCCGGATGAGACTGCCTACCCCAGCCTGAGCGGGGGGAACAGCACCAGCAACCTGGCCAACACTATGACGCACCTGGGCATCAGCAGCAGCATGGGACTGGGGACAGGCTACGACTCACCAGGTGAGGGCTGCCCCCTGCCCCTGTCCTCCCGGGGGCAGGCCCTGTCCTGAGGAAGGACCCGTCCCATGGCCAGCGGCAGGGAGATGCCAGAGCCGGAGTCCCGACACGGGAAGGCCCAGGGCTGAGCAGTTCCTGGCTTAGGTGGCTGAGACCAACTACCGAGATGCACGGGGCTGGTGCAGGGAGCCAGGAGAGAGGCTTCAGGCCACGGGAGACAGGAGCAGCCCGGCCGATCTCCCCGGGAGGGTTGTGGGATCACAGTCCCGGCTGGGAGCCCGCTCCTCTCCCACCCCGGTGCTCTCCGCTCGCTGAGGATGCAGTGCCTGTGGTGCCTCGCTGGGCCGAGCCAGGAGCCGTGGTTGGTGCCAAAGCCGGTTCATTTCTGGGGTGTGTGTGTTTTTGTTGCTGTCTCCATCGTTTTGGTCTCCACCACCTTCCATCCCATCCAGGGCAGACGGGGAGCCCCAGCCTGGCCCAGTCCGGGGAGAACAAAGCCTGGGGCGCGTGGTGTTTCCGTGGGTAACGGTGGTGTCTCTTCTTTTTTGTCCCCACAGGACTTACCTCACCTATGCAGAGCTCCCTGAGTAACCCGTCCTTGCAGTCCTCGCTTAGCAACCCCAACCTGCAGGCCTCCCTGCGAAGCCCCTCGCTCCAGTCCTCCCTTAGCAACCCCTCGCTGCAGTCCTCGCAAAGCAGCTCCTCCATCCCCTCATCGCTCTCCAACCAGTCCCTGCCCTCCTCGCTCTCCTCCTCGCTCAGCAACCCGTCCCTCCCCACGTCCCCCCGCAGCCAGTCCATGCAGTCCTCCCCCAGCAACCCCAGCCTGCAGTCCAGCTTTAGCGGCTCCTCTTACCCCCCCATGGTGCAGGCGTCCATAAACACCTCGCCCCGCCGACGGGTCCCGCTCAGCCCCCTCACCCTCCCAATGGGTGGCGACTCCAGAAGGCAGCACCCCAAACAGTTCTCACCAACAATGTCACCCACATTGTCCTCCATCACCCAGGTATGCATGATCCATCGCCCGCGCTGGCCCCTGCGCCGCGCGCTCGGCTCCGTCTCCTCCTTGAGTTCTTTCTGTTGTGTCGTTTCCATCCTCATCTCCGCCACATGCCAGGGAATCCCGTCTCCCCCGCCCCGGCGTGCCGGTGGGCAGGAAGGGGAGCCAGGCAGGGCCCTGGCCCCGCAGGAGCCCTGCGCGCTCGGGGCCAGTCCCCGAGGCGGAGGATGCCCCACGTCCTGGCCGGAGCAGGGCCTGGCTCGCTCTGCTCCACGAGGGCTGTGTCCTGGGATCCCTCTCTGGAGGCTGGAGTGGGGAGCCCCGGCCCGTGGTGGGTGCTGGCAGGGGCAGGGCTGGGTGCAGGGGCTGCTCCAGAGGGGGTAGGGGCCAGCCGGGGCCAGGGCTGGCAGGTCTCAGTTTTGGTGCTGTCTCCTGGGCGGTTGGGAACCGCGGACCTGCTGCCCCGCGGTGCTCTGCTGAGGCTGCCCCGGGAGCTGATTTGTGCCCTCCCTGCTCCGGCCGGTGACGCACGTGCCGGGGAGCGGAGGGCACCCGCGGGCTGGCTGGGGCCTGCAAGGGGAGCGGGTCCGACCGTGCTGGCCCGGCCCAGGCGGGCGCCGATGCGGCGGCCTGAGCCGCGTGGTGGGGTCGGATGCCGCCGGCCCTGGCGCGGGTGCGAGCTAACCCCTCGCTCTGCTCTGTCTGCAGGGGGTGCCCCTGGACACCAGCAAGCTGCCGGCCGACCAGCGGCTCCCGCCGTACTCCTACAGCCAGCCGGGCCTGCTCCTGCAGTCCCACCCGCAGCAGAGCCAGAAGCCCCTGCCCCAGGCGGTGCAGAGCCCGCCGCAGCCAGCACTGCCCCCCGCCCCGCCGGCGCGGCCGCCCGCGCAGCCGGCGCAGCAGCCCGTGCCGCAGAGCACGGCCCCGCAGCGCCCCTACGCCTCGCCGTACCAGCCTAACGCCTCCCTGCAGCCGCAGCAGCTCGGCCAGCCCCTGAGCGACTTCGGCCTGGGCAGCGTGAGTGCTCCCGGGGCGACGGGGCCGGGAGGTGGCGGTGGGGCCCGGAGCGCCGCCCAGGCTCCGGCGGGGGGGGGACTGGGGCTGCAGCCGGGCTGCTGCTCCTCGCACTGGCACCCGAGTAACAGCCCGACCCGTCTGTCCTGCAGTTCGACCAGTTTGGCATGGGGGAAAGCCCCACGGGCAACAGCAACACCTTCTCCGAGGACCTGGGTGCCTTAAACTACCACCAGGCAGACAACGCCTACGACCCCCACGTCCTGAACCGGCAGAACCTGAGCAACTGCAGCCGCCATGGCCCCATCCCCAACATCATCCTCACAGGTGGGTGCGGAGGGGCTGGCGGTGCGTGCCGCGGCCGGGAGGCAGCGCCTCCCGCTCCGGGTCGCCGGTCCCGAGCTGCCCTGGCCACCGCGACGGGGTGGGTTGTTACAGCCTGCAGGACTTGAATCAACCCTGAGCGCCTCGTGGAGGGGATGGGGAGAGGGAGGGGGGCTCTGGTGCCCGTGGATGGAGAGAGGTGCAGGATGGCGCCGAGGGGGTGCCCGTCCGGGCCAGTCGCGCCCGCGGCGGGTCCTGACCGTCTTCTCTGTCCCCAGGGGACTCCCCGCCCGGCATCTCCAAGGAGATCGCGACGGCGCTGGCCGGGGTGCCCGGCTTCGAGGTGGACACGTCGACCCTGGGCCTGGAGGAGGATCTCAAAATCGAACCACTCACCTTGGACGGACTGAACATGCTGAGCGACCCCTACGCCCTGCTCACGGACCCGGCCGTGGAGGACTCCTTCCGGACGGACCGGCTGCAGTGAGCGGGTGCCGAGGAGAGACTCCGCGAGCAGCGCAAACAAGCCCGGCTTCCAGACCGCCGCGCGCCCCGGGGCCGGCGGCCCCGGCCCCGCGGCTGCGCCAGCCCGGCGCCCTCCTGCCCGCTCTCCCCCCAGCCCCTTTTACTTTCGTTTCCATACGGTAAAACACCCCGGGCGAGGGCGGCCGGCGCGGGCCCGGGGCCGAGCCCTGGCCGCCAGTGCGCGGAGGAGCGCCGGGGGCGCCAGCCGGGGCGCCCCGGCCCCACGGCAGGCGGTGGGGGCCCCGCGCCCGGCGGCTCTTCCCTGTACATATGTCCCGTAGCTAGAGACCCCTCCGCGCCGCCGGGGGAGGGGAGGGAAGGGGGGGGGGCTGCTTCTCTTCTGTTCCGTTTTTTTCCAGCTAATCATCATGTTTAAGGAGAAATCCCTCCCCGCGCCCCCGTTTCCCGCTACGCCGCGTGCCCCCGGCCCCGCGCCGCCGCGCCGCCGGGGGCCCCGCTCGGGGCGCGGGCCCTGTATAAAAGCACTTGTAACTTTGATCCCTCGTCTGTGGTGAGGCCGCGTCCGCGCCGGGGGTCGGGGGTGGGGGGCAGGGGGGCAGCGCCGGGCCCCCCCGCCCCCCGCCCCGCCCCGCCCCGCGGCCTCCCGGCTGCGGAGGAGGAGAAAGCCAGAGTGATTTATTATTATTATTATTTTTTAAAATATATTCTATGTTAATTAAAGCCCTCCCTGTGCGTCGGCGCGTGGCTGATTTGGGGGGCGGCGGGCCGCCCCGCTCCCCCCCCCTCCCGCCCCGCGGCGGTGCAGCGCGTCCTCCGCGCCGGCAGGGGCCGCTGGCGGCGGCGCGGCGCAGCGCGGCGCGGCGCAGCGCGGGGCCGCGGCCCGGCGGCAGGTAGCGGCGCCGGGCCCGGGGCGCCGGCGGGGGGCCGGGCCGGGGCGGCGCGGCGCGGGGCCGGTTCCGGGCGGGCGCGGCGGCGGTTCGGGGCCCGCGGGGCCGCGCGGCGCAGGGCCGGTACCGGGCGGCGCGGGGGCTGCGTGGGGCGGGCCGTGGGGCTGCGGGGCCTGCGTGGGGCGGACTCTAGGGGTCATGGGGGGTCTGTGTGGGGCCGGCTGGCCGTGGGGGCTGTGAGGCCTCCTCTGGGGTCCGTATGGGGCAGGCTGTGTGGTGCCTATGGGGCCGGCTTTGGAGCGTGTGGGGGGCTCTGCATGGGGCTCTGCGTGGGGCCGGCTGTGGGGTCTATGGGGCCGGCTGTGGGGCTTGCTGTAAGGTCTGTATGAAGCCAGCTGTGGTGTTTGTGGGGCTGGTTCCAGGGTCTGTGTGGGGCCAGCTGTAGAGTCTCTGTGGGGCTGCCTGTAGGGTCTCCATGGGGCGGGCTATGGGGCCAGCTGAAGGGTCTCTATGGGGCTGGTTAAGGGGTCTATGAGGCTGACTGTAGGGTCTCTATGGGGCTGGCTGTGGGGTCTGTGGGGCTGGCTGTGAGTAGCTCTGTGGCCACAGTGATGTTTCCTGCCGCCTGCATTTCCGCCCCACAGTTTCCACCTCGCAGCGGGCTCAGATCTGAGGCTGGGGGGCAGGTCTGTGCGGGGAGTGTGGGGGGAGAGTGGGGTGGGGGGGCTCGCAGGAGATGCAGCAGGGCAGAGGAGAACATGTGCTGGGGTAGGGGGACACATGCAGGGAACACAGTGGGGCAGGGGGGAGATGCAGTGGGGCAGGGAGGGGACACACAGGACATGCAGTGGGGCGAGGGAGGCAGCCAGTGGGGCAGGGTGGGGACACACAGTGGGGCGGCCGGGTTGCTGTGGCCTCGCCCCCCCTCCCCCCATGCCTCTCCTGCGCTTCAAGGAGCCCCTGGCCATCGCTGTGGGGCCAGCTTGCCCCAGGGCCTGGCCAATGCCCGCTATGTCCCATGGCAGGGACGGAGATGGGGGCGGGGGTCCTGCCCCCCTTCCCCCCCCCGGGTGCTCGCTGCTTCCTCTTTCTCAGCACCGCAGTGGGGCCGGTTCCTAGTCTCGCTGCGGTTGGGGTAGAAAGTGCTGCGATGCTGTGGGGGGATGTAGGGAGCCCTGCAACGCTGCATCCCCACTGCCATGGGGGACCCTCGTGCCCCACAGTTGTGGGGCCTTGTGGGGCTGTGGCACCCTTGGCCCTGCTGTCTGGGAGCCCAGCCAGGCGCGGAGCCTCCCTGCTGTTTGTGGGGGTCTGCCCCACTGTGGAGGGGATCCGGCCATAGGGTGCCCCGTGTGACCCTGACCCCTCCAAGAGGGGCTTTCGGGGGGCAGCTTGGGGGGTGCAGGCGAGAGATGGGGAACCCCTGATGCCCCGGCCCCAGGGGTCCCGTCCCGCGTTTCCTGGGGGTGATGCGGGGGGGGTCCCGTTCCCCTTTCCTGGGGGTGATGGGGGGTCCTGTCCCCTTTACCTGGGGGCCATGGAGGGTCCTGTCCCCCTTTCCTGGGGTGATGGAGGGTGCTGGGGCAGTTTCTCCCCTGCTCGAGGTAGGTTACGGGAAGCTAAATCGGGAACAAGTCCGTGTCTCCGCAGCCTCGGGCGTCACGTGGTGTGGGGATAAAAATAGCCTGGGTGGCATTTTGCCGCGCGTGCGGCCCCCCGGGCTCCAGGGGGGCCAGGAAGTGGCCGGGAGTGGGACAAGCGGGATGGGGGTCCCTGGCCCCAGTGCAGGGTTTGGGGCCGGGGCCGAGCCCGGCTGTGCTGCGCTGCTCTGCCCCGGCGCGGGGGCTGCTAGGGCTCGTCGGCGTGGGGCAGTGCCGGCGCGCGCGGGATTTCCTCCTCCAGGCTGTGAACCGGGGCCGCGGCTCCGGGCTGGGAGACGACGATGTCTCCGGCTCCCTCCCACCGGGCTCTGCCATGCGCTGGCGGCGTTCGGGGCTGGGCCAAGCCTCCCGCCGCGCTCGCCCGCGCAGTCCCGGCCGGGTGCTGGAGACGCGGTGCGGGTGTTTGCAGCTCCTTCGCCTGCTTCCTTCCCCTTTCCAGCCGTCCCTGTGCAGCTCCCCGACAGCTGTGCAGCACCGGTTGCTCTGCGCCCACGGCCTGCCTGGGCAAGCGGGGGGCTCTGGGGCCGGGACAGGGGGCACTGGGGGGTCAGGGCAGAGGGGCGGGGGTCTGCGCTGGGGGGCAGCGCGCTGAGCTGGCAGGGAGCCGCGCCGGGGGCCTGCCTGCTGTGCCGGGGGTCGTGCCGCAGAGCTGCTGGCCCCAGGGGCGTCCCTGCCCAGGAGGCGTGTTCGGGGGTGGGGGCACGGCTCCCCGTGGCCGCCGAGGCCGGGGGTCCCCGGCGTCCCCGGGCGTTTGGCAGCGCTCCGCAGCGTGACCGGCAAACAGGAAGCCTCCTCCCTTCCCGTCCCCGGTGCTTTTGCCCCGTCAGCTCGGATCGCGGGCAGCTGTGCCGCCTGGGCTGCGCTGCTGCCTCTCCCCACGGCTGTGGTCCCGCTGGGGGGCAGCCCCACACCGCCCCTCCTGCCCTGGGCTCCCCTCCCGGGGATCACGGGAGCACGGTGATGGGGCTGTGAGGCGCCAGGGGGAGGTGGCGGTTGTGGCTCGGCGGCCACCCACACGCTGGGCCGAGCCGGGGATCCCGGCGCCGGGGGATCTGTGTGCTGCCGGGGCTGGCCGCCATCCCTGCCCAGCGCCCGCTGACCTGTCCCGCTGCCTCCCCAGATGCCGTGAGCCGCGGCCATGTCGGACGAGAAGCCGCCGCAGCTGGTGGACTACTTCGTGGTGGCGGGGCTGACGGACGCCTCGCAGCCCCTGGAGGAGGAGAGCCAGCAGCACCGCCCGGCGCGGCCCAGCGAGCCCATCACGGACGTGGCCGTCATCATCCGCTCGCAAGGCGAGGAGGTGCCCCATGGCTTCACCTGCATCGAGACCACGACCTCCGGCCACCCCGTGGACCTCAATGCCGGGCTGCTCAACAACCCTCAGATGTACATATGCTACAAGCGGGGCCGGGACAAGCTGCCCCTCATCGAGCTGGGGTGAGTCCTGGGGCCACCAGAGCATCCCTCCTGCCTGGCTCCCCCTCACCCCAGCAGCAGCAGATGGGGACCGACCTCCCTGGTGCCCATCTCACTCCTGCTCTCTGCCCAGGGTGCACTATGAGGGGAAGGACCGCCCGAAGCCAGGCTACAAGATCTTGGACACAACGCCCTACAGCCGCTCGGCCAACTTGAACTCGGGCGGGCCGGGCCACCAGCGCACCTTCCTGGTGTACCGGCGGGCGGCCGAGTCACAAGGCCACAACACGTTGGGTGTCACCGACATCTGCCTCGTCATGCCCAGCAAGGGCGAGAGCACCCCCCACACCTTCTGCCGGGTGGACAAGAACCTCAACACCAGCATGGTGGGTGCTGGGGTGCTGGCCATGTCCTCCCATGGGTGGGTAGGAGTCCCTGGCTGCCGCAGCGCCCACCCGTGCTGACCACTCTGCTCCCTCCTTGCAGTGGGGCCCCGCATTGTTCCTGTGCTACAAGATTGCAATGGCCAAGGCCAACACGCTGGTGTATGAAGCAGGTAGGGTCCTGGAGGTGGCACGTCCCTGCTCAGGAGGTTTTTGCTCTTCGCAGTCACTGGGGCTGTGCAGGGGGTTGAGGGCTTGTCTCAGACCTGTAGCTGCTGCATCGCTGTACTGCTGCGTCACTGTACCCCCATGCAAGCCTTCACCCTTGGAGGGCGATGAACTGTCCTTCCCAGCTCTGCCCCAGCTGCCCTGGGCTCAGTGGGCTCCAGCACACCGTCCTGCTCTCTTCCCAGGGCTCCTGGGCCGCTACCCTGAGCAGGACATTGAGTCTTTCCCTCTCCCTGAGTCGGTGCCCGTCTTCTGCCTGCCCATGGGTGCCACCATCGAGAGCTGGCCGGCGGACACCAAGTACCAGCTGCCTGTCTTCTCTACCTTTGTGTTGACCGGTGCCTCGGGCGACAAGGCAGGAGGGGCCGGGGGCAGCGGGGCGGGGAGGAGAGGGGGAGCGGAGGGGGCTGGCCGCACTGACGGGCCATCCCGCGCAGGTGTACGGCGCGGCCATCCAGTTCCACGAGGCCTACCCACGGGAGCGGCTCTCCGAGAAGCAGAGCCTGCGCCTGGGCCTGCTCAGCGTGGTGGACCGGCGCCCCATCGCCAGCAAGTCTGTGCAGACCCGCAAGAGCATCTGCGTCCTCTCCCACTGGCCCTTCTTCGACGTCTTCCGCAAGTTCCTCATGTTTATCTACCGCTATTCCATCTCGGGGCCCCACGTGCTGCCCCTGGAGACGTGAGCGCCGGGCCCAGGGGTGGGAGGGCACATGGGCATCCCCGCACAGGACGGGCCCTGGGGTGGGTGGGCAGAGGGGAGCTAGCCTCTGGGAGGAACAGGGTGAAGAGCCACGGGGAGAACGGCAGGGTGACGGGGCCGTCGTCCTTCCCCAATGGGCTCTTCCTCCTCTAGGCACATCTCCCACTTCATGCACAATGTCCCCTTCCCGTCGCCGCAGCGGCCACGCATCCTGGTGCAGGTAAGTCCCTGAGCTCCTGGCTGTGCGCTGAGGCCTTGTGGGGATCCTGTGCTGGCCCCCCAAGCTGCCTACATGCCTCGTGTCTCTTCTCAGATGTCTCCATACGATAACCTGCTGCTCTGCCAGCCAGTGTCTTCCCCACTGCCGCTCAGGTAGAGCTGTGGGGGGCAGCTACAGGGCTGGGTGGACCTGGGGTGCCATGCGGCAGGGGCGGCCGAGCCGCCGTGGCAGCCCTGAGTGACGTGCCCCCACCGCAGCGGAGCCAGCTTCTTGACGCTGCTGCAGAACCTGGGCCCTGAGAACGCCGTGACGCTGCTCGTGGCTGTGCTCACGGAGCAGAAACTGCTCATCCACTCGCTGCGCCCTGACGTGCTCACCAGTGTGGGTGAAGCCCTGGTCTCGGTGAGTGCCGGGGGGGCTGCAGCGTGGCGTGGGGCAGGCTGGGCCGCTCCAACCCGCGGTGCTGATCCCCGCCCCTGTCCTATCCCCAGATGATCTTCCCCCTGCGCTGGCAGTGCCCCTACATCCCGCTGTGCCCGCTCACGCTGGCTGACGTGCTGTGTGCTCCCGTGCCCTTCATTGTAGGCATCCACTCCAGCTATTTCGACCTCTACGACCCCCCAAAAGATGTCATCTTTGTTGACCTGGACACCAACACCATCTTCCAGTAAGTGGCCCCTAACTGGGCCTCTCTTACGGGCAGCCTTTCCCTGCCCAGGCAGAGGCAGCACCGAGACCTAGTGGGTACAAATGAGCTCTCGTGCCCTGCGTCGCGGTGCTGAGCCAGGGTGCTGGGGTCATGGGACGCTGCCTGCCGTGGTGCTGGCACCCAGCAGCCCTCCTTCGTGCCTGTCTGCCTGTCCCCAGGAGCGAGGAGCGGAAGCTGCTGTCGCCGCGGGCCCTGCCCCGCCGGCCCTGCAAGGTGCTGCTGGCCTCGCTGCACAGCCACTTCCAGCAGCTGGATGAGAGTGAGTGGGAGCTGGGGGGCAGTGGGGAGCTCGTGGAGGGCCATGAGGATGAGCAGAGCCTGGGGAGCGGCCTAGAAGAGCTGGACAGACCCTGTCCCCTGCTTGCTCCCTTTCCCAGTGTACAACAAGCCGGTGGAGGAAGCCTCACTGGAGTTCCTGCTCACGGATTACGACCTGGTGTATGGTCGGCGCAAGCAGCTGGAGCTGGAGATCCAGGCCTCCTTCCTGCGCTTCATGGCCTGCTTGCTCAAAGGCTATCGCTCCTACCTGCAGCCCATCACCCAGGCCCCCTCGGAGAAGACCCGTGACTCCAGCAACCTCTTCTTCCTGCAGGGTGAGTCTTGGGCAGGCAGAGACTAGAGGGGCAGTGGGGCAACCCCAGTGGTGGCCTGACCTGCCCCTCTGTCCCTCCTTGCAGGCTTTCTCAAGTCCCGGGATCGGGCATACCAGAGGTTTTATGGGCAGCTGCTGCGCACGCAGCTCTTCACGCAGTTCATCGAGGACTGCTCCTTTGCCAGCGACCGCTACACCTGCCTCGAGTTCTTCGACACCTGCGTGGACAAGGTCAGCCCTGCTGTCGCCCCCACTGCAGTCCTAGCCTGGCTGCTCCTCCTGGGAGCAGGGCTGCACCAGGGGAGCCATGCTGGAGCATCCCTGCTCCCCTGCAGGTGCAGGTGGACCTGGAGAAGCCGGAGGACGTTCCCCTGATGGAGCTGGATGACTCGCACGGGAGTGAGCACACTGTGTTCATCATGCCCCCTGAGGAGCCGACAGGCCCTGACGGTGCTGAGCTGCCCGCACGCTACTGGTGAGCCCCTGCCACTGCGCCTGGCCTCGCGGCCCCTGTGGCCCCCAGCTCAGCATTTTCTCCCCCCAGCTACGATGGGTTCCCCACCCTGCGCATCGATCTCCTCGAGCGCTCCCAGGACCAGCTCATGGCCCAGCTCTGCCAGGCCAAGAGCAGTGCCCCCAGCAGCCCTGCCCCACGCAGGACTAAGCAGGTAAAGGCCTGGCACTCAGGCTGATGGTGCGATGAGTGAGCTGGTCTTAGCTGAGCTGGACGGGGAGGGAGCCAGAGCCAGGCTTGCAGGGTGGAGCGTAGAGGGATGTGGAATCATGGAGCTGCAGTGCCAGCTGGAGTGGGTCAGGAGGCCATTGAGGCAGTCATTGCTGATGGGGACAACTTGCTGCCCCATCTGCATGTCCCAGCTTCCCTCTGCTCCTCTCTCTGTACCCAGGAGATGAAGGTGGCCCAGCGGGTGGCACAGAAATACTCCTCGGTGCCCGACATGTGGGCCAAATGCCTGCTGGGGCACTGCTATGGCCTGTGGTTCATCTACCTGCCCACGTATGTGCGTGCGGCCACCTCCAAGGTCCGGGCACTCCAGCTGGCCTATGAGGTGCTCAAGAAGATGGAGGCTCACAAAGTGGTGCTGCCGGATGAGGTAAGAGACACAGCCCCCCACCCCCCCGGCCACGGTGGGGGAAGTGAGAGGACGTGGCCACCCCTTGGCCCCACCCTGTGCCCCCAGGTCTGCTACCGGATCCTGATGCAGCTGTGCGGGCAGTATGGGGAGCCGGTGCTTTCGGTGCGCGTGCTGCTGGAGATGAAACGCGCTGGCATTGTGCCCAACACCATCACCTATGGCTACTACAACAAGGTACCAGTCTAGGGGGACGCAGGCAGCTGGTGCCAGTGTGCGGGGTCCCTCCTCGTGCGTCCGGCCCATCCCCGCCACGGCTCTTTCCTCCTTGCAGGCGGTGCTGGAGAGCAAGTGGCCAACGAGCACGCAGGGCGGGCGCTTGCGCTGGGCCAAGCTCCGCAACGTGGTGCTGGGGGCGGCCCAGTTCCGGCAGCCCCTGCGGCAGCGGGAGAGGGAGCGCCGCGCCGCCACGCTGCCAGGTGCGTGGAGTGCCTGGGGCCGGCCAGGAGGCCGCGGACGGCCCCCTCCCAGCCCCTGATGGCCCCTCCGTCCCCGGCAGACGGACCAGCCCCCGCAGCCCCAGTGCCCCGGCCCCGGGCAAGCCTGCAGCGCCAGACCACCTGGGCAGGGCGCAGCCTGCGGGACATCCCCCCGGCCCCCCAGCTCGTGAAGAGCGGCAGCCTCAGCTTCCCCCACAGCGAGGCCACCACGCTGGAAGCCGGCGTTGCCCACAGTGAGTGGGGCAGGGCTGGGCCGGGGGACGCAGGGGCTGCGGCAGCTTCTCACTGCCCTCCTCTTGCCCGCAGTGATCAAAGCTCTGGGCGTGCTGGAGCCCGGCGCGGACTCCCTGCCCGTGCTGCCCCCCTGGCTGCGAGGGCTGCGGGATGCGGCACCCAGCTCCGAGGACGGGAGCCTGTCCGACGTCAGCTTCATGACAGATGAGAGCG
Source organism: Rhea pennata (assembly GCF_028389875.1). NCBI lineage: Eukaryota > Metazoa > Chordata > Aves > Rheiformes > Rheidae > Rhea > Rhea pennata. The sequence goes on from NC_084693.1 coordinate 611,624, forward strand.
ACCGGCTGACGCTGGACAGTGCGGACGGGCAGCTGGGTGCCGAGGGCCAGGAGGGGCCGGCCGCACCAGGGGCCAAACCTTGCCGGCGGGACGAGAACCACAACAGCCTGGCAGGGAGCACGCCGCGCCGGGGGCTGGCGGCCAAACTGCAGCAGCTGCTGTCACCCGCCAAACGGCCCTCGCTGCGGCACACGGCCAGCATGGAGCACCCCGGCAGCCTGCGGGATGCCGGCTCCCTGCGCCGGGCTTCTGAGCAGCGGGATAGGGAGCCTCCACCGCGCCGCAGCCCCATGGAGACCCTGCTACATCCCCGAGAGCGCCCCGAATCCACCGCCTCCGAGGTACCCCCCTCCCCAAATGGGCTCCCAACACCCCAGTTCCCTGCAGGTTTCATCCTAGGCCGTGGAGATGCTGGTGGTGCCCAGGGCTGTGCTTTGCCTCCCGCCCTCCCCAGCACCAGGCAGTGTGTGGGGGCTGAGCCGGGGGCTGTGGCTTCTCCCCTGCTCACGGCACATTTTCCCCCAGAGCTCCGTCTCACTGGGCAGTGAGTTCGACCTGTCGGATACGTCGCTCTGCAGTGTGGGCTTCCACAAATCCTCTGACCCGCTGACTGAGGCCGTGGCCGGACATGAGCCGCCCGCCGTGGAGGTGAGCGCTGGGTCCCCGTCCCTGCCTGGGGGCTCCAGGGTGGCACAGGACAGGGACTGGGGCTGACGCTGCTGCCGCTGCCCAGGTCCTGCTGTCCAGCTGCTCACGGTGCCAGGGCTGCGACTCGTTGGTGTATGACGAGGAGGTGATGGCCGGCTGGACGTCCGATGACTCCAACCTTAACACCACCTGCCCCTTCTGTGGCCGCTCCTTCGTGCCCTTCCTCAGCATTGAGATCCAGGACTTCCAGCAGCTGAGGTGAGAACAGCTCCAGGTGTCCAGCGAGGCTCCCGTGGACCCGCCTGCACCCTGGCATCCCCCTGTCCCTCCGTCCTCCGAGGGAAGACTGCTGCCCTCGTGTCCTGCTTTCCGCTCGGCTCCCCTCTGTCCCAGCCCGCCCCGGTGCCCTTGGTGTCTCTAAACGCCTCCTTGCCGCGCAGTGTCCCTGCGGACGGCTCCGTGCTGCCTCCTGCCGGGCTGGGGCCCGTGCTCAGCGACCGCCACCGGTGCCTGGCCCTGGATGAGGCTGAGCCGGAGCCAGGGGCGGCCCCCGGGCTCTGCAATGGCTCCGTGGACTCCACGGTATGGGATGGCTCGAGGCCAGGGCGGTGCAGCCCTGCCGCAGCGGGGGCGTGCGGCTGGGAGCCGGAGCGTGGCCGGGGCCAGGCGGTGCCCTGTGTCCCAGCGCCCCGTCCTCGCTGCCCGCAGGCGCTGCGGGGCCCTCCGCGGCAGTCCGAGCGGGTCGCCTTCGCCTACCTGAGCCCGCTGGTGCTGCGCAAGGAGCTCGAGAGCCTGCTGGAGAACGAGGGCAGCGAGTTCCTGGCGCAGCCTGAGCTGGTTGACAGCCACCCTATCATCTACTGGAACCTGGTCTGGTACTTCCAGCGCCTGGGGCTGCCCAGCAACCTGCCCCGGCTGCTGCTGGGCTCGCAGCACGTCGTGGCACCCCTGCAGGTACCCGGGGAGCTGGCGAGGGCGCGATGGGGGTTGTGGGCCTGTCCTGGTGCTCACCACCGTCTCTCGCAGGCTCAGCCCTCGGACACGCTGTCGGTGTGCGTGCGCCTGCTCTGGGACGTCCTCACCCCCGAGCCGGACAGCTGCCCCCCACTTTATGTGCTCTGGCGGCTTCACAGTGAGTGGCGTGGGGAGGGCAGGGGGCCGCAGGCGGGCTGCGCCTGTGGGGCAGCGCTGACCCCCTCCACTTTTTCCCCCGGCCCTAGGTAACATCCCCACCCGGCTGCAGTCCTGGCGCCACCACAACCACCCCTTCTCGCTGGCCTTCCTGGAGGCCGTGCTGAACCACGTGGGGCTGAGCGAGGTGCACAAGGCCATCGCCCTTTTCCTCGAGACGCTGGCCACGCAGAGCAGCCCCCGGCACCTGCAGAGGTACCACCCCGGCCCCCCACCCCGGCGCCCGCGTGGGGCTCCTCGCCCCTCTCACCTCTGCCTCCGCCCTCTCCCTCCCCAGGAGCATCTACCGGGAGATCCTCTTCCTCACGCTGGCGGCACTGGGCCGGGACCACATGGACATTGGTAGGTGGGGGCGGTGGGGGAGGCTCTGCTGGCTGGGGCAGGGACCCTGGCAGCGCTGACAGCCAGTCCCCCTGCAGCTGCCTTCGACAAGAAGTACAAGTCAGCCTACAACAAGCTGGCGGGAAGCCTGGGCAAAGAGGAGCTACGCCGGCGGCGGGCTCAGCCCCCCAGTTCCAAAGCCATTGACTGCCGCAAGAGCTTCGGAGCCACCCTGGAGTGCTAGAGCCGGCCCTGTGCAGGGCAGGCAGTAGGATTTGGCGCCACGCAGCAGCAGAGAGGGAGGCTCCCGCATTCTGCGGTTTTGGGGCCGGGGGGAGCAGGGCCCTTTCTCCTCCCTGCCGCACTTTAGTTTTGCCTGGCTATGAGGGAAGGCTCCGGCACCAGCCCGGGCACCTTTGCCCTCCCTGGGCCAGGCAAGGGGCAGCTCTCCCCGCTCCCAAGCTCTCGGCCCTGGCGGAGGAAGCTGCGGGGACGGGGGTGTCCCGGCCGCTCTCCCTGCACTGGCTGCGGTGGCACTTTGTCCAGCCGTGCGTGCGGCACAGACACTGGAACAGAGGGGCCAAGCTGGTGGCTGCTGTCTGCTTGGCTCCTCTATTCAGCACCCAGTTCTGCTATAGCAGGGGATGGCTGGGGTCACGAAGGTCTTTTTTTATGTCAGTGTTAATATATTTTTATTTATTTATTTTCCTGCTTCCCCCCCCCACCCCAGCCCCCTTTTCGCTTGTGCTGAGAGCTGGGATGGAGCCAGGCAATGAGTGGGCGCTCAGCCCCTGTCCTGGGATGTCCCGGGGGTGTTTTGTCCTCCCGCACGGCTGTCCTGGGCCTGGGTGTCCGTCCTTCTCGCTGAGGCATGAAGAAATGCCCCAACCCAGTTGCCTTCCATGCCCTTCTGCCCGCTTGCTCCCACACTGGAAACTTCCTCCCCCTGCTAGTGGCTGGGAAGGGGCAATTTGGGGCCTCAGCGGGGAGGGGGGCCAGGGGCCGCCCCGGCGTTCACACTGTGCAATATGGAGCCCCCCTCGCCCCGGGGTTCAGCTGGGTTTGGTGGGTGTGTAAATAAAGCCGCTTCAGTATTTTCTCCGCCGGGCTCCCTCGCTGCCTTCCTGTGGGGTGTCGCGGAGGGTCTGTGGGACCGGCCCCCGGTCCCAAGCCTGAGCGATGCTCGCAGACCGGACTGGCGCGAGGGGAGCGAACGTGTTCTCCATCGCTTCTGGGGGGCTGGAGGGGCAACTGGGGCAGGGTCTCAGGCCGGGGGGGGGGGGCTCTACCGCTCCCAGAGCCCCAGGGTTTGCTGGGGCCGGGGCTGCGTCCTTGTCCGCGTGGGGGGCTCCCTCCCGCCGGCGTGCCCGGTCCTCTCCCCGTGGGTGGTTTGCAGCAGGAAGCGCCGCCGTGGCCGGACGCACAATTGCCCCCTTGTGCACTGGCCCCCGGCCCCCCCCCGGCTCCAGGCGCCGGGCGGCCGCTCACAAAGGAGACCTTTAGTGAGGCTGGCAGGGGCTGGGCAGCGCCAGCTGGCCCCGGGGGACCCCGCGGCGTGGGGCAGCCCCTGCGGCGTGGGCACCCTGCGGCGTGGGGCAGCCCCTGCTGCGTGGACACCCTGCGGCGAGGGCCACCCTGCAGCGTGGGGCAGCCCCTGCTGCGTGGGCACCCTGTGGCGTGGGGCAGCCCCTGCTGCGTGGGCACCCTGCGGCGTGGGGCAGCCCCTGCTGCGTGGGCACCCTGCGGCGTGGGGCAGCCCCTGCGGCGTGGGCACCCTGCGGCGTGGGGCAGCCCCTGCTGCGTGGACACCCTGCGGCGAGGGCCACCCTGCAGCGTGGGGCAGCCCCTGCTGCGTGGGCACCCTGTGGCGTGGGGCAGCCCCTGCTGCGTGGACACCCTGCGGCGAGAGCCACCCTGCAGCGTGGGGCAGCCCCTGCTGCGTGGGCACCCTGCGGCGTGGGGCAGCCCCTGCTGCGTGGACGCCCTGTGGCGTGGGGCAGCCCCTGCTGCGTGGACACCCTGCGGCAAGGGCCACCCTGCGCCGTGGGGCAGCCCCTGCGGCGTGGGCACCCTGCGGCGTGGGGCAGCCCCTGCTGCGTGGACACCCTGCGGCAAGGGCCACCCTGCGGCGTGGGGCAGCCCCTGCTGCGTGGGCACCCTGCGGCGTGGGGCAGCCCCTGCTGCGTGGACACCCTGCGGCGAGGGCCACCCTGCAGCGTGGGGCAGCCCCTGCTGCGTGGACACCCTGCGGCAAGGGCCACCCTGCGGCGTGGGGCAGCCCCTGCTGCGTGGGCACCCTGCGGCGTGGGGCAGCCCCTGCTGCGTGGACACCCTGCGGCGAGGGCCACCCTGCGGCGTGGGGCAGCCCCTGCTGCGTGGACACCCTGCGGCGAGGGCCACCCTGCAGCGTGGGGCAGCCCCTGCTGCGTGGACACCCTGCGGCAAGGGCCACCCTGCAGCGTGGGGCAGCCCCCGCGGCGTGAGGCACCCCACGGCGCTGAGCCCGGGCAGCTCAGTGCAGGCACAGCGCGGGGCCTCCTGGGAGACCAGCGAGGCCAGGAGGCCGCAGCCCAGAGTGGCTGGCAGGGAGTGGCAGCGGCTCATTGGCCGGGGGGGCGCGTCTCTCTCGGATAGCCAGCCAATGAGCGTGCAGGGCTTAGCGCCCCCCAGTGTCGCTCGGCAACCAATGAGCGGGAAGGAACCATAGAGAGGGGGGGAAGAGCTGCCAGAGTGTTAGCCATGGCCCCGGCGGCCATCTTGGGTGCCGGGGGAGGCCTGGGGGTTGGTGCCGGCCTCCCTCTCGCAGGCCTGGCCGGGGCTCCGGCGAGGGGGACGGGCAGGGCCCTGCCCAGCCCCGGCTGGGGGGAGGCGGGAGCACGGCCCTGCCCAGCCCCAGGCCCTGCCTGGGGTCCCCCGTCCCCCGCGTCGTGCTGGGCCACGTGCACCGGGGCCGGGCCGCCACGTGGGCCGGCCCGCGCGGGCAGGGCGGCTACGGCGGCCGCCTTGGGCCTAAACTCCCGCGTGTGCAGCGCGGGCGGGGTGGGGGGGAAGCGGCCCGGGGCGGGGAGGCGGTTGCTTTTTGCCCGCCGACACATAACGAGGCCAAGCGGGTTCCCGGATGTCCAGGCTCCGGGACCCATTAAAGGCGCCCCGCGGGGAAGCTGGTCGGCCACCGATTGGATGCGCCGCACGCCAATCCTCGCTGCCGCCCGCCAATCAGAGGCGGGAGGGGGGCCCTCCGGGGCGGCTGCTGCGGCCGATTGGTGCGTTGGCGCGTCCGTTGGCGCGCGGTGCCAATGGGCGTCGTTGCTGGGGTCGGGAGGCGGGGCGTGCGCGGCGGGGCCGCTGCCCAATCAGCGGCATTGTTTGTGGTGGTGCCGGCTGCTGCTCCCGCTGCCGCTGGTGGCTGCGGCGCCGCGTCTGCTCCGCCCGCCCGGCGCGGCCCGGCCCGGCGCGGCCCCCGGCAGCGAGCGGCGCCCCCGGGGCGGCCGGCGGCGCCCCCGCGCGAGGTGAGGCGGCCGCGGCGGCGGGGGGGGCCGGCCCGGGGGTGTCGGGCCGGGCCGGGCCGTGGTGCGGGCCCGGCGCTGGGGGCAGCGGTGCGTGGGGGCGTCGAGCGCGGTGCGTGGGGGCCGAGCCCGGACGGTTGGAGGGCGGCCGTGCCTTCGGGGGAAGGGCCGCGGCTGTTCGGGGGCAGAGCCTAGGGGGCTGGGGAGCTTTTCTCGTGGGAGACGGACCCCGGGGTGCTTTGGAGCCCGAGCCCGGTGGTGTGGGGAGGTTGAGCGAGGCGGCGCCCGGAGCTGGGGAGGTTTGGGGGGGGGGGGGGGCAGGGCCCAGGCTGTGGGGGGGCCCGAGCGTTGTGGCAGCGCCGTGCAGAACCCGGGGGGGGGAGGGTTGGGTGCTCAGAGCCGAGGTGTGTGGGGCAGTGTGCAGGGGTTTGGGGGGGGGCAGCGTGCAGGGGTTTGGGGGGCAGGGTGCAGGCATTTGGGGGGGCTCTCTCAGCCGTTGGGAGTGGGTGAGCAGGATCCGGTGCAACGGGATGTCGGCTCTTCCTCCGGGGCTGGGGGGCAGGTCCTTGCCCTGCTGGGGTCTGTCTGGGCTGGAGGAAGCGTGTGTGTGTGTGTGGGGAGGGACGGGACGTGTCTGTCTGGCTCCCGTTGCGTGTGTGTGCGTGGGGTCCCCGGGGGAGATGGGACAGGGAGGTGGGTGGCTCCTAATAATAAGGAGTGGCAGGATGGGGTGGGAGCAGCAGTCTGCTCCTGTCACATCACCTCTGTGAGTGCTGGGGGTCACAGATGCGGGTTCCCCCCTTTTCCTGCTGGTTTGGGGCTGGGTACGGTCACTTCAGTGCTTGCCGTGGAGCCTGCTTCTGTGGGGAGCGTTTGTGCGAGCTGATACTCCAGCCCTGCCAGGAGAGCTGGGGATCTTTGCCCTTTGTGGTGGAAGGCCGTGGGGCAGACTGCTCCCCTTCCTCGTCCAGGGGGATGCTTCATTCTTCTTTGTTCCTTTCCCTTCTGTCAAGCTTCAGGAACAATTATTATTTGCTTCTGCGTTATTGTTTTGGCATTTTCCTATTCCCTCGTTAATCATGGTGATGGGAATGGGTGATTCTTTCCCTGCTTCAGTCTGCTCTCATTTGGGAAATCCAGGTTTTCTGTCCTGAGAGATTCTGCCTTCTTTCTTTGCACCCTTCCAGATGTTGGTTCCCCACATTAAAAATGGGAGAGGGACAGCCAAGAAAACTTTCACTTCTCTGCTTTAACATGAAGCAAGAGAGACCAGTAACTGTCTAGTTCTCTTCCCCTGGCTGTGCACTGCCCCCTTCCACGCGGGCAGTGTAAGGAGCCGTGCCTGTGCCCCTGCCTGTGTTGATATGGAGCAGGGGGGCAGCTGAGCGGTGGGGAGGATGTGCTGGGTTCGTTTCAGGATCTGACTGTAGCTGGGAGGATAGCTTCAGTGCTAAAAAAGCTGCTGCTTGGGAGATCTAGGCATAGGCCCTTCCTAGGCTCTTGGAAATCTGGGTGGCACAGTTTCTTTCTCCTTTCCTCAGTTTCCCAAAATAAGGGTGTTTGAGCAGTTTAAAATTGCTCTCCCTTCTTCTCTATTCCTGGTTAGAAATAAGGGTCTCTTTGATGGGGGGAGGGGGAGACTTTGACAGGAAGAGGAGGAGGAGGTGATGGTGGTTTGGGCAAGCGGAGGGTAGCTGAAAGCAGGGAGGAAGAGCGACAGCATATGGATGCGATCTTATTGATTTGCTGTAACTGACTTGCCTTCCTCGCCTTCTGTTTGCTTAAATCCCCACCCCACCCCCCCAAAGGGAATCTTTTTGAGCCTGTCTTGACTAGTGACAACCTGGAGGAGGAAGGGGGGTGAGTCTATGTGGGGAACTGCGTCCTTGTGGAAGAAGGTGTGGGAGGTTTTGACTCTTATTTCTCGTGCTCCTTGGGGGTGGGGGGGAGGGTTAGGATTGCAACAACAGGCGGTTCGAGCGGACGGTGGTTTTAAAGGATTGTGCATGGTTGACTAAAGGTGAATGAGTGTGTTCCTCCTTTTGACTGCGCAGGGAGTGAAGGGCTGCTTGTAGTTTTTGATCTGCCTAGGTGTGTTGGGAGTGCTCCCCTTCCCTTGGCATTCTGGTAGTCTGCACGTGCTGTTCCATGGTTGCTCACGTAACTGATTTTTTAAATGGCCCACACGCTACTTCTGTCATTGCTGGCAAATACTACTTCAGCTTAAACATCTGTGTGTAGACATCTGTGTCGCTTGGTACGGTCTCTGAGCACCTCGGGTGCTGCCTGGCCAAGGGTGCTGTTTGTGCCACTGGAGCGGTGCTGTTTGGGCCCTGTCTGCCCTCGGGTTAAAGCTGCATCTTCAGTGTATCTAAGCAGCCTTGCAGCCCGTTATACATAGCAGAGTTCATATCCTCTTGGACAGATGTCTGTAGGAATCGGTGTGTCTAGCTTTGATTTAGGAGCATGCTTGGAATTTGTTGCATTCCTTCTCTTGGTCACAGAAGAGTTACTAATCATCTGCTGATGGAAAATGGAAGCTTTAGGAGCTTAAAAGGCCTCTTTGGACTGGTGACCTGCTTTCTGAGTAGTTAAGGTCTTCAGCCCTAGGTGCAACCTTAGCTTCAGTGCTTTTCCTGATCACGAGGCTGTATGAAACCGTGTGTGACACGCAGCTGACAGGGAGCATCCATCTTTGCAGGGCTGCGGTTTGCCTTTACCTAGTATGGCCTGGCTTCCTGTTTAGATGTCTAAATGGTTTCTGTGAATTCTGACAATTGGCTTGGAACAACCAGCTTCTCGCTAGGCTCCGACTGCTCGCACAAAGGAGAGACTGCTCTGTCTTCTTTCAAACACATCTGGGAGGGGGAGAGCAGAAATATCTACTCAGCAGAGTTAATTAAACTTAAGATGCTCTTGAAAGTGTTTTTTCTGCCAATGTTTTCTTCTGCGGAAGAGACACAAGACTTATGATAAGCCACTTTAGAATATGCACAGGGTTTAAAATTAGAGGTGTGTTTCCCGGATTCATTCACTTAGTTTCTTTCATCACTCACTTGTCCCTTCAGCATTTCAGCAAAAACAACCGTTGAGGCTTTTTTGTGTGACTCCTTGCTAGTTCCAGCTCTTTGGTGGGGGGCAGAACAAAGCACAATGAACTGCTCATGGATGCACTGATCTCTACGGGGAGGGGGATGTTTAAGGCTTGCTGTTATACTGAGGTCCGTGCATACCTTATAACTTACTCCTTTTTTTTTGCAGCTAGTTTATAAGGAATGTGAGCCTTTGTCTGGCAAGCAGTCCCACTGGTCCCAGGTTGGAAAGAGTCCTGTTGCACAGCATCCTGAGCAATGTTAACTTGTAAGAATTGCTGCTATTGGATTTTTAAAACATTTTGGCTATAAAAAGAGCTAAGGCTATAGGGGAACTCTCCCCCCCCCCCCCTTTATTTTTTAAACAGCCCAGTCTATTACACTAAGGAGGATGATTTTTAAAGGGGCATTTGGTTCAGAAAGTACTGTTCTACTCTGAGAGTTGCCAGGTGCCATTTGAAGCTGCTCATGTGTAAGTACTGAATCTGCAGCTCCACATAATGTTTGTATTGAAGCACAACAGCAAAATGTTTCTGTTGTGAAAAAAAAAGGCTATAAATCTAATCCCAGTGTAAGGCTACCCACCTCTTGCTCACAGAAATTCAACCTATCAGACAATGCCACATGCTGTTGCAGTTTTATAGCATTGGATAAACCACTGAAAGATGCATAAGAAACTTACTTTTGCACATAGCTGTAACGCTTTCTCTTGTGTTGAAACCTTGCTGGCACTTCTTTGTGTACATTTAAAGTGTGAACACGGTTTGAGGATCCATTTGCTGCTTCTAATTCTGTAGCTCTTAAATGCAACTAGCAATCCCTTCACAGAAAGCAGTATTTTTTGGTAGCTCCAAAAGTACTGAGAGACAATAGCCAGAATTACACATTTCTTAATCTTGAGATAGTTCAGAGAAGCCCAGTTAGAGATCACTGGAGTTTGATTTAAAGTGATTTTTTGTTTGCAGGTTTTATTTGTAACAGCTGGGATGTTGTATTGCTATTCCATAACTTAGTTTACATAATCTCGGTGCAATACACAAAACAATAGGGCCTAGGCAATAGGATGTTGCAATGATTCCATATTTCTTTCCTTTACTATTATCGACTAAACTTTAAGTAGTTTCTCCTGATCAATTTTAAGTGTCAATATAGTAATTCAGGTAACTTTACTATTAAAAAAATCATAAATGTTGTCAAGGTGCACCAGACATTTTCTTCGCAAATGTGAACGAGTCATTAAGAGAATGTGAGTGTCAGCCTCTGAAACAGGGTATCAGGGTAGCTGATACATTTGGGTAGGAAAAGGCATATTTTGACATGGTACATTCTTAGTATAAGAGGTGGAGTTGAAATGTATCTGGGTCATTTGAAGAAAATACTTATTGAAGAACATCATTAATTTGAAATTGGGACTTTAAAGTAGTGTAGTGAAAGATTCCGATGCATTTTCAGAGTACTCAAACCTGCACAGTGTAGCAATCAGCATTGTGCATTTGAAGCTGGCCAAGATGGTGGTGTGGAGTCAGACATCCCAGGTTGCCAGTGTTCTCCAGGTGTCTAAAGCCCACAGTTCACTCAGTGCAATTTGGGTGGACAACTGTATTTTTACTGTGACAACACTGTTTCTGGAGATCTGGTGTCTCTCCAGGAAAGTTGTTTTTACTGCTGCTGGCTCAGGCTTCTCTCTCCTTGCTCTCCTTAAGTGACTGCTGTAATGGATCTCCTGCTCCACCTTCTTGCTTTTGACACAGTGGAAGCAGGAGAGTAAGATTTCAAGTTTGTCAGTGAGTCCGGGCCAGGAGCAACAAAACGTCATTTCTGGAGGGATGCTGGTGGCCCACTGAGACAGCAGATCTTCCAGCCACCACTCTGTCCGCTGCAGAGAAGGTGAGGAAGCTTCAGGGATATGGAATGTTTTCTCTTTTTTTTTTGTTTTGTTTTGTTTTGTTAGCTGAAAGTTAATGAGCATAATGCTTAGATAACCTAAACCAGAATTACATACCTGGTGACTGTTCTGGTGTGCTCTGGCTATTTATAATGTACCTGAGGCTAATAATGATTCTCCCCTTTCGCCCAGCATTCCTAACTGGATACAGCGTACCTGGAAGCTGTCACTTATGTGTTGGATGCATAGGCTGAGAAGCTCATTTTTGTGCTCTTTTCTGGATCTCAAGCTAAACTGAAAAGTAAACTTCAAATATTGCCATGTTAAAAATATATCAAACCTGATTTGGAGCAGAATAATTTCCCTGGTTAATTAGGCAGAGGGTAGATATTACCCCAATGTAATAATATTTTCTAGGCCCAATTCTGTGGCTTAATTCAATGGGCTGTTCAGAGGAATGAGTATCATCTGGGGAGTAAAGCAGGCGAGTGTGCGCAGCTGGGATCCTTGCGGGGAGAGGGATGCTGCTGAGGTGTCAGGAGGGAAGGGTGAGCCGCCGAGGGCTTTTGTTCTGGGCATGATGGAAAGCTCAGTGAGAGCGTTGGTGCCATAGCTGAGCTGGTCTGCTTTTTCATCTATTAAGTATTTCCTTGGAGGGATTCCTTTTCCTTTGCCGTCTCCTAATCAGATGCTGAAAATCTTCAAGAACGCCATTAAAATCTTATTCGCTAGAATCAAGGAGCATTGAAGTAGTTTCAGGTTGTATTCTTACTGATTTTCCCCACCACCCGCCCCTTGCTGTATGATCCATATAAATGGGGAGATGAGCTCTACGCAAATGCACACAGCACACAGAAGAGTAAGGTTCTCCCCCTCTTTGTTTTAAAAACTCTTGGTGCTACTTGTAACAAAACAAAGTCATGTTTTCAAGTAGAGCTCTGGCCTGTATGCTGATAGTACTGTTCTGAGATACAGGGGCTTCCTTATTGTGACTGATAATTCCCTCCTTTCGTCTCAGTCTTGTACAGTACAACAACAAAGAGGCAGTGGTTATCCCAGGTAGTGTTTTTTAATGCTTTAGCTTTGTCAAGGGCTTCATTAGATGCATCATCCTGGGAAAGCTTGTCCCCATCAATGGGAAATGAATGTGTAAGGAATGTTGTAGAAGGGACTACAGTGTTAGGATTCATTCTTTTTCATTCTCCTTGATTTTCTTACAAACATGGCATATCACTTATAATTGCTCAGTCTAAGCCCTTGGAAAAAAAGGGTTTATTTATCTCTCCTTTCTTAACACATTGTCTTAATGGTAAACTTCAGATTGCAATTAGTTTTGTAACTCTGTCCCTTGAACATGGAATATTATCTAGTTATTTGTGATCATGGTATCCAGAATATGTCTGAAATCCTTCTGAAGACTAGCATCAGTATTTGGAATTCAAGTGCCATAAATGTGAGGGTGTTAGAAGAGCAGCTTCCAAGCCTCCTGTCTAAAATTAGAATGAAGAACTGTGCTGAAGTGCAGAGGAATCTATAAAGAACCTCAGGGGCTTTTTTTCCACACAGCCTTAGCAAAGTGGGAGTCAATATGACCATTTCATATTGGTCCTACGGCTTAGTCTAGAAGTTCTGTGGAGCTGCATCCATTTTGTTTTATTTTAAGAGAAGTCTTTCAGCTTTAAAGTGGTAGCAGGTATTTCCAGCTAGGTAGTGCCTACTAAGGCAAGCTTTTAAACGTGTAAATGGCTTAATAGTATTGCTCTGGATGTAGGGTATTACCGTCCAGATATGAGTGCTTCTTTTTTTGGGGTGAGCCTGAAACTGTCCAGCGGCAGAGTCCCAATGCTAGATTAGAGACAGCCCTCGCTTACAACCCCAGAGCAGTGTTCGTGAGGCCCGTCTCGTTCCTCGAGGTCGCAGCACCCTGCCGGATGATTGAAAGAGTGGCAAGAGGGGAGAAATGCATTAAAAGAACATTAAGGTTGTGACAGAAAATGAAAGCTAAAGGGATTCTCGGTTAAGGCTGAAATGGACTGTGTCTCCTGCCGTACCCCAGCGCCCCAGGGAGGAAGGAGGAAAGGTGTCCTGTTGTGCGCAAGGTATTGGAGGAGTTGTGGGAGAATTTGCCTTTAACTGCACATTTCCTTGCTTTTATTGGTTTTCATCACAGCAGTTGGCATTCTCCTAGCAGTTCTTTTCCTGTGTAAATTTTTCATGCCTTTTCTTTAAAGGCAAACATTGCTGCTGTTGAATATGCAAATGCATTGTACTGTAGGTGGAGTGACTGGTGCATGCTCCCTCTGAGCATGCTTGCTGCCGGAGCTGTGCATCCATGGCTTTTGGCACTGGTGGCGAAATAGCAGCTCTGTACAGCCACAGCCTGTTCTTCTGGGTGGGGAAAGGAGGTAGTAGTTTGTAGTCATGTCCTGTTCAGTTTAACTGAAGAGTTAAAATGCCTTAAACTGTGGATTTTTAATATCCACCTGAAGTTCATGCCCCTTGAAGTCACTAGTAGTGCTGCTTCTCCTGAGCCCACCATGGTTCAACAAGACCTTCTAGGGCACGTTGTAAAGTGATTCTAAGCCCAAATCTCCTTAAACTAGTGGGTTTTTTTCATAGAATCCTGAGTGTAGGCCTCACTTTCTCAGAAATCTTGGAAAAATGAATGAGTCCCAGTTCTTTGAAAACGGTCCTTGACCAAACCTGGACCTGACCTGTCATCTCGGAAAAAAGAAAACCACTGTTTATTACTTGCTTTCCATCTCTTGTACTGCAACTTCTGGTAATGCCCTGTACTAAATATCAGAGTAGAACACCTATATCTTTTCATATGTTAAGCTAAAACATTAAAATACTACATTTCATTCAGTTAATAAAGGTAATGTTTGTAATGCATGATGCTGAACTAGCACATTATCAAATCTGCATAAAGATGAGTATTTTCAAGCAGGCAACTGGAAGGGAGTAAGATACCCTTCTCTGTAGGGTATCTTGAAATGGTGCTTTTCTCTGTTCAACTGGTGGAGCCTTAAATTTGATCTCAGATGGACGTGCTAGCCTTCCAGCCACACAAGTCCCTATAGCCTTTCTTTAGGGAGCAGACGGATGCCCCCTGTCCTCTCCCCAACATAGAGATGTTCCAAGAAGCAAACTATGGAAGTAGTGTCCTGGAGGAAAGAGGCCTGAACTCTCTCTGCTGTCATGTCAAGCTAATGTATTGGGGTTGGGCTGCTTTTTATCCCTCTTCCCCTGATGCATCTGAAAACCTTTTTGTTGTGCCTTTTCCAGCAAGGAAATGCATGGAGTCATATTTTCTTCTTCTTAGCTCTGCTGCAAGAAAAGAGGGTGTGCTGTGCTTAAAATGACTCTTGTCTGAGGCTGATGTTGACTGTCCTTTTCCCCCCAAACTGCTCAACCCGGTGAAGTGCTCTAGAGTTTACATTGGTTCTCTGTCCTGCAGTGTATGTGCAAAACTCTCGTTAACATCCTGCACAAACGCTGGCTGTGTGTGGTGCTCTGCACTACTTTGGTATTGAATCCTACATTCGAGGAGTATGGGAGACATTAAGTGAGATGGATAACCTGAAATTCTCCTGGAGACAAGATTTTTATTGCTGACAAGTTCTTGGTTTAACAGTTTGCTTGTCTTTTTTTCTTTTCTTGACTGCCTAACACAGCTTGTATGAGAAGAAAGATAATTCACTTTAATGAATTATAAAACTTGTTTCACTGCAGTGGGTCTTCATTTTTCCTTTTGTCTGCAGCAGAGTCACTGTTTGAGTAGAATAAAATTAACTTAGTCTCTGAAAAGACAAAAGAACTGAAACTTCTTGCTGCTGAGAGCAGTTGAGGGAGGAAGGGGACAGGACATTATCTCGAAGGCCCCATATGCTCTGCCAATCATAATGTTTTGGATTTTTTTGTAATCTAATTTAAACACTTTGCCATTTAAAAATGATTTATACATACATACCTATGTAAAATGCTTTTTTTATTATTTATTTATTTTTAATTTATTTTTTGCTTTGCCAGTTAATGAGGGCTGTGTGCAGGTATCCAGAAACAAACTGTATAAAGTTAATGAGACTGTCTGTGGTGTATTTAGATATCTACAGTTGTAGTTTTCCAGTTTTATGCTCTGGCTATCGAGTGTTTTTAGTAATGGACTAAAATACTTGATGAAAAAGTTTTTCCTTTATGCTGCAGTAACTTGCTATCTAATCATAGGGAAATTTTAGAAAAATGCTGTAATGTGCATGTTAAGCTTGGACCGTTTTCCCATTGTCTTAGTTATGTAGCCCAGGGAAGGTCCGTATCGAGGCTTTGAGGCTGGGGTGTGGGGCCTTTGATCTGAAAATATGCTCGCAGATCAGCTGAGCGGCCCCTAGTTTTAAGTTGTCTTTAAATGGTGGCTTGCGCTGGTCAGGCGGGCTCTGTGGCTGAAGTGCTGGGTGCAGCCAGCGCGGGTGGAGATACTGCTCCCGCGCGGGAGCGATGCTCTCGGCCGGTGAAACAAACATCTGAGCGGCGCGCGCGGGAGAGTGCCCTTACCTGCACTGGTAACCCAGCAGGAGAGATGATCTTCAGATTTTTTTTTTTGTTGTTTTTAACAGGAAATTTTGAGTGAAAGGAAATTCATCAGACAGATGCTGACTTTCAGAGAGTTTCAAAATGGTTGCTTAGTAATAGTCCCTTGCTGAATAAGTCCAAATCTAATGCATTTTCCCCCTCTATGAATCATTCCTGAACTTGCTTGTTATTAAAGTCCCTGATTCTAATTTAATCTTGGAGACTTGACAATTTTAAATACCTACTAGTGCAGTGTGATTTTGAATTGGCATTTCAATAGCTTATTGTTTCGGGGTTTGCAACAATTTCAACAAACTGGCAGCCGTATGGAAAAAAGCTGTACTTAAATATGCACAAATACAGTCACTGGAGTATCTATGCTTTGAATTCAGAGGCATCATTTCTAGAATTCCTCTTGGTTTAATGTAACGCTGTATATTTAGTAGCCCTGTAATGACACAAGCAGCAGAGGCATGAGAGGATGTGTGTCCATTACAATATACCTTTACACTGAAATAGGGGAAAGATGCTGATATACTTGCTTTTAAAAGAATGTCTTTAGCGGAAGGTCAGATCCTGAAAGTCTGCTGTTTAGCAACGCAGTTCTAAACTACTAATTTTCTGGGTTCAGCTATATTTAGTCAGTGTATTTTGGTGAGATCTGGATAGATTGAAGCAATGCTAGGTTAGGAGGCTTGTTGTAAGCCACCAAGGATGTCTTAATAAATTGCTGGGCACAACATGGCAGTTTCTGATGTTCTTCTTGGTGTGCTGGAGTGTTGCCTTTCTCGATGGCTTGTGAATAGGGTTCATTTGGACCACCAGCAGCTGTCGGACGTCTCGCTTTCTCTGTCCTGTACGCGTTTTTCATTATGTGGTAGGTCTTTTTTTTCTTTACTCTCACATTTATGTTTTTGTTAATGATGCTTGGTGGTTTTTACTCTCATTTAGTCTGCTGCTCCAAAGTTTGTGGACCCGTGTTGTTGCTCTGTGCACCAGTGACTAGTTTTACATTTCAGCGCTGACCCTTTCTGCAAACAACTGGGCTCAAAAGTCAGCAGCTACTGGATGTTGTCAACTTCCCACACTCTGTGGTGAGGATAGAAATAGGACTGCTGTCCATTCATTTTCTTGTGGGATAACACTGCTATGAAAATATTACATTACTAGTAGTTCTTGTCGTTGTGGACTGCTGCTAGTCCGTGAAAATTGCGATGGATATTAAAACCAAGAGCGTGAGGGGAAGTAACATTGGCATTATGCTGAAAATTTCGAAGGAGATAAGCACGTTAAAGGACATATTTAAGCCTCATTTATGTTGTATTTTGGAGAGTATCTATAATTTCCATGGAGTTAATCCCAGACCTGAACTGAACTGAAATAATAAGAGTTATGCCTGTGATGACTAGCCCTTACAGAGTAAAATAACTTTGATTATGCTGAGGCAATCCTTGCTATCTGTTCCTGCTGAACATTGTTCCACTTCATGTAAGTTTACTGGTGAAACCTTGTTTGGTGAAACCTTTCCTTTACTTTGAGATTGTCAGACTTTGAAGTTGTATTGAATTGGAATTTAGGTTTCTAGTTTAAAAAAATTTCTATGCTCATGTAGTTGTGTTCCAAGTTTACCAAAACATTTTTCAAATTACTTAATTCAAGTCTGAAGCTGTATTATTATTATTATTATTATTATGATGATGATCACTTGCTTGTTATTAGTTAATGACAAGGAAGGAAAAAGTCCAAAAACCATGAAGAAGAGGAAAGGCAGGAGTGGGGTTTGGGATCCCTCTGTTTTGGAAGAGAGAGGCAGCTCAAATGAGATTTATAACCTCAGGATGCCTCAGGTGGGGAATAAGCAACAAGGGAACAGAAGAGTTCTCATGCAATGCACGCCATTCTTACTGATTGCTTTACTGCAGAAAACCGTCCTGCTCGGATCCTGCTGTGTTTGAGACATGTACCTGTCCTTCAGTGAAACATCAATGATATTGTTTCAAATTACTGAATTTACCATTACTCCTATATTTAGAACACCAGCACACTTTTTTTTTTCCAGCTATCTATGGCTGGATATTTTGTTCTGATTGAATTTAAAATTTAATAGCAATGTTGTAATTAATTTTTGTAGTATCATTGTTGTTTTCTGGGCTGGTGTACAGTGTCCAGATTGAGCTAACTCTTGTCCTGCTGTTACTTGTGTGCAATGAGAGGTTGGTCCTCTGAAAAGTGACTGTATAAATTAAACTTTTTAGTATTTAGTCCCAATAAGTTAACTCTAAGTGATCACATCCAGTATATCCTACTCTTTTGATCAGCTACCTCTTTCTTACCTTTCTGATTAGTTACCTGGGAAAACTTGAAGGCTTGTCACGCTAAAGACCCTTGCCACCTGTCCTTTGTGTATTATATGTAAGAATCACCGTAAAAGCATAAATGAAGAGAATTCATGGACTTCTCGGCTAATCACCCAGCAGAGCAAGCAGGAATCAGGAGAGATTTCTCAGCTATGGATCACCTGCAGATAATGAATTGGGTTCGGGAGACAGAGCTTCATAAAAGCAGCTATTGTTAGTGCTTTTGCAGACTTAGTCAAAGGCCTTTTCATAGTTGGAATAGAAGCACCCAGAGGATGGGTCCTTATGAAAGGACCCCAAAATTCAATTAAATGAATAGTCCAGTGATGTTTTACTGGTACCTTTCCCCTCCTGGTCATAAAGATCTTTCAGAAACCTTGGAAGGGCAGGATAAAGGAGGGGATGGTAGGAGAGATGTAAAGCATCTTAGCCAACCCCAATTTGTGGAAAATATTTTTTTTTATCTTTTCTAAATCTCTGCAAGCCTTAAAACAATGATCAAAGGTCTGGAGGAAGGTGAGTATGGAAAAGTGTGAAACAGGGTTTAAAATCAGAGAATGGAAATGGCTGAGGACAGGGAAAACTGCTGAAGAAACTTCCTGCTTTGGTGGTTGATGTAGATGAAGAGGTAAGATAAAGAAGACTCAAGTGTAGGATGGAGATTTCTCTAGGGGGAACTGTTCAAGGTAGTGTAATCGCCTTCTTGATACCAACCACCTTTTTTTCCATGACATAGCGAAGAAATAAAAAGCTGCACATGCAAGACTAGGCCGAGATTCTCCCTGCAGCTGAGAGCAAGGTAAATACTGGTATATCATTGCGAACCAGTATGAGAACAAACTTTCAGAGGATGAGAAACTGGTGCATTGATCATCTGGCCATATTAAACTTAAGCATTATTTCAGTTTATACAATGTGCCTAACGTAAACTCAGAGCTAAGATATGCAATACATGAAAACAGTCTTGCATGTAAATTGACACAATGCTAACTGTTCAAGCCATTAAAAGATAGATCACTTCTTTTTTTAGCTTGAAGCTGTTTGTCCTTGACGTTAGTCTCTTTTAACCACCTATGTTGCGGCAGCTTCCAGAAGGACATGTTAGGATTTGTGTGTGTTCATTATAGCTAAAAATCAAGCTGCCTTTACTTAGCCTTCGAGCTTGAAGTACCCAGCTTTGAAAGCCTTGGCTGGGGGTGAGATGGAAAAATAACTTGTTCATCAAGCATCAAATACAGACTCAGTTTTGGGGAAATAAATTTCAGATGTGAAGGCTTTCAGCTGAAAATACATTGCTTAGGTATGAGTGTTTAGAGACAGCAAAACATCTCAGTTCAGAGTTTAAACAGAGGAGAGAGTCAACTTTTTCTGTAATTGGACCCAAGCAGTGCTCTGTTGCAGGTGAAGATGGTCTGTGGAGGGAAATGAAAAGTTGGGGCAGTGATGTATGAGAGAAGCAATGCCAGTGAAAGGGCTAGTAGCCTCTGGTGCCGGCTGAACTTCAGAAGTGTTTTCTGGGTACTGCCATGAAGGTTTCCCCGGGGACTTGTCTAGGAACAGCCATGGCGTGGCTGCAGCATGCTTTGGGAGGAGGAGGAGGTCCTTGTTTTGATAAGGGCTTATAATTAGGAGGAGACTTCAAGGAAGCACTCTTTGCTAGCTAGATGGCATCCTGCAGGTGCTGCAAGATATAAAGCTGATGAAAGGCGAGAGAGAGCTCCATGGGAGAAGTCACCCAGCAGGCTCTAAATAGCCCATCTCCGGGTAGATGGGCTTCATGGGTGGGTGATGACTCTGAACCATGGCATCTGTTGGGGGCTGAGGGTTTCTTCTAGAAGCCTTTGCTCTGTGCGGGAGGGAGGCTTCCTACTATGATATATTCTTGGACTAGACTCCCAAAACATACAGTTTCTTCAAAAGTTTCTTCAAAAGCAGAACAATGAATCTTGGTCAAGATTTCTGAAGGATTCTGAACTGTTCTAAATAACATTTGTGATTGTCTAAAGTGGTGGTTTCTTATTCTTGATTCACTCCTCCCTTCTTTCTTCAGTGACCTGGCACTTGGTCTGCTGTTCAGTGTTTTTAGTGGACATGCAACCTGAAAATAAATTTTATTGGGGCCCAAGTGACCATCTCATTAGTTTATAAATCTATGGTAACTACCATGTAATTAAAGCCTAATTGGTTATTTCCCCCTTTGTAAACTAAATTGTTCCATTTTATCTAATAAGGCAAACTCAGATAGTACCATTGCTTACTGTGGTGTTGGAACTCTGGTTTAATTACCAGATTCTCTGCAGCCCATAGGTTGACTAAATATATGATAGTTACTGGTTATTATAGATTACATGGTTATTTGTGCACTGTGTAATAGGTTTATTTTTAGAAGATGATTTGATAATGCTTTCAGTATGTAAAACCAGTGAAACCTGTGTGTGCTATCTTGAAAGAGATGTAATTTGTAAGTTGGTCGCTTAGGCTTGCTCCGCAAATAGATGAAATATAGTACCAATACTTAATTACATTCAGAGAGTCTCTCCAAATATACTATAGCACTCTTGTTAACCTTTGATTATCACAATCTTGTAATTTGCAACCAAAAATGAAATGTCCCATTTTACAAGGCATTTTGGCTGTGTGTTAACACAAACAATTTCTATCCAAACTGTTGACACACTGGATTCCTATTTTGTGTTTTGCAAACAAAACTTTGTGCTAGGTTTTGAAGTAATCTGTTGGTTCATTGGCTTTGGAAAGTACTTGAACATACTTATTAATGGAGTGGATTTTGGACAAGTCCATTTGCAGTAAAGGGTGCAGCATGGAGAGACTGGTGAGCATTGAGTCTTTAACTTGGAATAGGAACTTCAAGAATAAGTGATAAAATGTATTGAAATATATTATGGAAACAACAAGTGCATTTAAAATCTGTTCCAAACGTGCTTTTAACCCATCACCGATGCCTGCTGGAAGTGTAAAAGTACAGGTTTGTGTTCAGCAGCAGCGTGGCCCAGCTCTGCGTTGCTCTCGCGTCAGGTGCTGGCTCATTCATGCTCTCCATTCTGGCTTGCAAAGGCATGGGCAACATTGGCTTTAGTTCTGCTGTAGGCTTAAACAGAACTGATGCGAACATTGAATTTTTTTTTTTTTTAAGTTGATTATGAAAAGTTGTTTGTGGCTTAGTCAACAAAGTTGCACTAAGACAAACATGACCTGTCTCTGTCCTTGTTGTTTTCCAAGGAACTGCTTGGTGTGCTGGAAACTTAAAATATATGTTAATCCTTTAATGAGGCCTCAAACTTGTCAGGATTGCACTCGCTGCTCAGCTACCTTACTTCAGTAAGGCTAGATCAGGCAAGTACAACACAATTGCACAGATCTATAAAGCATAATGGTCAAAATGTCTTATTAGAAATGATTATACGCAGTTTGTGGGTGCTGCTAGTCATAGCTCAATTTCATATGTGAGGCTGCAAATAAAATGGAAATAGCCGTTATTAAAGCTATATGGAAGACTCTTCTTACAACAGCAAAAGGATGGATTTGCTTTAGGTGGATGCAAGGAAGGAAACTTACATTTGAGCAGCAGTTTTTCCCCTGTTAATTTTTTTTTTGGGGGGGGTAGTATTTAAAGTAAACCGTACATAATGTGGGACATGCAGACTTCTGTTTTTTGTGCTGTTCAGTGAAAATTGTGGAGCAAGTCTCTTTCTTATGGTATATGTCTCTTTAGAAATTGATCAAAACCGATCTCTGCAGGTTTCTGAATTGAAGGCTGGTGAGCTGAAGTGTGAGCAACTGTTGCTGGTGTAACTGAATAGGTTGAGCAATTAGTTTGAGGGTTTCATGGTTTTTCTTCTCGTCTCACCTACTGCCTAGCTGACCTTAAAGTGGCTTTTTTTTGGACACTGCTTTGGAAATGCCATTCAGCAACAAAAGAGAGTAAAAATAATCTACTGGATTTGTGTATTACAAGTAAGAGTAGCTAAAGCATCAAATACAGTGAATCTCATTCTGCATCTGGATATGCAGACTGTGTTTTGATATCAGTAGCAGCTGTGCACCAGTATTTGAAAATAAATGTGCCCCAGTGCCACTGTCCTTCACACTAAATGAGTTGGTGGGTGGTTCTTTCTCTGGAGAATGATTTGGATCGAGATGTCAGGAGTGTATTTAACCTCTGTTGGTAGATGTTAACCTGAAAGTGCCAATACAGTATTTATCATGAAAGCGATGAAGACTTGTTATAAATGTAGGATAAGCTAATGTCCTCTTAACTAAATCATGTTGCTGAATTTGCATCCAGCTTTAGGACAGTGGGTTTTGATAGGCTGAAGCTCTCAGCAGATGTTTTCTGGGAACAGCTGTTGAGAACAAGTCTGCTGTAGTTTGCACTGTGTTGCCTCGTGGTGGCTAAATATTCTTTTGCTACCTTGCTATTTTTGTAGGAAATAATTGTAGGACTTTGCTTTATTCTGGTAGTGAAACGGTCTCAGTAAGAACAGGGTTTATGGGTGTTTGGTGACTGGAGGAAGTCGGCTTACAGTTCTCAATCTCCCAGCCCCTTTTTAAATTTATTTTATTAGTAATATTATTATTATTATTTTTTACACCACTGAGTAGATTGTCATGATGAGGTTCCTCAGATGCCCACTGATTTTACATTGCTTCCTAATCATGAAGTTCTCACCAGCCTCATGCATCCAGTCGCTCTCTATGAGGTCACGTCTGGCCTTTGGTTCCGTTCGCTTCCTTTCTTGCATTTCATCTTTAGTCGTTTGCTTCCACCGGTAGAATTCAGAGCATTGTTTTCCCTGAAGTAGGGATCTTGCTTTTCTTTAGCCCTATACGAAGCATTGTGTAGGTGTGCCGCAATACGAGGAGCTACAGAAATTTGTCGTCTTTGAAACTTAGTTTTACACACGTGTAGTACTTCAGCTTAAGGGTTGATTAAATCTGCTTTCTCTGTAGGAGTCCAGTCTCAGGTAAAGTGGCTGAGTTGAGTGGTACCTGTATGTGTTTTCTTTGAAGTATGAAGACTTGGGCATCACTAGATACCCTGGGCGATGCTCCAGACTCCACAGGTACCATCTGTTTGCATCTCCGTGTGTGCGTTAGTCTGAGTAAGAGAATGCTCAAAGGGAGATGACAAGCTTGGGTCTAGATGCTCTTTGGGGAGGACCACAGAAGATGAGACTGGCAGGTAACCATGTCATGGCTATGTGCTTGAAAACCACTGGTGCAGTGAAAACCGATGAGAGGGGAAAGGGGTGTCTGAGGTCCTGTACAATAATTTGAACAAGCGGGGAGACAGCTGCCTGCTGGCTAAAACTCTACTCTAGTTGTGGGAGAGACCAATGGAGAAGGGTTGGTGGTAGGACACAGCAGCAAAATGGTGAGACTTCAGAGCTGAAGCCTTTTAAGGTCCCAGAGTCCTAACCTGGGAGACCTTGGGCCTTGAGGCTTGGTGTGGTGGACTTCTGATGAGAGAGGAATGTAGACCACCTAGGAGGAGGCTGGATCATTTATTTCTGGATAAGAAGGAAAATCAAGTTCAACCCACAACTGGGATATTTGGAACCACCTGTATGTGTGAAACTAGGTGACTCAGGATAGTACAGTCGGCGAGTGGCTGGTGGAGTGCCCAGGGGAGGTTTGGGAGGATTAGACTCCAGACTACGCTGCATTTGTTGTCTTGGTTCTGGGAGATGCCTTCTCTGAGAAGTGGGAATGTGTCTGTGTGGGCTGCTAGTTCACCTTTGGACCGTGGTTGCGTGGCTTGGGCGGTCGTGGCTCGGCAGAGGTTTCTGAGCTCTGCCGACGTGCACGGGCGTTGAGGGAAGGGAGGCTGCGGGCGTGCGAGATGGACCATGGAGGAGCAGCACGGCGTGCTGCTGCGTAGGAGCTCAAGGAGCACAGCTAGGACCTGGCCGAGCCGGTGTGATCCCGCTGAGCGGAGAGCCCGCCTTCGGGCGGCGTTTCGAGGATGCGGCGGTAGACTGGCCAAGGCGAGCGGTCCCCAGGCCCCGCGCGAGGGGAGGCCGGCACCGGGGCCGGCGGGTCCCCGGTGCGCCAGGCAGAGCTCGGCGTCGCCCCGCCGCCGAGGCCTGCCGGGAAGAGCCTGGCCGCTGCTGCGCGGTGGGGAGAGCGGTTCGACGCCTCCCGCGGTTTGGTGCTTCGGCTGCCCCCCGCCTCGGGGCCCAGGGGTGCCAGCCAGCCGCCGGGGCGGCGCGCTCCGCTCCCGGGGCGGCGCCTCTGCAAACCGATTCTCCATGGTGGTGGAAGCTCTTCCTTTTTGTTTTTTAAAAAAGGGAAAACTGTTTTGGGAACTAAACAGTTAAAATAACATTGGAGGGGAAGAGCTCTCATGAATGAAGACAAAGTTTGGCACGGTGCCAGCGCTGCTGGCGCGGTGGGGGAGGGGGTGGCAGCTAACTGACTTTTATACCACAAACGACTTAATTTTTTTTTTTTTTTTAAGAGATAATTCCATGTCCTGAGGTTACAAACCGGCTGCAACTGGTTTTTTTTTTTTTCTTTTTTCCTTTTCCCCTGCCCCCGCTAGGCATCATGGGTAAAAGTAAGCATCCCCCTTTTCTTTTGTTTAATATAACAGTACAGCGCATGATTGGCAGGGAAGTGCCCGTTTTGAGACAGGGTTTCTGCAGGTCCCTGGAGGGGGATGGCACGCGGGGCCGCCCATGCTCTTCCGAGAGGGCTCCTCGGGAAAAAGCGCTCCCTGGCTCTGCCTCCCTCCCTCCCTCCCTCCCCGGCTCACTCTCCGCTCTCTTTCCCCCCTTCTTTTCTCTCTGTCTCTAATTTTCTTGACAACTAGAGGAAGCAGCAGGAATATTGTACCTGTAAGTATTCTTTAGACTGTCCTTTTTTTTAAAAAAACAAAAAAACAAAAAAAACCAAAAAACAGACAAATGGCTCTTTATGGATTATCAGATCTGCTTTTTCTCTTTTTCTTTTTTTTTTTCTTTTTCTAACGTGAGTTTGGAAGCTAAATGTAATGTCTTTACAGAATATTTTAAGGAGAAAACTAGCACTGTTGCTTGTATTTGCTGTTGGAGCGGTTCCCTCCCCCCCTTTCCCCCTACCCTGCAAAAAAATCCCACCTCCGCTCAGGTTCCTCGGCACTAGCATCGGTATTCGCGTGCAGTTACTGAATGTGACCCTCCCCGGGCTAAAGCTGCACGGGAAGGCTTATTTCGGGTATTAAAAAAAAAAAATTCTTTTGTCTGTAGTGCTGATGGTTTGATGTAATAGCTCCCCCCCTTCCCCCCCTTTCCATGTCAGCTCCAGCCCCTCTCTGTGAATGGAGGCAGCCAGCTGACGGCGAGCGCTGGCCCGGCGCCAGGCGGGGAGCTGCGTGTGCGTGTGCAGTGTACACAGCGCACAAAGGGAAGGCCTGCAGTCGAGGAAATCACGGGCTATTATATAAGGGAGCCTGCGTCATCCCTGCTTGCTCAGGCTGACGGATGGGGAGTAGAGGTGGAGGAGGATTAAGGAGAACGCTCCCCCCGTGCCCCCGGTTTTGCCCCGGTTTATTTTTCAGTGGCGAGTTTTGTCGAGGGTGGGGAGGTGTCTCCGAGCTTGCAGGGCTGGCTTTCCCCAAAACGTGCCATTGCAGCCAAATTCCTCGGGAAGCAGGAGGAATATATATTTTTGTCCCCCCCCTTGGAGGTGGGGGTAAAAACCATCTCCACTCCCAATATCTGCCAAAATCGGCTGGTGTTCTGGAGGGGCGATGCTAAGTAGTGGCGCGGTGGATGCAGCAGCTCTGCTTACCTGAGCTCTTGGAACTCTTGCTAATAAATCAGCCTTGCTAAAAATGAGAGCTTGGGAATGGCAGATAAGAGCGTAAATATTGTCTTTTGCTCCCTCTCCTTTTCCTTGATGGTTGTCATGATTGGAAAAGAAGCACTTTTTTGCATACCATCTGCTCCACACAGTTAGGTTCGTACTGTACAGAAGTCAACACATGGCAGCAAAATTATAGCATGTTCTGAGCTTCCAGGCGCCTGGACGGGGCCGATTTGGGTTCGTTCTGCTGGGGCTGGTGTTGTGTTTCATTAGTTGTTAACTGCCGTGCAATTCCTAGACACCACTGCAGTTAGGGGCATTTTGCTCAGTGAGACCAAGCCGATTTGGAAGTTATAATATTATCTTACTGACCATGGTGATTCTGTCCATTCATTTTTATTTGCTTTCTGGATGTGTTGTATCTCTCAGAGCCTGAATTTGTGGGAGAAAGGAGAATTAAGCATGCACATTAATGAATAGAAGTGTTGTAATGTTACTGTTGTCTTTATGCGAGTACTTACATTTGCTCCAATCATTCAGATCTGAAGAGCTGGTTAGGAAGGGAGAACAGCAGAACTGTTTAACGAGTTTGCGCTGAAATGACTATAAGAATTTATGGTCTGCTGCAATCTGGAGACAGCTCCCTGATTCTGTTGAAAACTAGCCTCACGGTTTGTCTTCTAAAATATTTTCTTTGTCTTATTTTTGACTCTTGTGTATCTAAATAGGAGTGGAAAAAACCCTTACTTAAACCTCCAATTTATGAATGACTTTTTTTTTTCTGTAACACTTGGTGATTTTTAAAGAATCTGTCAGTTATTTTTCTTTGTTAAGGGTCTGTTTAGGATTATGTGTTTCTTAACTCATGCATGTTCTGTTCTTGATCAAATCTTTGTGATAGGCCTATGTATTTTCTTTCTTACCTGTAGAAAAAAATTCCTCCACGCAGTTGTAGCATAGTATTTCTCTTTGCAGCTTACACAATAATACAAACGGAGTGTAGTATTTCTTGACAACTTACAATCTGTAGCATCAGGATTCAAAGAGCAGCACATTTTTATTTGATAGCGTTTTTTATCAGTGTTCTTGCAGATCTCTCTTCAGACTGCCTAGCCGTTAAGTCATAATTACCTTTTTAGGTTATTATCCTTTTTATAGTATTGTATGGAAATGCTCGTCTTGGGAGCCAGCCATTTTGTGTGTGCTGTGTTGAAATGCGTTTTACGACATAGATGTTGGTTTGTATTCAGCCTAGATGGAAGTTAAGATGTTGTAGCGTTGCATATGTCAGGCTCTCGTGAGCCTCTAGACAAATGATTTCATCATACGGTGCTGGTTAGCTGCCCCGGCAGGTTCAGAATGAGAAGCCAAAATGTGTGAAATCTCTAGTTTACATATGGACTTGTTCTGTTTAAGTGTGCAACTGGAATATTGGAAGTCGGATGTGCAAAAGTGGCTTTTGAACAGCAAGAGTGGAGCATATTAAGGTAAGTTGGACCTTGTCTCATTAGTGTGTATAAATATGATTTTTGCTCCCTAAGCTTACCAGAATAGGCCAAATTCAACAGAAGATTTAAACAACTTTTATTCCATTGATATACTACTTTTAAATATATTAAGATACAGCACAATTTTTGTTGTTTTGTTGTTTCAAGTTACCAAGATGGTGGCAGACCTTCTTGGATCAGTATTTCTATAATCAGTTAGATGTGCACCATTGAAAAACGTAACACTTTTCTCCAGCCTATACCTTGAGTAGGTGCACAGTTCTAGTTTTCTTTCTCTGCAAATATCACGGATAATGGGGAGATGCAGTTTTTGAGTTGAATGTTGGTGCAACTATGTAAGTTGCCAAGTCAAGAAGCTGCTATAGCACAGTGTTAGATCTTTTGCATGTGAGCAAAGTGGGTTCGTTCTTTTCCCCCAAACCTGTATGTTATAAATGTATTTGTTCTAGTAATCCAGCTTGTTTGCTTTTTTTTTTTTTTTTTTTTTTTTTTTTTTTTTTTTTTTTGAACTAATGCAGCTCCAAATGTTTCTGAATTGTGTTTGGAGTGTCTGTTTTCCCTTGGGTTTTATTTAATCGGCCATATGAGTGTGTGTGTGTGCGCGTGTGTGTGTACACATGCATTGCTTCTGCAGTCTCTGGTCCCAGTGGGGTTTAATCCATTTGGCTGTGTAGTTCCTGTTGGTGAACTGTAGCAAAGTCTTGTATGCTGTAGTCTGAAATAGAGGCTAAAGTTGGAAGCAATGCGGAGACACTGATTTGGGCTGAGAGTCTGGCACTCCTCAAGTGGTAGAAGGGAGACTTTTGCTACGGGGTGTCTCGCTCTGCCTCCCCTGGGTTGCCTCTGCTGCATGCTTAGTCTGCTTCGATAGCGTGAAGCAGCAAAAATACTTGGATTTACCGAATGTTGCAGTCTTGTTTACTACACGTATGTCAGTGGCTGAAGGATTGGTGACTGAAACCTGTTCTCATCTATTTGGAAATTAGGGGCTTCTCTACCCTTCCAAACAGTGTCACTCAGTCAGCAGTGCCTGAGTTTTTGGAAGTGATGTTGCTGTATGTTTCTGTGCTTTCTTCTGTATTACGCTTGGGAGAAAAAAAATAAAAAAAAAGGTGCCCTGTTCTTCCCAGGCATTGTTAAGGTGTTGTAGGCTTTGCACGTAGATGAATTTATGCTCACTGCACTTGGGAAGAGCAGAAACCAATCTTTTACAAAATACTCCTTCTCAAAATGTTTAAGATGCTTCCAGTCTCCTGAAATTACTGTAGAGTCCTGTCTATAGTTACGTTCTGTTCTCACTTCTCTATTAATGGCATTGGCAGTTGTCCTTTACCACCACTTCCTACTCAGAGTTTTCAGATAACGTTTTCAAAGGACTGTACAAACTTTTTCCTCATTTGAGTGTTGCTCTGTTTCTTCTGGTACTAATCCCCTTTCTCTTTTACGTGAAGGTTCAACCAAACCATAATGACCTGCTTGCTTGTGGATTTTTGCTCCTATGTGTATATGGACATATACATACTCATAAATGTGTGTGTATAATACATTTACACATACTCATCGCTTCCATAAAATGTTCAGTGTTATCTGGGTCTGACTATTGCATTGTCATGCGGAGTGGGGTTAGTGGTATGATGTTATGAGAGCCCAAACCAGCCTCCTGGACAAGTAATTTGTGTAGATAAACTATCCAGAACAACTTCTTGCTACTGCTCTCACTCTCTTTGTAAGAGCTGACAATTCAGTGTGCATTAGTGGTCTCCTTGTGTCCTGTGGAACACTGCAAGTGCCCTGAACCAGGGGAGGGCTGAAAGATGTGCTTGTGGCGCTGGCCCAGCTGACCTTCTTGAAGGCCCAAGCACTGTCTTCTCCACTTACCTGGCCTGGTGCTGCCAGGGCCGGGCATCCACAGTGATGCAGCTGTCCAAAGTTGTCTCATTAACCCTGTCTGTGCATCTGCTGCTTATAAAGGTGACTCCTTACCTGAATGATAAAGGAACAACAGGAAAAATAAATGTGAGATCTGTATATAGCATATTTCCCTTGGCTCCGCGTTGCAGTGCAAACGGGTCCCGTGGACGTGCTGCCCGGCCGGTGACGTGGCGCTTGTTGCCGAGGCCTTGCGGCTTCCCTCTATGGAAGATCGGTGACTTCCTGAGGAACGGTGCAAGGGCCAGCCTCTGGTTTGTGCTTTTATCCTCCGTCACGGATGCTCGCGTTCCCTGCCTGGGAGGCAGGAGTTCAGGTAGGCAGCCCTGCTGTTTGAGGGCTGGCGGCGACGTCTGTGCGACAGCTCTGCTCATAGTAACTCCTTGTGCTGCTTGAGTAAGGATGACTAAGAGAGGTGGAAACTGCTTGTTATTGGGTGGGGGAGGGACTGGTGAGACCTTGTGTCACTGGAAACACGTGGCCAGGGAATTTTTTTCCTTTAAAAAATGTCATGCTTCGTCTGTTGGAGAGTCCGTCTTACCTCTGATGCCCATGACTGCGGCCAGTATAAACAGCTTTGCAGGAAGGCGCACCAGTAACATTGCCAAAAGTATTTTGGAGTGCTCTGCAAAGCAAAGGCTTTCGTCCGTGCTAGTTTAGAGAGGAGGCAAATTTGAGATTCCTCATAGTGTAGAGTTGGTAGAGGGAAAAAAAAGAAAGAGGAAATTATTTGCTTTGCTCAGCTTGGGGATGGAGCAGCAGAGAGCATCCTGCCTGCAGCAATGCCTCGATCTTGGCTGATGCATGCTTCATGGTCCTGCATGGCTGACGGGCATCTGGATGAGTGGAAAGCCAAGACCTCGAAGTCCTGCAGTGGAAGGTGTCTCAGCTTCCTGCTGTGGCTTCTGGATGTCCTGGCCTTGGCCTCAGCTTCTCTCTACCAGTTTGTGGACCCTTGGATAAGAAGGAAATGCAGGTTGCTCCTTGCAGTCTGGATCATATTCAAAGGTATAAATTGGAAAATTACTCCCTATTTTTTCTGTGCCTGCAAACACTGATCTGAAGCTTCACTCTCTGCCCTTAGAGAGGTTGGGCAATGCTCGTTCCTACAGGAGATCATTGATCACATGCCTTTTTGTAAAGTTTTCTTTCTGGGTGTTGTTGGTAGACAGGATGACAGGGGCTGTCAAGCACAGATGTTTTCATGGTTCTCTTTCAGCTTTGTGTGTAAGTTTATTAATTGGAGCCCATCAGTTAGTTCTAGAGAGTCTGAAGTTTGGATAATGATGTGGTTGGTCATGAAGGACTCAAGGAAAGCAAAGGTGTGAGTTAACAAAATGAAGGAGCCCTGAAAAGAGTGTGTGATGGAGTTGTGGTGTCCTGGAGCTGCAGCTTCACTGAATAAGCTGAAGTTGAAGCTAACTTTTGCTATTGCTGCCAACTTTCTGTTGCTAATCTTCATCAAGTAAATCTAAGAATGACACTTAATCTGTACAGCCTTATATAGATTGCACGTTAAGAATTGTGTATAACTAGTCCCTAGATACAGTTGCTTCTCTAGTATAATATTCGTTTTTTAGCTGAACTCACTTGTTCCAACCTTTAAAATAGTGTTGTGTGTGTGTTTTTTTTTTTTTCTTTTTGCATGGTGTGTGCAATTGTGGGTGCTGTATCAAATATAAATAGTAAATTGGGCTGCTGTTTTGTTTGTCTGACCATGGAAAACCTGTATTTCTAGCACCAGAGAAGTGAAACTGCCTAAAGCTAAAAGAACGTATAGAAGAGAACATGATGCTGAAACTGATTGCCTTGCCGCTTACTGTGCTGAACACAGCTGAATGACCCGCACCTCTGCACAGGCTGGCTCCTTGGTGGGTCTCTGCGTACTAGGCCACTGGATGTGCGCTTCAGCCAGAATTTGCTTAGCTTGGCTCCTTCTGCTTCTCCCCTCACCCATAAATCTGCCAGCTGCTATTGCGTTTTTGTACTGAACTGCCGTGCAGAACAAGGCAATATTCTGCTTGGTATCTAACGCACTTGTGGGGACACTGTGAGAAGCTAGATGAGTTGTAGAGGCTGAAAACGAGTGAAGCTAAGGCTCAAGGTGGCAGGGAATGCAGAGAGGAAGGCTCCTGTGCTTATAAGCTAGGAAGGGTTGTGCAAACCAGCTGGTGCTAGATGACAACAGAGCGGAGAAGTAGTTCTGGAGTTACACTGGGTGACAATATTTGGCATATAATGAAGTGTAAGATGTGGGATCCTGAAGCCTTTATGTAAGGAAGTTACAGTAGGTAGAGAACAATGATGATGATGCCATTACAGTTTTGTGAGGCTTGTTTTCCAGGTTTGCCTTCTAGGAATCTGAGCAAAAAGCCCTTTTGGAGCAATTTTTCCTTCAACTTCCAGGGAGGGGGAAGGACATGGCCAATCTTGTTTTGCATGCTCTCCAACTTAAGATGTTGTGTTTCATGTAGTTTTTCTTGAGGAGGGAGTGTAGTCGGTGCCTTGGGAGGAGGATTGATGGTAAGCAAAAAAAGAGCAAATGGGTCATGGTGAGCAGGAGGAGTAGACTCGAGAGGTGAGACTCGCTGTCAGTACTTGCTACGCCTCTAGACTTCTGCCCTGTGCCTTTGCAGCCTGAGCTGAGCATGGTGCCTTGTCTTCTCCTCTAGCCTCCTTCTCCTGAAGAGTCCTTTAACTTCTGAATGTTGGTTCTAAACTGACACTGGCATTTTCTAGGTAGTTGCTAAGCCTGTTCACCTGCAGAGGTGCAATTGGAGATAATTATAGTCTGTATCAAGTCAGAAACAAAACATGTCTTGTAGTGCTTTTGTTTTCCCTTGGGGATTTTGCCACCATTTGAGAAGTTTGTTTTGATTTCTTTTTTTAATTTTATTTATTTATTTATTTATTTTCATACAAAAGTTCGTTTAGGAAAATGAAATGGAGAGCCTGCTTCTTTGGATGTGCAAGAACTCTGGAAGTGATTTATTGGAAGTGATTTATTGGAGGATTGCTAGAGTAGGTGGCAGGAGCTGGGTCTGAATCATCCGGTTTGTGTTACTGTGTTGATGAAGATGTGCTCCATTGCCTCTTGTCATTCAGGTGTGACTTGAATGCAAGCATGTTGTCTAATGCAGCTGAATGGGATTTGAAGTATCTGCATGTACATCCCTTTAGAGTGGTCCTGTCCAACTTAGCTGATTTCTTTTGAAAGGCCTCTAAAGTTCAGAGGGGAGGAATTCTGCTGTTGCTGTAGTTTGTAATTCCAGATTACTGATAAAGAGCTAGCTCTTCAATAGCCAGTCCTTGGATTCAAAATCACTCATAAGTCAAACTGGAGAGGTTTAATCTCTGTTTTTAATTTGGGTTACTTTGACACAAAGCAGACGAGTACTGAAGTCCCTAACTGTCTGACCTTCAGACTTGTTAAATAGCCAGTGGTTTAAAGAATTCCTATCGATTTCTGCTAATTTTGGATCAAGTGAAGCACTCTTTTCTGGCTTGCCCTTTTCTGCAGTTCAATTAAGGAAAGGGGAAGATGTTCTGGAAATTCCTAGGACTTCTAGTAAAGCTGCAGTTTCTGCCCCCCCTACATCCCATCCTCACGACCGAGTGTTAACACTGAAGGGCCCCATTCAATAAAGAATCTGAAGCCTAATTTAATTTTTATTGAATCCGGCTGAAAGTGCATGCTCCTTACCAAGCCTGGTACGTCTCCTCTTGAAAGGATTAAATAGTTACAGTACCTGTTTCTGATGATGGAGGTTTTGATTTCTTTCTTGTAAAGAAGCCACTTATTTTAAAGAGGAGGTCTTTTTGAAACCCTTGAGATACCGTCTACTCACGTCTTTGCAAGCAGGGGTTTGTTCCTGGCATGCTAAGTTTCTTTCCTTCCATAGCAAGTGGGTGTCTGTGTGGTAACTGATACTGTCAAAATGCAGCTGACTGTTGGCCATAGGGTTTCATTTCAGTGCTTGTACGCCAAAACATTGATCTCCCACTCCTGAGGTGTTCCAGCTGAGTTCCAGGTCCCACGACACAGCGTTTCCTTAACTTGCCAAAAGGTAAACTGCTATTTCTGTTACTCCAAGAGTGGGTCAAAGCAAAGCTGGAAAATTACAGGAAAGCTGCGTGTTTTGGGGATGTGGTAGCACTCTTGTGATAGAGCAGGATTATTAGATCTGTGTAAAAGAGGTACACCAAAACTCACTTTGCCCAACTCTGAAATGATGGAAAAGGTAGGCTGCCTGGGCCAGCCCTTTCCTCTTGGGAACAGGAGATGGAAAGGAGACCTGACTTGCTCAGGAAAAGTGTCGTTCTTGTACAGTGGTACTGTGTGCCCTTTGTGGACTTGCTGGTGGCAGCATTGCTTTTGACACATGCTCCAGCTGAGCTGGAGGCTCTGGAGAAGACACCTGGCTGCTGTGCTGCAGCAGCATGGCTCTTTCCTCCATTGCATGACACAAGCACTGGGATGAACGGATGCTAACCACCCTTCCCGTCCTGAGACCTGCACTGGAGTCTGGCCACTGCCGAGCCTAGCTTGAGCGCTGTAACTCATGAGAGCACCTGTGCTGTTTGGGACAGGTGCTCCCAGTACTTCCATTGCTGGCTTCGTTTCATTCACAGACTTTGATTTGTGAGAGGTGGTATGCTCCGCGCCTCCTGTGCTCTTGCAGACAGCGCTTTACAACTTCCTTATACTTAAAGGTGCACGGAGGCAGCTCCAGAATAGCAGTTACTCACAGGTAATTTCATTCTGTTTTCCCATGTAGCAGTTCAAACTGACAGTGTCTGAGGTAGATCTTTAAAGGAAACAAACAGCTCTTCCAGTGTTTCAAGGCTGTGCTTCAGCTTGCTTAAATAACCATCTCCAAAGGGCTGTTGTTCTTTCTGAAACACCATCAAAGCACAGCGAAAATTATAATCTGCAGAACAGGAGAACTCACTTTTTGACCACAGCAATCAAGTGTCTGTCTATGACAACATCATGGAAAAGAGACACCTCGAGGTGCAGACGTGGCCTTAAACTTTTTTTTTTCTTTCTTTTTTTTTTTTTTTTTTAATGGGTGATTTCTTACGACACTTCAGTGGGTTTTTTTCTTGCATAGGTATGTCTTGCTGCCCTTCTGATGTCCAGAAACAGACCTTTGTGTCTTCAGGAAGTCTGACTCTCCTCTGTGCACTCTAGCATTGTTTTATTTTTCTGCTTGCCAGCAAATATTATGGCTATATTTGTCTTAGTGCCAGAACATGTGACATGAAATATCTATGTGCATGAAGCAGTGCAAGGTTTTTGAGTACCAAGACATAATTCAGTGAAATTGCTTCAGATTGCTTGTCAGTTAAGGTGGTATCAACTTTCCTATGCTGTGTGTGTTTTAACAGTACATCCAGTTTACATGCCAATGTGGAGCCCATTTAATAGAGATGATAGGGCTTTTCAATAGGAAAGTGCCTGCAGAGTGACTTTACTCATGGCTGGCTGTGTCATTATCTAGGGAAGCTTGTTTAATATGTCCTAAAGCAAATAGTGAAGGCTGCAGCTCTAAGTGACAGCTGGTTAGGAAGTATGTATGCTCCCTTTCTATGCTTCAGCCTTTGGCTGCCAAGTATCTGGACTTCTTACTCCTTACCTTCTTTCATCTCCCAAGAGTGTTAAGTGGAGGAAACTATCATGGAGGCCCTTTCGTTGCCGCATTAATTGGAGCAAGGTGTTTTCCCAGCAGCTGGCTCCAAACTGTAGTGCTGGGTGCAAGGAGGGTTCTTGCTATCCTGTGGTTTTTAAATAACCCACCAGCACTCACATCTTCAATTTAACCTGGGGGTCAATTGTTGGGGATGGGAGAGCAGAGACACATTTTGTGAGTCTTCCAGAGCACTTCCTGAGCTTGCCTGTGCTTGCCTTTCTATGTTTGGTTACAGTATACGTGAATTCTCCTTGCAGAGAGACTAGACTGTTGAGTAGGAAGACATCTAAGGTGTTGACCCTTAATATGGCAACCTGTCTTGAGATCAGACCAGTGCCAGAGGGTTGACTGGATTTTTTTTTCCTATTGTATTGCAGATTTTTACTTGTTTTCTTGCTGCCTAAGGTGACCATGCCCCATCGTTAAGAGTAATGCTTCTGTGGCGCAGCTTGTATCCCTGAAACCCTATCACTGCCTTGATGCTGTAGCTGAACTTGTGTGAGGGCTGTACTTTTAATTGCGTATAATTATAGGGGTTTTATAACCGATCCAGAGCAATATCGTCTTGGCAGAAATTTGGCTTTGTGAGTTTTTTATCGTGAGTTACTTGAAGCCAGATTTAGTAATGGCTGTAAGCTCCACCTTAAAAGAGTATGTAGTAGCAGAGGTGGCTGAGATTTGGGTACTTCGGCATCATCTTTTTGTTCAGAGCGTGCAAACATTAATAATAAAGTGATTGGAAATGAGACTAAATGTGTGAACTAATCTCTTTCCCTGCGCTGTATATAGCTGCCTTGGCATCATGTTACAGTGTGCCCAAGTAATTGGGCTCCCTCTGGCAGCTGCCAGAGATCTCAAAATGTCTGAGTCTTCAGGCCTGCGTTTGTAGCCTGGCACCGAGGAGGACCCTCGGGGGCACACCTTCAGCTCGTTCTTTATTGTCTGTCTCGTGTATTTAGCAAAATGTTTGTCTCTGCAGCTTGCGTCTTTCTGTGTGCTGTGCACCACTGTAAGCTGCTGGCATGCAGAACTCGGTGGAAAAAGCTGTCACTATTCTCACCATTCCTTCTTTCTATACTTGCTTTAAGTCTCTGCGTGGTTTGTCATCACCCCCACCCCAGTCTGTTCGTCAGTAAGCAAAGACCCCCCTGAGCTGGGGGGTCTGAGCAGCCCGTCAGAAACGGGCCCTGTTGGCAGGTGGAGATCTCTTGACTTTCTCGGAACTAGCTTCTTGCCAGCCTGGCCGCGGGGAGATGAGGTTATGATAGGCCCTGTGACGCGCCCCCCACCCTGCACATCTGTTAGCCGCGGGGCACTGCTGCACCTGGAGGAGGGGCAGGCTGTCAGTGGGGGGAGCAAGCGGTAAGAGTGGGTGGGGACCCTCTTGGTGTGTGAAACTCTGTAGTGAGAAGGTGCCTTGCATTCCTTACAGACTAGCAGGATCGCTTACCTGAAGAGCAGGTGACTACAGAAAAATGGCATGGCAGGGGGTTTTCTTTAGTTTAAAGAGGAAAAGTTGGCTGCCTGCCTCTCGTTAGAGGAAGATTTGAAATATTTGGCCCTCATCTGAGGAGCTTTTTTCAAAGAAAAAAGCATTTTGTCCCTCCCCACCACCAGAACCCCCTAAAATCTGATTTCCTTCACAGCACAGGCTGTGTGTCTGAATGATTTTAGTGTTTTTCAGCTTCTCTTTCTGGTAAGTCTTACTGTGCAGCAGCCAGCCGCCTTTTAATGTCGACTGAGGGATTGTGTCTCTGCTGTCAGGGGCTCCAGGGTGCTCTCACCATTCCGGTGTGTGCAGTTAATCTACACTGCTTGGGAAACTCCCTGTCTGGCTGGTTCAGGATTGGGAACAAAAGCACACAACGTGCTGTTAACAGGTTAATGCATGCACACGCGTGGGAGGTCAGTGCTCCAGGTGCCGCATCAGTGGTACACCCTTCCTGAGAAAGGAGAGCATAGAGGTCCACGCAGGCTGGGGGATGAAGCTGCATGGGGAATGCCCATGCACAGCTCTGCTCTTTGTCAAGATGTGATGTATGAGTTAGAGCAGGTCTGCTACAGCTGCTTTCTGTTTGTCATGATACTGATTTTTATTCTTTTGCTAACCTCTGCCCTGCAGGATGGACAGAATGACAGAAGATGCTTTACGCCTGAACCTCTTAAAACGGAGCTTGGACCAAGCAGATGACCGGGATGATGTCCTGGCAAAAAGATTGAAAATGGAAGGACATGAGGCGATGGAACGCCTGAAGATGCTGGCACTGCTGAAGAGGAAAGACCTCTCAGGCATTGATGTGCCCCATGAGCTCCCAGTGAAACAGGATGGTGTGAAAGTCTATGAAGAAAAGCTGAATGGGAGCCTTAGGCCCCATGGAGATGGCAGAACTGCAGGGAGGCCAGGGAAGGAAAACATTAATGATGAGCCAGTGGATATGAGTGCAAGGAGAAGGTAAGCACTGGATCACTAGAGTTTGCAGCTAGCATATTATTAATCCTCTCTTCAGCCAGATGTGAGATCCCAAGTCAGAAATTAAATCAACATTTCATGGTCCTGGAGACTCGGGAGAGTCTTCCTGGTATCTTGATGTCTGTGAGGTGCCTCTGGCTGAAATCTGACCAACAGAGGCTGCTATCCCAATAGAGTTTCTCTGGAAACATTCAGCACTGTACTTGTATTGTTTTTACTTCTGCTATCGTTCTTATTCTACCCCCAAAACAGATGGATGTTGTTTCTTCTCTTTCTTTATCCATGCGTTTAGTATGGTAAGTTTAAAATGGTTGGGTGGTAGCAACATAACCCCTGCCAGTGAGTGCGAAGGAGGAGGCATCCCACTCCAGTAAAAGTTTTTATTAACATCTACAAAAGTGACAGCTAAAGTCCTTTATTTAGCTGGCAGCCTAATGCAAGTGCATGGACAATCGCTCTCAAAGCTGACCCTGGCTGGGCTAGTGACTCTGAGAGGAAGAAGTAATTATTTTTCCCTGCTGAGCTTGAGACTGCTCATGAAAAGCAATTGCCTGAGTTACCAAGTGCTAGTGAGTTATGTCTGTTTCTGGGAGAAGCATTGGTATTCCTTGTGTTCTCTGTATTTGCATCCATCTGATGCACAGTGCACACACCTGATTTTTATCATGAGTGAACTCTAGCTACTTCTTCAATCAACACCTGCAGTCATGTTCTGTGCAAAGGAGTGCAAGTTTGTAGAGCCATAAGGAGAACTTGTGCTATGCAGCATTAATGCGTTCTGCCTCTTTGTTTTTGTTTTGCTTCTCTTTGAAGGGAGAAAGAAACAAATGTTAAATTACTTTGTTTTTCTACTTGATTTGGATACTGACTCAATCTAGACTTGGCAAACAGGCTAAGCAACTGAACGGAGGAGTCCTACTTGAACTAAGCACAGTGTTGGACCTTCCTGTGGTGTTTTCTTGATACTTTAAATGAATGACAGCACTTTGAGGAACCAGGTGCTTGCAGTGACTTGGAGTGAAGTGTGTTTAAAAGAGGCAGTAGTAGTTCCTTTGCAGAGATGCAACCTGCAGTGACAGAAGCATTTTTTGCAGGCCGGTCAGATGCCAGTGTCCCAGCTGGCTGGATATATCTTTGCATGTGGTCTGGAAGGTTGGCTTCTTTAGCAGAAATGCTTTACATGTTAGGGCAGGATTAATTCCTCTTCATAGCTCCTTTAAAGATGCCTTGTTTAGTGAAAGGACAGGTGTTGCCAGCATTGTTTGTTCTCAGTCTCTTTTCTTCAAGTTGAAAGGAACTGTATTGTGATTCTGGAAAACTTAAGTTGTCTTGATTGCTATATTGTATGGGGTTTTTTTTTTTTGTGTGTTGATGGTAGCTTTTGGATAAAGACAGTGTGCTTTCTGAATGTCTGGGGGCTCCTTTCCTAACTGGAAAGGAGCCTACCTAACTGTGCAGGTGGTAGAAGGGGGCTTTGAAGGCAAAGATTTTCTGCTGTTGCAGTGTGTGGGTACATCCTAGCGTATTGTATGTTATAGAGGATTAATGCCTTCATTGACACTTACTTATTTGTCAAATTCTGGCTTGTAGAGAATCAGAAGTGGTGAAGAGACCTGAAGTTCCAGAAATGGGAAGGAGAATATCGCTTATATTTTTTTTTTTTAATGAAAATATGTGGCTTAACTCAGTCCAGTTGCCTGTGCCATTGGTTTAGCCTCTTAAAATATGATGAACTGTATGTGGTCAGGCGGAAACATTGTTGTAGTATTCCAGGGTGTGATACTTGTGCACTCGTGGAAGCATTCAGATAAAAGCAACACCCTTCTTGAGCATGCAAGGTTTATTCATGTCCTGTTGCAAGTGTAATGTTGTGATGGTGCACTTTTTAAAAGTGCAGTTCTCCAAAGCAGCCCTGCAGGAGCAATGGCCAGATGTGAGCGTGTTGCGCAGTCTTGCTGTCCTGCTAAGCTGCACCTTTGCGCATAGCTGGTCTGTTCACTTAAGGTTAGTGTTGTTCTGTAGTTCGAAGGCGAGGGTGGCCAGTGTGGCCTGGTGAAGGTGGACCCAGGAATCGCGAGTTCCTGTCGCAGCTCTCTGGCTCGCTTGCTTTGCAGCTTTTGTGTGAGACTGAGTGTGTGCAATGCAGGTAACATTCAGTCACTTCACATATGTTTTTAGGCTAGAGGTGTTAAATGGGGGTAGGAATGGAGATGGCTCTGAGTAAGTTACTACATGGATTTTCTTCCTCCTGAAGAAATAACGAGCAGGCCTCTGGCATGGAGGAGCACTGTCTGTGTGCTGACATCACGCCTAAAATTGTTCAGTTGAGTTGCTTCAGTGTTGTACAAGAAGCAGAGAATCTAGTCAGACGCTGGAATTGGACATAGATACGTGCCACATGGAAGGTAGCCATGTTGCCTTGGGTCAAATTCTTGAAATCCTGAATTTCTCATAATATATATTGTTTCAAGGAAAAGTTGGGGATGAAAGATGTAACCATGAGAAGACGGCTGCCTTCAGAAATAAGTGGTGTTTCCAATTCAATCAGCCTTAAGAAGAGGGAGAAGAAAACTGCCAGAAGTTTTGAAATAATTTAGCATGAAAGTGTCTAGCAATAGAAATTTGATTTGGTAATATTTGACTTTGCTAAGCAGTCATTATATGATATGATAATATATTGATCTTATATGATAAGGGGTCGTTATGCTAGAGGAGCTCTCTTGGGGAAGGTGCTTTTCACCTTTGTCTGCCTCCTGCATCATCAGTGTAGCTTTTCTTCCAGTAGTTTTGTTGTAATTATGCCCTTGCCTTGACAAAAGTAAATAAAACAATGCTGACATATCCAGCAGCTCTTTGCAGATGGCCCTGTTTTCTCCTGTCTGGCTTTAATGTTGGCTTTTTTTGTCAACGGAATGTAAATAAAACAGCCCAGACCTATCTCAATACTTGTCCAAAATACTCACTAGAAGCAGTAGTGGCAGCCTGCATTTAGGCAAGGTCTGAACTAAAATGCAGATCTTGATTGCTCTGGGCATACTTGAGATGCGCCCAGAGATGGAAGGGGACTCTCCAGGAGCAAGAAAAACTGTTGTAGGTGGAGGCAGCCATGAAGTGTGGATAGGCTCTTTAACAGCTCCCCAACGTGTCACACTGCCCGCGTTTTCTCTCGTAGAGGGAGCTGTGGCTGGAGCTGAACGAGGTGCTAGAGGTGGCCTTGGAACTGGCGGCTGCCAGGTAACATGCAGGTTTTGTCCGGCAAGGGCTCTGGTCAGGTTCAGGTCACTGCATTGGCATGGTGAGTCTGAGGTGTCGGTGGCTTTACTCAACAAAAAGCTCAGTGTTTAATCAGCTTTAGCCCGTCTCTTCCAAGTCTTGTAGCAGTTTTGGGTGCTGTCGCTCAAAGCAAGCACGTCCGAGATCCACATCAAAACACGCCGTTTCCTACTAGCGACTGCCCCGCGTGATGCAGCGCTGTGCGCAAAGCCCTGGCTGTTGTGAGTCGCGATCGGCCGTGAAGGGAGAAGGGACCTTTGGTGCTAGCAGAAGCCTGACGTGGTTTATTTTTGACCTATAACACTTGGAATACCACAGAGCCTCTTGTCCAAACCCTTGGTCATCAAGTATTGACACTTGAAACCTGATCTGGGGAATGGTCGCTGTGAGATCCCCTGGGATACTCGGTTGATTGCGAGGGTGAATTTGTTTCAGAGCAGTTTTGTGTATAGATGGACCATAAGCAATCGTTTGGAAGTAGGCATTTGGGGTAGCTAGGAGCAGGATCCCACTAAAGCACCATTGGGGATGGACAACTCGAGGGCTGTCTCGCGTTCGTCACGGAGGAGCTTTTGTTCTCAGCTGGCTGAATGTGAAAGTCTCGATGCAGATTCGTTTGCCTGGTCTGGATTGCGTTGACTTTATCTGCATAGGCTGTTCTGGGCCTTCTCTGCCAACTGTGCTGCTAGGGCACGGGCTGTGCAGCCAGCTAGAAATTCAGTCAGGAGCTGTCAGAAGCAAGTGTCCCTTGCTTAGAGGTGTGCCCCGAGGCTTGCACCCAGAGACGGCGTCTTGGACAGGCCAGCTGCGGGGAACCGAGGGGGACTGGCAAGCCATAAGGCACAAACAGATTGCAGGAATGAGCCGGGCAGGCGGCGCGTGCAGCACGCAAGGTTTTGAACACCAGAAGCTTTGTTCTTAGCTACGCGAGGTGACTGAACGCGTATAAAATATGGAGGCAGATTGTGAAACACGTCCTCCTGCTCTGCACAGCTCTCCAGCTCCTTGGTTGCTGAGGCGTGGCCCATCTTTCTGTCTGTCCGTGCTGCTCGCCGAGTGGCAACCATTCAGGCTGGGGTTGGCCACGGCCTCTGCCTCTCTGGGAGGCACCAGCTTTCCTCCTGCCTCTGCAGAGCTGAGGAATTGTTCCCACAGCTCCGCAGAGGGAGCAGCAGTTCAGAAGCTCCTGGTTTGGATCGTGTATGCAGTGTCCTTAGGGTACTGAAATAAGATTTATAAAAGAGGAGGATATCCAGTGATCAAAAGATGCTATGTTCATATGACACTTTAGGTCTGTAATGGCCCACAAAGAGGTTATTGAGGACTCTAATATGTGTAGAAATATCATGCAGAGCAGTGTCCCCAGTTCTTTTGGGCTGAGCAAAGTGGTTTTGTGCTTTTTTGTTGTTGTTTTAGTTTTTGTGGATGCTTTGGAACCATGTTGCTGGGGGCATTTCCCTGGATGAGCAGCCACCCACAGACTCTTTTGCACCAATGGAATTTGCAGTGGACAAACCACCCTCATCTTACAGGGCTTATTAACTCTGTTGGAGCTGGCAGAGAGCTTGTCTTAGCGCAGTAAATCATGTGGACATCGCTTGTCATGACTGTAGCATGCAGAGCAGCAAAGGTTGCTTCCAAACTTGCTCATCCAGCAGCATTGGAGATGTGCAGGAGTGAGAGCAAACCAGTCTTGAATGTCTTCTCCTGTCCCAGACTGGACTTTGTGCTCTGGCTGTTCAGGACGGTCAGGCCTGTACTGCTAACACAGAACTTAAACTTTACTGTCTGCCACCTTTGACAAGTTCTTTATGAGAAATGAGGGGTGAGCTGGTCAGTAGGGACAGGGAGGAGGAGGCAGCTAAGCAACACTGATGCTCAGAAGGGCCTACAAAGGCGGCTGCAGTGGTGAGAAGCTGAAGCTGCTGAGCGGTCTTGCTGAACTGCTGCTACACCAAGGGCTCTGCGAAGCCAGCTGGCTGTGCGGGATGCGATTCTTGCTTGGGGCAGAGCTTTCTATAACTTTTGCATAAAAGCCTCTGTGAGCCATGTGTTTGGCTCTTAATGTCCTGTCTGAATTCAAAGCCTTCAGAGTAGTCAAGCCTGGGAATTTGGATCCAGCTTCGTACTTCCGTCTGAGTTTTCAAAGCTAGGAGTTTCAGATAAGATAATCTGTGCATCTCTTCCCTCCCCCTGCAGCCTCAAACCAAAGACCTTCCAGCTACTCTGCAGAGCGATAAGTCTGTCTGCCTCTGTGGCAACATGCCTGATACCTTTATAGCTACGGTTACTGCTTATACTGGGCTATTTAGCATTTTTCCAAGGCTCTCCAAGCACTACTGCGTTAAACTGGTGATAGTTAAAGGGTTTCTATTAGTGTCTCCTTACTCTGAATGATGCCACAATGAAGGATGCAGTGCTTGGATATTGCTGGATGACAGCATTGATTTTCCAGTGATGAGCTGTTGTAGCTGCTGCTCCTATCATCTACTGATTTCTAGGTCACAGTTCAATTGGATCTTTTGACTCTGTGCAGGATATTTTTTCGGATTTTTTCCTTTACAGATGACCTTTTGAAATAGAATTGTGTTAATATGGTTTTGGAATATTTACATTTTTGTTAAACTGAGAACGTACACCATTCTTATCTCAAGCATCGTGCAAGTAGTGGTGATCTCTTTGAGTAGGTACAAACAATAACAGGCAAAAGTATCCATGCAGTTATGCTTGCCCGTTCTCTCTTATCTCAGCACCTGGTTGCAGTTGTCTCTTCCTATTTGGTTACTATATAGCTTGTTATTAACACATGGATAGACCTGTCTCAGAAAGGGTTTGTATCACATGTTTGATTACCTTGCACTTAGAGCAGTCCACCTTTTATCCTGGTGAAGAAAACATTTTGAA
The DNA here is from genome assembly GCF_028389875.1 of Rhea pennata. Taxonomy (NCBI): domain Eukaryota; kingdom Metazoa; phylum Chordata; class Aves; order Rheiformes; family Rheidae; genus Rhea; species Rhea pennata. The sequence continues at coordinate 654,779 of NC_084693.1, forward strand.
AGAGCTTTTTCCATTCCAGCTATGATTGCTTGTGAGCAGCTTTTCCTTCTCTGAAGCTGGGGGGGGGGTTGGGGTCGCTCATGTTTGTCGTCTCAGCAGATGTAAATAGAAGTGCCAAACTCCAGTGTGGATCAGTGGTGGAGGGGAGTTTCCAACTCCAAGGTTTGCTATTCATGCTTTGATGTTGTGGCTCATTCTTTTTTCTTTGTTTTGTTATGCAGTGACCAGGACAGGGGTCGATTAACCCCTTCACCAGATATAATTGTCCTCTCTGATAATGAGGCCTCCAGTCCCCGTTCCAGCTCTCGTATGGAAGAAAGACTTAAGGCAGCAAATCTTGAAATGTTTAAGGTAAGGAATTTCTCAGTTGCTCTCAGGAAGAGTGATAGTTGCTACAGAGGGGAGCCCTTCCACTGTGAAGGGAGTGCTTTCGAGGGACTCGGGTGCTAAGGGGGCTTTCTGAACAACACAGTGGCTTCTGACCGTGATGGTCCAGCCATTAAGGTCCAGTTGTACGTAGTACAAATTCCTGGCTCGTTCGATGCTTCCTGATGCTCTCTTGCTACCAATCCATGGCAGCATGTTTCAGTTTGGTAAGTTTTGAATGATTTTCTGGGTGTTTGCAGGGCAAAAGCATAGAGGAGCGACAGCAGCTTATCAAACAGCTTCGGGATGAATTACGACTGGAGGAGGCCAGACTTGTGTTGCTGAAGAAACTGAGGCAAAGTCAGCTGCAAAAGGAGAATGTGGTGCAGAAGGTGAAGCTCTGAGCAGCATCATTGGGGCTGGACTGTGGGTGGTAGCTACTTAGGCTTGTGAAAGGCTGTTAGCAGACCCATGCTAAAGACTCGCTCTGTTGGTGTTGGGCCTTCTTTTACTCCATTGTTTTTAGTAGGCACTTGTTCTGATGCCAGTGAGTGATATTACTGTAGTGTGGCTGTAGCAAATCCATAGCCTAGCCCAGCTTGCTGACCTTGAGGTCAGCTGAGAGGGTAAATTTGTGCAGCTCTGAAGTATTAGTATTTGATTTATCATTGATTAGGCTAGTCAGCATTGGGTCTGTCAATGGATTTCTTTCCTGAGCACTATGTGTTGATGCTGGTATTCATTCTCTCCCAATCTAGACTCCTGTTGTCCAGAATGCAGCGTCTATTGTCCAGCCATCTCCTGCTCATGTGGGACAGCAGGGACTGTCCAAGCTTCCCTCCAGGCCTGGAGCTCAGGGGGTTGAGCCTCAGAACTTAAGAACATTACAGGTGAGCCTTCCTGATGTTATTTTCTGTTAATGCAGCCTTTTTGTTTAAAGGACTATAATTCTGCTTGGTGCATGCATAATGCTGCACATTTGTGTCTGCACAATTGAAATGAATGCATCTGTTGCATTGAAGTCAGTTGTCCCAACTGACTGAGATCCTTTTTCCAAGAGGAAGATAAAAGTTGGTGATTCTCAATACTCTAAATAGAACAGTCTGTCTTGTGTGGTCACAAAGCCACGGAAGTAAAAGCAGTGACCACTGTTAGAGACCAGATAACTAGATTAGGCTGCAGTCCTGATGTTTTACAGTTGATATGGGAAAATCTCTTTACAGGTAAAGTAGTTTTCAAAGCTGATGATCTGAGACTGAGGCATATCCTTGATACTTTGTGCCTGTCCCAGATTTTTCCCCTTTTGGTTTCATAATGCATGATGTGAATGTGGTGGTCTGGTTGGTACTCTGCCACTTCAGAAGTGGTAGCTTTTCAGTAGAGAAGTTTGGAGGTTAATACTGTCAATAATGCAGGGTCACGTGAGATGAAAGGGGTTAATTTGTTGAAAAGGTGATGGTGATAACCCTGAAAAAAGTTGTCTGCTGCTTGATAATGCATACAAAGTGCCAGTTGTGGGCTTACAGGAAGAAAAGTTTTAGCTTGCACTTAGCAGCAGAACAAGTGGTCAGCAGAACTGTGTTTTGAGACAGTGCAGGATGGCCAGAGGAAGATGGTGAAGAAAAATGCAAACAAAACATGCAATTGAAGTGTTTACCTTCTTTGGGAAAGTACTATAGACAAAGCAGGGTGCTGTCTGACACGGATACCTTTCTGTATGTGTGCTGGAAGAATGCTAATTCTAGATGTCACAGTTGTTTAATGTTGCACAGATAAACAAAAAGCCAACAGTATGAGCTCACTGGAAGGAGGGCACTCAGTGTGTGTGTGGAGTGCGGTGTTTACGCTAATGAGTGATAGAGATTTTTTTTTTTCTTGGCACTTCATCCAGCTCTGCTGTAAAGCATGGAGTTCCTTGCCATCTTGAGGCTCTCTCTCCTACCCCCTCCCCAAGTATTCCTGTTTGCTAGCTGATAACTTCAGGCAAAACAGCCCTGCTCTGTTGGAGGTGCTCTTGAATCTGGGTTGAATGCACGCTCCTTCAGGAGGAAGCCCTGCGTGCTGCTCTAGGCATGCATTCCTCATAGCCTGGTCAAGGTAGCTGCTTAAAAAGTGCCCTTAGACTGGGGTTACCTTGAGTAGCTACAGGATCTAAAACTATTTGCAAAGTTGCACTTTGCTCTTTGCCTGCACTGGGTTGGAGATAGTGTGGTGTGTTCCCTGTCGTTAGACCCGGTTCAGGTTTGGACTTGAGCAGGAGATGAACTGTAGTGGTTTGCCTTGGCAGAGCCTTAGCAAGATTCTCAACCTGAATGAATGTCTTCAGTGGAAAAGCAGAGCTCCAGAGCATTGCAAAATGCACTTTAGTCTTTTATCAGGAGACTGGCAGTTGCCTTTCTTTGATTGTGTGTTAGAATATACAAAGTTCCAGGGATGCACTTGGGAAGCAGCAATCCATCACATGCTGGCAGAGAGCTAGGAAGATGGTGTCTGGGAATTGTGTGAAGTAATCGAGGTGATACTCCAGCGTCTAAATGCCTGTAGCTTTCTCTCATGCTTTTGCTAAAGACTTCCATTTTGATCTTACTGATCATTTACTCCCCTGTTAACCATCTCTCTTGTTTGGGACATTTGTTTTCTTTGCTATGGCAACGATTCTGGGGTCAAGTCTATTGTGACTTCGCAGTGGGATCAGACTGGTAAAGGAAATGAGCTTTAATGAAGGAGGAAATACATTGTTTGCACAGTCTTTGTGAAAGTTCTCTTGTGTGTGACAATGAGGACCTTCATGAAGAACAAGTAGGAAAAAAATTGTCAGCCATGAGATGTTTAAAATCTTAAATTTTTTTGACAAAAAGTTCTAGTCTTTCTGCCTGATGTTTTCCTTTTTGAACCATTATGGTGATGTTCAGAAATGTGAAGAACTTGTTCTGAGCCATGTATATTACGTGAAGCATGGGCAGGTCTCCTGGTCTCAACCTGTGGTCAGTTGGCTGTAATCATTGTATCATATTTTTGACTATGTGATTTCCACACTGCAATTCAAGATTTATAATGTATCTCTGTGTTCCTGTACTGAAGGCAAAACCCATCTTCCTGTTAGTTGGAAGTCTTTAATCGTTTTGCTCTCAGTTCAGGCACCATTGCAAGCATTGTGAATTCTAGCACTTGCTTTTAATCTTTTAATAGCTTTTGTGTAGCTGGCAAACTACCTGCTTTTTTTTTCTTCTTCTTGCCTTTTTTTGCCTTTTTTTCCTCTTCCTCTTCTCCTTGCATTTTTACATATTGATCAAATGAATTTGGTTTGTTTTTAATGCAGAGGGTTTGAAATGTAGGCCATGGAAGTGTGTCTTGGGATGCTTCAGGAGATGAAAATTCTCAGCCTAGACCATGGAGGTCCTGTTTCTAGTAAGCTGGTTGGCTACTTGGAAGTGATTGTTTCCAAGTATCATTGCATGAAATTCCAACCTCTTTACAAAAAATATGAGTATGTTAATCTGAGAAGCCCTTGTTACAGGCAAAATGGAACAAGGTTATTTGAATAACAATTAGATGAAAAATTGTGTTCAGTTCTTCAAGTGGTATCTCAGTAGGCCACGCTGCAAGGTAACTTGGATTACAGATTATTGGAAATGCTCAGTTGTTGCAGAACCAGATCAGGGAACTAAAAATCCTGGTTTGACTCGAGACTTTCTTTCTGTTTTCCTATTTCTTGTTTCCTTTCTTAACAGGGTCACAGTGTCATTAGGTCTGCCACAAATACGACTCTGCCCCATATGCTTATGTCACAGCGTGTGATTGCTCCCAACCCTGCCCAATTACAAGGGCAGCGTGTTCCTCCTAAACCTGGCCTCATCCGCACTACAACTCCAAGCATGAATCCAGCCATCAACTACCAACCGGTAGGTTACTTCTGCTGCCAGTTTTGGTCTTAGTTGCATGGTGGGTTGGTACGAAAGGAAAAGAGGAAGGGCCTTATGAGTCTGATTAATCCTATGGAGATGTTCAGAGCTCAGAACAAAGACATTAGAGTGAAGCTTGCAGATGGAAATATATCTGAAGCGTAGACAAAGACAAATGTTCATTGAAAGAATGGAACAATAAATAAATGAAAAACTTCCTATTGTGGAGCTGCCAGCTACCAAAGTGATTGTTCATCAAAACTAAACACAAGACTAGTCTCCTGCTGAAATGACAGTTCTGAAGACCCTAGTGAAGCGGTGAATAGTTACGAGAAGGTCTAGTTGCTCTTTCTGTAGGTGTGTAGTCAGTAGTGTGTCAGTAATGAGTTGTGGGGTTTCTTTTTATGCTTCTGACAGAAGTGTGCAGTAAACTCCTTGCAATCTGGGAGCAGGACACTTAAAACTATTCTTTCAAAAGTCAGACCATTTAAGACTGTGAATGGAGAGGAATAGTGTTTTCTAGTTCTAGCACTGGCCGCCTCAATGCTGCATAGAGCCATAAAATTTTTCTCTTGCATTACTCTTTCCTGTTGCTTGTTCATCCAGGAATTGTGCTTGCCCCGTTGCCCCATTACTGTCCTGAGAGCTTGCTTCTGGGCCTGAGCATACTGACTTGTTTCCTGGGATGTGTTTCCCTCTTCTCTGTTAGTCTTTGTTCCTTGTCCCAGGCTGTAATGTTTGTCTGAGATGCCTCATGTTCACATAGGGCCAGGTTAACAACCACTGTCGATTCCTGTTAAGGTTAGTTAAATGGCTTAAGAGCTAGCTAATTTGTCCCAACAATGGTATAGTACAAACTTGTAACTTGTACGAACCTGTATAGCACAAAATTATAAACGGGACTATACAACAATTCAGAAGTCTTGCATCTAAGCAACTATCAAACAAATCTAATTACATGTTTGATTGATACACTTGTTTTTAAGTTCATTGGTGTTAATTTATCATCTTTTTGTTTAAGTCTGCATCAGTTACCCCTGATCAGCTCTGCCATTATTTTGCCTGCTCCTATGTCAGGTTAACAGGTTTAGGATTAGTTTGGTTGTCTGCCTCTTCTTCCCAATTAGCAAAGCATTAGCAGTATTCTATTCAGTCAGGTTTCCCCCCACCACCACCACTTTCTAATCTTTTATGTATTGTTCTTGATCACCATGAGGTTGTCGCCTCAGCCTTGGTAATTGACACTGTTTGAATTGCTGAGTGAATTTGTGGCTGTTTGGGATTTTCCCCTTTGCATGCACTAAAATGTTCATACCCCAAGAAATAGGCAGGATACATGAAAGGCAGGCAGCAGCCGTGTCGGTGCTTACATAGGTTGCAGGCTGATGGCTTCGTTTCACAAAAGACTACGGAAGCTGCATCATCAGGTCAGCAGAAGTCTGTGTGCTTTGTTACTGTCATGTGCCAGAGGAATCCAGGGACTGAGAATCCAAGCGAACGGAGGATGCAGAAGAAAGCTACTGGAAATGGAAGAGGAGGGAGTTGGCACATTCTGAGCACCTGTGTGGGAGGGGATGGACACCATCTGGCAGTGGGGATGCTGCTTGGGTGTGTGCCAGATCAATGAAGCAAAAGGTGGAGGAGCATAACTTGACAGTGAACAATGGTGCCAGCAAGTGAATCACAGCGCTTGGTGCTGCCTACACGCCACACGAGGCTGACGCTGGGTCCTGAGCGCCGGCCCAGGCTGGGCTCTGTACACACATTCCCTAACTGTTGAACTCCTTTGGCTGCTCTGGATGCCGAGTCTCTTCTGTGCTGATTTTATTGCATCCCAGGTCCTTGACTCCCTGGCATCGGTGTTGCTGATGACTTTATTGTAGAGCCCGAGGCGTACTCCCTGCTCTTGGATCCTCGCATGGCTCCTGTCTCCCTAAGTCCCCTTGGTAATGTTCATGGGCAGAAGGGGGATTGTAAGAAAGCTATCTGGCTTCTCCAAGCTACCTTTCATATCTCAGCCATAGCAAGGGACAATATTGAGCACAAGTCTCTCTTCTGGCATAGATGTCAGACTTGTATTAATCCTCATCTCCTCTTTCTCTGCAGCAATCAAGTTCTTCTGTTCCTTGCCAGCGTACGTCGTCTTCAGCCATCTATATGAATCTTGCCTCTCACATCCAGCCTGGCACTGTGAACAGGGTGTCGTCTCCACTCCCCAGCCCCAGTGCTCTGAATGATGCTGCCAATTCGCAGGCAGCTGCCAAGCTTGCCCTGCGCAAGCAGCTGGAAAAGACACTGCTGGAGATTCCACCCCCAAAGCCGCCTGCACCCCTGCTTCACTTCCTGCCCAGCGCAGCCAACAGCGAGTTCATCTACATGGTGGGGTTGGAGGAGGTAGTACAAAGTGTTATCGACAGCCAAGGTAAGCTCTGGGGAGATGAAGTGGTGAGCTTTCTCTGCTGCTGAGACCACACGTAGTCCTGCTGTCAGACCTCTGCGTTCTGTTTTGACACTGACAATGCAATATCATGTCATCTCTTTTGAATCCCCTCTGTTGCTTTGCAAAACACTCAAATCTGTGGCTCAGGCTGTAAAGAGAATGGTTTCTACTCTTGCATAGCTCTGGACTCTTCCTTCTTGCTGCAGTTTTTTCTAATCTAAGAGTATGGTCATCTCTGCCACGAGCGAGCTGTGCGACTGCCGACCCCTGCGGGCATGGAGCCTGTCTGACGGCACTGTGCTGCCTGGCTCTGCCAGCTAGGAGCGTGGGGAGAGCCTCTCCCAGCAGCAGCCTTGATGTGTGGAGCCTGCAGCCAGCTCCAGGAGCAGCCAGTGCCCTGGGGCTCGTGGGGCAGCACAGCCTGCCTCGCTGGAGCTGTGCCCTAGGGAGGGGTCTTTGGGCAGCTCCCTCTCCCTGGATGTTTTGGAGCTGAAATGCAAAAGTTGTGGAAGCCCTGCTGAGCCGTGATTGCTCAGAGATGCCCTGTCTGGCCGCTGCTCCTGCCCCTGCAAAAGGGGCTCTCGCGAGCAGCCTGCCTGCTGCAGTGCCGCCTCCTGAAACACGGTTTGAACAGCACCTCGCCCTGGCGCCCGTTACCATGGGAACGGGAAGAGTAGCCGGTGGCCGAGTTGTAGGAACTTGGTTATGTAAATTCCCCGGTGGCATTTTGGGGACAACATCTCCCGCAGAGAAGGGAGGAGAGGCTGTGAAGCAGCCGTGGTGGGTGCCCAGGGATGAGGCTTCCAGGGTAACAGTGCTCTGGACAGGAGGCTCCTTACAACAGTCCCCCAGTGAGATTTACCGTGCCAGGGCTGCGCTGTGGCTGCTGTTACTGCTGCTGAACTACTGCTGTGGAGCTAACAGCTCTCAGCTGGATTTTGGAGGATTTTAGCCCTTGGAAACCCCACCAGCGCTCACCTTGCTGCTCTGTTGGCATTGTAACCTCCCAGCTAAGCTGGACTGAGTCTCTGCTCTTTCACTTTTATTCCAGCACAGAATAATTGAGGTGAAGGGATCTCTGGTCCAATCCCATGCTCAAAGCAGGGCCATCTTCAAAGGAAGGGGCAGGTTGCTGAGAGCCTGCTCTCCCTCCTTCCCCCCCAGTCTCAGTGTCAAACCATGCTTTGTGAATGGTTGGGGTTTTTTGCATCCAGTTGGTATTTCCCTTGCTTCAGCTTGTGGCTGCTGCCTCTTGTCCTTTCGCTTGTCCTTTCGTGTTGCTCTGAAAAGAGCCTGGCTCTGTCTTCTCCACACCTTGCAGAAGACCACAGTTAGCTTCTTCCTTTAACCTTCTCTTCTTTGGGCTAAAGAAATGCTGTCAGCCTCTCCTTGTATGTTATGTGCCCCAGCTTTCTGGCCATCCCGGTGGCCCTTCAGTGTCCTCTCTCCAGTTTGTAAACATCCCTTTTGTACTGGGAGTGCAAACTTGGACATAGCACTCCAAGCACAGCTTCAGAAGGGCTGAGTAGAGGGGAATAATCTCTTCTCTTAATTGTTTGGTGCTCTCTTGCTGATATACCGCCCACTGTGTAGTTAACCTTCCCTGCTGCAGGCATGCACTGCAGACCTATCTCCTGACTAGCAGGACCCCCAGCTCCTTTTTTTGTAGAGCTGCTCCCCATCTACTTGGTCCCCAGATTTTGCTGCACCCCATGGTTGTTCTGTCTCTGGTGTAGGACTGCTCATGTTTCTCTCCGTAGACACAGAGCTGTGTTATTCCAGCTCTCGCCCACAGTGAATTGAAGTGAAGCTGTCCTGAGAGAATCTGTTTATATGTTGGCCTTAACTCTGCTTTATGGTGACTTTCAGGGAAAAGCTGTGCATCCCTCCTGCGTGTGGAGCCCTTTGTCTGTGCTCAGTGCCGCACTGACTTCACCCCTCACTGGAAGCAGGAGAAAAATGGGAAGATCCTGTGTGAGCAATGCATGACTTCCAATCAGAAGAAGGCACTGAAGGCAGAGCACACCAACCGACTGAAGAACGCCTTTGTGAAAGCTTTGCAGCAGGAGCAGGCAAGTACACAGCCCTTCCAGCTGCATGGCAGAACACGCTTGCTCCAGGAAAGCCTGGGTAGTCTCCAGAGGAGCCAGCCTGAACGTGGGTTCCCAGATCTGCTGCTCCTGTCCCTTTGGGTGCCTCCAAACAGCTGTGTGCAGCTCTTCAGTATGCTGTGGTGATTTGGGTTCCTCTTGCATTGGTGTAGGGAGTTTCAGTTCTCCATTAGGATGCCCAGCCTTGGTACAGCATGTAAAGCTTTTAACAGATGCGATGCAATGCTGGCGCTAACTGTCAAGCAGCGCTCGCTCCTGCGGTGAGTGAAGCATTGCAAGAGTGGCTGCTCCTTTCCCTTTGTGTGTGTGGTATGTTTTCCCCGCTGGATTTGTAACTCATTCCATTGACAGCAGTAGGAGGCCGAGTGGGTTGAAAACTGAGTCAGGACAGCTGGCTTCTGTTCCTACTTTTGCCACGGACTTCCTGGAACTCTCAGGAAGTCACTTAACCGCTTGCTGCCTGTTCACTTGTCTGTAAAACTGGGGGAATCTGATAAATTGATGTTGGAGAAGGTGTTCAGAAGCTGTAGGATATCACAGGAATAAACCCAAAATCATCATTTGTGAACTATGAAAACTAAATGTGAAGTGGAATCTGACTGCTGGCAAATAGGACAGGCCTGTTTTGGAGTAAGAAGAGTCATTATCTTTGGGCTGTATGTAGCAAGAGAGTGCAGAGATAAAAAGCTGTTCATGTTGGCTGTAGCAAGACCACAATTCCAGTAACACCTTGGAAAAGCAACAGAGTTTTAAGTGGGTATCAAGACTTCAAATAAACCAGTGATTGCACAGTATGAGTAGGACAGGCTGTGGGAGGAACCTACTTTCACCTTCTCCTAAAATACTACCTGCTATAATCTGTGTCAGTGTCTTGTTGGTCTGTTCATGGCACCAGAGGGGTCAGCTCCGACCTGGTTGGTACAGGTGGGAATTGATGTATGATTCCTAACTCCCTGCATTGCTATTGCAGGAGTTCGAATCTCACCAGAAAGGTTGTGGATATGGAGGAGAAAGTGGTCATTTCTGGGGCAAGGCTGTTTCTAACAGCAGAGGAGTGAGGTCTAACCAGACTCTGCTGCTTGCACCTCTAAAATGCATCTGTTTCTTTCAGGAGATTGAGCAGAGGCTACAGCAGCAGGCAGCCTTGTCTCCCACTGCAGCTCCTGCTGTATCCAGTGTCAGCAAACAGGAGAACATCATGAGGCACCACACGCTCCGGCAGGTGAGCAGCGTGCGCTCCTAACTGAGGCTCCCAGCCAAGGCAGGAGCATGAGTTGCCCTGTTTGTAGGCCAAAAGCATTCTTCTGGTTCGGATCTGGATGGACACAGTGAGAGCTCTGTGCAGAGAAGGGAGGCTTTGAGCATCTTAAGCTGCTGGAAGAGGTGCCTTCTCTCTGTTCTCAAAGAAGGTTTTGGGTATGGCTGCTCTTCGAAGTTTGGGCACTTTACTTTCTCCTCTGCATTTTAAGGTTTCTTTTAACCATAGTCCTTTGGTAGGACTAGTCTATGCAATGTGTTAATTAGATGCTCTTCAGTGGCTAACTAGCTGGCCAGCCACCTTGTCCCAGGGTAGCATACTTGCTAGGTAGCAGGCATGGCATCTGAATATCTACCTTCTTCTGCGGCACAGTCTCCATTTCTCCCACTTGTTTACTTCAGTTCTTAGTACTAACAGTGACTGTACTTGCTGCTATCTCCTTGTCCTCTGCTTCAGCCTTCAAATTCTTGCCTCTTACTCCCAGGTCATCTGGTGGGGGAGCTCGAAGCACAGCCCAGGACCATGTTAGTTGGTTGCATATCTGAGAGCGATCTGCAAACAATGTATTCCACATACCGGGCAAAGGCCATGGTTGATTCTTTGCTCTTCTGCAGCCTGTGTCATAGCTCAGTTAGCATTTGCTTCCAGGCTTACTGCTGACTGCCAGGCCATCTTGGTATCTTCCTGAATTTTGATCTATCAGAGTTAGAGTCCAAAATTATACTCTAGACTGTTGCCAAGAAAATGAACGCTGCCTGACTTGCCTGTGTGTGGGAGCTGTAGTTCGATCTGGTTTCTGCAGCCATGACGGTGTGATTGGGGTCCTTGCTCCAGGAGAAGGCAGATGGGGTATCTAGTGGTCTATGTTCACTTCTTCCTTGTTTGTTCTCTCCTTTCTCAGGCTCCACAGCCCCAGAGTACTCTGCAGCGTGGCATCCCCACTTCTGCCCGCTCGATGCTTTCCAACTTTGCTCAGGCACCCCAGCTGTCTGTGGCAGGTGGTCTTCTTGGTATGCCAGGTAACATCCTGATCCTCGCTAGCGTGGAGGGAGGATTGGGGCTTTAGGCCAGACACTGTGCAACAGGTCAGTCTGTGCAGTCTGGAGTGGCTTGATTGCAGGGGCTAGTGTCACTAGCATAGGCTGGTTGAGACCATGGTACTTCCGTGCCCCAAAGGCACTGCAGACCTCCGTAAGGAGAGCGGGTTCTGATTAAAGTGCTATTGCTAGGTGGAAGCTGAGAGGACTCTGGTACACTGCCTCTTGCAGTCACTGGGCTTGGTCTCAAAAGGTGGGCCTGTAACGGGGGTGTAGGGCTGACCTCTGAATGCAGCCTCACGCCCAGGGCGATGGTTCCTCTGCAGTGCCCATCCCTCTGAGCGTGTGCTGGGCCGGTGGCGCTTCCTAGCAAGCTGCGCCGTTGCCTGTGACTTGAGGCGTGACGTTGAGGCGGGATGGTGTGGGGCGGGTGCCCCTCCTGAGCTCGCCGCAGGAAGAGCCTTGTGGCTGCACCCTGCCTCCGCTGGGCTCAGCAGAGGCTGCCCAGGGCCCTGGGAGGAGGGTGCTCTCCAGGTCAGCATGCCCAAGGCATGCAGAAGCACAAACTGAAAACAGAGACTAAAACTGAGAGGGAAGTTAAAAAGAGCACTGGAAGGCCTTCTGCATGAGGGGCTGAGGAGTCCCTTCCCGGCACGGCAGCGGGCAGACGCCTTTCTCTTGGTGCAGGGTGAGCACAGTGCTGGCCTGCGCAGAGAGCGGGCACCGCTGCTAACAGAGGCGCTTCCCCCGTGCGCGAGAGAAGGGACGAGCCCAGCTCTTTGCTCCTGTGTCGCGTTGTGCCGGGGAGTTTGTACAGCTTCACGCATCTTAGAGGAGTCCCCACCTGCTTTTCTCTCCCTTCTCTAGGTGTTAACATTGCATACCTGAATGCTGGGATTGGAGGCCACAAAGCGTCGAGTTTGGCGGACCGGCAGCGGGAATACCTTTTAGATATGATCCCACCCCGGTCTATATCGCAGTCCATCAGCGGACAGAAATAACGCCTATTGACCGTTCCCCTTCCTCCCCACTTCCGTCGCATGCAGTGCCTGTACTGGTGCCTACCGTACACGGGGAAAAAGACAAAAAAAAAGAAACAAAAATACACAAAAAGCAAACAAAAAAAAACATTTCAAACCTTCAGCGACCTGTCCTTTTCCAAACCTTAACTACTTTGGTTTTCTATAGCAGTGAGAGGTCACTTCCTTTGCCCGAGGTCAGAACAATGTCTGCTTGAAATCAGCACTATACATGTGTTAAAGCTTGTTTTATGCTATTTTTTTTGTAATGACAAAGCATAGAATTTTTAATTGTGTTGTGTTTTTTTTTCCTCCTTTGCTAAATGGACGGTTAAACTTTTTTTTTCCTTTCCAGAGACTTGTAAGGGCATCCACTCTACATAGTGACCATTTTTAAAAAAAAAAAAAAAAAAAAAAAAAAAAGGCAGCTTGTGCTGACTCACGGGGAAACTGGGGCAAAGAAATGCAGTGGGCTGAGCCTGGACAACTGTCCTCTGCCGCTGGTAGGGTGCTCATGTTCCTTGGCTTGGCAGGAGTAGCGAGGAGACGCCCTACGTCTAGCTGAGGGTTGGTCCCTAACGTCTTAGCTCGTGCGTGTCACCTCGGAGGAAGGGAGCCTGGTTTGCAAAGGCGCTGGTGTCCACGTGCGCCAACTGCGGCGCGGGCATTGGCGATGGACAGTGCCGGGAGCCCTGCCGGCTCCGCGGGTGCAGTGCAACAACTGGATAAGCTATGCAGGGCGCAGAGGGGTCCGGATGCAGCCTGGAGAGCCCCCGGCGCCGCGGCTGGGCGCTGGCCGGAGCGCGTGTTGGTTTGACGTAGCGATGGCACTTCTCGGCGCTCGCAAGCGGAAGACCTAGAGCAGACTGTGATCCACCGAAGGGCACGGCAGCCTCGGCCTTGGCGAGTCCCCTCCTCTCCCCACCACGTGCTCCAGAGCAGCTCTCGGTCACCACCGGTTGTGAAACCGCAGCGGGTCCTCGCGGGCGATGGGGCCGGTGCCGCAGTGGTGCGGGTCGGAGCTGCCTTCCTTGGCCCCCCCAGGCAAGAGCTGGGGTCCGAGCAGCGGTAGCGACCCCAAAGCAAGAACAAGGGGTGAGAGTCGGCTGAGAAATGCTCTATTTGCACTTAACCTTCACACTAACCGGCCCTCCCCACCTCTTCCTCCCCACGCCCTCCTCTTCCTCCTTGCCCTCTGCAGACGAGAACTTTAGAGAGCAGGAATCCGGGTGCCGAAGAGGGCCCGGCGCAGCAGCGGCGGCTCCGCTTGCCGCGGGCACTGGCTGGTGCCACGGGCAGCCCGGCGGGTACGAAGCAAGGCGAGCGCGCCGTGGTTTGCTGCTTCTGAGGAGCAGATCCCTGCAAGTGGCTGGAAGGAGTTTCCTGAGAGTTTCGTGTTGGTTTGTTTTCTTTTTTTTTCCTGATGTTTAAAAAAAAAACAACAAAAAAAACAACAAAAAAAAAAAACTTGTGCAATTTTAAGTGCTTAAGTCACCCGTGTGGAGTTGCTTTTATTGGGGTGCCCAGAAGCCTCTGCCACTGCGCAGCAGGCGCTGTCGCTTCCCGCATGCCCCTGCCTCTGCTGCGGGAGCCGCCAGCCCCAGCCCCCCGTGCCTGCCCCCTCCATTCAATGAGCACTTAGTACCCACGGGGTGGGGGGCACCCCGTCCCTCCCTCCTGGGGCCCGCCAGAGGAAAAAGGATTTTTTTTTTTTTTTTTAATTTTTGGAAACTAGTGAAGCGTAGTGGCGTATATATATACTATATATATTTTTTGTGTTTTTGTTTTAATCTTGTTTAGCTGGTCGGCTTCCCTCCTCCACCCCCTCCGTGACATAGCGATTCTCTTAAAATCTCTGTCCATCTCCTTTATTGCTCTGCCGTACTTGGACTCATTGTTTCTTGGATAAACCTGAGAAGTTTTTATTGGTGGTGGTTTTTATCACCTGTTCTTCATCCCCCCAGCTCTCCCCACCACCGCCACCTTTTGCCGCAGCCCAGGCGGATTTGCCACCCCTCTCCCCACCTCATTCAAGTGCCATTTCTCCCCCAGTCAGGTGGTGCCGAGAGGTACGAGGTGACCCGGGTGCGTTGGTTGAGATTAAAGTTTAAAACTTTGGAGAAAAAAAAAAAGTGCAATACTTCAGGCTGAGTCTCCCCTGCCAGGGTCGCTGGAAGCGGCGAGCGGCAGGAGAAGGAGTCGGCGACTCCGTGGTGCTACGCCAGGCGCCCTGGGGAAGGGAGCGGAGCCCCTCGCGCCCCGTCCCTGCCACGAGAAAGGCTTTTGCGTGTGTCCCCGCTGCGCCCGGGAGCCCTGCGCAGCGTGGGAACGTGGGCGCTGGCATTCCCGCGCCGTGCTGGGGCGGCCGTGGCCTGTGCCCGCGAGCTCCCGGGGGAGCCGAGCTCCTTGCTGTGTCTGTGACCTGCACAGGTTAATCTTTTTTTTTTTTTTTTTTCCTTGTCTTTTGACTACAGCGCGTGAACACCCTGCTCCCTCCCCGTGTGGTGTCCCCTCCCCTACAGATGTGATGTATGGTAGAAAATCGTCTTTTTTTTTTTTTTTTTTTTTTTTTTAATACAAAAATAAGGATTTTTTTCTGCTTTTGTTAGCTTTTCTTTTACAGCTAGTTGTAGATCTGCTTGTGAAAATGCTTACTGGATTTTTTTTCCCCTCCTCCCCTCCAACACCATAACCTGTCCCTTCCCGTCTCTTCTCTAACCTCCCCATCATCTCCCCCCAACCCCAACCAGATCTTAATTAGCTTATGATATTGCTGCCGAGATGTTATAACAAGGACTCATTCGTGTATATAAGCTATTTCTTGACACATTAAAAAAAAACTGTACATTGTGTAGAAAACGAAAAAAAAAAACAAAAAACAAAGCAGCCTAGCCATGGATATTGTGGAAGTTGTTACGTCCTTTTTGTAGTGTGACCTCTTGTGTATGACATGAACCGTGCAAAAGGGTGGTTTCCGGCGGGTGGGGGCGGCCGGGGAGCGGAGCGGGCGGCCGCGGCGGGCCGGGGTGGCGCGGCCCCCGGCCCGGCTCCCCTCGCCCGCGGCCATGCACTGGTGGCAGCTGCCACCTCCCAAATCTGTGCCTTTCCCACACACTCAGCCAGGAGCCCGCGCGCCACCCGCCCCCCCGGCGGAGCGGAGGCAGGACGGGCCCCCGCGCCGGGGGCCGCCGCGCCGGGCAGCGGGGCCGGGGTGGGGACGAGTATTATAAACTGTAACTGTATTTGCACTGTTTTTATTATTGCATTGGCATATATACAATATACATCTATAACAACCTGCGGTGTGCGGCTCCTTCCTGTTCCCCCGACGGCTCGCGGCGTCTCCCCGGCCGCCGCCGCGGCGAGCGCCCGGCGCCCCCGTCCCGGGGGGGGCTCTGCCCGGCCCCGCGCAGCCCCCGGCACCCTGCCCGCTGCCCCGGCGGCCGCGTTTGCCCCGCGCCGCCCCCTCCTCGCCGCTGGGGCGGGTTCGGGGTGCTGGGGGAGGGGGGGCGGTGGGGCCCTGGCCCCTGCGATCGCCCCCTGCGAGGGTCCGGCTGCCCGCGCCGCTCCGGGCTGCCGCCCTCGGCCCCCTCCAGCCCTCGCCCGCTTGGCTGGGATCCTCCGCCGCCGCCGCCAGCTTCCCGCCGGGGGCCGGCCGCACGCCCGCAGCCGCGCTAGCTGGGGAGGGGGGCCCGGGAAACCAGGCCTTTTGCACAACTTAAAGGGTTTTCTTTGATTTTTTTTTTTTTTTTTTTTTTTTTTTTGCATTGTGTTTGGAATCTGGTTTAAAAAGGAAAAAGAAAAAAAAACTGTTTAAATACTGCCAACTGATTATGCAGTGACTGATTAAAAATAATAAGCTAATTTTTGAAGAAAGGATTAAAAAAAAAAAAAACTTTGTAATATTTATCACTTGCAAGCTATGTTTAATAAAGAAAGGAATGATTTATAACTTTTTCCGAGGCTGGTGTGCTGCTTTGGGGCCGAGACGCGCCCGACCGGCGGGACACGGTGCCCCAGCCCGGGGGGCGGGGGGCACGACAGGCCGCTTCCTGGCACTTTCCATGGGGAGAAGCCGCTTCCCAGGCGGATGCTCCGTGGCGGAGCGGGAAGCCCCGGGGGGGGGCGCGAGATTGGTCCCCCTGAATTGTTGCCCTTTTTTTGGGGGGGGGGCAGAAGGGGTTGGGGGGGGGGGTCCTGCACCCTCCCTCGCAGCCCGGCGCCCCCAGGCTCGGCCAGCGGCGCCCCGGGGACCCCCGAGGCCAGGAGACGCAGGCAGCGACGCTTGCTACAAAACCGTCTTTATTCGCCCTCCGGCCCGACAGCGAGCGGCCGCGGGCGCAGGGCGCAGCGCCGGCGGGTCCCGGCGCCCCGGGGTGGGGGGCAGGCGCGGGGCCGGGCCCCCGGCAGAGCCTAGATGCGGAGGCGGCCGGCGACGACGTCCTCCCAGCGCGCGGGGCCGAGGGGCACGTAGGCTTTGGCGGCCTCGTCCAGCAGGAAGAGGGGGTCGGGGACGCGGGCCGGGTCGAAGCCCTCCTGCGCCAGCCGCACCTTCTGCTGCTTGAAGGTCTCCGTGATCGCCAGGCGCTCCTGCGGAGGCCGAGCGGGCTGGGAGCACCCGCGCCCGCGGCCGCCCCGCGCCGCCCCGCGCCCCCGCCGGTACCTGCAGCCGGAGGAAGCGGGGCCGGGCGTAGGGCGGCAGCAGCTCCTCCAGGTGCCGGTAGAGCCCGGCGCCGTCCAGGCGGCAGCCGGGGCGCAGCACCACGGCCGCCATCCCGGCGCGGCCCTCGTGGCCTGCGGGGAGGAGGCAGAGCTGGCGGGGCCGGCTCGGGCGTGGCCGGGGGAGGTTTTGGGGGGCGGGGGGGGGGGGGGGCCGGTACCTGGCACACTGACGCCGTAGACGGTGGCTTCTTGCAGGGCCGCGTGGGCCACCAGGGCCTCAGCCACCTCGGTGGTGGCCACGTTCTCGCCTTTCCACCTGGGGGGGGGGGACGTCGGGGGGGGGGGGGGGGGGAACTGAGCAGGCGCCGGGGCGGGGAGGGAGAGAGGAACCCGGGGGGGGGGGGGGGGGGGGGCAGGTGGCACCTGTAGGTGTCCCCAGTGCGGTCACGGAAGCGGACGAACTGGGCCGCATCCTGCTCCATGAGGTCACCGGTGCTGAAGTAGGTGTCGCCCTCGGTGAAGACCCCCCGGAGCAGCTTCTGCTCCGAGAGCTCCCGACTGCCGGCGTAGCCCAGGAAGGGGGTTCGCGGCGTCACCGGGGCGATGAGCAGCCCTGTCTCACCTGCAGGGATGGGCACGGGTGACCGGGCGGCCACTGGGGACGTGTCCGAGCCCGCCGGGTGCCACCAGGCTACTCACCAGGACGCACGCGGATGCAGCGCCCGGCCGCATCCCGCACTGGGGCACCCTCGGCCACGTCGTAGCGCACGAGCTCAAAGGGCGAGAAGAGCTTTGGGGGGGAGGGGGTCGAGGTCAAGGTCGGGTCAGGCTGCTCCCACGCCCCTCCCCCCCCCCCAAAAAAACCCACGCACCTTGTAGATGAAGCTGCTGCGCCCCACAGCGCCCGGCGTCCCCGTGTAGTTGAAGAGGGTGACGTTGCCCTCGGTCATGCCGTAGGTCTCCACGATGCGGATGGCCCCGAAGCGGCGCACGAAGGCTCGCCACACGTCCGGGCGCAGCCCACTGCCCACCGCCAGCCGCAGCCCGTGCTCCCGCTCCCCGGGGCGCTGCGGGGGCCACGTCAGTGCTGCTGGACACCCATCCCCCCCCCCCCCCCCCCGGCCCCAGCCCCACTCCCACTCACCTGCGGCTGGTTGACCAGGTAGCGGCAGAGCTCCCCGATGTACTGGAAGACGGTGACGCCCTCGGCGCGGCAGTCGTCCCAGAACTGGCTTGCTGAGAACTTCTGCTTCAGCACGCAGGTGGCCCCTGGGGAGGCACCGGTCAGGCTGCGGTCCCGCTGCCCCCACGGCCCCGTGCGGCCCCCGGCCGCCCTCACCAATGCCGATGCAGCCCACGACGCCCAGCAGCGAGCCGGCCATGTGGTAGAGGGGCAGCGCTATGTAGACCACGTCCTCGCTGCAGGCACCCACCAGCTCGTAGAAGCTCAGGCACATGATGCACTTGCGGTGGCTGATGCGGGCAGCTTTGGGCAGCCCTGGCAGGTGGAGGGGGGGAGAGAGGGGAGACGGCGTCGAGCCCCGGACCCTGCCCATCCTGGCTCATGCGGGCGCCCGGCTGGGCACCCACCGGTGGTGCCCGAGGTGAAGATGTAGAGGCAGGTGTCGTCCATGTCCTCGGGCTCCCAGACGTCCTCAGGAGCCAGCTCCTCGGAGGCCTCATCCAGGAGCGGCTGGAGGGCGACGACGCCAGGCGGGTAGGGTCCCGCGCCCAGCACCCACACTGTGATGCCCTCCTCCTCCTGCAGGCTGGGCAGGATGGGCTCCACTGTGGCAAACAGGTCTGGGGGCACAGGCTGGCATGGGGGCAGGCTCTGGATATCCCCCACCCCCTCCCCAAACCCAGGCCAATCCCAGGGGATTGAGATCCGGAACAGCCCAAATCCCCCCTGCAAGCGTCCTTCCCTCCATGCTGGAGCTGCCCCCATTCCTCGCTCCCCTGGGTCTGGAACAGCCTCCCGGGACCCTCGGGGTGTGTGTGGGGGGGTCACTATCTCCCTCAGTGGCATCCCCCCCCCCCCCGATCTTTTGCAGCTCCCTAGTGCATTTGCAAACTCTGGTTTCCCCATGGAGTCTTTGCAAACCCCCACCTCACCCCCGGTGCCCCCAGACACTTTGCAACCCCCGGAGCCTTTGCAGCCCCCGGAGTCTTTGCAACTCCCGCACGGTGCCCCCCCCTCCCCCAAGACCCTCTACAACCCCCCCCCCCCCCCGGGAGCTTTTGCAACTCCCGGCGACTCTCCCGCCCCGCCCGGCGGCGGCGCTCACCGTGGGCCACGAGCAGCGCCCGCGCCCCGCAGGCGCGCAGGCAGTGGCGGAGGGCGGCGGGGCGCAGCGCGGTGCCCAGGAAGGCGGGCCGGGCGCCCAGCGCCGCCAGCCCCAGCCAGCCCCAGAGGAAGCTCGGCTCGTTGCCCGCCAGCAGCCCCACGGCCACGCCGGGCCCCAGCTCGCCGCCGCCGCGCAGCGGCCGCCGCCGCAGCGCGTGGGCCACGCGCGCGACCCGCCGCGCCGCGCGCCCCAGCGGCACCGCGGCGCCCGCCGCGCGCAGGAAGGGCCGCGCCGGGGCCGCCCGCGCCGCGCGCAGGAACCGCGCCGCGAGGCTGCCGCCGCCGCCGCCCGCCGCCCGCCGCCGGCACCGCGCCGCCCGCGCCGCGAACGCCACGTCGGCCCAGAGGTGCGGCCAGAGCAGCCGCTGCAGCAGCGCCAGCGCCGCCAGCGCCGCCGCCGCCGCCGCCGCCGCCGCCGCCAGCGCCATGGCTCCGCGCCGCCCTGCCCGCCCCGGCGCGGCTCGGCTCGGCTCGGCGCGGCGCGGCTCGGCGCGGCCCGGCCCGCGGGAGGAGCCGCGCCGCCCCCCGCGCCGCGCCCCCCGGCCGCCGCTTTGCCCCCATCACCCCCGCCCCTTGCTGCTGCCCGTCGCCGGGGTCTCCCCGCCGTGCCCCGGCTCTGCTCGGCCCCGTTGCGCCCCCGCGGGGGACCCAGCGCTGTGTCCCCCCACCCCGCCCCGCGCCAGCCCTGCCCCCCCCCCCTCCTTCGCCACCGCCTCCTTGTCCTGCTCCGGCCACATCCCGCCTTGGCGCGTCCCCAGCCCCCCTCCCGCTGTGCCGCCGGCTCCGTCCCCCCCGGCCAGGGTCCCCCCGTCCCCCCTCGCCGCGGCCTCCGCATTGTGCTCCCGGCCCGGCCGCGTCCCAGATTCCCTCCGGCCGGCCGGGGCCGGGGGGGCTGGCGGTGCCCGGCCGTGCCAGGGTCCCCTCAGCCCCTTCCCAGCGCGGAAGAGACGGACAAGCTGCCCCGGCCGGCTGGGGGCAGCTGCATCCCCCCCACCCCGTACCAAGACAAGACACGTGGAAGCAGCACTTTGTACAAAACGTTTGAGAGTTTTTATTTTTTAAAAACGCTTAGAAACGCTAGTATCTCTGGGGGTAAAAATTAAAAGCATCTCCGCCTCCTCGTGCACACGAGGAGCTCTGGAGCAGGCAGAGCCGGCGCTGCCGGAGTCGCCGAACCCGCTGCCACCCCAGCGGAGGGGCCGAGCCCAGTGCCGGAGCAGGACTGGCCAAGACACAGCCCCGTCCCCGGCTCTCTGCTCCGAGCAGGGGGCCGCACCGGCCTCCTCCAGCCCATGGGTGCTGCAGCCCTAGGGCACCTGTGAGCAGCGAGCTGGTGCCTTGCCCCCCCCCCCACCAGAAGCATCCCAGGGCAGCAAGCTGGTTCGCACTGTTTATTTACATTTCTTATATGAAAATAGGAGGCATGTGATATACAGCCAGGGGCTTCCCGCCCCGAGTCCCCTGCCAGCACCCTGGGCCCTGGCAGCTGCTGCGTCCCCACCTGGGGACATCTGTCCATGCTGCCCCTGGAGCCGGCATGGGTTGGAGCCAGTCCTGTGGTCTGGAGGGGTGCACGCTCCAACCCCCAGCTGCCAAGAAAAAGGAGCTAAAAAGTCAAAGTGGGAAGGGGGGGATGTGGAAGGGCAGCGCCCGCTGCGGGAAGTGGGGTGCCCTGCGTCCTGGGGGCACGGAGGCGTACGATGGGGCGCAGATGCAGAGACGGAGAGGGGACGCGTGCTCTCAGGTCCTTCCTGGCAATGGCTTCTGTCCAGTTGCAGAGCTGCTGCTGCGGCTGCGCCAGGATGCTGAGAGCTGCTGCAGCTCAGCGCAGGGCCCGGGCAGCGCCCGGCGGCAGGACTCTGCCCTCAGTCACTGTCCGAGCCCACGGCCGAGGAGCCTTTCCTTTTCCGTTTGGTGGGTTTGGGCTTGGTGTCTTCTTCCTCCTGTGCAGGAATAGTGGGAAGTGGTGGTCATTACCGGCTGGTCAGGACCACGGGGGCACCGTGCGCTGCAGCGGCGCAAAGGCTGCACCCGCCGGGCGCCTCCTCCTCGGGGTGCCGATGCGCCCGACGGGCTGCACTTACCGAGGCGCTGCTGGAGGCCGACTCCTCCTCGTTGTTGGCAGGCTGCGCTGCGTTCTTCCGGCTCCGGGGGCTTGACAGCGTGGCTTTTCGGCGGCTCTTTGGGGGTTTGGTGGAGGAGTCTTCATACTCCTCTGCCAGGGAGAAGAGGTCACTGAACCTGCAAGAAGGCCAAGTGCAGACGGTGTCAGGCAGTGCCAGGACAACCCTTCCCTGATGGAGGATGGGTTAAGAGCTTGGCTGCACTTACTTCATCTTGTGGGCTTCGTCACAGCTGGCCTGGACGTGCTGCAGGGCCTGTAGGATCGGGGTTTGGCTGAAAACTGTCAAGGAACCAGCAGAAATGGGAGTCAGAGACCTGGTGGTGGGTGCCAGGGCCCCCACAGCTGGGTCTGGGACCTGCTGCCACTCATGCCCTGCCATGAGGTTTGGCCTCCCTGGCTGGATGCAGAGGGCTTTGCAGGCAAAGGGGCTCCAAAGCCTCCAGAGGCAGCATCCCCGCTCCCGCCTGGGAAGCATGCGCATCCCAGGGCACCTCCCCAGGGCTACGGAGGCGGGCAGAGGCTGCAGCCCCAGCCGTGCGGTGGTACATACAGTTCTGTTTGGTGTTGGTCAGGTTGAGGCGGAGGTTGTCCAGGTGCTCCAGGATCTGCTCCAGGGTCAGCTGGGCCAGTTTGCTGCTGGAGCTGCGCAGGCTGAGGGCAGAGGAGGCAGGCGCCATCAGCACTGCGGGGTCGACGGGCACGCATGATGCCCCTTGGTGCAGGCCCTGCCCCAGGCCACTCCCAGTCTGTCTCCCCAAAGGCAGGTTGCAGGAGCCCTTTAAGCAGGCCCACGCATGCGCTGCCACGTGCTGCCCGGCAGCCAGCGTGTCCCCTGGCATCCAGAGGCTGGAGCAGGGGCTGATCGAGCCCCATCCTCGGGCATGGGAAGCAGCGCGGGATCTATCTTTTGGCTCCAGCGCTTGAAGGGTCCCCTTGAGGCTGCTCTGCTTGTGCTGCTCTATCCCAGGGATTAGAGGGATAAATCCTGCTCAGGGTGCTCACTGCCTCCATCTCTGGTGGCTTTGAGGGGCACTAAGAGCCCTGTGTCCTGCGCCGAGCTGGCGGGAGCTGAGGCTGCAGGACGGTGCACGGTGCCAGCTCATGGGGCATTATGAACGGCAGGGGCCTCAGCTGGCTGCCGGTTAATTAACGGGGATTAGACCTGGATACTTCTTGGATCTCGGAACAGAAATGCAATGAAAATAGCTGTGTTGTTCAGCTGTGAAAGCTGTTAATTAACGCAGAGGAACAGAAGGGAACAGATGAGCACACAGACTTCTCCAGCAGCCTCTTCTGAGAGGGGAGAGCCCACAGGTGGCCGAGAAGCTGGCAGGACCGGCCGCTCGCCTGGTGCCGGTGTACGACCAACACGCGGAGCCCGGGCTGGCACCGGGAGCCACCTCTGCGACAGCGGTCCAGAGCACAGTGCGGAGCGGTGGGGCTGTGCCCGGGGGCTCTCCCAGCAGAGCCCAGCAGGGCCAACACGAGCCCCGCCACCAGCTCTCCACGGCCTGAGATCCAGGCGCTGCCGAAGCTTCCCGCAGGGCCCTGTCCAGCCTGCTGGCTGCAACAGAGCCTAGAAGGTGCTCAGTGCTGTGCTGGTGCGGAGCTGGGAACAGGGTCCTTTGGGATGCGTGGCCCTCGCCGCCGCGGGAGCTCGGTGCGAGGGGCTGCTCTGCTTTCCCAGGACACTAGATGTCCTTCCTACTCCAGGAAAGGGCTGCATGGACCCAGTCTGGAAAGGGCCGCAGAGGATCAGGGCACCCTCCTCCCTCTCTAACCCAGCCCTGGCGCCAATGGGCTGCTGGCAGAACTGGTCCTGGCTGAGCTGCCCTTACACAGTGCCGCAGAGGGGCTGAGCAGGTGGCAAGAGTGGGCGCCTCTCGCCCTGCGGCCTCTCCGCCTGGCAGAGGGCTCCTGCCCAGCCACTGCGCAGGCTCTGCAAAGCAGGGAACAGGCTCGTTCTCGGTTTGGTGTTTGTGGATGGATAAAGGTTGGGAGATTATTTGGAGAGCTGAATGCAGCAGACAGCTCCCACCACGCATCTCGGCTTTGGCATGGAGGAAGAGTCATCCCAAGGGAAGTCTCTGGGCTCAGGAAATGCCCCGGGTGAGTGTGCCAACCTGCGCAGGAGCAGCAGCTGCAGGAGGCTGGTGTAGGGAGTTGGGGGCCCTGCGCCTACTTGAGCAGTGCACCAAGGAGCACATGCCCCTCACCTCCCACAGGCTGCATGGCAGCGAGGGCCATCCGCCTCCTCCAGTGCCCAGAGCTCTGCCATGAGCCATCTGCCCCTTCCCTCCAAGCGCAGGAGCCTGGGAACCTCGCACCAAGCAGCTGGGATTTAACCTCTGCTGGCTGAAGTGCTCCCTAAAGCCCTGCTCATGCCCCCTGCCTGCCTGGCCTGCCATCCCAGCCAACTCTGCATGGGCAGACCACACCAAGGTCCAGCCCAGCTGCGTCATCCACGTCGCCAGGCTCATTTCACTGCACGGATTGACTCTCACTCCATCAATCCCAGAGACATCAATGTGCCAGCAGAGATTAAGTGAGCCCCGTTAGCAATGTCCAGAAGATGATTTGCACCAGAAGATGTTCTGGAAACATCAAGCTACCTCCCAGGCGGGCTCAGCAGGACCTGAGCAGAGAGGCCTTCCTGGATGCTGACACAGTAGGGGAGCGCCAAGGCTTGGCACTGCTAAGACAAGCAGCTCAAAGCTCTTCCCCAAACAGCCTGGTAATGGGCTCAGAATAAAAGGGGCCTGCCGGCTGGATGTCAGCACAGGCGAGATCAAAGAGCAGCCTCCCGCGCAACTCCAAAGCTGAGGCGCTTGCTCGGGGCTCTGGCTGCATGTTAGCACGTGGGTGGGCAGTGGCACTGCCGCAGCCTCAAGAAACTGATGGAGTAACTGCCAGCATGTGAGAGCCCCGAGGGGGGCTGCTGGGCCTGAGCTGTGCTGGTGGCACACGACGTCTCATGGACCCCTTGCTTGCAAAAGATGGTGAGCAGCTTCCTCACCCATCTGGGTGCACGCAGTGCCGAGCCCACCCAGGCAGCTGAGTTTGATGGGTCTCGCAGTGCCTATCCCAGCTCTGCACCAGGATCCATTTACAAAAGACAGTCCAACAAAGAAGATCCATTCCTAACCCCTTCCTGCAGGCAATGACTCCATGCCAGTCTCGGAAAGGCAAAGCAGAATTTATCATTCGTCTTCCTAGCAGCAGAGCTGCTCCCCAGTGAAAGCATCAGGGGATGCAATGCCTGGCCCTTGTCCCTCACCTTTGGCGTTTTCGCGGTAGGCTGTTGTTCTTGATCAGCAGCGATTTGATGTGCTCAGCCAGGAGGTCATCGTGTTTGATGCACCAGTGCCGCAGGATACTCGTGGTGAACTGGTCATCGGGATGGCAGGGCCGGCTCAGCACCATCTTCACCATTTCCTCGCTGGGCCTGTGGCAAACCAGAAATGGCAAGTAAAAAGGAAGGAAGAGCAGTTTGTATCTTAAACATTTGGGGAGGTGCCTGGCCTGCAGCCACTGCCCATCTGAGCCTCTGGAGGGAAAGTTTCAAACCTAAACATTAGAGTCTGCAGTAGGCCGTGGAGTTGCTATGCCATAATGGACCTGGCATCCAGGAGGTCAAGCAAATTGTGCTTTGGGTGGGAAAAAGTGCAGGGTTTCACCCCATTGCCTCCACAAACACCATTCTTTGTCATTCTTGCTGGGACCTGCATGTGCCTTTCAGCACCCCTAGCAGCGCTGGATCCCCGGCACTGGGCAGCTGTCACCCTCCTCTGTTTTCTCAAGACTGCTGCCAAATAATCCTCCTGGGGACCAGCTGCCACTGAGCTCCCTGTTCACACTGCATCACCCACCCATGCCAACCCCTATGGGTGCTCTGGCTCTTCCTACCTGCCTGTGGAAAAGGTGCTGTTGCATGCTCAGAGCCTGAGCTTGTCTCTGAGCTTTCCGCCATCACTGACTTTTCACTAACGCAATTCAGAGCTGGGATTAGATTAGCCAGCCCCATGCACTGCATTAATGAAAACAAATAAAGTGCTCTTCACTCAGAGTGGCGGGATGTGGCCAATCCATCTGAGCAGGCAGAGACAACATAGATCAATGCCAAGGCAGTTCTAATATTGCACCCTGCGGGAGGCAGGTGACAGCCTGCTCTCCATTAAGTAATGGGCTTCAGGACGTGCAAGGTGAAAGACAAACAGCCCATCAGCACTTGGGCTAAGCAGGCTAGAAAGCTCGCCGAGCGGAAGAATGAGTGAGTGACTGCTGAGCACTTGGCAAACGGTGCTCCTGAAGCCAAGTCACAGTCACGGACTGTGCTTCCAGGGCAGACAAGCAGCAGCTCCCCTTTTCCTGGGAGTAGGAATTCCCTGGGCTGCTGGGAAGAGCCCAGCCAGCTTCCTTCTGGGTTCACTCCTGCACCACACCACTATTGTTGAGACCGCGCTTTGCACAAGAGCTCAGAAATAAATTAGGGCATCAGCTGCTACTGGTGGTCTCAAATGGCAGCATGGAGCTCATGGCCAGAGCCAGTGGTATCCTTTTATCCCCATCAATCCGGCAGTCTTGCCCTTCTGCCACACAACCCGCTACCATGCGGCACATAGCCCTGTGCCCAGCCATGCCAGGTACTTACTTCTCTCGCCTCAGCTGTAGCAGCAGGCAGGATAATGCCTCCGGATGTTCTGCAATGGAAAGCACATCCTCAGCACAGGAACTCAGCTACATAGCCCTGAACTGGCACGAGGCAATGGCAATGTGCCTCTCCCACACATGGAGACTGCTCACCTTTGTATTTGAGGTGTTGCAGGATGGGGATTATGGTCTCCAGAGGAATGCTGTGAGCAAGGAAGAGCTGCCAGGTGCAGTACTGCTCAAAGGTCTCCCAATCCAGGCTTTGAACTAGAAGGAAGCACAGCATGGTCCAGGGAACTGCGAGGCCCTTGGAGGAGTGAGCAGAGACCTACCAGAGCCGCCCCATGCACCCTGTGCAGCTCGGCCACAGTCCCTCTGTAAGGTCCAGCTGCATCCAGGCACATTGCTACTCCTGCCTGACATATTACATACGTTCCTCAAGCCCAGAGCAGAGCTCTAAGGTGGGAGAAGGGCAGAACCATGTCTCTTCAGTGCCTGAGATGCCTGTGTGTATGCTGGGGTAAGCGGGATTTGCACTGTGCCAGGGCAGTTGCATTCTGCGTCATGCCCCTCTGGGTATGAGGCACAGCTAGATTAAGGGGCTGCTGTGTCCTTCCCTCTCAGCAGAAGGGTGATCAGCATTGCAAGCCCTGCTGTGCTCTAGCAAGGGGCTCTGGGACCTAGCAGCTGCCAGGTGGCACTGGAGTATGTTCTGTTGGCTCAGGCAGAACTGGGTGGCAGAACTGCAAAGTCACTAAAGCAGCTGCTCATGGCTCAGAGGAAGAGAATTAACGAGGCTCTTTAATTAATGGGCTTAGACTGCTACTTGCAGCTTGTATAACACCAAAGCTGGATCTAAACAGCTGTCAAATCAGGGCGATGAGAGTTCTCGCTGGAAGCACCCATAGCCCTGTGCACAGAGCTCTCTATGCTGGCTCTGCTCAAAACTACCCCACAGCCCACGTGCAATCTCAGCCAGCACTGACAGCTCAGTACGTGTGCCTGAACAGTGGCACTCAGGGAGCAAGTGCAGGTGGGAAGAGTTCCCGGTACTGTGGGGTGCAGGACAGACTGCCAACGGTATCCATTTATCCTCCAACTGCTTAGGACCCACAGGGCACATGCAGACAAAATGCAATATTCACTGGAAATTTTAAGTGCCTTTCTACTCTGATAAAACCAGTAGCTTGTGTAGATCATGTAGATGTCAGTCATGGAGAAGCAAAATGCTTCCAAGGATGTCAAAGTTCAATTAAAAAACAACAAGATCTGAGTCACCCTGTGGTGATGTTGGGGGGAAAGGCAAGAAATGCTCCTATGGAGACGTAACGGACAATAGCCTTTTGCCTGTACAGCCACCAAGGGAACCACAGTCCCAGTAAGGGGCTGGGTGTTCATCCAAGAGACTTACTGTGGCCTCCACAGGAATATTAGTTCGGGGTGGACTGACAGCCAGACAAAACAGCAGCCAGGGCCTTTTTGCTCTTTCTCTCAAGGAACCCATTGAGGCATCACAGTCAACAGAAAATGACAGGAAATCCTGATTCTAACCTTTCTGACCACTGGTCCCCTTTCACCATCACCTCCCAGCCACTCTCTACCCCTTGTTGCACTGAGAAAAGAGTTTACCACAGTGCCAAGAAAGGCCTGGCCTCCAGCACCACTTTATCAGCTGCTATATCGCAGATGACAACTGACTGCAAACAGACAGGCCACAGCGTGCTGTGCAGCACTAGCTGCAGACAGATGAGTTCAGGTCCCTGGAGACCCTGGAGCAGCTGGGACCATGTAGAGCTGTGGGAGATTTCAGAACTTTTCTCTTTTTCTGAGTTTCCCTGGCAGGGCTGGAGGCAGGCAGGCTGCGGGCGTGTGGAGCCCCAGCCTGCGGCAGGCACTGGGCAGTAAGTCCTGCAAGACTTGGTGTCGTCTCCAGATTATGCATTGCCTGGCACTGCAAAGAGCCAGTGCTCCTAACCCATCATCCTGCAAGCCTGGTAAAACTCACCAGAGTTCACAGCTTGGATCACACAGTTAAATCTAACAATCCGGTTTAGCGCAGTGATCCTTTAAGCAGTGGCAATAATATCATGAGGAAATCCAGACCTTAGCATAACACAGCTAGCCCAGGAGCCACCCACCGATGCTGTACAAGCAGCTAACCTCTGCAGGTCTCTCCTTGTGGTGTTGTGGCCACATACAGCCTTACTGATCTAGTGCAGCTTGACACAGACCACAGACCTTCTGATTAGAAAGGGCAAATCCTTGGCTAGGGCTGCAGCATTCCCCCTTTCCAGGGATTGGTCCTCTTCAGCTCAGGCTTCTCCAAAATTGAGGGCCCAAATGGCAGGAAGGCTTAGGGCTGCCTGGGAACCACTTACAGCTGCATTTTCACCCCCCACCCTCCGCAAGACATGCTTGTGAATGCTCCAGGCTGTGGGATATGCTACTCACTCAGGATGTTGAGCACTGAGTCTTTTCGGAACATCACCAGGTTGCCCATCATCACGTGGCACACCAGCTCCTGCAACTGCACAACAGAGCAAGCAGGGTCAGTGGGATGCCAGGACCACAGGAGAGGCTGTGCTTAAGTCCTCTTGCACAGGGACTTCTGGACCTAGAGAGCAAGTGGAGAAGCTGCTGCTGCTCGGCTGATGGACGATGCCAAGCTCTGGCACATGGCCTGAGGAAGCTCAGAAAGCACAGTGAGGGCTACTTTGCTGGGCTCAAGAGCACGGAGGCTAAAGACTGACACACAACTCCTTGCATAGCCTGCCTCTCACACCCACTGCCTCACTGCAAGAGCAGGGATCCAGCAGGGAATCCCAGAAACCCCATGAGTTGCAGGTGGCTCATAAATCAGAGCTGGTTTAGGCAGCTCCAGGGAGATGCAGCTGTTGGAGGAGACCAGCAGAGGCAAGGAAATAACGAGAGGTTAATGGCTTCACACATCAACACCCAGGCTGAGGTGCAGGAGTGTCAAGCAGGACAGACAGCAGATCCTCACAGGCTGGGCAGGATCCTGCACAAGGATAGTCCCTCTCCCTCTTTGAAGAGCTCAGTTGCCAGGGCCAGAGAGAGCTGCTGCACAAGCACTGCCCAGCTCCCATGCCTCCTGCCTGTCCCCAGGCCCTGCTCTCAGCCCTTCCCTCCATGCGCCTGCAGACTCAAGTTTGCTGACGGATGCCCAAAGCCCACTCCTAAGGCTGGCAGTGGGGAGCGCTTGGCAGCCTGCTAGAAAAGCGTGACAAACCCAGACTGCTCTGTCCTGGGCCCTGCACCTTCCCTGGTCTGCGAGGAGGTAGCTGACACTACCCAGACACATGGTGCTTCCTGTGCTGACTCACCCACTTCATCTCTGGACAGTAGGAAGAGAAGGCACCAGGACAGGACACACAGGGAGCCTGCCAGGCCAGACAGAGATCAGGGCTAGCGAACACTGTTCCCCATTTCTGGGCCCATGAGCTCAGATGCAGAGTGCACCTTGGCTCAGCTCCTATTCTCCTTCCCCCATGTTAATCCTCAGCCTCTGGGTCCAAGTCACTGCAGCCTTTTTGCACACTGGCAGGATGGAGCGTGCTGGAGGCATCCAGAGCCCAAGCAAAGTTGAATTCCTGTGGCCTCAGCCAAGGCCTGGACTCTACTAGGGCACTGTCTGCAGACCCCACGTGAGCTGCACAGAGCATCACAGAGAAACAAGTGAAGAATAACAGGAAAGAACAAACGAATTGGACAAGGGAGGGGAGAGGAAACACTACAGGCCTCTGCTGGGAAAAACAAAACCTCTGCATGCATTTCAGAGCATGGAGAAGCCCAGCAGCAGAGGAGTAAGAGCAGGGCTGAACTGGGGGGGTCAGGGCATCATGACTCAAACTTTTCCTGTACCCAACCATCAAGAGCCTGCCAAGCAAAACTTGCTGGTCATGCATTCTGGCCCCTGCACAGCTGGGAAAAGCACAACTAGCCAGGAATGGTGTATAAATAGGGCGAGTTAAAGGGTTATCAGCAGATCACGCTCCAGACGAGCCTAGACGGCAGAAACATGCAGTGCAGCATTCTTGCCAGTGCCTACCTCCCTGCCCCCAGCTTTCGCCGTGACTATTTTTGGGTTGCTCTGAACTGGCGTCATGGCAACTCAGTGTGACCATGGGGAAAGGTTCCTTCCAGGAGGGTCTAAACAAGGGCTCCGCTTTCTGCTCACTTGTCTGCTGAGGCTGCAGCGCATCTCCCACCAGGACAGGGAGAGATTACAGTAGCCAGGTGTGAGCTTAGCCCCATGGGGCCATAGTGCAGCAGCAAACACGTTCCTGCTCTTTGCACCTTTCTTCCTGCTCTTTGCACTTCTCCTTGTTCCCCAGGGCAGGAGAGCTCCTCTGCTCCCTCCTCCTGTACACTTGCCCATCAGGTGGGCAGCCAGGAACATGGCCCTCATAGCTCTAAGCACCTCCCTGCTAAGGGACTGATTCCAAGAGATCAGCCTGGAGTTCCTGACCATTTCCAGCCTCTCCCCCACCCCTATTCCTCCCCTCCAGGCAGGCAGCTTGCGCCAAGCACTGGAGCAATGCTGGCCATCACAGGCATCTCAGACCCAGATGGGTCTTTGTGTTACATCATGCCAGTAACCTGACAGGGATCACAGCAAATCCAGGCAAATCTCTCTCAGCACTACTGACACAGCTCTGTGGCCTAGGAAATCCCTTGAATGAAGCAGCTTAGATTTAGCCTTCTGACACTGTGTGCTGCAATTTCTTAAGCTAAAGAGATACCTAGAGGTTTCAGAGCTCCTGTTTGCCAAACCCAGTGTGTTGTCTGAGGCTGGCTCTATGCCTCACTCAAGAACATGGGCAAGAAGGACTAAAAATGGAGACTACTGCCCTGATGGACAGGCCACTTTGTCATTTCAGGTTTAAATCTCATGGGTATAGAGAAGCCAAATGCTGCCATTTCCAGAACGTGCTGTCTCCCACCCTACACACAGGACCCCCTTACCTGGGCTGAGTCTATGACAGCTACAATCATGTTCAGCAGCTCTCCACTTCGTAGGGTCTCATCTGGGAACTGGAAGAATTAAAAAGCAAGGCAGGGCTCAGGGAAGGGCATGAGGAAGAGGCCATGAGGAAGAGGCCACCTGAAAGCTCCTATCCAGTTCAGGCTCAGACACATGCATATGTTACTTCTTGCAAGAGGTAGCATGGCCAAGCCTGACCCATAGGTTCACCAGCAGCTAGATCAGAACCAGAAATACTTCCTAAATGCAATGAGGGAAGTGACTGAGTGGGAAAAGGAGCCAAAGTACAGGAGGTTTGACAGGCCACTTTCTGCAAGCCGTCTGGAACAGACAGGTTCATTCACTGTGAAAGCAGGCCAACTGCTGCAAGGCAGACCACTGCCAGGCTGCTGGCAGGCTGCTGAGAGCATGTGCCCAGCACATCTGTGATATGCAGCTAATGCTTGTCATCTGGACTGACTAGAGCAGCAGGAGGAACAAGGCTCCTTCAATTTCTGATGGCAGAAGTCAGCCAGGTCAGAATGGTTAAAATTGTCCATTTTCCCTACACTTGCAAGCTTTGTTAACAGCTCTGGGGCCTTGTGCATTATGCAAAACTGCAAGGAAATCAAAATCAACACATAGGGCAAAAGGCCAGGAAAACTGGCAGCAGCAAACTATTCCTACACAGTTCAGATCTGGCTGCTCAGACAGCAGCCTCAGCTGGAATGCCGCTCCTGAGACATTCTGCCTGACTTTCGCTGGTCAATACGCCCACAGGAGCAGAAACAATCTGACCCCCACGTGGAGGTGTGAGGGTGGGGTGGCAGTTTAAAACCAGTGCCTGAAGCACCAGGCAGGAGATTCTGCTGATCCACTAAGTCAGGATCCCTCTGAAACAAAAAGGGGTGCAGCACCACAAGGTGAGAAATCTGCTGCGTGCTGCTACACGTGCACAGGTTTTCCTCCTCTTCCCAGGCTGTTTCTGTGCCCTCAGCTGTGCCCCTCTCTCCAATAGAAAGTGCTCATGGGGAGCAGGGCTGGACAGCCTGAACGTCCAGCAGATGTTCCTACTGAACCAGCCAGAAAGGAGGGAGGAGGAAGGCCAGTTCATTCCTCCCAGGGAATGAGAAAGTACACACAGAACTGTGACCTCGCCATCTATTCAGAGTGCGTGATGTTACCCTCCCTCTCTCCACCCCCAGGCACACACCACCACTCCCTGAAGCTGAGTGATTGATGGACACTTGTTGGAAGCAGCCTCCACCCTGTGACCATTTTAAAGAAATGAATGCAGCCTGCAGAGCTGAGAGCTGACAGACAGCCCCAGCAGCATCCTGGCAGTGCGAAGGTAACAGCAGCTCTGTCCAAGACTCAGACGGCCTGTGTGAATTGAGACTGAGCTGTGACCTATCTGGGGCAGATGCTGGGCTCTCTGTTCCAAATGAGCTCTGCTATCAACTGCTTTGATAAGTCCAGCTGGCTCCACCTCAGCACAGAGTGCTGAAAGCAACAAACCGTTTCATTAAACCTAAGGGTTTGGAGTGGGCAGCAGCACTGCTGAGTACTGCTTCCCCTAGACTCTGGGGCAAGACTTTTGCTCAGTCTTCCCCACCTGCTGCTCTCCAGCAGCCCAGCTAAGAGGAGAAGCAGAGAGCAAAACCTCCTCAACCAGCAAGTGCAGACAACACTGTGCTTGGAGCTAACCATGTGCAAGGGACACAGCCAGAACAGCAAGGTTAGTGCCTTCCCATCCACAGAGAGAACAAGGTTTTAATGGGAACATAAACAGGCAGGATGACAACTGAATTTCTATCTCAAAGGCAGCACATTGACCTCCATTAAGCTGGGCTAAGTGGCTGGATGGAGGCTGTATTATGTTTAGCCTGGAAGAGGCTCTGGGCTTGCTTGCCCCTCTGCTACTGCATAACAGGCCTGAAACACAGAAGCACACTGCTCTGGCGCAAAGTGCGCTCTCAGGAAGTTGAGGGGATTTGAATGGACTGGAATAGTGCAGAGCCCTGGTATTCCTGGTGCTTGGCAGGGGCCTTACCTCTGTGTAAATGGAAGGAGTGAGGTAGCAAAGCAGTCGTACATCATCTTCCTGGCAGGCCTTCATGTCCATCATCAGGCACGTGTGCAGGTCCCCCAGCTGCGTGGCCTGGGCAAAGGACTCATACAGGTTCATCTTCCCTGCTGCAGCTTTGCTAGAAGGAGATGTGCTCTGGTGAGAGAGCAGCTCTGCAGGCCCTGTGCTGCAGCAAAGGCTGAGCTAGCGTTGGTATGACACCAAGCTGTTCCATGGAGGCAGTATGGACCAAGTCAGAGCTTGGACACTTCCCCACAACTCCCTCTGGCCTACCTGGCTTTCAAGTAGTATAGAAGGTGGTAGCCAATCTTGGGTTGCTTCTGATAGAGTTCTGATAGGAGATCCAGCAGCAGTGAGAAACCACTGTTATCTTCCTGCATCTGGCAGAGATTCCTTGGGGAGCGCAGGACAGGGAAACAGCCAAATTACATGAGATGTAGCACAAGAACTCTCTGCTAATGCCAAGGACCAGCAGTTCTCAGGGAAACACAGCTAACAGCTCCAGGTACCAGGTGGTCCCAGTGATCTGCTCTCCTAAATGGACACAGGGGCTGCTGCTGAGTGCAATGGGACATACAGCAACAAGTTGGATGGGGTCAGGAGCCCGCAGCAAACTTCAACTACATAGGAAAGGCCCCAGGGATCCTGAGCTTCCACAAACAACCAGATAAGCTGTGATTTTCCTGTGTTTGAAGAGTTTCTACTAAACAAAACACAATGTAGGCAAAATGAGGCAATAAACTCTTCTGGCTTTAGGATCCTGGGGAGCACTCTGGCAAGCAGGGGGATGGCAGAATTAGACCGGCAGCATTCACTCATTGTGGTGGTGAGGAAAAAGAAAAAGCCCTAGACTTCTCAAAAATACCAGAACAGACATACCTAAATATTAGGTAGAGTGGCTTCCCCACTGACTCCTCCAGAGACCTGCAGGACAAATGCAATGGTCAGAGTGCTATGTGTACCTGCCCTCTGCTGTGCATCAACAAATGGCAATAAAAAAACCCTGCACATTGTCAGCTGCAGTCCTTGGGGCCCTTAAGGATTAACCCTAGCTAATAGAGAGACAGAGAGAGTCCTGCTAACAGAACCCAAGAGCTCTGACACTGAGCCCTGGACACAAAACCCAGGAGGAAGACTGTATGGCGCTGATTTGTGTCAGTATAGCAGGGACAGATGAAGTATTTAGCAGCCAGGGGCCCCCAAAGCATCAGCTAAACTGAGCTTAGACGTCTGGACCTGTAGCAGCAGTTTCTTCCTGCATTTGTGGGAAGGAGAAATATGGTCAATTTTGTGCAGTATATGACAACTATTGATCAAATCCATGCTGACTGCTCATGAACCCTGGAACCCTAAGAGAAGCTGGTGCCTTCAGTGCAAATTTCTGAAAATAGTGGAATTTTTAATGCGAAAAGTCCAAGTTCCATTGTGAAAGGATGAGACAGAAAAAAATAAATTCTTACTCCTCTGTGATTTCTTCTGGCAAAACCTCACCACGGAAGTGAGCCTTAAATAGCTCTTGGAGGCAGGATGCGAGCACTGATAACTGCTCTGAGTCAAAGTCCTCCTGGTGAAGAGAAAGGAAGAAATGAGAAGAGAAAGCACGAGCTCAAACCCTGCCTGCCCAGTACAGGTCTGGTCTAGAAGGAACCCAGATGGAGTCACTCCTGCTAGGAAAATGGCCCAAGCTGCATAGGAATTGTTCTGCTGCTATACTGCAGTGACAGGAGCTGCCAGAGCTGGTCACCAGCAAGACAAGCCCAGCTCTGAAACACTTAAAACCACTGTGATGCACTTTTCCTCTAATAGCTAGTAATCCACTGAGCTCAGCTCTCCCTCTGCATAAGGGATAGCAGAGACCAAGAGCACTTGGTAATGAGGATTTACACCCCGTTCTCAGTGTTCCCATGGAGAGAAGCAGCCCTCACACGCTAAGAGGCCACTTGACTCCAAAGAGAGCCGATTAGAGGGAGGGGATGTTGCCTCCCTTCAAACGCTTAGCTGCTGGATAACACCGACAACTCCTCCACTGGGCAGGGTTTGCTACAGCAAACCCTGTGCTCTCCTGAGCACAATGTCCTGTGTCAAAAATAAGGGAAAGTCCTGGCTGCACAGTACCTGCAGAGAGCTTCGCAGGCATTACAGCAGCCATGCTAGGTCAAACCATGAGAACACCTCCCGCAGTATCCTGCCTCTGGCAGCAACTACTGGGGATATTTAGGCGGGGGGTGTGTGATCTTCTCCTGCTAAACCCTTCTGGTAGTTAGCAGTTTGAGCTATCCTGAGGTGGAGGTGACATTAACATCTGTGTTTAACAACCACAGATGGAGCTGTCTGGTACCATTTTGAACTCACTTATGTTTTGAGTTTCCTCAGCCTTCTGTGCCCTAGTTTAATCACTGCCTTGTCACCTCTCTGAGAAGAGCTGTGCAAGCTCAGAGTTGGCTGGCCCGCACCACTCCAGCTGCTCTGGTTTCATGGTTACACAGTAGCACTGCTCCCGAGTCTGTGCAGTTACCTCCAGGACTTGATCCACGATTTCCTGCATGACCTCACACTGAGCTTCCGTATCGCTGGAGCACAAAAACAAGAGGAAATACAAGTCACAAAGGAAGATATGGACAGTAGGGACAAGGGGGCTTTGTGCTGAGCTCGCTATGCTTGGGAGTCCCCAGGACCCGAGAGCGAGAGAAGCCCCGCTTTGCGCTGGTGCCATGACTAGAGGAAGGCAAGGCCCTTAACTACACACTGCAGAGACACAGCCCTGAAAGAATAGACTGCATTGCTGCAGCATCTACTTACATAAATGCCTGAGGCAGACTGCAGCAAGACAAACAAATTAAATGACTAAAAGTATAAGATTAAATGCACTTAAAGCCATAAAGATATAAATTAAATCAGCCTACTATGCCAAGGCCTGAAAAGCAAGAGCTTTTTAACCTGCTTTAGATTGAGTTAAAATCCAAGGTTGCTGTAAAATCAAGAGTGGAGTTGGGGAAGACCAGAGAGAGAATCTGCAGACACCAGGAACAGGGACATCTCCATCCCTGGGGAATCCACGCAAGGAGATACTGAAACACCCAAGAAGCAGTAACCCCAAAGGACTCCCACAGAGGCTGTCCATGTTAAAGACAGACGGACCACAGATGCCATAAACTTTGAGAGAATAACCCTTGGAGCAAAGAGCATTTCCTGACAGTACTGAAAGGTTTTGTGTGCGGCTGCCCTGAAGAGACCAGCATGAAATGTAACATTACCAAACAACACCAACCTTCCCTTCTGCAGCTGCAGGACTTTGTCCTTCAGTGACTCATCCAGTTGGTCCAGGAACGGTGTGATATCAACAGGCTCCTCCACAATGGTTTCTTTGATCGGATGAAACCTGAACTCCCTCTTCTTCCCTGCAACAAAGAAAGCAACAGTGGAATAGTTTTCCACTATTTTCCCAAGCAGCTACATCTAGGAAGTATTACAGGCAATCTCTGTCCTAGTAGCAGGAGTCACATGGGGCTGCTGGGGCAGCCACAACCTCAGGCAAGCAGCACGCCCCTGCTACGGGATCCAGTCTCAGATCTTCCCTTCAACATTTGGAGATGTGTCCAGGTCACAATGCCCTGGAAGGCAGGCCTGGATCCAAATGCAGATGATGTCCAGAGCTGTGGTTCCAGTTCAGTTCAGTTCAGTCCAAAAACTGATGCTCTGTCTGCCCTTCAAGATGCTCAGCATAGCTAGAGCTCACAAGTCTCCCTACACCAGAGGCAGGCAAACGTTCAGGACTCCAGGACTGAGATACTCCAGCTGCTTTTCTGCACTCCTGTCCTTCAGACTCCTTCCAGGTCACAAAAAAATGTGGAATCCAGAAGTGCTACAGCCAGTGCAGAAGCACCAGCAAGGGAGCTGTGATTACAGGATCAGACAAGTGGCTGATCTCCTTTACAAGAGTCCTCTCCTCCTCTGCACATGACTGTTGAGACTGTGCCCCTTTTGGGGGCCCCAAGCAAGCTGAGCAGCCAGTAGGGCACTGATGGGACTATTTAAGACAGTGCTACAGTATACAGCGTCATACTCCTCTACCCCATCCTGGGCTCACGGCCCCTCCCCACCACAGGGTTAACCCATCCAATGTGGCAGGAAGCCCACAATAGTCCTTCCACCAAGGCCAGGAACAGTTTGAGATGCCTCTGGCTCCAGAGAGCTAGCAGAGGGGATTCTGGCCCTGTGCAGCAGTCATGTCAGCCTGGTGGCTTAGATGTGGACTCGTGGAGGCCTCCTGTGCGCATAATGAAAACCCCATGCCTTAGCAATTAAGAGGCCTGAGCCTCATTAGCAGCTGCCCGAGAACAGAGACACCCTGTTCCCAAATAAACCATCCAGTCCGCATCTGTCACAGGGATTCTCAACCCCAGTGCATCAGGGCTCTGAGACAAGCCAGACAGTTAGCGAAGACCCAAGAGTGGAGAAAGTGCCATGTTCGAAGGTTACTAAGCTCTAAGGAACAACCAGCCAAGGAGAAAAGGCCAAAGAGGCCTTTTCCATTGAGCCTAGGTCACTGTATCAGCTCCACAGTCTGTCTATTGGGGTCAGAAGCCTGGGAAACAGTAGAGCGTTTGAGTGAGTACCCTCTCTTGCAGAAAGAAGTTTGGGTCTCAACAACAGGGTCTGCCCAGACTGCAGTTAATTCTTGCTGCTTGTGAGAAAGGGGCTTTAAGAGAATTAATTGTGCTTACAGCTGAGGATCTCTGAGGATCCTTCATCACGGAAAGGAAGGGGCCCATGAGCCAGGAGTGAAACAATGGCTTGCACAAAGGCAAAAGGCAGCTAATTCACACTACATCAAGACAGAAGTACTTGAGAGCATTAGTGCCCTGCTGACTGGATCTCTCACCTTTGCTGTTCAAGTCCTCTTCATCATCACTAAATGCGGCCTCTGCATTGTCATAGCAACTGTCATCCTTGTCAGACATGTGATTGTCCATTTCCATGGAAACAGGCTCCTCAATTTTGACTGCAAGAATGAACGCAAAGGAGTAAGAGCAGGAGTGAGGTTACGATGGCTCCTGGCACAGCCTTGGGGCAGGACAGGCTCTACCTACAAGTTGCATCTACTGATAATCAGGCTCCAGTGAGGGAACAAAGTGCTCTGCAAAGAGGAAGAGAGTCTTGGCAAGTGAGGAACTCTGAAAATCATGCTGGGGAATGGCACTTACAGCTACTCTATTTAATCATCCCCATTTGGTGCAAAGTTTGTCAGGGCAGTGGCAAAGGTCTGAGCTGCCATCATCCTTCCTGTTTCACCCCTCACCCACACCAGCCTGAGGCCTTGAGCAGAGCATCACTTTTGTCAGCTCTGTCAGACAGGGTTGAAGATGTAAGGTTTGTTGGAGAGATGGGTGGCTTCTGCTGGACCAGCTGATGCAATGAGAAAAACAGGCACAGTCCTTCAGCAAGGCTGACAAATCAGCAGCACTTTATGGTTAAATACAGGTTAGAAATGCTAGCTCTTTGTTTAATCTCATTATGTTAATCAATTAGTCTACAGAGAAGAAAGGGTAAGTAGCCCCTGTGGAGCACAGAGGGAAATAGGTAGTTTGCATCTTTAGTGTACTGCAGGGTTGAGGTGAAGGGAGATCACAACCACATAAATTCAAGCATCCAGATTTTTTAGCATGCAGTGAACTCCCTTTGTTTGCACAGGGGATTGTAGAACATCCTCTGATCCTACACTCTTGCTTTTTCTAGTGATGCCAGACAGAGCTCATGCCTCAAAAGCACGCAGGAAAGCATTGGTGCAAGTGGGGAGAATCCAGCACACACTGCAGAGTTTGTGCTTTCACACCAGCAGAACATAAGGCGGCACATGGGGACAGCAAGGTAGCAGCTGATGCCTTCCTCCTCACAGAAGTGCTGGCAGCCTAGCCAGGCTCTTTGGGTAGCTTCTATTCACTGCACCAAAGGAGCAGAAACTGTGGGCACCAGGAGCCAGTCAGGGATGCCGAGACAAAAGATCTCATGGCACACCCAACGGGGAGGAGACAGAACCCCTGCGGGAGGCAGTGTTTTTCCCTGCTGGTGCTCAGGACCTTTGGAAACCAGGCTATTTCCTACCAAGTGCCTAAAGCTGGACTTCAAGACCTTCCAGACCTGGAGCTTGTGATACTGTAGAGATCCAACACTGTGGTTACCAGGTAAATACGGACAACTTACTACAAGCACATATGCTCCCTGGCACAGACAGGCACCCTACTGAACCTTTTATTTGTTCAATGCCTTTGAGCACAGCACTCTCACAGCAAAGAGCTCTCCTCTCTCCTGCTAGAACCCCAGCCACCCTCTGAACACCAACCAATGCTTTGGGAGAGCCAGGGAAAGCCCTTGTCTTTGTGAAAACAGTACCTGTAGCAGTCTCCCTTTGCCGCCTGCCCCACTCCTACCTTCGATGGGGGGTGAGGGTGAACTGCAGAACTCCGGGAATTTCTCCCTCAGCATGGCACGGAGCTCTTTGTCCAACTTGGGGTTGTCGAAGAGAGGGGCCAGATGTCTGTTGTGGGGGGGAAAGGGATGAGAAACAGCTGGGAGGCATTGCTCTGCTTGGACCAACCAGCTCTGCTTCTCAGTAGTAGCATCTTCCCTAAAGAGCTGGAAACTCAAAGCAAGACCTACAAGACCCTCCAGCTAGTGCACAGTCTTTACAAGCCCTCCCTTTCTCCACTTCTGGCAGTCCCCAAAGGCCATTCTCCCATTTCTACAGCCTCATTCATCTGGCTTTTCCCTGCCAGCCTAAAAGGTATGCTGGCTCCACAAAGCCTCTTGTCCCAAACCTGCCCTCTCACTGCCAAGAAGGGCAAGCCACAAACACTTCCTACTATGCAATGGGCCAGAAAAGACTCAGTTTGGGGCCCAGCATAGGTTTTTCCCGGCACATAGCAAGGAAATTTCCTCAGTTAAGCAAAGACTTTGTTTTGCATTATGGTCTACAAGTTATGAGTTCCCATCTCCCTTCCTGCAGATCAACTGGAGTTCCTTCACTTTGTCACCAGTGAGACCTGTGGCACCAAAAGGCTCATGGGAAGAGGAGAAGAGGGTTCACCAGGAGAGGGGAACTTCGCTGATGCAGGAGTTGTCTGCAGGGCTGAAGCACCATGAACAAGGTTGCTTCGTTCAGCTCACAGCTTGGTGACCAGAAAGGTTTGGGGACATTCCTATTTATGTGGAGTAGCTGTAGTTTATTTATCCTACCCTTCCTCTTGCTCTCATGTCAGCTCTCATGACAAGCCTCAGGACCATAAATACACGGCTGTGTCTTAAGTATGAACATACTTATGTTCATAAATAATTCAAATGCCCTCTGTAGCTCTTCCAGAGTCTGGAGTTCATTTTTGCTAGGCTAGTGAGACTGGTCCCCAGGAAGCCTGGTGCACAGCAGTTGTAAAAATGCAGTAAAATTTAGGGCTGTCTTACGCAAGGACTCGCTTCTCCACAATGTGGGTGAGAGAATTGAACACTCCTTGCCGGACATGAGCTTCCAGTGGAGGGTAGAAATTGGGAATAATCTGAAAAAGAAGGAAAGATCAAGTTAGTGTGACATTACCGAATCCTGTCCACCTTTGAGCCTGTGTCAGCCAGTAGTGTTCTTGGACATAGGCAGGGCTAGCTAAAGCCATCAGTCTGCTAATCTCTGGTCACCCTTGACTTGAGTATCACATCCCAGCTGTGCTTGACCAAGAAGAGCAGCAGAAGAGCTCTCTGAGTGCAGCATCTTGAGGGGATGCTGACAGAAGGGGGATAGCCCATGCCTCTGACTTCCTTGCTCCCCAGAACTAGCCCGCAACATTTCTCAAAGACTAGAAAAACAAGATGACGCTACTTAGTGAGCTGTGACAAGCCCAAGGACTTGCCAGGGCCATGTTCCAAACAGCAGTGATTGCTGCAGGAACTGCTGGGGCTTCTTGCACAGTTGTGTTGTTATTTAAGAGGACCCTGGAAATGGAAATAGACTCCTCCAGCACCTTGCCCCACTGTGTCTCAAAGGGAATGTAGGGGAAATAAGAGATGGGCACCTTAAAACGTTCTCCTCTGCTTCCCACCCTTCAGCTCTGTCCACATATAGTCTTTTGCTTTTGGAGGGACTAAAACAGCTCCTCCCTGGAATCTGGGTCATCCCATGAACCTTACACTCATTTCCTCTGCCAGAAGAAGCCAGCAGCAGCTTTTGGACTCACACAGTCCTGGGACAGAAAGCATGCTGTGTCTGAGGGAGTAAAGTAATGCAACTCAGAGCACTTCCAAAACTCATGCTATGAAAAGACCCCGCTTCCAGGAACTCCATCAGCCCTCCTTGAGACCAAATTACTGGAATCGGCAACTCTTGGCACCACTGCTTTAAGGACTAAGGGGTACAACCAACCCTGCTCCCCATGATCTCTGCCCTAGGAAGGCCTTCCTTTGAAAGGGAGATGAGTCTGACTCGTCCCCAAGCAGGGACTGTTGCAATGAGATTCTGTTTACCCTCAGGGGATGAAATTGGATGAAGACCAAGCATTTCATTAGGTACTAAAGGGAACAATTCAAAAGCCCTTTTCCTACTAATGCTCATAATTCTGGAAGGATTTATTTGCAGAGCTGGGAAGTCTCATACATGTTCCCACAGTGGCATTCCCATTAATGAATGACACATGGGCCCAATGTTCAGATCTCTAGAAATGGCCCTGGATTTATCAAGGTACCAAGCAAGATCATCAAAATCTTTGGTGTCTGGGTTTAAGAGGCAAAGAGTTTAGACAGGTGTTTGTAGCCGTGTGCCTGACTATGCTCTTGGCAGAGCAATGAAGGGAAAATCCCTCCTCAATTCAGCCCAGGTAAAGGGAGTTTTAAAGGGCTGTCTCAGGCTGCTGGGAGATAGTGAGCTATTCTGCAGACTATTTTGCAATCAATAGGCTCAAGGCAGAACAGATCAGATGATGCACTGAAGAAGGTGGAAAAAAAAAGGGGAGGGAGGGAAAACATTTTTCTTGCTCTAAAGAATGAGTAATGAGGTGACACTATTTTTGTGCTCAAATATCACTGTCCCCAGGGATTTACATAGTTCCCTTGCTGTGGGATGGAGCAGCAACTTGCCTTTACTCACCAGAGACTTTTAGCGCAAAGACATCTGTCTTGCCTGAGCATATGTTATCGGTGCCTTCACGACCAGCTAGCACAAAACAAGGTACAGCCTGCAGGAACAGGCTATGTAGCCTGATGAATGCTACGGGGCATAGAGGGAAAGAAATCAACCCTCACCAAAGCACTAGAGCACCAGTGATGAGAGTGCTCAGAGAGCATGGCTGAAGGCTCTGGCTGCAGGCCTTAAGGGAGCACCTCCTGGAAAATGGCCTGCTTGGCTTTTTTCCTCTACAGTGTCCTCTGCCAACACTGTTGAGGGGTTTCTCAGTCCCACTGATGACAAGAGGGACCATGTGAACCCCAGTAATTGCTTTCACAGCCTTCATCCCTCCACCTCAATCATGCAACCAGTTTGGCAATGTAAGGAATTCTCTGGAGAGCAAGGGATAGCTCACCCGGCACATGAAATCCAGCAATGTGGCGGTGATGGCAGGGTGAGGCTTCATGGAGTGATGCATCACAAGAATGGCAGGCTCTAGAAGAGAAAGAGCAAGGAGCACCATGCTAAACACATCAGACACACCTGCACCTCCTGCACCCCCTCTGCTCCTGCAGACCCAGCCTTCTTCCTCCGAAGCACTGGAAAGAACCCCCTTTGGCTCCTACACACCCTGCCCTCATCCAACTCCCCTCACTCTCAAATAACACTTAGGCTTCCAGCAATGGCCAGAGCCAGGCTTCCTGCAGGTAGGAGCTACTAGTAATGACCTCAGCTGTATCAGTCCTCTTTCATGAGCCCCGAGCCCTGCGATGGGAGCACACAACCCTGCATGTCCACAGGAAGGGAATGCTCTGGGGTCAACCTCAAAGAAGATGCTTGCTGCTACCTCAGTGGTGGAGACACTTTTAACTGTGGTTTTCATCAAAACAGCTCTCCTGCCAGCTTGCAACTGCCAGAAGGAGCGCAGGGCAGGAACAGATACTCTTTGGAGACAACATATTCAGCTTCCCCATCAGATCCCACTATCTCTACCAGCTCTAGAAGCCATTAACCCTGTCTTTTGACTCCTGCCCATTCAGGGAAAGGCTTCCCATGGAGTACCTATATTCATGATGCTGTCCTTCTCAGGGTTGAAGAAGAGCCAATCATAGAATAGAGCAAGTTTGGCATTTGAAGCAGCAACGTTGGACTAGAGAAGAAAAAAAATAATTTAAATTATTGAGTACAGATCTGAGTATTGTTTGCTTGTACATGCCCAACATACTGGATCCTGATACTGTCTTTTTATGGGACAGAGAAAGCCCAGCTGGCAGCTGCGACGGAGGAGAGAATGGATGGACACATGTGATGCTCTTCCCATCACCAGGGCAGTGCAGAGCTGGCAACCAATCTCATGGGTACCTGCTGCTGCTGAGCAGGGGTGAATTTTCAAATATGGAGGAAAATTCTAGGGCAAACCTGCCTGCTTTGAAAGTAGCCAGGCAATATGTACAGCAGCAGAGGCCGAGGCAGCCCTAAGCCTGGGAGACATAAGCCATGTGTTCTGCAAAGCAGGGCCTGACTACAGCTCTGAACTGGTTATAATCAAACCCTGCATATCACTTGCCATTATCTGTTATGCTTGCAGGGGCACATGAACAGTCATTTCCTCTCCAGCTTCTGCTCTGTTCTGTTTGATAACTACTGTGGACTGCAGCACTGGGTGGGATAAGGAATGACCAGCTGGGAGGGGGCAGTGGATGTGAGAGCAAGGCTGTAATGAAGCCTCTTATTGCACATGCTCTTGCACTTCACTTGGACAGGAGAGGCCTCAAGACTTGTATGCAGACCACAAACATAAAACAAAACAAAACAAAAAAAAGGCAGGACAGTACTTGGAAGCGAGAAAGTGAGGTTTACGCTGGAAAAGCAGATCCCAAAGGATTCAACGTGCAGCAGAGCCAGGACTAAAATTCAAAGCACAGAACAAAGACCG
Source organism: Rhea pennata (assembly GCF_028389875.1). Lineage (NCBI taxonomy): Eukaryota > Metazoa > Chordata > Aves > Rheiformes > Rheidae > Rhea > Rhea pennata. The sequence continues at coordinate 698,844 of NC_084693.1, forward strand.
ATGTCCTAACCACTGCTCTGCAATTCTCTCCTTCAGCCTAGCCAACAAATACTTAATTCCAGGCTCCTTGGCAACTTTTAGCACCAGCAGGTTACCCACTCCCCTGCAAGGGAACATCTCCCAGGCAATTATGTGACTCCCTCTTAGACTTGGCCTGAGTTTGGGAACTACAGAGTAACGGCTATTCACTTGTTGGAACTAGACACTCATTACAGGGTTGCTTCCTGAGCCATCAGGCAGCACAAGCTGCTGAGGGTACCTCTGCCTATCACGACTCACCGTGCAGGTGGTGAGCAGCCACCCAATGATGGCCCAGCGCGGGAGGATGTCAGAGCTGAGCACCTCGTTGGAGGGGTGTACCACACCACAGATGTAGCGTATGAGGTCACAGCGCAAGGACTGGCTGTCGGGAGTGGACAGGTACTGTCGCTGAAACCAGTCCTGGTACCGCTTCTGCTGGCCAAATCGGACCTGCAGGAAAACGAAAAGACAGAGGTTCTGCTCAAGGCACAGAAGCATCTGATTTGACACAGGGAAGCTTCGGAAAGGCTGTTAGAACCAGCATCTGCCACCCTAAAGTTGCCTCTTTTTGGCAGTCTCTGGTTTGTGCCCTGCTCCCCATCAGCCTCTGGTTGGCAGCATCTTCAGAGAAACCAAGGAACCAAAAAGGCCATTGTGCACTGTTCTCACGGAGGGCCTGTCTCCAGCAGGGCAAAGGGGACCACCCGCCCCGCCTGCACTGCGCCCACGTGGTGCACAGCACAACCCCGGCAACCACCTTCAGCAAGTCACTGGGAAGGAGACAGAGCGAGGGGGGAGTGGGCTCTGCCTGGTGTTTGAACACAGATAACAGTTAACCCTGGTGTTGTTACTGTGCAGTTCTTGGCCTCTCCTGAATACTGCTGCTGTTGTCGGAGCTCTGATAACCAACCACATCGCAGCCCTTTAGAAACAGTGCTTGCCTTGGAAAACAGCCAGCCAGGAGCAATATTCCCCTGCAAAGCCATTTTGTGTCTTTTAATGAATACCAGGGATGTCCTGGGACCATCTACATCAGCTTTCGCTGGGCAGCCCTTCTCTCTCCTGTTGCCATTATATGCCAGAAGCAGAGATTATTTGTACAAGTAAAACATGCTACCCTCTGCCCGTTGGTCTGCTCTTCTCCCAGACAGGGGTGTTTAGCTGCTTACAGCATTTTCCATCACAGAACTCCATAGCAAACTTCAGCTGAATGACAGCAGCAGTGGGTGTGAGTGCTCTGCCCCCCTCACCATGTCGAGTGCCATCGTGGGAACAAGACAAGGGCATGACAGACCAGTCAGAGACAAGTGCCCTCTTCCCCCTGTGTGGGCACAGGACACCAAGAGAGCACGAGGCAGTTACCCGTGAGGTCATGAAGAGGAGCTTGGTTTCCATGTCAGGAGTGAGGCGACAGGCCAGGAATTTGCGAGAAGTCCTTGACTGAAGGAGCTGCAGGACACCTAGGAAGAGGCAGACAGACAGAGCTCTGTGCTCGCCCAGCCCCATCAGGCCCGTGGGAGACACAGCACCAAACAGGATCCAGGCAGAAATTCACCAACAACCTCAGCAAGTTTAGTTTCTTTGTCTGTGGTTTGGAGTATTAAGCTGCCTTGCCCCAAGGCTACAGATATTGGAAAGCGATCAAGATTTTGCCTGAAAAAGGTCTCCCAGAGCATCTCCTACCCATAGAAAGTTTTATCAGTGATCACTAATAAGCACACGAAGGATGCCAGGGAGGAGAGCCCAGAGAAACATCGGGAGGTTACACAGCACGGCAGTGACAAGATCTGAAGGAGAAATGAGAAAGTCTGGACACCAGCTGTAACCAACTCAGCACGTTTCCCATCTCTCATCCATTCACTAGGGGGCACAAAGATGATCTTAGACTTGTCTCTGCTACAGTGAATCCCCTTGCCCCACTGCAGACAAGGGTTTCAGACGGACCACTCAGGCTGGGCTCTAGAAGACCAGACCCGTATAAACAGGACACATTCTGGGCTCTACCAGCATTTAGCTTCAATCTCTCCCCTGGAATGAAAGCACCCAATTGAGAAGAGGAATATCAGACAAAACTAAAACTGTACATGTGCACGTGTACATAGGGAAGGGAAAATGAAAAGGAGAAGTGGAGGTTGCAAAAGCTGCTCTCAGTCACAAATGGCTGGAAGAGGAGGAATTTATGACCTGAGCAGAGAAGCTTTGCTGCTGCTTGACAAGAGCTGAAGGATTTACAGGGCAGTCAGCTCTGACGCAGACAGGCAGGCACCGGGGACACTGCAGGCACAAGGTGTGCTTTGCTCTCTCGCCATTTAGAAGTTCCTGTTATGTCACACACCCAGAGGGTCACACCTGGGGGACAGCTGGAGGAGGGAAGCTTCAAAGCAGAAAGAACAGATGCCAGCTCCTGTGGAGCTCAGAGAGGGTGGAGCACACTGCACATCAGGGAAAGAGCCACAAAAACACCTTGCTTGTTAAAAGCTCCCAGTGCAGTGGAGCTGTCCAAAGGGAAGGACAGGTCCTGTGCTCAAGAGTCCCCCTCTGCTCTCCTGCTGCTGCAGTTTCTGCTCCCCCCGCCAGTGCTGCTGGGCTCTGGCCTTGGTCGCAGGAGCGTGCAGCTCAACAAGGCTGACTTAGGTCAGTGGTTACAGAGCCATACAAACCTGAGAGCACGTGGACTGGCAGCTGCTAGAGATAACAGCCACCTCGCAGAGCCGTTATTACAGGCTCTCAACAGCAGGCAGGAGGGCAAAGAATAAGTCTTATGAAAAAGGCCAACTGCAGGGGAAATGATTTCAGGGAGGAGACTTTGCAGGCTCCATAAGAACAAGTGCTAGCAAGGGCTCCCCTGGACAGATCAACTTTTGGTTGGAGTGCTCCCCTCCAGCCCCCAGAACTAGCTCTGTGGGACACAGAAGAATGACAAACCTCAACATTGCTCCCTCTAAACTATCGGACACAGACTGCCTCTCTTTGCAGAGATCTGCAGAGCTGTGTGTGCTGGGGTGTCCCATGGGGACACATATTAACATCACCTGTTCCAGCACTCTGCAGCTGAAACTGCAGTGAAATCACACTTGCGTATGTACACACGCTACCCAGATGTCCTCTCACCTTTATGAATCACTGGGCAACACCACAGACCGCTTGCTACTTGTGATGCCCAACAGAAGAGGAAAGCTGGATGCCAGCCTCAACTTAGCTAACATTTTGTTGGGTTACTCTGGCTAAAACTGGTAACAAAACATAGAATAGCCCTGACTGGCTTCCCCTACTGATGTGGGAAGTAAGTGAAACCAGAGGGACATTTGCTAGGTGCTCAGGACACACTAAGCATGAATGTGAAAGCTCAGCACTCAACTGTGAAGATCCAGACAAAGCTTAGAAGAGCTTCTAGTGAATTCAGAGCTGGGGGAAGAGACAGGGCTGAGCCCTGGAAACCTGAGCCTTCCTTGGTTGTAGGACAAAATGCCTTCATAAGCCTCACATGCCAACGGATTCCCAGATCTTCCTGGGGAACTCAGTCCCTGCAGCCCTTCAGCTGGCAAGTCTCAGCAGAGGCCAGCAATGACAGGAGAGGTTCTGAAGATGGAGAAGAAGCCAGAGACCTTAACAAGCATTTAATCAAATGATGTGTTGTGAGTTTCCCTGAGCATAATCTGAGATCTTTAAAGTGACTTTAACACAGCCCCTGAGAGGAGGGCAGACATTTGTGAGGAGGGAGGACACTCTAAATCCCTGCTTCCAAAGGCTCATTAGAATTGATGAGGACAGATAATGGCATGACAGCCCCTAGAGAAGTGAATAATTCATACCAATAAAAATTATAAATATATCACTCTCTCAGTCAAGTCTATTTCAACCCAGATTTGTGCAGAGATCTCCATAGCTAAGTGTTACTGCACACCAAGTGTGTGAGGCTACAGGGAGAAATAAAATCCCATTTAGAAAGTGTCAATTACTGCAGCTTCCAGTCTTTCTACTTTAGAATTACTCAATCTCCTAGAGCTCTTTTCTAGGGAGTATGGAGAACTCGGACAGTTTACATTTTTGGGCTCCAACTTCAACTCAACTTATAAATCAGGTAATTAAAAATTAATCTCAATTATGGAAGCGTTAAGTCCAGAACAAGCCATAGAATTCCATAACCCCTGTTGCGGCCCAGCTGTATTCTCATGATACGTCATTACAGTTGCCTGATGTATCTGTTTTTCAGGACAGTTTAAAGCCCAGAAGCCAACAAGGCCTCTGCAGCATTTAAGCAATGATAAAAGCTGCCAAGCACCCAATTTGATCATGGGAGACTGGTCTCATCCCTCCCCCAATTCCTAAGCTCCCTGCAGGCTGCAAAAAGTTCCATTTTGAGGCATCTCCTTCAAGTTAGTGATGACAAAGGCTCTGGAAGCAGACATGTGGGCTTCAATGCTGATGGAGGTGGGATCACATGGTATAATTATAGTTGTCTGCCTCCTCTCCTCTAAGAGAGGATCTGAAAAGAACCCACACACCCAATTTGTTTTGCCTTGGTAGGACTATAATGGAGTCTCTCTGCTTTCAGAACGGCCCTGATTCTTGGGGCTAGACTGGGCATACATGATCAAAACGGCAGCTGCAGTACTGAGTTTTTACTTCACATCTCCCTCTGACCCTGGCATGAGCAGGCAGTCATCAATGCTGCTTGCATCAAGGACGGACGTGCAGTGGTGCAGACCCCTGTGCCAGGTTGCAAGGGTGTGTGATGGCATGCCTGCGCACAAGGCTCGTCTGTGGCTGGGGGACCCCAACACAGGCGGCGCCCCGAGTATACGCACGGCAGGACAGGAGCTGGCCGCCCTTTCCTCTCCAGCCTCACCTACCTGTGAACTGCGTGCTGAGGACCTGTGGGTTGTGGATGATGTCCTTCCAGAGCTGCTCGAACTCAGGTATCCTGGCAACGTTTTGCAGGAGCCTCACCAGGTCCCGGCCAATCATGAAGCAGTCCATGAACTCGGGAAAGGAGAGGAAAAATCTCATTTACTGTTTACCTGCTCCGGAGTAGGGGGAAGGGAGAAGGCACTAGGGGGATGGGGTGGAAGGGAGGAACAGTCAGTCCTTCAACCTTACAGCCGGCTCCAGATGATTCACTCTTTGCACAATATCTAAACTCCTGCCCCTGGCAGCCTGCCCCTCTTTTGAAGCTAGCAGGTTCTAAGAGGCGGGGTGACAGGCGGGAAGGTCAGCGGCTATTTTAAAATGTTCTCTCCCTTGTAAAGCAAACAATCAGATCATAAATCTGACATTTTCCTTACAGGACTGCAGCCAGTCTCTGGAGCTAGGACTTGACATTTGGTCCTTCTTACCCAGCAAGAAGGGGAGAGTGTGCAGCACTTAGACTGCTGGACAGGGAGCAGCACTGCCCGCATCTGCTACAGAGCCATCGTGGGCTGTGGGGCTAGGGCAGTGAAGCCAAAGATGCCTGCCTAGACCTGGTTTTGGTGGCTTTTACTACCAGGGATGGCTGAACAGCAGCCTAGAACTGCTATCATGTTCTCCTCCAGCCTGACAAAGACACCAACTGCAGGAGGAATTGATATTCTTGAAGCTATGGGCCAGCAGAGTGTTGGCCACGACAAGCACTGAGGCACCACAACCGCTGGCAGGAAAGGTAATGGCTTCAAAAGTTGTGGCCTGAATAAAAGAAATAGACCAAAAGGAGACAGCCCAGTCAAAACAGTTTTCTTCCCTTCGCCAGTATGAAGCTTTTGAACCATTTTACACCAGCCATTCACAACCTGCACTGAGAACAAGTCACTACTGCCTGCATGGTGCGAGCTGAGCAGCGACTTAGAGAAACCAGCAAGTCTCTCACTAGCAGCTTTTCTTACAAATACTGCAAGATGAACGCAGGCAGTGTCATCACATGCACAGGTACAGGCTACCTAGGAAGCAGCGTCTTTTTTCTTCAGCCATCCCCAGATTTGCTTACCCGTTCTCGGAGAAGGGAGATGCAGAAATCCACCTCCTTTTGACGAAGCACTTGGAGCTGAGATGTGCCATGATGGTCCACAATGAGCCGCAGATACGTGTACACAGTCATGGCTATTAGGATACTGCTTTTCAGTACCCATTCTCTGCAAAGGAAGCAAAAACAAAACAAAACAAAACCATTTTCAGCCACCTCCCTGAGAGAATCACAGTAAAAAGTGATATAACCACGGAGGTCTAGGCCAGAAGAAACTGAGGCACAGAGACAGGGACACAAAGTGAGCAACGGCAGGGACTCCGAACCCGTTGTTCACGCTCCATTCTGGAGACTCTTCATCTGGAGGCCATTCCCCGCTTCACATTTTACTCTGTCAGCTGCCTGCTATGTTTTGTTCCACCTCTTTCTCCTCTGTGGACAGGCTACCATCGGGGTTCTTGCACCCCAAGATTTCTAGTGAGGTGGCAGACACGCTCACGTGAAGTGTTGGGTGGATTTCCAGGGTCACAGAGATGTTCACTGTGGCAACAATCTAAGGTATTTGCAACTGCAAGCAATAACATGTCCAAAGCAAGTGCAGGGAGCAGCTGTTGCACGAATAGACTTGGCCTCGACACCAGCACTGAGCGTCACAAGAGCCTCTTTACCAGTTCCCTCAGTCGGAACAGCACTGAGCAAGACACTGCAACAGGACAAGCTAAGCTAAAGAGAATCTTTCACATACGGTCAGGCCCAAAATGCTCTCAGACGCACCCGTGCGAGAGGTATTTTCATGCTCTGTTGCTGCCAGTCAGCCATTGCCAAGAGGATTAATCTAGCAGACGTCGGTGGCATCCTGAGCAGCAGGTCACACACGGCAGCTGTTAATGAGATGTGGCAGCTTTCAAGCAGCAGCTCCACGCAGCCTGCCTTGCTCAATAGCTCGCAAAGCAGGTGCCTCGCACACACCCATCATATGCCCAAGACATACGACACAGCAGAAAATCATTGATTTCCACAGCACTGGGGAAATCCTCAGTGCTGGGGGGAGATGAAGAGCTGCCCCTGCCCTGACAAGGCAACAGCATGCAGGGCAGAAGGAAAAGCGCAGTCAAGAATATCAGGAAGCTGGAAATGCCAAAAGGGAGGGAAATGGAAAGAACTAGGGAGAAACAGATGTGCTTGAGAGGAGACTGAATACTAGGGAGATTTGTGAGAGTCAAATGTAGCCATGTAGAGGCAGTCTGGAAGCTGTGTCAGGAGAGACACTGCAGTGGATACTGCAGGGCTCTGTCCCACCTCAGGGAAGGAGGGGGCTAGGGGACCCAGCATGTCCCTCCTCCTGCACGAATCTCTACTGGCTTTGATTCTAGGTGGTGCAGGCACTGCCACCGAGGGCAACGCAGCTTGCTGAGCTGGTCAGCAGCGCTCTGAGCAGTGCAGGGTCTCTCCACTTGGGGCTGGCCTTCTAGAGGCAGATGTGGTATTTTTCAGCCAACTGGCTTTGGTTCCTGAGCACAGATTGGTGCTTCGGCCCCCATTCCCCTGGGGCAGCAGGGTCCACTGCAGATTACCAAAGCATTTCCCTCCGTTGCTCCGTAGCTGGTCTCGTGCTCCTACCTATGCTCACCTGCTGCAGAGGAAGGTGCTCCTGCTCTGCATGGCAGCTTTCCTGATAGCACCCTGGTTGCCGGGTGTGCCACTTATCTCCCTTATCTAAGCACAACAGTAAATATTCTCAGTCCCTAAAAAGAACCCAGTCAGCTTGGGTTTTTTTTTGCGCTGAGTGCTGGGAACAGGCCAGGCCTGCTCAGTGCCTTTAGTGTGATGGATAACCCACAGCCTCTCTTAGCTCAGCAAGCTGTAAATCAGAACCCCACACAAGGGCCACTGCGGTGTGCAGCAGCTGTACTGCCACTGCCACCTGAAGAGACAACAGCCCAGTGGCAAATGAGTCAGCTGCCCTAAATCACTGGAGGGAGCCTGGGAAGATGTGACAAGTGTTTGCTTTCCCCAGCTCTCCACACTGCATCTAGCTAGATGCTAGCAGATTAATTAGCTGGCTGGGTGGTTTGGCCTGGCAGCACACGGCACTGTGCAGAGGTTACATCTAGGGAGGATGTGGAAATAATTAAGGCCAGGATCCCGGTGGGCTGTCAGGTCAGCATCTCCCCCTTTTCCCAATGAGAGCTTTGCAGAAAATAAAAATGCTGTCAAAGGGGGTCAAAAGCTACCCACAGCCACAGGATTCATTGATCTGACAGGCATAGAAAATGAAAACACTCAGAGGCAGAGTCACATTCATGCAGCCATTAGCAGTGAGCAGCTAAATATCATCTGGCCTAGGAGAGATCAGGGACTTGCCCCCTCTCCAAGGTGAGAGGTGCTTGGGGAGCAGCTTTGTTGTAGCTGTTTTTAATTAAACCAAGCAGTCAACACTCTGAACATGGAATCAGATCTTCACATGCTTGGCTTTAATTAAAGCCTTGGCTCTTCCCTAATCAAAGCATATAAATCTCAGCAAAGAGCTGCAGGTTGGGCTCACTCCCCATCCCCAGCTCTTCTCATGCCCAGACATTTTGTCAGCTGCTACAGTACCACTGACACTCCAGCAATACCTCTTAACAAGGACTGAGCCTTTCCTCCCCATCTGCCACTCGGACAAACTCTTCTCCTCCAGTGACAAAGCTCAGCTGCGATTTAGTGCACTGGGCTTTCTTCTGCAGACCTGAGGCCAGATGTGGCTTTGGATCACAAGTGAGAAGCTGCTGTTTCTCCCAGTCCAGCTGTTTGCAGTTATTTGGTTGCAAGACAGAAACCATAACGTGCTTTGGCAAGATGAGCAGTGCATCAAAGATGCTCTAAGAGTAGCAGAAGCAAGTAGCACCCACATACAGGCAGACCAAATCAAGAGAGCTGATGAGGCTTGGATGTGTCTGGGAACAGAGCAGTGGAGTTTAGCACAAATGGAGCTGGGCAAATAGTACATAGAACCAAAGGTCAGATAAGCCCAGAAGATCTCCAAAGGGCTCTCCTTCATGCTTCCTAGAGCAAACATATACAGCAGGGGCACTAGATGGCACTCCACAGCAGCATGCACGAGCACAGTTATTCTGGGAGAAAAATCACTGGTAGGACTGTTGTTAGCTAGGGCCAAATAAATGCTTTAAAAACTTGATTGTTAACCACAGTAACAGTAAGTGATTTTAGGAGAATCACTGCTATTATAGACAGTAGTTGGTGAAAAACTGTAGTCTATTTAAAAATAATGACTCTGCCCAGCTGAGGGTTACAGCTAGGAATTTTGCTTATCATCAATTAGCGGCTGCTTTGCCAACAAAGGACAATGCTGAGCCCATAGGACAATACTTCCCAGATGGCCTGTCCACAACAAATTAAAGTTGCAGCCCCAATGAAGCAGGAGCTGTTTAAACACAGGAAGCTTTTTGGGCAATTAACTCTGTCCTACTCCTCCAAAAGGAACACCTCCCCCGCAGCTTGGGAAACTCAGGAAGAAAATATTTCAAGGATGCTGGTCCAGAGCCATGTGTGCTCCTCAGCGACGCAAGGTGACCACTTCTCATTGTCACAGAGGGTCCTCTGACTGCCTACCAGGTGTAGCTGTTATGTGACAGTACAACACAAAATAGGCACAGGAGGACACAGTACAAAAATACTGGTCCAGGCAGACAATCTGATTTGACATGAAGTGCAGCTCCTTTCCAAACTCTGCAGAGGAGGCTTGCTAACAGCGGGACTTCAGGACACCCTCCCACAGACAGCTACTTAAATCTGTGGATTGCAGCAAAAAGGTTTTGAGAGCGAGAATTTTGTGCCACAGCCTGAAAATACACTTGTTAATGAAGTAAGGGAACAGAAAGGTCTTTTTTTTTTTTTTTTTTTTTTTTTTTTTTTTTTTTTTAAGGGAAACCCCATCAACACACTCCTACTAAGCCTGTGGCCACAAATACACCACCCTGAAATTTGTCCCTCTTGCACCTGAGCAGTAACACCTCCTTTTTCCCAAGAGCAGGCAGGCAGAGCACCCTCTCTCTCATTGCATGCCAAGCCACTGCTCTCTCCAAACACTGCATCAGTCTCCACCAGTACTTTCCAACCAGCCATACCTTTGCTCAGTCAGTATCTCAAGGACATTCTCAGCCAACCAGATATTCTTTGCTGTCACATCCCCACCTGAAAAAAGGTGCAATATGGGAGAGAAAAGTTAGTTAGATTAATAGGTGCAGTTTTCTCTGTTCTCAGATTCATCTGAACCACTGACCATTTAAATCCTCATGCCCCCTGTAAAGCAAAGCTAATTAAAGAATTTGCTCCCCGTCTAGAGCACGTACTTGTATCTGGCCCCATTCTGCCAGCTACGTATGCTTGGTTGTTCCTAGATATACAGCTAGCATATTTCTAGGCATAAGTGTAGCAAGACTGTTTTTTCTGTTACAAAGGAGATCAACAGGGTCTTTGCTGCAACAGCGCTTTTGGAAAAGAACTGTAATCATCTGGAACAAGGAATCAATAATTACCCTTCTGGAAAGCAACGGAGAAGCCAGAAAGGGATGAGATTCAGTAGTTAGAAAAGCGGCTGGAAGAAGGAAAACCCAAGTGCTTTAAAACATGTCTGGGATAGTAAAGGAAGCAAGTCCAGCATGAAAATACAGAAAACAACAACGTGACGCTGTGGGCAGAACAGAGCATCAAAATACTCCTCGGTACTGTCCCTGCTCTCACTGATCCATGACATGACCTTGGCCAAGCTCCTTCCTCTAATGATACAATATCTCACATTTGCAGAAATACATGATCTGCAGACATCCAAGAGGAGAAACGGTTTAACATTCATAGCTGCCGAGCCTAAAAATGGGATGGAGTGTCTGCAAATGGCCCCATTCTCAAAACGGAGCAGGTCTTCTCCACAAAGGCCTGCAGCACGAAGCTGAAAGCTTTGGCTAACATCACTGGGAGCAGAGATGGACTCCTCCTCACAGGAGCACAGAAAGCTGCTATGGCTGGCAAGCCATTACAATAGGATCATAACAATTAAGGCATCATAAAAGTGGTAAGTAGCAAGACAGCAGCACCCTTCTAGAACAGAAGGGGCCCTGAATAGGGAAGCGTAACCAAGGGGAAATAATCCACAGGGATGCCTTCACCAGCGGTTTTAAAAATGTTCTGTGTTTACAATGTGACAACAGGGCCAGGGCAGCTTGGCTCACGCTCAGGACTCTGTCCCCTCCCTCCCCGTTCTTCCTCTGCTGAAAAGCAGACATGGCAATTTCCAATCTGAGCTGCCCAGCCCCATGTCGCAGATGTATACAATGAAAGCACAATGTCAGGTTTTAGTGTAGGACATTAATTCCTCCTCGTGGACGTCAGTGACCAGCACTAGCACTGAATAGAGAACACGGAAGAGGCACCGTTCCTGTGAATCCGGAAAGGCGTGAGCATATGTGTGTGTGCACGCACGGGTGTGGGGCACTTACACTGATGGCCATGGAAGCAGACTACAGGCTACCGAACAGAGCCCCAGCTCCCTTGGGGAGTTACTGACCCCACGTGGGGAGAAACAGCCTCCCTTCTTGCTGATGAGTTACAGAGGAAAGCAGTAAGCATGGCAGTGCCTAGCCCACAGGTCAGAGCTGAGATTAAAGATGATCTTGGTGCTCTTGTGCAGTGCTACGTGGGGAGAATCTGGCAGCAACAGGAACCAATATACTTCCTGGCTGTTCCAGCAATGCTGTGGCATTTGTCAGAAGCCTCCTAGCTCCCTCTGATGACTCACCCCTTGTAGAGGCTGTTGGGAGCAACAGACTCTTCAAGGCTTATTCCCTGGAGAGATTTCCTCATCAGACAGGTTGGGACACACTTGGTGCCTGTCAGTGAGACCTGCTCTTCCTGGTGTCAGCTGGGTACTATGAGACTCCGAAAGCCTGCCAGGACCTGGCTGCACAGCAACCCAGACTCTTTGCGTGGAGTCAGGAGGCCCCAGCTCAGACCTCATGTGTAACACACTGTGAGCCAACCCTACTACACCACAGACAGCGCCCAGCCTGCTGGCGCACGCACAGAGGTGCAGGCAGAGCTTCCTCCTGCTGCCTATGGCAGAACTCACCTGCAATCTGCTTCATGAATGTCATGCAGACACCATCCGCTCCAAGCACCCCGCTCTTCACCAGCTCCCGCAGCAACCACACCAGCTGGACACACAGAGAGATCAGTGCAGCTTTTGTTACAGACCCACCCACGACACCTCTCCCACTGCAAATCAGACTTCCAGCAATACTCCAGCTGCCTCTGAAGGCGACACTGTCACTTTCCCCTGCTGCAGTTTTCTTTCCAGACGTGGGTCCTTGGCATGAGAGCAAAGGACTCCAAGGGTACTGACTGTCCCCTAAGCCTTTCATACTCAGCCCTGAGCAAGCAAATGCCCTCTGCTCATCTTCTGCTAGGTTGGCATGTAAGGTTTCTGATTCTGAGGACAAGACCCTCTCCTCACCTGGGTCCGACAGGTGTCCTGCAGCTTCAAGTATTTCTCCATGAGAATCTGATTGATCTTGTTGAGAACAATGTTCATGCCGTCTCGGCTCACCAGTGCCAAGTCCCGGTAGCACTGCAGCAGAGAATATGAGCAGTAGATAGTTACAGATGGCTCAGTAGGAGCAAAAGGACTGTAGCAGAAAACTCACAATGATATTTCAAATCTGACTAGATAACACCAAATAAATTAGCGTCAGAGAAAGAACATAAAGACCATCAGACTCCAGGGGGTGACCTGAACCATCATCCCAGGCCCAGGCAAAGTTAGAGGTTGAAGGGCCTGCTCCCTTGGGTTTGGGGAGCTAGCTATCTTTTAGGGCATTACAAATGACAATTGGATTCACTGGATTTAGCCCCAGAAACCAAAGATTTCTCGCTCCAGTATAGATGCCCTTGGTTGGCTATAGAACAATATTCCCTGTTCCCTCATCCCAGCCTTCCCTGAACTCTGCCACAGTCCTGGAGAGACCAATACTAGAGAGAAAAGAGAGATAATGATTATTCAATCCTGTGGCGGGGAGGGAGAAGGCAAATATCAGTTAGTGATCAGTCACATCCAGATTGCTTAAGCTTCCTGCTGTTGCCCATTCCCATTTCTCTGCGACCAGTGACAACTGGAACCTCACTGAAGACACCCACAGCGTTAATGAATGGAAGCACAACACAATGCTGGTTAAACATTACTGCATGGGAACTCCATGGAGATGCAGAAGTGAAGGCAGATTGTTCCCATGCCACCTGCTCCTGCTCATGCCTGTTAGCACAAGAATTCTGAGGTGAACTGAGGCTGAATTCAGAGACCTTCAAGACCAAGCTACTGCATCAGCTTGTTTCAGGTTAGAAATTCAGACATCCCACCTGCAGTCTAGATCAGCAGAGCTGACGGGGCTCTGCAGTAGGAAGAGGGAACTGTAGACATCTTAGCAAAGCGAAGGACTTTCTCCACTTCTGTCTGCCAGGAATAATGCTGGCCAGAGAGCAAAGGTGCTGACTCTCCCTTCCCCTCTGGTCACAGCAGCAGGGGGTGGAGGGTGATTAGGAAGTAATTTGCTAAGTGGTTCTGCATGAATGTTAATTTGTGCCATTAAATGTCATGATATTCCAGGGAGCAGGGGTCTGGTCTCTGCATCCTCCTTTGGAGAGTTAATGAGGCCTCGAAAGATCACTTTGATTAGACTCCCTGTGCTCAGGCTCTCTTCCCTCTTTTTTTCACGTAGCACCGTTTTTTTTTTAAAAAAAAAAAAAAAAAAAAAAAAAAGGCAGAACCCAACAGGTATATACTTTGGGGGGGTCTTTTATTGCTTACAAAATGCTAAATGAGCACCCACAAAGCAGAGCCAGACCCCAAGCCTCCACACAGACTGCTACATGCCCTAGCATGTGAGCTTTAATGAAAGCTGAGCATACTCAACACCTCACTCCACTGCATCAGCTTTTCAAAAGAAACATATGCATCACCATGATGGGAAGACACATGGGACCTGCTGATCCAGGGCACAGAACACCAGGAAGCATCCTGGTTGCTAATTCCCTGGTGGCCTGCCCAGACTCAGGTGAAGTTTTACCTAATTTTTTGGAAAATGCTGATGTCGTCAGACCCTTACGTTGCCTGGATCCTACCTCTTCCTGTGCTCGATTACAGAGTCAGAACTACCATTCATTGCCCTGGCATTCCCCCTCACAACTAGGTGCATTTCTGCACCCTTAGGAATAGCAAAAAGATGAATATGCTTCATCTGAGTGATTTTTCTGAGTGGTCAGTAGCTGCCTCTGCATTAAAAGAATTCACACTTTCCTAGGTGGAACATCTGGCTCTTGGTTTTCTCCGTCACATATGTAAGGTGTGCCATTTCCACATCTGCATTTAAAGCCACAAAGAGGTTTTGTGACATGGTCCTGAGAGCCTGGATTAGTTCCCAACGGGCTGTGCAGATTCTCACAGTTACTAGCTGAATCCTCAGGAGAAGGGGTGGAACAAACAGCTAGAAGAGACACTAAGGGATTTAGCTTTTGGTTCAGGATTTAAGTCCCAGGGGGCAGGACACCCTAATCCTATTACCTAAGAGAAGTTTGGCAGCTCTTCACCTCGCTTACTGCATACTTCCTCAAATCCAAGAAACAAACACTGCAAAAGCCAGAACTCAAACCACATGCTTGATGCAGCTGATGCTTGGCCCAAAGCACAACTGGGCAGAAGAGAACAAGCACGTTTTGTCAGCGTCACTGAAGTATCATGTGTCACTAATTAGTTGCCCAGACAGGTCAGACTGGACCCCTACTTAACACCCTCTGGCACAAGGATGGTTGTGATAATTTGAAGAAAGGTGCTCTGAGGAAATCTCCAGGGCTCCAGCAGGGAGGGAGGTGGGGAGAGAACCTGAATTTCTTGATTATTGCCAAGGCTGCAAACAATCCATCATCTCCTCCCTGCTCTTGGCAGATTGGAGCCACTGCTCGCACAGACCATTTAATTAACAGGAAGGAACAAAGGATAAATGTTCACTTTAAATAAGGGAAGAGGAAAAAAAAGAAAAAAAGAAAAGAAAATAGCAATTGAGTGGGGGAGCAAGGCCCCTCCTGCCAGCACCAGGGCAGAAGAGGCACACGGCAGCTGCTGGAGATGTCAGGGAAACAGTCGCACTCATCTGCAGGGAGGGCTCCATGCACTCTGATCCCAGAGCAGAGTGTTAATTAAAGTGAGAGTCGCCGAGTGGAGGAGGGAGATCTGACAGATCAGTTGCTGTCACTTTGATATTTGAACACGGTCAAGTGTCCCTCCTCACAGCTGGACAAGTTTAGCACAGATAATCTCTCCTGGCTGGACAGTCAAGGCAGCACAGCAGGAGGAGGAGACCTGCATGCTTCAGCTGATCCTCTGTCTGCAAGGGGAGGGTTGTGCTAGGATTTCTTTCATCAACCAGCAAGGTACTAGGGGCAGCTCCAGGCTCCCTCCTGAAGTGGGGAAAGGGAAGGGGCCGTGTTGTAAACAAGCCCTCCTGGAGGAAAACAAAGCTGTGGTGCCTCCACCTCCTACCTGAGCAGCTGTTCCAGCAATGTGGCTGGGGGACAGCAAGGCCACAGTGCGAGAGGAGGTAGCTCAGCTTGCAGAGCACAGACATCCACTGAAGAAACACAAGATGACCAAGCAGATGGCTTGAAATGCCTCTGCTGACATGCTGGGGGATCAGAGCACATGCTGCACATCCCCGCTCAGCTACAACAGCCAGCTCTTTGCAAAAAGACAGGCTTGAGGAGGAAAGCAAAGCCCTTGGGGTATGCTCAATTCAGCATGTGCTCCTGGCACACATTGCCAGAACCCGCTTCCAGACCAACCTCATTGTGTCAGGGAACATCTGACTCTACGCTCCTGTGCTGATGGTCAGCCAGGCAGAGGTTGTGCATCTTCACCAGTGACCAGAGGTGGTAACTGTAGCTGCTGACCACTTATGGCTGCGGGCTACTTGCTTGTGGACGTATAGAGAGCTCTGTCCTTTGTGTGATGTTTCAAGGCTCTCTGCAGTGTTTCATGAGGCCCCTTATCAGGTGGTCAAGTGTTAACCCTCTTTGCTTCCCTGCTTGTGGAAAGAAGTTGTAACCCACCCTCAAAGCCTGGCAGAAAATCACTGACTGACTTCCTGTCCCTGCTGTCTGGATACAAGGCAGGTGGCAACAACAGATGACATCAGAGGCCAGCAGACTGGCAGATGCAATTACTCCCTAAGAAAAGTAACGTGCTCCTAAGAGCAGATCTGACAAGAGCAGGAAGACCAGCCATGTCTAATTAGCATGGCCATGAGCAGCAAGCATGTCCCCAGCCTGCCATCTGAGAGACGCATCAATGCCTGTCAGCAGCTCAGCCTCAAGGGAGCTGGACCATTCGTCCCCTTGCTCCACTTGCCAGAGAACACTACAGAAGAGAGAATGAGCTGGGCAGGTTTAGCTCAGCCCCTCGCAGTAGGATGGCCAGAGAGAGCCGTTCAGATTGAAGGCTGGAGACTGCTGGGATCGCTCAACCTCTGTTTCCGAGGCAAGGAAGTCCCTGTCCCACGAGTCCTTTGCTACCTGTGCACAGTTAATGGTGTTTGAATATTCCTCATCACATCCCAGCTGTGTTCCACCGCATCCTAGAGAAGAGAAGAGCCTTTCATTCTTCATGGAGCAGTACAAGCCTTTAGACAGACCATCCTGCAGGGTGCTGCTATTCAGCAACAAGAAATATTCTTTGGCTCCTACACTGTGCTGCAGTTTCTCAGAAAGAAAGAGGTGTTCACCAGTGCTCTACGTCCCATTCAGATTCAGCCTGTCTGGGTTTCCAAGCTCAACACTGAAGTGCACTTAGTGCATGAAGCAGTATCAGGCCAGAGCCTGACAGCTGCAGAGCTGAGGACTCTGGACAGGGTTTGGGAAGGCCTTGAACAAACAGAGATGAAACAAAACACGGCCATATAAGAAAAAACTGACTTACATCAGCATAACAAACAGTTAAGTGTAAAGACCTACAGGGAAATGTGTTCTGCTTTTAAGGTGTGATTTCTGGGGAACAGAACTGTAACTTCATTGACAAGGACTGTCCCATCTAGCAATGCCAAGACAGCTATGAGTTCTGGGAGTTAATGTGGATCTATTGCTTTGGTACAGAGAGCTTTGCCCTTATAGTAGTGATTAAATCAAGAAGAATATTGCATGAGTCACCTTCAGTCCAAGGCAGTGCCAGGATTTACAGCACATCTCTAATAGCATGCCACACAGTCACACTCGCAGCCGACCCCGGCAAGTTCCTGCTTCAAGAGACTCCACTTCAGCCCTTTTAAATTCTATGCAACACCTGTCTCCTGAAATGCATCCAAACAAGGACCCCCCCCCCACACACACGCACACATCCCCTAGGTATCACTCTCCAAGCACAGCACTTCCACCATGCTTTTCTTTTTCATTTTAGCTGTAACAAATGGGTCTGGTTTCTAAAATAAAACATTTTCAACTCCCTATCAAGCTCTGCACTATTTGTAGCACAAGTGCCAAACCCATATCCAAGATTTTTAAAATATAAACATTCATCTTCACGTAGGTGACTATTATTTTAAAATCACAGTTTAGAGCATCATTAAAAGGAGATATTTAAAAATTAGATCTAGCCTACAAAGTTAATAGAGATGAACTGCGAAGATGCAATTTTGTTTAGGAATTGGATCTGTTTCTTCTCCAGAGTCTAAATGATTATGTCTGTAGGCATATACATCTGGCCCTCAGCATGCAAGTCCATTCTGGGCCTCCAAGGCAGAAACTGGGAAATGCCTTACAGTTTCTTTAGGAATCAGCATTTACCTCCCATAATGAAAAACAATTAATTCTAAGGATGTGAAAGAATCCAGCCAAGTTCCACTCTCTGGTGGCAGTATCTGCATTCCCCTGAGCAGCAGCTGCTGCAGTGCCTGTGCCACGTGGACATAACAAAAACAGAAATGGTACAAGCAAAGTCATCGCCCTGCTACAATAAACATTGCTTAGAGTGCTGCAGATTCCAGCCAGGCAGCTTTCAATGCCTGCATGAGACTGAAAGGCCTATCCAGTTAGAAGCATCTCTCCAAATCCCAGTGTTGCCTGGAGAGCAAAATCTCTTGTGAAGCAAACCTTCAACACTTGCTGACAGGAACACATATGCCTTACCTTCTGTGCCTGGGCAGGTTCAGTCAAGACCAGGGTGAAAAGACCCAGGCAAATTTCCTCATGTTGGGGAGTTCCTTTACATATCTGAGTGAGAGAAAGCAAGTACATCCATGAGCAGATGAGAGATGATGTTAGAGGAAGGTCAATAAACATCTGGAGAGGTAAACCCTCCTTGAGCCTCTGAAATGAATGGTTAATGGAGCAAAGAGCAACCAAGAGGAACTCACAATAGGATCACAAATGGATACAGAAAATGTAGAGGGCCTCCCTAACATTTTTATTCATCTGCAAAATCCATGCTGCTGCAAACCTCTCACAGGGATTAGTTGGCAAGTATTTTGTATTTAGAAGACATAATTTGAGAAATGCCTATCCTCCAAAGTGACAGAGAACATTCCAGTGATTCTAGTTGCATGATTTCAGGATATTTAATTACTCACGAGCATCTAAACCCCAAACAAGTTGATCAAGAACACCAGCAGAACCTCTGAGCCCTCTCCTCCTGCTGGGGACCTGCCCAGGCTCTGCTAAACACAGCGCACATTAGGATTGTTAAAGATTTTTCTATAAGTTGTTCATCAAAATGGGAAAGGTTCACAAGCTTCAGAGCCTTGAAATCCAGCCTGCTTTGCCTTCCATTTCCTGTTAAGGGAAAGGCAACTTGTACCACTGATTCCAACAACAGCCTAAGGTGTCCTGGGGAGTAAAAAATGCAACCAACATGCCTGAAAGGCCATTAAGATGTCACCCGACAGTCTTCCTTATACGGTAACGTCAGCAGCTTACTAGCAAGTATTTTAAGACTTTGCAGACTTAGAAATAAATGCTGCATCTCTCAATAGAAAGAGTGAAACAGCCCGTTCCAGTGGTCTGGAGTCTGGCTGTTTGGAGGCCAAGAAACAGTTAAGCTGAGCAATGCACAAAAATGTACAAAAACATATAAGAAATGCATATACGCTCTGTAAACATCAGAAGTATGTGCACAGTGACAAAGATCCACGTGTACATGCACGCATATGTATGTGCACAGCCCCCCCCTTCACAGAGTACTCGTGCAATGGGAAAGAGACACATTCAGCCAGATTTCAGTAAGAAATTGCACTGCAGGTTGGCTTCCAAATATGTTACTAGACAAGGATTACAACTGTGGTGTTGTTTTGTCTTTTAACTGTAATAGCTCTGGGGATCCTTGACAAGTTCAGAACAGTGAGAACCCAGCAGGCTCCATTCCCCAACCTCTTAATACCTGCCTCTTCTTTGTGCCTTGTTAGTAGCTTACATGCCTGCTCTCTCAGAGAGAAATCTGTGCAGGTACAGAATACCATGAATTACTTCTTCCAGTCAGGATTTCTTGTTTCTCAGGGAGATGACACTTACATGAGCGTTCAGGGCATCATTAGCTTCTCTTTCTGACAGCCCGTTGGTCAGTGAAGTCACGATGCCTACGCATCTTTCTAGTCTCTGAAACAAAAACCAAGATTGCAGACTTGAAGCGCATCCTCTCAGACACAAAACACAGCACAGGATCCTTTGAGGCAGAGATCCAATTTGGGAGCCTAGTTTTCCAGATGTATTGGGTACCTGCTCTCGAAGAACAAGGCTCCTTTGAAGCCTTACCTGTTTGAGCAATAGCTAACAACCCCTAAAATAACTCAGCAGTTTTAAAAATCTTGCCCCTATTTATTCTTGCTAACATAGAGTGATGGAAGAGCCCTAAACTGGTTAGCAAAAAAGTTACAAGTAAGGCAATAACAACATCCCACACAAACACCTAAACAGACAGAAAAAATCCAGTGATGCAAGAGACTCTCTCAGCTTGTGTCAAAGCCCCCGAACTTCCTGCCAGTTGGAGAAGCTGCTGCCTCATAAATGTTTGTTTGGGTTTTAATGCTCTGCTGACACTGCTTGAAGAGCCAAAAAATATATATGGTATTATTCCGTGATACTAATATTGATGTCGCTTGGACACAAAGCCAAGATGCGTTTGTACAGAGGTTGGTTTGAAACAGGGTTGTCAATCCTCATTCTGAGAGGAGAGCTGCACTCCAAGCTGATGAGCTTTCTCTGAATGGGAGCCACAGAGTCGGGTCCTTCTCCCACGACAGGCAAACTGGAGCTTGATGCTGTAATTCAACAGCTCCAAGGTTTGCTGCAAGACCCATCACTTCCATTCATGTGAGAATCCTGGGCTGAGGTGAGAACATGGGGTAACAGCCTAGAAGCTTTCTGTCCTAGTTACTTAGCATCTAAGCAAACTTCTGGCTGAGAATAAACAGCAGGAACAGATTTTTTCATGCAAGTAGTCCTAGTAATGAAATAATGAAAAGAGCCACGAAGTTAAAACTCACACATGGTAGAACCCAGATAGTCCAAACAACCAAAACCTTCATAACTTTGAACATCAGAATTTGACTAATGCATCTCCCAGGATGCTCGTGCCTGAAGGGTAATGTTAGTAGGGTTCCTAGTCCCAAGGTGCAAGACACGTTCTTCTAGCAGCAAAGCCCTGTACCACAGCACAGCTGAGGGAGGACTGCCCTATTATATACTTCTGGAGGCCTTTTTTACCCTAGGGCACTCAGCCTTGGCATGCAAATTGTGAACATCACCATCAGTCAGCCAGTCACAGCGTTCAGCTGCAAGGAAATTCAAAGCCCCTTGCAGGGATTACTTCTGCCGTTTAGCCAAGGTACATGAACACAGGGGTGAAAAACTGGGAAAGCAAATGGCCAAAGCTTCCCTCCAGCTTGAGAGAAACCAGAGGGTTTTTTTTTGTTTTGTTTTGTTTTGTTTTTTTTTTTTAAAGATTTTTTTCAAATTAATTCTCCAATAGGATCAACTGACATCTTTGGCTATTTTAGCAGCGAACACCAACACTTCACTCAAACCCAACACGTTGCTGTACCCGACTAACATTTCTGACTAGCCCAGCACCGGAGCTGCAGGCCCTCTCTTGTCTCCTGCAGCACCTGCTGAGCCCCTCACTAATGACTTCCACGAGGTTCCCTGTGTGGGAGGAAGATGGCTCCAGCTCCCACAAACACTGTTTGGGAGAACATGGGGGAGACAGGAGGGGTTAGCTGCCCTTTCTGCATAAAAGCTGTGGTCTGCGCCTGTATCGACAGAAACATGCACGGCAGGATCACGCTGAGGAAGGCAGGTTTATCTCAGGCTAGTGCTTACTATCCGTCACCTACCTCTTCACATAAGGAATGGGCAGCCACGCTCGGAAAGGGCTATCTCCACAGGCGGGCAGGGCCCCGGCGCTAGCTCCTGACTAACTCTGGCCCCGCGGAAGCGCGAGCAGACCTGGAGTGACTCGGGGCCATTAAGTGCCATGAATACATGGGAATGCCGCATCCTCTCCTGCCTTCGCGTGCAATCGCACGGGCAGTGACAGACCCACAGTACGGATACACAGGCTTGCCACAGGCTCTGGAAGCAGCAATGGCACCTGAGAGCCTGCAAACGGGCAAAAAGCATTCCTAGTCTGCCAGTGCAAGAGCAACGTGACTGCAGACCTGACGCTGCAGGGCTCCTTTAATTCTTGGATCTTCTTCTCACACTACAACTTACACAGCAAGATGTTGGTCTAAATTTAACCCTTCCATAAACAGGTACATTGCCTTGGAAGGGAGATGCGCCCTGTTGGCTGCTCAGTCCTTCTTCGCCTGTGCCAGAAATGCCACGCAAGAGCTGCAGACCTGGCTGGAAACTTCTGCCTCTGCAATGACTACAGGGTCACCCGCTGCCCATAAAAGAAGGCCTCGCTTTTCTAGAGTGCTCACTGTTAATGGTGGAGTGACCTATCTGCACCAGGGAAAAGCAGCAAATGCAGTCCAAGACAGGCAATAAGCAGGTTATAAGAAGGTTATTTCTACAGAGTCACTTCTTGATTAAAATGCAAACACATCATGCTGATTATGGAACTGATTAGTGACTCCTTTACATATCAAAGGGGCTGCAGTGAAGAAGCTATTGAGAAAGGGGTCAGCAGTTCTCCCCTCCAGGCAATATGAAAGATGATGTACTGGTCAGTAATGCAGAGATAATGCCTTTGTAAAACAGGCTTTGTTCAAGACAGAGCAATAGCATTATTAAAGAGCAATAGAACAAAATTCATGAAAAATCACAAATCTAAGGCAGACGAATTACTTGAAAGGGAGGACAAGATCTGGCAATTGAAAAATAGAGCTAGAAAAGTTCCACTGAGAAATAACACAACTTGTTGGCAGACAATGCAGCCAACTAACCACCAGAAGAGCTTTGCAAGGAAGTTCATCACATAATGTCTTTGCCCTGAGACCTGCTGATGGACTTACTACATCAGTTTTTGGTACTCCCTTCTAGGGATAAATGGGAAAGGTACAAACTCAATACTGCAAAGCAAGCAATTTATTTGAAAGTAGTATGCCTCAAACTGCTCTAAAAGTGACTCTAACAGCTCTTATTCCAGTAACAAGCTCTCTGTTTCCCTCTATCTAAACCCACAGCAGATCAAGATTATACTTTTGTTTTAGCTTAACACCTTTTATATGTTTTGATGAGATCCAGTCCTTCCAGTCACCTCTTTCTCCCCCAAAACAGATGCATTCAGCCTATTGTCACAAGCAACTCACCACTGCTAGAGGGAATGACCAGAAGAGCTTTTTTCCTGAGCATGGCAGTCTGTTTACTTCAATAACATAATGCACAATGAACACGTACAGTTTTTCCTGTGTACAGGCTATTTCCTGTTTGTGAGAGTCTTACACAATCAAGTGAGCAAGGAGCCTGAAACTTATGACAATAAGTCCATCAGCCCATACAACACTCAGGACCATAACTAATACCTGAAACTACTTTAAACTACTTTCTTCAATCTGACCGGACTTTTTGATGCTTTCCAATATTTTAGCTGTTTAAGAAGGAAGGCCTATTAAAAACATTAATTAGATTCTTCTAGAAAGTTTTGTCATCCTGATACTCGAGTTTATGAACTCCACCAGCCCATCACTCCATCCTGCTTGCTGAGTCATGCAATTCTGTTCTAGATCTGTCAGATGTCATAGCTGAACAGGTCTGCTGTCCCCAGAGAAAACCCCCCCAGAACACTACGTATTAGTGCTACACGTATTCCAGAAGATCCACTTTGGAAGTCCTAGGCCAACTTTCAAGCCAAGCGAAGCTCTTGGCTGTGCCAGGCACATGATGTTACGCAGGGCCGAAGTTTGGAATGTTCTGTTCAGACCTGGACAGGACCCAAAACACACACGGGGACTGCTGAGAGCTTTGAAGGAATATAAATACACTCTAAATGGCAAAGGACAGCTTCCAGACCTTGAGACCTAGTTATTCCCGTTACCATCCTGTTTTTCTTCTATAATTGAAATCCAGCACGATTTTTGTCTGCACTGCTTCAAAAGCTCCAAATACATCTGTTTCCATCGCACAGTAAATAATCAGTTTCTCCCACAAGTCTAGGAGCTCAGGAGAGCCCAGCTGCTCCCTGTGACACAAGGAAAGTTTGCTCTGCAATAGCTTCTTTTACGTGATCCCTGAACATCTTACTAATTTATCCTGTGAGACAGGTGTAAACCAGTGTCACAGAACAGCCTGGGGAGACCAAGCGATGCATCCGCACCCAGGGAGCTCCCCAGGCCCCTGCTAACTCTCTTCCACAATTCCTCAGCACCAAGAACAGATCCCAGTCATCCTGGGGAGATCCCAGCTCTCCCTAACTGCCACAGAACAAGCTCTCTTTCTATCACACAGGGAGAAAACCTAAATGGGAACTAGGATAATGCAGCTGTACAGTTTTATAATTTGGGGCCTATAAGGCCGGAGAAATACTCCGATGGTAAATACAAACAGCTAGCAGGTGAAAAAGTTTCCCAGCTATAAGAAAGATGAACCCTGTCAGTGCTGGAGCATGAGCCAAGCTTCACAGTCCTGTTCCACACCTTCTGTTTAACGTTCAGGTTGCACACGTCTGCACCTCCAGTATACCCAAGCCCAGCCACAGCAAGGCAGGCAGAGGGACCCAGGCTGAGAGGACGAGCTGGCTAACGCACAGAAGAGGCAGGTCAGGACATGGCCAGTGGCCCTCTGCAGCACGGCACCAGATCCAGGGAGCCTGACACACACACACGCACGTACTGACGGGAGGTCTGTGAAGTGCTCCCTCTTCGCAGGCACCAGGAGGACGTGCCCACCCTGCCTTCCCCAGGCCCCCGAGCGTGGTGGTGCCCCTAACCCTCCTTCTAGAGCCTCCCCAGCCCAAGCCCCATGCACCTACCTCCTCCAACTCATCCTTGGCATCCAGAAGAGTGGAGACCAGCAACTTCCCTCCTCCTCCTCCTGCTGTTCCCCCCTTCCCCTTCTGCATCTCCATGGCTGGGGGGGAAGGGGAAGGGAGGGCAGCCCCTCTCTGGGGGGGCTTGGCCTGAGGGGAGCCCCCCCTCTTTGCCCCCTTTGCAGGCTTGGCAATGCCCCTGCACCCAGCTCTTCCTCGCTGGAGGAAGGAGGGGGGCTCGAGAAATCCCCCCTCGTCTCACTCCTGAGGCGCCCCCAGCCCCTTCGATGGGGGGGGGGAAGGGGAAGTGATGAGGTGGAGGGGATCAAGGGCACCCCTGCCTGCTCTTCCGGGACTTCAGCCCAGCACGGGGGGGGTGCTGGGGGGTATGGGGGGGCACTCCGGGATAAGTGGTGGGAAGGGGGTGGGGAGGGGGATAGGGAGAGGCCTGCCTCGCCTTGGCAAGGGGCGGGGGGGGGCTGCTCTTTGACTGGGGCAGGCGCCTGCCCCTGCCTGCGGCCCGTGCTATGGGGCGGGGAGGGCTGTGGGAGGGCGCTATGGGGGGGCCCTACAGCGGGACCCTGGGGGGGGGGGGGGCTGCGGTAGCGGAGCCCTGGGGGTGCGGTGAGGGCCGTGCAGAGGGGCTCGGGGGGGGCTGCGGCGGGGGGTGACAGGCCCCCCGGCGCGGGCTCGGCGGCGGGCGGGCCGCGGGCGGGATTCTGCGCGGGGGGGGCGGCGCGGGGGTCTCGGTGCCGGGGGGAGGGGAGCGGAGGGCTCCGCACCCCCCACCCAGCGCCGCCGACCGGAAGTCACTGGGAGAGGGACGGCAGGGCCAGGGGGGAAGAGGAAGCGGCCCCGAGGCCGGAAGCGCCCGCCCTCCTCGGGCCCGACGACCAATGGAAGCCAAGTCCGCCCCTGAGTGACAGCGCGGCGGGGAGACGCGGGCCCCTCCCAACGGCTGTCCGAGGGGGCGGGGACTCGTGGACGGCGAGGGCCAATAGTGAGGCGAGGGCGGGGACTAGCTCGCGGCTGCCCCGCCCCCTCGGCTGCCCCGCCCCCTCGGCTGCCCCGCCCCCGCCGCGCGCGCCCTCCCCCCGCCCCCGGCCGGCTCCGCCCCCGGCGCGGCCCTCGGGGCCCCCTGCAGAGCCCCCCCCCAAGGGGACCCCCCCCCCCATGGGGACCCCCCGCACCTCCCCCCCAGGGCTGGCGCTGTCTGCAAAGGCACCGCGGGTCCTCGGCCCTGCGCTGCCCCCCCGCGTGCACTGCCCACCCGCGTGCACTGCCCTGCGCTGCCCCCCCCGAGTGCACTGCCCCCCCCCGAGAGTGCATGCCCCCCCGTGTGCACTGCTCTGCACTGCCCCCCCAGAGTGCACTGCCCCCCCGAGTGCACTGCCCCCCCGAGAGTGCACCGTTCTGCACTGCCCCCCCGAGTGCACTGCCCCCCCCGAGAGTGCACTGCTCTGCGCTGCCCCCCCAGAGTGCACTGCCCCCCCCGAGAGTGCACTGCTCTGCGCTGCCCCCCCAGAGTGCACTGCCCCCCCGAGTGCACTGCCCCCCCGAGAGTGCACTGCTCTGCACTGCCCCCCCAGAGTGCACTGCCCCCCCGAGAGTGCACCGTTCTGCACTGCCCCCCCAGAGTGCACTGCCCCCCCGAGTGCACTGCCCCCCCGAGTGCACTGCCCCCCCCGAGAGTGCATGCCCCCCCGTGTGCACTGCTCTGCGCTGCCCCCCCAGAGTGCACTGCCCCCCCGAGAGTGCACCGTTCTGCACTGCCCCCCCAGAGTGCACTGCCCCCCCCGAGAGTGCACTGCTCTGCACTGCCCCCCCCGAGTGCATGCCCCCCCGTGTGCACTGCTCTGCACTGCCCCCCCAGAGTGCACTGCCCCCCCCGAGAGTGCACTGCTCTGCACTGCCCCCCCGAGTGCACTGCCCCCCCGAGAGTGCGCTGTCCTGCGCTGCCCCCCCCCCGTGTGCACTGCCCTGCGCTGCCCCCCCCCAAGAGTGCCCCCGCCTCCCAGCTGCGTGGGGACCCCAGGCCCCCGAGAGGGCTGTGGGCGGGGGGCGCCCCATGCCCCATGCGCCGTGCAGGGGGGCAGAGGGCCGTGCCCCAGCGCAGCGCCGTGGCGGTCCCCTCTCGCCCCCCAGGGACGCGGAGCCCACGCCGGGTGCAGTACACGAGCTTTATTACAAAAATTAGAGCTGTATCGCTGCGCCCCCCGGCCGGGCGGGAGCACCGGCCCCTCCGCTGGGGGGGGGGGGGCCCTTCCCGGCCCCCCCCCGTGCCGCTCGCTCCGCGCCGGCCGGCCGCGTCCGGCGGCCGCGCTCCGGGGCCCAGATCCCCCCGCCGGGGAGGGCCGGGGTCCGGCCCGGGGCTGCTCGGGAGCCGGGGGGCTGCGGGTGCGCGAGGAGGAGCCGCCGCGCGGCCCCGGCCCGGGGACCCCCGCGGTGGGCGTCAGCGCCGGGCGCTGCTCCCGCGCTCGCCCAGCAGCCAGAACGTCCTCACCTTCCCCTTGCCCTGCGGGAGAGAGGCGCCGCGGGCTGGGGATCGCCGCGGGGGGCCCGACGCCCCGGGGACCCGGCGCAGCGGGTGCCCCACGTCCAGCGAAGCCGGGGTGCAGGGGACCACGACACCCCGGGGACCCGGCGCAGCGGGTGCCCCACGTCCAGCGAAGCCGGGGTGCAGGGGACCCCGATGCCCCTGAGGGACCCGGCGCAGCCCCACGTCCAGCGAAGCCGGGGTGCAGGGGACCCCGATGCCCCTGAGGGACCCGGCACAGCCCCACGTCCAGCGAAGCCGGGGTGCAGGGGATCCCGATGCCCCTGAGGGACCCGGCGCAGCCCCACGTCCAGCGAAGCCGGGGTGCAGGGGATCCCAATGCCCCTGAGGGACCCGGCGCAGCCCCACGTCCAGCGAAGCCGGGGTGCGGGGGACCCCGATGCCCCCGGGGACCCGGCGCAGCCCCACGTCCAGCGAAGCCGGGGTGCAGGGGACCCCGATGCCCCCGGGGACCCGGCGCAGCCCCACGTCCAGCGAAGCCGGGGTGCAGGGGATCCCAATGCCCCTGAGGGACCCGGCGCAGCCCCACGTCCAGCGAAGCCGGGGTGCGGGGGACCCCGATGCCCCCGGGGACCCGGCGCAGCCCCACGTCCAGCGAAGCCGGGGTGCAGGGGACCCCGATGCCCCCGGGGACCCGGCGCAGCCCCACGTCCAGCGAAGCCGGGGTGCAGGGGATCCCAATGCCCCTGAGGGACCCGGCGCAGCCCCACGTCCAGCGAAGCCGGGGTGCGGGGGACCCCGATGCCCCCGGGGACCCGGCGCAGCCCCATGTCCAGCGAAGCCGGGGTGCAGGGGACCCCGATGCCCCCGGGGACCCGGCGCAGCCCCACATCCAGCGAAGCCGGGGTGCGGGGGACCCCAACGCCCCCGGGGACCCGGCGCAGCGGGTGCCCCACGTCCAGCGAAGCCGGGGTGCGGGGGACCCCGATGCCCCCTGAGGGACCCGGCGCAGCCCCACGTCCAGTGAAGCCGGGGTGCAGGGGACCTCAATGCCCCCGGGGACCCGGCGCAGCCCCACGTCCAGCGAAGCCGGGGTGCAGGGGACCCCGATGCCCCTGAGAGACTCGGTGCAGCCCCACGTCCAGCGAAGCCGGGGTGCAGGGGACCTCGATGCCCCCGGGGACCCGGCGCAGCCCCACGTCCAGTGAAGCCGGGGTGCAGGGGACCCCGATGCCCCCGGGGACCCGGCGCAGCCCCACGTCCAGCGAAGCCGGGGTGCTGGGGACCCCGACGCCCCGGGGAGGCGCCGCCGGGGCCCGGCCGGGGCGGGCAGGAGCCCGCGGGCGGCCGTGCCCGGGCTACGCCTCACCTTCATCTCCACGTCGCCCCGCAGCTCCACCTCGAAGCAGCCGAACTCCTCCAGCACGGCCTTGGTCACCGCCGAGATGTGGATCTTCAGGGCTGGCCGGACACGGCGCCGTCAGCGCCGGCGGGCGCCCGGCCCCCCCGGCCCGCCCCGCGCCCGGCCCCGCGCCCCCACCTTCCCCGTTGGACTCCATGCGCGAGGCCGTGTTCACCGTGTCCCCGAAGAGGCAGTACCGCGGCATCTTGAGCCCCACCACGCCGGCGCACACCGGCCCTGCGCGACACCCAGTGAGCCGAGCCGGGGGCGCCGCGGGGGCCCCCCGCCCCGGCGGGCGCCCGCCGGCGGCCCCCCGTCCCCGCTGACCCGTGTGGATGCCAATGCGCAGCTTGAGCTGCTGCTGCGGGCGGTGGCGGATCTTGAAGGAGCGGACGGCGTCCAGCAGCGCCAGGGACATGCGGGCCACCTCGCGGGCGTGCAGCTTCCCGTTGCGCACCGGCAGCCCCGACACCACCATGTAGGCGTCCCCGATGGTCTCTACCTGGGGAGACACCGGGGCTTTGCGCCTGTGCAGGTGCCTCCGCGCACGTGGGCACCTGCTGCACGCTTGCACGTCTGCTATGGGGCTCTACAGCTCGGCTCTGGGCCCTCTACATGCACGTGTGCGTATCCGTGAACACGCAGGCGCCTGCAACGCCATCTGCGCACCTCCGTGTGTGCGTGGCCACCTGCACGCACAGACGTGAACGTGTGCACGGGTGTGAATGTGAGCACGGATGTGAACATGTGCACGGATGCACAGTGCACCAATGTGAACGTGTGCATGGATCTGAACGTGTGCATGGCTGTGCATGTCTGCACAGACGCACGTGAGCATGGACGTGAACACGTGCAGGGTTGTGCACGTGTGCGCAGATGCGCAGTGCACGCACGTGAATGTGTGCACGGAGCACACCCGTGTGCCCAGCGCACAGGCACGCGCTGTGGACGTGCGCTCACCTTGTAGACGTCGAAGTTGTCGATGATGGCATCGAAGCAAGTGTAGAGGTCGTTGAGCAGCGTCACCACCTGCGCCCGGCGGAGAGGCGGCGTGAGGCCGCGGGTGCCGGCCCTGCGCCGCCCCGCGCCGCCCCGGCGCTCACCTGCATCGGCGTGCTCTCGGCCGACAGCGCCGTGAAGCCCACGATGTCGCTGAAGTAGATGGTGACGCTGTCGAAGGCCTCAGCTTGCACCGTCTCCCCGCGCTTCAGCTGCTCCGCCACCGAGCTGGGGGCACGGGGCAGCGGTGGGCGCGGGATCGGCCGGCGTGCCGTGCCGTGCCGCGCCACGCCATGCTGCACCATGCCCCGCTGCACCGTGCCATGCTGTGCCACGCTGTGCTGCACCGTGCCACGCCGTGCCGTGCTGCACCGTGCCGTGCTGCACCGTGCCGCGCCGTGCTGCACCGTGCCACGCCGTGCCGTGCTGCACTGCGCCGTGCCGTGCTGCACCGTGCCATGCCGTGCCGTGCTGCACCGCGCCGTGCCGTGCTGCACCATGCCGTGCTGCACCGCGCCGCGCCGTGCTGCACCGTGCCGTGCTGCACCGCGCCGTGCCGTGCTGCACCATGCCGCGCCGTGCTGCACTGTGCCGTGCCGTGCCACGCCGTGCTGCACCGTGCCGCGCCATGCTGCACCGTGCCACGCCGTGCCGTGCTGCACCGCGCCGTGCCGTGCTGCACCATGCCGCGCCGTGCCGCGCCGTGCCGTGCCGTGCCACGCCGTGCTGCACCGTGCCGCGCCGTGCTGCACCGTGCCACGCCGTGCCGTGCTGCACCGCGCCGTGCTGTGCTGCACCGTGCCGCGCTGCACCGTGCCGTGCCGGGAGGGGGCCGGCGCGGGGCACTCACTGGGGCAGGATCTGGTAGAGCAGGGCTTCCGCCTTGCGCTTCTCCTCCAGGTAGGCCTGGGTGCGCTCCTCCACCAGCTCCTCCAGGTTGTTGGCGTACTGCTCCATGCGCGACAGCAGGTTGTCCAGGATGTTGCCGCTGCTCTCCCTGCGGGCAGGGGGTGAGCGGCCGCGCGCTGCCCCTCCGCGGGGCTCGGCGCGGGCGGTGCGGGACGCGGCGGCACCTGTTGAGCTTGCGGATCTGGACCTTGATCTGGCTGAAGTCGGGGCGCTCCAGCGCGTCCTCGGCCCAGCAGAGCTGCATGAGCTGGCCCAGCTCCTCCATGTGGCAGCCCACGCCGGCCGAGGGGCGGAAGCTGGGCCGCTCCCCGCTCTTCACCCGCTCGACGATCTCTGCGGGGCGCCGAGCGGGGCCGTGAGCGGCGCCCGGTGCCGGCGCCCCGCGCCCCGCGCCCCGCGCTCACCCTTGGGGCTCAGCTCCAGCCCCTCCACGTAGAAGACGCCGTTGCGCAGGGCGATCTCTTGCAGGATGATGCCGAAGCTGTAGACGTCGCCCTTCTGCGTGCCCCGCGCCGGCGGCGCCTCCATCCGCAGCAGCTCCGGCGCCGTCCACAGCTTCTCTGCGGCGCCGGACAGCGGGTCAGCGCCCCCCCGGCGCGGGTGCTGGGGCCCGGGCGAGCAGGGACCCCCTGATGCAGGTCCTGGGGGTCTGGGTGAGCAGGGACCCCCCCGGCGCAGGTGCTGAGGGTCTGGGCGATCAGGGACACCCCCAACGTGAGTCCTGGGGGTTCGGGCA
Source organism: Rhea pennata (assembly GCF_028389875.1). Lineage (NCBI taxonomy): Eukaryota > Metazoa > Chordata > Aves > Rheiformes > Rheidae > Rhea > Rhea pennata. Next base: position 729,836 of record NC_084693.1, read on the forward strand.
AGCAGATACCCCCCCGCCATGGGTGCTGGGGGTCTGGGTGGGCAGGATCCCCCCGCCATGGGTGCTGGGGTGTGGGCGAGGGTCCCCGCGACGCGGGTGCTGGGGGCTCACTGGCGAAGAGCGCGTGGGAGTCCTCGCTGTCGGGCGCCAGGCGGAAGCTCTCCAGCCCGTAGTCGGTGATCTTCAGCACGAAGCGGCTGTCCACCACGCAGTTGGACGACTTGAGGTTTCCGTGGGACACGATGACGCCGTTGTGCAGGAACTGCATCCCCTGGGGGGGCCGCGCACGGCTCAGTGCTGGGGGCCGGGGGGCCGCGGGCGCCCCGCCGCCGTCCCCCCCTTACCTTGACGATGTCGTGGGTGAGGGAGTACCGGAACATCCAGTCCAGCGTGATGCTCTCGTTCTCCAGGATGTCCTGGGGGTGCAGGGGGTGACCTGCCGCCCGTCCCCCCACCCCCCACCCTGCCACCGGCCCCCGCTGCAGCCCCGACGCCGGGCGATGGGCGCCCGGTACCTGGAGGCTCCCGCGCGGGCAGTACTCGGTGAGGATGCAGATGTTGGGGGGGTCGGTGCAGGCGCCGATGAAGCGGGTCAGGTGCTCGTTTTGGATGTCCCGCATCTAAGGGTGGCGGCGGTGGTGCGTGGGGCTCTGCCCCGCACCGGGACCCCCAGCCCTCGGGGGGGGGGTGGCACGTGTCCCGGTCCCCATCCCCATGCCATGCCCCTGCCAGCGTCCCTGGGAAGGGGCCCAGGCGTCCGGGCCCCGCAAAAGGGGAGGCGAAGGGCGGCCCCCGGGTGCATCGCGCTGCGGCGGCGAGCCGGCGTGCACCTACGTGCTTCAGCTCGAACAAGACCTTGCGCGTCAGCTCGATCCGCTTGTGGTTGAGGTGCTTCACGGCCACCAGGTTGCCCTGGGTGGGGAGGGGGGGACGCGGGGCGGTGGGTGCCCGGCGGGGCGGTGGGCGCCCAGCGTCGCTGCCGCGCCGCCCCCCCGGCCCCGCACCTTGTAATACGCCGTCTTGGCGTAGACCTGGAACTGCCCCTCGGCCGTCATCAGCGAGCCGTAGTTGGAGCCGCGCTGCGGGAAGCGAGCGGCCGTGAGCCCGGCGCCCCGGCCGCGGTGCTGGGCGCCTGCCGGGCGCCGGCCCCCGGCCCCGGGGCCGCCTCTCACCAGCGAGAGGGTGAGCTTGCTGCCGGCGCTGCGGAGGTGCTTCTCCAGGCTGCTCATCTGCAGGTCCTCCCAGCGGACCCGCCACAGCTCGGCCGCGAGCTCCTTCTCCAGCTGCAGCTTCCTGCGCCGGGAGGGCGGCGTGAGGGCCCCGGCGCCGCCGGCCCCCCGGGGACCTGCCGCCGCCCCCCGGCACCGCGCTGCGCCCCACACCTGTAGATGAAGAAGGAGGTGACGGTGATGGCCAGGAGGATGAGGCTGACCACGAGGGACAGGATCTCCAGGGTGGACAGGTTGGCTGCAAGGCAGGAGGAGAGCGGTGAGGAGCTGCGCCGGGCACGATGCCTGCTTGGGGGGGCTTGGGCAGACCCCAGCGGTGCAGGACCCCGGTGCAGACCGCGGCGGTGCCGGACCGCGGCGGTGCTGGACGCCGGCGCCGGGCTCACCTTTGCGGCACAGCGGGTTGCTGTTGTCGAAGCCGCAGGGGGGCACGTCGGGCGGCACCACGCTGCCCGGCCAGCGGATCTCCTGCCCTGGCACCATGTGGATCTTCTTGGTGGTGCCGTTGTAGTTGGCCACGATCTGCCGGGGGGAGAGAGGTGGTGGGACGCTGGCCCCGGGCAGCCCTGGGGACTGGGGGGTCCCCACGCCGGGGCAAGGGCTCACCTGGAAGTCGCCCCGCGCAGGGTCCATGTCCCACAGGGAGTAGTCGCTCTCCCGGTCCCCATTCTCATCGATTTTCAAGAAGCCGGTGACACCTGGGGACAGAGATGTGAGGGGCTGCGGAGACCCCGGCTGGGGGGTCCCCGGCTGTGGCCCCATTCCCGCACCGGGGCCCAGAGCCAGCCCGCGGGAACGGCGGCGCCGGCGCTCCCCAGGCTGTAAATCTCCGCCTTGACGGCTCCGATCCCAAAATACCAGCCCGGGAGGGGGGCGGGCGCCGGGCAGGCGGCAGCCAGCCCTGCCGGGCCGCTGTGGGGCTGGGAACGGGGCCGGGTGCCCACCGTAGAAGGTGCGGTTCCACATCTGGCGGGTGATGGCGGTGGCGTTGGTGATGGAGCCGCCCCGCTCCAGCGTCTCGTTCACGGCCTGGGCGTAGAGCAGCACCCCGTCGTGGAAGGCCGCTGCGATGTAGTTCATCTGGGGACACGGAGATGGCTCAGGATGGAGTCCTCATCCCATGTCCCCTTGTCCCCACTGCCATGCCATGTCCTCTCCATCTCCAGCTCCATCCCACGCCCCCTCGTCCTCGGCATCCCCAGCTCCATCCCATGTCCCCGGCACCCCCAGCTCCATCGTGCATCCCCCCGTCCCCAGCTCCACTGCGGCCCTACCAAGCCGTCGCGCATGGTGAAGTTGAAGTGGGTGCGCGCCTCCTCCTTGAGCCGTGCCAGGAAGGGCCGGTACTCGGGGTTTTCGGGCTCCTTGTAGGTGATGATGGTCACGGCCTGGGAGGACAGCGGCTGGGAGCGGAGGGGACGGGGACCCTGCCCCAGCCCCCCCCTGCCCGCACCCCCCTGGGATGGGGTCGCCTGCACCCCAGGGTCCGGGGAAGCCTGGCTTTCCGCCCAGCCTATTAATAGCCTCCGTTCAAGGCAGTGCTGGAGCTGGGACCTGGGGAAATTAATCTCGCTTCCTTCCTCCTCGTTAGCTGCCAGCAGCAGAGAGCGAACGGGCAGGGCCAGCGTGGGAGGCCGGCTCCGCCAGCTCCGGCGCCCACCCCGGCTCCACGCCAGGCTCCGCTCACGGGAGCTGGGAGGCTTGGCTCGCGCGGGGGAGAAGAGGGCATGTGTGCAGCCTGTAAGCACATGGATGCCTGCACGGGTGCACGGGTGCATGCACGGGCACACAGGTGCATGCCCTGTAACGTGTGCATGTGGATGTGCATGCCCTGGCACACGTGTGCTTGTGGATGTGCATGCCTGTGGGCACATGGGTGCATGCTCAGGCACACGCGTGCATGCCTTGGCACACACGTGCATGCGGTTGTGCATGCCTGCGGGCACACGCTCAGGCACACGCGTGCATGCCCTGGCACACGTGTGCATGTGGATGTGCATGCCTGTGGGCACACGCTCAGGCACACGTGTGCGTGCCCTGGCACACGCATGCATGTGGATGTGCATGCCTGTGGGCGTGTGGGTGCATACCCGTGAGCGGGAAGCTCACCTCGAAGGCCTGCCGGGCGCTGGCATCGTCGCGGTCACCACGCTTCCAAGGCCGCTGGGGCTCGGGGAAGCGGGTGCCCTGCAGGCTGGCCCCAAAGATGTCGATGTAGAAGAAGGCGTAGTCACCACGCGTGAGCCCCTCGCGCCAGGCCTGCAGCATCAGCTCCCGCAGCGTGTCTGGGGCGCAGCACACGTAGACGACTGCGCGGGGTGACACAGCTCATGGCGCCGGCCCCCACGGGACCCCGACGCCAGGCTGCAGACCCCTCGTGGAAAGCTGGGAATGTCGCCTGAGCCTGGGGCAGCATTTACATCCCATTGCACTGGGACGGCAAGGGCAGAGATGGACATTCAGGGGGTTCCCGGGTCCCGTGGCTCCATCGTTAATGCAGGAGGGGACAAGCATCGGGGCTGTGCCGTGCGCCCCATCGGGCAGTGGGGCTGACAGGCAGGGGGAGAGCTGCCAGGCCAGACGCCTGGAGCGCGACTGGGCCACGCTGGGTGCCATGGGCTTGGGGGTCCCCACGCCGCTGCTCTGCCCCGCGTGCTGCCGGCGGGCCCCTGCCCCTCCGCCAGCGCCCAGGCTTCCTGTTTTCCTGACTCCGTTTCCTCCTCCGCATGGCCCCCATCGCCGGCGGTGATTTATTCCCGGTGGGACTGGGACCGCCGCGGCCCCTCCGCCCAGCCCCGCTGCCGGGTGCCGGCTCCCCGAGCTGCCGGCGCAGGACGGAGCCGCCGGCGCAGCCGCTCGCAGCTGCCCGCCGTGCGCTGGGCACCGGCTCCACCAGGTGCCGTGGGGCTCGTCCCAGAAATAGCGGCCAAACCGGGGGCTCGGCCGTGCCACCGCCCGGGACGAAGCGGCTCCTGCTCCGCGCCGGCAGCGGCGGCAGGGCGCCCCGACGGCTCCAGCCCCGCAGGCGGTGGCGGCCGTGCCAGCCCGGGGCAGGCGGTGCCCCGGGAAAGCAGCCGGAAAGAGGGAAGTGCCGCGGCCCCGGGGCCGAGATAACCGGCCGCGGGCCGGGCTCCAGGCCTGGCCAGTGCCCAGCGGGGCCGGTGGCCGGTGCCAGCCTGGGACGGAGCGGCTCCGGCCGGTGCGGAGCGCCCGGGTGTCCCGGGCACGGCGGGGCTCGGGGTGCAGGGGGCCGGGCTGGGGCGTGACACGTGTGTGTGCACGCAGAGACACATGCAGCCACGCATGCACACCCGTGCACACGCATGAACACCTGAGCACACTCGTGCACACTCATGCACACCCAGGGACGCGCTCCGTCCCCCCGGGCGCTGCCCGCCGCTCCCAGCGCCCCGCCGTCCCCCGGGGGCTCTTACTCCGGCCCTTGAGCTTGATCTCCTGGATGATGAAGGAGTAGTTGCCCTTGTCGCAGAAGACCACGTCCAGGACGGTGAGGTTGCGCAGTGTGGGCAGCTGCACGTAGAGCCCCTCGGCAGCGAAGAAGCAGGGCCGGTCGTCCATCTTCTCGTCCCAGTAGACGAGGAGGGCGCGGCGGGTCCAGCCGAAGCGGCGGTGCAGCTGCACGCCCAGCTCGCCCAGCTTGCGGTGGCTGGGGCCGGCGCGGGTGGTGAGCCCGAACTGCCCCCGCTTGTCGTCGAAGCCGTGGGCCTCGGCGCCCGCCGTCACCAGCGGCAGCCGCCAGTGGCTGGTGAAGCGGGCCACGGGCGCCGCCGTGTACACGCAGCCGGGCCCCAGGAAGGCGGCGGGGTGGTGGGCCAGCCGCAGGTCCACGGCGGCCAGCGGCGCGGCCATCTCGGAGCAGACGCCGTGCCGGTCCTCGCTGCTGCCGAAGACCCAGCGCAGGGTGTAGCCGGGCAGCAGGTCGGCGCGGGCGTTGACGGCGGCGGCGGCCAGGCGCACGGCCGGCCCCACGCGCGGCCAGGCCCACGCGTAGGTGAGGTTGCGCTCGGGCAGCACCACCGCCAGCGTCAGCGTGAGCGCGGCGCCGCGGCCCGCGGCCACCAGGGCGCTGAGCAGGGCCAGCGCCGCCAGCATGGCCCGCGCCGTCGCGCCCGCCGGCTCTGGGCACCGCGGCGCCGGCTGCGCCTTTCCTTCCCCCCTCGGCGGCGGAGGGCTGTTATCGTGCGCCGCGCTTAACCCCTTCCTGCCCGCGCCCCGACGGGGCCCCCCCGCGGCCGCGCCGCCGCCGGCCGCGCCGGCCCGTGCGCGGCCGCGCGGGACGCGCCCACGGAGCGGCTCCGCCGCGGGGAGGCGGCGGCGACACGCGCGCGCGGCGCCGCGCCGCCCCCGCGCCGCGCGCTGAGACCGGACACGCTCACGGCATGCGCGGGGAGGGCGGGCAAGGCCCCGCCCCCGCCCCCGCCTGGCGCCGTCCCGCCGCTCCCCGACCCCCCACCCCAGCCCGGTCCCGCCGCGCGGCGGAGGGGTCGCCGGGCCGGGCCGGGGGCGTCCCGCGGGGTCCCAGCACCACGCAGCGGCTGCCAGCACCGCCGAGCACGGGCGCCGGGGGACCCCCCGCGCCCGGCGCCGCTGGCCCGAGCCCCGGGGACCCGCTTGCCCCGGCCCCGGGGACCCGCACAGCCCCGGAGACCCGCGGACATGCTCGGGACTCTGCACCCCGGGGACACGCTCGGCCACAGCCACCACAGGAACACGCACGGCCGCGGCCACCCGGGGACATGCACAGGACTGTGCACCTCGGGGACCCGCACGGCTGCGGCCACCCGGGGACACGCACGGGACTGTGCACCCCGAGGACCCGCACGGCTGCGGCCACCCGGGGACATGCACAAAACTGTGCACCTCGGGGACACGCACGGCCGCGGCCAGCCGGGGACACGGATGGTCCCGGCGACCCTGGGGTCAAGCACGGCATGTCCTGCCACCCCGTGTCCGGCCGCCCCGTGTGCACCACGAGCACGCACGACACCCCAGCTGCGCCCCAGCCGTGCCGGGAGCGCGGACAGCACCTCCCGCAGCGCCCACGGGTGCACCAGCACGGCTGCTGCGGACACCGGGGCACCGCAGCGCGCCCACCGCGCCCGGTCCCGGGCTGTGCCGGCACCCGCCGCTGCACGCTGCAGCACCCATCGCTGCACGCTGTGGCCAGGCACAGCAGCGCCGGGTGGGTGTCTTGCTGGGTGGCAAACAGCAGCTCTGGGCAGAGGATTAGCCCGGAGGTGAACCAGAGGTGCTGCACCAGAGGTGGTGGCAGCAATTAATGCAGTTAACTAAAGGGCTAATGAAGAAAGGGGGTGGGAGTAAATAAATAATTAATTAATTAATAAAATAAAATATTAAAATGAAAGGGAGAAGGAGGAAAACCCCGGAAAAAAAAAAAAAAAGCTAGCAGAGGATGGTTTCGATCCATCGACCTCTGGGTTATGGGCCCAGCACGCTTCCGCTGCGCCACTCTGCTGTCTGAAATAAAACTCCTCTCGGTGCTATATGAATACATTACAACTGCTCATTTGGCATACACGCATGCGCACTTCGCCTGCGAACAGCTCCATTCATGGGCGTTGTACCCCCTCCAGTGGCCGCTAGCGGCTCAGCGCGTGCGCACCGCAGCGTTTCCACTGGCCCCCTCCCACCCCTGTCCGGAGCTGCATGTGATTGGCCACTCCCGCCCCCGGGCTTGGACTGATGGTTAGTCGAGCCAATGGCCTGAAGCAGAGCTCTCCCACGGACGGCCCCTGCGAACGGCGGGAGCCAGTTGGCGGCCAGGTTGTTGCGGGGTGCGGGAGCGTAGCCCGGCGGGTTCTCCTCGGCGGCGGCGGGGTTCATTGTTCGGTCCGGCGGAGCCATGAGGTGCGCGGGCGCCGAGCCGGGCCGGGGGGCGCTGTCCCGGGTGGGGGCGCCGGGCCGGGCCGGGGGGCGCTGTCCCGGGTGGGGGCGCCGGGCCGGGCCGGGGGGCGCTGTCCCAGGAGGGGGGGCCGGGCCGGGCCTGGGGGCGCTGTCCCAGGAGGGGGGGCCGGGCCGGGCCTGGGGGCGCTGTCCCGGGCCGGGCCGGGCCGGGCCGGGCCGGGGGCGCTGTCCCGGGTGGGGGCGCCGGGCCGGGCCGGGGGGCGCTGTCCCAGGAGGGGGGGCCGGGCCGGGCCTGGGGGCGCTGTCCCGGGCCGGGCCGGGCCGGGCCAGGCCTGGGGGCGCTGTCCCGGGCCGGGCCGGGCCGGGCCAGGCCTGGGGGCGCTGTCCCGGGCCGGGCCGGGCCGGGCCTGGGGGCGCTGTCCCGGGCCGGGGGGCGCCGGGCCGGGGGCGCTGTCCCAGGTGGGGACGAGGGCTGGCAGGGGGACCCAGCGCTGGTGGGCGGCCTGCGTGGATATGCCGCGGGACGAAGCGCACTTCAATGTCTTTCTCGCGCCCTAAAACGATCCTTCTCCTCTCTTGCGCAGGGGCGATCGAGGCAGAGGCCGTGGCGGACGCTTTGGTTCCAGGGGAGGCCCTGGCAGTGGGCGAGTCTGGCTTCTGCTTTAGCGAGGGTGGCTCTCTAGAGTTGCAGGCTTAGGGGGTGGGTTGCAGCTGCTCCTGGAGCAAGCTGTCGGGGCTTACAGAGGCCGGGGCTCTAGTTTGCAGTGTAGTATAGGATTACTGTGAGGAGTAGAGTGGGTTTGGGGGGGCACTGGCACCTCCAGGCCAGTTTCTTCACCGCTGCCGGTGCAGGGAAACCCTGGAGTGCAGCCACTGCCTGATCACTCCAGGGTGTTGGGGCACTAGGTATTGCTAGAGGGCTTATGAAGAAAGCTTTCCTATTTCTGTAGGGCCTTTCCTTCATTCTGGGGACAAATCTTAAAAGAACCGTGACTGAGGGGGGTAGCGGGAGGTGGTGATGACACAAACTACCACGAGCAGGTACACACTGCTACAGAGAATAAAGTTGTCTTTTTTTTTCCCCCCTTTAGGTTCCGGCCCTTTGTGCCGCACATCCCCTTTGATTTCTATGTCGTGAGTAATTGTATCCTACAGAGCTGTTTGCAGGCAACAGCTGTAGGACTTTTGTTTGTTTAAAGATGCTGTCTTAAAGTCTTGTTTGCTGATTTAATCTTAATTTAATGGTTTAACTGCTTTTAGCTTAGCTGGAGTAGAGAAGTTCACTGAAAGTGCAAACAGCTGCTGGTTCAGTAACTAACAAGCATCTGAGAATTACAAAATTGAAATGTTTTATCATCTTGCTGATGATTGGGTTGAACCAATGCCTGTTTTTCACTTGGGCGTTGCAGTCTGATATCTGATCCTGTTTCAGTGTGAAATGGCTTTCCCACGTGTAAAACCTGCCGCAGATGAGACTGCGTTCAGCGAAGCCTTGCTGAAGAGAAACCAGGACCTTGCTCCAACTGCTGCTGAACAGGTTAAGAGAACTGTATTGTTTTATGTTTAAAATTAAATACTCCTAGACAGATGTTAACTGCAGCATTAGAGAAACCATGCTGCATTCTCTTATCTATTCCTTAGATAAGAGAATATAGCTTATATAGTATTAGTAGTTACTAGTCTAAGAGCAGACATTTGCCCCCAAAAGAGGTACTGCAGTAGAAATATGGGTGGCATTTCTTGAACAATGGTTTCTAAACATGCTTATTTTTATCTGTTTAATAGTTATATTACATTGGGGCTGTCTGCATTATGCTGTGTGAGATTGGATTATCTTTATCTCAAGATCGTGGTTTTACTGAGCAATAGACTGGTACTACCACCCCTCTCATTCCTTTTCAGGCTTCTATTCTTTCTCTGGTAACTAAAATAAACAACGTGATTGATAATCTAATTGTAGCACCAGGAACTTTTGAAGTGGTAAGTTAAGCTTTTTTACTTGGAAAAAAAGCTACGTGGGGAGACATCTTAGCACATGGGGATACTGGTGTTCTAGCTACCAAACTCTGTGCTAAGTACAGTCACTGTGACTCTTTTTTGATTGCTTAGTTCATGCTTTCTTCCAGAGAAGTAGTATGTGCATCAGCTGCATTAATTCTTGCTTTGCTCTCTCAACCAGCAAATTGAGGAGGTTCGCCAGGTAGGCTCCTACAAGAAGGGCACCATGACAACCGGGCACAATGTGGCTGATCTGGTTGTGATTCTGAAGATCTTACCCACACGTGAGTATTATTTACTTTGGTGCTACTGACTGAGCATAAGTCAATTCTGCTCTAACCACCTCTTTTGCTTCTCCCTAGTGGAAGCTGTGGCAGCCTTGGGAAACAAAGTAGTGGAAAGCCTGAGAGCACAGGATCCCAGTGAAGGTGGGACACTCTTCTGTATAATATGAGGTAGAGGGGGCAGAGTTGAGGAAGACAGATACTGACATGATTATTGCTGTTCCCAATCAGCGTGGGGACTGTATTCCTGCCCCTTTATGAGAAATTCTTGCCTTTTTTCCCCTAGTCCTGACCATGTTGACCAATGAGACTGGCTTTGAGATCAGCTCGGCTGATGCAACAGTGAAGATCCTTATCACCACAGTGCCTCCCAATCTCCGCAAACTGGATCCAGAACTGCACTGTAAGAGCTTAGCTTGCTCTGTGCTCTATGTGGGGGTGGAGGGGCTTTTGCAGATCCATTTTGGAGTGGGGACAATCACTGAGTCACCCTAGACATTGAATGTGAACCTTTAGCAGGAGAGGGGAGCCAGCTGGCCTCCCTGGCTTGCAGCTAATCACTTTCTGGTTGGAATGAATGTTTCTGCTGCTTCTTTCAGTGGATATCAAAGTGCTGCAAAGTGCTCTGGCTGCCATCAGACATGCTCGCTGGTTTGAAGAGAATGCTTCTCAGTCCACGTGAGTTAGAGCTTAAACAGGAACTGTAGCTCTAAAGCCTGGTGAAAATAATCTTTACAAAGAATAAAAAAATCTTATACCTCTCCCCACCATCAATGCCTCAGTATCTGAGCTAACATTACCAATAATTCATCCTACATTAGTGATACTGAAGGCTCCTTTTAAACTGGATGGTGACTGAACAAGCGCAGTCTTAAATCCAGTGATAAAGCTGTGCCACGCGGTGATGCTGATAGACTCAGATGTCCCAAATCAGTCCCCTCCCACACTTACTGCACATGGTAGCCGTTCTGCCGGGGTCTTGCTGAACTGCACTGTTGGGTACCTGCTGCGTAGTGCAGTAACTGCCAGGGAAAGGGCAGTGCTTTCGCTGCACTGCAAGGAGAGCTCCTGTTCCTGCAGCAGGACTCTGGGTGACACATTATAAACACTTGTTGCAATCTTCTCCAGAGTGAAGGTCTTAATCCGGCTGCTGAAAGACTTGAGAATTCGATTCCCTGGTTTCGAGCCCCTCACTCCATGGATTCTCGACTTGCTGGTGAGTGCACGAAAGGGACACCGATGTTCTTTCTGCCAAATGCATTGTACTTCTGACCTGCAGATTCCCCCTCTTGGGTACCTGCAAGTTGCTTGCGTGGCCTCTCCTTCCTCTGCTGTTTTGTAACTGCCTTGACATCCCTGGGCTCCAGCATGAAGCAGTTTCTTGTAGCTCCAGCAGCAGAAGGATTTGGGATGCTTACGCTTCCATTTTATAAAGCCATTCTTGCCCTCACACCCTCTTTCTCTTTTTCCCTCCTCTTTCAGGGGCACTATGCTGTGATGAACAATCCCACCAGGCAGCCCCTGGCTCTGAACATCGCTTACAGGTTTGTTACCCTCTTTGCTTCACCTTTATGAACTCCTGTTGTCATCTTAAATTACCAAATATAAAGCATCATCATCTCAGGACTTTACAGTTTGAGGAGACCTGAACTGGAGACAAAGCAAACTTGGTACCATTGCTTGTGAAGTCTGTCTGTGATCTACTCCCTTCACCAGCAGCAGGAGCCAGATTCCTGTCTCACAGCCCGTTTTGCAGATCTTCAGGCTGTGTTACTGCACTAGCTATGGGCTAGTTCCTAACATGCAGTGTCTTGTCCACAGGCGCTGCCTTCAGATCCTAGCTGCGGGGCTCTTCCTCCCTGGGTCTGTTGGTATCACTGATCCCTGTGAGAGTGGGAACTTCAGAGTCCACACGGTTATGACCCTTGAACAGCAGGTGAGCTACCTTGTTTGCTGTGGGAGGTGGGACTCCCTGCTAGATAACTGTATCTAGGAATATCTTGCATCCTTATTATGTACAAAACAAATTTCCAGAGAAACTGTAGGTTTAATTTGTTGAAAGCTTGTTGTTTCTGTGGGTATGGGGAAAAGCATTGGGAGAATCACTGGAGAGACTAGCAGCAGTTTTCATAAGCTGATATTCCAAAGCCCTGCAGCGCAGATTTCTTACCTGAAGTAGAGCTCTGCTGCTGAAGGACTCAGACCTGGCTAGGTCTTTCAGAGTATGAGTACAGAATACCAGCTTCTCTGACCTTGTGTCATGGAGAGAAGGAAAAATGAAGAGGGGGAGTCCAGTGCTGCTCAGAGCTCTTGCAGCAGCAGGCCTCCCAAGTTGCGAGCTGGGAAGGGATGCTGCCTGTCCTCTGACTCTGCCATCCCCATACCATAGGACATGGTGTGCTACACAGCGCAGACACTCGTCCGGATCCTCTCTCACGGAGGTTACAGGAAAATCCTCGGCCAAGAGGGTGACGCCAGCTGTAAGTGCTGTCTGGGTAATGCGTGGCTCTTCCTCCGTGCAGACTTACCGACACTTCTGCCTGGGAGCGCTCCAGGAAGGAGAATGGGACTGGTTTCCTGTGTTGCTCACTGAAGCGCAGATACAGAGTGGAGGGGCCGTTTCTGCCGCAAGCAGCTGTGCAACCCCAAAGGGAAGGCTGCTGCCCCGAAAGGAGAGCTAGTGCTGCTGGGAAGCAGATGATTCCTTGCCCTGAAGGGCCATAATGGCTGTTTGCAGCAAGCAGCAGTTGTAGGAGCAGCTGCTTAGCTTCAGGGTAGCTTCTAGCTGTTGATGCAGGGTGTTGTGCTTCCCCCTGCTAGCAGCTACCACAGCTGCACACCCTGGGAACGGCGCTTGCCTGTACTGCCCAGCCTTACCTCGATAGTGCCTGGGGGCTGTGAGCTGCCTGCTAACTACCACTGTCTGCAGATCTGGCTTCTGAAATGTCCACGTGGGACGGAGTGATAGTGACGCCTTCCGAGAAGGCTTATGAAAAGCCCCCAGAGAAGAAAGAAGGAGAAGAGGAGGAAGAGAATCAAGAAGAAACTGCTACAGGCGAGGAGGAGGAAAGTATGGAGACTCAAGAGTGACTTGCCCAGGTAAAGCCTGCTGGGCAGTTGTCTGTCTGCTGCTGCTTGGGGGCATCTTAACAGCACCCATGGGTGAAGGGAGCCCCAGGAATATGCCTTTCCCCCATGCTGGGCATGTGCCAGGGCAGTGGCTGCTAAAGTAGCTCTGCTGCAGTGTTGGCCTGACAGGGGATGGAAGTGTGTGGGCTGTCCTTGCCCTGGGGCAGTGCTCCCACCATAGCACCCTGTTCTCTCCCCTGTAGTTTGACTCCCTACCTCTGAACATTGCTGGCTGAGGCAAGTGAAGAACCACACCAAGAACTTAGTGAACATGATGAGCTGATGTGATCCATTCCTTGTATTTGTCTTGTTTTTTATAGGTTGATATTAAACTGCTCCCTGTTTTGAATGTGTTCTATTTCTTCAGGTGGAAGAACCTCCATTATAAAAAAGGGTTGGAAAAGAATCAGACAGTTGGGGCTTGATGGTGGGGGTGGAGATCTGGACTTCAGAACACCCCCTGTTCTGGGGCTGCTCAGCCCTGGCTGCTGTTCTGTCAGCAGCAACTGCCTGGCTGCACTTTCACCACGGCTTGTAGGGCTGAGCCAGACAAGAACTGTGTCTGCAGCTCAGCAATGGTGTTACAGTCACGGTACCTCACTCAGTTTGTAAGCAATATGCAGTCACTTTTATTACAGTGCCCACAAGCCTCAAAATACAATACAGGAAGTTGCCTCCAGTTTGTTATACTGTAGTCGAAAAGCTGCAGCTTTCGCTTTATAGGACTTCCCCCCTGCTGCAGTGCTGCGGACGCTAAGAAAAGCATTGCTACGAACAGGAATCTGCTCTGCTCAGTGGTGGCTCAGTCTGTTCACTGTCCTAAAGCAGGTGCTGGGTTGTGCCTGCCACCGGCCAGGGCAGCTCCTGCTCCGACCCAGCTCCCAGCCAACCTGGGGAGGGCGTAACTCTCAGGACCGTTGGCACAGCCGTGTCCCGAGGAGGTCGTGCAGGCAGAACCAGCCTGGCGCTGCTGCAGGGGCCTCACTTGCCAGGCAGGCCCTGGGGGTAGCCGCCCGCCGCCTCCAACAGCGCCCTTCTCCGCATGGTCTCCTTGGCCACGCTGTGGTTGAGTCTCCGCAGCCGTTCCTGCGCGGGGGAGCGGTGGCCGTCAGGACACAGGGCGCAACTCGCCTTCCGCGTGCCCCGGGGCTGCGATCCCTCCACGCGCCCCAGCCCTTCCGCCCCCCTTGCCCGCGCCGAGTGCCTCAAAGGGACCAGTCTGCTGCTGTGTGGCACCGGCAGGCTCTGGACATGCGCTGGGAAGCCGTTGATGCTTCCCAGGACCCAGCTGCAGACCCCGTGGTGCGGCACGCCCCGCGCTCACCTGGGCGTTCTGCAGGATGTTGTTGACCAGCACCACCCTGCGCCGGGCGTTCAGCAGCTTCTTCACGTAGGGGTCGAGGTCAAGGGCGACCTTCTGGTCCTCGTTGATGCGGCACAGCTCTAGGGAGAGGGTGATGGGTGAGAGCAGGATCGACAGCCCAGACCCCTGGCCTCTTGCCCAGCCCGTCGTGCTGTGCCCCGGCTTCCCCCGAGTCCCGGGCTCACCTATGGCCAGGCTGTCGATGTGCTCCCGCAGCTCCACCTGGCTCTCCCTGCGGAGGAGACAGGCTCGGTGGCACGTGGCCATAGCTCGCCCCTGGCCCCACGCCCCCTCCCAGGCACCCCTGCCCCTGTGCTGCCCCACAGCCACCCCTAGTCCCTCTCCAACACAGGTACTTGCCCCTCTGCTGCCCCAGTTGCCCTCCAGCCCAACAGTTTGCTTGCTCTGCTACCAATTTAGTTACCTGCTCCTCTGCACCCTGCCTCTGTAATTCCCCCCAGTGCACCTAATTGCTCCTCTACCTCTTAGCCTCACCCTGCAGCACAGGTACCCACCTCCTGCCCCTAATGCCCCCCCAGTCTAGCTACCTGCTCCCCTACTTATTGCTTATTCATCAGCCCCTCTGACCCCCCCATCCCCTTATCACTTTGCTGCTCTCCCACCCCAGGTGCCCCTAATGCTCCCTAATCCAAGAACTTCTCCATCTCTGCCAGACAGAAATCCTCTCTGCCCCCCAAACCAACTACCTCTTTCTCTACCCCCCAGCCACTCCTAACCCCCCCAAGTACCTGCCCCATAGCCCCTCTCAGGCCCTAATGCCTCCCCCCAAGGTACCCGCCCCCTCCGGCCCACCTCAGGCTCCCACCGGGCCCCCTGCCCGTCCCCGAGGCCGCTCGGCGCCCGGACCTGACGGCGTGGACGTGCCCGTCGAGCTGCCGCACCGCGGGCCGCAGGAACTGCAGCAGCCCCTCGGCGAAGAGCTCCCGCGCCGTCGCCGGCCCCGCGCCCCCCGCTGCCGCCGCCATCTTGGCGCCACCGCGCGGCGCGTCGGGAAATGGCACCGCTTCCGCCCGCCGCCGCGCGGGCTGCCGGGAAAGGGAGTCCGCCCAACGCTGCCGCGAGGGCCGCCGGGAAACTGGGGCCGCCGCGGGGGCTGCCGGGAAAGGGAGTCCGCCCGCCGCCCGCGCAGCGCCGAGCACCCGGGCGCAAGGAGCAGACACAGACAGGCAGCAAAAAACCCAACTCTGTTCATTAAATAACGGTTAAAAAGAAGAAAAAAAAAAAAAAAAAAAAAAGGAGAAGAGGAGCTACACCGTCTTGGCCCTGCGCCCCCAACCCCTGGTTTTTGGTAGTTACACTTTTTTTTGGCTTTTTCGTACAAAATTAAATTAAAAAAAGAAAAAGGCCTCCAAGGGGAGGAGGGTGGGGCCGGGGCCCAGGGCCTCTCCCCCGCGGCCGGGGGCCGCCGCCCTCGCCGGCCGGCAGCGCCCGGGGGGGTGCCGGGGGCCCCGGCTAGTTGAGGGGCGCGGGGTCGGCCATGGGCATGGTGTGCAGCACCTCGTCGAGCAGCTGCAGGGCCCGGTGCAGGTGCACCTCGATCCAGCACGGCGTGTGCTTGATGCTCTGCCGCGGGTAGTCGGGCCCCCAGCCCTTGACGAAGCTCAGCCGCAGGATGCAGAGGCGCCGCAGGTCGTCCACGCCGATCCCCGCCGCCGCCGACAGCCCTGCCGCAGGCACACGGCCGTGGGCAGGGGACCCAGGCGTCCTGCCCCCCGCCCCCCCAAGGCCCGACGCCCCCCGCTCCGTGCTGCTCACCGACAGCCGGTGCGATGCCGCCCACGGAGCCAGGTCCCGGGATGCTCCCGGCCACGGCGGCGGCCTGAGCCGCGGCGGCCGCCTGGGCCGTGGCCGCTTGCTGCTGCATCTGGCGGTGGCACTGGCGCAGGTCGAACACCTGGGGACGAAGCGGGGGCAGCCTGAGCCGGGCGGCGGGCGGGCAGGCGGGGCGGGGTGGGGTGGAGGATGCCCTCACCTTGATGTAGGCGCCGGGGTAGATCTTGTGCACGGCGTCCCCGGGCGCCCGCCCGGCCTCCCGGTCCAGGTAGTAGCTCTGCACGAAGACGGCGTGGTCGCTCAGGCAGCGCATCCACACGTCGCCCTCGCCGCGGCACTCCAGCTGCACCCCCTTCCCGATGTGCAGCCTGTGGGGTGGGGGGAGAGGGGTCAGGACGTCACCCCGGCGCTGCCCCGCCTGCCCCCCTGCAACCCCAATCTGCCCCGCGCATCACCCCCGCATCGCCGCTTCCCTGAGCATCTCCCATCCGGCCCCTGCATTTGCCCTGTGTACCCCCATCTGCCCTTTCCTTGCTCTATTTGCCCCAAGCATCTCCCATCTGCCCCACTCCTGCCCCCTTGCAACCCCATCTGCCCCCTGAAACCCCTATCTGCCCTGTGCGTCACCCCTGCAGCCCCTATTTGCCCGAAGCATCCCCCATCCACCTCATTTTTGCCCCCCTGCAACCCCATCTGCTCCCCTGCAACCCAATTCTGCCCCACGCATCGCCTCTGCATCCGCATTTTCCCTGGCATCTCCCATCCACCCTCCTGCATCAGCCCCATGCACCCCAATCTGCCCTGTTCTTGCTCCATTTGCCCCCCTGCAGCTCTTATTTGCCCCAAGCATCCCCAATCTGCCCCATTTTTGCCTCCATCTGCCCCCTGTAACCCCCATCTACCCCGTGTATCAACCCTGCAGCTCCCACTTGCCCCAAGCATCCCCCACCCATCCTACTTTTGCCCCAAGCACCCCCCCCACACTCCCGCTTTTTCTCCCTGCAGCGCCATCAATCCGGCATTGCCCCCGCATCCCGCTCCACCCGCCGTGTGCCCCGGCATCCCCGCCGGCTGCCCCACCGGGCCCGCTCGCTGGCGTCGGTGCGGTGCACGTTGGAGAGCTGGCCCAGGCAGAAGCGGTCGCCCCCCGAGGGGTCCACGTAGCCGTCCACGGTGACCACGGGGCAGCTGGACGGCACCTTGAAGATCTCACCCACCTGCACGTCCATCTCGAAGTAGGCAATGGAGCACCAAAACTCCGGCCCTGGGGGGGGACGGAGGAGGGTCAGCGTACCCGTGGCTGCAGGAGTGGGTGGTTGCTGGGGGGTGATAGCTGGGTTGGGGGCACTTACCAGGGTGGGTGGACACTGGCTGTGGGTAGGGCCCGGAGCTATGGTGGGGGGGCCCTGGGGATGGAGCAGAGCGGGCTCAGCGCCGCAGTGGGCCGGGGCGGGAGGGGGGGGCCAGGACCTGCGGCGGCCACGTGGGGCCGGTCCTGGTACCCCCATCCCCTTCCCCGCTCTCCCCCCCAGACCTACAGTAGTGGTTGGGGTGGTGCAGCGGGGGCTGCGGGTGGCTCCGGGGGCCAGGCGGCGGCAGTGGGCCCCCCAGGCCGGGCACGTAGACGGTGCCGCCGGTCCAGCTTGCCGGCGAACCTGGGTGGGGGGCAGAGAGGGCGGTGGGGGGTGTCCCAGTGCGGGGTCCCTGGGCAGCGGCGGGAGGACATGGCACAGCAGCGCCAGTACTCACTGCGGTAGGGCGGCTTGGGGTAGCCGTTGTGCGGGGGGGGTTGTGCCGGGGCGGCCGGGGGCGGCGTGGGGCAGGCGAGCTGCAGCAGCCCCTCACCGGGGGGCAGCGAAAGCAGGGAACCGCCGGGGGCCACTGCGGGGGGGGCAGAGACAGGGTGGGTTGGGGGGTAGTGGCTCAGCCCGGCCCCCTGCCCCACGGCAGGGGACAGACACGGATGGACGGCCGCGCAGTGGGGCTCACCTGGGGGTGACATGGGCAGCGTGGGGTAGAGGCTGGCGGGGGCACGGGGGGACGCGGGCAGCCGCAGGGGGGGCAGCGGCTGCCGATAGGGCTCGGCGGGGGGCAGCCGCGGCGCCCGCTTGGCCCCCTGCTCCCGGCCGGGCGGCAGCTCCATCTGCACACAGTCATGGACAAACTCCTCCTTCACCAGGCGCGGGGGGGGCACTGGGGGGGGGCACAGCGCAGAGCATGGGGGGCGCGGGGAGCCGCTGGGGGCCGGGCTGGCGGCTCCGCGGGGGCCCCGTGCCGGCCCCCCGCCCCCTTCCCCCCCCCAGCCCGGCTCTCACCTGTGCTCTGGATGCTGAGACCTGCCGGGGGGGAGAGACGGGGGTGAGGGGCCGCCGCGGGGGACCGGGCGCCCGGGGTGCCGCGGCGGGGGCTCACCGATGCCCGGGGACACCACGCGCTCGTAGTGGTAGGGGTTGACGCAGACGCTGTCGTACTTGAGGTCGAAGGCGAACTGGCAGAACTTGACGTGCTTCAGCTCGTTCTTGTGCAGGTCGGGCCAGCGCCAGAGCCGGGCGTAGATGACGTGCGGGAAGCCCTTGCGGCCGGCCACCTGCAAGGCGAACAGGGGGGTTCGGACCCGGGTCCTGCGGCGGCCGGGGGGGGGTGTTGGAGCCGGTTCCTGCACTGGGGGTTCAGACCCAGTTTCCGCGTGGGGGAGGGGGGGCTCCGACCCGGCTTCTCCCGCAGGAGCGGCGGGAGGGAGGGGGTTTGGACCTGGTTCCCCATGCGGGGTGGTTCGGACCCAGCTCCCCCACAGGGGGGTTTGGACCTGGTTCCCCACGCGGTGGGGAGGGGGGGGTTCGGACCCAGGTTCCCGCGTGGGGGGTTCGGACCTTGTTTCCCACGCACGGGGGTTTGGACCCACCTTCCCACGTTGGGGGGGGGGTCAGACCCGGTTCCTGCGCTTCCTGGTTCCCGCAGTGCCTGCACCCCCCCGCCCCCACCCAGGGGTCTGGCGCCGGGCCGGGATCCTGGCGCGGCCGGGGGGCTCCTGCCGCGCTTCCCGAGGAGCCGCGCCGGCTGCAGACATAACAACCCCCCGGCCCGGCGGCTGCCAGACGGTGACTCACGCCGGCGAGGGGGGCCGCGCCGCGGGGGCCGGCGGGGCGCAGCCGCCCGGGGCGCCCGAGGGGGGCTCGCGCTTGCCGGGCCGCCGCGAGCCCAGACGCTGAAGTCAGCGTGGCCGCGGGCCCGGAGCCGCAGGCTCCCCCGGGGCGCCCGGCGGCCCCCTCCCCTTCCAGCCCCGGATGCCTGGGCCCTTGCCGGCGCCGGGCCAGGGGGGGGAGGGTCCCGGCGCAGCGTGGGTACCTGGAGCCGCCCGTCCAAGGTGCGCTGGATGGTCACACACTTGCTGGGGTGGGCGCCGTTGGTGGTGATGGCAGCGATGAGCGAGTCCAGCTCGTCCTTCTTCTCCTTGAGCTTCTTGACGAGGCTCTCGATGGCCCGCTTGGCGAAGGTCTCGTTCTCCCCGCCCTGCCGGTGGCACATCAGGCTGTGCACGATGCTCAGGCAGGCGTCGCTGCTGGTGGGCGCGCCGAGGGACATGGCGCTGCTGCCCTGCAAGGCACGGCACGGCACGGCCCTGCCCGTCACCTGCGGCGGGGGGCCGCCGTCCCCCTGGCCTCGCCTGCACGGCCGCCGTGGCCGGGGGGCCACCGAACGGGGATTAGCCGCGTTGCGGCACGGTTGGGCCCACAGCGGGCTGACACTGGCAGGAGGCGACGCAGCCCTGCATCTGTGTTCCCACTCCCTGGCCGGGACAGCAGCAGACAGCGGGGGTCACAGCGATGTCCGGGACACCTGGGGTGTCCCAAGGGCTCCCCATGCCCTGCAGCGTGTCCCCAGTCGTCTGCCGGCCCTTGGCTCCGAAGGCAGCAGCATCTGGCCTGAAGCCGGGAGCTTGCAGGGATGACGGTCAAAGGCATGCACGCACCAGCTACGTTACCAGTTGTGCGTGTGCGCAGTGTGCAATGGTGCTCACATGCCAGCTGTGTGACATCGAGCATGCCTACGTGCACACAGTGTGCAAGGGTGCATGCACACCAGCTGTGCAAAGGGAGCGTGCCTGCATGTGCACAGCGTGCAATGGTGTATGCACATCAACTGCGCAAAGGGAGCGTGCCTGCGTGTGTGCACTGTGCAATGGTGCATGCACACCGGCCATGCAAAGGGAGCGTGCCTGTGTGTGCACAGCATGCAATGGTGCGTGCACATCAGCTGTGCGAAGTGAGCGTGCCTGCGTGTGTGCAGCGTGCAACAGCACATGCACATGTGTGTTTGCTCTAGGCACAGGCCTGGTGCGACAGCCACACGCTCTGCGCTGCCGGCCCTGGCTCCCTGCAGCCTGCATGGGGGGGCCCAGACTAAACAGAGCCGCAAGCTGCTGGCGCCGCTCCTTAACCCCTCGCTGCCTCGGCCGCTCCGGGATGTCTCCCCTTCCTGCCTCCCCGGGCGCGTGCCAAGGGCAGGGGCTCAGGCGCGTGCCGGGGCCCCGCGAGCCTCCTGCCCCCCGGGCCGGTGGGACACGCGGCTCCCTCCACGCCTGGCTCTGGGGCCATTTCCCTGCGGTGGCAGCTGGCCCCGGCTCTGAGTCACAGGCGGACGCAGTGCTCAGGGCCTGGGAAAATCCTTGGGCCGGTGGCAGACACAACAAACTGTTAACCCTTGCTCAGCCCGGCTTATCCACGCGGCGGGAGCTGGGCCGGCCTGCCAATGCTGCTGGTTCGTCCCCGCCGAGTGGGCGCGGAGCCACGGGCCCCGTGTCCCGGGGCGGCGGGCGCTTGGCTGGGCTCCCCGCCCACTGGCGACGCAGCAGAGCCGGAGGCTGCTAGGGTGTTCGTGCCTGCAGCCCCGTGGTGGGGCCGGGGGAGGCCAGGTTGACCCCAGCCCAGGCAGGGGCCCGGGGCAGTGATGGGGTGGGAAATGCAAAGCCCCGAGGGCTCGTTCGACCTGGCAGAGCCCCCGGCGCGGGAGCCCTAGGGCTGCGGTGGCCTCACCTCCTTGCCGGCCCCTGAAGAGCTGAGAGTGGGGATTGTGGCGGGAGGGAGGGAGGGAAACTGAGGCAGGGCGCAGTCAAGGACGAGGCCTTGGGACCCCCGGGCGAGCCGCTGCCTGGGCTCCGCCGGGCAGGGCGGCCCAGTCCGACGGCGGCCACGTCCCTGCCCGCAGCCTCCCCGGGCGCGCTCGCGAACCGCGCTTGTTCCTGAGGCCAAAGCAGGGCCCAGCCGGCGGCTGGGACTCCCCGGGGCTGGGGCGAGCCATGGGGCTCCAGCCCCGGCGGGGCGGACTGCCAACCCCGGCGGGGGCGATGCCCGGGGCGGCCCTGCAGCCCCCCGGGGTGGAGGGGGCGGACAGCTCGGGGCAGAGACGATTCCCCGCGCCGCCTTCCAGCGACCGTCCCCGCCACACCGCCCCTCCAGCCCCCGGGGAAACTCAGGGCAGGCCAGTTTGGGAGAAACCGGACGGGGGCCGCAGACGGCTCCAGCTGCCCCCAGCCGTCGGGGGCCCTGGGGCACCCTCGGGGCTCCCGGGGAAGGCGTCGGTCCCCCCGCAGCCTCTGCCGGGCCGCGGGCAGGGCGAAGCCCCCGCGCCAGCGACCCGAGGGCCCGTCGGCCTCCGCCGCGCGGGGACGGGCCGCAGCCGGAGGAAGGACCGGGCGCCTCGTCCGCCCGCTCCGGGGGGGAAGCGGCATTTCCGCGCTAGGGGCTTTTGTCCCCGCCGGCCGGGGCCGCCCCGGCGGCTCGAGGGCTCCCTCCTCGCCTGCCCCACCTCGGGGCTAGCCCCGGGGCCGCCGAGGCGCCTCCTCCCCGCGCCGGGCCGGGCCGGGCTCGGCCGGGGCCGGGGCCGGGCTGCAAGCGGCGGCGAGGAGCTACCCGCCTCCCTCCGGCGCCGCGGCCGGGGGAGCCCATCGCGCCCGGGCCGCGCCGCCTACTCACCTCCGCCGCCCGTCTCTCCTCACTCCGGGCCCGGCTCCCGGCGCATCTCCTCCGGCTGCCGCGGCCCGCCGCCCGCGGCCCCGCTCCTGCCCGGCCCTGCCCGCGCCCCCGGCCCCGGCCCCGGCCCCGGCCCGGCGCGGCCCTGCCCGCGCCCCCGATCCTGCCCGCGCCCCCGGCGCCCGCCGGCCCGGCCCCGTCCTGCCCTGCCCGCGCCGCGGCGGTGCCCGGGCCGCGCCGGGCCGAGCCGAGCCGAGCCGAGCCGAGCCGGGCCGGGCCCGCCGCCGCCGCTCCCGCACCCCCCGCTCCGGCCGCCGCCGCTCCGCAACTTGTTCGCTACAATAACAAAAGGCGAAGCCGGAGCGCGTGAGGCGCTGGCGCGCCGCAGCCAATGGGAGGCGCCGTGACAGGCGGCGGCCTCGCCGCCGGCCAATGGCGGCCGCGCTCGCAGGGCGGGGGCCGCTCCCCGCGCGGAGCCGTTTCCCGCCCCCCCTGACGGGCGCCGCCGCCGCCCCGCCGGCTCCGCGGCCCAGCGCGGCCGGCTCCGCCGCGGCGCCGCCCGGCGGGACCCGCTCCCGGCCCGGCACCCCCCTTCCCGCCGCCCGCTGCCAGCAGGCGAAGCCGGGGCACGGCCCCGCACAGCGCACCCCCTCCCGGCGCGGACTGCTCCGCTGAAACCTGCCCTGCTGCCTCGGCTGAAGGTCTCCGAGGAGGACCCGAGGCTCCCCGGGCTCGGGGGCTCTCGCGGCAGCCAGCACGCAGGAGAGTAACATGACACAGGCGCTTGCAAGAGCCAGGAAGATGCCTTCATCCGCAGCGCCTAATGAAATAAACACAGCAAGCAGCCAAGAGCCCTGGGAGATGCTCGGCTGCGGGGCTCCGAGGCATCAAGCACCATCCAGCGGCCAACGTCAGATTCACAGAGCACCGCGAGCGTTCTGCGTAAGCTTTTGAGCTCTGCCTTTGCCCCAAGTACTTTCCCCACCTCTCATTTCCCGTCATTTTTAACTACCCAGTTTCTTCGGAGCACTCACATCTACAAACATTAAGACTTGGCTGAGGAAGTGTAATTCAGGAAAGAGACCAAAACATGGTGTTTTGGTGAAAGTGTTAACAGGTATTTCAGGAAAATGCAGGGAAGTATCAGCAGCTCAGGGTCCTCCTTAGAGTAGGGAACAGTGTAACCATAAAGGTGGACACACCAGCACACCTGGCAAATAGACTCCCTGGAGCTACTCTTATCCCTTGAAAGTGTCCTGATAATTTTGGAAGGTTCCACACCTCAGCTCCAGCAGCAGATGCTAAAAGCTCCTCTCCTAAGCAGGCAACATTAAAAGTATCTCGTGAAGCTTTTCATCTTTGTAAGCAAAAAATTTGAGACGACCACAGAGGCTCTCCCTGCCTTTTCAGATAGGGCCATTTAGCAGAACAGCCCTCTGAGAGCACAGCTGATTGGAAGGCGACCTGCACTTCCACCCAGGGAGCTGCATCAGCGTGCACGAGAGGGTAAGGAAACAAGCAGGTCTGCAGCACCAACAGCACCGCCAGCTAGAGCGGTTACAACACCCAGACGCAAGGGGTTGTCGAGGAGGAGCGAGCAGCTATTCACCAGCCCTTTGTACTGTATTCCCTGTGCCAGGAGCAGCAGATGAGCAATATCCTGCATGCGGACGCTGTGAAGCAGCAAGGGCTGACCACTCCCACCCCAGGAGAACCGAGGTTTCGTGTTGCAGCCAGGCTCTGCCACCTCCCAGCCAGCGCAGATGAAGGCACAGATTAGGGACTGCTCTGTTCCGGAGCACATTCCAAAGAGTGGTTGTGATGTCTCGTCTTGCAGTGGAGGACATAAACTCACTGGCTTCCTTTTGCTCCCTGTAAAGCAGATTCATCCCAGGGTACCGGATCAGAGACCAGCAGCAAAAGGCACTACTTTGATTTGCAACAGTTCAAGGGGGAAAGGGGGAAGAGGAAAAAAAAAAGTCCACATAATTTTTATAATTATTTCTTTGTTACAACAAACCAGAAATACAAGATTCCATTGAAACTGGAACAGTTCACAGAATGGCTGAACTTAAAACTTCAGGACAGGGGGAGGAGCAGACCCCTTCTTAATTTCCAAAACCAATCTGGGTTAAGTGCACACAGAGTTGGTCTGATTTGAAGATTCAGTTTTAGTTACACCGAAAGGTAACAGCATTCATTAACAAACGGATTTTGGACCTCATGTTTTAAAGAGACAGTTCTACCATGATTTTCTTTCACAAGGTGTATTTTATGTTCCTGCTTCTAATTTCTTTAAATAAAGATCTGTTCTTTTCCAGATCAGCATACAGAAACCACTGGTGCCATCCATTCAAAACATGATACAACAGAAATTCAAACTTTATCTAAAACAAACAAACCAAAAAAAGCCTTCAGCCTGAAAGTCCTCTGCACTACTTATTAACAGAATGCTAGCTATCAACAAAGAGGAACTTTTGGTACAAACAATAAGCTTGGCAATATCTACAGAAGAGCACTATACCTAAAACCTCACTTAACTGTTAGCCCTGCTGGGAGGAGTTTTGGTAGGCTTGCTTCAGAAGGGTCAAAACAAAACTGCAGGTGTAGGACTTGACCATTCAGTCACACTAAGGGATAATGCCTATCCCAAAACGTAACCATGAAGTGTAAGAGGCACAAACACGAGATCCCACACCTTATATTCAGCACCAATGAGCACTTCACCTAAAGCAGCACAGACTGTGGCATGCATGCAGTGTTTCCCTTCATGCACATTAAAAAGAACCTTAGTAACCAGTGCTGCTTGGTTGGAGTATTGAACACATGCCAGCATTGATGTCAGTGGATTAACTGCAACAGATCTGTCACATTCTTGTTTGGAGTAGTTAGGAAAAAAAATATATAAAAAAAAGAAACAATCAAAAAGTTTCATACAACACATAGTATCAAAATGTTAGAGGAACACACTAACATCTGATCTCTTGGTAGAACAGGGCTGCTCCCTATTCCTGTGGGTCCTTCCAGCATGAATCAGGGTTTCCATTTTTAGCTTATGGGTATTGACATACACACTAACTTTGACAACAGTCTCTCAGAATGACCTTCAGTCATTTGTTTCTGGGTCTGTCTGAGCCATGTAAGCATCCAGCTCAGCATCGAGGTGTCCTTTTGTTTTAGACATGTAAGCATCTAATTGGTTGTCCAGCTGCTCCTTGGTCAACGCAGGACGTGCTGATCCTCTTCCTCGTCCTCTGCCTCTGCCACGACCTCCAAAGCCCCCTCTTCCCCGGCCTGCCATGCCACGACCTTACAATGAGACAAGATGACAGTTACATACTACACCACATAGAGCCTCAGGGTCTGGCACAGTTGTGTTCCTCCAGAAGAGCTACTGCAGTCGCTCCTCAGAGCCTGGACAGCACAGCACGCTTGCAAGTGCTGCTTCAGCATCTCTAAGCTAAAGTCATACATAGTACCACCTAAGGAGCTACTCCAGTCTGTCTCCAAAGCCTGAGCAGTGCAGTTTTTGCTGAGTTAAAGTCGCTCTCCAGGCTGCTTCTGTTTCAATCTATAAACCCAAATGGACATTTGATCCACAACTATCTGCTACGCTCTCAGCTCATACTACCATCTCATCTGCTTGTATTCCATTTCCACCTACACTTTGCATGTTTTTCTTTCTGGTCATCCTTGTCATCCAATGCCTACAGACCCGTGAGACAGCTACAAGTTTTTGGCAAAGTGGTAATGCTCCCAAGTATTACAAGCAAAATTTTACTACAAATACTTCAAATTTAGAGCCAGTTTCAGACTACTTCTGAAGCAGGACAGCAAGAGACCACATTGGTGAGTATTCATTCATCAGGCTAAAAAATATAGCTAAAGCTACAAACTAAAATTGTCAAGGAAAATGCACGTTCCTGAAGATTGGCCAAATATTTCTAGGAGTTACAGCAATCTCAGTCACACGACTTTTGCTTAACAGAAAGAGCATTTGGCTAATGTTCTAAACAAACATCTGTGCAAAGCAGTAACAATCCTACCATCAGCAGCTGTCTTCTGTACTTCCTCCTATATGCCTAGTTTACTCCAACCCTTCTCCGTTGTTGACAGTGAAGAGTTTATTTACCCAAGACTTGCTTCATATCAACAACTTAAATTTGAAGTCTGAATTTGAATAATCATCAAGGAAGCTGTTCGCTGGCATGTAGGAATTCAGGTTTTCTCCTGTATTAGTCTTCCCCATCACCCAGTAGCTATATTAAAAGCCTTATGGTTTACAGAGGCTAGATATAATTTGCTCTTTCAAATGTGAAAAGACAGTGCAGTCTTCTTCAAATCACGAAAATACTGTTTCTACTACCATTCAAAGCATTAAGCAGCTACAGTGCTATCTGCAGCAGCAGACAACTTCACTGACACTCCTCAAAACCCCTCTGGCAACAGTGAAACAGCCTTATTTAGGCACAATGCTTGCTAAAATACTTCAGAAAAGGAAGCCCTCCTTTAGTACTACACTTCCACTTCAAGAATGGAGAGGTTTTAAGTCTGGATGTACTTACATATGCTAACCTGAAACAGGAAAGTAAGAACTAAAATTTATTCTGACTTAACTCAGCAGCAATGCCCTCACTCCTGAAGTTTGTGCACACTAACCTCTGCCACCAAGACCTCCACGGCCCATGGCTCCTCTGCCTAGACCACCTCTTCCAGGGCCACCACGACCTCTAATGCCACCTCTTCTCAGGCCCATCCTTGGGGATATACCACGTCCTCCCCGAAGCAGACTCTGACCTTCAACAGAGTAAAGGAATTCAAGTCAGACAAAGAACTTTTTAACATTGAGTAAGATGTTGTATTAAGCAATGGTCAGAAGAGAAAAGAATCAGTCAAGCTGTAAAGGAGGACAGCAACAGTGTCTGCTCACACATGTAGCTGAATTGTGATTGCTCAGTACTCACCTCTGAGTGGGATTCCTCCTCTTAGCAGGGCTCTTGCTCCACGCCCACCACGCATGGCTCCTCGTGGCAAGCCTCTCTGCCCCATAGATATTCCTCTTCCTCCCATGGCTCCACGAGCAAGCGGTCCTGCTGGTCGGCCTAACCGTGCCTGGATGTTACTTTTACCGAGGCGCTGCTTTAAGCTCTTCTGGAATAGATTTTTAAAGAACAGGAAAGTCATGCAGCAATCCCAAACTTATAATGTGAAACAGTATAGCTAGAAGTGTCACAGATCAGCAATAAGTCTGTAGTGTGTGCACGCACATAAAGAGCCACCACCTCTCCACAATATACTCAAGTCTAGAAAGGGAAACAATCAAACTCGCTTAAGGGATAATTTGTGAAGGTCAGAGAACAAAGACCTTTCCCAGAAGAAGTCTACAACTTGAAGTATTTTTCTCCATTTTCAGCAGTGCTGCCCAGCACAAATCAAGGTAGACACTTAATCCACAAGGCAGCCTAATATTGCAGTATCAGCAATTAGTTCAAGTAATCTTCTGAGACAGAAAGTAACTACCATCCCTAGTATACAACAAGCTTTATCACCTGCTCTGAAGAGACAGGTTTTTGTACAACCTCATGCCATAACATCATCTCTACTGACCTACCGCTACAATCCTTTCCTGGCTATGCTTCCACAAAGACTAATGGACTGCTAGGAAACACATGAACGTTTCCACACACTTTAAAGAGAAAACTCTATATAGGAGGAAGTCATCCTCACAAAAGCAACAGCACAATAACGATCTTGGCTTGTACAGCTTTTACAGTGGAGCTTAGTGCCCTGCACAGCCAGACACCACAGGCTCCATCTCACAGGCAGAGCTGGCTTACCTTGGGACAGCATAGCTGCTCCTGTCCTCAACTGCCTGTACCAGAATTGATGCGAGGATACCTAAACTGCCAATTTAAATCTCAGTATGTTAACATACACCGGTATCAACAATCTGGTCTGTCTTCGCATGGCAGGCTATAGTCTCTGTAGCAACTGCTGAACCTCACGAAGAGCTCCCCCTGAAGCATGTAGGAACCTTTACAATTCTTGGTCCAAAGTAGTTAGGGCTACACAGATCAGTCTTTACCATAGGTTTCAAACTCACTTAAATTGACTGTTTGACAGCTTTACAAGCCTAGTTGACCCAAGTCTGTGAACAGCTGAACTGGTTCCTCTAAGAACAGTATCTTCGGTAGCTGTAATAAGATTTAAGTTTCACCGCCTCAGAGCTTAAGACATTAATTCACTTTTCCAACAGCTGCAGCAGTCTAAGATATTGGCATCTCTTTTCCCCAGCTTAGCTGGCAGAATGAAACTGGAAAGTATGTGCATCCAGTTCTTAAGTTTACATCACTTACCACAGCAGTTTAAGATACGTTGTTGGACTTTGCACTGAAAGAACCTAAGAGCGCTTGCCTTTCTGCTTTACTAGAAGTGCTCAGCATGGTAGCGTCTTGGTTTGCCCCAGCTACTAAGTAAATGCACGTCTAGAACCACAGTAAGTATAAAAGATTTTAGATAAACACAGCAGGTATATGTAAGCACATATGCACACAGATGTGGAAGATGCATAAAATAAACCCACAAAGCTAGCACAACCAATGCTCCACAGCAATTTGTAGTAGTACTTTTCTGAAGCACAGGTGACATCACTGAAATCAATGTTCCTCTACCCTTCTGCACATAGCACACCCAAAGGGGAAAAAGGAGGAGAAAAAAAAAAAAAAAAGTAGCATTCCTGGCAATAGCATGCATATTACTTGTGGAAAAACAAACTATGCACCAAAGCAACTTGCAATCTTCAAAGAACAACCTAACTGGATTTCCCCACAAGGCCCTTCCATAGTCCTCCCTTGCAATTATGAAGAATTTGGGGCAGTATTTAATTCTAGAAGATCCTGAAAGTGCACCCATGCCAGATGTACAAATGAAACAGGTAGCAGAGCTAAGTCCAATGGTTAGTTCTTTCCTTTTCTTCCACAGCACCTCACTTTAGCAAGCAGTCACTTTACATTATGAATCCAGTTTAACTTACCACTTGTGACATTTTTTCTTAAAATTTCAACATTTTTTTTTAAACAGTCATTTAGACTACCCATTTACACAGCATTTGTTTACAAACTCTGTAAGAATAACTGGCACTGCAGTCTGGTTTTCCAACAGAAATCTCAAAAGATCTTAGAATGCAGTTACATTCCTCTTTACCAGAGTTCCCAATGCTGGCTGTATGGCAGATTTAAATATTCCAGCTATTTGATGAAGCAGCTCAGCTAAAAACCTCTGAGGGCTTTCTCCTGGTGTGCTAGATAATGTAGAAAACTGTATTTAACTACCACTGTAGTCAAGTCATGCAGTGCTGCCATTTAAACACAGTACACAGCTGCATACCACTTCCCTGCAGGTTTAAGTTTGTGCCCTACACGTACATTTTCAGAGAATCTTTCCAGCTTTTCCAATTAAACCAAAGGTTTACAATTTGCAATAATCCTTTCAGTCTCACAATGAAAAAACTCTAGTAAAATAGCTAATTGTCTCTTCTGTACATTATTTTTAATTACTGCTGTTGCATGGTTTTGCTCACATCAATCCCCTCCCCATCTTCCCTAAGTCCAGAGCTATGGATAAGCACATTGAGTACAGCAGAGAAGCCAGAGGCATTTGTCTTCTGTCCTACAGACAAAAGCCAATGAGGGCCTCACAGTAACCTACAGTACTAATCACCAAATATGGAATGATAAGGAGAATGTTACACTATTTCTTAGTTTAAGCAAGCCCTGAATTCTAGTATGTGCGTGCAATCAAAACCAGAGTTTTTTCATCTGCTCCTTGCAGGCAGCTGCTATCAAGGGAGTGCACCAAGAGAGGGTGGTGTTGGGGATGAGAGCAACCAGCCTCAGCTTCATAGTAAATACTGGAAACAATCTGCAGGAATTGCAACTGCAGCTAGATTGAGAGATGAAGCACTCAGCAGATCCAGAAACTCAGAAATGAGAACATTTCTCTGAAAAAATAGAGAGGAGAAATGAACAGCCAACACAAAAATGATTAACTCAGTAATATTAACTGTAAGTCACAAAGCATTACTTAAGTGAAACATGGCATCTTCTGTTAGCCCCTTCTATGTCTCTCATCTTTTAATTTTCATGGACGTTTTTCAAAATCCACCATATCCTGAAAAACCATCACCTGGCAACAGGCATCATCAACTGGCTGCACTAGAATATGATACTTTCTCTCACCTGTTTAAGTTTCAAAGCAGCCTGGACAGAAGGTCTATTCTCCATCTGCTGGGCCAGTCTTCTGTTTCTGGCACTGGCTAGCTGCTGCTGCTGCTGCATGGTAGCCCGAATATTCACTGGCATCGGCTGTTTGTTCTTCAGCATGTTAGTAAAGCTTCAAGGTCGAATAAAATGGGTGTTTAAATAAAGCTTTATTATACACATTTATTGGCATTTCATGGTTCTCAAGACTGGATCTCCAGATCCCATGAACCTTATGTAAAGAGTGGTACTTGGGTCACATCATATGTGAGTTACGTATTCCTTGTTTTCCACAAATGTGCAAGAACTGGAAACTTAGAAATGATGTGGTGTATTAATTCAGAAGCGATAAAGTTTTAGGTTACTGATTTTAGAAATGGAAGAAGGAACGAAAACAAGCAATAAGCAGAGATGACCATGACAGATAAGAAAGGACACTGCAAATCAGTAGAAAAGCAAACTGAAATCTGACTGAAAAATCCAGAATAACCTTAAGTTTAGAAAACCGTTTAATGACTCAATGCCAAAAGACATCTTTATAAAAGAAACTGCCCTGAGAACAGACTGGTATGTCTCTGGCACACCATGGAAGTGGTGCCGTAAGACACACCACCCTCTGAGTGTATTCATTTACAAAAACCAGTTCATCTGGCAATTTCTTTGGTGCATGAAGAACCTTCTGCCTTTATGAGCTATAGGGACTAGAACATAAAACAGAATCGTAAGCTTCCTTAGCAGCAACCCATCAGCTTCCTACTGGGTCTTGGGAGCTACTCAAGACAGCAAAATAAAGCACTACAGAATGAATAATATGGACTGACCAAACCACAATAGGCAAGCAGGCATTCACTGCACCTCACTATTCCTCTTTGCTAGGATAAAAGGCAAGTACTGGTTCAAACTAAATCTCACTGCAGCGCTTGCTGGAACAGGAACTGCATACAAATGATTCATTTTTCCCTGGCTTAATGATATTAACATAGTTAATTGGAGACTGATTAGTGAGAAAGTGAAATAAAACTGATGCACCACTGTTAGTTGTCATTACAGAACCACAAAAGCTTAATGGCATGGAAAAGCAGAAGGATATTCAAAAGAAGAAATAAAGAAATCAGCACCAAGAAAAGAGAGAGATGGAGATGTAGCAAAGCGTTTGCCTCTTACAAGGCCCAAAACACTGTTAAAGGGCCTTTGGGCTTGTTTAATGGCCTGCTGCATGCCTCTTACAGGCCAGACCACATACACGTGTGTCTGCCTTGGACAAAGCAGCAAGCCTACTGCAGCTTAGGTAACATGCTACCATACTGCAGTATTAACTATATAAATGTAAAAACATGTGGAAGAAAAAGGGAGGGTGTGAGGTTCCTCTTTTTTGTTATAACACATCCCACCATATTTACGTGTTGAATAGTATAATATTAACTGCTATGGATAAATTTCTCCACAACAATTGCCCTTTTAACCTTGAGTACCACATTTGCTGCAGTTTAAGACAGAGGTGCATAGCCATCTGCTTGTTATAGTGAGGTTAAAACAGGGCAGAAACCACGCTGGTTTTTGGAAACCAGACAGTGATAATTAAGTAAAAAAATTCTTATGAGCTGAAGCTGCTGTTGGCTTCCTCACCGCTCGTTCAGAGACATCTTGGTGGTGCTCTTTAGCACAACCTTCGGTGCTGACTGTGCAGCCATCTTCAGATCAAGAGAATCTGCAAAACACAGGAGCCTGATTTAAAAAGCAGCAGGAGAACTTGCATTTACTTGGTTAAACATTCAAAAACTTGCATTCCTTTTCATCTTTTTTTTTTTTTTTTGGAAAGAGCCAAGAACCTGGCAAATAATACTCTATTGATGCTTTTCTCCAGTTTCCCAGGCTATTATCATGACACAGTAAGCTTAATAAACTAACAAGTTATTCTATCTCTTATGGTTTTCTTTTCAGAAAGCAAAGATTTCCTGTTGGTAGAAGTAATACTGCAGAAATATAGTCCATCAGCAGCCAAGATGGCACCCAAACATCTTGTTTAGTACTGTGCCTAGTGACACTTCTACAGCTTCTAAGCAGTTAACATCAGTAAAACACAGAATCAGGTTTCCATCTTAAACAGATGCAT
This sequence comes from Rhea pennata, assembly GCF_028389875.1. Classification (NCBI taxonomy): domain Eukaryota; kingdom Metazoa; phylum Chordata; class Aves; order Rheiformes; family Rheidae; genus Rhea; species Rhea pennata. The sequence continues at coordinate 761,859 of NC_084693.1, forward strand.
ACCAAACATTCAGCGATAAAATCTGAAGCTTATTCAAAGACTTCTTTTTCCTACAGAAGACCTATATACTTTCAAAATATTAGTCACATCCCCCTCTTACTATGTTTTGATTGCCATAGCTGAGCAGGACAGGGGTAACCTACATATGTTTGCACAGTTACTTCAGCTTCTAAGAATGTGATAATCTAATAGGCAACTCACCAGGGGTCACAATGCAGCTCTCTAATACAAAACGTTGTCACATTGCTCATGAAAGCAGCAAAGGGATTTAAACTCAGCTGCTATTATCTTTGGATCAGACTGCCAGTTTTAGCAGTGATGACTACTACTTAAAATGTTACAGACCACAGCTCAAACCCGCTAACTGTGGCTCATTTTTATTAGTAATGCATCTAGCGCTTAGATGACTGGCAAAAGCACTTACCCTCAAGCTACTAGTAACAAATAACATTTTTACGATTCTACAGTCCATTCAGAAATTGAGCTAATAGCGTGCAGCACCACTTCCCCCTCCCAAGGCAGAGAAGATAAAAGTATCTCAAAATAAGCGTTTTTCCCCGGCCCACGCGAACTCCACACGATAGCTGGCAAGGAGACCTCGCTGACAGGAGCCCACCGAGCAGCTGGGGTGGACGGCGCCCGCCGAGCACTGGGCCCGGGGAGCAGGGCGAGGCCTGGCCCTGCCGGTCCGGCCCCAGCCGAGCCACCTCCTGAGGTGCCCCGGGGTGAGGGTGGGGGACGAGCTCAGGGGAAAGCGCCTTATTTCCCTCACACGCGGCGGGGACCCATCGCCTGAGGCCACCCCGCAGAGAGGCGGCCGACCCCGGGGTTCGGCCGCAGAGGCCTCGGCCAGAGCTGGCCGCCCTTACCGAAGCAGACGGTCGCCAGGTCTCCGGTGGGGGCTGGCTGGATAGCTGACAGGTGGGTGGGCGCGGTGCGGGACTCGCTCCGGTCCCCTCCGCCCGCTCCCGCCGCACTCGAACACCCGCGACAAAATGGCGGCGGCAGCAGCCGCAGCGGCAGCACCCTCCCTCTTCCCCCTACCGCCCGCGCCGAGACGGGCAAAATGGCCGCAGCGCCGCAGAGGGCGCAGGCGCCAGGCCGCGCGCCTGACCACGCCCCCTGCCGGCGGGGGGGCGGGGGGACGAGCTGTGACGCGCGGGCCTCCCACCTCGACCATTGGTGCAGGGGGAGCAGGGGGCGGAGTCCGAGGGGGGAGTGGGCGTGGCGCAGGGGGGCGTGGCGCGGGCGTGGCCCGTAGTGGGCGGGGCGGCGGCGGGGCGCGGGGGGGGGGGAGGGGGGCGCGGCCCGCGGCCCGCTCCGCTCCGTCGAGGTCGGGGCCCGTTTTCACGCCCCTCTGCGGCCGCGGCACGTGCGGGGCGGGAGTCCCGGGCGCCCTGCCTGCCGCCCCCGCCGCCCCAGGGGCCGGGCACGGCCCCCCGCGGGGGGCAGGCCCCCAAGGATGCTCATGGCGGCCCCCCGCCCCCCGCGCCGCCCCTTGCCTTCGGTGGGGGGGTTCGTGGGGGTGACACCCGGGGGTGAGCCGGGCCGGGCGCCGCTGGCCGACGCTCCGCCGGGACGCGCCGACCCTGCGGGGAAGCGTGGCCGGGCAGACGATGGTGGGGGCCGCGCGCCGGAGGGGACGGCAACCAGCTCCTCCAGCCCCCCGCCGTCCCGACCCACGGACGCTCCCTCCCCGCCCGGCCCCGATCCCGCCTTGGTGCCCCCCACGCCGCCCCCGCAGCATCCCAAGGAGGTGACGGCACGCTGGCGGCTGGGTCGCTGCCTTTATTGCGGAGCCGGATGCCAGTGGGATGCTCCGGGAACGAGGGGGCGCGGGGGGGGGAGGGGGTGGCGGCTCCGCTTTTCGGGGTGCCGGACGGCCGGACGGCGGGAGCCGGCGCGGCTCAGGCGTTCTCCCAGAAGAAGGTGTTGCAGGCGACGGTGAGGGCGGCCACCAGCACCACGTACTCCTGGAAATCCACCTCGCCGTCGCCGTTCTCGTCCAGGTCCTGCATGATCTTCTCCACGGCGCCCGCGTCCTTCTGGGTCTGCGGAGGAAGGGGCAGGGGGCGAGCGCCGGGGCTCGGTGCCCCCGCGGCAGGCGCCCGGCAGCCCCGCGGCCCGCGCCGGCCCCTACCTCCAGGAAGCAGCCCAGCTCGCTCTGCAGCAGCTCCTTGAGCTCCTTCTTGCTCAGCTTGTACTTGTCGCCCTCCTTGCCCGAGTAGTGGTGGAAGACGTTGATGAGCGTCTCCATGGCCCCCTCCAGCTGCGACGCCATGGCTCCGAGTGCGCCCGCCCGGGGCCGCCCGGCCACCTTAAATAAGCTCCAAGCCCCCTCCCTCCGGGAGGATCCGATGGCCGCGGCTGGGCAGCCCGGCTGGCACCGCCGGGGTGCTCCGCGCCAGCGCTGCGGGGGCCGGCGCACGGGGCGCCCGCTCCGGCCCCGGCGGCGTTTGCACCCCGCGGATCTGGCGGCACGGACGCCGGGAGCTCCGTGTCCCCCCCCCACCCCGCTGCTAAACCTCCGTCCCTAGTTGCGCCCCGCGCCCGAATCGGGAGCAGCCGGGTGCTGCCGGGAGCGAGGAGCTGGGTGCGGGTTGGGGGGGGGGCCCATCCGTGCGTGCACGCCGCGGGGGGCAGCCTGGATGCCCCCCCGCCAGCCGGCTTCGCCGGATGGGTCGGACCCCCGCGGCGCCCGGCGGGGATCCCCCGTCCGCCGGCCCCCGTCGCCGCCGGCACCTGGGGTATCCGGTGTCCTCGGAGCCGGCCGCGGCCGGGGGGGGGCTGGCGGGGGCTATCGGGTGACGCAGCCCCAGCCCCTCGGGGCCGCCCGGCCCCCGCGCGCAGAAAGGCCTTTTGTTAAATTAAAAAAAAAGCCCAACTATCCCTGCAGGAAAGGTTGCTGCAGCAACCGCGAGGGCCAAGAAACCGGATTCCCCGTCTGGCATCGGCAGGGCCGATAATCCCGGCTCTCGTTACGGGCCAGCGTCCCCGCGGGAAGGGCCCCGGAGCGGGTCCCGCGCCCCGGCGCCCCGGGGGGCCGGGCGGGTGCTGCCCACGCCGGGATCGGGATCGGGATCGGGCGCCGGGGCCCTCGCCTTTTCACAACAGCCGGGTGGTGCCGGAATCTTTATCCCAGATTCCGATCCGCGTTCGGAGCTAATTATATCCTGCTCCGTCCGTCCCGCCTCCTCTTTCCACCATGCGTGCGGTGGCCGGCTTCCTGTCCCCACGGTTGTGCAATGGGGGCGAACGGGAGAGATCCCGCCGTTTCCGAAGGCGAACGCGGGGATGGAGGGGAGGGGGGAGGCGCTGGGGGTCCTGCCGGCCCCGCTGCCCCCCCCAGCCGTCGTGCAGCCCGCGAGGTTTTGCAAGCAGCGGAGGGGAGCGGGCTCCGCTCGGGGCGTGCGCCCAGCCGCGCTCGCGCCGCGGGTGCGCGTGTCCGTGCGTCCCGCGTCCCTGCGGCTCCTCCGTGCGGTGCAAAAGCCCCTTCCAGCGAAGGCGAGCGCTGGCCGGCCGCGTTGCACCGGCCTCCGACCGGAGCTTCCCGGGGCGCGCCGCCGCGGGGGAAGCACGCCCGACATGTCCACGCTGGCGGTGCCCCGGACGAGCTCTTGCCAAACCGGGAGCAGCGGGGGACGTGCCAGCGAGGTTGCACACTCCTTGGAGCAGCTTCCAGCCTCCGCGGCTCCCTTGCTCCCCGGCTAAACCAGTTGCTCCGGTTGCTGGTGCCGGGGCTGGGCCCATCTTGTCTCCCCGGCCCACGGGCTGCGCGCGGAGGAGGCTCGCCGGGAGCCTTCCCGAAGGCGCCGCGGGCTCCGGGAAGGGGCTCGGAGGGAGGGGGCCGCGGGATGCTCCGTCGCGGTGCTGGCGACCTCGGCGGACCCCGGAGCAGCCGCAGCGGCTGCTCCCGCGGGGCCCCGTCCCGGCACCCTGAATTCCTGTGCCGGCGAGTCACGGGCCCGCCTGGCACCCAGGGCCGGTGATTCAGCCCCATCCCGTCCCCGTCCCCATCCCTGTCCCCGCCGGGCCTGACTCACCCCGGCGCTTGCCCGGAGCCGGTCCCCGTGCCCCGACGTGGGGCTCCGTCCCCTGCCGTCCCCTCGGGCGGAGGGCTGGGCCGGATGGGACTGCAGGAAACCGATTCCTGCCCCGTGAGCTGGTGCCACGGGCGGGGAGCAGGATGCTCCTGTCCCCGTGCCCGAGTGGAGCGAGCGCGTCCGGGCTCAGCGAAAGCCGCCCCGCCGGGCTCCCGGGACCCCTGTCGTGTCCCGCGGCCCCCGTGGGAACTCGCTCCGGCTCCCGCGCCAGGGCTCCCGCGTTAAAAATATATGACAATTAAAGGGAAATGCTTGGGCAATTCCCACCCCCTAATTAATTTGTATTAATTAATTTTTTACGAAGCCCACTATTAATAGGGATGGTGTCAGCGGGCGGCTGAGTCACCACTCTCACTCGGCGCGGGCCGCGGCGGCGCGATGCCGAGGCCGAGGCCGGGCGGCGGGAGCCGGGGCGTGGGGCAGAGCCCCGGCCGCGCTCGCGTGCTCCCCAAAACTGTCCCGGTCGGGGGCCAGCGGCGGCTTTTGGCTGCGGCGAGGCGGGTGCCGAGGCGGGAGCTGGTGGTTTGCAGCAGCGCCGCGGCCTCCGGCTGCCACCCGCGCCGGCGGGGAGGGGACGGTGCGGGGAGGGGGGGGGTGGCTCCGCTGCGGGGCGGCGTCCGTGTGTCCGGCCGGCTCTGCTGCCGGGCGGCGTCCGTGCGTCCGGCCGGCACGGGAAGCACCCGCGCTGCGGGCCGGGAACAAAGCGCCGCGCTCTGCCTGCCGGCGAGCGGGGGGGTGAGTAGGAACCGCTGCCCGGGGGTCTCCCGTCCCCGAACGGCTCCGGCCACCCCCCACACACACTTTGCAGCCCCTGCGCGGCTCGGCTCAGCCCCCCGGCACGATCCCGGGGCCCCGCCGGGCCGGGGCTGGGCTGAGCCCTCGCAAACTCGCCGCGCCTGGGCTCCGACCCCGCCGGCTGCTCTCGCCCCGCAGCCCCCCGGCGCGATCCCGGCATGGCCGCGGCCCGGCGGACGGAGCTGGAGACGGCCATCGAGACGCTCGTCGCCGTCTTCTGCAGGCACGCGGCGAGGGAGGGCCGGGGCGGCGCGCTGACGGCCGCCCGGCTCCGGCGGCTGCTGCGGCTCGAGCCGCCCGAGCTCTCGCAGGTGACGCGCGGGGCCCCGGGGGGCTCGCGCTTCCCGCGCCCCGAGGCCGCTCCGCGCTCCCGGGTTTGCATGCCGGCGCGGGGAGGAAGCAAAAGCGCTTTGCGTCCGGCTGCGGCGCTGAGCCCCGGCCCGGCCCTCCCCGCAGGACGCCGGGACGAGCGAGCTGGACACGAGCCGCGACGGGGAGCTGAGCTTCGGCGAGTACTGGCGGCTCCTCGGCGAGGCGGCCAGGAGCGTCCGCCGGGACGGCGCGGGGACGCCCGAGTGACGGCAGCGCCAGTAAACGAGCTTTCTCTGAGCCGGGCCATCGCGTGGGTTATTAGCGGGGGCTAATGGGCCGGGGGCTTGCGCCGTGCAGCGCCGTGCCCGCTCCCTTTCCCAAGCTGGCCGGGCGCCGGTCTGGCTCCCCGTGGGAATCCCCCATCCCCGTCCTGCAGCAGCGCAACCCTAGATGGGAAAGGCCAAAATTGCAGCTTGGGCCAGGGGCATCGGGGCCGTTCCCACGCGAGGCTGTACCATGCCATGCCGTGCCATTCCCACTCCCATCCCAAGCTGGTCGGGTGCTGATCTGGTTCCCTGTGGGAATCCCCTATCACTGCCCTGCAGCAGCACAGCTCTGGATGGGAAACACCAGAACGACAGCCCGGGCCAGGGCGTTGGGGCTGTTCCCACGTGTGGCCATGCCGTGCCGTGCCGTGCCGTGCCATTCGCGCTCCCATTCCCAAGTGGGCTGGGCGCCGGTCCGGCTCCCCATGGGAATCCCCATCCCCATCCTGCAGCAGCGCAGCCCTGGATGGGAAACTCCAAAATCGCAGCCCAGGCTGGGGGCATCAGGGCCGTTCCCACGCGTCGCCAAGCCGTGCTGCACCATGCTGTGCCGTGCCGTGCCGTGCCATGCCGTGCCATGCCGTGCCGCACTGTACCGCACCGTGCCGTGCCATGCCGTACTGTGCCGTGCCATGCCGTACTGTGCCGTGCCGTGCCACCGCTGCTCCATGGGGAGCAGGCGATGGGGCCGGGAAGGAGGCGTTCCTCGGCCGCACGCTGGCCCGGCGCCAGGCTCCGAAACGCGACGCCTTGCCCCACGCCGCAGCCGGCGGCGCGCAGGGAGCTCCCACTCACGCCTCCCGCCGTATAAAACCGTGGCGCGGCGCAGCCCGCGCACACCCCGCCGCCCGCCGAGCAGGTAAGCGGCCCCTCGCCCGCCCCCCGCCGCCCCCGGCACGCTCCCGACTCCGGGACGTGTCCCGGCAGCTCGCCGCGCGCTCGGCCCTCGCTGCCGCTCGCTCCCCGCTGCTGCTGGGGGGGGAAAAAGCGCTAAGCCTGGTTTTCTCCCCTCTCCCCACCCCGGCTGGACCCCAGGACCCCGGGCGGATCCGTCGGAGAACGTCGCCGCCGCCACCGCGGAGCTACCGAGCCGGGCAGGAGCAGCATGGGCCAGTGCCACTGCCGCAAGAAGCGCAAGGTCAATGCGCGCCGCCGCCGCGATGCCCCGGCGCGGGGTGGGGGCTCCGGCGCCGCCGCCCCGGCGCCGGGCCGGGGGCCGCTTGCAAGCTCTGCGGCCAGCCGCGGTCCCCCCGGAGCCGAGCGCGCTCTTGCAGACTGCTCCGCGGAGCCCGGAGGGCTGCGAGGCTCCCGCGCTCCTCTGCCTGCGAAGGGGAGGCGCCGACGGGCGCCGCGGCCCCCCCGGCTCTGGCGCAGGGTCCGGCCCCGGCTGGCCGCCCCGGCGCTCTCGTTTGCTCCGGGACGAGGTGCCGAAGATTGCTGGTTTCTTCCTAATGGGCACCTCCTGGTGCGGTTTAATGGGGTTTAGAGGGGAAACCGCAGCGCCGAGTGAATCACTGCTGCCTGGCTTCGGCTAATTAGCACGAGCGCCGGGGAGCCCTGGCCGAGCCGCGCGCCGGGGCTGAGGGCCGCACCGGGGAGGGAGCCGGGATGGCAGGGCGCGGGCCGCGGCCCCGTCCCGGGCACTGACTCACGCCTCCCGCCGCCGGTGCGGGGGAGAGGAAGAACCAGTTGTAAACTGCCCCAGCGCCGTGGGTGCAGCGCCCGGGGGACGCCGGGGCGACAGGTCCCGCCGGGCCAAGTGGCCTCGCGGGAGGGAGCAGAGATGAGGAGGTGCCACATCTGGATGGAGGGGCACCACAGCTGCATGGGCTGGACCACAGCTGTACGGAGGGGCATCGCATCTGGATGGGGGTATCACGTTTCTATGGGGCGCACTGCAGCTGTGTGGAGCCTGCACGGAGGGATGGTACGTCCGTGCGGTGGGATGGCACGTCCGTGCGGTGGGATGCCATCCATTTGGCGAGATGGCACACCCGTAAGGAGGGATGGCACACCTGTGTGATGGGATGGCACATCTGTCTGGTGGGACGGCACAGCTGTATGGCAGGACGGCACGTCCGCGTGGTGGGGTGGCGCATCTGCCCGGCGGGTGCCGCGTGCCTGCGGTGCTGCCCCGTCCGCCGGCGGTGCCGGCTCACCGCCTCCCCCCGCGCAGGACTGCCAGGAGCTCACCGACGTGGAGCGGGCCATCGAGACCGTCATCAACCAGTTCCACTGCTACGCGGTGAAGGGCCAGAAGGAGTTCCTGACGCCCAACGAGCTGCGCGAGCTGGTGCTGCAGAAGCTGCCGCACCTGGGCAAGGTAAAGGCAAGGTAAAGGGGCCGGGCGAGCGCGGGGGCCGCGGTGCCCTGACGCCCTCTCCGCCGCCCCGCAGTGCGTGGGGCCGCTGGACGAGAAGATCGAGTGCATGGGCGACCCCGACGAGGCCAAGCTGGAGTTCGGCGAGTACTGGGACATGATGGGCGACGCCGCCAAGGGCTGCCGGGGGAAGTAGCGGGCGCTGGGGACGGGACGGGGCGCGAGGCCCCCGGCTCCGCACCGGGAAGGTGCCGGCCCCGCCGGGCAGCGCCCGGGAAGGCGCAGCGCTGCCTCTCCCGGGACTCCTGCGCCCCCCCGGCCCCGGCTCCCTCCCTGCCCGCGGCCGCCTCTCCTTCCCGCCAGGAAACGTCCTTCCCGTCGCCAGCTCCGGCATGAAGGGCTCCCGGCCCCGGGGCTGCCCGTCTCCGTCCTCTCCTCCACGTCCCCGGCCCGGGAGCCTCCTTCCCCCCTCCGGCGCCAGCCCGGCCTCGCCGCCGGCCGGGAGCTGGGGCACCCTCGCTGCTGCTGCCCCGCGCCGGCGAGCCTTCGGGGCGCGACGCCGGGGCGCGCTCCCTCTGCGGGGCTCCCCTGCCTGCCCCTCGCCGTGGCCTCCCCGGCTGGCGGGTTGTTACCAGCTTGCATCACTTGCGACCATTTTTTGTATAAATTAATAAAGGAAAACACTGGAAAAGACAGGGCTGGGCAGCGCTGTTTGTGCTCTTCCGTGAGAGCGGGAGAGGGGGGAGCACAGAGGGATGGAGACTGCAGCCATCCCAGCTCTGAGCATCGCTCACTGCCCGGCTTCACCACCACACTGCCCCTGCGTAGAGTGGGAGGCTGCACGGTGCTGTGGGTGTGCGCAGGGTGCTGCAGGTGTGCACAGGACCTTGCAAATGTGCACAGTGCTCTGGGTGTGCACAGGCCGCTGCCAGGGTGTACCATGCTCTGAGTGTGCACAGGGTGCTGTGGGTGTGCATGGCAATGCAGGTGTGCAGTGTAACAGGTGTGCAGGTGTGTAGGGGTGCTGTGGGTGTGCACAGGATGCTGCGGGTGTGCATGGCAATGCAGGTGTGCAGTGTAACAGGTGTGCAGGTGTGTAGGGATGCTGTGGGTGTGCACAGGATGCTGCGGGTGTTCACAGAGGTCTGTGGGTGTGCATGGTGCTGTAGGTGTGCAGTGATGGGTGTGCAAGGGTGCTGCAGGAATGCTGCAGGTGTGCACAGGGTGCTGTGGGTGTGTGGGGATGCTATGGGTGTGCATGGTGCTGTGTGTGTGTACAGGGCGCTGTGGGTGTGCAGGGATGTCATGGGTGTGCATGGTGCTGTGTGTGTGTACAGGGCGCTGTGGGTGTGCAGGGATGCCATGGGTGTGCACAGTGCTGTGGGTGTGCTCAGGGTGCTGTGGGTGTGCAGGGATGCTGTGGGGGTGCATGGTGCTGCAGGTGTGCACAGGGCTCTGTGGGTGTGCACAGGGCGCTGTGGGTGTGCACAGGGTGCTGTGGGGGTGCACAGGGTGCTGCGGGGATGCACAGGGTGCTGCGGGGATGCCGCGGGTGCGCGCGGCGCCCAGCCCCTCCGCCGGCGGGTCCCCTCCGGCGGGGCCGAGCGGCACCTTGCCGGGTGCCCCGCGTGCCGGGCCCAGGAGCCGGGGGGCAGCGGCGAAACCGTGGCGGGGCCAGGAGTGCGAGGGGTTTCGGTGCCGCTGCGGCGAAGGAGAACCCCGGCGCGGCGGTGGCTCGTCGGCGCGGGGCAGTTGCGCTCCGGCCGCGGGGACGCGCAGCGCAGCCGGGCTCGCAAGGGACCCCGGCCGGAGGCGCCACGTCGGGCCGGGTCGGGCTGGCGCGCGGCAGCGCTCGCGGGCAGAAAAGCAGAGGGGAAAAGCAAAACCCCGACAGGATGGGATGGCAAGGCGAGGGGCGGCGGGTCCGCGGCACCGGCACAGAGCCCCGAGAGCCACGGGACGTCTTCTGCCTCCGCTCACCTTGGGGTGGATTTCACAACGGGAATAACTATTTATTGTTCCTGCTTTGGAAATAAATACATGGAAATTAAGCAGAGAGGTGTGGTGTGCATTTAATTAGAGACAGGAAATGTGTCAAATGGTTGGAGCGGCGGGAGGGGGAGAGGGGAGCTGGGACTCCCCGGCTCTCGCGCCCGCTCTGGGCAGGGCGCCGGGCCGTGGGCCGGGGACTCCTGGGCCCTCGGTCTGGTTTGGCGACTGCTCCCAGGGCGACGGCAATTCCGACGGCGTGAGCCACCCGTGATAAGTGTCTGTTGTATCCGGGAAGTCCTCGGAGCTGAGGGGACAGCTCAGCCCCTGCCGGGCGGCCAGAGCCGGGCTCAGCAACCCCCAAAAGGTCCCCAAAAGCAAGACATCCCCCTCCCCCCGCGAAAAGCCCAAGCACTGGGGACCCTGCGGGCTGGGAGCAGGGGAGGGCGAAGAAAGCGCCGCGATGCAATCGAAACGGCCGGGAACCCTCACTGCGCCGGGTTCGCAGCAGCCGCGGCCGCTCCGAGCGCACGCACACGCCCTGGATGCCTCGTAAAAATAAGGGCCTGGATGCGGTTGTGACATCTGCCAGCTCCAGGAGGGTAACGAAAGCCGGTGATTCAGAGGTGAGCTGTCTGCCCGCAGGGACCGGGAGGGATTCCCACCCTGCTGGGATGTTGCAGCAACGGCACCGGAGCATCTCGGCCGCGGACAGGTTTGCTTCCTCCCGGCCGAGACCAGCGAGAAGTCGCTGGGAGCGGGGACGACCACGGCGCTTTCCCTGCGCTCCGGCCCCAGCGAGCCCAGGTCATCCGTGCAGGCGGCTTCTGTCCACAGCATATCGCCTCCAATTTTGCACCTGTAAATAAGCAGCTCCAAATAATCCCCATATCTAATCTCGGCATCTGATCTCCGTGCCATTGCTCTAGCAGACACGCAGGGATACAATTTGCTGGGACAATTAATTATGGATGTAAGTTTACAAGCGCAGCCACCAGCCAAAAAGTGCCTCGTCTGCCCCAGCGCGTCTGGCAAGGGCCCTGCTCACAGCCAGTGCCCCTGCTTCCCACCGCGGCAGGAGCCGCAGCCAGCCCTTCCCACCGCGCTGCCCCTCGAGCGGCTGCTTTCGGTTAAAAGAAATGGTGTCCATGGCCCTGGCCGGGGGCACCGGGGAGCCGGGGCAGCGCCGCCGCCCCTGCAGCGACGTCGGGGCGTTTAACAGCTGAGAAAGGGCAGGCGAGGGCAGCGGGACCGCGGCGGGGGGTTGCATGTGGGGCAAAACCGGTGGGGTTGCACCACGCCGGGGGAAACGGGGAGCGAGCCCCTCGCCCCGGCGGAGCATCCCGTGCACGAGCCCAGCCGGGTGTTGCAATCGGCTGGAGCTGCTTCCCAGGTGAGCCCCAGCCTGGGAACGCCCCGGGAACGTCAGCGGCTCCCGGAAGGGCGGGAGCCTCTTTAAAAGCCAGGCTGGGCCCCGGCGGTATGGGTGCAAGGTGAGGAGAGAGCGGCCCCCCGTCGTGCCCGCGCTGCAAACCCGGAGGGAGCCGGCAGGGCACGGACGCACGGAGCGGGACCCCCGGACAAGGCTAGGTAAGGTCCCGGGCTCGGGATGGGAATTGCCCCTCGGGTGAGTATTTAGCAGGGAAAAGCCGCGTGCCGTGGCATCCTTCAGCGCAGCGGGACGTGCCGGAGCAGGTCGGGTGGGAATACCCCGGAGCCGGGTGCCGGGCAGGAGGCGGAGGGGGAGCAGGGGCCGACGCGGCGCACGCTGGTGGCTTGCAACGACCATCAGCATCTCCTGCACGCAAAGAGCCTCGACATGCGGCGAATGTCGCGGCTCACCCACGGGGACCAGCCACCACTGCTGCGTCCCCGGCTTTCCCGCGGCAATGCTGGGCCGTGGCAGCGGCCGGCTCCAGCCACCGGAGCTTGCAAGGAAGGAAGGAGAGAGGCGAGAGAAGAGGAGCAATGCTGGGCACGGACACCCCGCGTCCTGCCTTTGCCTCCGGGGGCGGCAGGCGGGATGCGGAGCTGCTGGCGAGCCCTGGCTTGCCCGGCTGCTCTGCTTCGCCCCCGCCACAGGGAGACACCCGCGTCGCGGAGCTGAGCCGGGACGCCCCGGGGACGGGCTGGGCACGGGCAGGAGCCAGCCCTGGGGTGCTGGGGCAGGACAGGGGACCCTGGTGTGGAGCGATCTTGCCCCAGATGGGGATCCTGCCCTGGGCACTGCGACCGGGAGACTGGGATGCAAAAGGACCTCTGTCCAGCGACGTCGTGCCCCGATGCTGGTGGCGCTGGCATGGTGCTCTGGAGCTCACCCCGTGCCTGCCGGGGCCGGTGCAGGAAAGAGCCAAGGCCAGGCCACTCCGCGCAGTTCCCCTTCCCGTCTGCACGGATCCTGCCCAGGATGCAGGCGCCTGACCCCGTGACGGGGTCCATCCTGCTGCGCCCATCCATAGAAAAGTGCTTCCTGGCGCGGGGCTGCGGAGGGAGGCTCGGACGTCCCTGTTTGCTGACAGGATCCTATCCCGGGGCTTGGGGCTCGGTGGGGGGACGCTCGGCTCAGCACGCAGCGCTGGCAGACGGGAGCAGGTAACCCCCTCCAGACGAGGGCCAGACCCCGCGGCGCTGCCAGGGCGCCGGAGGAGCCCGGCCGGTAATTCCTGCCCTCGCACCCGGGGCTGCTCTCCCGGCCCCATTCCTGGCTAATGAGCCCTGGGAAAGGGCCGCTGCGAGCTGGCGCCATACCCGGGGCCGCAGCCCCCGCGCGTGGGTGGCCGGCCTGGGGTGCAGGTGGGGCGCCCGGCTCGGGGCGGGTGCCGTGCGGGAGCCAGGGTGGCGCAGTGCAGTGCAGTGTGGCACGGCGCGGTGCAGCACGGAGCGGTGCAACATGGCGCGGCACGGCGCGGGAGGGGGCTTGGGGCCGTCACCACTGGGGCAGGGAAGGCTTTTCCACGGAGGCACCCACAGCCCCCTCCCTGCAGGCGGCGGGCGGCGATGGCGGAGGGCACGGAGCTGGAGTGGGCCATCCAGGTGCTGGTGAAGAACTTCGACAAGTACTCGAGCCGCTGCTGCTGCTGCCGCAAGCCCCGGCGCATCAGCAAGAAGGATTTCCGCAAGATGCTGAGCTGCGAGCTCAACCACATGCTGACGGTGAGGCCGGCGGCGCGAGGGGCACGCGGGGGGAGCCGGTGCCACCAGCGGGGAGCTGCTGCCACCAGCCGCTCCGCTCTCTCCCCGCAGGACACCGGGAACAAGCGGGCGGCCGACAAGCTCATCTGCGACCTGGATGAGAACAAGGACGGGCGCATCAGCTTCGAGGAGTACTGGACCTTGATAGGCGGCATCGCCAGCCCCATCGCCCACATCATCCGTCAGCAGGAGCAGAGCGTCAAGCACACCAAGTAGCCGCCGGCGCCGCGGCGCTGCCCGGCCCCCGGTGCCCTTCCTGCTGCTGGCCGCATCCTCGCCGCGCTCCCTGGCACGGCGCGGCGCAGCACAGCATGGTGTGGCGGCCCCCCCCCCCAACCTAGGACACGAGCGCTGCGCGGCCTCAGAGCCCCCCGTCCTCCCCGCCCTGCTCCCCTCGGGAGGCTTTAGCCCCTTCCCGGCTCCCTGGGAAAACGGCGCCTTTCCCTCCCGCCCGCGGCACCCCGGGCTCCGCGCCCGGCGCTGCCGCTTGCCTCGTTATTTATTGCAGCAATAAAGCGTGGAGGAGCAGCGGGTCGGGCCGAGGCTCTGCCTTCCCGGGGTGGGGGGGCCCTGCCCCGGCTGCCGCCGCGGAGCCGCGGGCGGTCGGCAGGCACCGCCGCGGCCGGGGGTCCCCGGGGGGCAGCGGCTCCCGAGCGCCGCCTCGGGCCGGGCAGGAGCGGGGCAGGGGCGGGGGTTGGCCTCCCTGGTGCCCCCCCGCCCCGAGGGATCACCGGCGTGCAGAGGAGGAGCGGGCGCCGCGGGAGCCCCCAGGCATCGCCCCGGCCCGAGGGGGCGGCGCGGCCCAGCCCCCTCGCCATCCCGCTCCCGGCCGCGGCCGCCCGGGGATTTTCCACTGGGAGGAGACTCCGGGGGCAGGAAGGGGTTTGCCAGGGCTCGGGCCAGGCCCCCATCCGCCTCGCCGCAGCCCCCTTGCTCCCGCCCTCCCGTCCGCCCTCCGCCGGCGGCTCCCCCGCGGTGCCCGCGCCGTCCCGGCCGGGCAGGGCCGCGGCTGAGTCACGCCGGAGGAATCCCGCTCCGCCGGTGCGGCGTGACCGTCCCCCCGCCCCGTGCACGCTCCCCGTGGGACCCAGGGCGCGGAGCCGCGGAGCTCCCCGCGCCCGGCGTGACCGTCCCCCCGCCCCATGCACGCTCCCCGTGGGACCCAGGGCGCGGAGCCGCGGAGCTCCCCGCGCCCGTTTCGCTCGAGGCTGCGCCCGTCGTTCCCCGCTCCGGGTGCCTGAGAAGGAGACGGGGCGTCAGCGGGGCGGCCGGGTGGAGAGCGCGCGCAGGCGGTTCGTGCGCCCGTGCGGAGCGCCCGTGCACGGTGCCGTGGTGTGTGGCTGTGGGGTGCATGGGGTGGGGAGCCCCTGAGCCCCGGGGTGCATGGTGTGGGGAGCCCCTCAGTGCCGCAGTGCACAGTGCAGGGAGCCCCTCAGCCCTGCGGAGCACGATGTGGGGAGCCCCTCAGCCTTGGGGTGCACAGCACGGGGAGCCCCTTAGTGCCATGGTGCAAGGTGCCCCTTCGCCCTATGGTATGGGGAGTCTCTCAGCCCCTCAGCACACAGCCCCTCAGTGCCATGGTTCCCCTTGGCCCCACAGTGTGGGGAGCCCCTGGGCCCTAGAGTGCACAGCACAGGGAGCCCCTTAGTGCCATGGTGCACGGTTCCCCTTGGCCCCACGGTATGGGGAGCCCCTCGACCCCATGGTGCACAGCACAGGGAGCCCCTTAGTGCCATGGTGCACGGTTCCCCTTGGCCCCACGGTGTGGGGAGCCCCATGGTGCACAGCACAGGGAGCCCCTTAGTGCCATGGTGCATGGTTCCCCTTGGCCCCACGGTGTGGGGAGCCCCATGGTGCACAGCACAGGGAGCCCCTTAGTGCCATGGTGCACGGTTCCCCTTGGCCCCACGGTATGGGGAGCCCCTCGACCCCATGGTGCACAGCACAGGGAGCCCCTTAGTGCCATGGTGCACGGTTCCCCTTGGCCCCACGGTATGGGGAGCCCATCGACCCCATGGTGCACAGCACAGGGAGCCCGTTAGCGCCATGGTGCATGGTTCCCCTTGGCCCCACGGTGTGGGGAGCCCCATGGTGCACAGCACAGGGAGCCCCTTAGTGCCATGGTGCATGGTTCCCCTTGGCCCCACGGTGTGGGGAGCCCCATGGTGCACAGCACAGGGAGCCCCTTAGCGCCATGGTGCACGGTTCCCCTTGGCCCCACGGTATGGGGAGCCCCTCGACCCTATGGTGCACAGCACAGGGAGCCCCTTAGCGCCATGGTGCATGGTTCCCCTTGGCCCCACGGTGTGGGGAGCCCCTCGACCCTATGGTGCACAGCACAGGGAGCCCCTTGGTGCCATGGTGCGCGGTGCCCCTCAGCCCCATGGGTGCATGGCGCGGGCAGCCCCTCAATAGAGCTGTTTTAGGATGCACCTTTCCCCGCAGACCCGGGAGCAGGGCTCGTCACCTGCCTGCAGCCTGGGGCAGCGGCAGTGGGGCAGGTGCCCGGCTCCCAGCAGTGCCCGGCTGCACCCCTGGGTGCTCCTCCCCAAAAGCCCTGAGGCGCTCCACGAGGAACGGCCGCAGGGCCCTGGGGACGAGCATGGGGCCGCCAGGCTCCGCGGCTGCTCCCAGTTTCGGGCGCCCAGCCCCTGGCTCCTGCCCCGCGTCCTGCCAGCATCGCCCCGGCTGCTGCCCACCCGAGCCCTGGTGCCGCGTCAGGCGCGTGGTGCCATGAGGGTTCGGAAGGGGCCCAGAGGTCCGGGCTCCCCGCAGGCTCTCTGGGTGCTGCATCCTCCAGAGAAGGAAATCACCCTTGCTCTGCAGTTGCCAGAGCTCGAATCGCCGGGCGGGAGCCCTCCCGCGACGCGCGGAGCCCCCGGGGTTGCCCTCCGGCTTGGATTTCTTTATACGAGTATTTACCCCAGCTACCTCCTCCTAAGCAAACAGCCTCGCGGCCGAGCAAACGCACGCGAGGGCTCGGCAGCGCCGCGGGCGGCTTCGCCGGCTCCTCCGCCCCCACGGCCCGGCCGCGACCACCGGCTGCCTGGGCCGCGCGGCGCCTGGGTGCCCGTTTGCACCGGCATCTCCCGAAACCGTCCGCCCTCGCTAACCGGATCACACGGCCCGCTAGGCAAAAATGAGGCGTGGGCGAAACCGCTGGCGCGGAGGCGCTGGGAAAGCCCGGGGGCTGCGCGGGGCAGCCCGCCCCGGGTGGCTATAAGTGCCCACGCGCCGCGCCGGCTGCAGCACCCGCCGCAGCCCCCGCCGTCGCGCCCGCCCCCGCGAGCCTGCCCCTCCGCGCGGCTCTGCTTCCCGGCGCAGCGCGGCTCTGCCCGGCAGGAGCTGGCGATGGCGACGTCCCTGGAGCAGGCGCTGACCGCCATGGTCTGCACCTTCCACAAGTACTCCGGCCGGGAAGGGGACAAGTACAAGCTGAGCAAGGCCGAGCTCAAGGAGCTGCTGAACAAGGAGCTGCCCGTCTTCGGGAGCGTAAGTGGCCGCGGCGCTCCGGCGGCGCTCCCTTTCCACCCGGGATAGCCGCGGGGGGAGGCCGGGAGGACCGCGGCAGCCCTGGCTCCGATGGGAGGGAAACTTGGCTCTTCTCAGGGCCACAAATCGTCATAGAAATATTTTGATTGGCAAAAAAAGTTGCATTCTGATTTCGTTTTTTTTATCTTCCCCCTTTTTCTTTGCACTTCCCCTTGTGGTTTCCCGCTTAAACTGGGAGGGGAGAGGTGAAACCTCCCAGCAGAGATTTTTTTTTTCCACCATTGAGTGCGACGTTTGCTCTAGCCGTGTCCAGAAAACACCCCCAGCCCATGGGGAAGGGACCCCCGAGCAGCGGGGGGCTCGGGAGCCCGGGCAGACGGCTGGGACCGCCGCGGGCACGGGTGGCACGGCGCTGCAGCTCTGCAGCCCCCAAAGCACGTCCTGCACCCCAAACTGGGGTGGGGTGGGGTGGTGTCCCCGGCCCCACTGACCCCCCCCCCCCCCCCCCGCTCTCCTCCTGTGCAGAAGCAAATGGACGAGGGAGAGTTCAGGAGGATCATGAACGACCTGGACCACAACAAGGACAGCGAGGTGGACTTCCAGGAGTTCGCCTGCTTCATGGCCTGCATCGCCATGGGCTTCAACGAGTTCTTCAAGGACTGCCCCTCCAAGCAGCCCCGCAAGAAGTGAGCCCCGAGCAGCCCCCAGCCCTCGGCACCGCCTCGCTGCCGGGCTCCTAATAAAAAAGCTTTGCACAGCCTCGAGCGCGTCTGCGAGGGGCTCCTCCGGAGCGAGCGCGGAGGCGGCGCTGGCGCCCGGGCCGTGCGCCTGGCCGGGTGACTCACGGCTTTCTCCAGCAGGTTCTTCCCTCCCCTCCCTGGGATTTTCCATGCTGCAGCTTGGAGCTGGGAGACGCTGCTGGAAAAAATTTGAGCAGAGCTGCTCAAAGCTGTTTCTGAGCAACGCACGCAGCCCTGCGGGAAGAGCCTTAGCACGCGCTTAACTCGAAACGCGTGGGCTTCTCGGAGCCCGGCTCGGCTCGGGGGGCCGAAGGTCACGGGGAGGAACCGGAGGGGAAACCGAGGCTTGCGCAGAGCACGAGGGCTGCAGCGTGCCCCAGGTGGGGGGCAGCCGTCCCCGGCGGCTGCAGGAGACCCTTCCCCACCACCCCCTCGGGGCGCGGACGAGCCCGTGCCGGGTGGGAGCCAGCCCCCAGCCCGCCTCGGCCTCCCCCAGGCACCGCGGGCAACGGCGGCGTCCGGGCCCGTCGCCCTGCGATACCGGCTGGGCAGGATGTGGCTCACCCCTCGCAGCCTCGTCTGCTGCCGGCAGGTCCGGGCTCGCCTGCGGGGAGCGTTGCAGCCGCTGCCGCTCGGGGGGCCGTGCGCGGCGGCCCCGAAGCCCTGGGGCCGGGAACGCCCCCGTGATGCTCCTGCCCCATGGCGCAGCTGAGCCCACCCCCCTGCAGAGCATCTCCCTGCTCCCCCAGCAGCAGCTCCAACCTCGTCCCACCTCCCTCCTGCTCCTCACGAAGGTGCCCGGCCCCCGGGAGCCTCTTCCCCTGCCCCAGGAATTCGCAGCAGCAGCTTGCGCCCGCTTCTTAACGAAGACGAGCACCAGGCTTGGGGGTTTTTTTGGCCTAAATGTCCCATAAAGACACTTTCACCCCTGGGGGGGGACCGATCCTGGCCACCTTGTGCAAGAGACACAGCCCCGGTCCTCACTGCCGCGCGCACAGCGTGGCTTTTCCCGCGGTCCCAACGGGTCCCCGCAGGACCCAGCGCTGCTCCGGGAGCCGGGAACCAGGGAAGGGCGGTGGGAGCCGGCTGGCGCGGGAGCCCGTGACTCACTTCCCCAGGGCGGGCAGCTCCGGGGACACGTGGCTTCCCCGGGGACACGGCTTCTCCCGGCTCCGGAGCCAGCTGGGACCCAGGGCGCTGGAGCCACCGTGTTCATAGCAGAAACCCCTGCCCGCGCCCGCGCCTCTCTTTTTCCTGTGGGGGTTTTCCCTGGTTTTCTCTCCCGAGTGGGGCACCGGGCTTGGCCCGGCTCGGGGCGGCTTTGCTGGCGGTGGCTTTCCCACGCGGCTCCGGGCCAGCGCCGAGGCTGCGCGGACGCTGGGCCAGCGCTCCGCTCCCCGGCGCGGCTCCGCAGGCAGCAGACAGCCGCAGCCGGCGGTCAGCGGTAGTTAAAAACTGAGGGAGAAGAAAGGAAATCGAACCCCAACACCACGAACAAACCCGCGGGAGTCTGCGCGGCCGGAGCAGGGATTACTGGCCTGGCTCAGTGGCACCCGGCTCAGCGCCTTTCCTGGCAGCGGGGGCTGAGCTGCCTCTGTTTTGGTTGTGATTTCCGTGGCTGAAGGAGGAATAAGCATTCGCGTGCAGCATGCGGGCGGCGATGGCTCGCTGCAAAGGCATCGGCGTTTCCCCCTGCGGAGGCACAGGGGGTGGCGTTTTCCTGGGATTTCCCGGGGCTCGGAGGCACTGCCGAAGCCCCCGTGCACGGCACCTCGCTCCGTGCCGCCCCTGGCCCTGGCCGTGCCCCCCGCATCCTCCTCGGCTGGTGTGCCCCCGCCCCGGGCCCAGATGTTGCTCTTTTTAACCCAAAGCAGGGCTGGGGAGGGGCCACGCTGGGGTTTCCTCTCTTCTCCTGCCAGCCAATGTCCGGACGGGCGCCGGAGCAGCATTGGCCCTCTCCATCCCCGTAGTGGGGGGGGGGGCATCCCGGCGGGGCTATAAATGCAGCGGCATCGCCCCTGCCCTGCTCCCACCCTGCCCTGCCTCCCCCGCGTGGTTTGTTGAGCTGCTGGTGAGTTGTTTTTTCCTACGACGCTCCAGCGTCCTTCTCCCCGCCGTTCCTCCAGATGCCGAGGCGGCTCCGCCGTCCTTCTCCCCGCTGGCTTTCCTCGGCGGCGCCCGGCCTGGCTGCCGGCGCGAGCGTGGCCCGGCGGGCGAATTCGGGAAGGAGATGGTGATGCATCCCCTGTGTGGGGCGGGTGGGGGGTGCCGGGCAGGAGCAGGGCCCTGGGGCGCTCTGCATGGGGGGCTGCGCCCGGGGGGCACCGCGGGCCCTGGTACAGGGTTTCCCCCACTCCGTCCTCACCCGCTCCGGCTGTTGGGGCCCGCAGAGTCGCCGGCGTGCCCATGGCTTGGCCGCTGGAGCAGGCGCTGGCCGTGATGGTCTCCACCTTCCACAAGTACTCGGGCAAGGAAGGCGACAAGTACAAGCTCAGCAAGCACGAGCTCAAGGAGCTGCTCACCAAGGAGCTGCCCAGCTTCATCAGTGTAAGCGTGGGGCTGGGCGCCGCGGGGGCCGGTGGCTGCTGGGGCCCTGCCGCCTCCCACGGGCGACGCCGGGCTCCCGGACGCCTGGGCCCTCAGTGCAACCCCCCCCCCCCATTTTCCCCATCTCTCCCCTCTGCAGAAACAAACCGATGAGGCCGGCTTCCAGAAGCTCATGAGCAACCTGGACAGCAACAAGGACAGCGAGGTGGACTTCCAGGAGTACGTGACCTTCCTGGCCTGCGCGGCCATGATGTGCAACGACTTCTTCCAGGGCTACACGGACAAGATGCCACGGAAGAAGTGAGCGCGGCCGGCTTGCCGCTCGCTGCCTCTCCCTCGCTGCTGTCACCCCCGCACCGTGTCCCTCAAATGGTTAAATAAAGCTTGTTTCAAACGAAGCCCTCTGCGAGCAGGTTTTCTGGGCTGGGGACGCGGGCTGGGACCCCGTCGCGTCCCCGCGTCCCTGCACGCTTCCACCTGCGGTTTGCAGGAGCAGGTGGTGCCGGACGGTGCCACTTTGGAGCTGGAGTTTGCTCCCGGGGAGCCGGAGCCGTGGGGCACCTCGCTCCCGCCAGCGCAGCTCGCGCGGGAGCCGAGCCCTGCGGCCCTGCTCGCCGGCGTGAGTCAGCCCGCCGTGCCGGCGGCGCCCTGCCCCGCGGCGCCCGGCCGCTCCCGGCCAGCGCCAACCTTCATCAGCCCGCGGGGCTCGCTGCGGGCTTTGCACCGGGATTCACGTCTGCGAACAGGGATAGCGGGGACGGGCCCTAATAGCTCAGGGGCCCAGCAGGTCCCCGGCCGCTGGAGGGGAGCGCGGCCCCGCGGTGCTCGGCGCTGCGCAGCGGCACAAGCGCGGCTGCGGCGGCGCCCCCCCCCACCCCCCCGAGCTGCCCCGGCCGCTGGGCCGGCCCGGCCCGGCCTCGCCCGGCGCGGGGATGGGCTCGTGGGCGGCCCCCGGCCCCCCCGTCGGGGGAGGGCCCGCGCCACGTCTATAAGAGCGAGGAGGAGCCGGGCGGCCCCGCCGCTGCCGCCCCGCTTCCCTCGGTAAGTGCCTTTCCATTTCCTCCCCCCAATCCGCCCCTTCCCCCCCGCCCCGGGGGGCTCCGGAGGTGCGGCCGAGCCCCTCCGGCTGTGCCCGGCCCCCGCTGAGCCCCGCAGCCGCCCCGCAGCCGCCCCACAGCCGCCAGCCATGGCCGCCCCCCTGGACCAGGCCATCGGGCTGCTCGTGTGCATTTTCCACAAGTACGCGGGGAAGGAGGGTGACAAGAGCACGCTGAGCAAGAGGGAGCTGAAGGAGCTCATCCAGAAGGAGCTGACCATCGGGCCGGTGAGTGCCGGCCGCCGCCGCCTCCTCCTCCTCCTCCTCCTCCTCCTGGCAGCGCCGGGGCCGCGCCGGGGCGGGCAGGGGCAGCCGTCGCGGCGGTCCCGGAGCCGTCCGGGCGCGGACGCCGGCGCTTTGCAAGGGGGCCGGGGCGAGCGCGGGGTCCCCACCCGCCGCCGGGGGCTGGGGGGGTCCCGGGCACCTCCCAGAGCCGCAGTGCACCTCGCCGCCGCGGCGGCCCCGACGTCGCCCCGCGGCCGCCAACAGCCCCGCGCTTTTCTCCGTGCTCCAGAAGCTGCAGGAAGCCGAGATCGTCGGGCTCATGGCAGACCTGGACCGCAACCAGGACCAGGAAGTGAACTTCCAGGAGTACGTCACCTTCCTGGGCGCCCTGGCCATGATCTACAACGAGGCGCTGCAGGAGTGCAAGAAGTAGAGCTGGGCTGCGCGGGGGCTCCCCGGCCGCCAATAAAATTCCTTTTTGTAACGTTTCACTACTGTGTTTGGAGTCGTTTTTGAATCCAAAATAAATTATAACCTCGTGGTTGTCATTCCACTCCGCTTTGGTGGCCTCGCCTCCGCAGAGGCCCCGGGCAGGGACGGACACCCGGAGCGGGAGGGACCTGGCAGAGGGGGCGGCATGGAGGTGCGGAGCCCCAAGCGGGAGGGATGGGGTGGACGGCTAGCGAGGGGCTGGCAGAGCAGCAGCCCGGGCTCGTGTCCCAAAAGGCCTGATCCATCCGGGTGCTGGCGATGCCCTGCCCCTTCCCGGGACGTAGGGATGCAGTTCCCGGTCTGGGCTGCGTGGGGTGCCAGGAGGGGGTCTGGGGGGCCTCGGGAGCAGAGTCTGTTGTGGGGCAAGGAGGGGATCTGATGGGGTTGATTTACAGCTGGAGAACTGGGAAAACTTTCCCAGCTCTGCGTGCCCTTCCTGCTCCCGCGGAGGCTGCAGGGGCTGGGTCGGAAGCCCCAGCAGCCGGGATGCAACCGACACCCAGTCATCCCCATTGGCATCAGGAAGCAAAACCTCTCCGCCTTCCCCCTCTCCCCCCCCAACCCGGGGAAAGCCCTGGTGACATCCTGGCATAGAGAATCCGGGATGAAGGGGATCCTCCTCCTCCTCCTCCCTCCCTCCCTGCCCCGCAGCTGCCTTTCAAGTTCTGGTTCCTCTTTTGTGCCTGCTCTGTGATTTTTTGCATGTCGGAGACTGGAATGACTGTGGAAATGGGGCAGCTTTCACGGGTACCCCGGGCTGCCCCCATGCATCCGGATCCGCACCCTGGTCGCTGCCTTCCCGCCTTGCCCTCGGGCCACACCGGTGCAAAAGGCCGGTGCCAGAGTTGGGAATGCTGCGGCTGGGCCTGGAGCAGGGCCCATGCCGGGAGCTCCCGGCACGCCCAGGCACCCCATGTGCCCGGCACATCCGACGGCAGATGGCAGCACCAAGACCAGCGGCGGCACACGCGTCCGTTCACGCCTGTGTGGCAGCGCGCACGTCCCCTTTCGCACATCCGAAGACAGCGCACATGCGTCCGTTCGCGCCTGCCCAGCCCCTGCACCCACGTCCCTTCCCGGTTCCTCCCTGGCAGCCTGCCTGGCAGCCAAGTGCCCGCGGATGCCGGAGCTGGCTCCAAGATGCCACCGCGGGCACGTCCCCCGGCTGGCTCCTTCCCACCCCTTCCAGGACGAGGCTGCACGGCAAGGACAGGGCTGGCATCACGGCGGAGGTGACAGCGCCTGCAATGTCGCTCTGCACGGCAAATCGCTGCTGGGGGTGGAAAGGTTCCTCCAAGAGCCCCGGCCGAGCCCCCTCCCACACTGGCTGCCCATGTGCCTGTCGGAGCTGCACCGGGCCAGCAGCGGGATCCCATGGTGGGAATGGGGAGGCAGCTGCCTGTGCCCTCGGTTTCCATCAGGCAGCAACAACGGGTGCTGGGAACCCCGGATGGGCGTCCGGCTGATCACCGGCACACGGACGTGCCCTGATTGGCACCGTCTTGCTTGGTCCCATGGAGGAGTTGTGGAGAAAGCGCTGCTGCACAGTGCTGGCCGGTGGCTGGGAGCATCACCCCAGAGGCATGAGCCCCATCGCCCCGGCGGCCAGCAGCGGGCCAGGCGCGGAGCACACAACGCTTCCCGGTGGGAAACCCCACTCCCGCAAAGCGCGCCCGTCCTCAGCTCCCCAAGCAGGATGGGCCCCGCCGCCAGCGCGGCTCCCCCAGGTCTCTGTCTTTGCGTTTCCTTGTTTTGCCCTGATGAGTTTCGTGCTTCCTGCAGTACCTCCCTCGCTAAGTTGCGGGAAAAATCGCTTCCCGGAGCCAGGCTACAAATTGCCGGCTGGGCGTGCTGCGTGCCGCGCCGCCTTGCACAACCGCCGGCGTTATCGCCCTGCGGGAAATTTGAGGGTGTCACAGATCGTAGCTCAGGGAGAGTATAAAAGCCAGGTCTCCCGCGCCGCGCAGTCACCGCTCCTGCCGGCAGCTCTCGGTGCACCGCCGTCTCCGCACACCTCCCCGCGCTGCACCGCGCCGAGGGTAAGTAGGTCCCTGGCGCCAAGCACCAGCCGCTCGCTGCTCCTGGCCCGGGACGCGCAGAGCGCGGGGGCCGCCGCTCCTCCGGCCCCTCCGAGCGCTTTGCTGCCTTCTCCTCCCCAGGCACAGCAAGATGAAGACCGACCTGGAGCTCGCCTTGGAGTGCGCCATCAACATCTACCACCAGTACGCCGTCAAGAAGCCCCTGGACGACTACCTGGACAGCGGGGAGTTCAGGGCGCTGCTGACGGAGAGCGCCCAGCCCTTCCTCGCCAACACCAAGCCGGTAGGAGCCGAGTGCGGCAGGCCACCGCCGGGCACGAGCTCCCTGGGGCCGCCGGCTCCTGGGTGCACGCGGAGCCCGAGAGGTGCCCCAGGGCCGGCGGATCGCTAGGGCTTTCGTGAGACCGCGCAAGCTGCGCAGCAGCCTCCCGCGCCGGTGAGGGCTGGCGGGGTGCCTGCGCGGCGATCCCGCGCCCCGCCGTGCTTCAGCCTGGCTCTTTTTTGGGTTTCTCCTACTGCAGCCTGGCCTGGACGTCAATGTCTACATCGACCAGCTCTTTGCCAAAGCTGACCGCAACCGTGACGGTCGCCTGAAGTTCACCGAGTTCCTGACCACGTTGACTCTCATAGTCATTGAAGCCCATAAGAGGTCCCACCAGCATCCTGATGAGCCTGGCCATGGCCATGTCCATGGCCAAGTCCATGGCCATGACCACGGCCACTGAAGCAGTTCCCGGGGTGACCGTGCCCGCGGGCTTGTGCTCTTCCCACTCTGTTGTTTGCTTCTGCTGTCGGTATTGAAATAAAATTTCTTTCTCCAAGCACCAAACACATCTGTGTCCTGCTGTCTCCAGGGGGAGGGGGAGAAGGCACTGTGCACCTCGCCCCAGCCCATGGAGCCTTCCCCTTCATGCAGGGAAGGGAAGGCGGCCGAGGGGGACCCTGCTCCCCGCAGAGCCAGGGTACCCTGTCCCACCACTGCCGTGTCTCCTCGCGGAGCAAGGACCATGGTGCTCTGATGGGGAGGGTTTGCACGGGGGCCGGGTGCAGGTTGTTGGGGATGGGGACACACTTGCAAGCCCCGTGGCGGACGGGATGCCCAGGCGGAGGGGAGGCTCTCTGCCCCTGGGGGGTTGCCAGCCACCCAAGTGGGAAAGCCGCAGCCCAGGAGGGTCTGTCGCTGGCCAAAACCAGGAGCCCAATCTGCGAGACGCTGCGGCATGAAAGCAAGCGCGGGGCTCATGCAAGGTTATTTGCTCCCGGTGACCTGCCTCTCCGCATTTTACCACCGGGAAGCAGCTCTCTCCCCACAGGGAAACCTCAGGATCCCCCCACCTCCTTGTGGGAACGGGCATCCTGCCTGCGCGAGGCACCTTCCCGGTGGGCAGCGGCACCATTGGGTGGGGGTGGGCCCCAGGGCTGGGGCCATTTGGGCATCGCTCCCCTCGCCACAGGCCCCAGATGCCGGCGGAGGGGAGTGTGGCCCCACATGCCAGCCGGCCGCCCACGCTGCAGTGGGAAGGTGCTGGTGCAGAGGCTGTCAGGCAAAGAGCCCCGGCTGCGGCTTTGCAAGCCCAGCTGAGGAATGAGGATGCAATTTTGGATTCCCGACAGTCCCTGACGAAAAGAGGAGATGATGAGTCAGGGAAACCAGGACAAAGCTCATGCAACAGACTTTCGTGCTCCCCTGGGGACTTGTGGAAGCACCCTCAAAACAGGAATGGTGACCCTCTCGTTTTTCTTTGTCCCTACCCTCTTTCTGAAACCTATTGTGTTATTTTCATATCTCTTTGGTGTCTTTATCATTCTTTCAATACCTGTTCTGCTTCCAGTAATGTCCTGCAAGACCGGCGGCATTGACTTGCTGTTGCAAAACTCTTGCTAGGTAACATGGCCACAAGGACCCCAGCAGCAGGTTTTCTTCTTGTTTGGAGCCTAGTTTCCTCTGCAATGCTTCCAGAGCAAAAGGGAACCAAGTGCCACAAGCAATGTGCTAGAAAATCACCTGGGGAAAGTAACTGATTGAAAGGCAGATAAGCCTTCACGGTTGCTGGTGCTGCAAGAGCAGCAGCAGGATAAAGCCATCCGCGCATCTCCCCAGCGCAGCCCGCCGCCCTTCAAGGCCAGAGAGGACAAAAATTCTGAGAATGTTACAAAACCTGCAAAGTTTAGCAAGTCTTGTCCAAACACACTTGCTCATTTTGAGGTTACAAAAGCACGTCCAGCGTTTCCCGCAGTCCACGGGCGACGGGGCGTGCCTGGCCCGCGCCCCTCCGAGAGGGCGGCGGGCGCGAGCGAGCGGAGCCGCTCCGCGGCCCGGCGGGTGCTACCAGGAACTAGGTGCAGCGGGCTAAGCCAGGGAGGGGTTCGTAATCTCCCACCGGTAATTTCCAGGTACGGGAAATGCTAACTCAAGCTGCTGCTTGCCGCAGGTGTGTCATGCTCGCTGATGAAAGAGGCCTCAGAGGTGTATAAAAGGGCAGCCCAGGCTCTTGGGTCCCTGCAGCTGACCTGTCCTCTGCAAACTCTCCTTGAGACCAGGGTAAGTGACTTTGCAAAGCCTCTTGCACTCGCTAGAGGATGAGGGAGAAGCAGTTTTGCGTATCAGGCCATGGTGTGCCTGTTTTTGTCTCAGGGCTGCGCTTCCCATCTAGGGGGAGGAGGCGGTTTTGGCTTCAACAAGGCTTTTTGCCATTAAAAAACAGTGGTGTTTCCATGCTGGGTCTCGTGGAGGTGCCGGTGCTGCTGCCGGTGAGGCGAGCGCCCTTCGCGGGTGCCACCTGCGCGGTGACACCCAGCCCGGGGCTCCCTGCGCGCGCGTCCCCGGCACGGGAGAGTTTCCAGCCCAAAGGGACGGGAGAGACGGAGATGCGCAGAGCCTGTCCCGAGCCGCCTTCGCTCCCTTAACTTCCAGCCGCCCCTGCTGCCAGTGGCACATTGTAGATGTACGACTGCAGCCCGGCGGGTTTGTCCAACTTGCCTGTAAAATGCCTCCAGGTTAGCAGGAATAAGCCGCTTCTTGGGTGAAACTAAAATTAGAGGCGGCTGAGCGAAGCCATAAAACAGCGATATTTCCAAACTGCTCATTATGCACTTGGCATCGAGCTGCTAACGGCTCGCGGGTGCTGCCGGCGGGAAGCGGGGGAATGCTCCAGCCCCCGGCAGCGGCTCGGCGGCCGCTGCGGGGAGGGGATCCACCCCGGCGGGTGCCTGGGGCCGGAGCGCCCACCTGGGGAAGGGGCTTCGCTCCGCACCCGACAGCCGCGAGGTTTCTGCGCAGGTATCCCGAGCGCCCAGCCATGTCCGCCAGCACCCTTTCCCAGCCCCGGCAATTCCCGGGAAACTGCACTCTGGAGGCGGCCCTGAAAGGCATCGTGGACGTCTACCACCGCTACAGCATCAGGGAGGGGGAGCTCGACCTGCTCAGCTACAACGACTTCCAGACGCTGCTGACCGAGCAGGCGCCCACCTTCCTGGCGGCCTGCGTGAGTGCGGGGCTGGGGCAGCGGCACGCGTCCCCGCGGGGCGACTGCGGCCGGCTCCGTGCCCCGAAGCAGCGCGTCCGTGCTGGCGCGCGTGCGTGCTGCCGAGGGCGCCCGGGTGGGAGCATCCCCGCACGGGGGGCTGTTCAGGAGCCAACTGCAAAGTTCAGGGGCTCCCAAACGCGCTTCCCCGGGCGCGCGAGAGCGCAGCCGGCTTGGCTCCCACCGGCGGGTCCGCGGCCTGGGGGGAGGCCGGCTAACGCGTCCCTGTTCCCCCCCCTTGCAGAACAGGAACCAGCGCGACTACCTGAAAAAACTCTTCCATGAGACTGACATCAACAAGGACCGCCAGCTGAGCTTCGAGGAGTTCTGCATCGTCCTGGCCAAGGTGACCGACGACGCCCACCGCATCACCCACGGGAGCCAGCGCTGCGGGCCGGAGGCGGACTGAGCCCGGCAGCGCTCGACCCGCGCCGGAAACCCCGACCGGCCCCGCTTCCGAGGGACCCGGCCTCCCGCTGCTGCCTGTCGGCTTCGATCTCTCCCGCTCACGAGACAATAAAGCATCTGCTGGAGTTCACCGAGTCCTTCCTGCTCCGGCGCTTCCCTCCGCATCCGTCCCCCCGGGGTGCGGGAGGGTGGGGGAGACGTGCAGAGGGCTCGTCCTCGCCCTGCTTTTCCCTCGTCCACACCAAGCGTCTCTCGGGCACAGTCACCCGTGGGCAGGGAGAGGCGTTAATCCCCACGAGGACGAGCCCCGTGGTGCTTAGCGAGGTCTGCGTGCAGCTTTTCCTGTGCAGAGAAAGAGTTTCCACCCCGTGGGAAACTGAGATTTCAAACTCTTCCCCCCTGGATCCCTGTGAAAACTCAAAACACAGTTTTCCATGAGGCCAAGCTCCTGGGAATGCTCCCTCCCGCCTCCATCCCTTGCTGGCCAGGGAGCGCGTTTCCCATTTTGGGGGTTACCAGCAGTAAAACATTCTGGCCCCAGAGCTGCAGTGGGGCTGGCTGTGGGGCACTGGGGCCCCCGTTCCACGGGGGTCTGCAGAGCCCCGTCCCGTCCCCTGCCCGGGGCAGCGCCGCTCCGTCTCCGGGACGCTTGGGTGACACGAGCTGCAGCTTCCTGAAATTGCCACAGAGCTCCGCGACGGGGCCCGAAGCGCCGTTGCAAAACGCCCCGTCCCGTCCCGGGCGCCCGTGTCCCGAACGGCGGCCGGGCTGCACGGGGCGGCCGAGCCGGCAGGCGGGGCGCTTCAATAAAACGGCTGGAAATTCTTGTTTTTCTCTTGATGCGAGCCGCTCGGAGCCGAGCCGTCCGCAGTGGCTCTCCGCAGCGCCGAGACGGGCGAGCGGCCGCGCGGAGCCGGGGCGCTGCCTTTTTGCAGGGTAAAAATACACCTTTTGGCCCCACCTGGCCTCTGTGGTTTGGAGGAACACCTTGGGTGGGGAAAACCCGACTTTGGCGCCGGCCGCCGCTACCTCCCGGAGCTGCGGCGGCGTTCCTGGAGCCCGGCCAGCCTGGGAACTGCCCCGCACCACTCGCGCTTCGACCAGCTGGCGGCAAGCAGCAGAAACAGGGAGGTGACCCGCAGGTCCCCTTGGCTTCGTGGCGTGAAAAGCACCCCCAAAATCAGAGCGAGAGAAAACGGGCCAAATTACAGCAGCGGCTGAGGGGATCCGTGCCGGGAGGTGGCACGATTGCAGCCCGGCCACCTCCCGCCGGGCAGCGGTGACGTCCGCCGGGCCGTGACACACCGACGTTGCGGGAAAAGCCGCAGAGACCCCTTTTAAGGAACTACCTCCAGGCCTTAAGCAACGCACGAGTGTGTCGTGACCATGGACTGGAACTGGATGAAACAGAGACGTTTCACAAGCGGGTCACGGCGCGGCCAGCCAGGCTATAAAAGCTGCCGCTCTGCGGGCGTCTCCGCTGCAGCCCGAGTCCGTCTCGCCGCTTCGTCAACATGAGCCAGGTGAGTCCAAGGGCTGCTGGCCGCGGCGGTCTCGGCGCTCTTTCCTGGGAGCGCGCAGGCAGCCGATCGCGCGCTCGGCACCTGCATCTCTGCTCAGGTTTTTTCCGAGCCTCCAGCTATGCTGG
Source organism: Rhea pennata (assembly GCF_028389875.1). Classification (NCBI taxonomy): domain Eukaryota; kingdom Metazoa; phylum Chordata; class Aves; order Rheiformes; family Rheidae; genus Rhea; species Rhea pennata. Next base: position 791,107 of record NC_084693.1, read on the forward strand.
CGGCTCCGTCCGCGCCCGTTTGGCTGGAGGCTCTTCCCAACGGGCCCTGCCTGGCAGAAGGCACGTTCGGAAAAGCAGCTCTCGGACGCTTCCTGTAGCTGCACATCCCGGGGCAGATGCAGGCTAGGACCGTGGAGCCCTGCAGCCTCCCTCGGCCCCGAGGCCAGGGCACACCAAAGCAAACGGCTCAGATCCGTCCTGCCAGCAGCACGACTGTAAATAAAGCCAGGCTGCCCGGCGCAGCGCCGGCGGTTTGCTGCAGCCTTGCTGGTTTACATCGGCAGACCTTCCCGGCTCTCGGGGCTCCTCAAGCTATCCCGCGTAATCCTTCTCCTTCCAGACCTGTCAGACGCCCCAGGGACGGCTCTCCGACCTGGAAACCTCCATCGATACCATCATCGATGTCTTCCACCAGTATTCGAGGCGGGAGGGGGACAAAGATACCCTGACCAAAGGGGAGCTGAAGCTCCTCATCGAGAAGCAGCTCGTGAACTACCTGAAGGTGAGCGGCAGCGCCGGGCACGCGTGCCCCGCACGGGGAGGGAACGGGCTGCGCCGCTGCTCACCAAATGCGCCGGGCCGGCGGCCCCGACCGGCGCGAGCCCCGGCGCGGTGCTCGGGGCCCACGGGACGGGGCAGAGCCGCGCAGCGCCGGCGGCTGCCCGCGCCGTTAACGAAGCAGGGCTCGAATTGCCCAGCTGCTGCTTTGCCACCCAGACGTGCAGGCGTCGGAGCTGAAGGGGGATGCTCGTTTTGTCACAGCCCGAAGCAGAGGGTGAAGCTTTTCTAAGCTGTCTCCAAGCAGAGAGGCACAGCAAAAGCAGTTCATGGCTGATGGTGTGGGGGGCCTTTGAGCAGGACCCAGCTGTGACTGATGGGGTTTCACCCTCCCTCTGGCCCTTCCTTTGCAGCATGTGAAGAACCAGGTCTCCGTCGACCAGATCTTCAAGGACCTGGACATCAACAAGGACCATCAGCTCAGCTTTGGTGAGGTGATGCTCCTCATCATCAAGGTGACCATCGCCACCCATGAGCACCTCCACTTCTGTGAGGACCAGCAGCAGCAGCACCACCACCACCACCACCAGCACAACCATTGAGATGGGTCGCGCTTGCCGGCACCCGCCGAGCCGCAAACCTGGGCTGCTCCCACCACCCCGCTCCGCCTCCCCACTCCCTCCTTCCCTCCTCTCGGTCTGATGGTTTTGCCGCTGATGAATAAAGATTTGCTCTGAGGCTGTCAAAGCTATTCTGTGCGTCTGCATGGTTTTTCCCCTCAAGGCAAAAGACCTGCACCTCCTCCCCCCCCCATGGTTTAAATTGAGCAAATTGAGGCTTGATATAGGATGTGGTTTTCTAAGGGCAAGGTGGGAGCTTGGGGACAGCGAGTGAGGGAGGAGCAGGGCTGCTCACGGGGGCACCCGCAGCGCAAGCCTCTGTCCTGGGAGATGGGATAACTGGAAGTGCAGAGACCTCCCCAAACCACGACCTCGTTTCGGGCTGGAAGCCTCCTCCCAGCGCGCTTCGCCCTGCGGAGAGGAAGCGCGGGCGGCACCTCGCTGCCGCCGCTTCTGCCGAGCCTGGCCCGGACCCAGGGAAAACTGCCAAAGCTCTTACCCTGGCCAGGCAGTGCTTTTTAATACGGGTCGGATGAAGCAGGAACAAGAGACCCAAGCGCTCGCTTGGGGCGGTGGGTGGGCAGCACCGCGGGTACCACGTGCTGGCCAGCGCCTGCCGGGCTGCGGCGGCCGGGACGTGGCACGTCTTGGGGCCGGATGGCCTTACGAAGCCCAGCTTTCGGGAAGGGGCAGCGCCGGGCCGGAGGACGTCCCGGCTGCCGATGCGCAGAGGTGTTCTCGACGAGGAAAAAGGAACAGTTGTGATTTCCCAAGGGTGAGTCAAAATCCTGAAATCGCCCCGTCTGTGAAGAAACTCGCTGCAAACTTCCCAAAAGCGGTGGCGCTGAAGCAAGCGGCCCCGTTTCGCAGGAGACCGCCGCAGGCTTGCTTCACGGCGGCCACGGGGTTGCTTCAGCTTCCTTCGGAGGCGATTTTGACACACGGAGTGTCTCAAACGCCTTCGCACGGGGGAAGGGGCCGCGCGGCGGCCACGCGCCTGCATCCCGCGGCGGAGCGGCTCCCGGAGGGCGCTTGGTCTCCCCTCGCAGGGGCTGAGCACGCACCAAGCCGCGCACATCCGCGAGTTGTCCCAGGCTCCTTCTGCCGGGATAAAGGTGGAAAGCAGCCCCGAAGCTCACGGTGCTGATGCCGAGGCAGCGGGCAGCAAACACGCCACGCAAGGCGCACGTGGCAGTCCGCACCCGCGGGGCTGAGCGAGCGGGGGCGACCCCGGGTCCTCGTGCGGCCCCCACGTGTATCCCCCGGCCAAGCTCTCCACTGGAGCGGTGCCCAAGGCAATGCACGCAGGAAGGTGCCGGACCCGCTGCTGTCGACGCTCGGCAGCCCCCAGCCAGGATCGGCCCCGCCAGCCGAGGACGAGGCGGCTGCGAGCGCCTTGCCGCCGACGGGGCTGCTCCCAGCCCTCGCAGCTCTGCTGGCAAACCCGACCTTCCCCGGTGCTGCTGCGTTTTTCCACCTCTCTGACTCACGAGGGCAGCAAAAGCAAGAGGCAGCTCCACGCGCAGCGCACAGGAGCGAGGTGGAGGCAGGCAAACGCACGAGGCGCCCTCGGGGGTGCCGAACCCCTCACCGTCGTGCCTGGGCATCGCCCCAGCGGGGCGGTGAGGGGCTCGGTGCCTGCCTCCGCACCCCCTCCAAGCAGCGGGGCCCTGCTGCAGGCACAGGCCAGGTCTCCTGCTTGCCCCACAGCTGGGGATGCCCATGCATCCCCCTGCCTGCCCCTCACCCTTGCAAAATGCCCTTAGGGCAGCTCCACAGACCTCCTCTCCAAGCCCTCCAACTGGGTCAGTGCAAGAACCACCCCAGCCCATGGTGCTGGGCTTTATGAACTGTCCCCAAACGAGGGGATGGGATCCAGCTGGGCCAAGCTGGGCCCACACCTGGGACGCACCCGGCACCTGCCTTGCTGCAGCGCTGCAAGTGCCCCGGCCTGGCTCACTGCCAGCAAACCTGCGCTCAGCGAGCCGAGCCCGAGCTGGCGGCCTTGGCGGCCGACACAGCTGTGCTGGCACCGCGGTGGCTGGCGGGGAGTAGGCGCTGGAAGAAAATTGTTGGGAATGATTCAGGGCAATTTTCCTCCTAACTGCCCTCGTTCCCCACGCAGACGGGCACTAATCCGGGCGGCGGGGCAGGAGTCTGGCCGTCGCGGGTGCAGTTGCGATGTGCCACCGTCCTGGGGTTGTTGAGTCGCCTGAGCCCGCGCCGGCACCGGTGTGCCCTGCCCGGCCACGCTCGCCCGCCAGCACGTGCCATAGGCAGCACCGAATTTGTCAGGTTTTCCTGCCTGAGCTGGGGTTAAAAAAGAAAAAAACCCCAAACTCTGCAGATGGGTGAAACTGAACACCGTGCATTTGATTTTTCACACCTTCAGTTTACAGCCTGGACTGACCCTCCCTTCCAGCCCCTCGGCTTGCGCTCGCGGCTGGGGCTCCCCGCTCCAGCCCCGCTCCGGTCCCACTCCAGCCCCGCGGGGAGCGGAGCCCCGCGCTGACCCACATTCGCCTTTCCCACGGAGAAACACCCTCCCAGGGAGGTCCTCCGGGGAAGCGTAGTAACGCGGAGAGGCAGCTGGAGAACAGGACTGGCCGGAAGAAATCCTCGCCCTCCGCCTACTCGCTGGCAGCCGCCGCCGAGCTCGCGCGGAGCTGCTCCGGCCAGCCCGATTTGCGCCCGCCGGCCGGCTGATGCAGGTGAGCAGGGGGAGTCTCCCCCGTCTCTTTCTGTGCTTGAAACGAGCTTTTACGTTTCCAGCGCCGTTCTGCAATCGCTGCTCTCCAGCCAGGCTCGGGGGGCAGGGAGCAAAGGCACAAGCTCGGGGTTAAACCGCCCAGACTCCCTTACACCGGCGCCGGGAGCTGATTCATTAAACCCATCGAGTGTCTGCGGTGGCTTCGGGGACGAAGCTCCTTCTAATTTAGGCACCTCCGTGGGGAGAAAGTGCAGGAAAGGGGTGAGCTCAGGGCACAGTCCCGAGAGCTGCTGGGGCAGCCCGGATTTCAGCACGCAGAAAATGGGCATTTTCTGGTGAGAAAATTTAGAAAGGTTGAAACTGAACCACAAAAGTTCTGAATTGTGGGAACCGATTCAGTGTAATTAATTCTATGGGGTTTCAACATTTTGTCTCAATGCAGGTTGGGAAAAACGCTTGAAAGGGTAAAAGCCCCGCCGGGAAGCGCCTGCCTTGCCCGGCTGCTGCTCTGCTCTGCCTCGGGGCCGCGCGCCCAGCCTTGGCTCCCTGCGGGCCCCCGCGGCGCTCCGGCATGTCCAGGCTCCTCAAAGCCATCGCGGACGCGATGGGCGGCTACCAGGGCCGCGGCAGCAAGGGGAAGAAACCCGAGCCGTTCAGCAGGAGCGAGTTCAAAAAGCTGATCCAGCAGGAGCTCGCGCCTGCCAAGGTAGCCGTGCGGGCGCAGGGTGCAGACGTGGGTGGGCGAGAGGGTGCTGGGTGACAGCGGGGGTGCTGCAGCCTCCCGCTCCCCCGAGCCCGGTTCTCGCGAGCGCCGGGCTCGGCCGGGGGCAGCTCTGACGCTCCTCCCCTCCCAGCGGTCGCCCACCGTCAAGTCCCGCTGCATCTCCAGCTCGGAGGCGGACGCGGAGCCGATGAACCGGCCGGAGAGCGGCGTGTGCTGAGGCCGTGGTGCTCGCCCTCCCGCCCTGCCAGATGCCCGCGTCCCCGGGAGGGCAGAGGAGCGAGGTCGCCCTGCCGGACCCGGCTCTGCGGGGACGTGCGGCGCTGCCCCGGTCCCCCCCCTGCCCTGCTGCAGCTCTCTCCCTCGACTGCGCTGCTCCCAGGGGGTCTCACGGGCGCGCTTCCCAGCTTATCCAAGTCTAGGACAAAATTCCCATGGAATTAAGGGGGCAGAAACGCATCCCAACGTTTACAAGAGTGTTTCGGTCTAATAAATGAAGCTGGGGTGATGTATTGGTTTCTTCTCCATTAAAGAAAGAGAAAAACTCAGCTCTTACTTTTATTTTGGGAAAGCTTTTATCTGTGTCTTTGCGTGATCCAGTTGCACATAGAAATCCTGCCTGAGAGTGGACAGGGAGATGGGATGGCTTTTCTTGGCCATGCTCAGCTCCAGCAGCACTCTTGGCTGCAAACAGGGTTAAAACAGGGTAGAAACCATGTGTTCCACCAGAAAAAAATATTGCATGTAGTGACCAGCTCTGCAGTGCTTCCACCCTCATCTGCACCTTTGCGTAAAGCCGCCGACGTGTCCCTGGGAAGGCGTCCCTTGATCGCCGCGCTGCAGGCTGGGGCTGCCTGCGGCGGTGGTTCCCATCGCGGGACGGGGGCCGCTGGCCGCCTGGAAGGGGCCCTGCGTCGGCCCCGGCCTGCGAGCTCCTGCACTGCGCACGGCGACGAGGCTTTTAGGGTTATTTTTCTCTTTGTTACATAAATGGTTGTAATGCAATTAAAAAAGCAACGAAAGCGTCCGCGTGAAGCCTGCCTGACTGCCAGGAGACCCCGTGGGACACGAGAGCCGCTGGGAGCCCGATGCTGGCGGCGGAGGGAGCCGGGGCGGCGCGGGGCCGGGACGCGGGAGGTGCCGCGGGGAGCAGCGCGGGGGCCGCGCTTCGCCGCGCCGCTCGGCACCGAGCGCGCTGCTCGCCCGGCTGCGATGCCGCCGGCACCGGTACGGGCGCGCAGCGGGAAAGGCGAGTTCAAGGAAGCGGCGACACATGGGAGATCTCGGGAAATTAGAGTTTTATTGGCTGCAAGGTGCCTCACGGGGTGCAGCCTGGAGCAGGAGCGGGGCCCCGGCCCCGGGGCTCCTGCTCACTTCAGCTTCTGTGCAGGGAGCTGGGGGAGCTGCTGCTGCTGCTGCTGCTGCTGCTGCTGGCAGGGCACCTGCGGCTTCCCGTGGCACCCGGAGCCACCGCTGCTGTGGCACCCGGAGCCACCGCTGCTGTGGCATCCAGAGCTGCCACCACTGCTGTGGCATCCTGAACCACTGCTGCTGTGGCACCCGGAGCCACCGCTGCTGTGGCAGCCGCCACCGCTGCTGTGGCAGCCGCCGCTGCTCTGCCGGGTGTAGCGCTCCTGCCTGTGGCACTGGTCCTTGTCCTGGCGGGAGCACATCCTTGCACGTCTGCTGGCCTGCTGGCAGGGAGAGGAGCTGTCGGTGCCCGCTGGGTGAGCCCAAGCCGCGTGTGCCCATCACCCCACGTGCCCATCACCCCATGCGCCCATCACCCCACATGCCCATCACCCCGCGTGCCCATTGCCCCATGCGCCCATCACCCCACATGCCCATCATCCCATGTGCCCATCACCCAGTGTACCCGGTGCCCTACATGCCCATTGCCCCACATGCCCTGTACCCCACATGCCCGTTGCCCCATGTGCCCATCGCCCCATGCACCCGTTGCCCCGCGTGCCCGGCGCCGTGCACCTCGGGGAGCAGCACCCGCGGCCACGCAGGCTCCAGCAGCGGTCTGCACCCTTGGAGCAGCCGCTCGGCGGAGGAATCACGTCCCCAGAGCAAAGCAGGACGGTGTCGTCGGGCTTACCTGCGCTCGGGGGAGAAGCCGAGAGGAGAAGCGAGTGCGGCCGGCCGGGATGGGGGCAGCTTTATATGGATCCCAGATCCCCCTTCCGGAAATGAGACAGCTCTCCGTCAGAGCGATCGCTTAACGCAATACCCGGTCCTGATCCAACCACCCTCTGTTTACACGGCTCGCCTGACTCACTGCCGATGGATATCATCCCTTTTTTATCTGTTTCCTGTGCCACATAAATGTCTAATTGCCGGCCTCACCTGCTCTTAATGGGAAAACCCGTGGGTGCCCAGGTTTCCGAGGGCTCGTCTGCTTGGGGTTTGTTTTGCTAAATGAAATCTGGGCGCAATCGTGGCCCATCTCGTGAGGCTTTGCTCATGGAGTCTAAACCCTGCTATTGGGATAAACCAGGAAAAATCCTGGCAAAAAGGAGCAGAAAGTTGCTGCCTCTTCTGCCCTGGCTGCACCAAAGCCGTGGTGCTCTGGCGTGTCTCCGGGCTTCGGTCTTTCTCTCCTGCATGGCCTTGGGGCTGTGGGTCTCCCCCAGAAGGCACCTGAGCTGCCAGCACATGCTCCTGAGTCACCCCGAGAGCTCTGTGAGCCCCGCTGCGCCCACACCGGCTCTCCGGGTGCTTGCAGCAAAGCCCCAAATGCTTCATAGAATCACAGAATGGGTAAGGTTGGAAGGGACCTCTGGAGATCACCTAGTCCAACCCCCACCTGCTCAAGCAGGGTCACCTAGAGCATGGTAGACAGGGTTGCATCCAGGCGGGCCTTGAAGATCTCCAGAGAAGGAGACTCCACAACTTCTCTGGGCAACCTGTGCCAGTGCTCCGTGACTCTCACAGGGAAGAAATTCCCCAACACGTTCAGGTGGAACTTCCTGTGCTTCAGTTTTTGCCCATTGCCTTTTGTCCTGTCACACGGGGCAAGTGAAAAGAGTTTGTCCCCGTCCCCTTGACACCCTCCCTTCAGGTACTTGTACACATTGATCAGATCCCCCCTCAGTCTGCTCTCCCCCAGGCTAAACAGGCCTGGCTCTCATGGCCGTTCCTCACAGGGCAGGTGCTCCAGCCCTCTGATCATCCTCATAGCCCTATGCTGGACTCTCTCCAGTAGCTCCATGTCTCTCTCGTGCTGGGAAGCCCAGAACTGGACACAGTACTCGAGATGAGGCCTCACCAGGGCTGAGGAGAGGGGCAGGATCACCTCCCTCCACCTGATGGCAAGACTCTGCCCAATGCACCCCAGGAGACCACTGGCCTTGGCCACAAGGGCACATTGCTGGCTCACGGTCACCTTGTCATCCACCAGCACTCCCAGGCCCTTCTCTGCAGAGCTGCTCTCCAGCAGGTCAGCCCCCAGCTTGTACTGGTGTCTGGGGTTATTTTTCCCTAGGTGCGGGACTCTGCACTTGCCCTTGTTGAACCTCATGAGGTTCCTCTCTGCCCAGCTCCCCAGCCTGCCCAGCTTCGTCGACGAAGAGCAGGTATTTCCATCCTCTGAATCACAGAGATGGGGAAGCGAGGCTGAGGTACTGAAAAGCCCATCTGGAGTTACCTGCTTCAGCAGTCTGCCCTGCACCTTCTCCCCGAAGGTGCGTTACCCATAAAGGACACAGGCAGCTCTTTATTTAAGGGATAAAAGCAAGAAGTCCGAGACCTAGAAGCTAAGGACAGGAGAATTGAATGCTGATTTGGGTTTCAGGGCAGCCAGCTGTGCTCCGGGGCGCGTTACGGCTCTGTTTCCCTTTGCCCAAAGGAACTAGGGAAATGTGTCCTGGAGGCTGTCGGGCCGTAAAGATTTTTGCCGGCGGCGGTTTTCAGCTCCTGCGGTTGATTTTCACTCCTGATCTCAGGCAGGACTCTAGAGGCCACTGTAATATTAAGAACAGCAGCGCTCAGATAGAGAAAAACAGCGTCAACGAGACTCATCGCTGAGCAATGGGGCTGAATCGCTGGAAGGGGGAGAGCCGTGAGGAAATCCCAGCCTGTCCGGGGATGTTTCACAAGCAGCAGCAGAACGAAAACCCGCGTGAAACTATTACTCACAGCACGGCACTAATTATACCCCGGACGACGACAAACATGTTTATCGTCTCGCTGGGAGATGGAGACGCCTCTCGGGAGGGGGCTCACGCGCGTGTTGGCTCGGTCGCAGTTTCCGAGCGGAAACCTGCTGCCGGTTTCCCTCGTGCACGTGTTACCGGCCCCACGAGCCCTGTTTCCCCCCAGCTCGAGGCAGTTCTGGGGCTCCGAGAGGTCTCGGAGCATCGGTGCGGCACTGTGCGGCTCCGAGCACCCTCCCGGGCCGCGGGAGCTGCGGCAGCGCCTCCCGCTCCCGAGGGCTCAGCAGGCCCTGGAGCAGAGCACCCCCCTCTGCCCTCCGTGCCAGCCAGGGCATTCCCTTTCCAGAGCCCTCTTCCTGCTTTTTCTTTTTCTTTTTCTTTTCTTTATCTTTTTTTTTTTTGGAGGTGTGATGCAAGTTGCTCCATCAGCGGGTGAAATGATGTGCCAAGCAGACCCTCCTATTTTACCTCTCTGATGAAGCGTGTGGTTATTTTACAGTAGTGTTTACCTGGGGGGTTGCGTACGCGGTCTGTGTGTTAGTTCTTTCAGAGCAAAGATTTCCTTCTTTTCGGTGTACCTAGCACTGGAGTAAGGCGACACTGGGCTGAATCGACCAGTGACCTAGACATGAGGCGACTGGGGACACCGCGGGTGTCAGCGTCAGCCCCCAAGGGCACAGAAGCAGTTCGAAGGGAGGAAGTAGAAAACACTGATACACAGGGATGGTAGCGGTAATTTTTTTATTGTCTCCACATCTGCACTGAGATGGAAATACAGGAGGCGAATTTATCACAGCGTAGCGTGCTTGAGCGTGACATTACCCAGGAGGATGAGGAACAGCACTTGGTTCTTCGCGCTGGGACGGTGGGTTGCACCTTCAAAGCATGCTACAGCCCAGGGGACAGCGAGAGGGGAAATCCGGGAATGAGGTTTCTTCGTTCGCCCCGACTCCTCGAGCCCGTTACTTTATCTTCCGGGCTGGCACTTTGCAGACCTGCTTTTGCTGCTGGCTCGGGCAGCACTTGGCCACGGGCGCGCAGCCCCGCTGCGTCGCGGGGGCGTACGTTTGCACCGGGCAGCACTGCTGGACGCGCCGCGCTGCTCCGCCGTAGCTCGGCTTCCCCGCCGGGTACCCCGAGCCGTGGCACGAGGACGACGACCCGGCGCCCGCGGCTCTGCCCGCCTCGTGGCAGCCTCCCCCGGACGAGCCGTGGCACCTCTCGGAGCACACCGACCTCCCGTAGCTGTTGCATCCCCTCGACGGCCCGTAGCTGTACGTGGGCCTCCGGACGCAGCTCGACCCGCCGCCTCCGTGGCAGGAGCCAGCGTCGGCGTAGCCGCGGCACCGCTCCGAGCAGACCGGCTGCCGGTAGCCGTAGTGCCGGTAGTCGTGCCCGCTCATGCCCTCGACGCCTTCGCCCTCGCAGCCTGAGCAGGAGCCGTAGCCGTAGCGGAAGGGCGTGCGCCGGGTGTCCAGCCACGACCCCGAGGGACCGTACCACGTCGAGTTCAGGTTGAAGTAGGACTCTCTTCCGGAGGAGTAGATCATGTTCGAGCTGCAGGGGAAGACCTGAAAGACACGTGGCCGGATAGGGTACGTCTCGCGTTTGCACCCGCTCCACGTTCGCTTGCTTCCCCACAGAGCTGCCTCGGCCGCCGGCGCCCCGGCCAGCCCCGCTCGCGGGGCTCCGAGGGCCGTTCCCGCGGCCGCTGGCCGGCTTAGGTCCGAACCCTCCTTCTGACCCGACCCACGGCCGTTTTTTTCCCAGCAAACGGAGCAACCCCGGGGCGCGGCGTCGGGCGGCGATGCCCCGTCCGAGCCCCCGGCCGCCTGCCCCTCGCCTTCGCCCGGGGGCCAGCGCGGGCGCCCGGGGCCCCCCGACCTCCCGCGTCCCCCCAGGGCGGCCGAGCTCCGCCGGGCGCCTCCTACCCGGTCCGCGCGGGAAGGCGGCGAGGGCGAGGGGAGCAGCTTGTGAGAGGCCTGGGAGAGGGAGGCCTTTTATACGGCGTCAGGCCTTCCCCTCGCAAATGAAACACGCCGTAGGAACGAGGACTAAATTATTTATCGACAAAACATTCCCTCCGTTCGGGTGCTGTTCCCAGCGCTTGGCACGTTCTGCTCGGCTCATTATTCCTGATAAGCATCTCTTAATTACAAAGGAGTTACGGAGCAGGGCGCACAAAGGACTCGCCTCGTTAGGGCACACATCAGCTACACGAGGCGGGTAATAACGAACTTATTCACCAGGGGAGGCGGACGGGCGCGGGACGGGCCGTGCGCCTGGCGCTGACGTCCCCACCTCCGCCGGCCCCTCGAGAGCATCTCCAGGCGCCCGAGGCGCCAGGAAGGGGACGGGGACGAGCCGCGGCGCGGCGCGGGGCGGGCGGCTCCGGCGTGGCGCTGGGCGCGGGGCGCAGGGCACGGGTCCGTCCGCGAAGCCGCTTTGTGGGACGGATGGAGCCAAGCGGGACGGGAAGCGGCAGCGGGCGCCGCGGAGGGGCTGGGAGCCCCCCCCGAGGGGCTGACGGGAGAAGAGGCTTGGAGGGAAGCAGCTAATAAAATCGGGAGTTGAATTTCAATGAAGGTAGATCTCCTTTGGGTTGAAATTTGGATTTCCCACTCGTGGCTGGGACCAGCCAACCTGCTGCCCCCTGCGCCCCGCGCAAGGCACTCCGGGCGCGCAGACCCACCTCCCGTGCAGAGACACGTGCTTAATTGCCAGGATTAATTTTTATATGAGAGAGGCCCTCCTGCCGCGATGCTGCCGTCGCGCTCGTGAGAGCACGGTGCACGTGCCCAAGCAAGCTGCTTGCAGTAGCTCGCTCGCAGGCAGGGCACGTGCCAGGGCGGCGTGAGGCCCCGACGTCGGTCCCGGGGTGGATGACCGTGGCGGAGGAGGCTTTGCTGCACGCCGCCGGCGTTCGGCCTGGTGCAAACGCTATAGCCGGAGGTGCAAGTGCAAACGGTCATTTTGTTTTTAGCTTTGCAAGTTTTCTTGCAAGAATTTTAATAACTTTTAATATGTACTGTGGTGATGTTCAGAGGTAAAAGAAAAATCAAACTTCAACTAAATTTCATCAACTTTATTTTTGAACACATAGGGAGAAAGGGAGAAAGTAAAACTGCAGGAGTCTCCGATGCCCCTGCGGTTATTTTTCGTTACAGCCTGGTCTCTGTTTTCAAACAACCATAAAATCGCGGTGCGCAGGAGCCGTGGGAGGAGGCGGATGCGCGGCAGGCCGTTTGCACGTCCTTGCTCAGGCTCCTTCGCCCGGTTCAGCCGTCTCAGCTTTCCCCGAGAGCAGAGAACTGGCTGCTCCCGGGCCGGCGTGCAGAGCGGCATCAGTTTGCTGCGAAGCGAAGCGTTTGCGGGGAGCGGGGGTCGCGAGCACCCTCGGCGGGGTTCGCCCGCGCCGCTCCCAGCGCTACTTCTGCAGCAGGCAGGGTGGCAGCGCGGCGGGCTGCCGGCGCTGGCAGGGGCACGGCGGGGCGGCGGGGCGGCGGGGCGGGCAGCACCGCTGCGGCGCCCGCGGGGGCATTTTCAGGGGCGGGCAGGCGGGCGGCTCGGGGCGCTGCTCCACTCTCCGCCGGGGCCGGCCGGCGTCGCAGCAGCCCGGCTCGCCGGGGTGCAGCCGGGGGCGATACTGCTGCAGCGGCCGGCGGCGGATTCTCTCGGGGGGGCAGAGGGGCTGCTCGGGGCGCAGCTCCACCCGCCGCCGGGGCTTGCTGCTGCTGCAGCAGCTCTGCGGCGCGGGGCAGCAGCTCCGCGGCGCGGGGCAGCAGCTCCACGCCGGCCCCGCGGGCTCGCCGGGCGGGCAGCCCCGCGGCTCGCTCTGGCAGGAGCCCTCGATGTCGCGGCTGAGGCTGCCGGGGTCGTGGCAGGGGGAGGAGCGCCCGGCGCCCACCGGGCTTTCGGGGCACTTCGAGCCCTGCTCCACGCAGACCGAGTCCTGGTCGCCTTCGCCTTTGCGGTACTGCATCTGGCGGCAGAGGAGGTAAAGCCCTGGGAGAAAAGCCAAGGACTTCTCTTTTCCTTTTTCTGTGAAAACCACTCGGAATCGGAGGCAGCTGAGAGAATCCGACTCACCCTGCGAGCTGTGACGGATGGGCTGAGCGGGGAGTCTGAGTCCCGCGGACGGCACCGGGCCGAAAGCTTTTATACGTGGCCGCGCTCCCTTGGAAGTGAGGCATGCCGCGGGAATTAATAGCTGAGCTCTGAGTGCCACTTCTGCATGCAGCGATGTTCCCTGGCACTCGCTATTGGACTAATCAGCTGCAATTAGCATCTACCTTGATGTAATGTCAGTGTAACCCTTTGCATAGGCAGTGGCCATTATCTAATTAGTTCTTCCATTGGTTGCGTTCAAATACACTGTGAGTTACATAACGTTAGTCAGATGGGATCCCGGGATAAGGATACCTGGAATACCGTGATGCTGAGTGATGTGCCCAGAGGAGGCTCTCGTGGCACTGGGAAAGCAGCAAGCAGGCCCAGGCGTCCTGGCAGCCAGCCCCATGCCCAGGCACCTCGTTGCTAATGTGTGGGGCAGGGGGGTGGGAATGGCAATGGTTGTTCATGGATTAAAAGGGAAAGAAAAAAGATACAGTTCAAAAGAATTCCTTCCCTTCCAAGTGAGGAGCAGCTCAGCCAAGCAAGCAGCAACGACATCGAAAGCCCTTTTATGCCTCCCGCTGGAACGAGGATGCCACAGTGCAGTGATGACTTCACTAATTAACAGTTTCAAGCTCTGTCAAGGACCATGTCCGCCTCCTGACACTGGTGCTTTGACTCATTCTCCATGTAGCTGCTCTACTTTGCATTTCTGCAGATGACCAAGGTATTTTTTAAGTACCAGCAGAGTATCTCTCGCAGCAGCCCCAGGCAGCGGGTGCAGAAGGTATTTCCCCTGCTGGTCACTCTGCAGCTGCGACTCTGTAAGAGATGCTCAGAGATTTGTCCAGTGGCAGTCGGATTTGAATCACCCAGAAAAGCATGTGCAGAATTCAGGGGTGTGAATCTGGGGCACTGGCCTGCATCGGCTGACTTTGCTGCCACGGAGATAATTTATTCTTCAGCTACAGCCAAACCGTAATTGCCATGCGGAAAGCCACAGGACTTGTGCAGAATGACAGAAAAGAGCTTGCTATCTGCTTAGGGTGTACTAGGGCTTTGGACTCCTAACGTAGTCCCAAAATTATGCTGTTTTCACATAATTTGGATTTTCATGCTAGAAAGATATTTTGGAATCATTTTACCTCTAGAGGGTTTTAAAACCATAAAGTGCAAACATGTCACTTCTGAATCGCATCTCTTAAAATTTGCCAGATTTTAATAGGATTCCAGATGAAATTAGACATCATTTCTGAATCCTTCAGGCTGAACTTATATCTTCACATCTTTCCATGACTCTTTCCCTGCATCATCTATATTCTGATAAGATGCCTGCTTGCTTATTCAATCTTACTGATAATCCATCAGGCCTTTCAAGAAGCTTGATTTAAAGCTGAGCCAATTAACTGGGAAGACTTCTTTCAACAAAAAAAGGCCTTTAGAGCTGGCCTTAGGCCCATTCAGATGCTTCTACTACGGACTCTGTACTTTAAAGTGATAAGGAGAGGAAACCTAGTGGGGAGCTGCATGTCTGAAAGAATACTCCAGCCGCTTAGATAACGTGCAGACACTAGGATGTACTGCTTGTCCCCACAAGACAGACTGACCCAAAAGTTTCTGTTCCCTGCCTCTCCTCCAGTGCAGTCATCTGTACCACGATGGATAATTGAAAATACGTTGTAATCAGAAACCAGGAAAATTCTAAAAAAGTCTCAGCTCAGAGATACAGTTAGAAAAAAAACCATGAATGAATGAACATATACCGGAAGTTTGCAAAATCATAAACTGTAACTTTTATTGTCCTTCATGACTACTTGGAAATTAAAGCAAGAATGTGGAGTTTGATAGCATTAAACATCCCGTACACCAAAAGGAAAATCAACAGCAGGACTAAGGCTTACGAGGATGCATCTCACACTGTTGAGTGCGTAGGGACCTCAAAAGCACATTACAGGCACTTGGTAATGAAAGGCAGGCAAAGAAGAGGAGAGAAAGTCTCTAAGCAAAGGAGGAAGAGCATAGGGCCATATCCATATCCACATCCGACACCGTCCGGGCTGGCTGGGAAGCAGCAGGCAGCGCGGTGGAAGAGGGGGCGACCACGCTGCCTGCCCCATGCTGAGCAGGATCAGCAGCAGCTGTTGTTGCCCCCGCAGCAGCTGCTGTTGTTATTGCTCGTGGTGTAGCAGCACACCTGCGTGGGCACGCAGCAGGTCCTCACGGGGCAGCAGTACTGTATGGGCGAGCAGCACGGTGTCTTGCAGCAAGACTTCTGGCCGTAGCAGCACACAGTGTAGCTGCTCCCACCACAGCAGTTGTTACTACCAGAGCAGCATCCGTTGGACATGATGTTTGTAGTGTAGGCAAAGCTGGAAGGGACAGAGACAGTCTGTGATATAGAGTACAATAATGTGTTTGGAAATGCAAAATTCAGTCAAAGCTCTGTTTATGCTAAATTTGGAGATTCAAGAAATCAACACCCAATGTTGACTTGTTTTGTAGTAAATCATGCTCATAACACTTCTCTCTTTTTCCCTGAAATGTAGATGCCCATCTACTTGCATTAGGGCATCCTGAATGTCTTAGCAAGAACAGCACAGCATAGTGCACATAGTCTCGGCTCTTTCTAAGATGTCCTGCATGGCCCGCTGACACTCCCATAGCCTCTCCAACCTTTAACACCTCTAGCTTCTCCCCATAATCCCTACTACACAGCTCGTAACCTCTAGCCAAAGTCCCAGTCCAGATACACAGCTATATTTTAGATATTGTTAAAATATATGCATATCATTTTTCTTTTGTGAGAAGGAAGATTTAGATGTTCTTACTTACCCTGTTGATCAGTGAGGACAGTTGAAGGGAAGAGAAGACGAGCGAATGAAGTGAGCTGGGTCAGGAGCCCTTTTATAGTCCCATACACCTTCCTCCTGGAAGTGAGACAGACATTGGCCATTTGAACTTTCCTGTTTATTCATCCAAACCCATACTTCTTAGCTTTACGTGTCTTCTGGTATTTACACTTTGCCTTATTATTTGTGATCACCACCTTTGTTTTACCTCATAATTATTTAGCCTGCAGATAATCAAAGAGCTTCTATGAATACTAATGAATTTGTCCTCTCTGCAATCTTGCATGGGAGGAAAATAATGCATCCTTGTATCTGTTTGAAAAATGCGGACAGTGACAGCTAAAGATGCTAAGGGACTTACTCAGAGGTGGATAGTGCTGAATCAGTGTTAAGAGCCAAGGCTGCAACCCATGGACTGTGTCTTTGAGATACATGAGGGGTTGTTTCACTGGACTGGTGTTTGAGACAAATATTTGGCAGATTTCATGAAAATAGGTATGCTTGTTCATGGTCACAGGACACGCACATGAGGACAGAGCAAGAAAATCATGAGTCCAGGACATGGTGGGACTCATGCTGGTTCCTGGGTCTCAGTCACCTGCAGGTGACTCTGTGCTAGATCATTGTCCCCTCCTGAGTGCTAAGAGTGCCTTTGCGTTGCCCTTGGGTTTGTCTAGACTTTTGCAGATCCTCCATCCTGGGTGGATTAGATTTGTGTGTGGACACAGGCCAGACAAGAGTGCTACAGTTCTGCTTTGCCTTGCTGGGACTTCTTTCCTAGGAGCATTTTCTAAGCCTCTGAACTGAATTAGCATCTCTTCAGCATCTTTCACATTTTAATTAAAAAGTCAAGGGGCAGCATTAGCTGTGCAAATTGCAATGCGAACAGGCAAGGCTCTGGGGCTGGCTGTGATGCTTTGCAAGTCACAACGTTCCTCCCAGCAGCTCTCCTTGCATCCAGCTAAAATCCCATTGCATATCAGAGCCCAGGTGCCCCTGGGACCACGCTGCCCCAGCTCTCGGGGCAGCACACTCTGGGAGTGTGGGGTTGAAGGCTGTGCAGGACTGTTTGGGGCTGTTGGAAGCAATAAATGAAGCAACCCCACATTGACCGAGAGAGTGAAAGGAGGCTGAGGAAGCAAGAGCAGGAGAAGAGCTATGATAGATGCAGGCAGAGAACAAGTCCTAGCTGTGGCCATGGAGCTAGGTGGGAGGCAGGAACACAGAAGTGATGCAGGGAGAGACATTGCTGAGTGGAACCATTTTCCTGGAGGGGAGGAAGGTCAAGGTGAGGCAGGGCCTTAGGCAACTGAGCCATGGTGAATGAATTTTTGTTTAATGCCTGTCACTGCCTCTGATGCTCTTTGCTGTGGGGCTGAATTATGGCAGGAACACAGGGTATTTGGGAGGAATTTTTTCCATGGTCTAAAATTGTGGCTCTTGTTTGAAGACATCACATTACCCTAAGAAGAGAGCTGCCTAATGAGAGGATGGCAGATCCTGCCTGGCAAGTTCCCTGTCTACTGCCCAACATCCTACAGGATCCTGAAGCCGGCTGCACCACTGTGACCTGCTACCAGCCCTGAAAGACACAAGCTAGGACCGTTTGCTTTCTGCGTGCTGTGAGGGGGAGCAGATTGAGTCCTTCCCTTTAATGCCACATTGCTCCTGCAGTAAATCCAGTCAGCTCCTTTCCAGGCTTTCCTGGAAGGAGACTAATTCCTCGAGTAAAATGCTGAAGAAGCAAAACATGTAATGGCAACTTCTCCAGAGAAGGTAGAAGAACATCCATGGTATTTCCTTTCCAGCAGGTACTGAGGAAGCATACACTTGCCTGCCCATGAAAACTGATTAATTTGCAAGGAATTAATTGGGCAGAAACAAAAGGACACCCTTCACTCCTGCCTGTAGAGGGGCAGTTCTCATCTGCAAATCCTGCAATTGCAAGAAGAAATGATACAAGTGGGCACATCCTGCTCATGATAGTAGTGTCCGGATGTGCATGTAACCTAGGTACTCAAATGATCTTTGGTAAAGGGGCTACAGATCATAACGCAGAGCAGG
Organism: Rhea pennata; assembly: GCF_028389875.1. Taxonomy (NCBI): domain Eukaryota; kingdom Metazoa; phylum Chordata; class Aves; order Rheiformes; family Rheidae; genus Rhea; species Rhea pennata. Next base: position 808,842 of record NC_084693.1, read on the forward strand.
GAGCAGAGTCAGTAAAGGGCATTAGACACAGAAAGAGGGCTGTGGTGCAGATCTTGCATACTATGCTTTGGTACAAACTCAAACCTGGGCTCTTACTGGCCCAATCCTTCCTTGAAGATCGTGGAATCTTCTCAGCATTTGTTCTAATGTCTCAGCTCAAAATCTGCTAGCCCAGACATTTAAGCAGAGCCAAGACCGCTTTATTTCTTAAGTGTTAAACTATTTGTAGGGACTGTCTTTATGTTCTGAAGAAGACTGTTAGCTGATTGAAATACACAGAGCTTTCCTAGTCATGATGCACCTGTGTCAAAGCGTTCCAGAAGAAATCCAAGTCCTTCACATGTTCCTGTATTATTTTCTTCTGATTTCTTTGTAGTTTTACAGTGAAAGGTGAAATACTGGTCCAGGCATCAGGGATGCCCTGATTTTCTTTATGAAGCCCAAATCCCCTAGTTAACATCTCTTAGACGGGAGGATGTCCATCACCAGAAGAAAAAGGAATGAAAACGCAACAGGCATGGTGATGCACTCTGGAAGCAACAGTTAACAAGCAAATAACTACCAAGAGTTTTGCAGTGTCATGAATTACAGATTTTATTATTTTTCAGACAGATTGAATCAAAAGAGCGATGAAAAGAATTTAACATCCTACACAAAAAGATGAAAATTAACAGTAGGCTTACAAAGACACATCTTACACTGTTGAGTGCGTAGCGACTTCAAAAGCACATTACAGGCACTTGGTAATGAAAGGCAGGCAAAGAAGAGGAAAGAAAGTCTCTAAGCAAAGGAGGAAGAGCATAGGGCCATATCCATATCCACATCCGACACCGTCCGGGCTGGCTGGGAAGCAGCAGGCAGCGCGGTGGAAGAGGGGGCGACCACGCTGCCTGCCCCATGCTGAGCAGGATCAGCAGCAGCTGTTGTTGCCCCCGCAGCAGCTGCTGTTGTTATTGCTCGTGGTGTAGCAGCACACCTGCGTGGGCACGCAGCAGGTCCTCACGGGGCAGCAGTACTGTATGGGCGAGCAGCACGGTGTCTTGCAGCAAGACTTCTGGCCGTAGCAGCACACAGAGTAGCTGCTCCCACCACAGCAGTTGTTACTACCAGAGCAGCATCCGTTGGACATGATGTTTGTAGTGTAGGCAAAGCTGGAAGGGACAGAGACAGGCCTTGTGATACAGAGTATACTTTTTCTCTAGAGTATACTTTTTGTCTATCTGAATTTCTGAGTAGTTTATACAAGTTAAACCATGATTATCCCTAAGTGCATCTCAAGCTGGCTTTGGAAGTCCTTGCTGTCTAGTATCCCATGACAACTTGTCCCTGAGTTCTCCATGTTTCAGCATTACCTACTGGTGCATTTGACATATTTTCCAGCACTGGTCCCATTAGAAAGAAGTCACCCAAGTGTTTCAAAATCTGTCCCAAATCAGGCACTATAGGAAATCATGGATGACCTCCTGCAGAAGCACACAGAAATACAGCATAGTGCAAAAGGAATAGCAGACAGTAACTCTGACTTACCCTATTGACTAGTGAGAAGAGGTGGGGAGAAGTCAAGATGAGCGAATGAAGAGCATTGTGATGGGCAACCTTTTATATGCTTCAAAACCATTCTCCTGGAAATGAGACATTCTTTGGAAATTCTGACTTCACCGTTTATCACTCAGTATATGCATTTTACATCTCTTCCGGTATTTAATCTTTACCTCTTTCTATTTGCTCATCACCTCATTCTGCACTATGATTAGTTCTACACATAAACAGCAAGTGTGAATTTTCTAATGGATTTTCATTATGGGGAACTGGAAATAGCTGTAAAATATTTGTATCCACTTCCTAAGGAATGACCTTGAGACACTTAACAATTTGCCTAGGGCAGGCCAGTGCTGAAGTAGTGGGAGAACCATGACTGGAACTTGGAAATGTCACTGCTCACATGCCTTCTCTGCACGTGGTTGGGATTTTGGGGGCAACTACTGGCAAATGCAAATTCTTTTTTCCTGCCTCTGAGAGGTAGTTGTGTGGCCGAGGTTAAGATTGAAGAATTTCTCCTTTCTCAGGCTTGTGCTTGGGTCTCCCGCTGTTGTGCTTTGTCATCAAAACCATGTTTTTTATTTCTTTTATGCTGTTAAGGATTTTTTCCATTTTCATCCATAGAAGGGGTGGATTGAGTCTATATTAAACAGCTTTCCAGGCAGCAGTACACAAATTTCAGCTTTTATCTGCATTGAGGATGGGGATGGAACTGTGGCTACCGGCTGAGCCAGGCCTGGTCTGTGTGAGAAGAATGAGATGTTGATGGAGTTCTCATCTGACAAGATGGGGGTATCAATATAAGAAAAGACTCTCAGGATACTGATGCAGCATTTATTCATGCCAGTTAAAGGTCATGTTCAGCAGACTCTGAATGTGAGCCTGGAATGGGGGCAGGTCATCCACGGTGGCTGGGACACGTAGTTTCTTCCCAAGATGTGAATATAGTCTCCTATGGCATTGAGCATCTCTCCTGGAATTATCCACAGGGGAACATTGTTCTGATCATGCACTAACAGGCAGATACCTGCCTGCAGAAGACAATGTCCTCTTTGTGTAAACCCTCAAATATGCTGTCCACTGAATAAGTCATTTATCAGGCTTTATTATCAGAATATTGGGCAAGATGATCTCTGGATAGAAATGCATGTGAACCCTGCAAGACTGTTGCTGATCAGGGTCTTATGCTGATGCTGTGGAGATCCCAGAATTTAATGTCTATCCGTGTCAAAAACAACATCTTACACATTAAATTCCTTTTCTACAACATGCTATGTCTTTGTAAACTTCCACAGCAATCAAGCGAATTTGGGAATGTCAGTATTTTTTGAAGGAGAGCAATCTGTGATCCCTACTCTTTCAGCATAAGCTGAAATTAATATTCACAAGACTTCCTTAACAGAATATGCTCCTGTTATAGTCTGGTATAGGGTACATTTCTGCCACTGTAGTGAAACTTATTTGCTTATTAATCAAAGACTCCTAAAGACCTGAATAATCTTTTCATGAGAATCTAACATAGCAGAGAAGATTATCTAAATCCAGACTTTGGATATGCTCTGAACTAACGTTTGAGGGAAGCAATCAAGAGAGTGCACATGGCATTTTCCACAGACTGCAATTCAGAACTATGTCCTGAATTTTAATAATAAAGGAAGTCCCAGGCAGGTAAAGAGACTTTGTTGACTCATGCACATGCTATTTAAAGAATGGACCTTTTAAGTTGTATTTTAGCACCTGGGTTTTATTCTGGCTCTTGTAATCCAGGAATGCTGCATGCATGACATGAAAAGATCTGCTAATATAAAAATAATTAACGATTTTAAAGTGTTCTCTTAGTTTTATTTTTGAAGATGGCAGTGCAACAAGATGGAACCTGATATTCAATGAGTAGTGAAATCCTCTTTCAGTACATATTGAAATTCTCATTTCCAGCATCAGAGATGAGCTCCTGTACATCTTGGGGAGTGGTGAATTTTCAGGTGGTAGATCTATGCATGCTTCACTCCCACTGTGTTCCTTAAGTTTTCTTTAAAATAAACATTTAGCTTCAGAGTCAAAATTACGATGAGTTTCTGAGGTAGAAGGTCAGTGGGTGCAAAAAAAGTATCACACTGTTTTGGTGCCTTTAGATATGACCTAGTTTATGCCAATGGAAAGCATGGCCGAGCAGATCTTTAGGTTTCCTGAAGGCTCTGACATGATATGGGAGCATATCTTTAGTTATGAGCAGTCTGACAGAAAAGAGAAAATGACACCAGAGTGAGGAGGCATTCTGGGCAGAGGGTTGTAAGAACAACTGAATGACAAGATATTTTAGGATTTGCTTAAGAATAAGTTTTATTGTCTACAAATCAAGAGTGAAAATGAAGCATGATCCCATTGACAACAAATATATCCCATGTCCCATACACCAGGAAGACATACTTATATGTAAAATTTCTTTGCCTTATACAATGTGTGATATATTCAAGTATACTACAGAAGTCAAATAACTGAAGAACAGAGAGAAAGAATAAGGCAGCTTAATTTTCAAAACAAGAAGAAAATCATCAAGTATTTACTCCATCATCATGTGAACCAAAAAATAATGGCAGGTTGTCACCTCCTCATGCCTGATCTTGTTGCACTCAAGAGATGGCAGCAGGCAGAGCTGCTTTTCCTACCCAAGGTGGGGTCAGTAGCACTTTTTGGTTGAGTAGCAGCACTGCTGCGTGGGTATGCAGTACTTTCTCATGGGAGAGCAGTAACGCACAGGGCTGCAACACACGACAACAGGCCTTTTCTTCACCACAGTTGAGCAGCAAGGCAGAGATCCACAACAGCAGGAGATGCAGCCACAGTGGCTGCATGGTAGGCATTGCTGGGTGCTGCAATAGGTGGACTTCTTGCACGACTTGACAGAGCAGGTGGACTGTTGGCATGGGTCACAGCAGCTGGACTGCTGGCATGGATTGGAACAGCTGGATTGCTGGCATGGGTCACAGCAGGTGGATTGCTGGCATGGCTTGACACAGCAGCTGGACTGTTGGCATGGGTCACAGCTGGTGGACTGCTGGCATGGGTCACAGCAGGTGGATTGCTGATATGGCTTGACACAGCAGGTGGACTGCTGGCATGGGTCACAGCAGCTGGACTGCTGGCATGGCTTATCACAGCAGGTGGACTGCTGGCATGGCTTGACACAGCAACTGGACTGTTGGCATGGGTCACAGCTGGTGGACTGCTGGCATGGCTTATCACAGCAGGTGGACTGCTGGCATGGGTCACAGCAACTGGACTGCTGGCATGGCTTATCACAGCAGCTACTCTTCTGGCATGGATCACAGCAGCTGGACTGCTGGCATGGCTTGGCACAGCAGCTGGACTTCTGGCATGGGTCACAGCAGCTGGACTGCTGGCACGACTGGCTGCAGCACACCGTCTTTCCAGAGGAGCAGCATCCGCTAAAGCACATGTTTTATGTAGTTGTAGTGTAGGCAAAGCTGGATGGAATGAAGACCTGAAACACAGCGTACTCTCAGATACACCCCATCTTTGTAAGTTTATCAAGCCACCTGGCATTATCCCAGGGATATCTGTACACCTTTTGCACTATCCTGGGAACTGCCTTTCCTATGCCAATCCATGAACATCACTCTCTGAATTCCCAATGCAAAACCTTTGTTTTCTACTCCCAAAGCCTGAGCTCTTTCTGCTAACTGTCTTTTGCAATAAGCAATAGACCAATACGCTAGGAAAGCCTGGATATCAGGCAGAATTATAGATCAGACAAAAGACACTTTTAGACTCCTTGCTTGACCAAAACCCTATTACAGCCCTTGTTAACAAAGCACATTGCCAGTAGGTGAGACTTACCGTGTTAACGGAGTGGTGTAGTTGAGTGAGGAGCAAAAGGATGGGAGGCCTTTTATTTAGCCCGAAATCTGCCTGCCGGAAATGAGATACCCCATAGCAATTCTGACTTCATCCTTTACCCACCAAACCTATACTTATTCGTTGAATGTGCCCTCATCTATTAGTCTTTGCCTCATTATTTTTGACCACCCTCTCAATTTGGCATTATTACCAATTTGTTCTGTAAATTTTCTACAATTTTTTTTAATGTCAAGTTAATTCTTGTGAACTGCTTAAAAGGTGTGTTTCTGCTCATTTCATGTATGGTAATGTCATTACACAGAGATGTTAGGTAGCTTGTTCAGAGGCAGTGAGTGCTAGATTAGCATAAAAATCCTAATTACCACTGAGACGTGGTGTATTCCAGAGGCATGTGGAGGCCTTTTGGAGGCCTCTCACACCTTGATATGATTTTTAAAACAGAATTCCAGCAAGAGTAATTCCATGGCCCCGTGTTTTGCTTTTAGATGCAGAAATGGCAAAGCCTGATGGCCTTCTTTGGGGTCTGGTCATCAGAAGAGCAAATACGGAACAGAAAGCTCTTGACATCTCATTCCTTGTTCAGGGCATGGGAAAACACATGCTCTAGGCTTTGCCAATAGGAGAAATTTTAAATGAAGATTTGTCAAATTTGGAACAGAGTTTTGGGTCAAATCAGATTCCAGATTTTTTTCAATGCCTTTCTGACATCTTTAAATAAAAGCAAAATACAAAACTTTTCTGGAACCTTTACCTCCTGTTTCTGCTTAGCATAATTTGATCTGCGAATTTTATTTTTTTAAGTTCTTATTTTTTTAAGCACCTGTTTTTTTAAGTTCTAATATGCCCTCAAGTAAGGATCTACCTGCGGATGTCATTTTTGGAATAAACTCTATGGTCAGTTCTCAGTCACTCATTGGCAGTCATTAGTGCTGATGCTAATGATCATGTTGCAGTTATTCATTAATGGTGTTAATATTTATTTTGGATGAAAGCCTGAGGGCCTCACTTGATACACTGAGCATCTTTAGGACTTCAAATTAAACTACGTATTTTTTAAAAATTGTCTCTCTCCAGTCAGAGGGAATTCACGAGACCCAGGATCATGATGTGTATCATTAAATGTTTCATTTCTGAGATCATTTTGGGATGGAGGGCTGCTCCCACTGCTCTGGGTCTGCATATCTGTGGTACAAGAGCACTGAAGGGACCTTGAATCACCTTCCTCAAAAGCATACAAAAATTCGCTGTATCTCTGGGCAAGCTCTTTCTAAGGTTAGTTTTCCTGTCTATTGAAACATGGGCTTAATTTCCTACTGAGTTTGTCTAGCTTTGTGCTAATGACCTGGTTAGACCAGGTTACTGCCACACATTAAAATCTAATTAATGATACAGATTTATACCAGCTGAATGCATGCATCTTAGCTAATAGTAAAGGAGGCCCATGCCCGCCTAGAGGATGGCCTGGAGGGGATTTCTGAGCCTGGAGCGTATTGAGAAATGACTAGAGACTCCAACATTAGAAATGTTGGAGGGTGCTGAGCAGTGAGATAAAGGCGGAGATGTTGGTCCAAATGAGGCAGTTTTCTATGTGACTTTGTACAGATCTTGTGCGTTGCTTCATCCATTGCCCTGCTGAGTCAAAAAATATACTGTTGTCCTTAGGGCTTGATATGCAAATTAGTGATGTCTAAAGTCATGTGAGAGAAATCCAGTCCGCAGACAGCTTAGAGCCCATTACCATTTTTATCAGAGGAGGTTTATGAAAGAAGGATTCCAGCCATGTCCAGAAAAAGATCCCAGTTAAAATTTTAGAGGAGTAAATGAACTCTTGAAGCCTCCATAAGCTGCCCAAAGTAATACTGTGCTATCCATCTGGTTTTGAGAATCACATATGTGGTGAAGCAATCCTTGCTGGGAAGCAGCAAATGCAAATTCTGTTATTAAACCTTAGGGAGTTGCTCATGGTTTATCCTGGTGGTGGAAATCCACTATTACATTATTTAACACATATCCACTAGAGCAGAAATGTTCCTCTTGGCCATCCAGAGCATTAGATGTGGAGGACTTCTTCCCTTTCAAAATTTTTATGGTCTTTGATTTTTTTAAAATTATTCTAATGAGGTAAAGGTTTTGATTCTTGCTGTTCCGAATGGTGAACCTTTTCAGGATTGACAAAGGCTTCTTTCTTCTTTCCATGCTATTTCTGTGATCTTATAGCCTACTGGCTTCGGTCAGTACAGTTTCTGTGGAAACTGCATAAAGCTAACACAAGGCTCCTGAAGTTAATGGAAACTTCATATCCAAGCACAGTGGATGTCATTACCACCTCAGAGGTTCTGAGCATTTTGATTTTGTGGGACTAAAAAAGGAAGAGGAAATAAAATATTCTCTATTAGTCACAGAATAGAGATCTCTAGACCTGGTGCAGGAATAGAAAGTGCAGGAAAATGAGCAAACACAAAAGACAAAACTACTCCTGTGGCTTGAAAGACTTACTGACTCAACACCCACTAGCACCCAGGCAAAGAATGAGCAACGAAAACATAGCGTTCCAAAGGCTGCATGAAAATGAGCTATCTCTTAGTAATAGTAACAACACAAATTAGGTCTTTATTTAATTACTCTCTATATGCCATTTTCAGCTTTTCCTCTTTAATAGGCTGCTCCTCTATAATGACAATTTTCCCCATAACTTATAAATAAGCAATTCCAATTAGGTACTTACCAACTGGTTATTTACTAGGGACTTTCAGAGCTCCATCCAACTAGCCTATTTCACATGCCTGCGCTGGGATGGGTGAATCATGCTCAGGGAACTTTCTCTCATTATACACCATAAAATCTTTTTAATTGAAGTTGTTCCAAGTCAGGTCAAAAAACCAGCAGGATTTGCTTTGTTTTGTTTCCAAATATAGCAATGGCTTTTAAAGATCATATTTACAGTAAGAACATGAATGTGTAAGCCAGGCCTCTGGCTGTATCTGGCGAACCCGTGCTGCAACTGCTGAGTTCCTTGCACACCCTGTTTTCACATCTGGCATGTTTTCCCAGCCCTCCACAGGTGGAGAGATATTCCTGGAACCACTGACAGGTACTGCTGGCATTTTCTGCAGCTTTCTTTTCCACTGCTTTCCATGAATTTTAGCTATTGTAATCACTGACTAAAGCACAGGTCTAACCACAAGGAAGAACATGCCCAGGATGCCACTAGGCAGGTAGGTATCAGAGAACAACAACTAAGTACACTCAGAACTGTACGGGAGTCTTGAAGCATAATTTTTATTGCCTTGCTGGAGACAGAAGCAGAAAAGCAAGACAGAAACCGTTAACAGCAGGCATTACACTTAGCATTGGCAGAAAGGACATAAACAACTCAAAGATAGTTAAGTTGAGATACTTCACCCAATCACTGCGCGACCCACTAGCTGTTTTAAAAGCGTTTGCTTGCAGAGAAGCTGTACAGCCAGCAAGTGATGAAACAGGAGAGGAGCTGGAGGCCTCAAGGGAGAAGGGAGCCGGCAGGTCCGGGCTCAGGGCTGGATCCAGCTGCTAGTACTTGGGGCACTGTGGGGGCAGCTTGCAGATGTTCTTGGTGTACTGGGGACAGCACGGGACTGGGGGGCAGTATTGCTTCACCGGGGGGCAGTACTGCAGCAAAGGGGGGCAGTACTGCTTCACTGGGGGGCAGCACGGCGACACATAGGTGTACTTCTGCACGGGTTGCCTCTGGATGGTGTAATGGCAGGAGGGTCCCGAGTCGTGGCAGGAGGACCGAGCACCATGGCACGAGGACCGGGAGCTGTGGCAGGAGGACTCATAGTCGTGGCAGGTCCCACGGGAGCACATTTTTCCGGAGTATCAGCAAAGCTGTTGGGAACAAAAGATCATTCTGTTGAAACGAGCCCTATATTTGCTTCTTACTTTTTAGCTTTTATTTTTCTCTGAAGTTCCCCAAGGAACTGTTTCTTTATTTCTTTCACCTGCCCGACCCAGTTCAGGTCCGAACGCACTCTTGTTTCTGCCTAAGCGTCAGGGGTTGCTCTGTCAATTTGTGCACTTAGCTTTGCCCCGGCAGGCAGATGTAACAGGCCCAGGTTACTCCCAGACTCCAGCCCCAGCCCCAAGCCCTTGCAAAACGGGGCTGAGCTTTTGTTGCCAGTTTCGCGTTATCCCCCTGCAGCTTCCCTGGATCATCTCCAGAGGTCCCTTCCGACCTTACCACTCTATGACGCTACGATTTCGCTGTCCCTCTGCCTGTGCCCACCATCCCTGACTTTTAGAGCACTGTGAATGCACAGGCAGACCACAGCAAGCCAAATCTCAGCTCTAGGGAGGGAGAATACATTTACGGCAATAAAAACTTCTAATGGAAATATCTTCTCTCTGATCATAAGCAGAAATGGTAAAATTGGTCTTACCCTCTTCAGCCACAGGGAGATACGTCTGGAAGCGAGGATGAGTGACTGAGGAGGACTGGGCTGAGAGATCTTTTATACGGTTTCAAAAGTTTATCTTGGATATGAGACATCTCTTTGCAATGACAATTTAATTATTTACGCATTCAATATTGCATGTTTATACTATCCTATTTTTAGTGCTTCCGCTTTGACGCATAGTATTTCATCCTATATTAATTCCTAATGAATTTCCTATAAGGTTTTAGGAAGGTATTTCTTTCTCATTTGCTGGTGACTGACACTAATCTCAGAGATGTTAATTAGCTTTCCAGTGGATAACTGGGATTGCATCAGGGACAGAATTGTCTTTTTGTGTCACAAATGCTGACTCCTGGAGTAGGCCTAGCATTCTGTGCAAGTGACAGCTCCAGATTTTAATTTACGTGTTGCTTAATACCAAGAGGAAATGGGATAACCACCTGCAATAGATGGGTTTGTCATGATTCTGGGAAGTCTAGCTAGATCTTTTAAGTTCCCTGATGTAACCAAAACTAAAATATTTCTGATTATTCATCTTCTTCTCAGTTTGCCAGATGACATTACTGACCCCAGCAGCTTTTTCCCCATATATTGAAAGTCATTTAGTCCTTAAGATCAGGGAAAGAGGAATGGCACTGAGCTCTGTTTGGGGTCTATGTATTTAAGTGTTCCTATTTGGTTTCTTTTTAATTTCACTGCTTTCTGATTCCTTATAGCTGAAATTTTTTCACCTGACCTCATCTGCAGAGATGTATGGAAAGCCACGGATTTAGAGGAAGCATGCATTTCAGCTGGAGTTTGAGCAAATTTGGGGCTCTGACACTACTGGCAAAATTATGGCATTTATAATCCTGTCTGACTTGGTCTTTGAAGTGTAAAAACTGAAGCTCTTAACTCAGCAGCTTTGGAAAATGTTACCCATTAGACTAATTCACTAACTGCTAACAGGAACCTCTTCTTCCCTCTCTCTAAAATAAGAGTGTCCTACAGCTTTTCTTCAGGCTAGAGGTGCTATAATTGCTTGTGGTGCATTTTGTGTAGCTCAGAAGGGTTGCATGAATTCCTCAGGCACATTTTATGACTCAGTTGTGGGTCAAAAACCGAAATAGGCTGTAGCTGTCAAGTCAGTGAAATTGGTGCTTGTTTGGTCTCCGTGCCTGTCCTGCAGTGGTGGTTCTCATTTCCATTCCTTGGTTGCTTTGTGATGGACGTGCACACTGATGCTCCTGCTAAACCATTCCACCTCCTCACCAGACTTGAGAAATCGGGGTGTCATCAGATTCTACCTACTCAAAAATGTTTCCAAATCTTTTAAATACAGGTTGTCCTAAGAAAAATGTGATCTCCAAAGAGTTCACCTATTACTTGCAGGTTTTTTGCAGGAGTAAGTAAGAAAAGCCCAGTCCGCAATGATGAAATGTATTTTTTTGAGATGTATAGGTCAGGACTTGCTTGGTTATATTCAACACTCTTTGGTTTATGATCTCTCCATAATGATATATTATGGTGTTAGTATTTGTATTACGCTAGTGCTGCAGAGTCTTACATGAGACAGACCTTCTCTGGGCTAGCCCATTTCTCTATTCCAAAGTATATGCTAGTGATACAGCAACATTGGAATACAAAATGGAAGTTCTTGCCTTCTGTTTTTCAGAGGCACAGACTAAATATAAATATGCTCAAGCTCTAAAGTTCTGAAGCTGAGTTTAAATTATTGAGTATATTGAATAAGAGTATTAGCAACTGTGAACTTTTTATCCTCCTTTCATTTAATGAGCTTGTCTCCAGAAAAGAAGACCAAGTCTTTACATTCAATTGCTTTTGATTTTGTTCTTTTCAAAATGACAGGCAAAAATCTCTGTAGATCAACTCATCATCTGGTGTAAACAGGGAAAGCTTTTTTCTGCTCAGCCTTTTAGATCCATGCAGATTTTTGGTACATGAGAAATTTTTCCCTCTACTAATGTGTCTGTGTACTTCACAAACGGATGATGTTGTTGTTGTTACTGGTTAACAAGTATTAGGGTGTTTCTAGAATACAAGAAACTTTGACTGAAGAACCCAGAAAAAATAATGTCTAAAGAGAAGAGTGAATAAATAAATTGAAAGACAATGCAGCTCTCAGGAATCGTAAGCTTTATTGTTTCCCATGCCCAGTCGAGTCTAAACCAGAAGTGCATGCATAAAAAGATTCCTAACAGTAATTATGCACTGAATAATTAGAAAGGACATTTCCTGAATAATTAGAAAGAATGACATCTTGAATGATAATTAGGGAAACACTTCACCCAGAAGAGTGGTGAGGTACGTTGCAGACACCCAAGGGTTTCAGTAGAATAAGATGATTTGTGGCCGTAGCATCCAAGGGAGGAGGGAGCCGGCACGTCCGGGCTCAGGGCTGGATCCAGCTGCTAGTACTTGGGGCACTGTGGGGGCAGCTTGCAGATGTTCTTGGTGTACTGGGGACAGCACGGGACTGGGGGGCAGTATTGCTTCACCGGGGGGCAGTACTGCAGCAAAGGGGGGCAGTACTGCTTCACTGGGGGGCAGCACGGCGACACATAGGTGTACTTCTGCACGGGTTGCCTCTGGATGGTGTAATGGCAGGAGGGTCCCGAGTCGTGGCAGGAGGACCGAGCACCATGGCACGAGGACCGGGAGCTGTGGCAGGAGGATTCATAGTCATGGCAGGTCCCACGAGAGCACATCCTTCTGGAGTACTGACAAAGCTGTTGGGAACAGAGAGACTGTCAGCCTGGCATAGAAACTACTATAACCTGCAATTTCCTCATCATTTTTTTTTGTAAGGTTCTATGGAAGTTCATTTTCCTCTGCTTTGTAATATAGGTAGGAGATCATGACGCTGAAAGTGATGCTGCTTTGTCTTTTGGGACATATTCCACATTCCTCTCTTGCATGGTCTGACTCTGATGGGAATTTCCCTAACAAGATGCTGCTGACTGCTTTTGTTAGGTAGAGTTTTCTTTTAAAACTTTGCACTGGTTCACTTGAGATCTTTCTCTTGCTTTCCATCACCAAATAGGCCCCAAGGTTTTGTGTCTTTGCAGTTCCAGTCTTTCAATTATTCCCATTTTTCTGTCATCCTATCTGCATGAGCACACCACAAGTGTCCTTTGCATAGCTTAAATATACAGGCATCCATTCTCACAGCAAGAACAAAATTTTTCTAAGACAAATATAAGGTCAAACATAGAACTAATCAGCCAAAAGGTGAGTTCCTGCTGCTGAGCAGAGTACATATCAACATAATCCAACTTACCTCTTGTTGGAGCAAGCAACAGCAGAGAGAAGTGAAGCCGAATGAAGGAGGAACAGGGAATGGAGAACTTTTATATGCTTCCAAAGGGTTGTCCAAGAAATTATGCATTTCCTGGTAATGATGATAATTAATTACATATCCACATCAATGTTTATCTTCCGTGTCTAATTTTTAGCATTTCCTATTTGACACAGTCAGGAAAAGCAATTATGATTTTTTTCCATAACACGGTAATAGCCAATGGATTTTCTAATCTGCTTTACATGGAGATTTTGAAGGTGGCTGCATATTTACATCTTAAGAATGAACCTAACCCTAGAGTTATTAAGTGATTTGCCGTTGGGCAACCAGTGTTGCATCAACTCACAATTCAGAAGTGTTGACTCCTATCCTGCATGCTGCCCCTTTGCGTGGCAGGCTCACATTTTGATTGATATGTCTTTTCATAACACGAGGAACTGCAATTAACATGGATTGTACTTGGAGGTGGAAATCTAGCTGACTAGCTCCAACACACTTAATGCCTCAACACTGGAGATGATGTTAGGAGAAGGATGTTCCCATTTGAAAGATTTTTATTAAACTTCTGAGTTCACCATCAGCTGTGTTTTTTTTTTCTTGTGCCTCAACATTATTCTATTTACTTTCTTTCTAGAATAAGAGGACTTCAAATCCTAAGCAAAAATGATTTGGGCTTGGAAACAGTCGTATATTAGGATCCTGTTTTCAGATCACTAGTAACTTCAAGCTCCTGATTTACTTAAGCATTTTCATAATTTTTACTCATCATGGTGTTTCACTATCTACTACTGAGCTTCTCTTACAGTGGCCTGGGTCTTTATTTTAGGATAATGCAACGTGTAATTGTTCTTTTCCCATGATTTTTATTCAGGCTGGTGCTGCTGGAATTCTTTGGGAATGCTCCATAGGTCAGTCCCGATGTCATAGAATCACAGAAGGGGTAAGGTTGGAAGGGACCTCTGGAGATCACCTAGTCCAACCGCCCTGCTCAAGCAAGGTCACCTAGAGCATGTTAGACAGGGCTGCATCCAGGCGGGCCTTGAAGATCTCCAGAGAAGGAGACTCCAGTGCTCTGTCACTCTCACCGTCAAGAAATTCCTCCTCGTATTCAGGTGGAACTTCCTGTGGTTAATTTTTTCCCCTTGCCTCTTGTCCTGTCACACGGGGCAAGTGAAAAGAGTTTGTCCCTGACCCCTTGACACCCTCCCTTCAGGTACTTGTACACATTGATAAGATCCCCCCTCAGTCTGCTCTCCCCCAGGCTAAACAGGCCTGGCTCTCATGGCCGTTCCTCACAGGGCAGGTGCTCCAGCCCTCTGATCATCCTCATAGCCCTACGCTGGACTCTCTCCAGTAGCTCCATGTCTCTCTTGTACTGGGAAGCCCAGAACTGGACACAGTACTCAGATGGGGCCTCACCAGGGCTGAGGAGAGGGGCAGGATCACCTCCCTCAACCTGCTGCCAACACTCTTCCTAATGCACCCCAGGAGACCACTGGCCTTCCTGGCCACAAGGGCACATTGCTGGCTCACGGTCACCTTGTCATCCACCAGCACTCCCAGGTCCTTCTCTGCAGAGCTGCTCTCCAGCAGGTCAGCCCCCAGCTTGTACTGGTGCCCAGGGTTATTTTTCCCTAGGTGCGGGACTCTGCACTTGCCCTTGTTGAACCTCATGAGGTTCCTCTCCGCCCAGCTCTCCAGCCTGTGCAGGTTTCTCTGAATGGCAGCACAGCCCTCTGGTGTATCAGCTACTCCTCGTATCATCAGCAAACTTGCTGAGGAGACACTCTGTCCCTTCATCCAGGTCATAATTCCATGTGATGGAACTAAAAGATTCCTAAAAGCTACTTGCTGAGTTCACAAGTCAGGAGCTACTCTCATAGAGATGGTCTTCATATCTTTCAGGGCTTATTTTCATGTTAAATTTGAAAAAATAAATCTGCTACTTTGCCAGCATTTTTATGAAATGATAATAAATTCTGATTCTGAAAACACATGCTAGGAGAGCATGTATTTATGTTCTAGTTGCTCTTCTTGATTTTGCAAGGCCATGATTCAACAAAAAATATTGAAGTCCTAAAATTAGCCCTAGTTTAGGAAAATTTGATCTGCAACCATTTTGATAGCCCCGGGAGTTTTAAGTAGCGTAGAAATGCAAGCAGTGTAGAAATGTTTCCTCCAGGTTGTTAAAAAGCTATTTTTTGGGAAGACCCTTGTGTCAGTTCTCTGTCTTGTAGTGTTGTATTCATTTCACCTTATTTTAGACACTAAAAGTTAGTTGTTTAAATTTAAGCTAGTTGTCTACCTCTTGCTAAAACTAATGGAGAGGAGCAGGCACTGGCAGAAGTGAGTGAGTCATTCTGTTCTAGAATAGATGTCCTAGCTAGATGGCTGACAGCTGGAGAGATTGTATTAGGTTGCAAAAAGGAGAGAGATTTAGGATCTGTTTTTAAGTATACACAATTTTCAATGAAAACTGTAATCTGAAGATTTGTAATTTGAACCCAAGGAGGGTTAGAAAATCTTCTAGGCATCTATTTGCATTTATCAGACAACTCAATACCTTTGTACTTCTGAGTCAGCCTGACAAATGAAGTATGTGGCACTACTGAATGAGGGAACTGAAAATGAGAATCCTTGGATAACAAAGGTATAGATGAACGCCCTATATGCTATACTTAAATACATTCACCTGCCATAGAAATATATCTGGATTTACCTGTTTTCATTCATTTTGAAACTTTAGGATGAGGGTTTTTTACGATATGTTTGAGAAACAAAGCACAAAGAAGTTATAAATAAGAAGTCAGAAATAGAGATAATTTTCAACTACAGAGGTCAATGAATCAAAAAACCATGAACTTTTGCTACCTTTGGAAATGAAATTTTATTGTCTTATATGTATGCTTTGAGGCTGACATAGAATCATCATATGTAAACCATTGCCAGAAGAAATCATCCAGAGACTTTTACAGTAAGAACATAAACTTGGACTTGCATGCTAAATACATTTAAATACATCAAATTCGTATTTCGATGAAACATAGAAGAGGTGTTTGAAGATTTACGCAAAAAAAAATGAGATCAGAGAACTGATGATCCAAACTTTGGCACTGAGAGCATCCAAGGGAGGAGGGAGCCAGCACGTCCGGGCTCAGGGCTGGATCCAGCTGCTAGTACTTGGGGCACTGTGGGGGCAGCTTGCAGATGTTCTTGGTGTACTGGGGACTGCATGGGACTGGGGGGCAGTATTGCTTCACCGGGGGGCAATAGCGCTGCATGGGGGGGTAATAGTGCTGTGCGGGGGGGCAGCACGGCGACACATAGGTGTACTTCTGCACGGGTTGCCTCTGGATGGTGTAATGGCAGGAGGGTCCCGAGTCGTGGCAGGAGGACCGAGCACCATGGCACGAGGACCGGGAGCTGTGGCAGGAGGATTCATAGTCATGGCAGGTCCCACGAGAGCACATCCTTCTGGAGTACTGACAAAGCTGTTGGGAACAGAGAGACTGTCAGCCTGGCATGGACATACTACTGTTGCCTTCTCTAATTTGCTGTGGAACTCCTAGGATGCTCTCTGTTCTTGTTGATTTCTAGTTCTTTGAGGATAAGGCAATTTCAGTGCTACTTAGGTACTGGAAGATGACCCACATCTCCTACTAAAAACATGATTTTTTATAGATACAATTTGCTTTTGAGAGAAAAGATCCAAAGATCCATTGCCCACACCGAGACTTAGACTTCCCTGTCCCCTCTCCTCAAAAACTGTGGAAGTGTCTTCTCCATAAAATCCTCTGACTGTGCTTCTCTCTCTGTAGCTTCAAGTCTTTCTGCTGTTCTTATTTGGTCTGCGCCTCTGACTATTAAGAACATATCCCACATGTAATTTGCAGTTATAAAATAGCTTATCTACAAGGACTTTGTCTCATAGTTGAGCAATATCCAGCAGTAAGCAGTGAACTATCGTTCTCCAACACTGCCAAAGTTTGTATGAAAGCAGCTGATCATCACTCAAGAGAAAGAGAAGAATTGGACTTACCCCTTCAGCGACAGGAAGGAATACGTCTAAGTGCAGAGAAGTGAATGAAGGAAACTGGGAAGAGAGACCTTTTATACTGTTTCAAAGGGTTATCTAGGACATGAGACATCTCTCAGCAAGTGTAACCTAATTACACGTACCAGCCCATTTCTACCCGCTGTATTCAGCTTCCGACATTTTCCCTTTGATGCCCTGTGTTTTTAGCATTATAATTGTTCCACAGGTTATTAATAGCATGTTAATTCTTTTATGTCTCTATGAAAAAGATTGGAAGGTATTTGTACACCTATTTCACATAAAGTGACGCCAATACCGAAGATATTAACAGATCTAGTCACGGACAAGTATCAGGTGGAAGAGATGTTTGTGATTCAGAAGTACCAGTTCCTTAAGCTGTGCGGGGATGTCACATGGACCAAGAGTTAAATGTGATTACACTTCTGTGTGAAAGAAAAAAGATTACTAATGGCAACTCATGTGGATGATGCTTATGGCAGGAATAATCTCAATGAATTGCTCAATGGTACTAGATATTTTAATGAGAGATTTGGCATTAGCTGCAAGAAGTCCCTTGCTTATAATTTCCACCTATCTGCACAGAGTGTCCTATGAAAGATTTGCTTTTTTCCTGCAAAAGATGCTGTTTTAATCTAATTTTGCAATATTGTGTTTATCACAGTAATATCAAATCCTGGAACAGAAAGGTTTGAGCCTGCTTGACCTCCCAGAGGTGAGATTCCTTTCAGCTCCCCTCTTCCTTTGTCCTTCTTTAAGGTATTCCCATTTTTTCCCCAAGATTTTAAATAAAGTATATCTTTAACTTCATTTGAAGAGGTCTACTTTAAAAGCGAAGGAATTTTTAATAATAAAGTCCATGTATTCTTATAGTTTTGGAAATACATAAGCAAATTTCATGCTCTAATAGTCTCAAATACACAACAGGTCATAGAGGACTTATTTTCATTGTAACTACTTTTTCAGAAGCAGTTAAATGATATCTGGAGCTCATTCCTTTATGCCCTTCTGAAATGTTTGCCAGTGTGGTTGTAAAAAAATGGGCCATGTGTCTGCCTCCAGAGTAAGGTTTAGGCTCTCTAATTTCATTATCGTGAAGCCAATATTTGGACTATTAGCTGAGATGGAGAGCTCTCCTAATACTGCTGTCCTGATTTCAGTATTCAGTCCTAGTGTTTCTGTAACTTTTCTGGAAACATGCATTAGATAGGGTTGTAGTTCAAGAAAACATAAACAAAACAGTGTAATGCCATAGAGGTTGATGTTTCTGAATCTGAATTTTCCTGTGAATCATGGATGAACTCTGGTCTTCCTTCCCATGTCTGCTTACAGGTCATGCCCGTCTAACCCAGCAATTACATTTTCTTTTCACATAAAAGTCAAGGATGTTTCAACAGTGGAATGGCATTGTGGGATTAGACATCAGGCACAACTGAGTGATGCTCTACTGACTCACTGGGATCCCTTGAACCAGATCATTTGCACCTGTGCTTCAGTATCACAATGTGCAAAAATGAACCAATAAATACCCTGTTGCAAAGTCTTATGCAGACCACAGTTAGGCAAAGCCTTTAGAAATCTTTGATCATGTATGGGATTAACTTTATCATCATATAAAAGAGAGAAGATGGTAAAAAAAATGAGTGAGTCAGGTGTAAATGTCAGAAACCAAGGGTAGCCAATAAAAATGGCTGTGGTCAGGGGATAATGAAGCCTCAATTCTCCAGTAGTGGCTCACAACTGAAGCCTGAAACTCTATAAAGCTCTCCTGTTCCAGTTCATTCCCTTTAGTTTGAATTTGCATTGTCCTGTTGTTGACTAAGGTATGTGATTATGCTGGATCATGAAAACTTAGTTTTTGATTATAGCTCTTTGTTTATCTACTATATCTTGACATGGCTCTGTCTAAATCCAAACAGATGTTTATTATAAGTAGTGTAAGAGATACTTGCTATAGAATAATTCTTGTATGTCGTTGTTAACCAATATCCAATCATTGAAAATAATAACAAGCATTAGCCTTTTGCACTAAATATCTCATTTGTGGGAGGAATATTACAGTATCTGAGACTCTTCATTGTGAAGGTAATATTTTATAGACAATGACAATTCAGGAAAAAATGTCCAAATCTACTGCAGGAAAGGCCTCTGTTTCTGATTAGACCTACTTATCTCAAAGTTCAGCAGCAAAAAAATATCCCTGTAGAGGTGAGGGTGTTCAAACACTGGAACAGGTTGCCCAGAGAACTTGTGCAGACACTGAAATCTAGCTGGACATGGTCCTGAGCAACCTGCTGTAGCTGACCTTGCTTGAGCAGGGATGTTGGACCAGATGATCTCAGGAGGTCTCTTCCATCTCTAACTAGTCTGTGATCATGTAAAAGAGATTTGCTTGCTTCCATCACAGAGATCTTTTCTTTTAGATTTATCCCTTGTCCCAAAATGATATGCTCGTCTGGGAGAGAGTCGTTCTTCAACTTGATCTCAACCTGGTACAACCCTGTGCGCTCCTGACTGGACACCTGGAGGACACTGCTCCACTATGCATACAATTCTGGCTGCGCAGTACGTTGCAGCCACAGTGGGGACTCATGCCAGGGTGGTTATGACTACTGACACTATGGCTACCACCAGTTGGTCTGCTCTGAGAGGTGTCACAGCCTGTCAGCACCATGCCATAGAAATGGGTCTTCCCAGTGTGCCAGGACCTCTGCATGCAGCTATGGGAGTTCAGGAAGATGCTTGAGTGACAGGAGGGCTGTCTGTGGCATGGTGCCAGGAACCCTCAGTCATGCCATGGGAACAGGGATAGTGTCCACATCATGCAGCCAGTGGACTACTGTGGCTCTGCTGGAGGGCGGCAAGATGGGGTGGGAGTGTCCTGCTCTGAGGGGTGCCAGTGCTACAGCTGTGTTGGGGGACCAATGCACAGCTATGGGCATATAGCAGATGCCACAGCCATGGGGCAGCTGTCTGCTATGATGGTTGCCAGGGATTTTATAGGGGCTGCCACAATTAAGAGAAGACCTGGCTGTGCCCCCATCCTGGCGTGGCCCGGGATCACCGTGTTGCAGCACTGTCATAAAGCTGCAGGTTCTTTGATATGCAGCTGTGATGGTGAGGACAGAAGTGCCATACAGTGCAGCATACACTACAATGTGCCATGTGCTGAGGACCAGCTCCCTGTCCTAATGTCTGCCTTGGGTTTATCATACTTTGGAGTCTGTTTCTTCCCTCTTGTCTCCTGCTCATTTGATTGAGGCACTGTCCAGAAAATGTCCTCTGCAGAGATTGTCCTCTGCCCAAGCATCATTGCTGATGTGGCCTTTGTGTTCTTTGGTGGAGGGGGAAGATGAGGATTATTTTCCACTGAATTTATGCAGTCTACTTTCCGGCTTCACTTTCCAGTCGTATATGCAGAGATAATAAAACTTACAACTACGGAGAGATTTGTTGTCTCGCTTCCTCAGGCTCATACTGAGGATTTCTTCAAATGACACAACCAGCAACCTGCAGCGCTCCAGGTTAGCTGACAGTGTAGGTGAAAACTTGGACTGCCTAGAAAGAATTAAGACAGGAGATTTTATCTCCCGTTCCATAAAACCCTTCTAGTCAGATTCAAAGCCAGCCAGGAGCCTCATCTGGTTTGGTTTGTCTCCTGCCTGGTGCAGGGTGGACGGAGCACTGGGTGTTTGGGTAGATGTGGACTGCCCATGACACTGTGAAATGCCTTCCCATGATTTCAGAACTGCACATCTGACCTTGCATTTGCAGTCATCTACTGCAACATACTAGAACGTGCTGCTCATTATTTTAATTAACAGTAATAATCAAACAAGTGCTAATAATAAGTTTCTCGTTTCTTTCAAATATTTAGTACACACCTTTCTTTCTAATTAAGTATCTAATGCATTACACACAATGCTGCACTCATCCCACAGAGGCATGAATTTCCATAGCAATCTGCCTCTGTGTTGCCAGAGGCTGGAGAAGAACCTAGGGATGCATCAAGGGAAATGAGAAATACGGCTGTAGATTTTTATGGACTGTTGTCCATTTGCTATCCCCTCTTGTGGGATTAAAAGAGATGCAACTCTGCGCCTTCAGCTCTAGACAGCCTTTTGAAATCCAGTGTCTAAATTTGTCTGGAAGATGCACAAGATATGGCACCAAAGAGCTGAGCTTTCACATGTCACTGCTATTGAAGTGCAATGGGAAGAGGGGAGGGATGCACTGCTCTTTGCAAGCTGTAAAAAGCAGTATTCATTTACAAAGGCAGGCTTGGGAGCGATGCTAAAGATGAGATGGAGCTGACGATGGAAGCACACACTAGGACACAAGTATACTTTGTGAGTTTTAGGTTTTAATATCATATTTTTGCTACTGGAGACAGAAGCAGGAAATTAATGGATTCAAATACAGGAGCACGAGAGCATAAATCACATTTCTGACAGGTTAACACCACTTGGTGTTATCAGGAGAAGAAGAGGCTATTTGTGCTGCAGGGAAGCGGCAGGGCCTGCCCAAGCTCAGGGCTGCATCTTGAGGAGGAGAGGAAAGGGCACAGCCCTGCAGTGTGCGCTGACCATGGGCTCGCCCTTGCTCCTTCACTTCTGCTGCTGTGGGGGCCACTGCACCGGCTGCTTGATCTGCTGTTGCTGCTGGCAGGGAGCAGGAGCCGCTGGCACCTGAGTGACCACAGGGCACTGGGGAGGGAGGACCACCACTGGTGTCACATCTGGCACGGGTCTCACTTCATGGCAGATGACTTCCTCGGAGCCATGGCAGGAAGATCTCTCATTACTGTGGCAAGAGGAGCCTCCGCTGTGGCAGGAGGAGCTCTCAGTGCTGTGGCAGCCTCTGTCTCCACGGGAGCACATTTTTCAGTAGGTGCAGGGAGCCCTGAGAAGGAGAAGAGCCTCACAGTTAGAATGCACAAATGGCAGTGTGCTTCTATGTGTTTATCAGCCTACAACTTCTGATCACTCATCTGCTGAGGCTTCACAGCATTTGCCTGTCTTCCTAGCCTGCTTCCCTATCTTGAAGTTTCATTCCTGCAGTGCTTAATCAGCTGACACCAGCTGAATGCTTTCATGAATTCCTGTGGCAGCTTTAATCTCTGTTTCTGCCAGACACTGCTTGCCATTTCCCTGGATTCCCTTTCTGTATCCCAGGAGGATTCATACAAGAGGCTCTGGGATTATTTCAGGGCTGTATAACAGAAGAGCTGATATGCTTCAGAGCGCAAGTTCACTTTGCACAGGCAATAGACATGGGGGCAAAAGAGTCTCCAAATCTGGAGTCTACATGGGCCCTTGCCCAACTGGTGAATTTACAGTTGGGACCACAGGCACTGGAGTCTCAGCAAAACACACTCTCAAATACAGTTACTCAAGATGAAGAAAGTCACATGCCTACTTCACTCCTTGTCCTCTCCCTCATGTCTGTGCTCTCTGTGCCCATGTAGTCCTACGGTATACCTCTACCTGTTTTCCTGGTAATGCTAAGGCGCAAGGGGCACAACGAATACACCTATCTGCACACATCTAATCTCCTTCCAAGCAGACAGGCTCACAGATCTGAGATTTCCATGAAGTAAAAGCACTTAGAATGAATCCCGCTGGTTTGAAGACTACACTACTATTTCTTCTCCTTGTTTTCAAAACTGCCCTCAGTTCAGCCTCACATTTCTTCAAGGACATCTTGATACTTTAAACTCCTGAAGATTTGCACTTTCTAGAGGAATTTATTAAAGGAGTCAGACTCATAAATACAGTTAAAATCCCCAGCTTAAACAGGAACTGGGCACCTAACTCCCAAGATCTCCTCTGAAAAGTCAGCCTACCATCTCTCATTCATTCTCATATCCCATTCTTTACTTCTTTTATTTCCAGTTTGTTCTTAGAAAACTAAGAAACCTGAACATTGAAGTAATATGAATATTTAAGTATATAATAGGAACAATGAATTTTGCTTCTTAATATTAGCAGTCTCAAAACCAATTTTGGTTGAGCAAAATTGCCCCAGTAACTGAGAAAGAACTTGGCTCTCAACAATCTCAGCATCCAAAAACAGATCTATCTTTGTAAGCTCAGCATAGTTTAGCAAATGTTCATAGAAATTGTTAGCCATGCAGTAACAACTTACCCTGAATGTAGCTGGAAACACTGAGAAGAGGGAGCGAAGATGAGTGAATGAGGTGCTCTCTGATGTGAGAACTTTTATATGGTTCCTAGCTCTCTTCCTGAAAATGCAATAACCCCTGAGGAGAAATGACCAATGTATTTACAAAACAGCCACACCTCTAATTATCTACTACCTTCAAAAGCTTATTCAACCTGGTTCCTTTGATTGACTTCTCATATTTTAGATTGTCTTCCTTGTGTTACACAGTTTTAATTGCCACCCTGCCCCATACAAGTGGTAATGCATGAAGAGTGAAAACTGTGTGGGTGGCTTGGCTGTCTCACTGTCATGCCAGGATGAGTTTTATATTGCAAAATTGATGGTAAAGGTGGTGCTTTTGGGGTTTCTGTTCTGCTGAAACCTCTTGCCCTAAGTCTGGCGAGGAGGTGAGGTTACAATGCCTGATCATGGTCAACCAAGGGCAGGTTTTTAGAAAGTCCTCATCACACATTCTCTGAATTCTTGAAGCATCTTTAAAGATGCTTTCACCCTGTAAGATGTCTACAACTGCCAGCAGCCGTGTGACTTAGTAGTGGAGGGCCTCGACATCCCCTATCTTCTCTCTCTGACTGTGGCTTATTTCCCTGACTTCTTTGTCACCTCCCATACAATAAAATGAGAATAACGAAACCTGTGACCACTACAGAGGGCCCTAAAAGCTAAGAACAGAAAATGCTCTGTGAAAAACAGATCATCAATACTAGTAATGTTGGAAAGTCTTGGCTTGTATTCCTGAATTCCTAAAACCTGTAGTGCAATTTATGTGAGTATATTCCTTCCCTTTATGCAGATTTTACAGTCATTTCTGTGATTTTGACAAAATTGCCACTAATCTACATAGCTGAAATCCTTCCTGGCCAATACTGAAAAGTTCCAAACAGAATTCTTTTCAAATTTCATTTTTTCTAATATTTAAATTTTTAATTTAGTCTCTCTCTAAAGCAGTCACTGTTCATGATGGGAAAGGCTCACTTACAGGTGCTAATTGGGCAAATCTTGTGTGTGTGAGTAAGCTGTGAGTAAACTGCTGAGGTCAGAGACCACTTATCAGAACTCACCACACAGCTCAATCTTACCCAGCTCTTCCCCAGGGCAGGTAGAGGAAGGCACGAGAGCATAGCCTCAGTGCAAAGTAGTGGACTGCTGCAAGCACAGGGTGGTAGCCTGGCCCTGATGCAATCAACTGTACAATCACAGCTTTGCCCTTCACAGATGCTTATGGAGGGTTCCCAGGTAGGGGCTGAGCTATAACAGCCCTGGCTTTTTCTTTTCTCTCCATTAGCATCTTGACCATGCAGTTTCAGTAGTTTTCATTGGATAGTTTTACTGAGCACTTCATTTTGTGTCTTAATCTCTCTGTGAAGACTGGAGTTGCAAAGTTTTGGAGGGCAGAGAGCAACCGAAGATCTGAAGCAGAAGAGGGGTGACCATCACTTGCTATCTCTAAAAACAATGTCTTTAGTTTCTGTTTAGAGGCAGCAGGTAGTGACTTCCATCTTCTGTGAAGATGCCTAATACGTGTTTACCATTCATCCTGCCTGTCTGCATACAGATAGTGATGAACTGAAGCACACGGGTACAGCTTTTGCAAGCACTGACATGCTTATGGATGAGATCTCTAAGTTATAGTCTCCTGCAACAAAAAAGTTATCGTTCTTCCCATATTGCGTAGGGAGTGAGGCGGGGAGGAAATATGCGTGTGCAAACGTGCGTGTGTGTATGTCTGTGTATAAAATCCAGACTCCACCTATTTCCAGCTTCCCACTGCAGGTGAGCCGTGAGCGCAGGGAGAATCCCTCTCCAGTGCCTGCACACAACTGCATGCCTGCTCTGCTCTGACGTGCTCTTTGCATGCTCCCCCAGACCAGGGGCTTGACTGTGGCAGGCAACATTCAAGCACTGGATGCAAGAGTTCTCCTTTCCTTTACTCTGTCTATTATATTGTCTATCTTAGTTAATAACTAAGCTTCTAGAGTCATCTTTGACATAATCCTCAAAGAAATGGCCAGGTGGGACAATGAATAGCAAGTGTGGAGTTTAAAATGTTTCAATTTTCTTTTCCTTTTGGTGGAATTTAGGGATGATTTTTGGTCAGTTATTTGAATAATCAGAACTTTTTGAATATCCTTTTGATCAGTTTCTTGAAGTCTCCTGAAAGTTGTTTGAGCTTTCTGAGCTCTTTACTACCTTTGATACTACCAGATGAAATAGGAAAGATAATAGAAAAGATATATAAAGTATTAGAGTCTAGAAAAATAAATAGATGGTAATGAATGATAAATCTGTCTAATTTTAGAATGGAATTTAAAATGTCCCATGACAAAATCTTATGTAACATTTCCCACACCATAGCTCTCTGGTTTTACATTTTATAGAGTAAAAGAGAACTGCTGAAGCACTGAACACAGGGCTAGAGTTCAGCAAAAAATTTTGGTTTTGTAAATGGTTGTACTTTACAAACATCAGGGCAAAATTTTCTGGATTTTTATGGGGCTGAAAAGGCCAAAGTTCTCACAGGTTACTGAAAGCAGCAATGGTAAAATTCTTTTTACAATGGAATTTTACATTCTTTTCTCTCTCTCTTAAAATGGCACAGACATATATGACTGTTTCACTGGGACTTTTTTCCTCCATTACCAATATGTACATAAATCCAAAAAGGACAGAGAACAGTCCTGAAACCCTAAGAGTCTGTCAAATACCAAATCAAAACCAGTACTTGAAGTTCAAGCCTTCTTGGCACTGTCCCAACAGCATGGCACAGAAGAACCATATGATCAATGTCTTCTTCCTTCTGCCTAATTTAGGACCCAATTTTATCAAAAAATGTCATGAGGCAGGTTACTCCAAAAAAGAAAATGAGTTCATTCATGTTGCCTAACACCACTGGTGCAAGCAAAGGTTTATGTGCTCTGGCTTACAACATCGCCTGCAATCTCTTTGGGACAGGAGCCTGGTGTGTAATTGTTTCCAAGTAAACAACCTTGCATTCCCAAGGTCACCGTGTAAATAATAATCAGTTGGAAATCATCTGGGAGTTTTGCCTATCTGCTTAACTTAGCTCACAGAGTCTGGCCTGTGTATTGAAAAAAACTCTTGAGAGGGCAGAGCATTTGAATTTGACTGCGAGAGATATGGGGGAAGCTCTGACTAGCTGCAAAATTAAATAGCTTCTCTTACTATTTAAAACTATGTATTTTAATTGGACTAAAATATATATTAAAATGTATATCATATATGTTGAAAGATAAATCTTCAGTAGCCAATTTTAAAGTAGACTCCTTGGGTATCTATCAAAGATCCACTCATATTTTGAACAAAGAAGCCCGGATTAAAGAAATCACACAGATACTTCAGTTCCAACAGACAGTAAGGTTTTATTTTCCATTTCACGTACAAAAGGAGATGGAAGGAGCAACCTCTTCCCAGCACCAAAGCACAAATCACTTTTTGGCAGTGCTCACAGCAGCATTACACGCACAGTCTGGCACAGGGAATGCAAAGCTCCTGAATGATAAGGACAACGCTGGAAAAAAGCTGTGATGTGGCGCACCCAGGGCACTTCTGCTACAGCAGAGGGAGCACTTCTGGGTCAGTCACTTCTGGCTGGTGGACCAGAGGCAATCCTGCTTGGTCTGATGGGACTTGACATCAGGAATGACCACGGGGCATTTCTGCTGCATAGGCTGGGAGGACTTACTGCCCCCAGAGCTAATCCCTGGGCCACCACAGTACTCTGATCCACTGCTGCTTCCAGCTGCTATTACAGACTTGTCTCTTGATGATGCACCACACCTGTAGCTGGAGCCTCCTCCCGTGCTGTAGTCCAATCTCCCACTGCAGCAGCTGGATCCTCCACCACCCTCTGAGCTGATGATATTGCCCGAATCCTCAATGCTGTATCTTGGTCCTCCCCCTGTGTCACATACTGACCCCCCTGCAGTGCCCCAGGCAGATGACCCCGCACTGTCCTCACTGGCTATTACAACAGATCCATCACCACCATATCTGTATCTCCCTCCAGTGCCATAGGTGGAAGTTGCTGGCACGGAGTGGCAGGGTGAAATTCCTCTGCTGTAGGTGACCGAGCCTTCCCCACCACACAAGAAGGAGCCTTGGAGGTTTAACGTGCCCCCACTGCTGCCATAGTCTCCTCCATGATGCGATGAGATCTCATGGCTGTAGCCTCTGTTCCGGTTAGGACCCTTCCTTCTGAAATATTGGTATATCTGGAAGAGGAAAATGTTCTCACAGCTCACAGATACAGAAGACACTGTTATGTCTTGTTCTATTTTTGTACCACAGCAGGAGGGAGACTTCAGTCAGTGTGGTTGCAAAGGCTTTACCAGGACCTGAGGGAATCCCAGTTTGAGAACAAGGGCACTGCCCAGCTCTTCTTCCACTACAGGAATATCACCGGCTGCTGCTGGGATTGTTTTTCTGTTCTTTATCTCCAGGGTGTAATTTTGGAGAATAAATATTTGAATACATTCTTTACCATTAACATATCTAATAACTGCTACGGTTCTCCCTGTCCATCAGCTTGGTTGTAGCTTGTCAGAGCTGTAAAAATAGCAAGGATTATCCTTGTTTATATTTTAGAGTGCTGCAAGAGCAGCGGAACAAAATTTCTGTGTAAGATAATGTAAGAGTCTGTATGTTTGCTGTTGTTGCATAGTATCCCCAATGATCTTTTAGATAAGTTAATCACCACAGCCATGAGAGATATGTAATCATTACAGAGTACAGTATAGGCTTATTAGTGAATAATATGGAAAATGCATCGAAGGCTTTGCGAATATGCTCAAATCTGCAAACAAAATGCACTCCCCATGTGCTGGCTCCACTACACACTCCTTTGGGTTTGTAGCCTCCTAAAGCACATGGTCCTTAGTACTGTGACCTGCCTTTCCCTTGCTTCCTAGCCATCTGAGCAAGATAATGTAATAAAACCCACACTACATCATAGCAAGAAACCATACAGACCTGAGAACTTTGCCTTGGATACTCAGGCAGCATGGGTACCACTTTAGACCCCATGCCAAGATCTAAGAATGATGATTTCGCCTATGGCTACGTAATAATAAAGCCTCAGAAAAAGCAGACTTACCCTCCTCAGCCATTGGAAACACATTTAGAAGATAAAAGTCGAATGAATGAGGAGGTTTAACACCCAGGAACTTTTATATGGTGCCTAGCATATAAGGGAAGTGAGACACACTAAGGAATGGCAATGATTTATTTACCCAACTCTGATTTAAATATTTGTTTTGACTCATGACTTCTGATCAAGATCTTCGCACTGCTTTTCGCATTGCATTGCATTGCAGTAATTGCTACTTCTGCTTAATGATCCTATTCCTGTGCTCCTGTTCTGAGCTACAGGGGATCGCTCTGGCCCACAGAGCAGCAGCTATGCTGCGGGCCAGGGCTGCTTTTGAGAGGCTGAAGAATGTGGTGGGAGAGTGGGCACAGGGAGATGCCAAGTGAGAGGACTAGCGAGCATGAGGCAGAGGGTGGCCATGACTGGGAAGGCGCAGGAAGTCAGGTGAGGCTGTAGTTCAGTGGTGTGGCAGCACTTGTGGCCAGGGGCACGCTGCAGGAGTGGTGTTTTCCATGGTACCCTTGAAAGGGAAAGGCAGAGACTCAGAAAGCACCAAGAGGCAAGTTTGGGGGAACCTGGGCGACCACAGGCTGGTCACAGCACATTGATCCCACCAGTATCTCAGTGGCGGCTCAGATGGGAGATTTTCTGATGGAGACATTTGCACCCAAACCAGAAGGCTGTCAAAAGCAAACTGCCTGGTGTGGGTGTTTTGCGAGGGGTGCTGCCTGCACACAAATGCTACAGATGCTCTAAGAACACTAGGGAGCCCTGGAGAGAATCATGGAGGTGAATGTTCTTATATCCACTCATAGATGAATTACTCTGCTAAAGAAGGGACAATCGTTTTTGTTAGCCAAATGCCATCCTTCCGTGTTTTCCTACGTTATGTCCTTCCTCTGGCTTGGAAAGACCACCAAGTACCAGGGAGACTCATTTGGATAGCGCTGGGGCAGAAAGCGCTGTGGCCTCCCAGGCTGCCAGCACTGCCTGAGAAGACGTGTGCACCCCAGTCTGGGACACTACAGCTCAGCTCCACAGCATGGCTCTTGCTAGCTAGGCTAGGGCTGTTCAGCTTCGAGTAATTTTGCTGTGAGGACACGAAGTCCCAGCTTTGGCAGAAGGCCACACATACCAACCACTAAGTAGAGCAAAGTGGTGCTGCTAGTGCCCTCGGTATGTTGTTCTGAGGCAGATTACAAGAGCTTGGGCAAGAAGGAATAAAGTCCTGAAGGCTTGATTTGGTATCTACTGAGTTGCCTCAGGACAACCTCGCTGTTGGCTTTAGTTCCTTCTGCCGGGCCCAGGCCTGGTTTGGCTGGCCCCATGTGGGAGATATGACTTCTAGAAAGAGGTGCTCTGAGGTTGTCAAAGGCAGGAGGAAGCCAGACGGTAAGGTTGTGAATGGCAGCGTGTTTATTGCCCGTAAACAGCAGGCTTTTGGGCGCCCTGGCTCTCCCACACACCCTGTGGGAGAAGCTGCTGCTCAGCGCCGGTCCCAGCTGGTTCCAGCCGGTTCTGTAAAGTCTGAAAGCAGCGCCAAAACTGCGACCAATCAGAGGAGCGCTTGGTGATCCCCCTCCCCCGCCTCAACCAATCGGAGGTGCACGTGGCGCGCTGCTCTGGAGCAGGTGTGAGGAGTCACGTGTGCACGTGTGCGCGTGTGCGCGCGTGCGCGGGGGGGGGAGGGAGGGGGTGCGGGAGCGCTCGGGGACCCGCGCCGGGGCCGGGGCCGGGGCCGCGGCTGCCGCCGGCGGGAGGGACCGCGAGCCGCCGCCGCCGCCGGAGCAGGTGGAGCCCCGAGGGGACTCCGTTTAATTGTTTGTATCTTTTGTTTCTCAGTGCCCGGAAAGGTCATTAAACGCTTGTGTTAACCGGCAGTAACGTAAGGGGAAATCCCCCGAGCCGAGACCGCTCCGCCGGCCACGGTGCCGGGAGGGGGTGGCGGGGAGCGGCGGCCGGGGCCGTGCGGCGGGCGGTGGCTGTAGCGTTAATGGGCCGCTAACGGCGTCGTCGTCAAGGGCAACGCTGAAGCAGCCCTGGGGCGGCTGCGCGGGGAAGGACCGTCCCGGCGGGCAGTTTCTTTACGCTCACCCAAAACGAGCTTTAAAGAAGCGCAGGGCACCTTCGACCGCTGCCCCAGGGAGGTGCCCCTGCAGCGGGCAGTGCTGGGAAACCAGAGCTGTTGGGATACAGCTGATGCGCCAAGGGAGCATTGCTCTGCGGTGTTCGGGGGTCTCTACCTGCCCTGGGCAAGGGAGGAGGGCTTTGGCATCAGCTCGTGGAGGGATATGCGGAGCAATGGCCAGATTCTGCAAATGTGCTACCCTGTGGGTGGACTCGGAAGAAGCAGGTGATCGTCCAGCGGTTGCTTGGACTGCTGGAGTGTGTTTACAGGCAAGGGGAAATGGACTTCAAAAAGGTAGTGTTTGCTAGTGATGCGGTGTGGTGCCTAGGTACAGTTACTAACCCCTTCTGCTGTCACCTGATAAGCTGGTGGATGCCCTGTTGATCAGGGAGTGACCTGTGTGTACCATACTGGGGGGACGCATGCTAGAGGACAAGTGTGAGGCTAAATTAAATAAGGTAAATTAAGAGAAATTCCCCAAGTCAAGACTCTTTTGCCTATGACAGCATTACATTACCAGCCACCCTGAGCAGGAATAGCTGCTAGTATGGATCAGAGCCACTGCTTGTACTTCTGGACTGAGCCTAACTAGTTGGCCTGCCTCCCAGCAGCACTGCACCCTTCCGCGGACATTGTCTGTGGGTGCTGATTCCTCAGGAGACTTTGAGCCAAGAGCTGTAATAGCTCTACTGGAAAAGCTCTATGCAAAAGTGCCAGAGGGAAATTGGGGAGCTGTGTGTGCTTGCTGGTTTTAGTTGTTTTTCAGTTTCTGCACATAAGCTGAACCTAGAGTGACAAGGATGATATAAACTTTCTGTAAGATGTCTTTCGAGCCACACTTAGGGCAATTCACTGTTCAACCCTGTTCTTAATCTCTTCTTTATGGAGAGATTAAGAATGAAATGTCCCATGAGGTAGATTTCTAGTTTTCAAAACTGTGAGAGGCTGCTCAAGAGTAGAGGAGCAAAACAAGGCTTTCTTGGGATTTAATTGTATTTATTAGATCTTTCATACACCCCTGGGAAATAAGCAAAGCCTGATCAAAGGCATGATAAACCCAGCACCAGGGCACAACACTGTTTATCCAGGCCTTCACAGCAGAGTGATGCAGCATCAAGAGGAGAAGAGGACATGCTGGGAGGAAACAGACAACCCTGGAAGAGAGCCCCAGATCTAGAGAGAAGATGGTGACCTGTCACATGGAGGGCTGTTCTTGCAGAGCACTGGAGCCATCTGTGGCCATTACTTGTGGTGGCTGGGGGGCCAGTGGCAGGCCTGCTTGGTTTGTTGGGATTCAATGTTGGGAATGACAATGGGGCATTTCTGCTGCATGGACTGGGAGGACCCTCCGCTGCCTCCTCCGGAGCTGCTGATGATTGTGTGGCCTGAGGAACTGCCGCTGCTGAATCCTCCACTGCAGCATCCAGATGATCCTCCGCTGCTCCCCCCTCCTGCTATGATGATCTTGCCTCCTGAGGACCCACCACTGGCTCCCCCACTGCAGCATCCAGATGAGCCACCTCCAGAGCTCCCAATGATCTTCTGCTCTGATCCCCCACTGCCACCGCTGTAGCCTCCTCCGATGCCATAGCCTGAGGATCCTCCGCTGCAGCACCCGGATGATCCTCCACTGCTCCCCCCTCCTGCTATGATGATTTTGCCTCCTGAGGACCCACCACTGGATCCTCCACTGCAGCATCCGGATGAGCCACCTCCAGAGCTCCCAATGAACTTCTGCTCTGATCCCCCACTGCCACCGCTGTAGCCTCCTCCGATGCCATAGCCTGAGGATCCTCCGCTGCAGCACCCGGATGATCCTCCACTGCTCCCTCCTCCTGCTATGATGATCTTGCCTCCTGAGGACCCACCACTGGATCCCCCACTGCAGCATCCGGATGAGCTACCTCCAGAGCTCCCAATGATCTTTTGGCTGGATCCACCACTATAGCCTCCTCCGATGCCATAGCCTGAGGATCCCCCGCTGCAGCACCCAGATGATCCTCCACTGCTCCCCCCTCCTGCTATGATGATCTTGCCTCCTGAGGACCCACCACTGGATCCCCCACTGCAGCATCCGGATGAGCCACCTCCAGAGCTCCCAATGATCTTCTGCTCTGATCCCCCACTGCCACCGCTGTAGCCTCCTCCGATGCCATAGCCTGAGGATCCCCCGCTGCAGCACCCGGATGATCCTCCACTGCTCCCCCCTCCTGCTATGATGATTTTGCCTCCTGAGGACCCACCACTGGATCCCCCACTGCAGCATCCGGATGAGCTACCTCCAGAGCTCCCAATGATCTTTTGGCTGGATGCACCACTATAGCCTCCTCCGATGCCATAGCCTGAGGATCCCCCGCTGCAGCACCCGGATGATCCTCCACTGCTCCCCCCTCCTGCTATGATGATCTTGCTTCCTGAGGACCCACCACTGGATCCTCCACTGCAGCATCCGGATGAGCCACCTCCAGAGCTCCCAATGATCTTTTGGCTGGATCCACCACTATAGCCTCCTCCGATGCCATAGCCTGAGGATCCTCCGCTGCAGCACCCGGATGATCCTCCACTGCTCCCCCCTCCTGCTATGATGATCTTGCCTCCTGAGGACCCACCACTGGATCCCCCACTGCAGCATCCGGATGAGCCACCTCCTCCACCTCCAGAGCTCCCAATGATCTTTTGGCCTGATCCACCGCTGTAGCCTCCTCCAATGCCATAGCCTGAGGATCCTCCACTGCAGCATCCAGATGAGCCACCACCTCCAGAGCTAACAATGATCTTCTGACTGGAGCCTGTGCTGCCACTGCCTGATCCCCCCCCACTGCAGCATCCCAATGACCCTCCGCTGCCACCCCCAGATGAGATGATAATGGAGCCTCCGCTGGACCCTCCTGCTGTGCCGTAGGCTGAGGATCCCTGGATCTGCTGGCAGGAGGCCATGCCCCCGCCATAGCCGCTGGAGCCTCCAGTTCCGCAGGAAGAAGAGCCCAGTGCTTGGTAGCTGGAGGAACTTGCCCCACGGCAGGACGAGCCCCGACTGTGGCATCCCCTGGACTGGGAGGATGTTTCATGGCAGCCTCCAGAGTTCTGTCGGGAGCACATCTTTGAGTAGCAACCCTGCAAGAAAGAGTGCTGTCAGGAAAGAGCACCAAGGAAATGCTGCTTATCCTTTGAAGTAAACTAACAATTAAGGAGTACTTAGTAAATATCATCCCATTTTTCCTAAGCTCTGTTGCCTTAGAGGAAGTGGAGCTTCATAAACTCCTTGATAGTAAAGTCTTTCTGTGGAAGATACTCAGCAACCTGTTTTTGGATGAAACATTTACAGAAAAACTGTATACAGGAGGACTGAGAGTACTTCCAGAGATTTGCACATGTGCTCTGATATTCACAGAGCAGACACTCTAAAAGCCTTAGTTACAATGTAGATCTTTCTAGATTTACAGCATGCTAAGACTTACAGCAGCCAGGATCTCAACTACATCTATGCAGCTTGGGAATAGCATGGACAACTCCCATCTAAAGGAAGGCAGCCCCCCAGGCATACCCAGCTGGCACACCACATTCTGCTAGAAGTAGAACCGACATGATTCCCTTGCTTAAAGCATGCTCTAAGACCAGTGGATGAACAGTGGTTAAAAAAAAATTCTGTGTAAATGGGCTTACCTTCAGTGCAGCTCGAAATGTGTGCAAGGCTCAAAGGCAGGTGAATGAGAAGCCTAAGGATACAGGAGCTTTTATATTGTATGAATTGTTTTCATAAGGGAAATGAGACACCCTAAGGAATGCTAATACACTTATTTATTGAATCTGGCCCTAGCTGTCTTCTCCTTTGACTCACTTGTAGCGGATAGGTGATACAGAGAAGATGTGCCAATTATGTTCTGCATTATAATCACTAATTTTACTTAATGATTCATTTCCGGAGTCTTACTCTGAAGTGTTGGGGGTGAAGGCTCTTGGAGTCTACTTCGGAGATCCAAAACCCCATCCTCCTAGGCTGCAGCTTCTGAGGTACTCAGCAGAGAGTGGATACTGAAGGATGAATGCTGGAGTGAGTTAGTGCTAGAGAGCAATGGAAGGCCAAGGGTAAAGGATAGGCTGGAGCAGGGTCCAGGAGTATTTGGGGAAAATGGGGATTCCTAAAGGATTGGGGAGTTGGATAGGGAAGAGGAGTATGTTCAGCCTACTGGAAACAGGCAACCATGTGCTGAACGTGGCAGAGGTACCACTTCTGAAGGGGTCGTGCACCTCTCTGGAGACACTGCTGGGCTGTCTTTGCTGTACACCTGAGCCCAGAGCCATTTCAAGAATCTATGTGAGGAAGGCACAGATTTGGAGGCTGTTTCCCCATACCCTCTCAGGAATGGGAAGGCTGGCAATGCTCCTGGATTGAGCAGGAAGGTCTGTGCTCAATTCCAGCTTCCTAGAAATGCTTATCATTGGGTTGTGGTGAGGATTGTTTTGACATCTGTTTGCAAAAGCGCATTCAAAAGTCATCAAACTCTACCACTGAACTATAGAACACTTAAGTATTTTTTCAGCCTTGGGTGCTTTTGCGAGGGTCCTGTTTCTGCAGCCAGCCCACCTACATCTGAAGCTGGGGAGACCTCTGGGTATTTTCCTGTGAAATATGCCTTGCTGGAGACTACCAGTTTGCTAGCACAGGAACTGCAGTACTGTCTTATGTTTTGCAGCAGTTCCATCCTGTCACTGTCATGCGTGCTTTTAGGGTGACAACAGCATCCACCTCCACAGGAGATAGCAGAGGAAGGCGTAATTGGAGGGTTCTAACTGAGAGGATGTGTGAGGGCAACAACAAGCCACCCAACCCTGTCACGATAAGCATAATTTAGGGCATACACACAGGTTCAGTGGTATGGGGACAGTACTATCTGCCTCAGCATTGCCCCCAAGAATGTGGGTGCTAGGAGTATGATTTATCTTGCATTGGACTCCCTCCAGTGGCCCTAGTTCCACTTCAGTCACCAAAAAGAAATGCAAGGTCTCATGGGAATTCTGGCTCCCACCTGTGAAATGTGGGTGTTGTGTTACTGAATATCACAACAGCTTAATTCTCCCTGTGAACTTAACCTGTAATGACTTGCACAAAGGGACACCCAGAATTTGCAGCTCATCTGGACCCAGGATGTGAAGGAAGGCCACAGAGCAAAGCATGGCCTTTCAGCAGGGTGGCAGGAGTTCCTCCTGCAAATGTTATACACTCTGCATGTATGCGGGCCTCAGGACTGTGCATACTTAAGACCTTACACAGAGTCTAGAAGCATGAAGCTTGTGACACATGAGTACATGTGGTGCCTACCGCATGGAGAGGAAGAATGTGGCTGGAACCACAGTTTCTTGAGGGGTTGCCATTGCCATAACCCTTTCCACCAAGTTAAGGAGCATAGAGTCCACACCAGCTCTAATATATGGCTCGAGTAAAAAGAAGATGGAATGTAAGAGCCTTCACGGGGGAGGCTGTCCAAAATCTAGATCATGCTGCCAGAGCTCTGATGCCCTGGGTGGGCCCTTTTCTGGTCTGCGATCCAGTCACCCTCAGAATGAGGAGGTAGGTCATGTTATCTTTCAGTCTAGTTGTGGCAGATGCCTCAAGGGATGGGGCCTTGGTGTATATTGTTATGAGAGAGAAACCATGACCAGCTCTTAAAACCCTTTATTGCCACAGCTTTATTTGGGCACAACAATGCTGATACCACTGGCCCTGATGTAAAGA
The DNA here is from genome assembly GCF_028389875.1 of Rhea pennata. NCBI lineage: Eukaryota > Metazoa > Chordata > Aves > Rheiformes > Rheidae > Rhea > Rhea pennata. Next base: position 845,203 of record NC_084693.1, read on the forward strand.
TACTGCTGACATAAAAGGAGCTCTCTGGTTATTCCGTTAAAGGCAGAATCATGTCAGTCACAGACTTCTGAGTGTCTGAATAATGCAAAATGGCTAATGCATACCTCTTGGAAAGTTAGCCTGTTATTTCTAACTTTATTTGCTGTGTACCAGCTTTGTATGAAAGATGGACAAAAATCTTGTATGTCGAAATCTGTGGAACTCAAAACAAATTGTGCTTGTCCCAAAGACACCGTGTTGCTCATATCAGCCCAAATATTAGACGTTGCCTATCAAAATGAACAGTTTTCCGTGTTTAAATCAGGAGAAAATGTGTAAAGGCCTGACTGAGTCTTTCCAAAGGATGCTACTCTTCACAGTGAAACCCAGAGATTGTACTATTCTTTTTCCTCTGGGAAAGGGAAATTGAGGGGGACCTATTCCCTATGTTAAAACTGCATGGTGGACACCATCAGAAAGAGGGAGGCACACCATCTGCTTAAGCAACAAGGCCTCTTTCAAGCACAACCTGTTTATATGCATTTTTTTTCTAGTACTGGAGGATGAAGATGACTTCTTATCTGCATATATTTTGTACGGTTATTTACTTCTTGAAAGCAAACATGGAAATGACATAGGGTAAAGCAAGCAGGCAAAAGCAGTATTTCCTGTACACAATGAGTTTTATTTCCAGACACGTTGATGGCTGAGTAAAGCAGCAAAGCCTGATCAGAGGCACGATAAACCCAGCACCAGGGCACAACGCTGTTTATCCAGGCCTTCACAGCAGAGTGATGCAGCATCAAGAGGAGAAGAGGACATGCTGGGAGGAAACAGACAACCCTGGAAGAGAGCCCCAGATCTAGAGAGAAGATGGTGACCTGTCACATGGAGGGCTGTTCTTGCAGAGCACTGGAGCCATCTGTGGCCATTACTTGTGGTGGCTGGGGGGCCAGTGGCAGGCCTGCTTGGTTTGTTGGGATTCAATGTTGGGAATGACAATGGGGCATTTCTGCTGCATGGACTGGGAGAACCCTCCACTGCCTCCTCCGGAGCTGCTGATGATTGTGTGGCCTGAGGAACTGCCGCTGCTGAATCCTCCACTGCAGCATCCAGATGATCCTCCGCTGCTCCCCCCTCCTGCTATGATGATCTTGCCTCCTGAGGACCCACCACTGGCTCCCCCACTGCAGCATCCGGATGAGCCACCTCCAGAGCTCCCAATGATCTTTTGGCTGGATCCACCACTCTTGTGCCCCTGTGAGCCCCAAGAGTTTGCGCAATGTGCGCATGCAAGGGACTCACACTTATTAACCATATGTTGAAATCTTTGGTACTAGAGTGAAAAGAGTTTTTGCATCTTTCCTAATCCATTTAAATAACTACCTTCGTCATTGCATGATGCTTAGATGAGATTAGTTTTTTGTCCTTAAAGAGAGATTGTTTGCAATATTTCTTTGTGATATCTTATCTGACGGGCAAAAGTCAAGATTGTGAGTAGCAATTGGCATTTAAAAAATGACATAAAAATATTTATTGAACCTGTCTTATTGATGTCCTTAGCGTCCCTTCTGCATGTGGGTTTCCATTGCGGTTGTGCTCTGGAGCTTTATTACAACAGCATTAGCTCAGAAGAAAAGAGGAATAACGCAAAATATGTGTTATAAAACTAAATCCAACCACTCAAACACTGAAGATCTGTAGAACTGCAAGTTTTAATGTTTCGTGCAAACACTAGGAAACTGAGGCACAAAACAGAAACATGAAACCACCCTGGCATCAGACTACAGGTTATTGATACATGCCACCAAAGGCCGTGATTCAGCGGGGGTGCTGAAGAGAAGAATTCCAAATAAGAGGAGAAAGGAATCATGGAAATATTCTTAAATTTAGTAGGGGAGGAAATCAGTGAGGTATGCTTGCATCTTGGGCTTTCTTGATCAGAGTCCCTTCTGCAGCAACTACTTGTGTTTATGCTGTGGTGGCCAGGAGATTGGCTGGGTCTGCTGATGCATGGATGGATCTCCAGAGCTGGATGAACCACCTCCACTGCTGCATCTTCCAAAGGAGGATGATCCCTGACCCTGGAGGCCTAAACCACCTCCTCCCCCGCCTCCTCCAATGCAGATGGGTCCTTGACCCTGGAGGCCTGAACCACCTCCTCCTCCTCCCCCACCTCCTCCAATGCAGATAGGTCCTTGACCCTGGAGGCCTGAACCACCTCCTCCTCCACCCCCACCCCCTCCAATGCAGATGGGTCCTTGGCTTTGGTGGTCTGAACTACCTCCACCACCTCCTCCTATGCTGCCACCTCCAATACAGATTGGCCCTTGTCCCTGCTGACCTGAACCACCTCCTCCAATGCAGATGGGTCCTTGTCCCTGCTGGCCTGAACTACCACCGCTTCCTCCTTCTCCTGTGCTACCACCTCCAATGCAGATGGGCCCCTGGCCCTGGTAGCCTGAACTACCTCCTCCACCTCCTCCTCCCCCACCACCTCCAATGCAGATGGGCCCCTGGCCCTGGTAGCCTGAACTACCTCCTCCACCTCCTCCTCCCCCACCACCTCCAATGCAGATGGGCCCCTGGCCTTGGTAGCCTGAACTACCTCCTCCACCTCCTCCTCCCCCACCACCTCCAATGCAGATGGGCCCCTGGCCCTGGTAGCCTGAACTACCTCCTCCACCTCCTCCTCCCCCACCACCTCCAGTGCAGATGGGCCCCTGGCCTTGGTAGCCTGAACTACCTCCTCCACCTCCTCCTCCCTCACCACCTCCAGTGTAGATGGGTCCTTGACCCTGTTGGCCTGAACCACCTCCTCCTATACTACCACCTCCAATGCAGATAGGCCCTTGGCCCTGGTAGCCTGAACCACCTCCTCCACCACCACTTCCTCCAGTGCAGATAGATCCCTGACTTTGGCCTGAACTGCCTCCTCCCCCACCTCCTTCAATGCAGATGGGTCCCTGGCTTTGATGGCCTGAACCACCTCCTCCTCCCCCACCTCCTGCAATACAGATGGGTCCCTGGCTTTGATGGTCTGAACCACCGCCTGCTCCTCCTCCTCCAAAGGAAGATGATGTTATGTGGACCTGGTGGCCTGATCCACCACCACCACCTCCTCCTCCTCCACTGCTGCTGATGGATCCTTGGCTCTGGTGGCCTGAACTTCCTCCTCCTCCAAAGGAGGGGGATGATATGTGGGTCTGGTAGATAGCACCACCACTGCTGCTTCCTCCTCCACCATGGCAGGATGATCCTTGGATCTGATAGCCTAGAGATCCTTCTTCCCCGCTGCTATGACAGGATCCTCTTCCGCCACCACTGCCATGGCATCCACCAGACTGCTCTGGGATCCCTTGGCCGTCGCCCTTCTGCTGATGGGAGCCCATCATCACAGGGGTTGGGGAGCCCTCCAAGAGAAAGAAAAAAAGGCTTTACAGCAAACTTGGGGAGAGGAAAGTGTGTGTTACTTTGTCCCCTATCTCTTTCCAAAAGCAGAGTAATAGATGAAAACATCTCTCCCCTTTCTGTCTTCCATCCTTTTCTGATAGCTAATGTAAAAGAGTAGTCTCAGCCTCAGGAATACCTAGCTCTGAAACAGTTACCTGGAACAGACTGGGAAGTTTTCATCTCATTCCACAGCCATTGGTCTACTGTTCTGTGGGGCTAGGCTCCCCTGTCCATACATAACTGGTCCTTTTCCTAGGACAGGTGTGGCCATAATCATTCCGTAATCATTCCTTCTTGGAGCAAGTTGCCAGAATGGCATACCACAGGAAGAGGTACACAAAGTCTTGGTACACCAGAATTACCCATATCCAAATGTGGGTTTGGAATTTCAAAACGGTTGCAGTGCTTGAGGATAGGTATTGATATTCCATGCCGTACAAGAAAAAGTAAGAACTCTAGTCATCCTTTGTGTAACTAGAACTTCATTGTACTTCAAATTCTTCATCCTCAGTTTCAAAAGGGCACAGTGACTGTTTTTATTTCTTACTAAAAAATAGAAGAAAGGGGAAGAGCCAGTGGAAGAGATATTAGTAATGAAAGAACAAGCTGCACAGAACTTCACATCACCAGAATTCTCTAGTTTTCCATTTGCAAGGGCTCAGTGGGTGCCTGTGTCCAAGGTTGAGACCTGTGAAGATGCTGTGGAATTTGCACACATTTTTGACATTTAACCCCTACCACAGCCTGCATCCTTCTGTGCTAGCAGTAGTAATTTACATTCCTCTGGCAGGCAATGACAACTCTACAAATGAAAAGGGTGTTCAGGTCAGCATTCTGAGGTCTCCAGACATGCTAGAGGTGAAGCTGGTTCTTCCAAGGAAAAAGGTGATCAGAAGAGTCTTCTTTTAAATTTAGGTGAAAGGCTGCAAAATAGGAATAAAACTCCATTCCATATTTCAGTTCTTTTGTTTCCCACTCTTTTCTAGGTACCTGCAAAAACACTTTCCTGTCCCTTTTAAATTTATATTCCAGAAATGTTTAGGATTTTCCTGTATAGAGTAGTGCCACATGGTGCTGAACCCAGACATACACAGCTAAGCAAAGGGACTCCAAAGACCATGTTTTCTATGTCTGAGCTCTCCCTCTTTTCCATATGATTAAGAAATCCCACATACTGAATCATTAGGTGAAAATCTGACTGTAAAGGAAGAAAAAAATTTGTATTGCAAGACCCAAGCCATATTTAATGTCCAGTTTAGCATTCCTGGCCTAATCAGTGAGGTTAATTTTCATCAGTAGCATGAAATGCCTTACCGTGTCCCACGGCAGGAACCAGTGGAAGGAAGTCAAATTGTATGAGCAAACCTGGTGTGTGAGAACTTTTATATAGTATCTAGTCCTCCTCATGGAAAGAAACTGTGATTGACTTATTTACCAGCCAAACCCAGCCACAGCTACCCACTTACTTGGCATAATCTCAGGCTTGTCATTTCTGATTGGTATCTCTCTTCCATCACCTCTTTTGTTTTCAGCTATATTAAAGTTATTGGGTAGCTCCACCTACCCTAAGTAGAGTGAAGAAATGGTGAAAAGCAGACATGCTCATGAATTTTCAGAAAAAACAAGATTTATTTTCATATCTCCCATATAGAGGGGCTCAACCTTCCTGCAATAGGAAATATGAGAGAAAAACCAGGAATTATAGGCTTTGTAGACGTAAATAATTTATCTTTTGTTTTAGAAAATGTTTCTGACCGTTCAGCTGTGGCTCTGGCATGTTATTATTTCATGTTGTAACTGACAGATTGGTAGGAGTATATTACCTGTTTCTGATGACACCCACATTATTGCCAGGGGCTGTAGGGACACAAAGCAGCCATAAATTTCTGGTCCAGTAAGTTTGAGCTCCTCAAAAGACAACACATGCCTGTAGAGTCAGAGACTGAAGTGTTGCAAATCTGGGAGGCTCCAGATAATTTATATACTTGGAGGAATAGAGAAATAGAGGAAAAAAAAAAACAAACAGCAAAAAAAGCAGTTAGTTGGTCTTAATATAGACTTACGGTAGTGTAAGAGCACCTGGGTTAGGACTGTGGCTTTTTCTTTTGCCATACTGACATACAGAGACCTCAACACAAGAGCTGTGCTGCCAGCTGCCTTCCCTGCTGGTGGTTATGCTAGCAAGCTGGAAGTGCTGCAAGAGCACGGCTGTCATATGCTGTCATTTCTCAGGAGCTGTGCAGGAGCTGGAATAACTGTGTTTGCCCTCAGGGTGGTGAATTGTTGTAACTTTATTTGTACTTTACAATGTTCTTGTGTAGATGGTGCCTAACATAGCCGAAGGGTGTTATCAAGACATGGCCCATTTGCACAATTTTAGACTTAAAAAGAAGAAAAGCTGTTCCATTTTTTGTGTTCATTGATGATTACTACATACATGATGGCAAAATGAGATGCTCGGATGCTCTGGGCCTTGACTGTGTTGTCACAAGCAGGTTGAACACAATGGAAAAGCTTTGAAATGAGAGTATCAGAGGAGTTTTATGTCCAGTGGACAGTTAAGTATGCAAAAGGCTTTCTTTAAGTTTCTCAGGACCATATGAAAATAACAAAAGCCTCTTGCTGAGAGAAGATCATTTTTAGGACTGTCTTGAGTGAATTTAGCATTTCAGAGAATTTGCAGGTTGCATACAGACCAAGGTATTTTTCTGAAGATATTCATGAGTTAAGGGGTTGTAGCATCTCATCCCTTAACTGTAAGGACTGTAGGGGAATTCATGCTGGTAATACCGCTCACTCATTCTTTTCATGCCTTTGTTGTGCCAAACTGGAATTATTACAAATAGCAGCAGCAAGTTCCTCCAATAAAACCCTCCACCTCTAGGCAAGCTTTTAAGCACCAATGCTTGAAAGGATCTTTCAACTCAGTTATAGCTGACTGTTTGTTTCTTTATTATTTCAGAGCCACACTTTGTAATGGGGAGGCACAGGCTCTGTCATCCATAACTTCCCTCCTGCAGGATGCAACCTTGCCCAAGAATTGAGGATAAAGTATGTAAGGCTGAAGCAAAATATCCCCCTATAATTGTTGATTCTTATAAAAGGCCTATCCAAAACCCCGTTCATTGCTGCTGATTAAGAGGAACCCCAAAAACATAGAAGTCCCTCAATAACTGCTGTCCCTTGTTGTGTGTCACAAGCCATCCTACAAAGGCTGCCCAAACACACATCTACTTGTTTGTTTGTAGATCAGTTGAGAAGTAACAAATAAAGTTAAAATCCACCTCCTGTTCCCATCCACTCTTTCACTCAGTTTTGGTCCAATAATTCCTGCAGTATGATTACCATGCTTGCAATCAGAAAGAGCCAGCTGAGACCACATAATTCATAATGTGATGGAGACACAGTCTCAGATAATGTCAAAGGCCCTCTGTGGTGTGCTTGGACTGGGGAGATAAGTAGGCCATGAAAAATAGATGTTAATGGATTTACTGTTTGTCTGAAAGCCAAATTAAAGTCTGTGGTTCCAGTATATACTTAGCATATTTAGAACAGCTTGTTTACCTGTGCTAAGATCAAGGACTGTCAGTGTGCAGTAGCAAGGGGTTCTAGCAGGTAAAAGGGGAGTTCTAGGATTTTAGGTCCAGGTTCCGATGAGCAAGGCATAACAAAGACTGTTTTGGTCACCCTAAATAATTCTGTTAGCTTGTCTGGGTGGGTAAAAGCAGCACCGAGGTGCTATCACATGCTGCCAGTTTGTTAAAGCAATTATTGTAAGCAGTAAAACAGTAGTATTCATGAATTGTTAAGAGACAGTAAGAAAATGAGATTTTGGCACTGTCTTCCTGCATATCAACAGCAAAGTTAAATCCTGAGAACAGATGGCTGAAATGAGCTCTACATTTAGCCTGCATCCTGGCTGAGCTATCTCAGGTCTTTCATCTATTAGTTACAGAAGTGTTTTTTGCTTCCATACAATTGTTTCTTCGTACTACTGAAGGATCCCAGTGGCTAAGGACAGTAAAGGTACCTTTACCCTGACCCATGAGAGTTCCAGTACCGAAGATTGGAAATAATATAAAGCAGAATTATGTACCCATTTTATGTATAACAGGGAGATTGGAGAAAGTCTCAAACCTGGGATTTAAACAGGGATTCAAAATCTCAACACAGTCCCCAAATAAAGCCCTCCTTAGTGAAAGAAATAGTCACATTGCAAAGACAGTGTATCAGGAGGGTGGAGTATAATTAGCACAGAGGCGTATGTGTTCTCAAAATGCGTTTGCTTGGTACCTCCTGTTTATATCTGCTGCGTGGGTTGTGAAAAAGGCATGATCCTTACATCCATCCTGATTATAGGAAAGGGCCACGCTTCTGTCAGATGATAGGTAGCAGACAGGCACCACTCCTCAATTCTGCTGGATGCCTGTGTGCCCAAGGCACACTGGAGATATAGCCCAGTTTCTGAAGCCCTCAGATTATTTTTATATTTAATTCTTTTACTGTAGTTGTGGTTTTTTCACATTGCAAGATGTTGTGAAAGGAGGATGCGGAGGCAGGAACAGTTTGGCTGCTGGGATGCTGGAGACTTGCCTTCTGTTCCTCACTATAAATCATCTCTTCCCTAAGACCTCAATGTCTGCCTCAGGTAGATGGAGTAGGTAAATATGAGAAAGCATTTAATAGAATGGTTTAATGCGTGAAACACTTGCGATGTCCGGCCTCCCCAGATGGCATAGAACAAGGCACTGTGGGGTTTATAGGCAACCTTGTACCATCAGGATGGACACAGAGCTTGGCACACACTGTCTGGCTGTCAGGGCTGTTTGAGCATGACTCTGTGAACAGGGCCACCAGCTCCTGGAGGCTCAGACCTGCTTTGTGTTGCTGTCAGGCTCCCTGAGCCTTTTAGTGCTGGGCTGAATTCAGTGATCTTCGAGAAGAGAAGGGCAATGATTCACAGAGAATCTTTAGGATGGGTTTATGTCTTTGTCAGCTCATAGTCTCCAGTTACTAAAGCAACGCTTCCTTGCTCTCCTCCTGACAGACAGACATGCCCTTGCTAACAGACAGCTTGGGTGATGAAAGACTTACTACTGGGTATTACAAATAGCCAGATAGTGGGTGCCAACATGTGTCACTGATGGCTGGCAGTTTTCCGTGGCCAGGATAAATGCTACACATTGCTTTAGGAAGTCCTGGGAAGGTGGGTCTACCTCTGCCGAGCAGAAACCACTTTTCTCCTTCTCGTAGTGTTGTTTCCTTTTCATGCCTCTTTCCTCATTCCTCATCTGTTAAGACAGGGCACAGCCTGTCTTTACTGACTTAATCCTTTGTGTTAGCTGGGTGCAGGAACAGGAAAGCAAGGATTATTTATAATCTTGAAATGTTTCTGCCTCCAGCTCTCAGATTCTGCTTCTATTTTGAGGATCAAAGCTTTGAAGTCTTTACTAGCCTCAGTGCCAGCTCTCCCCCCAAGTCTATCCATTGAGAAGTTTTTCTTGTGCCCTTATTACTCTGTGTAACCATCCATGATCACAACTAGGCCTCTTTCTGCAATTATTTCTCCTAATGAAAATGCATGACTTGCTTTGTGTCTTTTGGACAAGGAACATGGATGCAGTGCTAATGAAGCTGGTGTTCCCCAACAAGGGCAGCTTTCCCCTATGCTTAACATATAATGGCTTTGGTGGTTCAACAGTTGTTTGCCCAGACATTGGTTCCTTTCCTGGTTTCACTTTTATCTGGTCATTGCGGTTTACCACATACATTACAGCCATGGACACTCCCTGATTTCGATTTTCTTTCCCTCCATCCTGGTTCCTCGTTCTTCCAAAGCTCACTGGGAAATTATCAGTGCTACGTTGGGAATTTAGTAGATGAGAAATAGGAAGACTTGGACCTGCTCTACCAGTAACAGCAACACCTACCCAACACTAAAGTTTTGTGATGGCTTAAAGCGAAGCTAAATAATCACTCAAATACAGCTTTGTCCAGCTTTAAATAACAGCTTTTCACAGAAGCTACTTCAGTGAAAGCAAATCAGAAAAAAAGAGATCTAAGTGTTCCTAACTGCTTTCCGTAAAAATTGACAAAGTTTGTTGTTGGGTATACTTGGATGCTATACTGTACCTGGAATCCTCTGGATGCCAAATAGCTGATCCCCTCAAATGTTTACTGTTCCTCTAGATAATATATCAAAGTACTATAGTTTGCTTCATACATGTATCAAACTTAAATCACAGGATAAACGTTTTACAAAACGAAGTAGAGAAAATATTTTTTCAGTTATTTCATTTTTTCAAACAGTGTTTGCTGAATGTGGTAAATATTTGTAGTGTTGGTAGGTAGAAATGTTTATTTTTAAAAACTGAAACTTCTAACATATCTGAAGAGGTGCAGCAACATTTAGAACAAAATGGTGCATAAGACTTCATTGTTTGTTCTGGCATATCTCAAGACAGACCCCAATCTAGAGAGAAGGCTTACTAGGTAAGATAACAACAGGTGGATAAAGCAAAAAGGAGGATATGTCAAAATTGAGCAACAACCCTTCTATGTTTGATATGCAGATCTCTCATCACGCCCACAGTCTGATCACTGAGAAGTTTTGTAATTATGGCAAAGGTTGGAGCATGAATGGGAACATGACAAGAAGTGTTGCAGTGCTGTGGGCATGATGCCCACTGATACTGTTGCTGCCCCATCGTGCTGAGCTGCCCTCATGGCTGTGAGCTCTGGCCCTTCCTCTCACCAGCTCTGGTATTATCGGGTGCAGGGTGAGACAAATCCAGGCATGAGCTTTACGGTGGAGAACGATGAGAAGATGCGTATCATGTCACGGAAAACATCAGTTTTCAAAAACCTTGTGCTCTGCTTGTATGTGCATGGTACTTAGCAGAGCCAGAGCATTGAATAATCCAAACTCCCAAATGATGAGACACTATCTTTGTTTTTTGTATGTCAGTCTTGGGCCCATATGGTTTAGTTCCAGTCAGATGAGCCCACTATCTATGCCACAGGTGTTGGACTCTTCACATGTTAAGTGATGACCAGAAAGACAGAACCCCAAGAATATCTTCTTGCTGCCTCATTAGCTAGGGGAGGAAGGACGATTTCCTTCTGTTTACAGATGAAGAAGTGAGATAGAGGCATGAATGACAGCCTGCATGCACCGAGGAGCTCTGTGGTGGAGTGGAACCCACAGATGCCATCTCCTGAGCTGCTCACAGGATTGACTTCCTGCCCCAGTGGTAAGGGAAAATGTGGTTTGCCAGATGATTATGGGAGAGCTGGGCTGGAGGTGACTAATTCATCCAGCTCAGGGCTGCAGCTCAGAGATATTCATGTTTTTGAAACATGACGTGTGACAGGACAGTTGTGGGAAGGGTCCAGCACTTGCCAAATGTTCAGCCCACTGGCACTGGACACTCACTTTGCACAAACAGTTTCTTTTTAAGCCCTTTGGGGCTATTTCTGGTTTGTAACGGTGTGAGAAGAGCCAGGTTCTTCACGTGTTCACAGGTTTTTTATGCAACAGGCTTTCTTTGTAAAGGATAAATTTATTGTTTCCCAGTAAGCCCAGGTGGGCAGTTTTTGTCCTTATTAACTAAACATTTTGAAGGTCTTCTGAAAGAGAACAACATGAACTGAAAAGGGGATAAGAAAACCCCTGTGTTTGTGTCCTGTTGCACTGTCGGCTGTGCTAAATGTTGGGGGCCTTTTGTTCTTCACATGAGTTTTGCAGAGCCCGGGCTTAGCACCCCATGGGCTTGGGTTCAGGAGGAGGTGCGGTGGTATTGAGGTGGTGGCCGCTGTGCCAGCTGTGGCCTTGACAGATTGTTCCCCAACAGAACTTCTTCAGCAGCGGGCCTTTTTTCTCATTGTCTCCTCCCTAACGGGGAATGGGAACATTTCTGAGATGCCAGGAGGGTTTGCCTGAAGAACATGCCATATGTCACCCAGGCATCAACAGCACTCAGAGAATGCATCATTACCAAACTCATTTTATTATCCAGTGTGGATCCATGGTGACAATGACTATGCATAGGACAAAGCCTTGGGAAGGCAGTCAGAGCTGCTCATCATCTGACAAGTCTAACTACATAGCTTCCTATTTTTATGATCCACCCAGCTGTTTAGTGGGTCATCTGCTCAGTTCTACCTGTGACACTGATGACGCTTCCTTCCCATATTAAAGTGTTTTGCACCAGCCCATTAAAATTACAGTCATCAAATGGAAAGTCTTAATTGCTCCATTCATTATCATCAGTGGTCATATCCGACAGTTAATTTATTTTCTTGGGAACTCCCCAGTGGCTTCACATGGGAGCTTTTAAACTGGGATCCAGATTAGCTGATTTGATAGTAAGGTGAGGGCAGTCAGAGTGAGGAGTGTCACCAATCCAGAGGAACGTTTTCAAGGACCCCAGTTCAGGACACCATTTGAGCATTCGTTGAACGTGAAGCTACGCTGATCAGGGCACAGACATCATCAGAATTAACACGGATTTTAAGTAGACAGCTTTGGAGCAGGAGAGGGGATCATGATGGCTCTGAGACATGAGGATTTTTAAAGGAATATGGAATATTTCCCCTTCACCAGTAGGTGATTCTTAGTCACTATATCAGGATGACAGTAGAGGACAGCAAAACTGAGATATGTTTAATAGGACAGAATAATCCCACTGTGCAAGAGATGCATGTGGAAGCTCTCCCTTGAACTCAGATCTCAAGGGAAGAGCCCTTGAAGGGTTTTTCCTTCCATGATTACACAGCATAGCTGTATGGCAGTGCAGGCTGAGCCTTGCCACTCTTCTCATAATCCAATGCTATTTGCACTACCCAGAGAAGAAACTGAAGGGAATTTAGGGTAGAGAGGGAGAAAAGATGTCTTGTCAGACAGTAGTAAACCTTATATCTTCTTATAGTGGAATGACTTTATATAAATCACTGAATGCAGCATGTGAAACACTATTTTCTCCTTTAAAAGCCTTTAACTGTTTTTAACATCCTGTGGAATAAGACCAGTGCAGTGGTAAGACGGGCACTTCTATAACCTGTACCACTGCTTTTTTTTTTTTTTTTTAATGGCTGACCCATTTCTTCATGGCTTCATCTAGTTGTGGGAAGCCTTCAGCGCCCTGTAGGAGTCTCTAACATCATACACCTGCTCTTCTACATCTCCATGGCTGGCAAGTGTTGCAACATGTTATCTCTGAATTTTAACCTGGAGTTTGTCATCAGTGCAGCAACTTGCAGTTTCAACAACAGAGTACATGACTCCTTTACTGCTTTGCCTTCCCACACCCACATTCATTCTTTAATTACCAAAAAGACCTTATGCAACACCTCAGAGTCTCCCTTAAAAACGCAAAAGGAAAACTGTGGCAAAGCTACAAATGAAACTCTGCCTCTTCTACTAACACAGGCTGAGCTCTGTTGAGCTGCAGAGGTCACAGCAGTTACGTTAATAACTCACTTCACTCCTTGCTAGTTTGCATACACAGCAGTATCTGGGCTGGGGATCAGCTGAACTCTTGCTATGTGTCAATTATTACAAGCACCTGGGCAGCTCTAACAGGAGTATGTGGGGCTAGCAGATCAGGAGGGAGAACACTTTCCTCCAGCTCAGCACCTGCACTACCACAGGATGGTGCTGTAGGACAATTAGTTGAGAGAAGGGGGAAAAAAAACACTTAACATGGATCTGCTTATAGTAGTTAAATAGTCTACTAGAAACTTTGACAGTGCCTATTTTGATAGTATCAGATATGCCTGTTAGTCTACTAAAGCGACGTGAAAGCAGTGTGTGTGCGTGCGCGCTGCTGTTAGGTAGCTTGTATTGCCCAGGGGTAGGCTTTCTTATCTTAAGCTGAGTTTTATCTGAGAGATGTACAGAGAGTGTTAAAGCTGGTAGGTGGAGATTCTGCTTTGATCTCTTTTCCAAAAATGGCTTCTTATCTCTTTCAATTTATTCATCTGAAAAATTGAAAAAAAAAAAAAAATACCGAGCACCCACCTAAGCGTCTAGGCTGTATTTCTTAGCAAGCGAAAGGCTTCTCCGTGCAAAGCACTTACAACTGAAGGCGAGCCTGCCAGGCTGGAGCCTGGCTCTTTGCTGTGCAGCACTGCTGTGATACTGTTTGCAGGTGCTCCGTTCCTCTCCCAAGGGCTGGGGTAGAAAAGTGTTTCAGAGGGTTTTAACCTGCTTTGTGTCCTGCTCTTACAGATGACTGTGTTTTGTTGCTGCTATCACTATCTGGAATATTTTTGGGGCTACTCTAGCTCTTTTCTTTCTTTACAGGCTGTTTCTGTGGTCTCCCAAGGAGTTAAATCCTTGACTTGCAGCATCCTGGCACCTGGCCTAGAGAGCCTCTGCTGTAGGGAGCAAGTCAGAAAGATTTTTGGGCCCTTTGTGCTACCAAAATAGCTCCCAAACACTTCCAAGAACAGCATCTTACCCTTACTGCTTTGCTTTCCCTGTCACAAGTACCTCGTGATTTTTGGGTGCTGAGCAGGTGGGTGCCGGTCATCTGCCTGGAGGCTGGTCAGAGCTGCTCTGTCATCGCTGAGAGCACATCTTCTGCCTGCCCCATCGGAAGGGAGCCGGGTGCTGCTGTTTATGTTTCAGAAGTCAATGAGAGTGGGCTGGTTGCTCTGAAGTGGCTGATGGTTTTGTCACTGCTGGAAGTATTGTGAAATACAGAAGCTGTGTAACTTGGTAATATCCAGCGGAGGGCATAGGTGAGCTTCTGTAACCAGGCATGTGCCCGAGGGGAGAGCCGGGACTCCGGTTTGCAAGAATGTTTGATGGCTGTGATACTCCCTGCCAAAGAGAAGTATACTGATGAACACTTTAGTCTGGGCTGAGACAGTGATTTTTAATGTATTCCTAACCTTATCCATCTGAAACTGGAAAGATCTTGGCGTCTGAAGTCTCGATTCTCAATATTTTTGTTAATTCTTGCTCGAATTATTGCTTGTGATGCTACTGAATTAAAACTGTGATGATTATTGGCTACTCCTGAAAAATCTTGTTTTGAAAGATTGCAAAGTCTCTCAAATTAAAAAGGGATCTACAGTATTGTTGTCAAAGGTACCTTTCACATTAGGCAACTGAATTCCTGGATGCCTTCAGCTAATGATTATCCAAGGGCAGGGTTTGGTGGCTGAATGCAGAGCAGGCCGAGCGCAATGGTCCGTGCTCGCGTTAGGCTGGCCTTAGAGCCGGCCTGATGGATCTCCGTGCTTTCAGTGTGGATCTGACCGAGCGTGCCCTGGCTCCTAGGACTGGGCTAATTTGATTGTGTGGTGTTTTGGACGGGAGCTGTCTTAACCAGCTAGCTTAGTGTGTGGGCAGAGGATGCATCTATCTGTGTAGACAGTTTCTATTTAAAAGTGTGACAGATTCCTGCATGATAGAGACACTTTAACATCTTCCTAATTTCTCACCCTTTTTGTTTTTAATAAGGAATAATAAAAATCAGGCTTTCACCTTCCGGCTTGTTAAAAAAGTAGACAGTTGTATTGCACGAAAGCATTTAAATATAAATTACATGCCTTTTTAGTGCAGTATTGTTCTCCGTAGTGGTAGAGCCAAGCAGTGCTGGGTGAATGGGAAACTTTCAAATTTGCAGGCAAGTGATGTAGAGATCATGACAAACAGACAAATGGGCTTTTAAACCAAGACATTTCCCAAATGAGCATACTGTAGTGAAATTTTAGACTACCTAAGACCTTTTAATGCCTGAGTATAGCATAAACGTGTGAGTGGAAAACTAGAGAGATGCTCCATACAGTGGCAGGGAAACGCAGCAGGGCTCTTTTGTTCGCGTTGCTGAAGCAACCTGAATCTGCTGATGTGCTGTGTTCACAGGCTGAAATATAATAGCCAGGAGAGTGAATGGGAAAGCGTTCCACTTGCTGGATATTGTGTAGAAGCTTTGTCCTCCTTTGAACCAGGACCACATTAGAGGAATTCCCTTTGGCTACTTGGTGGAGAGCATAATTTTATTACTTTTTTCCCTAGTGGAGTGATCTTGAGCAGGTGTAAGTCTCGCTCACCTGTGACTCCAGGGAAGTCATGCTACTTCAAGAGCTTCTGTCTCTCAGTGATTTTTTTCCTGTTCCAAGACAGTCTTCCTGCTTTAGTTTTAGGTCCAAACCTTTTGTTCTCTTAAAAAATGTTTCCTTGCTGTTTGAATCAAACTGAATTTGGAGTCGTGTAGAATGCTAAGTCTTTTTACAAGTGACTTATTTGAGAGTCTCAATTCTGGTGCATGTGGTAGCTGACTTAAAAATGCAGATCCAACACTTTCTGCTATGCCCTGTTGTGGTACCAAAGCATTACTCTGAAGTGGTGGATATCTGCAATACTGGGAGTCCTTGATGCACTGAGAGCCTGAGAGCTGTGCGCTGTATTTGCATGCCCTGTGTGTGCACTTAGCTTACATGCAAACCTTTGGCTCCCATGCTGTTGTGGAACGTGTGCCTGCCTCACTGAGTCTCCTGCATGCTTGATGAATCAGGCCCTGGCCACAGGATGGAGCACTAGGGATTGCTGGAGTTCAATTCACAAACACAAAGGATAATTAGGAAGTAGATTTAACTGGGATTTACTGGTAGGTGGGGTCATAAGCACTTCAGTTCGCAAATAATTTAATGTCCTCATGCACAGAAAGTGGTCTGCGGGCTGGAGTACTGCACTGACACACAGGACTCCTAGATTTAATTCCAGCATTTGCTGCTGGCTTATTGATTCACTTGATCATTTTACAGCTTTGTCTCAATTCTTCTGTAAGCTGTTCTGAGACGCACTTTCGGGAGCTGAGTATTTGCTACTGTTGTTAACCAGCATAGGTGGAAACAATGCTCATCCATCAGGGGCTTTTGTACAACTGGGGAATTCCAGTGCAGAGCAGACTGTGGTGAATGGGGTGGAGGAAAAGGGAAGGAAAAAAAAAAGGCTTGTTACAATAGGGACTTTATCATTTGAAAGACATTGGCATCTTTGTGTACCACAGTGAATAAAACAATGCAGACTAGAGAGCATGTATTTCCAGGCTTCCAGCTGATATATCAGAGATGCATATTCAAGTAGTAGGTGCTTCTGAGGTGAGTTGCCTCACGCTATGGATCCTCTTCTGTTGCAGATGTAGCATTTGGCGGTCAACTCCTGTTTTCCACAAGCTTGTATTTGATCAATGGGCATGTCTTAGTTCTGATGGCTTGATGGACCATTGCAGGATTTACAATGTTACCTAATAATACTTGGCAGATACAAAGAAAAGAAGATAACTCTGTAAGCTGAGGGCTGCTGGTAAGCTAGACTGAAAGGCAGATCACTGCTTGCATCTCACAGGCTGCTTTTCCAATTTTTTTTGAACTCGCTGATCTGACTCCCAGCCTTCCTCTCTGTGGCAGAAACCACATGGCCTTGCATTTGCTCAGCAGTTTTCTTGCGGCTTAGAGTGCCAATTGATACAGCATTAGTGTGAAGGAGGTAGCTATTATTCCTTGAAGAAGGGGAGGTTCAGGCATAGCTGTTAAATGACTCGCATGGCTCAGTTAGTGAGGCAATGGTGTATCTAGGATTAGTGCTGAGGTTCTCGTCTTCTGTGTCAAGGGCTATTATTTATGTGCTTTCCAGATGCTTCAGCTGAAACTGGAATCACTTTCTGCTGGCACTAGGCAAAACAAAAGAAAATCTTGCCTTTGTACCGATTTAAATTTGCAAATCGGAGAGGATCTTTATTTCCGTAATAGGCAGGGTGGTGTGGCAGAGGTCTGTTTTTTAAAGACCTAATGTTTGTTTGAATTGTACTGTTAAGGACCGAAGAATTTTTTGAAAACCTGTCCCTAGCTGCTAGTGTTCCATATGACTAAGAAACTGAACCTGACATTGGTCCCTTTACCAGCTGTGCTGTACTGCTTTCTGTTACTGTTGTCTTTTGTTGGATTTTCTGGATTTGTTCCGTCAGCAGCTGGGGACAGAAGGGTCACAAGAATCACAGCAGATGTCTGCTCTGCAGCTTGCTCTTTAGCTGTCTGAATTAGTCTGCAGAGCACTCCGTGATGCAGGGACCAAATTGCTTCTGATATGGAGATGATGTGCCTGAAGTCAGGACAGTGCAGGGTCTCCTTGCTGCAGGGAGCAGCATAGCCTGGCTGTAGGAAGCAAGAGCTGTTTCTGCCGTAATCAGAAGGTATGAGGTGTTCATTCCAAAGATGCGTGACCGAGCATGGAAAAGTGCTGAGACCATGAGTTGCCTAATTAAAATACAAAATCTGACTGAAAATCAGCTTTGTTCAGCGTTCCTTCCTGGCTCTTGGGCGTCTGCACTTTGCAAGTAAGTGGGACTTGCTTACAGATAGTCAGGATTATTCTAGGAATGAAGCTCTCAAGGGTCAGAACCCGATTACTGTAAGTCAACACAACTTCTTTCTTTTCAAAGAGGTGTCAGTTGTTGCCTGATGACACATGAGTCATGCCAGGCAGGACTGGGCCAGAGGGTTATTTATTTACTTTTTACTAAGTGTTTCAAAAGTAGGCAATATTAGCTCCATTAAAGAAAAACTCCAAAATACCAGTCTGTATATATAAAAGGTCCAAAAGATACAGAAGTCCAGCATTCAGTTTTATATAAAAATTGGCCTCAGTGGTGTCATAGAATCTTCCAGATTCCCTGTTTAGCATGGTAAAGGTCAGCTGCTAACAGAAATGGTTGCTCAAAAACTGCTAAAATAAGTGATCCTAATATAGGAGTAAGTTGGAAAGCAGGATTTTTAAAGCAGATTAAAGATACAGATAACTAAATTGCCAGATGGAAATGGAAACAGATTGCTTCAAACAATCATTATTGTGTTCTTTCTGCCTCTGAAGATGTTAAATCCGTGCTTCCTCGCTTTTCTGTGAAGCTTTAATCCCCAGATCATGGATTATTTTTATCCGCCACTCTTCCAGTCCCCATTGTGAGAGCTCTTCCAGCAAGGAGATTTCAGTGACTCTGCTTCTCGTGTTTTACGATCCCATTTGAGAGGCCCCTAGAATCTGGTTGCTGATGCAGATAAAATAGTTTATTTTGAGTGAGCATCCTCTTTCCAGACTTGAACCTTTCCCTGTCTCCCTAAAGCAGGTTTAATACCTCTTAAATTATGTGCCAATCCTAATTCTGGCATGTGGTGCCCACTAGAGAAAAAAGCACTGGGCATACACAACACTGAATGGATAATCTTACTGGTACATCTCTGCCAGGCTGCATGTAATTTCTTCTGTGCTTTGTAGAGTCTTAGCTTCCTCCAAACAGTATTCACAACTCCTTAATACTAACTACAGGCAGTCAGTTCTCCTCCAAAATGAACGGAGAGGTAGCAGTAAGTATTTTAAAATTCCATGCTGTACTTTCATAGTTAGAGGCACTTTTTTTTTTTTTTTTTTTTTTTTTTTTTTTTAAGTGGAAAGAATAAGAAGAGGAGAAAAAGAGGAGAAAATCTATTTTATAGAAAAGAATAAGCCTACTTTGCTAAAGAAAGTGCTGTTCACACTAAAATAAAATAGTGAATAAAATGAGTATGGTAGTTTATAAAGCAGTTGAACTAATCAGACATACCTGGTTCAGGGAGGGGAAATCCAGTGAAATAGATTAAGTGCTGAGTTTCTGAACTGAAGTGCAGTGCTTTCTGAAAGTTTTCAAAAGGTGTTAGACTTGTCTATCTCAAGTGCTTTTCGTAACAGATACAAGGCTGACAATTTTTCTACTTACACTTTATATTTTTAGTTTTTAAGATGCTGAGTTTTGATTCCCAAACTTTTAAACTGGTAAATTGAGCTGACCCATGTATGCTCTTTTGCTGTATTATTTCCTTCCAGACATACTCTCTAGTTAGTGAGTTTTGGCTATAGTTCACCAGTTGAATCATCACTTATTTCCTTATCTTCTGCACTAGGGCTTGGGCTGAGAGTTGTAATAATCTTGTTAAACATCCATGTGACAGCACCAGTCGTGTAGAACATGAATGAGCATTTACATCTTGCTTTGAAAATGCTTTCAGAAAGTATTGGCTTGCCTAATGCAAGTGTTGTTAGTCTTTGTTTGGATAAATGGATTCCGTAGTGATTTTTAACCCCAGGCAGTCTGCAGCTGAGAAGGAAACAAATGTCAGCTATGTGGATTCTTTGTCTGGTATTCACAATTAGTCTTGAATTTTCAGGACAACATTATTAATCTGTTTTGTTAAACTTGAATATTTGTTTTTATCTCTAATTAACTAACATGAAAATAATTCTACCCTCTTTGAGGAATTAATTTAGGGATAAATCCCTATTCGATCTAGCCAAGATAAAGACATATGTCGCAATTCACATTGTTATTCTCAATTATAAGACAGCCATTTTTCCAAAGGAATGACAAATATCTTAATGTCGTAATGTAAAAAGGGAGGATGCCATATGAAGATAAATCAGTCTTCAATTAAAGTAGAAAAATATCCAAGCGAATTCCCATTATGTGAAAACCGTGATAAGTTTCTACTTCAGAGTAGTGCATAATGCAGTGGGTCTGGTTGCGTCTTCTGAAGTTATTCTGTTGCTGATCTGATCATACCTAAGAGGCAAGACTTCCCCTGAAATTCCTTGCAAGGGGGAAACTTTATTCTGCAGCATTAGCACATCCTCCTTTAACCCCACCAAGGGAAGACTTACCCCAGTTGGCTGCAGGCTCTCGCAAGGAAAAGGGGGGAAGATGCTGAGATGAGATGCACTATAATGTAACAGCCTCCCAAAGTCTTCTATTGCCACAGAAGGAGCAAAAGCATATCTTTGATTCTAAGTGAAATGAAATGGAAAGCAGAATGGACATACTGCCTCCCTGGTGGCCTGGAGAGGGATGGTGTGAGAGTCTGCTGCGTGGCACAAGCCATCTTGCTCCTTGGCTTCTGTCCCTGACCCTACAACCAAGCGTCAGTGAAGCCTCCTCCTTGGTGTATGTCCATAATACTGCCATATATAACAACAGTAATAACCTCTGCTGGCAGGTTACGATTTGTCAGCAATTGGGATTTCAAAATCTTGTACTCATTATTGCTTTATATGCATAATGTGTGTTATTATAATGGGTTTAGGTGCCCTTTTATTGGACAAATGACTCACTTAAGTGTTTGACAAAGTCTTGTATAATCCACGCCTTACTTAATGTTTTCTTTGTCATTTCTCTAATCAGGTCAAAACTCCTAGCTTTAGAATATGGGAATCTAAACATACAAACTTTAAAAAAAAAAAAAAAAAAAAAGGGCAAGGCTTTATTTTTATATGAAATTAAAGATGCACACCCTTGGTGTCAAATGGAAAGAGCTGCACTGACTTACTTAGATGTATTGATCTGTAAAATTCAGTTGTCAGAAAGTTTCTACGGCATGTGGTAGCTTTGCAGAGACTTTTTGTTAGCCTGACTGATTCCATCACAGAACAGGCTGCCCCTAGGCCAGAAAGACAGAATATCCCTCACTTTTGAAACTCTTCCTGGGCTGAGTCCAGTGCTTTTTCTTCCAAGTAAATGGCTGTTGACAGCATGCACAGGTCCATTCACAGGGGAGACTTCAAGCATGATCCATATAAACGCATCTTCCTTCAATGCGTAAAGGTAGACTCTCCCATCTGTAAAGCTTTGAAATGGCAGAGGCTAGGAGACAATAAAACACAAGTCATGCGGGGAGAAGGACAAACCAATAATTACAAAGAGATTTATTAAAAATAATTGACATTCACTACCAAAGTTAAGTCTTTAAAGAAATGCATTTAGCAACTAGTTAGGACTTTATGCACATAGGTGATTCACACTTTAGGCAGTCTAAGAAAAGGTATAAAAACTCGGAGTCGGATCTTGCTGGATCATTTCTCTTGTCTTATTTCGTTTGTGAGTTAGGTAAGTTTGATGAGTTCCTCTTTCTAACAATACACGTGTTGGTAGTTTTAAATCAGAGTGAATCCTGTGCAAATACTATGTAATACTACAGTAATCTAAAGAGTTTTCTTGATGTAAATTAATAATTTTGTGGGGGTTTAGCTGTTGACTTTGGTAAATGCTGGTCTCACAAGTTGACTAGGTCTGAAATGTCTGAGCTGCTATTATTTTATCATGAAGACCATTTCCAGATATTACTGTTTGATGCAAAATATATATGTATAGCTTTCTAAGAACCTGAAAATTCTTTCCCTCTAGCCTGTCTGGACTTTTATTATAGTGTTTGATCCTTAAAGTTGTAAGAATTTGTCTTATTTTTGTTCTGTTCCCTTGTGCTTCAGATTAACCATCCCTGAAAGATGGCCTGCTCCTTAAGTCCATGCACTGCTGGCTCTGCCGCCCCGTGTGGGGTAGCTGTGCCACAGCCTCTTGCCAGCAGCTGCAACGAGCCCTGCGTTCAGCAGTGTCCTGACTCCAAGGTGGTGATCTACCCGCCACCAGTGGTTGTGACGTTCCCTGGACCAATTCTCAGCACCTTCCCGCAGCAGAGCGTTGTAGGATCAACGGGAGCCCCTGAAGTTGGAAGTGGCTCTAGTATTGCTGGTGTTCCTGGGGGCTCGCATGTTTATGGTGGTGCCCAATGGGGACGAGGATACCCGGTTGGAAGCTGTAGACCATGCTAAATCTAGTGAGAGGAGTCACCAAAAGAGGAACATCCAGGAAATGAAAAGCGGGATGTAGATATATGGCTGAGATGCAGGGTATAGCATTTAGAATGGCTGAACATACACGACTGCCATGGTTAAATATACCTGTAAATGCTTATAGCTTCTGAAAAAAGCATCCGTTTATATTCTTCTCATATTATCATTTTTTTTTCCTCTTAATGCCTTCCCATATTTCTAGGTATTCTATTCTTAATGCCACAGACTAAATTTGTAATTCCTTGGAGGCTTCTAGATATCATGGCAATGTAAAAGGATCAGGTTATGACATCTGTCATACATTCCTTATTGACCAAAGAAAGAACCTACGAAGGTATAAAAAAGTGTCTTAGAGAAAACAAGACCATGCTGTGTTCGGTGCTGTGCATGTCTTGCTGTGATCAGGGCTGTGTGTCAATGCTGAGTTGCAGTAGAGAAACAACATTAGCTATTATATGAATCACTTCGAATCAAATCACAGGTTGCAGCCCATTTGTAATCTGTACCATATAATTCTACCCCTGTATGATCTCTTTTCTCATTAAACAAGACCTTGCAACATGTTGTTGGCCTGTGTGTGTGTGCGTGCGCGCGCATTTCTGTGTTCCTCTGTTCCTCCTATTCGAGGTGCTTTTATCCCATTGCACCAAACTGATGCTATCAATCTGCTTCAGGAGAATGATCTTTGGAGAGATTTGGCATGGGATTGTTTGTGCACCTCCCTGCCCCAGCAGCTTGTATGTTGTAGCTGTCCCTTAAAACCACTGCCCACATCTTTGCATCAGTTGTTCCCAGTGCTTTTTGGCTCTGTAGAGCTCTTTCCTCAATATTGGCGCTCTCGGCACAGCAAGTGTCTTCATTACCTAGCACCCTCCGAGTTAGCCTCTCTGTCTAGATGGTGATAAAACATGTCAATGCAGATGTGGGTGAAGAGCTGGTATTACTGAAAAGCCAAGTGGTGTGTGTCCTGGCTATTTTTCAAAGTGTAAAAGTTCAATTTCTAACTTTATTGTTCCACTCAGTGTTTTACTGAAATGTAACATTTTTATATGCGTGGCAGAGATGAATAATGGTGTTCATCTGGAGTTTTGAATTTCTTCAAAAAGGCATATAATAAACCCTTCACCAGCTGTCAGTGCTGCTATGTGTATTTGAAATGTTATGTAACTATTAATCATTTGCTACAGATATACTATACTGCAGTGCTACAAAAATACTGTGGCAATTCTGGATTATTTCATACCAGTCACTGCTTAAATTATTAATCTTGTATGTAAGGAAACAAAATAAGCACACATTTTAAGAGTGTGTAATAGACTGTTGTTGAGCCTTAAATGAGAAGATGATAAAACCAGATTTTCACCCACCACATGAATCCTTCCATCCAAAAGAGAAATTCCCCAAACCTCAAAAACCAGATGAAAGAATCTGTATTATTGTTAGGCTAATGACATATTTGGAAATCAAAGTTTATTAATGAGAGTTCTAAGGTTGCTCTTTCAGTGTAGTAAGTTGAGACCTGTAGTTACCACAAAACACTAAGTGCCAGTAGAATTGGGGAATTTTGCTGGTGATTCTTGGTGGAACTGTACTAGTAATGTGCCTTTTATGGATTTGTACATAGAAAAAGATATTCATGTGAGAGGCTCTGAGGCTTTCAGGAGGCTAGAGATTACCTCTTAATAAGAAGATAGCATCTTTTAAGGATAGAAGCACATTTCAAACACTAAAAAGATGTTAAAATGTTTCATTGTTGCGTTATGGGATTAGAGTATTCTTCACCCAAAAAGGCTGAATTTTGGAGTACTTGCCTTGTTGCTTTCCATAAAGGCCTTATTCCTGTCATTAGACCGTGAACCAGTTTTCTTTCCTTTGAAGGGTTCTGTTATAATGTTACACTGTTTAAGAGACCATCCAAAGAAATGTTTCATTCCAGCTCTGCAGCTGGTACAGTAGGCAGGGGTCCAATTTCTTATTTAGAATGAGTTTCTCACTGTTGCAGTAAACCTTTGTGCTGGAGGCATGTCCTGCAGCATGCCTCATTGGGTTGTTCACGAGGTGTATTTAAATTGGTAATTTCCCACATGTATATGTTAAATACATCCTGCTTCAAACTGGCATTCAGAAATTTGAGAATAAATTACAGGAGTTAATTTTCTGTTAACTAAATAACCCGTCTGTCTTCTATTATAATTTCTCATAGATGGGCATGAAGTGTTAGTGTTAAAGTTATAAGTGTTAGTAATATCCTTTTTAAGCCTTAGGGCATAAAACCATATAAACCAGGGAAATTGCTAATCACATACTATTGTGAACAGGTGTAGGAGAAACTCAGCTACCTGAGACCTTGGGCTGGGTGCATGGGGAATGAACAGCAGTGCTATTGAGTGATGCTCAGAAGGGCAGGGAATGCTCTGGATCCCAGTTTGGTGGTGATTTGGGATTTCTGGAACCTGCACGTGTTCTGAATGGATGGAGAGTAAAATACTTCAGTCCCTGTTTGGTAACTGAAGAAGGAGAGCTCAATGAGTACTTCCAGGATGAGAAATGAGTTTCGCGACCTATGTGATGTCTGGGCTCCGAAGCTGGTGTCAGGTTGACCTGGCAGGGCTGGAGATCCCTGGGTGCTCTGGGTCCTGGGAAGCAGGAGGGAGGGCTGAAGCTATCAAGGAGAGGCAGAAGTAAGGAGGTGCACTGAGCACCCCCAGAGCCATGTGCAGTGCCTCAATCATCTTGAGACATCTAGAGACAAGGCATCTTCAAAGCAAAAAGTGAAGCAAGGTGGTGCTGAGGCAGCGAGGCGGAGGCAAGGTGACCTGGCGACAGGCCTGGGAAGGCTTGGCTTGCCAGGGCAATTACAGCTTGTGGCCCTGGGCCACGTTCCTCAGGCATCTGGGCGGTAATTGCACCCATCATTAGAAGTGACGGTGCCTCTGGCAATGAACTGAATGGGATGCTGTGAAGGAGAAGAACAGATAATTCTTGAAGAAATACTGCTTTGCTTGCAAAGATGAAGAGGGGCCTGATGTTAAGGTTTGGCTGAAGGACCCCGGGGGTGGGGGAGGCTGAGAATTTCACCCAAATCTTTGACTTTTGCATATTTTATCCTGTGCTGCTGTCCTGTACACGTCTGTGTGTGCTTAGCCCTTCTGCATCTTACATGCGGGTGGGGAAAGCCTTCTGTGCCAGAGGGTGTCTGATGGAGATGAACTTAATTTACTGAGGTGGGAGACATTTCCTAATGATTTCCTTGGGGAACCCAACCCTTTTTGCTGCTGACAACAGCTAGCAGAAGATTATAAAATAGGTGCTAATAGCATTGCTGGTTTCGAAGGGTTGCACAGATGTGCTGCTGACATGCCGTGCTAGGAGGCTTGGGCGGAGGTTGCTGTCCTTCCCCTCTTCTGAAAGTGTGCTGATCTGGCTTCTTGTTCAAACTGGAACACAGAGGGGAACTACTCCACCAGTTACTTTCTCAACCCTTTCCTCCACTTTGCCAGCTGAGAAATGCTCACAGCAGTCCCAGTTAGGAGCCAGTAGCTAACTGGGGTGTGGTGCATTGCAGTGGAGACTGGTGTGCATCGTGGAGCTGCTCCTCCTCTGCTTCGCTCCATGCCACTGTGTCAGATGGTGTACAGACAGGTGGACATGACACCTCACACACAGGATGTGAGGGTTGTTGCTGCTTGGAAAAGCTTTAAGCTGTGTGGCAGGTGTAAACATGCTTCTGAAACAGCCAGATAGGTATGTGGGGAGCAAACCAAACGTCTCAGTCCTCAGTTTTGCAGAGTTTGTCATTCCTGCCAGGCTGAGCTGTCACTGCAGTGCTCATGCAAATTAGCCCAGTGGTACCCTCCAGTAGATGCTTTTCCTGCAGCAAGGTTTTTGACTCTTGGGGATGTCTTTGATGTGTAACTGGGTTTGCATGGGATCAATGCAGTTATGACTAGGCTATGCTTGTTGAACCACCTTGTTTTGTGTGAGATTATAATCTTTAATATTGTGAATCTAAATCTAGGCTACTCAGTTTCCCAAAGTAACATGGCATAGGCTGACAGGAGCTGCCTGAATAACCTGGCTATTCAGTTTGGAAAGGAGATGATCGCTCCAGCTGAGGGTTGTGGCTTGGTTGCCTTTGGTCTTCTCTCTTGGGTATCTTTCTGTAACCTTGAGCAACATTGCTGTTTTTCCTTGACAGACCACGAGGTCTTAGCTTCTGCTCAATAATCTTTTGCTTTTGAAAGTTGTTTATCAAGCATAGAACATAGTTTGCTCCAGGAGTGTGTGCATTTGGTAATGCAGGCAGGCAGCTCATCCTCTTTCCTGTAGAGGTATTGCTTAAAACCAAAGTCATGTGTTAATTAGAATAAGGTAGAAATTATTCTTCCTACTTCAGGAAATGATTAGAGACTGGAGCACTTCAGAAGAAGACGCTCTCTAACTTATGCAGTTTAGACTACCTTCTTGATCATGTGATTGGTTACAGTGGACTACTACTGGTCTGTTTAGAGTGGTGTGTAAGTAAAGACAAGACTGGACAGCTGATACGATGCAGAATTATTTTAATGGAAATGAGAATCAGAACAGGCAGTTATACAGAGTGTTTCCAGCTTTACAAAAGGGCCTTCAGCAAGCAGAATGTGTTTGATGCCAGGTGATGCACTGTCCTTGTAGAAACTGTGGAGTTTGACAGTCCAAACGTATTTCTTGTTCATTGAGTTGCTTGTAAATCCTGTTCACTGTCAGATGAGGCACAGCATGGCATATGTAACAGGAGCTTCTCCCATATATGTCATCTTTGGTGAAGTTTATAACTAGGCAAAGGGGACTTTATTCATGGCAAATGTAAAAAGCACATCTGATACTCATTGACGTAAGACTACTCTTATTACTCTTGCAATACAGAGTGTCTGTGAATTAATTCTAAATGCATTTTACACACTCCAGGAAGTCTTGCTTTACGCCATAAGCGTGCTATAAAGATGCCTTGGTACTTGCTGTGATTCAAGTTGCCCTTTTTGGAGTAAACGAAAGAACATTTAAGAGGTATTAGAGGGGATTACATACGGGGTGGTTTTACACAGCCAAGCACCCACAGGTCTCACTAAACCAGCTGGAGTCCTGGGTGCTCAGCGTTTCTCAATTCCGTAAACCTAGCCGTGAATCTGTGTCCTGACTTTAATTTCTCAGTCGCTGTATCTGCTGGTTCAGCATGGATAGCAGTTTCCATAGCTGTATCTGTTGCCAACACGAGAAGAGAAGGGATAGCTGTACCCATAATTTTGCAAGTCCCCGTACACATAATAATCCCTATAACCAGACAAGCCTCTGTTTCCATACAGGTTCCCAAAACTTCTGTTGCCATATGGGCTCTCGAATCGGTATGGATCCCGGTAGTAGCTGTAAGGGCTCCCAAATCGATACAGGTCCTGGGAGCCTCTCAGGTCCCCAAAACCATACAGATCTTCATAGCCACGTGGTGAGTAGCACACATCGTTGCACAGGTCTCTGTAGAAAGTCATCTTGCTGTGACGCAGGTAAACCTGAAATGCACACCAGGGACAGGATGAGCTCCTGGGCCTCCCTGCTGCAGAAGGGGAGGTTTGAAGCTTGGATGGAGCAGAGGAAACGCACCACTGCCGACCTTGTTCCTCCTATATGCCTTTCTTGCTGTCTTAGTCACCTTGTCTATTTATTTTGTCTCCTACATCCCAAATGACATTTTTTTTAAAAATATTTTTTGGATTTTATTTTAAATGTCATAGGTAATAAACAGAGCACAGCACAGAGTGGTTTTGTATTGTGCCAGGAATGGTTATTAGTCATATTTGACTTTACCTCGGCACGCAAATGGGTTCTGCCACTCATCAAACTGTGGCACCTCTGTTTTAAAACTTCTTTGAATGGTGATCATACCGAGAAAATTTACTTCTTTATCAACTGGAAACTGAACTTCCCTACCTCAGAAGTTAGAAATATTTCAGTAAATAAAAGAAAAACAAGCAAATTCAGTTACAGATGCTTATTCAGGTGTGAGCAACAGCCTATCACATCCGTCACCCTGTCTCTAGTAGTGCTGCATGCCCCTTAACCTGAGATAAACTCATAGAATGTAATGTATTGGAGGAATTGGGATGTTTACTTAAAGTAATAAAATTTTCAAACATTTTTAATCTAGACATTTACAACTTAAAAATTCTGGCTGTAACCTTGAATTTTTCAATGCTTTAATGCATGTCATTAAATAAGGACAGTAAAAGCAATGAAGTTATGGTGAAGTAATTCCTTAACATTGCAGAAGCACTTTGTGTTTGAGATTAGCTCCAAAATGACAAAAACTTGCTTACAGAATATCCATATGTAGATGTACGTATACCTATATTTTATAAATGTCATATATATACGTGCACCAATGAGCTATATATGTATATTTTATATATATATATACATGCAGACCCAAACATACAGACATATATACACACAAATAAATACGTATCAAAGAGCAGAACAGAGTCAATAGAGACTTACCCAGTTCACCAAGGAGAGTAACTCAAGAGGACTGAATAAAGTTTCTGAGTTGTAGGTGAGTATATATATGTTCTTAAACTCAGGTGTTAGTTATACAACATATCTTGTTGCATGTATTATTCTTTCAAATGATGTAATTGGAGTCAGTGATTTTCATATTTTCAAAGTTTGATGTTATGACACATATGTAATACCTTTATAATTTCTTTCATCTTAAAATAAGAAGAAATTGGCTCAGCATATTTCTAGTAAAATTGCAGGGAATTTGTAGTTGGATGGATGGGAATAATTCTGGGAGACATTTAGACCATTATTGGTTGTGCAATCTGCTTGTATGTACTATGTCCACTTGGTTTTTGCATCTTTGGTGCAACACGCAGGGAGGGAATATGCATTTTATTGTTTTGAGATGTTTGGTGGTAGGACTTCTACCTACCACCACATTGGAGAATGTCCCCAAACACTTCTCTTACTTTCAGGAAGTTTTTTTTTTGTTTGTTTGTTTGTTTGGTTTTTTTTTTTTGATTTTACTTTCATAAACATATTATGCACCACCTTAATAGGACTTAGAAACCAAAGACCTTGATTTGTACTTTAAATGACCACATTATTAAATCTGGGGGTGTCTTTCGGTGACAAATTATTAGTATTTACATACTGTGACACTTTGCAAGTTGAAAATATTAATGAGTGTTTATGAAGTGCTTTGGTATTCCAAATTCTGAGGAAGCCTTGACATCCTGCTTGCTTATTATTATCCTTATTTTATATTCAAATTAATGCTGGAAATTAGGTGAAGGTCATACAAGGAGTTCTTTAGTAAACTCCAGTAGTCCTGACTGTCATACCAAATTTGATATCTGAGGTTGATTCTTTGCTAAGAAAATACTATCATGGTGCCTTGGAAAACAGAATTTAGCACATCTCCCCAGAAACTTATCATTTAGTATTTTCATGACCATGTTCATACTTGTTTTCTCTACTTTATTCTTCTGAGCTCATGATCAGATCCTCTAATGAATTAAAGTGCAAACAATACTGTAGTTACATTTTTGTTGAAAACATTCCTTCTGCTCACCCCAGGAGCATGACTTTTATTCAGCAAGAACGTTTTGGAGGAATGCAATTAAGATTTATTTGTAATTCATGCTGGTCCTTGCTGAAGGACCTATGAAACTTAACCTAAAATTCCAAACATATTTTCACATTTCTTTTACATAGTGCATTGGTTTGTGATGAACAATGGATATTTTCAAAAATGTGTGGAGGTTTGACTTTATGCTGAAGATGTCTCTCCTTCCAATGGCTTTAGGATCTTAGAAATGCATTTAAGTTGTACATATAATAAGGTTCAGATTTTCAAGTGAAAACAATAAAATGATATCAGGAATGCAGTTGATCCAGAAAATTTTAAGATGAAAGAAACCTGTGTGTGACATATGGGAGGCTGAGAACATACTAATAATCCCAAACAATGAAGAAAATTATATTAATTGAAGATATGACGTGTGCAAGCAAAGTTGTTTTCCAGCCAATGAGGCTACGAACCCTGTGAGTGCATAGGGCGTCTTAGATAAGCCAGGCAGGCAGAGAAACGATATAAAAAGGGCGCAGAGCTCCAAGAGCCTCCATCAGCTCTCTTACTTCTCCTCCTCCCGGTGAACTAGGTAAGTCTTCTTTCAATTCAGTCTCTTCATAAGGATTAGAAATTTTGGTGTAATGATTTATTAGGGTTGCAACTCGTAACAATTTTAAGGTTCCTCTCTGCCCTGTATTTGTGCTTATTCAGTTGCAGAAATGGAGAGATGAAAGTTGGGGCTGAAACTGTCATGATCACTTTGGTACTTGGGATATTTGGTTCCCAGTTAAGGATCATCAGCCATCAGACAGGCTTGCAGAACTGCCTTTAGCAGAGTTACAGAAGGATTTCCCAGTGATGTTCCTTAATGAATTCTTCCACAATCTTTGTTTTTTTTTTGTTTGTTTGTTTGTTTTCTTTTTGTTTTTTGTTTTTTGAAGGAGATCTTCAGGTCTGTTTGATGAGAGAGTAGATCAGGTTGACTGGCATTCTCACGTATGCTAGGGACTTGTAGTTTTTGATGTGTACAGTTAGCATTTCTAGGTGCAGGTCCAAAATCAGTGCAAATTAGTAAAATGAGACTGGCAGTAGTGGATCCAAGAGCTTCAGTGCAGTATTGTGACAAACACTATATACTTTTAGCTTTCTTGAA
The DNA here is from genome assembly GCF_028389875.1 of Rhea pennata. Taxonomy (NCBI): domain Eukaryota; kingdom Metazoa; phylum Chordata; class Aves; order Rheiformes; family Rheidae; genus Rhea; species Rhea pennata. The sequence goes on from NC_084693.1 coordinate 876,058, forward strand.
GACACACAAGGTTTGGAAACGTGGAACCTGCAGTATAGTGATTTGATTACTAATCTAGTGAATTGGTGCTTACTGGCTTTCATGCACATCTAATATCCTAAAAGAAATTTTGGATTATTAACTCTTCATGATATTCCCTAAGAAAAAATCTGAAACAGCAGCAAGGAAATCTCAACCTGTGACAGGTAAATTCCACAGTCAGTGTTTTCACAAATCTTAGGATGAAAGGAAATGAGATTGGTTATAGAGAGTGGGTAAATAAGAAAACTAATGATGGATACTGGAAAATGATAAGGGGAAAAGGGATAACAAATGTAATGAAGAACTGAGGAATTCGATCATAATTTCTCTTCCTTCCTCAGTCCCACAGGGCCAGTAAAAAATACTTGACACTATTACCTCCACTGGAATTACCTTACTTTTGTCTTCCTGCTGCATGTTTCAGGTTTACCTCCACTGCAGAAAGATGACTTTCTTCCAAGGCCAGTGTGAAGATGACTGCTACTATCCCTGCAGTTACAGCAGCCTGTACGGCTACCGGGGCTACGACTGTGGGAGCCCCTGTGGCAACCAGGGCTATGGGGCTCTCTACAGCTCCCGGGGCCTGTATGACTTTGGGGACCGGTATGGCTATGGGGGCCTGTGCGGTTACCGGGGCTTTTATGGCTCTGGAGACTGCTATGGCTATGGGGGCCTGTACCGTGGCTATAGGGGCTTCTACGGCTCTGGGGACTGCTACAGCTCCGGAGGTTTGTACAGTGGCCGGTACTGCTACCCCTCCTCTTCGCGGTACGGCCGGAGATACTCCTATGGGGGCTGCTACTCCTGCTAAGCCCAGCGGGAGCATCCCTGACTCAAGGACCGACCACGACCAGGCAGGCGCGGAGTGATGGCTACGCTTACAGCAGCATTTCCCAGCGCACAGAGCCCCTGCGGTAGCAGCTCGTCCGTGGGAGCTTTGAACGCCCTGTGCTGTAGAAAAGCTACTTCTGCTTTAAATCCATTTGCTCTCTTGTCTTCTCCTCTTGACCCATTGCTAAAATCAAAACTTGCTTTTCCCCAGCACTGCAGTTCTTTGTAAACACTCTAGAAGTGCTGCTAGAGTTTGTCTTTTATGTTTGTTGCAGATGATGTACAAAACATATCAGCCCTGAATGAACGATGTAGGCAGGGTTTCATGTGGCTTTGGGAATGTAGTCTTTCTATTCTGTATGTCTTTGGGCTTTGTGTATTTGTGTTTCACTCTTATTAAAAGTTACACTGCATCTATACTGTATTTTTGTTTTTTCTCTGTTCATTTTTTTTACTATCTTGAAATCAATAACATTACACAGACCATGTGACTAAAAGCTGTTCTTAACTTGTGTAATCCTGATGTGTGCCAGGATTTTGCTCATTATTCTGTAGAGCCTTGCCCCCCACCCCAAATTGAGAAAAACAGACTTCGGCAGCTGCAAGAAACTTCAGCTGCGTCTTTGACTATTCATTTTGGTTTGTATGAAATACTTCAGTGCTGCTGCTAGGCTAATGTAATGAGACCATTAGGACATGACCTCTCAGTGGTTGGGATTTGATATTGACCTCTTCAAAAATTTTGAAGGTAATTTACCCTGACAAAATTTACCATGAAGCCTACATGGTTAGCAAACTCACCTAGGAACTGGAGTATATGCTCGTGTTGAAAACCTCTTCTTTCACATTGCAGAGTGCCCTAACCACATGGCTGTAATGCTACTTGGAAAGGGCACTTTGAGCTCTGCCCCTTGCAGTTGTGGCGGTACATAGGAAAACTATCAGAGCTCCATCTCCTAGAGAAATGAAGACGGACTCTGTAGCCTTCAGAGGAGAGTGCTCTGCTGGAATGGGTAAGACGTGATTTGTTATTCCTGAACTAAGGCTTGCCTGTTCACTCAGCAATTGCAGAATGTAAAGCCAACTGCATGAATGTGAAGGGGTACGAAGTGCTCTACTGCGTTAGGGACAAAGTCCCTGCAGTTAAGCTAGGTGTGGAAGAAAGAAGAGTACTAGAAATCCGGTTCTTTCATGCAGAAATATTTTAATGCAGTGAGAAAAGGAGTTTGCACAGATACAAACAGGTTGGATTTTTAAGACACTGAAAGGAGCAACAGTAGATGGGTCATTACACTATGCCATAGAAAACATCCTTTTTTTTTTTTTTTTTTTTTTTTTTGTTGAAACTGTGTTCCTAGTTCTTTAGGTGTTTATAAATCCAGATCAAGGGAGACACAGCTGTAAGGCTTCTCCATTACACAGTACTACAGCATCTTACTGGAAGTCCTTATTGAATAGGCAGATGACACAAGAGCTAATTTTTGTTGATGCAGAAGTCCTTTAACACCACCGTGGCAATTGGAAGAAGCTTTAAATAAACCACAAAATATATTTTTTCCTCTTTCACACTACAGAGGGAAGGTAAAGGGCTTGTAATATGGGAGAGAATCAAGAGAGAGCTCTCAGCTGAGAAATGCAGGAAGAAGATGGAAAGAACAGTAAAAAGACAAATTTTACAGAGGAACTAAGCTCCGAGTTCTCAGTAACTTCATCTGCTGTCGCAGGGGCTCAGCCCTCCTGCAAACTTTGCCTCTAAGATCAGGCATCACTGCTTGCTTGCCGGGTCTGGGATGTCCCTCGTGCTGGGGATGTTGCTGCGGGGTTTAGTAGGGGTAGCAGCACCCGTAGTTGTATTCACAGCAGGAAGGGTAGTAGTAGCGGGTGGTGCGCGCACTCCGGTAGCTGCAGCAGTCACCCAGGCTGTAAAGCCTGCGGTAGCCGTAGCTCGGGTAGCAGCAGGGGCTCTCGCAGTCGTAGCTCCTACGGTAGGTGTACACTGTCCTGTAGCAGGGCGAGCAGCGCAGGTCATCGCACTGGTTCTGGTAGTAGCAGGTCATTTTGCTGCAGTGGAGGGTGTGAACCTGAAACACAGTGGAGAAGGAGGTTAATGCCAGGCTTAGCTTCCAGGGAGCAATAGCTGCAGCTGCTTGGCGGTGTGCTTATGGCAGCCTGGAGAGAAATACTGAGCAAATCCCACAGCGTTTGCATGTGCTTTTAGCTTCCATTTTATCCAGCCCATCTTTATGTTCCCTCCTATCAGATTCCACCCTGAGATTCAGTTTCTATTCTTATCCTCTTAAAAGTGAGCATAATAAAACAGTTCATATATTTGAACTTTGGATACAGGATCTTTAGCTTGCAAAATTAGACATTAAAGCATACGTATCTGTGTGCATTTGGTGTCTGAGCTCCCATGACAGGCAGCTGAGATCTAGTCAATCCTGACAACTAGACTGCGGCTCAGGACGTAACGCAGTTAGGTCTCCTAACACGTGACCTGAATCCCACACAACATTTTCAAAAGGTTTTAGAAACATGCAAACCCAATACGCCAAATTCAGTGTTGCAAAAGTCAGTCTTCTTGTCCAGATTTATCTCAGCCTGTAAACTATTCCTTTCCCAGTAAAGTATGGAACCGCAGCTCACATACCTTGTCAGTGCCGGTTCTGGCAAGGATATGGAAAATGCTCTGTTGTGCAGCAAAGTATTAAGGCTTAAATCCTCTGTTGCTGCAGATCAGAGCTGTTCTAGTGACTTCAGAGAGGTTTAAGCAATTCATGTGATCTGAGTAGCTGTATTCATTATTGCAACTTCTTTCCATAAAACCAGCATTTCTATTTTACTGTAATAGACATTTTTTCCATTGACCAAAATTTATTGAGTGCTACCTAAGAAAATTTCTTTGGTTGTTTAAAATGGAATATAGTAGAGCTGTTTCATTCTAACATGCTAAGATAAAACTCCTTGTTGGGGCTTCAGATCTTACCAGTGATACCTGGAGGTCTCGGTCTCAATGTTCACTCATCAATGCCATCGCTTTAATTACTAAAACAGCTTACAAATGTACAGAATAAAATAAATCTACTATTGTTAAGAATCAGAGAATCCATTTAAAGGCCTTATTACTAAGTTAAAGAGAAGAGGATTTGAGCTCACCAAGTTCGCTGAGCAGAGCAAGCCAAGAGAAGAGGTGTAAGAAGCTGCAAGTTGTGAGTGCTTTATATACCATTTCTTAGACCTGCGGAAGTAAGCGCCCTTCCTGTGTGCTTCCATTGCCAGTTAGTCACACAACGCGTTTTTAGAAATACATCACTTGTCACCAATTGCTATGACTGTTTTCCTCAACATTTAGGGTGATTATTTTTTTACATTCCTCTGGTAACACATTGTGATTATAGCCTGTAAGTTTCTTTCATCTTAAAGCTTTCCAGGACAGATGAGTTTCTGGTAATTCACCGAACGCACCACTGGGAAGGAAACCGAAGACCATGCGGACTCGTATCTGTTACGCTGCTTGTCGTGCTTGCGAGCTGTAGACTTTGCCTTTCTGCCATGCCCCTACAAGGCAGGTGGATACTGCACGTTGTGGAGTGACTTCAAATACCGGAGGAAGGAAGAGGCCGTATAACATGTGTTTAGGGCTTGTACCAGGAGTTTTGATTCATTTCCGTCGCAATTAATGACACGTGTTCCATTGATTCCTTTAGGTTCTTTTACAGTCTATAATTTGGTGTGTGCATTTTGAGAGGGATACATCAAGGCACAGAATCAATTAAATGAGTGTCTGAACAATGCGTCTAAGCAGGGCTTCAGTTTTATATGGACTTTTTTTTCCTGCCTTCTCTCTCTTTTCCAGATGAAATTCTAATAAACTCGTAAATCAGTATCCAGTGACACCATAGCTGTGACTGGGGCACGTCTTACTGCAGGATCTGATAGTGCAGGTCAAACCTGGATTTCCCGTTGGACTGCCACGGGGACCACTGTAGAGAAAAGGAGGAGAGCAGTCTTTTAGAAAGGCACGAATCCTTATGTCATCAGCTTTGTTTCTATCCAGCCAAGAAAACCCTGCTCTTTGGGAAAGTGGCGCCAGTAGAACACGAGGTGGATGGTGGTAAGGGGGTGACAGTGTGTTCCTGGCTCGTGGGAAGCATTTGCTGGGGAGACTGTTGGCAGAAAGGTGTCCTTGAAGGCACCTTGCTTTACAGTTCACTTTTTGCCAGAATAAGAAGGGTGAAGAAGTGCTTAAAAATTGCACACAGCAAAAGGGATTTTTTCTAAGCTGGGAAAGGAGAAATCATCCCTGATTTTTTACAGTATGGTTATCCAGTGAGATACTGGTCTATCTCTATGCCAGTCTACACCACATGAGGAGGATGATGACTGCAGTGCCCTAATTTTAATAGTGAAACATAGCAGCTCTGCTCAGGGATTCCATTCCCCGTTGTTTGTTATATAGCATTAAAGCATCTTTTAGTAACAAACCATTAATATTTAAATAATACAAACATTGCAAAAGTCTTTAATAAGTGTTTTGGAAGAGCATTGATACCATAAATTCTGATGAAACTCAGCACTTCCAGAATGCTTGTTATTATCCTCATTTAATATGCAAATAAGGAATGGCTCACTGCAGTGAAGGTCATTCAAGGAGCTATTTCTTGAGAGAGAAAAAAAAAGAAGGCCCTTGACTTCATGTGTTGCATTCTGCTTTGTTGGTGAAACCTGTATTAGATGAGGCTGAAAAACAGCATCAGTAAGATTTGCTGTAAAACAATATTTACAATTTGTAGCTTCAAAATGTTGCTAATACACTTGTTACAGAACTTCAATAGTATTTGCTTTGCTGATATTCTGAATCAATTTTTTGTCTAATATGTAGAATGTGTGATTCGTTTGCTGCCTCTCCTTTTCATACATGTATACAATCTTTTTGCAAGTAAATGCTTACTTTATAAATTTCATGGTTGCTCTTTAGTGAAACAGACTAAAAAGAAAATATTCAAAGTATAAACTAAATATTTTGGAGGAAGAAGAGAAACTACCTGTTGTTTCTCAAATACAGAACTCTGTTTTGCAGGAACAGTAGGGGACAAAGAAAAGTGGAAAAAATATTATTTACATCTCCTGCTACTTCAGCAGTCCAAATTTTTATTCTCTGAGAAACTGAGGGTGCACCAGGATTCATTTTTAAATTTACATCTGGGATATAAGTGTATACAAGTTCTTTTTCCTGTAGCAAACACCACTGGGACCACAGGATCACTAATTGAGTGCAATTTCAAGAAAGTATCAGGGAATTTCTAATAAGATCCCCTTATTTCCCCACTATATGTTTTAGTTCTCTCTAGGGATGTGTAAATCAAAATAAAGTACGAATGAAGCACTTGAAAGCAAATTTGTTTTTAAAAAGCTTTTTTTGAAACATTCAGAAAGTCATAGTTATTTCATATTTGTTGATTTCAGAATATTGTTTTCCTTCTAATTCAGGCTACATGCAAGTTTCAAAAGTTCAGATATTCCCAAATATGTGAATTTTGATTTTCAGTCATTTCTCGTCTGAGTATCTGTCATTCTCTTGTTTGCTCATGTATCTCCAGTGAACTGAATTTGATAGTAAGAACTGAGGATGGCCCATAAAGTTTTAAGATGAAAGAAGCCTGTAATCTTCATGTTGTTACGAGGAGATGAGAACAGACTAATGGCTCCCAGATGTTAAGAAAACTAATTATATTAATTGAAGTTGTGACGTGTGCAAAAAGTTAGTTTTCTTACTCTTTGCTCAGGTAAGAAGATTGGAATCTCTGGGTGATGTAGTATTCGGTTTTGAAGGGTGACCAAGGCCATATGTCTCATAAAAAGTTGAAGAATACTGAAATGGCCATTAATTGCCCTGCAGAGTTAAGCATGTGTACGAGGTCTTTCAAAGTTGCCTAACTGATCAGGATTAATAGAATATAGTGGTGTCTCAAACTGATATAGATCCTTGAAAATCAGCAACTGAGCTTGGGACCTGTCAGCTCCCCAGTGCATGTACTTCTGCATCTACAAACAAAGATAATGCACAGAAATGCTCCTAGTGTACTCCAAGACCTACAGCACTGTTCAGTCCATAACTGAAAACAGAAATACAAAATCTTGGTAGTTATAAAAAGAGGGAGTCAAATTCACCAAGGAAAATATATTAGGACATTTATTGAAGAACCCTGAGTCATGGGAATATTGCAATTTTTTGGAGTTCTCTCTGTACTATTTCAGTAATTTTTGTCACCTCCATTTATCAAAAAAAAAAAAAAAAAAAAAAAAAGATTTCTCCTACATTATTCCTTTGGTATATGCTTTTTCAAGCTGTGCTGTAGCAGAGACGTCTGCGCTGAAGGCCGTAATTCTGCTTTCTGCACGCAGGTTGGGGTGTTTCCTGGAGATACGAAGTCCCTGTGGACTGGAAGGAACAATGTTTCCTATTGGAAATCTCTTCTCGTGGCTACAGATTGCTCAAGCCTGGGAACCATCCCAGGAAACTCATCCCTTCATCGTTAGGCTGTCAGTCACTTTTACTTCAACTCTTCTTCCTCCCGGCCACGGCCACGGCCACGCCAGGAGCCCTCCTGTTAATTAGCGGAGGATTGCTTCCCATCACAGCCTCACCTTATGCGGGAATCTGCCTCCTTCTCTTGGAAAACAGCTTGTCCAGATGCCCGGGGCTGTGGGCTGCTCACCCGAAAGCAAGTGCCAGCAGAGCAGCTCACAGCTTGCACCGGGGACATCGACCGTGGCAAATAATCTCTGGTGGAGAAATGGCCATATTCAGGCTTTAAAATGCACTGAGAAAAGATGAACACTAGCTCCCCTGTGTTCTCATATCAGATACCCTTTTTCAGAGCTGCAGGAAAACTGGCATTTTGTGTCTTGTTTTGAGCATGTTTTGAATCCTCAAGTGTAGCATAACTTGGGCTGGATGTCATCAGCAAATACTGATTTTATTTTCTTAAATCTACATATCTCTTAAGCTAACACTTTGGAAGGAAGCAGCATTTCAACTGTGTTTGATGAAAGAGGGGCAGAGTTAAGGTGAACATGAATTTTCAGAACTCGCTTGAAGGAGGTAGAGATTGAGGTGTTATGTATGTCCTTAGTAGCCTCAGACTCCACAGACAAAGCAGATCTGAAAAATTAGTGGCTCCTGTTTGTCACATCCCAGGTAAATAATTAGTAATATTAAGTATAAGAGGAAAAAAATATCACAGAAAACACTAATATAATGCTAAATCTTTTAATGAGAATAAGAAACACAGTATACAGCAGTTACAGCTCGCAGTAATGCAGAACAGGAGAAGCATCCAGAGGTTTGTACACTCTGTAGATGAAGGGTTGCTACATTTTGGAGAAGATGCTTTGCTGGGGGCCGTGGCAGCGTGGGGTGATGAGCGGAGCTGTTGGCTCCGCCCCGGGGCACCGCAGCCAGAGCAGCGAGACTCCTCGGCTCCTCCGGTCTGCATCTTCTGTTGCAAAACTATACATCAGCAACACACGACATCCCGCCAGCAAAGGCTACAGAGCAGGAGCTGGGCGTAAAAACAGATCGTTGGACATAGCTGCAGAACAAGGCATTTGACGAGGTGCTAAGTACCCGGAGTATCCTGACTTTGGTTGCTCTCACGGGCAGCTCAGCTCAGGTAAAATTCATACAGGAGCCGTAAATCACGATTTCACCTTTGTTTTCTTACAGGGTCCCCACGTGGCTACTCGGGCTGGATTTAGCAGGGGTAGCAGCTGCCAACGCTGTATCTACGGGTGTAGCGGGAGGAGTAGGGGTAGCAGTAGCGAGAAGAGTAGGGGTGGCAGTAGCGGGAGCTGTAGCCGTAGCAGTCGCCCAAGCCGTAGAGGCCGCGGTACCCGCACAGACCCCCGTAGCCCCGGAAGCCGCAGGGGCTCCCGCACTCGTAGCTCCGGTAGCCGTACACCGTCCCGTAGTTGCAGGGCGAGTAGCACACATCATCACACTGGTTCTGGTAATGGTGAGTCATCTTGCAGCGGTGGAGGGTGCGAGCCTGAAACACAGCAGCGGGGGAGAAGGTGAGAGCTGCCCGAGAGGACGAGCCGCAGCTCGCGCCGTCTAGCAAACCCCTCGTAAGCACGGGAAAGAGAGAGGGGCAACCAGGAACTGACCTAACGTCTCATTTTCAGGCTGTTCTTGGGCTGTTTTTCATTGATCTTCTTGCCCAGCTTACTCCTTTCTGTATTTCTCACTTTTTTCCCCTCCTTAATAATACTTAGTATTTCTTTTCTTGCTGCCACTGCCTGGAATCTGCGGTCCATTTTAAAACAGAACTTTAGGCTATTGGCAGGATTAAATTCCCAATGAGGATATGGCTATTTTCTCCTGTATCAGTATCTGAGTTTCCCTGCAGACTGTAGGTGAATAGACAGTAGTTAATGAATAAATAGAAGATACCAGAAGTGCTGCCCTGTGGAAGGCAGTAGTGCTCTGCTGACTGCAAACAGCAAGTTTGTTCATTTGGCTTTTTGCCTTAATTGCCAACTGAGCACATGAGAGCCATCAGAGCAGATGAATGAGTAATCTATTGAATACACTATTTTTGTCTGAAGTAATGTGATCTGTTGTCTGCTTCTAAATGAAGAAGCCTGGAGTGCTTCAGCAGGTAGTAAAATAAGAAGATAAAATGCTCCAAGTGCACCAAATGACTAGGCAGACACGACAATCTTCAAAGCTTATGTGGACGTTCTAACATCCCGCTTTTAACAAAAATGAGCTGCACTTGCATGGCTGTGAAATCACAGCCTTTACTTCTAACGCGCAGACACCGTCTGTATAGCAGCAGAGCGAGAACACAGCGTCTACAGAGCAGTAAAGGCGTAGCGGTAGGTCTGACTTACCAAGCACGGCGGGAATGTAAGTCCTGAGAGGTGGATGGAGAGTCCTGAGTTTCTGACCCTTTTATATATTTATCTGGCCAAGCCTACTGTGCTTTAAACTCATGTTCATCGCAAAACAAATTTTCTTATGCACGTCATTCCTTCAGTTGATGTAATTGTTTTTTCGGTTTGTGATTATTAGTCAGTTCTTGGCTTCCAAAAGCTTGGCATTGCATTGCAGTTTTCTTTCATGTTGAGGCTTCTAGATCAATTATATTTGTAGAATTAGTATGGTGAAACCTGAGTTGTAGCAGGAAAGGGAAGGCAGGATATTTAGGGCAGTTGATTGAGACTTACAATCCCTAATTTGGAGGGAGGGACAACATTTCAGTATGTGAAGTGTTTTTTTTTTTGTTTGTTTGTTTTTTAAAGCGCTCTGAAATGATTTGAGAAGAAACATTTCCAAAATTTTTGCAAAAATAATCGTATAAATCATTTCTTGTTTCCTTGTTTTTTTCTTCCTTTGGTTTCCAAATCACTTTTTTTGGGCAGACTCTTAAAGTTATTTGCATTTATTGCTCATTTTATTTATGATTGGCACATAGCAATTAGTAATAAATTTAAAGGTTTTCAAACACCATTACCTGAAATTTGCAATTTTTGCACCATATATGAAATAAACTCACAGGCTCCTTCTAGAGAGCCAGTCCAAGCAAGAAAAATCTCACTGGATCTGAAAATACCTCCTTAGTGATTGTTTATGCTTAGACCAGAACATGATTCATTCAGGAGCTCATTAAAAGGAGCAAAATAAGGAATATATCTCTGTAATAACTGTTCTGTTCTGGAGAAGGCCCCCAAATACTAAGTATGATTTAATGTGACGTCTTTTAAATGTTGCTGAGGTGTTTAACTTAATGCCATTAATGACAGTGAATAATGCTGAGCCCTGAATGCGACCTGCAGAGCAGCAATATCCCAGCCTTCCTGGTGACCTTCACCTCAAAACTCTGCTGTTTACTTGCATCTAAAGCCAGGATAATAACAGGCACGTTGGATGTTCTGTGCTTTTCTTAGCTTTTTGAATATCAAAGCCTTCATTAGTACTTATTAAAGATTTACATGCACAAAGAGTTTTATTATTTAAATATTACTACTTTGTTCTTGAAAACGCCCTGGTGTTATGTAATGTAGTTACTAAAAATGTGTATCAAGTTGTCCTATTTCTGTCCTTTATTAATGTGGTAATTTATAGTTGCAGAATTGGCTCTCTAAAAGTTGTTTCTTCTAAAATATATTCTGCTTTAAAGTTTATAAGCCAATTCTCAGCTGATACCAGCACAGCAATATCCTATTGCACGTAGGCATAAAATCAAAGAAACGGTCCTTTTTCCTTTGCTACAGAAAACATTGGAAGGAATAGGTGCAAATGTTGTTGAAGTTAGGAATTACGTAGAAAGGACAGGCTGCCCCTTTCACGGCAATTTCAGAAAAAATCCTGCGTGATAAAGTGACCCCAGCTGTGGGGCAACACGCAGGGCGAGGCTGGGCTACCAAAAATGAGGTGTCTGGTAACTGATGCTTTTTGCACCTTCTTCAGCATTGCTGCTGCGCAGAACAAGCGAGCGCGGTGGGAGCTTAATTGTCCTCTGGAGACGGAAGAGCCCCGGAGGGGGTAGCCTGTGCGTCAGAAGAAATAATTGGAAACCCCGGGGAAAACCGTGCCTGGCTGAGAGGAATCCCAGGAACGGAGAGGCGCCCGCGGCAGAGCCGTGTCTCCGCGCGGGGCAGCGCCGCGGCACGCTATAAAAGCACGGGCTGCTGAGAATCATGCATTCGCTTCTCCTGACTTGTTCTCCTTGCTGAAGTAAGTCTGAACAGCTTTTTAGTGGAAAATTGTGTTTCATACTGTTTCCCCCCCACTTTCACCTCTGGGGTGGGGGACTTACTAAGTGGCAAGTGCTGTAGATGAATGTATTGGAAATTAAGGTTGTGATTTGGTGAGAATTATTTATACCTGAGATCTTCTTTCCTCCCTTATTTTCATTAATATTTGAGCGTCTGAAACTGGGTGTTAGTTATGCATGAATCCTTCTTTTTTCCTCCTAAAGTTTTATCTTGGTTCTGCTCTGCAAAAATTCTCCACCAGTTCCTTGAGGGCCTCTGGTGCAGGTGGCACCATTTGGTGTCTGATTGGTGATTGTGATCCTTAGGTGCATTGGCAGGGGTGGGGCTGGAGGGGCAGGAAGGAAAGTTCAACAAGGATGGTCAGGATGGTGGGTTGTGGAAAGATCTGGCATTAAAAATGAGGATATGTGAGCAAGCCTGGATGTGTGGAGGGATTTGGTCAGCACACCTGTATTTGCTGGCTCTCGCCTCCTTGCTCTTGGGATTCATTTGAGTTTTGCTTGTTATTGGGACTGTTGCCCTATGGATTTCTTCTTCCGTGCTGCTGTTTCAGGCTCGCACCCTCCACCGCTGCAAGATGACTCACCATTACCAGAACCAGTGTGATGATGTGTGCTACTCGCCCTGCAACTACGGGACGGTGTACGGCTACCGGAGCTACGAGTGCGGGAGCCCCTGCGGCTACCGGGGCTACGGGGGTCTGTGCGGGTACCGCGGCCTCTACGGCTTGGGCGACTGCTACGGCTACAGCTCCCGCTACTGCCACCCCTACTCTTCTCGCTACTGCTACCCCTACTCCTCCCACTACACCCGTAGATACAGCGTTGGCAGCTGCTACCCCTGCTAAATCCAGAGGGTTTTAATGGGAAATGAGGATGGAGAATTAATGACTGGATTCTGGCTGCTGTTATGGGGGTGGCTTGCAGAAGCTCTGAGTCCGGAGCCGTGGCTGAGAGCTGCAGCATTTGGGGCAACTCAGTGTTTCTGTGAAACTTCTTGCTCAGCATACTTGCAAAATTTTGTCCTGCTCTTTCCATAGTGGCTTCTTTGTTCTATGCGGCTCTGATAGTGTGTTGGAAGCAGGGCTTAACATGGGTATGAAGATCTTCTAAACTCATCTGTAGCTCTTCACAAAATGCATCTATTGAAATCTAGACTGTGCGCTGTCCTTCCTGTAGCTTTGTGTTTCTGACTTTAGTGCTGTTGAAGATAAACAAAAGAAAAGTGAATTGACTGCTCTATTTTGTTTCATTGGGCTCAAAGTGAGTGGGAAAATTTTGAAAATGGAAATTGATAGTCAAATGCTACAGCTGTAGCAGCAAAAATGGCGTCAGCCAAAATTGAGTGATTTTTCTGCTGATATAAAATTAAATCTGTGTATGTACTTGTTCTGCTTCTACTTCCTATATCATTTTGGATTATGAGCTTTATTCTTATTAAAAATGTTACAGCATTGCTACACCTCTGTTTTTTCTTTCACTGTTCAGTGTTTTGTTTTGTTAAGGCTTTGATTTATCATTGAGTCGGTGACTTCTGGCTTGGATGTACCAGATTTTTTTGCTGCCCCCTCTCCCCAAATTATGTCGTTAAGTCTGTCTTTGAAGCAGAGCGTGTATGCAAACATTGGATGTAACAGCTATTGCCGCCACATCTCGGTGGTTATAAATACAGACTGCCCATGGACAAACCTGGTTTACCTGGAGGATAAACCGAGAAGTCTAGAGGAAAGCCCTCGTTCTGAAGTGCTTTTGTGCTGGGAGTATCTGAGATGCCCTCTGGATTTAGGGACCAAATCTGTTACAAAGCAGAAAACTGTGCACGTTCTGTTCACTTTTAAGTGTTTGCAATGATCACTGTGAGGCTCCGTTTGAATGACAATAGAATAGCATGAAGTTTTTGAGCTGCAAAACTGCGTAGTTGTTATTCCACTGAGATCCTTTGATGCAAAGCCAAAGGGACTCTGTTATTCATTACTGAAGTATCTAACTGACAACAGTACTAAACTCTTAAGCGTATGATACTGTAATGCAATCTAGGCATAAAACAGCCTGTGCACTGCTTTGTAATCCCTATTAAGCCTTACAAGCTTCCTTATGCTCTAATCGCTGTCCTTTGCATGCAGATAGAGGCGCTTTGAGGATAGTCCCACAAAAGGAATTAACAAGAGGAATCAACCCCAACCATGTTACGCTATGCTACCCCCAGTGTGCACGAGTAGTAATGTCGCAGGACGAGCTGTGGGTTACGCTTCCCAGCAGAATGGAGCGTTTTTGCTGAGAAGGTGCTCGCTGATTTTGGTGCCTGATGAACTGCCTGCAGGAGTGCATTGCTGGTCGCTCCTAACCTCCCATCTTGACTTTAAGGGTTACAACTTTGCCTGGAACTAGTCCTAATTACAGGAGCTATTTTCATCTAGAACGATGATCTAGTTTTCTTGCAGGTACAGAATTTTTAAGATACTGAAATTTGCTTATTTGTAGAAGATAAGTAGATGCTTTGGCACAACATAAACAGGGAATGAGATGGCTTTATTCTACATCAAACTGTAGAAGAAAACAGCAGGTATTTCTGAAGACCTAGTTCAGATGCTGTATCCCATAGCTGTCTTGGGTCTTCGTATGGCCCACGTTTCCAATTTGTATCTCTGTGCCCCGGCCTCATTGCCCCAGCTCTCGCCACTGTCTAATTGTGCTTTCCTAGTTTCCTTCCAAAGTTAACAAAGTGATTTCAAGGCATGTATATTAAATGCTAAAGTTTTTAAAAAAAGTTCTTTAAATTATGCAGTCCTAGAAAGTCTGTTTAATTCGTAAATTCTCTAATACTTGCACTTCAATATCCATAGTAGAAATGCATTTAAAGAGACTAATATTCCTAAATATCACAGATTGCAAGAATCAGTATTAACGTGCTCTTAATACCACGATGTTTTACACATATGAAATATTAATAAATATCTGGAAAGAGTATTGAAATCCTTAATTCTGAAGAATCTTCAATAACCTCACCTCTGCTTTCCTTTAAATGCTGATTAACACAGGCAGTCTGAGTTACAGGCTGGCCCAGACTAGAAGGAAATCCAGCTGCCGAACACGAGAAGACAAAGTCACTTATTCTAGGCTATAATATAGTTGTTTGTGTAGACCCACATTTCAATGAAAAATATGAAGGCTATAGAATCATATTCTGACTAAAGCATATGTGAAAATGGCTTAGCATGCACTTCTGAAGTGACCTATTTAATAATGAAGTACTTAAAAAGAGTAGTAAACATTTAATAATATAATGATACACAAAGAACATATAAAATAGTTATGAGTGTCTGTGAAGTGCTTTGAACTTCTCAGACTATCTAGCATGGGGAAATTTGGAAGCACTGTTTACTTCTGTTTGAAAAAAGGGAAAACTGAACATCAAATATATTTATTCTCCAAAACTGCCTCTTAAATGGAGATTATTAGCTTATTTATATTGTTTTCTCAGCTGCCTTTTGAGGGTGTTCTTCTGAGCTCCTGAGGTTTCCTCCAACCAATTTTGGCAAAAAAAAAAAAAAAAAAAAAAAAAAAAGAAGATTAACCAAGGGTTTGAGCTGAGGTACTGCCACATCCGTGAGAATAGTGGAAAATAAGAGAAAAATGAAGAAAAAAAATAGCAAAATGCAAGTGGGGCTTAGAAACACGGCGGAGTCCAGTGCGGCTGGGTGACGGGGGGCAGCTCCCGCCATGTGCTCTGCACGGCCCAGCCGCAGGGCGGGCAGTAGTTAGGAGGCACCCGCCAAAGTGCCCCCGCGCCCCAAGCGTGACGCTGCGGGAGCTGGCGGAGCCCAAAGCAGTCAGGGCTGGGGCTGGGGGCAGGCGGCGAAGGGGCAAGGAGGAAGAACCACCAGAGGCCAACGCTGCGATGCAACAGAGCTTTTATTGCTGCTCCCAAGGCAGGAGACGCGTGGGGAAGAGCGGGCGCCCGGCCACGGCAAGGCCACCGTGTCCGAGCAGGGCTGCAGAGCGCGAGCGAGCACCGGCCGCGCCGCAGGAGGAGGCGCCCGGCGCTCGGCCGCGCTGCCCGGCGGCAGGGAGGCCCTGCCGAGCGCCGGGGCTCGAGAGGTGCCGGTGGTCTTCCGGAGCCGGGCGTGCCGGAGAGTCGTGCCGAGAGTGGGGCTCAGCAGGGCCCGCAGTTGCCGTTGAGGTAGCGGTGCCCAAGGCCCCAGCCCCCGTACCCGCAGCTCCCAAAGGCCCCAGAGCCACCAAGGCCCCCCAGACCCCAATAACGCCCAAACCCTCCAAGGCCCCGAAAGCCTCTAGAGCCCCCAAGGCCTCCATAGCCCCCGAGGCCTCCGTAGCCCCCGAGGCCTCCGTAGCCTCCAAAGGTGCCGCCGAAGCCCCCTCCAACGCCGGGGGCTCCCGCCGAGCCGACGACGCTGTGCTGCGGGAAGGAGCTGAGGATGGGCCCGGGCAAGGTGAGCACCGACGCCGGGGGCTGGATCAGCACGGTGGAGTCGGGGCACTGCCGCACGCAGGGCTCGTTGCAGGCGTCGGCCAGCGGGGCCGGGGCGGCCACCCCGCAGGGAGAGGCGCACACGGCGGAGCAGGACATCCTGGGGCTCGGCGGGGCCGGCTGCGGGACGAGACGGAGCCCCAGCTCAGCGCGGCACCGCGGCGCTGGGGCCTGGCGCCGCTCGCGCACCCTGCCCGAGGGCAGCGCGAGAGGCTCCGGCGCGTCCCGCAGCCCCGAGCGCCCACCGCCGGCGGCTCCACCGACGGGCCGCACACGCTGCCTCCGAGCCCGCGGGCCCCAGCAGCCCTCCCGCCGGCAGCTCTCGGGCGGCAGCGCCGCGGCCGCAGCGGCACCGGCACGCGGAGCGGCGGTGCAGCGCCCAGCCGGGAGCGCAGCGGAGGAGGCAGCGCGGAGGAAGGGGAGAGGCAGCGGCGGTCGGACTTACCGCGTGGAGGAAGGAGCTCGAGTGGCGGCGGCGGGGTAGAGGGCTGCGGAGCCCTGAGCGCTTTTATACGAGTCGCGGGGCCGCGGCAGCGACCGCAGGTGCCGCCGAAGCGGGCGGTGGCGGAAGCCCCGATTGCTGCGCCCGTCAAGCCGGCACGCGCCACCCCTCCGCCAACGATGCGGGGCGGTCCTGCCCCACGGCGCTGGGACCCGCCGCGCAGCCAGGGCTGGGGAGCGAGGAGCCGCGGGAGAGCAAAGCCCCGGCACAGCGCGACGCGGAGGGCGACACCCCGTCGGGCCATAGCCGACGGCGGCAGCACACCCCCGCCTGCTCCTAATCCCTCTCTTTGAACATGGAAACGAGGATCGAGCGTCGTGCAGGCGCGCTCGTAAACGCCGCCTACACGCGCCGCACGCGTGTGATCAGCCCCGTTTTATGGGCTGGTAAGCGGGGCAGCCGGGAGGTCGGCGGAAACGGGGACGCAGTCGCGGACTGCTGGGGGCCCTCAAGCGCCTGCCACCGCCCCGCGCCAGGCAGCAGTGGGGCACGCGGGGCTGGAGCACGCCGGCGCTGCCGGGGCTGCTCGGCTCCCTGCCTGGCCCCAGCGCCGTGGGGCAGGACCGCCCCGCATCGTTGGCGGAGGGGTGGCGCGTGCCGGCTTGACGGGCGCAGCAATTGGGGCTTCCGCCACCGCCCGCTTCGGCGGCACCTGCGGTCGCTGCCGCGGCCCCGCGACTCGTATAAAAGCGCTCAGGGCTCCGCAGCCCTCTACCCCGCCGCCGCCACTCGAGCTCCTTCCTCCACGCGGTAAGTCCGACCGCCGCTGCCTCTCCCCTTCCTCCGCGCTGCCTCCTCCGCTGCGCTCCCGGCTGGGCGCTGCACCGCCGCTCCGCGTGCCGGTGCCGCTGCGGCCGCGGCGCTGCCGCCCGAGAGCTGCCGGCGGGAGGGCTGCTGGGGCCCGCGGGCTCGGAGGCAGCGTGTGCGGCCCGTCGGTGGAGCCGCCGGCGGTGGGCGCTCGGGGCTGCGGGACGCGCCGGAGCCTCTCGCGCTGCCCTCGGGCAGGGTGCGCGAGCGGCGCCAGGCCCCGGCGCCGCGGTGCCGCGCTGAGCTGGGGCTCCGTCTCGTCCCGCAGCCGGCCCCGCCGAGCCCCAGGATGTCCTGCTCCGCCGTGTGCGCCTCTCCCTGCGGGGTGGCCGCCCCGGCCCCGCTGGCCGACGCCTGCAACGAGCCCTGCGTGCGGCAGTGCCCCGACTCCACCGTGCTGATCCAGCCCCCGGCGTCGGTGCTCACCTTGCCCGGGCCCATCCTCAGCTCCTTCCCGCAGCACAGCATCGTCGGCTCGGCGGGAGCCCCCGGCGTTGGAGGGGGCTTCGGCGGCACCTTTGGAGGCTACGGAGGCCTCGGGGGCTACGGAGGCCTCGGGGGCTATGGAGGCCTTGGGGGCTATGGAGGCTTTCGGGGCCTTGGAGGGTTTGGGCGTTATTGGGGTCTGGGGGGCCTTGGTGGCTCTGGGGCCTTTGGGAGCTGCGGGTACGGGGGCTGGGGCCTTGGGCACCGCTACCTCGACGGCAACTGCGGGCCCTGCTGAGCCCCACTCTCGGCACGACTCTCCGGCACGCACGGCTCCGGAAGACCACCGGCACCTCTCAAGCCCTGGCACCCGGCACGGGCTCCCTTCCTGCAACGCTCCGCTCAGGACCGTGCCGGGCCGCCTCGAGCCTGCGCAGAGCCCGCCGGGGCTCTCCTCCTGCCCCCCTTGAGCTTCGCTCCCCGCCGCGACGCCCCGCGACGCCGCAGCCGAGCGCCGCTGCCTCCTCCTGCGGCGCGGCCGGTGCTTGCTCGCACTCGGCACCTCTGCACGGAGACTGCGGCCTCGCCGTGGCCGGGACCCTGCTCTTCCCCGTGTGCCGCCTCCCTCGGGAGCGCCAATAAAAGCTGTCTTGCATCGCAGTGTTGGCCTCTGCAGCTTCTTCCCTGTTCCCATCCTGGCCCCAGGCCCTGCCCCAGCCAGGCCAGGGCCTCCTTTGGCCGCTGACGCCCAGCTCCCACAGCGACGCCTCATTGCGGGGGCCTGCGGGAGCTGCCTCGCGCCCCCCGCCTGCCCCCTCTGCAGCACATCCCTCCACGGGACCGTCGCCCACAGCACAGCACGCGTGTGGCTCTTCTTGCAGCGCCTGTGCACTCTTTGCTCTCCCCCTTTCCTTCCCAGCTTGCGCTCCCCCACACCAAGCCCAAGACGACGTGTTGGGCACCGCAGGGCACTTGCAGCCCTTTCCCGCTGCTTCCCATGGGCCGCATCCACCCCACGGCCACGGGGCTGGCGCACCCAAACAGAGCCACCCCCAGGCCCACGGCCCCGGGCACAACCTCGGATGAGGACGTGGCTCCGGAGAGTACTGGATGTCACACCACCACCACCACATCCCCACAACCTTTCCTCAAGCCCCTTCACATTCTCTCGTCGTCCCCTTTCTGCTGATCCCGGCTCTCCCTTGGTCCCGACGGTCCCTGCTGCTCCAGCAGAAGCTCTTCCCTGCGTTTCCCCTGTGTCACCCAACGCCAGCCCTGGGGGCACGGCTCTGCTGGCACAGGACGCCTGGAAAGGGAACATGCCAAAGGGGAAAAGGCTACAGGAGAACTGAAGCTCGGGCGCAGGATCCTGCAGGCTGTGCGCAGCGGGGACGGAGCCGCGCCTGCCCTTGCTCTCTGGCTCCTTTTTTGCCCACTCTCCGTCTTCACAACTGGGCGTGAAACATTTCTCGGAAACTGCCCAGCAGGGACCAGCGTGCTGCCCTGCCCCTTGCACTCTGGCCCTGCTGCACACTGTCTCTGCGCAAGGCGCCACGCGCGACCGGCACTGCACGACTCTAAGGTCGCCGAGGAAGGACGGGCCCTCTGCGGACCTTCACAGCAACCTCCCGCTCAGAGCTGTCGCCCTCGCAGGAGCCGGCATGCCTCTGCACTTTCCAGGGTCCTTGGGAGGAACCAGGAGACCTCAAACCCCACCTCCCACCACCAGAAGGGGCTCTGGGAAGACGGCGATCTGTCCCTGCCACCTCTTCTGCAAGCCTCCACCACCCTTGCAGGCAGAGCCGGGTGGCCAGCGCTCGGCTGCAGCCCGAGCGGGCAACGAGGCTTTACCTCTTTGCCCCTTTCCCCTTTCCCCTGACGGTGGCTCTGTAACAGCCCGTGAAGGGCAGGAGCAAACACCCGCGCTGCCTGGCCACGGCATCTACGAGACCTTCTGCACGATGTCCACGGCCCTTGGGCGTGCGCAAAGCGGGACTCCAGTGCGGCTGGGTGACGGGGGGCAGCTCCCGCCATGTGCTCTGCACGGCCCAGCCGCAGGGCGGGCAGTAGTTAGGAGGCACCCGCCAAAGTGCCCCCGCGCCCCAAGCGTGACGCTGCGGGAGCTGGCGGAGCCCAAAGCAGTCAGGGCTGGGGCTGGGGGCAGGCGGCGAAGGGGCAAGGAGGAAGAACCACCAGAGGCCAACGCTGCGATGCAACAGAGCTTTTATTGCTGCTCCCAAGGCAGGAGACGCGTGGGGAAGAGCGGGCGCCCGGCCACGGCAAGGCCACCGTGTCCGAGCAGGGCTGCAGAGCGCGAGCGAGCACCGGCCGCGCCGCAGGAGGAGGCGCCCGGCGCTCGGCCGCGCTGCCCGGCGGCAGGGAGGCCGTGCCGAGCGCCGGGGCTCGAGAGGTGCCGGTGGCCTTCCGGAGCCGGGCGTGCCGGAGAGTCGTGCCGAGAGTGGGGCTCAGCAGGGCCCGCAGTTGCCGTTGAGGTAGCGGTGCCCAAGGCCCCAGCCCCCGTACCCGCAGCTCCCAAAGGCCCCAGAGCCACCAAGGCCCCCCAGACCCCAATAACGCCCAAACCCTCCAAGGCCCCGAAAGCCTCTAGAGCCCCCAAGGCCTCCATAGCCCCCGAGGCCTCCGTAGCCCCCGAGGCCTCCGTAGCCTCCAAAGGTGCCGCCGAAGCCCCCTCCAACGCCGGGGGCTCCCGCCGAGCCGACGACGCTGTGCTGCGGGAAGGAGCTGAGGATGGGCCCGGGCAAGGTGAGCACCGATGCCGGGGGCTGGATCAGCACGGTGGAGTCGGGGCACTGCCGCACGCAGGGCTCGTTGCAGGCGTCGGCCAGCGGGGCCGGGGCGGCCACCCCGCAGGGAGAGGCGCACACGGCGGAGCAGGACATCCTGGGGCTCGGCGGGGCCGGCTGCGGGACGAGACGGAGCCCCAGCTCAGCGCGGCACCGCGGCGCCGGGGCCTGGCGCCGCTCGCGCACCCTGCCCGAGGGCAGCGCGAGAGGCTCCGGCGCGTCCCGCAGCCCCGAGCGCCCACCGCCGGCGGCTCCACCGACGGGCCGCACACGCTGCCTCCGAGCCCGCGGGCCCCAGCAGCCCTCCCGCCGGCAGCTCTCGGGCGGCAGCGCCGCGGCCGCAGCGGCACCGGCACGCGGAGCGGCGGTGCAGCGCCCAGCCGGGAGCGCAGCGGAGGAGGCAGCGCGGAGGAAGGGGAGAGGCAGCGGCGGTCGGACTTACCGCGTGGAGGAAGGAGCTCGAGTGGCGGCGGCGGGGTAGAGGGCTGCGGAGCCCTGAGCGCTTTTATACGAGTCGCGGGGCCGCGGCAGCGACCGCAGGTGCCGCCGAAGCGGGCGGTGGCGGAAGCCCCGATTGCTGCGCCCGTCAAGCCGGCACGCGCCACCCCTCCGCCAACGATGCGGGGCGGTCCTGCCCCACGGCGCTGGGGCCAGGCAGGGAGCCGAGCAGCCCCGGCAGCGCCGGCGTGCTCCAGCCCCGCGTGCCCCACTGCTGCCTGGCGCGGGGCGGTGGCAGGCGCTTGAGGGCCCCCAGCAGTCCGCGACTGCGTCCCCGTTTCCGCCGACCTCCCGGCTGCCCCGCTTACCAGCCCATAAAACGGGGCTGATCACACGCGTGCGGCGCGTGTAGGCGGCGTTTACGAGCGCGCCTGCACGACGCTCGATCCTCGTTTCCATGTTCAAAGAGAGGGATTAGGAGCAGGCGGGGGTGTGCTGCCGCCGTCGGCTATGGCCCGACGGGGTGTCGCCCTCCGCGTCGCGCTGTGCCGGGGCTTTGCTCTCCCGCGGCTCCTCGCTCCCCAGCCCTGGCTGCGCGGCGGGTCCCAGCGCCGTGGGGCAGGACCGCCCCGCATCGTTGGCGGAGGGGTGGCGCGTGCCGGCTTGACGGGCGCAGCAATCGGGGCTTCCGCCACCGCCCGCTTCGGCGGCACCTGCGGTCGCTGCCGCGGCCCCGCGACTCGTATAAAAGCGCTCAGGGCTCCGCAGCCCTCTACCCCGCCGCCGCCACTCGAGCTCCTTCCTCCACGCGGTAAGTCCGACCGCCGCTGCCTCTCCCCTTCCTCCGCGCTGCCTCCTCCGCTGCGCTCCCGGCTGGGCGCTGCACCGCCGCTCCGCGTGCCGGTGCCGCTGCGGCCGCGGCGCTGCCGCCCGAGAGCTGCCGGCGGGAGGGCTGCTGGGGCCCGCGGGCTCGGAGGCAGCGTGTGCGGCCCGTCGGTGGAGCCGCCGGCGGTGGGCGCTCGGGGCTGCGGGACGCGCCGGAGCCTCTCGCGCTGCCCTCGGGCAGGGTGCGCGAGCGGCGCCAGGCCCCGGCGCCGCGGTGCCGCGCTGAGCTGGGGCTCCGTCTCGTCCCGCAGCCGGCCCCGCCGAGCCCCAGGATGTCCTGCTCCGCCGTGTGCGCCTCTCCCTGCGGGGTGGCCGCCCCGGCCCCGCTGGCCGACGCCTGCAACGAGCCCTGCGTGCGGCAGTGCCCCGACTCCACCGTGCTGATCCAGCCCCCGGCGTCGGTGCTCACCTTGCCCGGGCCCATCCTCAGCTCCTTCCCGCAGCACAGCGTCGTCGGCTCGGCGGGAGCCCCCGGCGTTGGAGGGGGCTTCGGCGGCACCTTTGGAGGCTACGGAGGCCTCGGGGGCTACGGAGGCCTCGGGGGCTATGGAGGCCTTGGGGGCTCTAGAGGCTTTCGGGGCCTTGGAGGGTTTGGGCGTTATTGGGGTCTGGGGGGCCTTGGTGGCTCTGGGGCCTTTGGGAGCTGCGGGTACGGGGGCTGGGGCCTTGGGCACCGCTACCTCAACGGCAACTGCGGGCCCTGCTAAGTGCCAGGTACTAGAGGAAAGTTGAATGTTCCCGAGGTGTATAAAGAATTCTGGAGAATAATCTCATCTTCTTTTTATGCTGTGATAAAGCATCTCTTTTAGAATACTGATTTTCGCTTGTTATCATAGAATAAGTTTGCAGATCTTCAGCTGCTGAGTGTTACTTGCTTAGTATTATATCTTTGGGACGTTCTGTGATTCTGGACTCTCAGGAATATCTGTTGTTTCTGTTTAACTCTGAAATCTTCTCTTTGTGGTATAGCAAAGCTGTGCTCATGCTTGGATGACTTTCCTCTGCTCTGTGCTGCTCTAATGCTCCTGCAGTAACAAAGGGGGAATGTTTGGGGTGAAATAGTGCATTGGGATGTGTCACAAGTCTGGTAATTTTCAGGCTTCTAGTTCATTTTCTCTGCATTGTTTCATTTCCTCTTGTCAGTTTTTATGCCATTTTCCATCCACATTAAAGAATCTTCATTGCATGAACAACTTTTTTTTTTACTGAGTTTGGTCTTCTTACTCTTCACTATGGTGACGTATGTCTATGACTAAGCAGTGGTGTTAAATGTCATATGGCATGTGGGTTTTCTAAAAAGCTTTCTGGGAGTTCTGAATGTCGCATAGAAAATACTTCTGAAATGCACTGTGAAAAAGTTGCTACCCAACTGTTACCTTCATTGCAAGAAACAGCTTTCAAAAGAAAGACATCAGTGTATTTTTTGTTGCTCCATGTTGGAATTAAATTTAAGCAAGTGGAATATTTCCTGGAAGGACACCTTCCCCATTTATACTTTTGAAAAAGAATAGAAGTTTTTACTTCTAAAGGAAGAAAATATAGAGGAAATGAATTTGGTTGTACTAAGCCCAGTAAGGAAATGATGAAGGAAAAGTTACAGCAGGACTCCATGTGATGTTTCTTTTATGCCCCCACTAATGGCTGAAGGAGCCTAGCACAGCTTCATCCCTACTCATCTGCACAAGGGACCTTGCACCAAGCAGTGTCTCCCTCAGATCTTCTGCTCCCTGCAGCCCAGCAGTTGCACGTGTCTTGCTTTGGGGCAAAGCCCTGGGAGGACACTCTATCCAGAGATGGAGATGGCAAATTTGGGCTGGAGCTCTTTCTGAGCTGCTGCAGGCACCGCAGTTACAAAGGTTACTGCCTGGGACGTAGGTTGCTCCTGAGTGGTGTGTTCAGCACACATCTAACAGGACTTTGAAAATGAGTGAGTTCATATGATTGTGTAGAAGAGTATTCCAGAGATCCTCCGACATTTCGGCGTAAAGAAGCATGGAACACCTATGACTTGTGGGTAAATATACTTTAAATCTAGCTGAAGCATAAAAAAAGAAAATGATTGCATGATAAAGAAAACCAAAAGACGTTCTATGGAACAGAAAATTTATTTGGAATGAGATCGTTTTTTCTACAGTTCTGGAACAAAATTGTACAGAGTATAAAGATTATCTTTCCAGGGGCTCAACGCGGCACTGACTAACCACCAAGGTCAAAGTGATGCAGTCTATAAAAAATGTTACTCTCCTTTGCTGCAGTTGTGTGCAATTTCTAGCACCCTAAGTCACATCTCCAAATCAGTGTCAAAGCCAATACTGTAATTGGAACAAGACAAAGTGCAATGCAAGCGGATGACTAAACTGCAAAGCCAGTAGATAACAAATCTAAGTTAAAGGCAAAATGAGAAAATGCACACATGAGCCTGCCTGTGAGAGGTGCTGGGCATTCCTGGATCTCATTCTGTTCAGCTAGAGCTTGGCAACACCCATTGCTTGGGCTCCTACCTCTCAGCTCCACCCTCAGTTTGCAACGTGAGCTTCCTTGACTACTTTAAATTGACGGTGCATGTAGAGCCCAAGCTTAATATGTCCATCGTTTCCCAGAGCGGTATGAGTTGCATGGATGTGTCCATTGGGAAGAGTAGGTGTATGAGTATTTTGGGGCATATCGAGGCTCAGGTTGTGAGACGACCTGGGGGGCAAGTTTCTCAGCAGCTGACTCTAGCCGCCCGGCAACCTCGGTGGCCAGTGGGGCTGTAGCAGGGGGCTCTGCCAGCGCTGCCTCGGGCGGCTCCGAGGCTCCCACCATGGTCTGCTGCGGGTAGGTGGTGAGGATGGGCCCTGGGAAGGTGACCACGACGGGTGGCGGGTAGATGATCACCCGGGAGTCAGGGCAGGCCACTACACAGGGCTCGTTGCTGCTGGTGGCCAGGGGCTGAGGACACGTCACCTCGCAGGGGTTGGTGGGTGCCAGCTGCTCTGAAGCCATGCCTGGCTTGTGGAGGAACGCCTGGAACTTATCTGCAGAATAAACAAAAGGCTGTGAGCCAGGAACGAGGGTTTCTAAGCTCAGCTCCAACAGATCTTTAGACAGTACAAGAATCTGAATAAAGACAGCAGCCTTAAATCTTTCCCTCTTGCTTGGCTTAAATCTGTTTCTGTTTCCTAATCAGCTGCTTTAAGTCTTTTTTGTTCATTTTACTCCTTTTCCTCTGAGAGCAGAGAGCTCCCTCTTTTCTTGTGAGCTCCCTCCAAAACAAGCATCTGCTCTAAAACCTCTGAGCCCTCTGTAATATTTCCCAGAGACAAAGACAAGCTCGAGCATGTGCTGGCAGAATCTCTTCTCCTCCCACACGCAGCTTCTCAAGGTAGCTCCTGAGATCGGCATCTTGCAGGCAGAGTGCAAGGGAGAGAGAGAGAAATACAGATTTTTTTCAATAGATATAAAGTACTCTGAGCACTTTGAAAATCTGGCATGGTTCTTTGTGACTGTGTGGGAACCTGGTGTCAGAAGAGCTGAATATATATTTCCTTGAGTCCCTAACTAACGCATTTTATGAATAATATTCAAGCTCTCTGTAGCTCAGTCAATCTAGCATCCTGCCTAATTCCTTCTGTTTTCCTTTTCTCTAATTTTGCTTTACGGATGAATGATGTTCTCAAACCAAATGAGAAAACTGCAGCTTCAGTACAGGCTACACACAGATTTAATAATGTTTATTTCCTTCTTCAGATTAAATCTTAGTATCGTCATGGTACAGTGTTGCATTAATTTTAAAACTGTAAATCAACTATACTTTATAGTGATGAATAAGCAAAAAGTCTTACTTTATTCCCAGGTAAATCCTGTGGGCTGATATAAACTAAAATTCTTTTCCTTAAACTCTTGGAAGGAGGAGGAGGGGTCTAGGCTTTAAAGCACCCCTTACAAAAATTAAGCAGAAAAGGCAGGAAAAGTTTCTAAGGCAGATGGAGGGTAACTTAGAGCTCATCTGTAAAATCAGACCACAGATCTGTCTGCTCACGCTATTTGCTCACTCTTGGCATAGTTTTGAGCTCATTAGATCTCCTCTGTGGAGAACCGGTGCACAGGCTCCTACAATGTACAGCCAGCAACACTTGCTAACGAGGGAACTACTAAATTGCCGAGTATGAAGTGAAAATCTCCTAAAAGTTACTTTCTCTGACTTTAGGAGCTCCATGCCACCTTGTGCCAGCTGCACAGGGGAATGAGCAGAGCAAGGATCCATTTGACCTATTTACCTGTCTCAAACAGGCTCAGAGGAAAGTAAAAATGTCCTCAGGTGTATCATTCTGGGAAAAAAACATACACAAAAATTTTCCCTCAATATCCTTAGGTTAGAACTTGGCTTCAGCAGAGGAAAAGAATTCTTGATTTCACTTCTGCAAAAACACATTAAAGCAGTTGCAAAACCATATGATAGTAGTTAAAAATTTAAACTTTCTTCACTTATATTGAAATAATAATATCTGATCCTTGCTTGCTTGTTGTGACTCTAAATTAGCTAAGGATGGACAGGTTACGAACAAAAGCAATGCTACGTTTCTACAATTGCACAAAATGAACTTGAAATAACAATGAGATTTACTTCTATAGTTACCTATGAAATTCCCCCCGACACTTAACAGGAGCTGAATCCTCTATTCAAGCCACATATGCAAAAGCAATGCTAATATCTATTCTCAGAACACTTCTGAGAATTTTTCAGAACTAAGAGACTGAGATTCCCCATTTTCACAAAAAATTAGCAGCCCAAAGGAGTCTTGAAAAAACCCTTGATTTCATTTTTACAGCCTTTATCCATCAGTATCTGTTAAAATACATCTCTAGAAAATGTCTGTAGAAAGATGTTTACTAATGTCTCTGAGAGTCAGAATATTTATACAGGATTTAGTCTCAATTTTAACAAAATTCTATCTAAAACAAAATTAAACTCAAGCTTTTTTTATATAGTTGTCAAATCAGACTTACTCAGTGTACCGGAGAGAACAAGTCAAGAGAAGTAGTTTAAAAGAAAAAGCCTTGCACTGGAGGAGTTTTTATACCCTTTCTTAGTTTGCCTGGAGGCACTGAGACACCCTTTGTGTCAAAGACTTTAATTACTTATGAAGCAAACTTTGTTGCATGCATTACTCCTCTAGTTGCTGTAATTGTTTTTCTTACTGCTTACGGTTATCTAAGGCTGAGTTAGTTCACAGTATGAAAAGCAGATTTAGACACGCAGGTTCCTTTCATCTTTAAATTTCCTGGTTTTGCTGCACTGATTTCATTAAATACACACCAAGAATTAATACACTTCCAGTGACTTATCTTTGCAAATAACATAATTGCACAGGGAGTCTTGGAGCTGTCTGTCACAGGATGTCAGCACACCCAGGATTTGTTTTCCTTGCTGGAAACACAGGCTAACGTGTCTCCTCCCAGTGCCTAGATAAATCTTTAGAAACACAGGGCTTGTTTCTCAGCTGACATCATGTCAATGCAGTTTGGATCTGCTCTTACCTGGGCCAGAAGAAGCATCAGGTGCAAAAACTTTCAACAGTGAAACTAACACTGAACGGTCTCAAATCGAGCTGTCTCAATTATGAAGCTTGAAGTTAGGAGCTGATTAAATAAGTGTCTTGTGCATTTCACTCTGTATGAGATCAGAGCTGTCTAAATCCACTAGGATATTATTAGTGTTAACATAGCATAATCTCTGCATATTACATAATATATATATATATATATATACACGATATAAAAAATTATATAAATTATAAAATATAACTATAAAACTACATAGTTTTGATTTTTTTTCAGTGTCTTTTTATTCCAGTTTTAGGGGGGGATCTCTAGCTGAAAGACCTCTCCCTCCAACCTTGCCCCCAAAATTGTTATTGCAAAACATGGGCATGAAAGTCACCCTACAAAAAGATCCCAGCTAAGCGCACTGGATTCTCACTTCAGTTAATCCATCATTGGGAACTCCCTGACAGAATAGAGACTGGATCCTAGCTGTCACATTAAAATGCAGCCCCTTAACTGCAAGATAACTTGCTCTTCAAAATTCAGCAATACTATACAGAGTTGCTCTTTTCTCCAATTTTCTTTGCTCTGGAGTGAATAGCAATGGTAATAAAGACAACGAAGGGCAGAGTGATGTGGGCTGTATACACCATAATATAGAATATTAATATTCTGAGCAGCTATTAATTTTAAAACACTTTAAAAATGATATCTTTGTGTATATTTTAGTGCTAATCCTTTCCTTGCAAAGATATGATCTATGTGGTCAAACCAGTTCTGTGCAACTTTAGAGCACAAATTCTTGTTTCTAAAGCTGAGTCAGGAGTGTTTGCTAATGAAGGAATGATCAAAAGAAAATGCTGCTGATACAGATCTGCATTATCCGTTCCCTTGACTTCAAAGAAGCTGAACTTGCTTACATCACTGATGTATCATATCAGCAAAAATTCTGCCCACTAGGCAAGCAACAACTGAAATATATGTCCAGCTCTTTATATTACATAAGTGATTAATTCTTGCTGGTGTATGGATCCACTGTATTTTACACCAGCAAAAACTGCTGCTTACTGGTTTTTATAAGAAACACAAGGGAAAGTTGAGGCAATGAATCATGGTATGCCCAGGACAATGCAAGGAATGACTTCGATGCCTCTCTTTTTGAAGTGATACTATTACCCAACAGCAGGCATCACACACTGCTTATTATCTTAATCCAACTATTTGCACAGGCAACATATTAATAAGTGTTTGTGAAATGTTTTCAATCCTCAGAGCATTCTCATGGTGTATAATTACTCAGGGTGTTTCAACAGACATTGCATAAATCCTAATTTTTGGCATAAAGAGCATAATAAATAAAAATCTGCAAACTGGGTATGTGATGGGGGAGAAGGATGGTTTTCTCCCAGTGTGTTTGTGAGTTCAACAAAACAGGGCTTTTGCTGCAGATGTTCTGGTAATATTTGGTGGTGAAAAGGGGAAATTTTGCTGCAAACTCTGATAGTCTGATGAAGCATGGAACAGTCAGCACTTTCCAGGCTTGTCAGATCCCCACCATGGGCATGAGGCCAGGCTTCCTAGCCTTTGTGTGTCTCCACCAACTCATTTCTGGGGTTTAGGGACCCATCCGAGAACCCTTGAAGAGCAAGAGAACCCAGGGCTTCCACTTCTCATTCCTTCCTAAATGGGGCTAAACTAGATTTTTCTACTGAAAAACAGCAACTAATATTAAAGGATTATTAATTTGCTTGATAAACTTTAAGGAAATGAGTGTTGAATTGGCACTGAAGGAAAGGGAATGAAGGGAGCAGGGTGGAAGAGAGAGAGGCAGAAGCATTAAGTGGATATTTGGTGACTGATGTATGAGGAAGAAAAAAAAAGAGAAAAATGCAAAGATATTTTCAGTAATGGACAGAGAAAATCCATTCAGAACAGCAGGGAACTGTCAGATGCTGCAGAAGTCCCCATGTCTCCTCGGTGATCCTTTCTTTGCACACTCCACCCCGCTCACTATCTCTAACTTTTCACTCATGTACTGACCAGGTTTGTACCAAAACGTCACGTAACGTGAGGAAACCTGAACACAGCCCTGGTCTGACTGGAACAGGAAAGCAAGTGAAATGATTAAGCACTGTAAAATCTACTCTGTGCACTTATGTTGCATGCAGTCCTTGACCCACCATAGTCTTTGTTTTTTTGGGTGATAATCCCCTCTTTTGCTGTAATGCGGAAGCCAATCATGCAGATCATTTGTGAGATGGTGAGTTAACCACGTCCCGTTTCACCTCTACAGCTCCCTCTTGTAGCCCTATGCAGCATTACACAACCTGCCTCAGTTTCCCTTTAAGGCTTCTGGTTTTCTTTAGTTTTTCCTCCTGCTTCGCAAGCATCTACCCCAACCCTTCGTTGTGCAGCTGGAGGAGGCAATTCAGGTGGTGTCCTGCTGCTTCTCTTCTGTCGCCCGTAACGTGCACAGACCCTGTCTTAAGTGAGTTGTCCTGAGATGATGAAGCTGGGCCCTCTCCAGCAGTGCATGGTGGGGGGGACAAGAGACCATGGATATAAACTGAAATGAGAGGTTCAGACTGAGATAAAGAAAAAGTTTCCCCTGTGAGGACAGTCAAGGGAAAGGGCCCAGAGACTCTGTGGAAGCTCCATCCCAGCAGGTTTTCTGGACAAATATGAAAATTAAATATCTGTTGCTTCTTGATCTACGTTAGCAGAGAACATATAGGATCAATCCTGGTATATAAAAAGGAAGATTATTTTTCACTTCGGTGGCACCAGCACTTAGGCAAATGCTGATGACATGATGACGTGATACCACAACGTGGTGCACATACGAAGTCCTGTAGAGCATTCCTGAAGTGCTTTGAAAGCCTTTGATCTCTGCATCCCCTGGGGTATGTTCCACAAGTGAATCTTTCCCCAAGGGATCCACAAATTCACCCCAGAATTTAAGGAGGCTTCATGGCATGGAAAGCTGAAGTCAGCTAATCGGGAACAAACCACAGGAATGTAAACAAATTAGCCAGGAGAATGCAGAAGGTATTTTTAGCAAGCCGTGGGTGTACGGACCGCCTCCGATGTGAGTCACCCCGCGTCCTGCCCGGCAGACCTCAGGCTCCGAACAGCTCCACTGTCCCCTAAGGAGGCCTCGTCTCCCCCAGCATCCCGCGCACCTGCTCCGGGGGGGACTTTCCATTGAAATCGCGCCCCAGGAGCTCAGGGGCTAGAAATAAAGATAACTTTTTAACAAAGTATCATGAATGACATTCACATGTATAGTTTAAGGTGGTACTGTTACTTAATAGCTGGATGTAGAAATCCAGTAAGATAAGGTTAGATTTATTGCCTGCCAGAAGAAAAAAAAAAATCGAGACAGGGGTTTTGAACTCCTTTGCTCTAAAATAGCCATAGGTAGGGAGCTACCGCTCAATGGTTCCTTGAGAGGGCACACCAAAAAGTTGGGATAAACAGTGTGAAAGAGGTTGTAAATTTAGGAAACAAGCAAAGGGCAAGAATGCAAATAACTGACCGGACTATCCTGGTCACCCACACGAAGGAACGTTTCTCTGAAATCAGAACCAGGGCAGAAAAGGATATTAGGGAGAACAAGGAATGGAGACGGCCACATGGGAAACTTGCAACGCGGAGGTAAACAGGTTTAAAGCAATGAATGATCCTTTTGCATGTTTGAGGTTTATTATCAGATAAGTCTGATCTAGATAAATAGCTATTTCTTAGTTAAAATTGGGTTCCAGAACACTGAAGTTGACTTACGTGACATCAACTGCACAACACTTTGCCTATGTAAATCAATACAAAGCATGTGGAAAGTATTTCAAAATTCTTTCTCTGGGGGCATTTGGAGATTTCCTAGTGAATGATTTTTGCCTCAGGGACCCTCAGAGAGGTAGTTTGCGGTATAGTTCTTTCTATTAAATCAAAAGCAAGGCTGCACAGAAATTGTGCAATGGAGTGAAAACAGATTTCTAGTCCAGAGTGTGGGGCTGAGCTATCCTTCCTGCAGACCCCGGCTGAGCGGAGAAGCTGTGTGCCTGCCCCTGTTTTCGGCGTAGTGTGGCCCAAAGGGCTGGGATACGTTTCAGCAGAGTGAGTTCACAGCAAAATCACATGCAGCACATCCGTGCTAAGCTATCTAGGAGCGTGCTGAGCTGTGCAGGTCTTCCACAGATCCCTGGGGAAGGAGGCATCGGACACCTACGTCTTCCCTCATTGCAGGATCGATCTGGGTGAGCCAGGACCTGCTGTCACCAATGCTGGGACAAGTGGTGCAATACACATGTAGGGTAGGTTGGTGGTGGACAGTCATGCAACTCTGCAGGTACACAGTACCTCCAAGCTAGATCTAGCAAATAGATCACTACTGCAAATGCCTTCCTGAGTCTGGACGGTTACAGGGTACCAATATTCAAAATACAGTGCCCTATGCAATGAACATAGTGCAAACCAGCTCACTGAAGCAGGGACAGAAATCTGACTTCCACTGCTGTGGGATTTGTCCCATGTGCTTTAAATATTTGGGTACATGTGGAGGTCTTGATTTGAAATGAAAACAAGTAAGCAACTTGCTTATTTTCGTTTTCATGTAAAAACTTACAAAATAATGCTCTCCTGTGGCAAACAACACTTGCAGTCCTCATGCATGTATTTCTAAAGTGCGGATGTTGCTCAACATCTGGATGTCTAAATTCGAAGGTGTATGCTTAATGTTTTGCAACTGCTGTTTTGCAACTGCTGCAAACTTACTGTTTTGCTCTGCTTGTGTACAAATACAATTAATGTTTATGAAACCCTCAGAAAAATTCAGAGATATGTGTTATTACTTAAGGCATCATACAGCATCCATCATAAATTAGGTTTAATTTATGGAAAAAGACGTTGCACATTTAATTTGCAGATTCCACGAATTCAAGTAGATTAGTATGCTGAAGATGGCCTGGAGTATGAGAAAGGCTGTTGTGATAAAATAGGGTCATTTAGAAATCACAGTAGAGGAAAAAGATCTCTGCTTCAAAATCTTGCAAGGTAGCAGCTTCTGTCTCACTCTAGCAAACTTTGACATCATATTTTTTGTGGATTTACTGAAATACAGGCCCATTCAAAAATGATCCACTTACATTTCTCCTTTTTTTCAATTATTTTGGATGTTTTTGGTGCAGAATCAGAGAGAAAAGTGATCCTTCCAAGAAGAGTTGCCACAAAACAGATATTTAAAAGCAGAATCGCTTCCCTGCATGGCCCGGGAAGACTCTCTGGAGGGGATCACAAATGCATAAATGTTTAGCCTAGAAATAGTCCTAGCTGTTACTGTTACTGATACTGTTACTGATAAATATTTGCTTTTGCACTGTTGAGTTGTG
Source organism: Rhea pennata (assembly GCF_028389875.1). Taxonomy (NCBI): domain Eukaryota; kingdom Metazoa; phylum Chordata; class Aves; order Rheiformes; family Rheidae; genus Rhea; species Rhea pennata. The sequence continues at coordinate 908,958 of NC_084693.1, forward strand.
CTTATCCCAGTTGCAGAGTCTCTTTCTGCAAGTTGTCCCAGCAAAGTGACTGAGAGAGAGGGATACAGCTGCTGCCTTTGCCTGTACTTGCTTTGTAAGTGATTTTGTACTTTTTTTGCTCAGGGACAGCTTTGTAAGTAGGCTGGGAAAGTCATTTTAGTATTTCAGTGAATCACGCAAAAAATCTGTGTGCATCTGCCCTCCTCACCCCCTGGGAAGTTTCATAGGAGGTTTCATAGTGCTCTGGCCTGCAGAAGCCAGAGGCTTCCCATGACTGGCTTGGAGGCAGCGGCGTCTTTATTCCATGCAGAAAGGCAGTTTGGACAGATTCTCAAAAAAATGCAAAGATTTAGTAATATTGGGCAGTGATTTAGTTGCTGCTGGTCTGAGTGCTAATCCTCTGCAGGTGACAGCTACACTTGCAGAGGATTCTGAATGATTCAAAAATGAAGCATAGAGGAAAAAAGGAAAAACAAAAAGTGGACATTATGCTGCATGATAATGTTTAATGGGAATGAGAAGCTGAATATACATGTGCAAAATAAGGTAAGTAGGATATAGCCAGAAGCGTTCAGGACTTTGTGAGGGTCTACAATGTATCTCTAGGTCCATGATTTTGCACAGGTTGTTCTTCTTTCTCTGACTGATTGGAACTATTTTACAATAAAATCTGGTATTTTAATTGCTCGAAATGTCCCCCCCTCCCAGTTTGCATAAAATGAAACATAGGCAGAAAGATAAGGGAAGCCATCACAGCATGGGTCTAAGAGGAAATAAAGCACAAGCAGGACTTACAAATGCTTAATTTTAAGAAATGCCAAGAAGAGCTGATAGTTTTTTTTTTCCCCTGATGGTAAATGCTGCTTCAGCATAAATATACATGTGAATTTCTATTTTGATAAAACTGCATTTTGGAACTCAAGATTCTCAGTCATATAATTTGAATAGTTGGTTTTCTGCTTTTTATTTCAAGAGGAACTGATAATAAAAGTCAATGTTGGAATAAAAATTTTAATTTATTGAAAGTTAACATTTTTACCAAGCCAAAATATATTTATTTTTGAAAATTTTGATTCATGGAAAATTTCCTTCATATTTCATCCTAATTTTGACCTAATTTTGAATAAACATCAAATACCAAAATTTCAATTTTGCGTAGTCTGGAAATTCTAGTTTGCATGTAGGTCTAGCACCAGGAAGTCATGCTTTTATTGACTCTCCTGGGAACTGTGGGAGCTCAGCACTTCTACAATCCGTTATCCATAAACTTAGTCGTGATCTGTCTTACTTTTCAATTCTGCTTTGCACATACTCCATGGATATTCATGTGGGATTTAGGCTGGCCTGCAAGTTCTATAGCAAAATGGTTTGGAGAATTGAAGTGAGAGTGGATTATAGTTTCCTGTATCAAAAGGTGATAATCCTGAGTTGTGCGCTGTCTCAGAACTACACAAGCCCCTAAATGCAAGAGATCCCCTGGAACCACATAAGCTCCCGAGATCGAACAAGGCGGTAGATCCCACTATGGTTTGTTGAGGGAACGTGGTGAGAATTGGGCCAGGATAAATCACAGAACGTGGTGGCGAGTCAGGGTCCACTATGTCCACCACTGTGTCGGGGTATTTAATGACACAGGTCTCATTGGAGGTGAGGGCAAACGGTTCAGGGCAGGTCACCCCCGACGGCACGCAGCACTCCTCGTAGAGAGACATGTGACGGGTGTAGACCTGAAACACAGAGGGAGGGGAGTGGAGAAAAGGCAGCTGTCAGTCCAGCAGCAAGTTTATGCATTAAAAAAAGACTTCGAGAAGGTAGATTTATAGCTTGGATATCATGATTACATGCAAATGGGAACTAGAAAGTGCAAGTATTTTAGCTGATAGATAGATGTTCACCCAGTTTCCTTGTTCCATCCAGTAAATCTTCTTCTCAAGTAACCCTTTTGAACTTCTTTGCATCCTGATGATGTTTTTTAGATCACCTGATGATTTCTTTTAAATCACCCCCATTTTCATCTTAAAAGGTCTTGTCTTATTACTTCTCTTGTTCTCTTCCATTGACTTTATAACCTGTTCCACTGCTCTGTCTCACTTTTGTATATTCAAACACTATTAAAAGCCATATCCCAAATCCACTCCATGTTCCAACACTCAATTTTAATCCTCACAGCGCCCACCGAACCAAAACACCAAGGTGAAGTCTCATCTCACCTGGTTAGAAGTGGAACAGTAAGGATAGCGATCCTCCCAGCTTATTAGACCCATTACTTCTCCTCTGCATTACAGTATTTTATAATTGTATTCAAACACCCCTTTAAACCTATGGCTGATACCAACGGGGCATCGTATAATTATGCAGTCCTTGCCCTGAACTGTGCCCACACTAATTAGAGCAGGCAAACAGAGTGAGGGAGAAGTGATAATTATCTTGACTCTATCAGTGTGAAACTGATGTGGAAGAGATAAAGGGTTTAGCATAAAGGGTGGCCCTAAATTGATTTCCCTCATAAATCCCAATAATTATCCCTGGGAATCTGACAAAATTTAGTGGAGATTTCTTGTGTCTCCATCTAACCTTCTTGTTTTAGCCACACACCATCATTGTCTTCTATAATCCTCAAAGCTGCATCTTCAGCATTTTCATGCCAACTAACCCTGTGCCATTGACTTGAAGGCAACCACAGAATATTTTGCCAGCTGAAGATGTGGCTCTGAAACTGTTAGTTTTGCGTTTGACTGGAGAAAGATTTGCTACAGGAGGTCAGTCCAAGAGCAAGTATCCTCGCGTGGTCTCATGCGGATGAACAATTTGAAAAAGCTTATCCTACCACATACGGAGAAGAGGTGAAAGAGCATCTGGACACTCCTTCTAGATCTGGAATTCAACACTATAAATGTTTTTTAAACAAAAACAGTTGTACAATGATTTTTAGTAAGAAAATCTGAGTTCTAGTCTGCACAAGATTTTGAAAATATTTAGGGCAAATTCTTCAACTGTTAGAAGAGATTGTAGCTTCCTTGAGGACAGCTGAGGGCGAAGAACTTAAAAAATTTTTTTTTCAATGACAATTTATATGTAATGTGACATAGTCCTTATAATATGAAAGAATACTTTCCAGTGTCAAATTACTGAGACTTTTCAGAGCTGTGAAGGAACTGTATATATATCATCCCTGGTATAAATGAACTATTGCCCTAAAACATTAACACAGCTTGCAAATGCCAGCTTTCATGTCTCAAGTTTAAAACTTCTATTGACATAAAACTGAAGGACAATTGAAAGTATCTTTCTGGAACAATATCCCTTACCATTTCCTAAGTTCAACCTATCATTTGATAATATTTAGATAGCAATAAGTAATTGATTCAAAATTGACTTACCTGGATCACCAAGGAGAAGAGTTTAAGAAAAGTGATTGGAAGAGTTCAATGTAGCAAATGCTTTTATACACTTAGTCAAATTGCCTGGAGGACGTGACACCCTCTTTGCATGAAGTCCTAATTAGTTGCAAAACAAACCTCTCTGCATGCATAACTTCTGTAAGGAACGAAACTGTTTTGCTTGCTGTTTGTGTTTGTTAGCTCTGCCATCCTCACATAGTGCACCTTGCGTATTACACCCTGCAGCTAATTCGCTTTAACATTTCGTGGGATATAAAACTATTGATATACTTCATTAATCACACTTCAGTTATAACATGAATGGACCAAACATTCAGTTATTTGCTGGGTTTTTTTCCTGCTCAAGTTCAATCTGTGAAAAAGATTCAAGGGGGCATCAGTAATGCGATTTGTGGTGAGGGAACAGGATTTTATTTTAATTTCACAAATCTTAACTATTGTTCAGTGTGTAAGAAAAGAGAGTTTGCCTCTGAAACTCCCCCCCACACAGCTTGACTTTAAGCTGTTCTCCCTGACAGTGAATACACAATGTGCGTCAGGAGGAGAGCTGAACAAATTCATAGCGATTTCCCCAATGAGACTGGTCATCTTTGAGCGGGATGTGCTCCCAGGGAGAGAGCTCTGTGTTCTCCACTTTCGTCTTTACAAATAGCACTTGCACAAAATGTAACTGGTGCAGGTGGATTCATGTCAGCTCTCTTTGTAGGGTTTGACCATGTTGCAATTAAAAGCAGGTAGTTGTCACCAATAGCTTTTGGTCATTGACTCAAAGCCATGGTGAAGTCATGGAGCATTGCTGAACTGTGAGTTTTTGCCCAGTCCCAACAGACTGGACAGGAGCCTGGGACTGGTGGTTCCATCTAGGCTTTGTTCTTCTAGGACAATAACAAGGTGAAGACTAAGAAAACTACACAGGAAATATCTCTGTCCTGATGACAATTTGTTTTTAACACAGATGAGAGAAATAAGTTCAACCTGAGACTACTCAAGAGGCCTTGAAACAGGAATTTGAGATGAATTTTTGCTTTGATTTTTGAGAAATTCAGCTGGCCTTTTTCTTTCTCTGGCTGCCCTTCTCCCCTGCAGATATTGCTCCTGAAACAAATGAGACTGAAACCAGTTTGTTTCACTGATGACCAGTTTAGAAAACGAGGGCTCTCAGTTTGTTGAGGTTCTGATGAATGAGGCAGAGGCTATTATACTACAGTGAAAAACATTTTAAAAAAAGGCTTTAAAGAGGAAAGCAATATGACAGAAATATCATGTTAAGCAAGGAGAAGGGAGTCGCTATTCTCTGGGGAACGTACTTCCCGTAAAGCTGCCAGTTAGTGCAGCTCCTGCTTTTTGTCTAACAGTCACCTGAAAGGTGAGCCCATAAGTCTGTAAGAGTTTTTGTTTTTCTTTTAAATACAAATAAATGAAAGCTATTTTTAATTAAAATCCTATTGCACTACCAAGGACATGGATCATTTACATATGTGGGGACACACTTAACAAGTACGGTACAACTCACTGTGTTGCATTCTCATACCTGATGCCCAACACTTTGTCTGAATAAATGACTGGGAAATAATCTGAAATCTTTTGTTCTGTTCATGAGTCCCCATAAATACTTTTGCCCAGGGACCCCTGCCAAGCTCTCAAGCTACAGATAATTTATTATAGGAAGGAAAATTTTAGGTAAGTAATAATTAAGAACAAAGGAATCTTGCCTCCAAGTCTGCAAGGCAAGGGAGGCAGGACCATTGTCTTCAGAACAAGCATGATGGTTGCCCTTCAGTTTGAATATAAATCTTACTAATGGAAAAAATGCTTTTGACAGCAGTGTTTCTGCCATGGGGCTCTAGAGACTGCCAGTTGCTTTTAAGACAGTAAAGTTTAGTATGGGGCTAAAAAGCTTTCTGGAACTGGAGTAAAAACTATCTGGCTACCAACAACTTGGCTGAGAGGGCTCAGGTCTGGACCTCCCAAAAGGGGAAATCGTCACTTTGCCCAGACATTCAGGTGGGTATCCCAAAGGGCCCTCCTGCAAGGGGTGGAGATGCACCAGCCACACTGGAGACCGGGAAGATCTAAAGCTGAAATACATTATTCATTAGCGCTTCACAGGTTCATCCTCCCCCCCACATACTTTGCTTTAAACCACTGAGCTCAGTGTGGGAGTTGTTCCGAGAGAAGGAATATTGTTTCTTTCTAAGTGCCTGTGTGGTAATTTAGACCATTTGCAGTTGTGCTTTCCCTTTTGAGAAAAGGTAGCAAGTCTGGAGTAAAAAGGTGGGTTTGTGATTCATGCTTATTGTTGTCTGATCTGTTCTTTTTTCATTAATATGTTTTTACACCTTAGCTAGGTTATTTTGTGTGCAGTTTTCTGATTAAAAATAGGCTTTTTTGGGGGTACCAGGTGAGCAGGGAGGAAAAGCGGGTAGGAATGTCCTTAAATCTACTCATACAACTGATCTACTAGAACACTGCCCCGCAACTGAGGGATTGTGTAGTACTAAAGCTGTGAAGCAAGGCTTGTTCAGCTGAAAAACTGTAGGAATATAGTCATGTACGTATGTATATATTAAAAAATGTATTTAGTAAGATTCTGGTTCTTGTAATTTGACCATAGATAGATAAAACGGTTGATGTTGTCAATATAAAACTTACACCTTATGCTGCTTGTAAGCTGAGTCTGGGTAAACCTGAAAGCCCTATAACTAAAAAAAAAAAGTCAGTCTTTAACCAGGCTCCATAAAACAGCGCGGTTACGATCCTCAGTGAGGAAAGCTATTGCATTCAGGAGATCCCTTAATTATTGGAAGCTTCCTAGTTGCTCAGTGTCATAGATGAAGTAGCAAAATGTCCCAGGACTGTCCTGGCAGCGGGATCCACGATGGGAGAGCCCCCGGGAGCTGGCACGAAGGCAGCTCTGAGAGCGAGGGTGATGGTGGGTCCCTGCTCTGTCCCTGGGTCCAGGAGGGTGAATCGGTCCTGGACGTGACCTGAACCACGGTGCTGCCCAGTGCGCAGCTGCTGGCAAGTGCTTAGTGAAAACCTGACATACTTTTTAATAGACATTGCAGGAAGATAGCTAGAAATAGGCAGCAAAAAAAGCTTAGCTGCCAACTATGCTGATCTTCTGCCACTTAATCATCTTGAGCCAATAATCCAGGTTTAGCCTAACCTCCTTTTACATGACTTCTCACTCCTTTCTAAATACTATTCCTGAAACTCATCAGTGCTTCCTGCTCATTGCATTCTTTTTTTTCCTCAGCCCCTTATATCGCGCTTTATATTGTGAGACTCCTTGAGATTTGCTCTTTTGCAGTTTTGGGCCATATTTAAAATGTCAGCTAGCACTTCCCTTGCAGCTTAATTTTTTTATTGCCTTGGGCAAATTTTAGTTCTAATTATTATCCAGGTTTAATAAAATGAAGCGCAGAGGCTAAATGAATTGTCAGAGGTCACTTGGTGAGCAAATGGAAGAGCCTGGAGTAAAACAAGCTTTCCTTATTGGCATCTATCTTATTATTTGTAATTTGAATTCCAATAACTCTTTGAAATCATAACTAAGATTGCATTGCATCAGGAGAACAAAGGCAAGTCTCTGCACTGAACAACAAGCCTTCAAACTGATTAGATATGAGAAACAAAAGAGAAATAATTATCTCTTCTACAAATGCAAATTTAATGCATAGGTATTAAGGGAGGGGCTCTCAGTTCGGAAAAGCACAGTAAGCACTTTTTGATGTGGCCTGAAATGCCTTTTCCAGCTTTACATAAGCAATCTGTGGCAGTGAAAAAGTAAACACAGATTTCCTGAGTTCTAATAATTGATTTAACTCCAGGAGTCTTCACTACATCCACATTCTCCCAGTGCTGTTACTGCACTAAACTGAGGATTTGGTGCAAAAGCTCAGCCTATAGGATGACTAAAGTGTGCATATATGACCATGGCTAAACCTGTGAGTGGAAACCTAAGTGTCCTTCTCTCCGGGACTGCTTTTTCTAGACAAGAGTCCTGAAATGGAATTGGAAATCCTAGTATTGCAGAGATCTGCTTCATCTGAGCAGCAAGTAACCCTTCCCCAGGGCAGGAAATCTCAAACTGAGATTTTTTCCCCCCATCACCCTTACTTGGAATGAATAGTGAACATTGATCTTCCCCTCCCCCCCACCTCAACACAAAATAGAGAAAAGAGCTTCCAGGTTTTCAAAGGTGCTTAGTGTATTTAAGATGCCATCTCCAGTTAAAGATCAGTGGCTTCATTTGTGTATTTTGAAACCTGAGCTGTCTTTTAAGAGATCTGCAATTACCAATGCCTGTAAATTAATAACTACAGAATAATGATCTTTATTAAAAGAAATCCTTTTAATGAAAATCCTACTTTAAAAATTATCCCTAAGGTATTGTTGGTTACTAAGGAATAATTGTCTTAACTTACCTAACCTTGGTTTACTTACTTTGCTGAAAAGAATAGTTAGAGGAACAAAGAAAGCAAGCAAATAAAGGAAAGAATAAGGAGAGAAAGGGGAGGGCTGTATTATGGAAACCTTCTTAAATTGACTGAAATATTTAAGAAAACTCTTGTGTGTGTGAGGTCCTATTTAGTTACTCATTTTTTATTTATTTTATTTTTTTACTGGAACAAGAGTTGCATATTCTCTGCACTTATCAGACTAGCCCGATCTGCACATTTTCTGACCCTCGCATTATTCCTGCGTGTCTCTTCCATTAGAGATATACAAGAGCCTAAGCTATTGCTGATATCATTCTCCTGACTCCTCTGAAGTGGCCTCCAGAATTAGAAGATCTTTATTTCGCTACTCTTTTATCAATCTGAGAATATGAATAGTTCAGGGAAATGGATATTTTCTCTCTGATGTCCCAGGTGGGCGCTCTGCTGCTCCCCCCCCCCCATGCCCCTAACTGCAAACTAAACTAAACGCGGTGTGTGGGTCGTGTATTCTCACACAGTTATTCTTTCCTGTTTTAAGATATATAGGAAAGAGCAAGAGAACAAGCGCACTTTGGTGTAATTTGTGAGAAATTAGTACTGTCTGAGAAAGTTTAGGATTGCTCTGTTGTGCCAGTTGCCTGTTTGGAGAAACCTATCTTTGGCCAGTCCTTGTTCTGTGAAAACTATCCAGGTTTTTACGTTTCTGAGAGGCGTCAAAAGGATTCAAGTGGGAAGGAGAGAAATGTTACAGGAAGATTGTGGTCTCTAAGGGTCTATTATTAAAATTGCTGTTTTTTTATCTACTGTTTGAATAGTGCTAAAATCAGGAGAAATATTCTGATTTAAACCTACTGATATGTTGGCTTCATGGTTTTAAAAGTGCTCTTAAAGCAGTGTAAAGCTACTTTTCAAATACGAATCAAACAAATGAAGTATGATGCAAGCATCTAGAGAATGTACATTAATAACCTTGACACACATTTCAGGGTGACTTTATAACTCTATTCTAAAGCCTTGCAATCATGCTGGATACTTAAAATATGATAATAAGTGTTTTGCATTTATAAATCACTAATGAGGCGTTTCAAAGTGCTTTTAAATCCTTTAATCTGAAACTTCCGCAGGCTGTTCCCAATGACTGTCATTGCTTTACACCTCTCTTGCAGGAGTAATTTGAAAGATGAAGACCACAGATTAAATGAGTTATTAAAAACATAGTAAATGAGAAAGTTAAATGGTTTTCAGAGAAAGTTGGTAGAGCATGAAAAGGTGAGCATGAACACTTCTTGTGTTAAAATCTCCCAGTATCCCACCAGGTAAGATGCTGTCACTGCTGGAATACCATCTTACCCAGACAGACTTACTTGCATGGTTGCAGCAACTTGTACGTAAAACCTGCAAACTGCTCAGTCCCAGCTACAGATGTAGTCCCAGCATTAAGAGAAATAGAAACTGCTGCTCCTCAGTCTGGTCCAAGCAGCTAAGGAAAATGCACACGGCCAAGAAGACTGTCTGCTGCAAAATTATACATCAGTCTGTGAATGAATAACACTTCCTGTGGATAGGATCCAGATTCTTTGAAGTATAGGAGTGTTAAAGGAAAAAAATTTAGGACCAGAGAAGAGAAATTTCTTCTCCCTATATATCATGTAATGTGAACTCACTCCCCTAAGCCTGCAGGTTCCTTGGGTACTGACTAAAGTAGTAGGTGCAGGAGGGTAAACCTTTCTTTAGGCTCACTAAAATAGTAGGTACAATCTTTGGTGTTACTTCACACAGTTCAGTGATTTCCCTGTAATCCCACCTCTGAGTCTCCCATGAGCCTGGCTCTGGAGCCAGGAGGACTGCAGGAGACATCCAGGGAGACAATTTAAAAGAAGGGATCCAAATTGCTCCTGCTTTACAACTTAAATGGTGCTTATTTGCCTCTACTGGTATCCAAGGTCAGCAGGGACTACTTAATGGGTGAATATGATCTAATATGAATGCGGTGTTGGGGGGGGGGACCCAAACAAATCCTGTGTTATGAGGCAAGAAATCATGACCTGATTAGAACCTGACTAGTGCAATGACTTGTGACTTTGAACCCTTTATTTTAAAGGGATCATATTACTCAATTCATGGGTGTCTGAAGTCAGTGCTACATTTTAAATGTAATAACACAGCATTTTGCATTTATAAATCATTAATGAATACTTGTGATATGACAGTTGATCTAAGGAGGCCACAGAACTTTCTGATAAGACTTATTGCCTGAAGGATCCCTCCAGCACACCTCGTAATTTAGAAGAGATTTACAGAGAGAAAAATTTGCTGCTCTATTTAAGAAGCAAACAGGTAGAGGGTAAACAACTCCAGACAGGAAATCCGTCCGTAAGGAAGGGCAGAGCCAGACTCTCAGGGAATGTGAGACGCTACCCGATCAGCTCGTCCCACGGGCTGACAGCTATGACTTCTGACACAGGAGCGAAAAGACGAATTATGCAGAGATGAGAAAAGTTCTTGTTATCCTCGGTGGCTGCGGCTGTTCATCCAGACCCTTAATCAGGGTCAGTGCCCAAATAAGCATTGCAGAGGCCAACCAAAGCTTGAGCATAGAATGACATGTTGTCTATCAGAAAAGGTTAGGATGGCCGGAACTGCCCCTTTCTAAAAAAGGAAAAAAGTTTAAAAAAAAAATCCAATTTTGATTGGTGAAAGACGAAGGGAGGAAAGCCATAATTCATAGGATATGTATAAAACAAATCTTGGAAGTAACAGAGACAGTCGTAGAACTATTGGCAGCAGGCTAGTGCTTGGGAAATTGGGTGGTTTGTGTTGTTGAGTTCCCCAAAATCATATTCCAACCTTATTTTATTGACTAGTGCTTCATATAGTCGTAAAAAGTTAGAGTAGTTGAGGATCAACTCCCGAAGTTTTATAAAGAGTTCTTATGGCAGACACAAAATCACTTTTTTATGAAAAATTTAATAACTCTGGTTTATGAAACTATTAAATATTGCATGCCTAGGGAGTAACCATGACTGAAATTTAAAGTGATGTTATTGTCTGAGTGATGTAACTATTTGAATTTTGTCATATGCTTGGAATATTTACATAGTATATTCACTTCATATGTCTCAACCGTTAATGAATATTTCGGACTAACTTTGAAGTTCTTTCCTTTAAAGAAGCCAGAAGAGAAGCTTCAATACTGTTATACAGCCTAAGGGATCTGCAAACAGACACACCTCGGTGGTTTCTGAATATATAATGGAAGAAAATGGAAAATCAAGATTCTGATATTACCAGGTAGAAGAAATTACTATAAACAATATACTTTTATAGAATGAAATAATGTTTTATAAAAACATTCCATCACTCCTGGAAGTCAGCACTCATTCCAGTCCAATGATTGCTACAGGACACATTCCTGAAGAATGTTGAGTAGTACTTTTTCACTGAGAAATATTCTGTTCTATGCCTTGGACTATTGCAGTCTCCATTGCTGTCATGGGTGATTCAAAGACTTACTGTGTAAAGAGTTTTCTGTACTATGCAGGACTCTGGAGTGTCTGATCTTGCACAATGGATTTTAATTGATATCCTGGATGTTCAACTCAATCTCTGGCCAGATAGAAACAGCTCAGTTGTCTAATTCATTGTCCTTGCTCAGTTTGAAATGAGAGTCTGTAAAGTCTAACAGCTTTTGGTCTTGGCTTTTTGAGCCAATTCTAAGTCTAATTGCTGTCAGGAGAGGGTTCAGGAATCTCCTAGGAAGCTGTTGCTCCCTTTCAAGACTATGTAAAATAAGAGATATCCTCCAAGCAAATCTTGATTTACTACTGGAAGAGAGAAGGAAATTAAAATATATATATATATATATATATAAATAAATAAATAAATAAAAAGGCGCTGTGAAGTCTTCTGTAAAAGTTACTCTGCACGTCAAGGGGTATTTTTAACCGTGGCTTGCGGTCACCAGTTGGCTTGGAAGAATATATATATATATATTTAAACATTTTTGGTGCTACCATACTATGTGTGTGTAACTGAAAGTAAATGGGTGTTTTAGAAAATAAGAGAGCAATGCAGTATGGTACTCTTAAATCTCCCTGTATTTCTTAAGTCTGGCCTGAACTTTCTAAAGTAAGACTATGAAAAAAAAAAAAAAAACCCAACTGTCCTATTGAAAAACCTCTAAATGAAAAAAAACAAATAATTAATTTCTGAAATAAAATGGTTAATGTTGGCTCACAAACTAAAAAATATACAGGAAAGTATGCAGGAAACATAAGTATTCAAATAATATCTCTCCACTTCAGCATCTTGATGATGTAAGACTTCAAGTGTCCGAACACTTAATGAAAGCTAAGGATGGACTTTGAAGTTTTTCATCTTTCAGAGGCCTAGCACCAAAACCAATGCTTTTACTTCTCAAGAATTCTACACAAGATCTCATAATTTAGGGCTATATTGCTTCACAACAATTAACTGCAGTGTGATAGGGGAGAGATCTTGCTGATGATATTCAGCCTGGTCTCCTTATGCTTTTATATAGCTAATATTTATGTGCAAAATACCTTCCAAGAAGAGACAGAAATTACAGTGTAGCCCAATACTAGGAAATGGTGAAAAATACTTGGAAATTAGTTTGTATAAAACACAAATTTTCAAATGATATTTACTGTGAGTCTGGCATGATTCTCTTTACCAAATGGCCCTGTGAAAGACAAGGCAATGATTAACTGAGAGAGTGGAGGGGAAAAAATATATTTTTATAAACAGAGCGGCATAAATATATAAATGGTGTGACTTGACAGGATTCTGTTAGATATTCTTTTCATCTTCATGCCATATAAAAGAAGGCTTAGTGGTGGAAGGGACATGACATTTGCAATGAAATGAAGAGGGGGCACAGAAGGAAAAAAAAGACAAAAGCCTGTTCTGTGAGAATAAGATGATTTGCCTGCAAGATGAGCGTGTTGGTAAGCACATCACGTGCGCGGAGGGCGTCTGTGGGCCTGGGGCATCTGGAGCAGCATAAAAGGCAGCGCGACTCCAGGCCCTCTCATCCACTCCTCTTGCCTTCTCCTCCTTGGTGAACCAGGTGAGCTGCTCTCCCCTTTGCCTCTCTCTCTGCTCCGTCTCCTGCTTGTGCTGTGGGCCTGCACCATCTGCCCCGCTCCGCGCGCAGCCTCTGCCCGCTGCCCAGCCTCTGCCTTTCCCCTCGCTGTGCCTGCGCTCAGGCTGCTCCTCACGCGCTGCCCGTGTTTTGCCGTCCCTCTCTCGCAGGTGCTCCTGCGTGCCGCAGACATGTCCTGCTACGATCTGTGCCGTCCCCGCGGCCCAACCCCGCTTGCCAACAGCTGCAACGAGCCCTGCGTCAGGCAGTGCCAGGACTCCCAGGTGGTGATCCAGCCCTCTCCCGTGGTGGTGACCCTGCCCGGACCCATCCTCAGCTCCTTCCCGCAGAACACCGCCGTGGGATCCTCTGCCTCCGCCGCCGTTGGCAGCATCCTCAGCGAGGAGGGAGTCCCCGTCTCCTCCGGAGCCTACGGCCTCTCCGGATGGAGCAGCCGGTACTCTGGAAGAAGGTTGCTGCTCCAATAAAGGCTGGCTGGACGCCCAGCGAGCGCGGCAAGCAGGATCCCCAAAGCCAGGTGCCGGGCTGAGTTTGGAGCTGCTGGCCAGGGTTTCCAGACGGGTTGCGCATCCTCGCACGCTCCTGCAAAGCAGGGAGGCAAGCAAGGGTGCGAGCCTGTGATGCCTGGGCACGGCCAACGTCTGTCTTGTTCTTCTCCCCCTTTCTCCTCTTTGTCACCGCTCCTTGTTGTCTCCGGCTTCGCTGCGCCAAGGGTTGTTCCTGAAGCAAGCGTGGAGGAGCGCTGCTCTCCCCTTCTGCTGCTGCCCGGGAGGAGGATGTGTGTTTGAGGGGTGGCTCTCGCTGGGCTGCCCTGGCTGTGCCCGGCACCGGGTGCCTTCCACCACGGGCTGCTTTGTTTCCCTCCTTTGACCCATTAAAGTTTTGCTGCATGCTAGCCTGAGCCTCCTTGTGTTGCTTCCCTGTTGGGATGCCCTCGCAAGCTGCCCCGTGAGAAACGGGATGCTGTGCGGGGGCCTGGGGTGGGGTAAGGGCCTGTGGTGGACCTCCTTGCTTCCTGGAGGATTGGGAGGGAGGAAGCAATGGCCCCTGGAGGGGCCTGTCGTCTGTAGGTGACGGAGGCTTCCCAAACTCTCCGACTCCCCTTGCCATAGGCAGCAGGCTTGCTGCACTTCTCCCACAAAATCCTTGCTCAGCCTCGCGGCTCTCGACGGGGTGCTGGAGGAAGGCAGCTGCCCAAGGCAGTTGTACCCCTGCATGCGTGCCCTCCGTGTGTGTAAGCCTTCCTGAGCCCACGTCGGAAGCAAGAGCCCTTCAGATGACGCCGTGCTGCACGAGGGAAGGAAAGTGGCATGTGCAGCTCTTGTTCAGACGGAGCAGCGTGTTGCGAGAGGCTTGAGCCTTTGGGCGGGCGCTCTCCATGGGCGCGGGGTGGAGGTGGGGGTGCCCGGCCGTGGGGCTGCTGAGTGCGAGGAGGACGCTGCTTCCTTGCCTGCCGTGGTGTGCTTTTCTGGTGGGGGTGAGAGAAGAGGCCCGCAGAGGATGCGGGTTTGCTCTCTAGTCTGCAGGCTTTGAACGGCCCTCTCTCCACCGAGGAAGAGGTTCCCTACCATGCAGGGCAGGTTTCATCTGGAGCCCTTTGTTCGAGGGGCACAAGGGGTTTCTGTCGCTTGCACGCGTCCCTGGAGAAACGTCCCCTGCCAAGATCGGGGAAGCCCTGTGCACGTTCCTTCACCTGCCTTCATCTTCGCGAACGCAGCATTAGGCTAGGACTTGTGTGGTCAGTGAGGTGGCCACCTCCGGTGGAGTGCCTGGCTAATGCGGGCAGGCCCTTTGGCGTGCCTTGGGGACGCGGGCTTTGCCGGGACTGTCTGGGGCGTGCAGCCGCTGCCTCCAGCGGGGCTGTCCTTCCCGTGTGCACTCTGCGTGCCCAGTTCTGCCCCAGGAAATGCCACTCCGAGCGCTGGCTCCTCCCTTGCTCGTGCTTCTCTGCGGAGGCCCTGAGGTCTGAGGCCCTGCAGGCTCTGAGCCCAAGACCGCGTTTCCTGCAGCCGAGGCCGGGGTGCCACCCGGAAACATTGGCAAGCACTTGCAAGCGTCTGCTGTGCAGTCACTCGGTGCTGCCGAAGCAGACGCTTGCGCCAGCGGACGGGTAGGAAGAAGGGAGAGTTTTGAAGACACCGAGCATGCTTTCTGGTGAGCTGTGGTTTCTGGCAGGCAAGAAGGGTGGCCAGCTAATTCTGTGTTCTGGGAGAGCAACAGCCTTCATTGAGAAACGTTTGTCCTGGGGACTGAGGTTTTTCTGTCACCACCGAGAGAGGTGAGCAGGCCAAAGTGGCCCCGCTGGGTCTCCTGAGAGCCAAGGCTGATGCCAAAGAGAGTCTAAAAACTCCTCAGCGCAGCCACCCTGACAGGAAAGGGGCTCTCCAAGACATCACGGAAGAGCTTGGAGGCACGGAGAGCAACGGATGCGGCCAGCCCCGGCAAAAGCAAGTCTGCCCTTTTATCACCGGTCTGGAGGAAAGCCAAGCCGCATTCATCAGGACAAATGCTTACAGCATGCCCCAGGAGGGTAAGATGCTGTCCGGGGCTCTGGAGGTGGCCCCACTCCGTCTCGGCCCAAATCCTCTGCCTGCACTGGTGTGTAATGCCCCAGGAAACAGCTTGGCCTCTAGTGCCGTCACTTCAAAGGAGCGTGCGTGGTGGAGTGGGCATGTCCTGAGCGGGGAAATGAAAGGGGAATGTTGGAGGGGACAAAAAGCAGTGTCCCCATTTCCTTAACTGGGATGTTTTGCATGCAAGATGAGCGTGTTGGTAAGCACATCACGTGCGCAGAGGGCGTCTGTGGGCCTGGGGCATCTGGAGCAGCATAAAAGGCAGCGCGACTCCAGGCCCTCTCATCCACTCCTCTTGCCTTCTCCTCCTTGGTGAACCAGGTGAGCTGCTCTCCCCTTTGCCTCTCTCTCTGCTCCGTCTCCTGCTTGTGCTGTGGGCCTGCACCGTCTGCCCCGCTCCGCGCGCAGCCTCTGCCCGCTGCCCAGCCTCTGCCTTTCCCCTCGCTGTGCCTGCGCTCAGGCTGCTCCTCACGCGCTGCCCGTGTTTTGCCGTCCCTCTCTCGCAGGTGCTCCTGCGTGCCGCAGACATGTCCTGCTACGATCTGTGCCGTCCCCGCGGCCCAACCCCGCTTGCCAACAGCTGCAACGAGCCCTGCGTCAGGCAGTGCCAGGACTCCCAGGTGGTGATCCAGCCCTCTCCCGTGGTGGTGACCCTGCCCGGACCCATCCTCAGCTCCTTCCCGCAGAACACCGCCGTGGGATCCTCTGCCTCCGCCGCCGTTGGCAGCATCCTCAGCGAGGAGGGAGTCCCCGTCTCCTCCGGAGCCTACGGCCTCTCCGGATGGAGCAGCCGGTACTCTGGAAGAAGGTTGCTGCTCCAATAAAGGCTGGCTGGACGCCCAGCGAGCGCGGCAAGCAGGATCCCCAAAGCCAGGTGCCGGGCTGAGTTTGGAGCTGCTGGCCAGGGTTTCCAGATGGGTTGCGCATCCTCGCACGCTCCTGCAAAGCAGGGAGGCAAGCAAGGGTGCGAGCCTGTGATGCCTGGACACGGCCAACGTCTGTCTTGTTCTTCTCCCCCTTTCTCCTCTTTGTCACCGCTCCTTGTTGTCTCCGGCTTCGCTGCGCCAAGGGTTGTTCCTGAAGCAAGCGTGGAGGAGCGCTGCTCTCCCCTTCTGCTGCTGCCCGGGAGGAGGATGTGTGTTTGAGGGGTGGCTCTCGCTGGGCTGCCCTGGCTGTGCCCGGCACCGGGTGCCTTCCACCACGGGCTGCTTTGTTTCCCTCCTTTGACTCATTAAAGTTTTGCTGCATGCTAGCCTGAGCCTCCTTGTGTTGCTTCCCTGTTGGGATGCCCTCGCAAGCTGCCCCGTGAGAAACGGGATGCTGTGCGGGGGCCTGGGGTGGGGTAAGGGCCTGTGGTGGACCTCCTTGCTTCCTGGAGGATTGGGAGGGAGGAAGCAATGGCCCCTGGAGGGGCCTGTCGTCTGTAGGTGACGGAGGCTTCCCAAACTCTCCGACTCCCCTTGCCATAGGCAGCAGGCTTGCTGCACTTCTCCCACAAAATCCTTGCTCAGCCTCGCGGCTCTCGACGGGGTGCTGGAGGAAGGCAGCTGCCCAAGGCAGTTGTACCCCTGCATGCGTGCCCTCCGTGTGTGTAAGCCTTCCTGAGCCCACGTCGGAAGCGAGAGCCCCTCAGATGACGCCGTGCTGCACGAGGGAAGGAAAGTGGCATGTGCAGCTCTTGTTCAGACGGAGCAGCGTGTTGCGAGAGGCTTGAGCCTTTGGGCGGGCGCTCTCCATGGGCGCGGGGTGGAGGTGGGGGTGCCCGGCCGTGGGGCTGCTGAGTGCGAGGAGGACGCTGCTTCCTTGCCTGCCGTGGTGTGCTTTTCTGGTGGGGGTGAGAGCAGAGGCCCGCAGAGGATGCGGGTTTGCTCTCTAGTCTGCAGGCTTTGAACGGCCCTCTCTCCACCGAGGAAGAGGTTCCCTACCATGCAGGGCAGGTTTCATCTGGAGCCCTTTGTTCGAGGGGCACAAGGGGTTTCTGTCGCTTGCACGCGTCCCTGGAGAAACGTCCCCTGCCAAGATCGGGGAAGCCCTGTGCACGTTCCTTCACCTGCCTTCATCTTCGCGAACGCAGCATTAGGCTAGGACTTGTGTGGTCAGTGAGGTGGCCACCTCCGGTGGAGTGCCTGGCTAATGCGGGCAGGCCCTTTGGCGTGCCTTGGGGACGCGGGCTTTGCCGGGACTGTCTGGGGCGTGCAGCCGCTGCCTCCAGCGGGGCTGTCCTTCCCGTGTGCACTCTGCGTGCCCAGTTCTGCCCCAGGAAATGCCACTCCGAGCGCTGGCTCCTCCCTTGCTCGTGCTTCTCTGCGGAGGCCCTGAGGTCTGAGGCCCTGCAGGCTCTGAGTCCAAGACCGCGTTTCCTGCAGCCGAGGCCGGGGTGCCACCCGGAAACATTGGCAAGCACTTGCAAGCGTCTGCTGTGCAGTCACTCGGTGCTGCCGAAGCAGACGCTTGCGCCAGCGGACGGGTAGGAAGAAGGGAGAGTTTTGAAGACACCGAGCATGCTTTCTGGTGAGCTGTGGTTTCTGGCAGGCAAGAAGGGTGGCCAGCTAATTCTGTGTTCTGGGAGAGCAACAGCCTTCATTGAGAAACGTTTGTCCTGGGGACTGAGGTCTTTCTGTCACCACCGAGAGAGGTGAGCAGGCCAAAGTGGCCCCGCTGGGTCTCCTGAGAGCCAAGGCTGATGCCAAAGAGAGTCTAAAAACCCCTCAGCGAAGCCACCCTGACAGGAAAGGGGCTCTCCAAGACATCACGGAAGAGCTTGGAGGCACGGAGAGCAACGGATGCGGCCAGCCCCGGCAAAAGCAAGTCTGCCCTTTTATCACCGGTCTGGAGGAAAGCCAAGCCGCATTCATCAGGACAAATGCTTACAGCATGCCCCAGGAGGGTAAGATGCTGTCCGGGGCTCTGGAGGTGGCCCCACTCCGTCTCGGCCCAAATCCTCTGCCTGCACTGGTGTGTAATGCCCCAGGAAACAGCTTGGCCTCTAGTGCCGTCACTTCAAAGGAGCGTGCGTGGTGGAGTGGGCATGTCCTGAGCGGGGAAATGAAAGGGGAATGTTGGAGGGGACAAAAAGCAGTGTCCCCATTTCCTTAACTGGGATGTTTTGCATGCAAGATGAGCGTGTTGGTAAGCACATCACGTGCGCAGAGGGCGTCTGTGGGCCTGGGGCATCTGGAGCAGCATAAAAGGCAGCGCGACTCCAGGCCCTCTCATCCACTCCTCTTGCCTTCTCCTCCTTGGTGAACCAGGTGAGCTGCTCTCCCCTTTGCCTCTCTCTCTGCTCCGTCTCCTGCTTGTGCTGTGGGCCTGCACCATCTGCCCCGCTCCGCGCGCAGCCTCTGCCCGCTGCCCAGCCTCTGCCTTTCCCCTCGCTGTGCCTGCGCTCAGGCTGCTCCTCACGCGCTGCCCGTGTTTTGCCGTCCCTCTCTCGCAGGTGCTCCTGCGTGCCGCAGACATGTCCTGCTACGATCTGTGCCGTCCCCGCGGCCCAACCCCGCTTGCCAACAGCTGCAACGAGCCCTGCGTCAGGCAGTGCCAGGACTCCCAGGTGGTGATCCAGCCCTCTCCCGTGGTGGTGACCCTGCCCGGACCCATCCTCAGCTCCTTCCCGCAGAACACCGCCGTGGGATCCTCTGCCTCCGCCGCCGTTGGCAGCATCCTCAGCGAGGAGGGAGTCCCCGTCTCCTCCGGAGCCTACGGCCTCTCCGGATGGAGCAGCCGGTACTCTGGAAGAAGGTTGCTGCTCCAATAAAGGCTGGCTGGACGCCCAGCGAGCGCGGCAAGCAGGATCCCCAAAGCCAGGTGCCGGGCTGAGTTTGGAGCTGCTGGCCAGGGTTTCCAGACGGGTTGCGCATCCTCGCACGCTCCTGCAAAGCAGGGAGGCAAGCAAGGGTGCGAGCCTGTGATGCCTGGGCACGGCCAACGTCTGTCTTGTTCTTCTCCCCCTTTCTCCTCTTTGTCACCGCTCCTTGTTGTCTCCGGCTTCGCTGCGCCAAGGGTTGTTCCTGAAGCAAGCGTGGAGGAGCGCTGCTCTCCCCTTCTGCTGCTGCCCGGGAGGAGGATGTGTGTTTGAGGGGTGGCTCTCGCTGGGCTGCCCTGGCTGTGCCCGGCACCGGGTGCCTTCCACCACGGGCTGCTTTGTTTCCCTCCTTTGACTCATTAAAGTTTTGCTGCATGCTAGCCTGAGCCTCCTTGTGTTGCTTCCCTGTTGGGATGCCCTCGCAAGCTGCCCGTGAGAAACGGGATGCTGGGCGGGGGCCTGGGGTGGGGTAAGGGCCTGTGGTGGACCTCCTTGCTTCCTGGAGGATTGGGAGGGAGGAAGCAATGGCCCCTGGAGGGGCCTGTCGTCTGTAGGTGACGGAGGCTTCCCAAACTCTCCGACTCCCCTTGCCATAGGCAGCAGGCTTGCTGCACTTCTCCCACAAAATCCTTGCTCAGCCTCGCGGCTCTCGACGGGGTGCTGGAGGAAGGCAGCTGCCCAAGGCGGTTGTACCCCTGCATGCGTGCCCTCCGTGTGTGTAAGCCTTCCTGAGCCCACGTCGGAAGCGAGAGCCCCTCAGATGACGCCGTGCTGCACGAGGGAAGGAAAGTGGCATGTGCAGCTCTTGTTCAGACGGAGCAGCGTGTTGCGAGAGGCTTGAGCCTTTGGGCGGGCGCTCTCCATGGGCGCGGGGTGGAGGTGGGGGTGCCCGGCCGTGGGGCTGCTGAGTGCGAGGAGGACGCTGCTTCCTTGCCTGCCGTGGTGTGCTTTTCTGGTGGGGGTGAGAGCAGAGGCCCGCAGAGGATGCGGGTTTGCTCTCTAGTCTGCAGGCTTTGAACGGCCCTCTCTCCACCGAGGAAGAGGTTCCCTACCATGCAGGGCAGGTTTCATCTGGAGCCCTTTGTTCGAGGGGCACAAGGGGTTTCTGTCGCTTGCACGCGTCCCTGGAGAAACGTCCCCTGCCAAGATCGGGGAAGCCCTGTGCACGTTCCTTCACCTGCCTTCATCTTCGCGAACGCAGCATTAGGCTAGGACTTGTGTGGTCAGTGAGGTGGCCACCTCCGGTGGAGTGCCTGGCTAATGCGGGCAGGCCCTTTGGCGTGCCTTGGGGACGCGGGCTTTGCCGGGACTGTCTGGGGCGTGCAGCCGCTGCCTCCAGCGGGGCTGTCCTTCCCGTGTGCACTCTGCGTGCCCAGTTCTGCCCCAGGAAATGCCACTCCGAGCGCTGGCTCCTCCCTTGCTCGTGCTTCTCTGCGGAGGCCCTGAGGTCTGAGGCCCTGCAGGCTCTGAGTCCAAGACCGCGTTTCCTGCAGCCGAGGCCGGGGTGCCACCCGGAAACATTGGCAAGCACTTGCAAGCGTCTGCTGTGCAGTCACTCGGTGCTGCCGAAGCAGACGCTTGCGCCAGCGGACGGGTAGGAAGAAGGGAGAGTTTTGAAGACACCGAGCATGCTTTCTGGTGAGCTGTGGTTTCTGGCAGGCAAGAAGGGTGGCCAGCTAATTCTGTGTTCTGGGAGAGCAACAGCCTTCATTGAGAAACGTTTGTCCTGGGGACTGAGGTCTTTCTGTCACCACCGAGAGAGGTGAGCAGGCCAAAGTGGCCCCGCTGGGTCTCCTGAGAGCCAAGGCTGATGCCAAAGAGAGTCTAAAAACCTCTCAGCGAAGCCACCCTGACAGGAAAGGGGCTCTCCAAGACATCACGGAAGAGCTTGGAGGCACGGAGAGCAACGGATGCGGCCAGCCCCGGCAAAAGCAAGTCTGCCCTTTTATCACCGGTCTGGAGGAAAGCCAAGCCGCATTCATCAGGACAAATGCTTACAGCATGCCCCAGGACGGTAAGATGCTGTCCTGGGCTCTGGAGGTGGCCCCACTCTGTCTCGGCCCAAATCCTCTGCCTGCACTGGTGTGTAATGCCCCAGGAAACAGCTTGGCCTCTAGTGCCGTCACTTCAAAGGAGCGTGCGTGGTGGAGTGGGCATGTCCTGAGCGGGGAAATGAAAGGGGAATGTTGGAGGGGACAAAAAGCAGTGTCC
Organism: Rhea pennata; assembly: GCF_028389875.1. Classification (NCBI taxonomy): domain Eukaryota; kingdom Metazoa; phylum Chordata; class Aves; order Rheiformes; family Rheidae; genus Rhea; species Rhea pennata. Next base: position 930,515 of record NC_084693.1, read on the forward strand.
CCATTTCCTTAACTGGGATGTTTTGCATGCAAGATGAGCGTGTTGGTAAGCACATCACGTGCGCAGAGGGCGTCTGTGGGCCTGGGGCATCTGGAGCAGCATAAAAGGCAGCGCGACTCCAGGCCCTCTCATCCACTCCTCTTGCCTTCTCCTCCTTGGTGAACCAGGTGAGCTGCTCTCCCCTTTGCCTCTCTCTCTGCTCCGTCTCCTGCTTGTGCTGTGGGCCTGCACCATCTGCCCCGCTCCGCGCGCAGCCTCTGCCCGCTGCCCAGCCTCTGCCTTTCCCCTCGCTGTGCCTGCGCTCAGGCTGCTCCTCACGCGCTGCCCGTGTTTTGCCGTCCCTCTCTCGCAGGTGCTCCTGCGTGCCGCAGACATGTCCTGCTACGATCTGTGCCGTCCCCGCGGCCCAACCCCGCTTGCCAACAGCTGCAACGAGCCCTGCGTCAGGCAGTGCCAGGACTCCCAGGTGGTGATCCAGCCCTCTCCCGTGGTGGTGACCCTGCCCGGACCCATCCTCAGCTCCTTCCCGCAGAACACCGCCGTGGGATCCTCTGCCTCCGCCGCCGTTGGCAGCATCCTCAGCGAGGAGGGAGTCCCCGTCTCCTCCGGAGCCTACGGCCTCTCCGGATGGAGCAGCCGGTACTCTGGAAGAAGGTTGCTGCTCCAATAAAGGCTGGCTGGACGCCCAGTGAGCGCGGCAAGCAGGATCCCCAAAGCCAGGTGCCGGGCTGAGTTTGGAGCTGCTGGCCAGGGTTTCCAGACGGGTTGCGCATCCTCGCACGCTCCTGCAAAGCAGGGAGGCAAGCAAGGGTGCGAGCCTGTGATGCCTGGACACGGCCAACGTCTGTCTTGTTCTTCTCCCCCTTTCTCCTCTTTGTCACCGCTCCTTGTTGTCTCCGGCTTCGCTGCGCCAAGGGTTGTTCCTGAAGCAAGCGTGGAGGAGCGCTGCTCTCCCCTTCTGCTGCTGCCCGGGAGGAGGATGTGTGTTTGAGGGGTGGCTCTCGCTGGGCTGCCCTGGCTGTGCCCGGCACCGGGTGCCTTCCACCACGGGCTGCTTTGTTTCCCTCCTTTGACTCATTAAAGTTTTGCTGCATGCTAGCCTGAGCCTCCTTGTGTTGCTTCCCTGTTGGGATGCCCTCGCAAGCTGCCCGTGAGAAACGGGATGCTGTGCGGGGGCCTGGGGTGGGGTAAGGGCCTGTGGTGGACCTCCTTGCTTCCTGGAGGATTGGGAGGGAGGAAGCAATGGCCCCTGGAGGGGCCTGTCGTCTGTAGGTGACGGAGGCTTCCCAAACTCTCCGACTCCCCTTGCCATAGGCAGCAGGCTTGCTGCACTTCTCCCACAAAATCCTTGCTCAGCCTCGCGGCTCTCGACGGGGTGCTGGAGGAAGGCAGCTGCCCAAGGCAGTTGTACCCCTGCATGCGTGCCCTCCGTGTGTGTAAGCCTTCCTGAGCCCACGTCGGAAGCGAGAGCCCTTCAGATGATGCCGTGCTGCACGAGGGAAGGAAAGTGGCATGTGCAGCTCTTGTTCAGACGGAGCAGCGTGTTGCGAGAGGCTTGAGCCTTTGGGCGGGCGCTCTCCATGGGCGCGGGGTGGAGGTGGGGGTGCCCGGCCGTGGGGCTGCTGAGTGCGAGGAGGACGCTGCTTCCTTGCCTGCCGTGGTGTGCTTTTCTGGTGGGGGTGAGAGAAGAGGCCCGCAGAGGATGCGGGTTTGCTCTCTAGTCTGCAGGCTTTGAACGGCCCTTTCTCCACCGAGGAAGAGGTTCCCTACCATGCAGGGCAGGTTTCATCTGGAGCCCTTTGTTCGAGGGGCACAAGGGGTTTCTGTCGCTTGCACGCGTCCCTGGAGAAACGTCCCCTGCCAAGATCGGGGAAGCCCTGTGCACGTTCCTTCACCTGCCTTCATCTTCGCGAACGCAGCATTAGGCTAGGACTTGTGTGGTCAGTGAGGTGGCCACCTCCGGTGGAGTGCCTGGCTAATGCGGGCAGGCCCTTTGGCGTGCCTTGGGGACGCGGGCTTTGCCGGGACTGTCTGGGGCGTGCAGCCGCTGCCTCCAGCGGGGCTGTCCTTCCCGTGTGCACTCTGCGTGCCCAGTTCTGCCCCAGGAAATGCCACTCCGAGCGCTGGCTCCTCCCTTGCTCGTGCTTCTCTGCGGAGGCCCTGAGGTCTGAGGCCCTGCAGGCTCTGAGTCCAAGACCGCGTTTCCTGCAGCCGAGGCCGGGGTGCCACCCGGAAACATTGGCAAGCACTTGCAAGCGTCTGCTGTGCAGTCACTCGGTGCTGCCGAAGCAGACGCTTGCGCCAGCGGACGGGTAGGAAGAAGGGAGAGTTTTGAAGACACCGAGCATGCTTTCTGGTGAGCTGTGGTTTCTGGCAGGCAAGAAGGGTGGCCAGCTAATTCTGTGTTCTGGGAGAGCAACAGCCTTCATTGAGAAACGTTTGTCCTGGGGACTGAGGTCTTTCTGTCACCACCGAGAGAGGTGAGCAGGCCAAAGTGGCCCCGCTGGGTCTCCTGAGAGCCAAGGCTGATGCCAAAGAGAGTCTAAAAACCTCTCAGCGAAGCCACCCTGACAGGAAAGGGGCTCTCCAAGACATCACGGAAGAGCTTGGAGGCACGGAGAGCAACGAATGCGGCCAGCCCCGGCAAAAGCAAGTCTGCCCTTTTATCACCGGTCTGGAGGAAAGCCAAGCCGCATTCATCAGGACAAATGCTTACAGCATGCCCCAGGAGGGTAAGATGCTGTCCTGGGCTCTGGAGGTGGCCCCACTCCGTCTCGGCCCAAATCCTCTGCCTGCACTGGTGTGTAATGCCCCAGGAAACAGCTTGGCCTCTAGTGCCGTCACTTCAAAGGAGCGTGCGTGGTGGAGTGGGCATGTCCTGAGCGGGGAAATGAAAGGGGAATGTTGGAGGGGACAAAAAGCAGTGTCCCCATTTCCTTAACTGGGATGTTTTGCATGCAAGATGAGCGTGTTGGTAAGCACATCACGTGCGCAGAGGGCGTCTGTGGGCCTGGGGCATCTGGAGCAGCATAAAAGGCAGCGCGACTCCAGGCCCTCTCATCCACTCCTCTTGCCTTCTCCTCCTTGGTGAACCAGGTGAGCTGCTCTCCCCTTTGCCTCTCTCTCTGCTCCGTCTCCTGCTTGTGCTGTGGGCCTGCACCATCTGCCCCGCTCCGTGCGCAGCCTCTGCCCGCTGCCCAGCCTCTGCCTTTCCCCTCGCTGTGCCTGCGCTCAGGCTGCTCCTCACGCGCTGCCCGTGTTTTGCCGTCCCTCTCTCGCAGGTGCTCCTGCGTGCCGCAGACATGTCCTGCTACGATCTGTGCCGTCCCCGCGGCCCAACCCCGCTTGCCAACAGCTGCAACGAGCCCTGCGTCAGGCAGTGCCAGGACTCCCAGGTGGTGATCCAGCCCTCTCCCGTGGTGGTGACCCTGCCCGGACCCATCCTCAGCTCCTTCCCGCAGAACACCGCCGTGGGATCCTCTGCCTCCGCCGCCGTTGGCAGCATCCTCAGCGAGGAGGGAGTCCCCGTCTCCTCCGGAGCCTACGGCCTCTCCGGATGGAGCAGCCGGTACTCTGGAAGAAGGTTGCTGCTCCAATAAAGGCTGGCTGGACGCCCAGCGAGCGCGGCAAGCAGGATCCCCAAAGCCAGGTGCCGGGCTGAGTTTGGAGCTGCTGGCCAGGGTTTCCAGACGGGTTGCGCATCCTCGCACGCTCCTGCAAAGCAGGGAGGCAAGCAAGGGTGCGAGCCTGTGATGCCTGGACACGGCCAACGTCTGTCTTGTTCTTCTCCCCCTTTCTCCTCTTTGTCACCGCTCCTTGTTGTCTCCGGCTTCGCTGCGCCAAGGGTTGTTCCTGAAGCAAGCGTGGAGGAGCGCTGCTCTCCCCTTCTGCTGCTGCCCGGGAGGAGGATGTGTGTTTGAGGGGTGGCTCTCGCTGGGCTGCCCTGGCTGTGCCCGGCACCGGGTGCCTTCCACCACGGGCTGCTTTGTTTCCCTCCTTTGACTCATTAAAGTTTTGCTGCATGCTAGCCTGAGCCTCCTTGTGTTGCTTCCCTGTTGGGATGCCCTCGCAAGCTGCCCGTGAGAAACGGGATGCTGTGCGGGGGCCTGGGGTGGGGTAAGGGCCTGTGGTGGACCTCCTTGCTTCCTGGAGGATTGGGAGGGAGGAAGCAATGGCCCCTGGAGGGGCCTGTCGTCTGTAGGTGACGGAGGCTTCCCAAACTCTCCGACTCCCCTTGCCATAGGCAGCAGGCTTGCTACACTTCTCCCACAAAATCCTTGCTCAGCCTCGCGGCTCTCGACGGGGTGCTGGAGGAAGGCAGCTGCCCAAGGCAGTTGTACCCCTGCATGCGTGCCCTCCGTGTGTGTAAGCCTTCCTGAGCCCACGTCGGAAGCGAGAGCCCCTCAGATGATGCCGTGCTGCACGAGGGAAGGAAAGTGGCATGTGCAGCTCTTGTTCAGACGGAGCAGCGTGTTGCGAGAGGCTTGAGCCTTTGGGCGGGCGCTCTCCATGGGCGCGGGGTGGAGGTGGGGGTGCCCGGCCGTGGGGCTGCTGAGTGCGAGGAGGACGCTGCTTCCTTGCCTGCCGTGGTGTGCTTTTCTGGTGGGGGTGAGAGAAGAGGCCCGCAGAGGATGCGGGTTTGCTCTCTAGTCTGCAGGCTTTGAACGGCCCTCTCTCCACCGAGGAAGAGGTTCCCTACCATGCAGGGCAGGTTTCATCTGGAGCCCTTTGTTCGAGGGGCACAAGGGGTTTCTGTCGCTTGCACGCGTCCCTGGAGAAACGTCCCCTGCCAAGATCGGGGAAGCCCTGTGCACGTTCCTTCACCTGCCTTCATCTTCGCGAACGCAGCATTAGGCTAGGACTTGTGTGGTCAGTGAGGTGGCCACCTCCGGTGGAGTGCCTGGCTAATGCGGGCAGGCCCTTTGGCGTGCCTTGGGGACGCGGGCTTTGCCGGGACTGTCTGGGGCGTGCAGCCGCTGCCTCCAGCGGGGCTGTCCTTCCCGTGTGCACTCTGCGTGCCCAGTTCTGCCCCAGGAAATGCCACTCCGAGCGCTGGCTCCTCCCTTGCTCGTGCTTCTCTGCGGAGGCCCTGAGGTCTGAGGCCCTGCAGGCTCTGAGTCCAAGACCGCGTTTCCTGCAGCCGAGGCCGGGGTGCCACCCGGAAACATTGGCAAGCACTTGCAAGCGTCTGCTGTGCAGTCACTCGGTGCTGCCGAAGCAGACGCTTGCGCCAGCGGACGGGTAGGAAGAAGGGAGAGTTTTGAAGACACCGAGCATGCTTTCTGGTGAGCTGTGGTTTCTGGCAGGCAAGAAGGGTGGCCAGCTAATTCTGTGTTCTGGGAGAGCAACAGCCTTCATTGAGAAACGTTTGTCCTGGGGACTGAGGTCTTTCTGTCACCACCGAGAGAGGTGAGCAGGCCAAAGTGGCCCCGCTGGGTCTCCTGAGAGCCAAGGCTGATGCCAAAGAGAGTCTAAAAACCTCTCAGCGAAGCCACCCTGACAGGAAAGGGGCTCTCCAAGACATCACGGAAGAGCTTGGAGGCACGGAGAGCAACGAATGCGGCCAGCCCCGGCAAAAGCAAGTCTGCCCTTTTATCACCGGTCTGGAGGAAAGCCAAGCCGCATTCATCAGGACAAATGCTTACAGCATGCCCCAGGAGGGTAAGATGCTGTCCTGGGCTCTGGAGGTGGCCCCACTCCGTCTCGGCCCAAATCCTCTGCCTGCACTGGTGTGTAATGCCCCAGGAAACAGCTTGGCCTCTAGTGCCGTCACTTCAAAGGAGCGTGCGTGGTGGAGTGGGCATGTCCTGAGCGGGGAAATGAAAGGGGAATGTTGGAGGGGACAAAAAGCAGTGTCCCCATTTCCTTAACTGGGATGTTTTGCATGCAAGATGAGCGTGTTGGTAAGCACATCATGTGCGCAGAGGGCGTCTGTGGGCCTGGGGCATCTGGAGCAGCATAAAAGGCAGCGCGACTCCAGGCCCTCTCATCCACTCCTCTTGCCTTCTCCTCCTTGGTGAACCAGGTGAGCTGCTCTCCCCTTTGCCTCTCTCTCTGCTCCGTCTCCTGCTTGTGCTGTGGGCCTGCACCATCTGCCCCGCTCCGTGCGCAGCCTCTGCCCGCTGCCCAGCCTCTGCCTTTCCCCTCGCTGTGCCTGCGCTCAGGCTGCTCCTCACGCGCTGCCCGTGTTTTGCCGTCCCTCTCTCGCAGGTGCTCCTGCGTGCCGCAGACATGTCCTGCTACGATCTGTGCCGTCCCCGCGGCCCAACCCCGCTTGCCAACAGCTGCAACGAGCCCTGCGTCAGGCAGTGCCAGGACTCCGAGGTGGTGATCCAGCCCTCTCCCGTGGTGGTGACCCTGCCCGGACCCATCCTCAGCTCCTTCCCGCAGAACACCGCCGTGGGATCCTCTGCCTCCGCCGCCGTTGGCAGCATCCTCAGCGAGGAGGGAGTCCCCGTCTCCTCCGGAGCCTACGGCCTCTCCGGATGGAGCAGCCGGTACTCTGGAAGAAGGTTGCTGCTCCAATAAAGGCTGGCTGGACGCCCAGCGAGCGCGGCAAGCAGGATCCCCAAAGCCAGGTGCCCGGCTGAGTTTGGAGCTGCTGGCCAGGGTTTCCAGATGGGTTGCGCATCCTCGCACGCTCCTGCAAAGCAGGGAGGCAAGCAAGGGTGCGAGCCTGTGATGCCTGGGCACGGCCAACGTCTGTCTTGTTCTTCTCCCCCTTTCTCCTCTTTGTCACCGCTCCTTGTTGTCTCCGGCTTCGCTGCGCCAAGGGTTGTTCCTGAAGCAAGCGTGGAGGAGCGCTGCTCTCCCCTTCTGCTGCTGCCCGGGAGGAGGATGTGTGTTTGAGGGGTGGCTCTCGCTGGGCTGCCCTGGCTGTGCCCGGCACCGGGTGCCTTCCACCACGGGCTGCTTTGTTTCCCTCCTTTGACTCATTAAAGTTTTGCTGCATGCTAGCCTGAGCCTCCTTGTGTTGCTTCCCTGTTGGGATGCCCTCGCAAGCTGCCCGTGAGAAACGGGATGCTGTGCGGGGGCCTGGGGTGGGGTAAGGGCCTGTGGTGGACCTCCTTGCTTCCTGGAGGATTGGGAGGGAGGAAGCAATGGCCCCTGGAGGGGCCTGTCGTCTGTAGGTGACGGAGGCTTCCCAAACTCTCCGACTCCCCTTGCCATAGGCAGCAGGCTTGCTGCACTTCTCCCACAAAATCCTTGCTCAGCCTCGCGGCTCTCGACGGGGTGCTGGAGGAAGGCAGCTGCCCAAGGCAGTTGTACCCCTGCATGCGTGCCCTCCGTGTGTGTAAGCCTTCCTGAGCCCACGTCGGAAGCGAGAGCCCCTCAGATGATGCCGTGCTGCACGAGGGAAGGAAAGTGGCATGTGCAGCTCTTGTTCAGACGGAGCAGCGTGTTGCGAGAGGCTTGAGCCTTTGGGCGGGCGCTCTCCATGGGCGCGGGGTGGAGGTGGGGGTGCCCGGCCGTGGGGCTGCTGAGTGCGAGGAGGACGCTGCTTCCTTGCCTGCCGTGGTGTGCTTTTCTGGTGGGGGTGAGAGAAGAGGCCCGCAGAGGATGCGGGTTTGCTCTCTAGTCTGCAGGCTTTGAACGGCCCTCTCTCCACCGAGGAAGAGGTTCCCTACCATGCAGGGCAGGTTTCATCTGGAGCCCTTTGTTCGAGGGGCACAAGGGGTTTCTGTCGCTTGCACGCGTCCCTGGAGAAACGTCCCCTGCCAAGATCGGGGAAGCCCTGTGCACGTTCCTTCACCTGCCTTCATCTTCGCGAACGCAGCATTAGGCTAGGACTTGTGTGGTCAGTGAGGTGGCCACCTCCGGTGGAGTGCCTGGCTAATGCGGGCAGGCCCTTTGGCGTGCCTTGGGGACGCGGGCTTTGCCGGGACTGTCTGGGGCGTGCAGCCGCTGCCTCCAGCGGGGCTGTCCTTCCCGTGTGCACTCTGCGTGCCCAGTTCTGCCCCAGGAAATGCCACTCCGAGCGCTGGCTCCTCCCTTGCTCGTGCTTCTCTGCGGAGGCCCTGAGGTCTGAGGCCCTGCAGGCTCTGAGTCCAAGACCGCGTTTCCTGCAGCCGAGGCCGGGGTGCCACCCGGAAACATTGGCAAGCACTTGCAAGCGTCTGCTGTGCAGTCACTCGGTGCTGCCGAAGCAGACGCTTGCGCCAGCGGACGGGTAGGAAGAAGGGAGAGTTTTGAAGACACCGAGCATGCTTTCTGGTGAGCTGTGGTTTCTGGCAGGCAAGAAGGGTGGCCAGCTAATTCTGTGTTCTGGGAGAGCAACAGCCTTCATTGAGAAACGTTTGTCCTGGGGACTGAGGTCTTTCTGTCACCACCGAGAGAGGTGAGCAGGCCAAAGTGGCCCCGCTGGGTCTCCTGAGAGCCAAGGCTGATGCCAAAGAGAGTCTAAAAACCTCTCAGCGAAGCCACCCTGACAGGAAAGGGGCTCTCCAAGACATCACGGAAGAGCTTGGAGGCACGGAGAGCAACGGATGCGGCCAGCCCCGGCAAAAGCAAGTCTGCCCTTTTATCACCGGTCTGGAGGAAAGCCAAGCCGCATTCATCAGGACAAATGCTTACAGCATGCCCCAGGAGGGTAAGATGCTGTCCGGGGCTCTGGAGGTGGCCCCACTCCGTCTCGGCCCAAATCCTCTGCCTGCACTGGTGTGTAATGCCCCAGGAAACAGCTTGGCCTCTAGTGCCGTCACTTCAAAGGAGCGTGCGTGGTGGAGTGGGCATGTCCTGAGCGGGGAAATGAAAGGGGAATGTTGGAGGGGACAAAAAGCAGTGTCCCCATTTCCTTAACTGGGATGTTTTGCATGCAAGATGAGCGTGTTGGTAAGCACATCACGTGCGCAGAGGGCGTCTGTGGGCCTGGGGCATCTGGAGCAGCATAAAAGGCAGCGCGACTCCAGGCCCTCTCATCCACTCCTCTTGCCTTCTCCTCCTTGGTGAACCAGGTGAGCTGCTCTCCCCTTTGCCTCTCTCTCTGCTCCGTCTCCTGCTTGTGCTGTGGGCCTGCACCATCTGCCCCGCTCCGCGCGCAGCCTCTGCCCGCTGCCCAGCCTCTGCCTTTCCCCTCGCTGTGCCTGCGCTCAGGCTGCTCCTCACGCGCTGCCCGTGTTTTGCCGTCCCTCTCTCGCAGGTGCTCCTGCGTGCCGCAGACATGTCCTGCTACGATCTGTGCCGTCCCCGCGGCCCAACCCCGCTTGCCAACAGCTGCAACGAGCCCTGCGTCAGGCAGTGCCAGGACTCCGAGGTGCTGATCCAGCCCTCTCCCGTGGTGGTGACCCTGCCCGGACCCATCCTCAGCTCCTTCCCGCAGAACACCGCCGTGGGATCCTCTGCCTCCGCCGCCGTTGGCAGCATCCTCAGCGAGGAGGGAGTCCCCGTCTCCTCCGGAGCCTACGGCCTCTCCGGATGGAGCAGCCGGTACTCTGGAAGAAGGTTGCTGCTCCAATAAAGGCTGGCTGGACGCCCAGCGAGCGCGGCAAGCAGGATCCCCAAAGCCAGGTGCCCGGCTGAGTTTGGAGCTGCTGGCCAGGGTTTCCAGATGGGTTGCGCATCCTCGCACGCTCCTGCAAAGCAGGGAGGCAAGCAAGGGTGCGAGCCTGTGATGCCTGGGCACGGCCAACGTCTGTCTTGTTCTTCTCCCCCTTTCTCCTCTTTGTCACCACTCCTTGTTGTCTCCGGCTTCGCTGCGCCAAGGGTTGTTCCTGAAGCAAGCGTGGAGGAGCGCTGCTCTCCCCTTCTGCTGCTGCCCGGGAGGAGGATGTGTGTTTGAGGGGTGGCTCTCGCTGGGCTGCCCTGGCTGTGCCCGGCACCGGGTGCCTTCCACCACGGGCTGCTTTGTTTCCCTCCTTTGACTCATTAAAGTTTTGCTGCATGCTAGCCTGAGCCTCCTTGTGTTGCTTCCCTGTTGGGATGCCCTCGCAAGCTGCCCGTGAGAAACGGGATGCTGTGCGGGGGCCTGGGGTGGGGTAAGGGCCTGTGGTGGACCTCCTTGCTTCCTGGAGGATTGGGAGGGAGGAAGCAATGGCCCCTGGAGGGGCCTGTCGTCTGTAGGTGACGGAGGCTTCCCAAACTCTCCGACTCCCCTTGCCATAGGCAGCAGGCTTGCTGCACTTCTCCCACAAAATCCTTGCTCAGCCTCGCGGCTCTCGACGGGGTGCTGGAGGAAGGCAGCTGCCCAAGGCAGTTGTACCCCTGCATGCGTGCCCTCCGTGTGTGTAAGCCTTCCTGAGCCCACGTCGGAAGCGAGAGCCCCTCAGATGATGCCGTGCTGCACGAGGGAAGGAAAGTGGCATGTGCAGCTCTTGTTCAGACGGAGCAGCGTGTTGCGAGAGGCTTGAGCCTTTGGGCGGGCGCTCTCCATGGGCGCGGGGTGGAGGTGGGGGTGCCCGGCCGTGGGGCTGCTGAGTGCGAGGAGGACGCTGCTTCCTTGCCTGCCGTGGTGTGCTTTTCTGGTGGGGGTGAGAGAAGAGGCCCGCAGAGGATGCGGGTTTGCTCTCTAGTCTGCAGGCTTTGAACGGCCCTCTCTCCACCGAGGAAGAGGTTCCCTACCATGCAGGGCAGGTTTCATCTGGAGCCCTTTGTTCGAGGGGCACAAGGGGTTTCTGTCGCTTGCACGCGTCCCTGGAGAAACGTCCCCTGCCAAGATCGGGGAAGCCCTGTGCACGTTCCTTCACCTGCCTTCATCTTCGCGAACGCAGCATTAGGCTAGGACTTGTGTGGTCAGTGAGGTGGCCACCTCCGGTGGAGTGCCTGGCTAATGCGGGCAGGCCCTTTGGCGTGCCTTGGGGACGCGGGCTTTGCCGGGACTGTCTGGGGCGTGCAGCCGCTGCCTCCAGCGGGGCTGTCCTTCCCGTGTGCACTCTGCGTGCCCAGTTCTGCCCCAGGAAATGCCACTCCGAGCGCTGGCTCCTCCCTTGCTCGTGCTTCTCTGCGGAGGCCCTGAGGTCTGAGGCCCTGCAGGCTCTGAGTCCAAGACCGCGTTTCCTGCAGCCGAGGCCGGGGTGCCACCCGGAAACATTGGCAAGCACTTGCAAGCGTCTGCTGTGCAGTCACTCGGTGCTGCCGAAGCAGACGCTTGCGCCAGCGGACGGGTAGGAAGAAGGGAGAGTTTTGAAGACACCGAGCATGCTTTCTGGTGAGCTGTGGTTTCTGGCAGGCAAGAAGGGTGGCCAGCTAATTCTGTGTTCTGGGAGAGCAACAGCCTTCATTGAGAAACGTTTGTCCTGGGGACTGAGGTCTTTCTGTCACCACCGAGAGAGGTGAGCAGGCCAAAGTGGCCCCGCTGGGTCTCCTGAGAGCCAAGGCTGATGCCAAAGAGAGTCTAAAAACCTCTCAGCGAAGCCACCCTGACAGGAAAGGGGCTCTCCAAGACATCACGGAAGAGCTTGGAGGCACGGAGAGCAACGGATGCGGCCAGCCCCGGCAAAAGCAAGTCTGCCCTTTTATCACCGGTCTGGAGGAAAGCCAAGCCGCATTCATCAGGACAAATGCTTACAGCATGCCCCAGGAGGGTAAGATGCTGTCCGGGGCTCTGGAGGTGGCCCCACTCCGTCTCGGCCCAAATCCTCTGCCTGCACTGGTGTGTAATGCCCCAGGAAACAGCTTGGCCTCTAGTGCCGTCACTTCAAAGGAGCGTGCGTGGTGGAGTGGGCATGTCCTGAGCGGGGAAATGAAAGGGGAATGTTGGAGGGGACAAAAAGCAGTGTCCCCATTTCCTTAACTGGGATGTTTTGCATGCAAGATGAGCGTGTTGGTAAGCACATCACGTGCGCAGAGGGCGTCTGTGGGCCTGGGGCATCTGGAGCAGCATAAAAGGCAGCGCGACTCCAGGCCCTCTCATCCACTCCTCTTGCCTTCTCCTCCTTGGTGAACCAGGTGAGCTGCTCTCCCCTTTGCCTCTCTCTCTGCTCCGTCTCCTGCTTGTGCTGTGGGCCTGCACCATCTGCCCCGCTCCGCGCGCAGCCTCTGCCCGCTGCCCAGCCTCTGCCTTTCCCCTCGCTGTGCCTGCGCTCAGGCTGCTCCTCACGCGCTGCCCGTGTTTTGCCGTCCCTCTCTCGCAGGTGCTCCTGCGTGCCGCAGACATGTCCTGCTACGATCTGTGCCGTCCCCGCGGCCCAACCCCGCTTGCCAACAGCTGCAACGAGCCCTGCGTCAGGCAGTGCCAGGACTCCCAGGTGGTGATCCAGCCCTCTCCCGTGGTGGTGACCCTGCCCGGACCCATCCTCAGCTCCTTCCCGCAGAACACCGCCGTGGGATCCTCTGCCTCCGCCGCCGTTGGCAGCATCCTCAGCGAGGAGGGAGTCCCCGTCTCCTCCGGAGCCTACGGCCTCTCCGGATGGAGCAGCCGGTACTCTGGAAGAAGGTTGCTGCTCCAATAAAGGCTGGCTGGACGCCCAGCGAGCGCGGCAAGCAGGATCCCCAAAGCCAGGTGCCCGGCTGAGTTTGGAGCTGCTGGCCAGGGTTTCCAGACGGGTTGCGCATCCTCGCACGCTCCTGCAAAGCAGGGAGGCAAGCAAGGGTGCGAGCCTGTGATGCCTGGATATGCCAATGTATATCAGTTATTTTGATTTTTGCTTTTGTTAACTATTCTTGTGTCTGTGCTTTTTAGTTTTTTCCAGTACCTTGGTATGTTGCAGTTCCTCTCAATTTTTCTTTGTGTTTGATATTTACTCAGGAATTAGGGAAAAACAGAGCCTTGCTTATCATCTCTTTACTTGAATAATATATTTGAATTTGCTGCTTTATTTTGTGGAACACATCTTAAGTTTCTTTCTCATTAAACTGTTTTGGCATCCTCATTTGAGTCTGATTGTGTTTTTCTCCTCCTTTCTTTTTTTTCACCACCCTGGTGTGAAATTTGTCATTATAGGGAATATCTGCATCATGGTCGGTCTGCTTGAAGGAATTTCATTTTTTGTCTTGATGAATTCTACAATTTCTCCTTTGCAGAGTTTTTCCAATTTTTTTTGTATACCCATGATATTATTGTGGTCTTTCAGTTTGGAAGAGCTTTTATCTTGTCATTCTTCTGGCATCTTTGAAAATGTGATAACTGGAAAGCAGAGAATAGAAGTTTTAGAAAAAACTATTGGCATTACTATTGGGTAAACTATTTTCACTAAAAGTAAGGACACGAGATTGAAATGCAGAATTTCCACAGCCACTGTAGATACTAAAGCAACAGACCTTGGGGAAATTTTGAAGAGATTCTAGTTTTATGGAAGAGTTGAGGCTTCTTTTATGCTTCAAATATGTCACACAAATTGTGTTGCTGCTGGATAAATTGTCCCCAGTATTTATATTATTTTGTTTATGATTTATCTTCTCATCTTATCTTATCCCAGCATCTGATGAAAAGCCTTCCGTAAAGATTCTTTCATCTCAGATACTTACGGATCATTTGAATGCCTTGTACTATTTTACACTCACTCCTCTGAAGTAAACATTAGAATAATACAAATTTCAGTTCATGCAAGTAATTTGTTAGGTCTTTAGTAATTTGGTGGTTCACCAGCCTCTTATGAATCCACTCTGCTGTTAAGCAAAGTGTTTTAAATGAGAGCCTGGATTGTGAAATTCCATTAGTGATCCATAAGTAAGAGCTATTAAGTTCTGACTCACCATCTTTAATCCCAAAGAGCAAGATCCAAAGGCTTTCAACCTTTTGGATGAAATCTAGATACCAGTTAGACTAAACTGGCAGAACATCAATGAAAACATTTCCAGGCCTTTAAAGAGTCTGTTTCTAAAATATTATATACCCTCCAAGAAGAACTTTTTACGTTCCTAGAGGGAAGAATGGGAAAAAAGTTAGCATTCTTTAGCTACCTTTGCATAGATTAAAGGGAAATGAATTCTCAAAGTGAATTATAGCTTTCAATTACTATAGGAGGTACATTTTTAAAATTTATAAAGACTACAAGTATTATGTTGAATGGTAGAAATTTTGAGGCAAGAGAAGGGAGCAGTAACTCTAGAAAAGAGAAACTAAAAGTTTTCTGTTAAGTCATCCAAACAGGTAGAGTCCCAGGAATCTGTAGAAGATGGAGATCTGTTTATTAAAATCAATTATGACAATTTGTAATGAAATATTTTTCTCAAGGTTTGACTTTGAATTATTTTGTGAAGTGATCTTGACTCACACACTTTCAGCTTAGACAATGTGAGCGTTGAGATCTTGTTGCATACCATGAACATAAGGTAGCACGAAATTTAGCATATCTGTACCATTAGTGAAAGGTTGTTCTGAACTTTGAAGTCCTTTGCTCTTCTGAAGACATTTAAAAAAGACACTCTTCATTTAGAATTAATTCACATCTCTTGCGGAGGGGCTGGGGCACTAAGAAAAGAGAGACTTGATTCCTTATTTTTGCATACTTTCCATCTGTGCAAGTATCTCCAGCTGTCTGGCGTGCAGCTAGCATAGGCCACTCCAGTTACAGAGGAGAAACAAATGGTGTAATGATAAATGGAGAACTGCTGGGTGCAACTTCTACTGATGCTGTAGTTTAGTTTAGGCAGTGTTCTGCCTCTAAGAACCAATGCTTGAAAACAATCTTAACATCTGAGTTCATATTAAATTCGGTGTGAATATTGCTGTACATTCCTGTGACTTCCCGGGGCTTCCAGCAGGAGTAATGGTGATTCTTCAGATGAACGGCTGTACAGAACCTAGCGTTAGAGGCAGTTAATAAACATCCCAAAGTAATAAGATCAGATCAGCTCATCAAACTCTTTCATTAAAGTGTGGTTGCTTGACTTCGGGAACAAGAAGCTAAAATTTTGATCAGGTGAAGAAATACATTTTTGTATGTGTTTGTATTAGCTGTGTTTATACAGACTGGAAAAACCACGGCTTAGCTCTAGCAGGTCTAGAAAGTGTCGTATCTCTGGCCAGCAGGTCTCATTGGTCTTAATTTTCTTTAGCCTTTGCAATACTCATGGAATTTGGTGTTCTGAATTGTGTGTTTGTGTGGGATTGAAATGGTGCAGATGTGTAAAAATTGGGAATATCTGTTATACATCTGGTCTTGTGGTCAGGCAGAGTCCTTGAAATGCAAATGCTTGGGAATCAAGCTCAGCCCCCCTCCCACCACCACCTTCCACTGCCAAGCTAAATGATTGCTCACCTAAAAGAACCAAGTCTTGAGTAAGGGCTATGCATCACATACATACACTCTCATTAAGCTCCCTCTTGATGACCAAAATGAAACACAAAAAGTACATTGGCCTTAGGAGGCAGTATAATTACTACCGCAATTCAGATGAATCAGCAAGGTCTTCCAAAGAATTAGAAGACTGCATACTGTTGAAGATGAAAGAATTGTCTGAGGTGGAATGTGAGTGTAATAGGGTGAGGGAAAAAATGCAGAAATACCAAACGATATTTTGAAATAAAAAGATTAATCAGTTTGGTGAATTTTGCATGCAAAAGTACTGACCATTAAATAATTTCATGCATAATATATGTTTCAGATCCTCAGGCATTCTGGAATACAGTATAAAAGCCTACACAATGACAGACTCTTCCATCCACTTCTTGCCTTATTCGCCCAGGTGAACAGGTAAGTCTGAACCTACCCTGAGTCTTTTTGCATGCTAAATTTTTACTTTGATGACTACTTTTGTTTTGTCTTTAGTTCTTGATAAATACTAGAGGATTGGTAGCTTTTTCCTTTTTGAGAAGAAAATTAGAAAGGCTTATTTCCATCAAAAAGAAAGATTAATTTATGATACAGGGTGTGCTGACACAGGACTTACTTAGAGAATGCTGGCAAGACTGATTCTCAAAATAAGCAGTTTCATGCTCCATTTTAGAGGCCAATGCTAAAGGCGCTACCCAGACAAAACCAGAGATAAATGGGCCTGGATGGAAATACAGTCTCATTTTTAGAATCTGTGATTGTCTAGAAAAAAGATCTGCTCTGAATTCCTGAATCTAGCCAAAATCTTTTTTTCTATGGACAGAAAAGTGTGGATTCCAGTAGACTGGATTCCTCATTTCCATTGAACTCTAACTAGGGTGGAAACTTCTGATCTGGAAAATAATCCTTTTCCCACTCCAAGTTTATCTGTTTAGTTCCATTTATAGGATGTTTTGGAGCAAGGAACTTCCCTTAAATACAGGTTTTTATACTGCTCCCAATGCTGCTGGCTGAACTGCTAGCAACAAAATTCAGATTCACTAAGCCTGGATACATGTCAGCGTTTGGCTCAGAGCTGCTCGCCTCGCCTGTCAAGGGCTTTTGGAGAGCTTCAGCTGCATTCCCACCTTCTGTAGTAGACATAATGCCTCTTTCTGCACACAGCTGGGACAAGGGGAAGCAACAGCAAAGAGAAAGAGAAATCAAATTGCCGGTAAGGGTTAGGTAAAATTTTAACATTACTGATGCCACAATTTGGAGACCAGATAAACTTCTACATTATTTTCAAATTACTGTGGATTTTTATCTAATAAATAATTACCCCTGTAATCATAGTTACTTTCAAATATGTTATCTATGTAGCTGAACTGCATAACTTCAATACAGATTCTGTATTGCATTTAGTTCCTTCTCTGTGTTTCAGATTTACCTCCATCCCACAGACATGTCCTGCTATGACCTGTGTCCTCCCATCCCCTGTGGCCCAACCCCACTTGCTAATAGCTGCAACGAGCCCTGTGTCAGGCAGTGCCAGGACTCCCAGGTGCTGATCCAGCCCTCTCCCGTGGTGGTGACCCTGCCCGGACCCATCCTCAGCTCCTTCCCGCAGAACACCACTGTGGGATCCTCTGCATCAGCAGCTGTTGGGAGTGCTCTCAGTGTCGGAGGAGTCCCCATCTCCTCTGGTAGCTCCTCAGGATTTGGGAGCTTTGGCTATTCAGGCCTGGGCAACGGGTACTACCGGCCCTACCGTCGCTACAACACCTACCGCAGTGGCTTCTATGGGCCATGCTGAAGCTCCGCGTAAGACGCAAGAAGAAAGGAGCAGAAATGTTGAAGCAGGACCCAGACACAGGACTGAGCTCATGGTCATGGTTTTCGGACATGGTGTTGGATACCCACAGCTCCATTGGCAATTAATGGAAGTGTGGGAGCTTGGCATCGCTTAAAAACAGGCCTTTGCTTGTCTTACTCTTTTTATACTTCATATTGCTAATGTTTGTTTTTCTATTGCTATAGCTGGGACTTGATTGAAGAGAAGAGACCTAGGATGAAAAGGCATATTAGCTCTTGTTTCACTGAAGCCTGGAAATGTATCCCTTATACTTTGCACTTTTTTATTCTACTTTTCAATAAAGTCATGTTGCATCATAATCTAAGTCTTCTGGTGTTCATTTATTCCCTAGTGCCTATTAGCAGCTTGCTCTTGATAAAATTTCTTTCTGTTTGACAAAATATAAATAATTTGGTTCGCTCTGTCTACTCCAGGAAATAATTGCTACAGCTAGGAGGATTTGCTCTTCCAGATCAAGACTTTGTCTACCCTTGCTACATAATACTGATTTAGGGGAAGCCTTTATATATCTCACTCCCAGAACTGTGGGCTTCATCACAGAGACAAGATCAGGCACCTAAACTATTTGCTATCAAATTCCTCTTGGTCATTAGAAAGCATTTCTGATGCTCATGGTCTGATAAAAATGGAACCCCAAAGAGTTTTGTAGTGAGTTTGTGGGAGGATGCTCTAAGAGGAAACTTGCTCTCCCTGCAGATTATTTCATACTAAGTATTTTTTGAACTAATGCCAATCTATCTAAGGCTACTAAAATGTAGATACTTAAATATAGCATTCAGGTAGTGCCATTGTGTGGCTCTTCAAGGACTGGTGCTGAACTTCAGTCAAGTTTGGGAAAACATCTTGCATAATATCCTTGGCTGCAGGCATCTGCAGAATTGAATGACAGGCTGAATTTTCAGTCCATCAGAAAATCTGCAATTTCAAGAGTTTATTTTCAGTAAAAAAATCCCTTCTCTCCTCAAACTGGAATGCAAAGGATCTAAATGAGTACATATTAATCCTGGATCACCACCTCCATAGAAGTGAGCCGTAACCACTTCCTTCCTAAATGTCTAATGGAACTAAATGTAGAATCAGGAGCCTGGCACATCGCTGCAGCAAAATTCATGTGAGTGGTATCTCATGTAATCCTTGGCGGAAAGAAATAAAAGACTGTGAAAGTGGTTTATATCAATGATTACATTCAATCCCTTACTCCAAAGCGATGTGTTGCAAGGCATGTATTCTTCAGTCTCTTTGTGGCACCAAGACATCTTTCTGCAAAAAAAGGTGGCTCTGACACACAAGAGTCATGGGTAGAGAAATGATAACTGCACTATTAGACTTGGCAAGATAATTAAAACCTGCATTGAAAGAGTTATGTAAACATAGACCTCCTATGATGGGCTTGATATTTAACAAAAGCTCTAGTGAGTAAATCCCTCCAGCACAAATCATTTTTGTTGCTGTTTTCTTCTCCCATTCCCCTTTGAATTCTATTGTAAGAACAACACCAAACCTGTCTCTTTACAGAAATACTCCACAGATCTGCATGTATCTATTTTTTCACAAAGAGGGATATTGTAACATAAATTATTGTTAGATCATAGTAAGGTGCAAAACTAAACCTCAAACTTTAATTATTTTGCAGTGCTTCATAACAGTTGAATAACATTAAGAATGCAGGTAGCTCTGCTGAGGTATAAACTCTGAAGACCATGTACACTTCACTGTATTTGAAGACCTCTGCCTTCGGGGGATCTAGTTGAGCACATAAGCTGAAGTTATGAAGCTCAAGTCACAGGTTATGCCTATTCCAAAGATATCCTAGATTACGCATATAGGACATCTTCAGTAGCCAAGATCAAACAAGAATGCAGCAAATAATAGTAAACAATGGAGTTGCAATAGAAACAACAATGTCATGCAGAGGTACTCCATCTGACTCTGAGCAAAAAGACTTTAAGGTATAGATATATCCTCTGTCTTAGGTGGTAGACCAGTAGTTGTTAACACAGTGAGGGCATCATCAATGTCAACAGCATGGATGAAGGTGTTGTAAAATATTGTGTGAACTTCACACAGCTGTTCAGATCATGCAGGCTGCCGGTAAATTCTGCCACTAAATTTCAGTATTAATATACTGAACCAAGAATGAGTTAAGAGTTTAAAGCAAGAACTATCAAGGTTCCTGTGGAAGGTGTAAGAGGGGAACTGCATGGAAAGGCTCTGTGTTATAAGGAATTTTACTGCTTTAACTGCTCAAAGCATCTAAGGCATCCATTTATTTTGAACAACATAATTAATTACAATTCAAATGCTATTGCAGGTGGCATTTTTCTCCACAAGAAAACTTTCATTTTACGTGTTGCTGTTTCTCCACATAGAGATTTTTGGGTCACTTTTACATCTAGTCCTATTGCACTGGGCTCAGCATGAGTAAGATTTCAGTCTCAATATAATTAAGTTTCTTTCTTTCCTTTTTCTTTTCTTTAATTTTATTTATTTATTTATTTATTCCCTCCTGGCCTTTTTGTCACTTATGTGTGTCTCAGGAGGGTGTTCTCATACCATGCAAAGACTTTAATTATAATCTGAATACACAAGTCTGTCCCTGATTGTATAAAAACAGCTGTGTACTTTTGATTCACTCTCTTGATTTCATCTTAAAGAAAGATCAGGCCATGAAGTTGTTCTAAGTATACAATAAAGTAGTTGGAGTTAGAGCAATAATTATAGTAATTATTTTCAAGAGAGGATATATTCTCTTTGGAAATATTGTTTTTTTAAATCATTTAGTCTGATTTTAAAAGTTTTTTATTTTATTTTATTTTTTTTTCCAGGCAGAACTTGGAAGAAAGAAGAATGAAAAAGTCTTCACAAAAGTAATCTGGGGATGCTGTTACACAAGATACAAACTGCTACAGAGGAAATTATTTTTGAAAAATTCTTTTAATCCTTTAGTATATTAAGAAGTACTGTGGAATGGAAAGGTTGGTGACACCAGGAAAGGATAGAGTAATTTCTCTGAGAAGCTCCTTGAAATATAAGATGGCTTAAAACAAACTTTCGAGCTACATTTTAATTAAAAATTAAATAAACCTATTTCCTGCAGCCAAGAACAATGACATTAATTTAGAACAATGATTGACCTTCACCTCCAAACATTAATAGTATATTATTATGTATTGATATTAATAGTATATTATTACGTATTGATATGAGAATTCATATCTGTTACATATCTTAAATTTCTACATAATTTGGTATTTTGCATGCTTTAAGCTTTAATAAAAGTTTGTGATAAACTTTGAAGTTGTCAGATCGTGAGGCGCCTATGATCAAGCCAAACAAGTTTCTGTTCCCAGGGGATCTTCACAAAGAAATCTGTAATTTAGAGATGATTTACATGTCTCAGTAGTTAAAGTGCTAGGAGAGAAGAGACCTGAGTACTGATCTTTGTGCCAAGGACATTTTATGTGTGCCTTTTACTTCTTTATTATTTATTCTGCAAGTCGTCCTTGGAGAAGAAATTGAAGTTATATAGCTTGCACCATCCAGAAAACAGTGCAAAGTGACAGAAGAGCTGATACTGAGTGAAGAAACTACTGATATTTTGTATACATTCAGCACTTCTCCATCTAGGCTACCATTGGCCCTTAACTCATCTTGTACCTGACACTGCAGAGGCAACAGGAGAAATGAATACTGTAACAGGAAATGAAAAATTCTTGTATATGACTTCTGATGCCTCCACAGCTGAATTTTACAAAGCTTTATCTTTTGCAGGACTTTTCCTTGACAGCAAATGTC
The DNA here is from genome assembly GCF_028389875.1 of Rhea pennata. Taxonomy (NCBI): domain Eukaryota; kingdom Metazoa; phylum Chordata; class Aves; order Rheiformes; family Rheidae; genus Rhea; species Rhea pennata. The sequence goes on from NC_084693.1 coordinate 951,317, forward strand.
TCAAGCAAGGTAACTTATTTGTGCATGTTTAAGTTAATCTAAAATCAGTTGCTAATGTGTTGAGAGCTGAGATAGGAATAAAGGTGGGTCTGTGGATTCCTCAGATGAAGAACTCCTAAGAAACCAGGCTCAGAATTAGAGCCAGCCAGCAAATATATTCATAAGAAGATTTGTGTCTCAGAAACTTCCTTAGAAGTGTAGTAGTTCGATATTATCTCATCAGACTGGACTTAGACTCTGGTTTTCTCTTCCACGTCAAAATAGCAGTCTTAAATATTTTCTAGTTATATCAGAGCCTTTGCACACAGCCTTTCAACTCTTCATTTTCTCCCATCTCTATGTTGTTCATTGCCTCCTTTGTTGTGACCTGAGTTTGATTTAAATTGTGCATATGTTCCTGGCCATTTTCTGAAAAACTCCATGTCTCTCCACTTCCCTAAGGGCTTGCATCCTCAAACTACAAGTGCTCATGGGTTGACTCCCAGCTCATTAAAAGCTGAAATTCTATATGATTTGCAACAGTATTTACCTTGGGGAGGAGGGCTTGTACAAGGAACTGCATTATGTAAATTCTGCTTTATCACTTTTAATGACACCAGACAGACCAAAAAGTGTTTTGAAGGCAGAATAAATTTTTCTGAATTAATAATCCTAATGTTACCAGAAATTAACTTTGCCCAGAATATTTCAAGATGAAAGAAACTGTGGTCAGATACATGCCACAAGATAAGGAAGTAAAACATTAATAAATACAAATATTGAGGCAAAATTACATGTAATCAGAATTGGCTCATAAATAAATTCATGCACAAAGGATATCCCAAGTTGCTGGGCAGCATGGGATGTAGTATAAAAACCTGAGCAACTCAAGGCTCTGCCATCCGTTTCTCTTGCATTCCTGTCCAGGCTCGTGAATAGGGTAAGTCTATATTCATCTGCTCTCTTTCTACATGGCAAATTGTTACCTTGATAATTTCTAATTTTATAGCTTTTTCGCTAACGTATTGCAGTACATTCAACTTTTTACTTGGAGGAAGGTAACTGGGAAGAATTTTTACACAAAAGGGAAAGTTTTCTGTTGATGGGAAATTATAAAAATTGCTGAGTGGAGGGATCAGAGGCAGGCTACCCAGATAGGTTCTTTTATTCAGCTTTGGGACCCAAACAGTTTAGCAGGTCTTAGAGCTGAACATAAGAAATCTGCAGTGAGGTTTTGAGTCTGCCCAGAGTGGTCTGTTGGTCTGTGGAAAATTCCTCTAAGGCTAGAAGTTCAGAAGAACAAGGGTCCTGATATGCTGGCCACTTCAGCGCTTAGTTCTTTGCATTCCTGGGTTGTCAGATGCCCAAATAAAAAGCAATCTTCAGTCCATGCTTGTCTTTTTGAAACTCGATTCATAGTTCACATTCAGGTAAGGAGTGAGCTTTAATCACTTACTTTCCCATGCTCCAAGCATATGTGGACAGATTTCCACTGCAGCTTCTGAGATCTGCCGATAATTTTAGTACTAACAGCAAGTCACAAGAAATAGAAGTGTCCCTGAACTCAGCTACCTGCTCTTCCATTTCTTATCAAAGAAATTTTGAGTGCTTTGGCTTTTATTTTTCATATTCTAAAACTGAGAGAAGGGACCAAGACAGAACTTACATTAGAGGAACCAATAGGAAGGAAATGGGAAAGGCTACATTAACGCTGGGCAGGATGTTCATCACCATTCACTGTTGAGTGAACAGGCAAGCCTTAGTTCAGGAATAACAAATCACGTCTTACCCATTCCAGCAGAGCACTCTCCTCTGAAGGCTACGAGTCCGTCTTCATTTCTCTAGGAGATGGAGCTCTGATAGTTTTCCTATGTACCGCCACAACTGCAAGGGGCAGAGCTCAAAGTGCCCTTTCCAAGTAGCATTACAGCCATGTGGTTAGGGCACTCTGCAATGTGAAAGAAGAGGTTTTCAACACCAGCATATACTCCAGTTCCTAGGTGAGTTTACTAACCATGTAGGCTTCATGGTAAGTTACTGACCAAGCCCCACCAGCTTTACTCTCCCTGGCAGTCACTGGACTGGAAGAAAATGCAAGCTCAGCCCTGGATCTGGAGATAAAATACCTTCCTTCCCATGCAATCTCCTCTTTGTTTACTATATACTCCCTGTATCATAATATTTCAGCTGTATAGAGTTTAAATATAATTCCTGCATTGCACTTGTTTCCTTCTCTGCGTTTCAGATTTACCTCCATCCCACAGACATGTCCTGCTATGACCTGTGTCCTCCCATCCCCTGTGGCCCAACCCCACTTGCTAATAGCTGCAACGAGCCCTGCGTCAGGCAGTGCCAGGACTCCCAGGTGGTGATCCAGCCCTCTCCCGTGGTGGTGACCCTGCCCGGACCCATCCTCAGCTCCTTCCCGCAGAACACCGCTGTGGGATCCTCTGCATCAGCAGCTGTTGGGAGTGCTCTCAGTGCCGGAGGAGTCCCCATCTCCTCTGGTAGCTCCTCAGGATTTGGGAGCTTTGGCTATTCAGGCCTGGGCAACGGGTACTACCGGCCCTACCGTCGCTACAACACCTACCGCAGTGGCTTCTATGGGCCATGCTGAAGCTCCGCGTAAGACGCAAGAAGAAAGGAGCAGAAATGTTGAAGCAGGACCCAGACACAGGACTGAGCTCATGGTCATGGTTTTCGGACATGGTGTTGGACACCCACAGCTCCATTGGCAATTAATGGAAGTGTGGGAGCTTGGCATCGCTTAAAAACAGGCCTTTGCTTGTCTTACTTCTGCTATGCTTTACTTTATATTTCTGATCAAATGTTTTGCTTGCTTATGCTTTATTGTGTTTTATAATGACCAGAAAAAATATGGAATTCTTAGCAATTGTTCTGTGTGACTGAATTGGCACAGTCCACTCACACAAAAAAGAAGGAAGATTGCATTTTGCTGAGTGTCAGTGTGGAAGGGATGAGCACGTACTATCCTTACTGGATCCTGGAATTATACTCCTTATAGTTTACATTGGTTCCTTCCATCTCTCAGTCTCATTAAATTTGTGCTGCATCATACTCAGAGTGTCCTTGTATTGCTTTCTACTCCCATTCCCCTTTCCAGCCCGCTTGTAGTGAAGTAGGCCCTTCTGCAAGTCTTCAGTGGCAGAAATACAATACAAATATGTCCAAGGCAATTACCAAAGGAGAAGGAGACAGATCTCAGTTCCCGGTTGTGGATTTTTTTTTTCTTTTTGATATGAAGTACAATTTTCCTCAGATTCTGCTCTGATTTGTTGCAATGCTATACATGTGCATCCAGCCTAAGAGATTTTTTCAAAAGTTAAGAATAGCTAATCTCCCTCTGGAGTGGGTATGTCTCCTACTGTGGTAGAAGCAGAAAGTTTTTTGCTCCTATGCTTACCTTACAGGTCCTTTATCAGTTGCAACACGAATACAAAACAAGTCGTTTAACTGTTTTGTATGGATTCTCTATGAGAAATCTATATTGTTTTGATAGGGATGGCTTTGATGAGGAATGAGAATGGTGGAATAAACTCATCTGAGAGGGGAGATGAGCTCCTCCTTGAAGAGAAGTTGAATAGGTTAATTTCGGGGAAAAGCTTGCTGAGAGGAACTCTATTCCTCCTAACCCTTCTGCAGACTTCACAGATGAAAGTATCTATGAAGAAGATGGGGCAGAAGACAGAGATATGGCAGGAAAATATAGATGGGCATGAGGAACACCAGAAATTATGGGGAAAACCCATTTTCTAAAGTGCTACTTCTACTTGTTTGGTCTCAGTTTGCTGCATAAGTACGGTATGCGCTGTTAAACTAGGCTGGCTGGGTAATCTCAGAGATGACAAAGACAAGGCTATGTGGCATTTTTGCAACCAAGCTGGCCGCTGATATTTGCTGGACTTGAAAGCAGCTCTGGGAGAAAGATATTAAAAGATTTAAAATTCTAACCCTTTTCCACTGTCTCTTTATAAATTGTATCCTATCTGCTGTGCCTAGCAAATCTGAACTTTATGGGCCATTGCTTTCTTCTAGCTTCATTGTCTGTGTTTTAACAAAGACCATTTTTTATAGATTAGAAGCCTTGTTCCTTGTAGAGAAAACGGTCTGAAAAGTTCTGCCTTGAGGCTCCAGATGACTCAGTGTCCTGTCTCCCCATGCAACTCACAGGTATCTGCGATACTCCTTGCTTGGAGTCTGTCTCTGTGGCTGTGCAGACTGATGCTGAACTGTAATTAAGCCTGGGAAAAGAAGCTGACACAGTTATATGACTACAGTCATTAGCGGAGCTGAATTAAAGGTGGTACACTGGTTCCATGAAATAATTCATAATTTCAAGGAGTTGGTTTCTTAAAAAACAACAGAAGAGAATGGAAAGTTTGCAGTTTGATAAATAACACATATTTTATTCAGGCTAACCTTCTGCTGTAAAGTATTTTTTTTTTTTTTGCCATCTTGACTTGAACTATTGCTTGACCAAAGGAGATGAGCTCCAGAGAAGCCATCCTTCATTTGTAGTTGTAGCAAAACAGCTTTCTCTTGTGGAGGTCAGCCCGCACATTTATCACGGCTGAAGAGTTAAAATTGTGCAGTTTCAGAGAGGCTGAAAAGACACATTGCCCAGTTGTTATGGTTAAGGTACCTTTAAGACAGTCAGATGGACAGATAATGGCATTTTTCACTACAAAGAATTTAGATTTTTTTTCTGTTGTTGTAACTGCTGCAATCCTCTATTAATTTTTCTTCTAATGAGCTGCCCTAAACCTTCTCCCTGCAGCAGCAACCCCTCAGCACCTGCAGCCTTTACAGACTTACTATCTTCATGCATTCAGACACGGTAGCAGACAGGCTCAGTGTGCTGCTCATTTATTCAAAAAACAGGCCAAAACAAGCTTCAAGCATCATTTTCCCCCTTATTCCAAGAGCCTCTCTGAGATTCACATTGTAGCAACAGCAGGCAGGCAGACGAAAAGTGAAAGTTTTCTGTTTCATTTTGTAGCAAATCAGGAAGTGTTTCACTTGCTGCTACAGAGTATCAGCTGGATTACAATGTTGCAAAGATGCGGTGATTTCCTTTCCCTTCTCACAATTCAGCTGTCCATGGTTCTGACAAACAAATTTGCAGGGTCTCAGGCAGCCTTTGTGCAATAACACATAGTACTGCTGAATAAAACAGATTTCTGCAGCATAAAGAGTAGTGCATGGCAGTGTACACATGCTCTGAACAAAAGAGCAGTCAGCATTTTCCTAAGTTTCTAAATTTGCATTTAATATCTATCACTGATTACCTGGAAAGAGCTAATTCTTGTGGAACAAAGAGGGATAACACGAATTGTCTGTGCTGCATGCTAAGCATTTGATTTGTCTGGAAGTGGAAATATCTACTTCTGGCCTTTTTAGAGCTCCATTTTTTCTGCTTCTTACTCTCATTAAAGTTATATTGCATCCCAGTAAGAAGCTTCTGCTGATTTTTCTCTCCCTCCCTTTTTCTTTCCTCCTCTTTCCATCCCCCCCCCCCCAGAGTGGGATTTGCCACTGTGCAAGTTTAGCGCCAGGCAGATCTGTTTAAATCACACTGCACTAAGCAGTGAGGAGTTAAGTCTAGATGCATACAAGCAGTAATACTGCATACCCTCCTTTGTTAAGCTACATTTTCTCTTAGCTATACTTCTCAATACAGTATCAAATAATCATCCTGGTCAACAAACAGTGGAGAAGAGAGGTTTGAGAACTGACACTCTCTTATAGGCAATAAACTTTTTCATCCCATAACCTCCCATTTCCTTAGAACTATCCCAATAAATAAAAAAATCTCAGTAAAACAAACACACCAACACTCAGATCTCTAGTTTTCTAACAAAACCAGAGTTCTATCAAAAGAGTTTAAAACAGCAAAAATAGAAGAAGGAAAAAAGACATAAAATTAACAAAGCAAAGGGGGGGGGGAGTATGTATGATTCTTCCCTTACTTACTTGACAGTTTAGAAAGGTTGCAATTATATAGTAATGGAATGCTAAATTACAAGGTGATCTCTGGGCTTTTGAGGTGTCACCAGAAATTCTCAAAGCAATAACAATTATCTTGAGCTTCTGAAACTTAGTGAGGAGAATGATTTTTAAATTGCTTCACAAACATGCACCATCATAATACTATTGATGCCTTATTGATCCCAACTAAACTTTCATTTCACATTAAAAAAAAGAGAGAGAGAGAGAGAGAGAGACTGAACAGGGCAGAGTGCTCAATACATTAATGCAGCCCAACACTGAGTTTTGCTCAGTGAGGAGGCTGAAGGACAAATGAAAACCAGAGAGGCTCTTATGCAACACTACAGATTTTTAATGTGAAAGAGGGCTGGAGCAGGCATTTGCAGAAAGTAAAGCCAAGGCAGAACGTGCACGATGCTGAGTGTAACACAGCCCCGCTCAGGGCCCGAGACACGGTCGGTGTGCGCAGAGAGGAGGGGGATGCTGAGGCTGAGCCATGCAGACAGGGCTCGGGGGGGGGGGGGGGCCAAGGAGAGCAGCCTCCTCCTGCCCCCACACCGAGCTGGGTGGCAGGGGCTGCCAGCCCCCAGGGCTCTTGCTCCATGTTGTCGTGCCGTGGTCCTTGCTTCTGGGCTGTTACTGCCTCTGGGCATCATCCTGGCGGCTTTAGAAAGACCCGCAGCTCCCACGACGGGACCTGCCCCAGCTTTGGGAGCAGGGACGGTAATAGCCCGTGCCGCAGGAGGAGAGGCCAGAGCCATATGACCTCCTGCCACTGCCAAAGCCCAGGGAGCCGTACTGGCCCCCAAAGCCCAAGCAGCCTCCGTAACCCTGGGAGCTCCCATAGCCCCAGGAGCCCCCATAGCCTGGGGAGCCTCCGTAGCCCCAGGAGCTCCCACAGCCCTGCGTTCCCCTATAACCCTGGGAACTGCCATAACCGAGTGAGCTTCCAGAGCCCAGAGACCTTCCATAACCCCAGGAGCCTCCCAAGCCCAGGGAGCTTCCATAGCCCAGGGAGCCTCCTGAGCCCAGGGAGCTCCCTGAGCTCACGGTGCCCCCAAAGCCCCGGGAGCCCCAAGAGCCCCCCAGTCTCAGGGAGCTTCCATCACCCAGGGATCCCCCATAGCCCAGGGAGCTCCCTGAGCCAAAGGAGCCCCCGTAGCCCAGGGAGCCCCCCGAGCCAAAGGAGCTGAAGGGGCTCCCGATCCCAGCTGGGCCCCGGGATCCCACAACGCTGTCCTGAGGGAAAGAGCTGAACACGGGGCCCGGCACTGTCACCACAGCCGGTGGTGGGAAGATCACTGCTCTGGAGTCGGGGCACTGCTGCACGCACGGCTCGTTGTAGCTCTCGGCAATTGGCTGAGGGCGGCTCACCGCGCAGGGTCCGCAGGACTCGGTATAGGAAGACATCTTTCTTGTGACGGCAACGAGCCTGCAACACTCTGCAGGAAACAGATTTTTCCTTGTCTCTCCCACCTGAGCTCGGTAACTGTGCTTGCTTTATAGTTAGTTTTGATACTCCAGAGTTCATCACACTGTAAACTGGATGCCTACATTTTGTCAGATATATCATACCCTGACTCCATTTACTGTCAGAGCACTTGGATGTCACATACAGAATCAGACACCTTATGTAACATAAGGGGAATCCCTTGCTTTATGTCACTGCTGCAGGTCAGAGCATGATGAATCTAGTTTATCAAGACTAGCTCAGACAAACTGACATTTTCTAGTGTGTTTGCAGCAAGTAAGAATAAAAGTGTCAAATATAGCCAATTATTTTTACAGCTTAATATTACTTCTCCTGTAGTACCTGCTTCAAAAAATAAGGCAAATGCTGTCATACTGCCATACTGCTATTTAAGTCTCTTAATATATTTAGCCCCTGAGTTCCCACTTCAGTCACTGTGAAATTATTATTGAAGATAACAAGAGAAATATCTACTTTTGCCCTAGAAAGAACATCTTCCAAAACCCACAGTTCAATAACTTAAGAAATAGATTCTACCATTCTATAACATGATGTACAATTTAATAATCATCAAAAAAAAAAAAAAAAAAAAAAAAACCACACAAATCCCCAAACAAACAAATAAACAAAAAGCCACCTTGGAGAAAGATAGTAATTGAGTCAAATCAGACCTACCTTATTGACCACAAGGAATAAGCTATGAGATGTGAATGGAGAGGCTTAGAGTGGAGAGCTTTTATATCATTCTCAAACTGCTTGCAGGATGTGAAACATCCTTTATGCCTCAGGTGCATAGTAAAAAACAACCTCAATATTGAGAGATTCAATTTTGCTTGCTTTGCACTGCCACTCCCCAGCTTTAAAAATAGGTGTGATACAATTATCAATACCAGCTTATGGTCCTCAGTCTGGTGAATGATGGGATCTTTTGGGCTTGTGTTCTATCATCAGTGCAGCACCAGCATTAGGTCTACTCACTATTTAATTATACTTTAAGTTTTAAGAAAATAGAACTTGTCTGTTATATGGCTACTGTGCTCACTGGATAAAAAAATAAACCATAGATATCATCTTTAGCATCAGTGAAGTTTTGCTATGTAAACTCAACTCAATTTCCTAGGAGTCGTCTGAAGTAAAAATAATTTTTAAGTAAGAGCCAGTCTCAAGCTTCTGGTAGTTGTCACTGGGTGGCTGAAGTCCAAGAAACTCTGTCAGTTCATATCAGTTGAAGATCCATCATACAATCTCCCCAGACATATTACTATATAAAAAAATAAAGAACTTGACCTCATGAATGAAGATCATATCATTGCAAATGCCAAAATAGTAAATCACAGTCTGATTAGGGAAACAAAAGGTATGACATTGGTTGGCATATTTTTAAATAATTCTATTTTGTAATCTCTATTTAATATGATAATAGCAGACACTGCAAGCATTAAGGATTAATGAGTATTTGTGAAGCAGCTTAAAGTCATTATCTTCCAGGTGCCTCTCATTATTATCAGCAAATCTTGATGACACTTCAAAAGCACAGTTCTCTTACAATTTAGAGATAATTTCAAGTCTCTCTTTTGCAATATCATTAAACAATCAAACAACAGATTTGCAAGCAACTGAATAATGCTGCAGAATCATCCCATTAAATGTATATGTCTTTTAATACTGTTTTATTTATTTCCCACTTTTTCTTAAGTGGTCAGTACTTCTGGAGAAATTAAAGAAAGACAAGATTTTTCTTTAATGCTTGTCTGTCTGAGCATCCATAAGTTGGGAATCCAGATGTAATTTTTTGAAATGCTTGATATTACCTTTAGGCAAGGACCTCCAATAAATCAGTCAAAGCTTTTCCCTTTCTCTGAAGCCACCATGCTGAACTGTTCCTCTATTAATCTAGTATCACCTGAATTATCTCAGAAGAGCTGGGGGAAGGATATCGGGATGCTATCTCCCTTGGATTGTTAATATTTCTCATGGTGATGGGAAGTATCTCTCAGAGAACTCTGAGTTTTTCTATTTAAAGCATTTTGAATTTGGATTGATGCAATGTCCTTGTGGTATTTCTAATAAGTTCTAATAAGATCAATAAAGTTTTTTATTGATTTCTTAGCTTTCCCTGTATCATTTGACAAGTGTGTTAAGTCAGACATAGCTTTCTCTAACTGGATTAATTATGGATGGAATGAAAACTTCAGAACACAGACTAAAAGCTTTACCAGATCTTACTGCTTTCTTGCCATTACTAGCGATACTGAGGTCCCATCAGAAGTCAACCTGTAACATGTCATCCCTGCCATATAACAAAATTTATAGATCCATAATAAAGTACAAGGACAGCTTTGGGTCCCCTTGGAGCCAAAATCTAGTTCACATTGGGTGACCTTCACCTAGTTAGTGCATGTGGCTCCCAAAGGCTTCTGCACCATGGAGGCACTAAAGTGGGATGAATGCCATGCAGGTTGGCTGCAGCTTCCCTGAAATCCCCTGAAATGGCTATGATTGTTGTACATGTTGTATCACACCCATATTAACACTTGGGAGGGACAATGCTGAGGTGGCAACATTAAAGCTCTCAATATCACATTTGTTTTGTAGCAAATTAGGATAAGAGGTACAAAGGGTAATATAAAGACAGTGGCCAGAGAAACATATAAAAGCCTTCGACACCCAGAGCCCGTCTATCCTCTTCTCTTGCCTTCATCTCAGTGAAGAAGGTAAGTGTGGCTCATTCTGGAAAGATACTATGTCTTTCTATTACCATTAGCATTTATTTTAACAATGTGCTTATCATAGAGATGATTCCTTGTTTCCTTCTGAAAACAGGTTGTCCAGATGCAGCATCAGGAATCACTGAATTAGGATAGAAAGTAGAGCTCAAAAATATATAAATATTTAGGGTGCAAGTGTCTTATAAATCTGAATTAAGATACAGAATGATTGAGCTGCTTTTTCTTATAGTAAGAGTTCTTTTCCTTGGTTCTTATACTATTGTTTGAATTTCTGATAGTGCATCTTTATATAAAGTGCTAAAGAGACAGGTCACTAGCTAGTCCAGTCTGTCACTCTGTAATTTCTCCAATACTAAATTTGCAATTTCAGAACAAATTTTTGAAAAAGAGGATCATAGTACATTCATGCATACCAGTGCAGGCAACCAGTGCAGAGATGTTGCTCTTAATCTGAACTACAAATTTCACTTTCAGCATTTCCCAAGCACCCTTGCCAAGCAATGTCATGCTTTGAATTATAGAACATATAGCAAACAGTGAGAATTAAGAGGCAAAAAGAGCTCAGGACAATGCAAGGTAGCAGCTTGAATGAGACAAGGGAGGCAAGACATGATGGTTTTCAGAGCAGAATGCAGAAATGTTTTGCTCCTTCTGATCTCCTGTTAGCTCCTGACACTTCAGCCAGTCAGTCAGGAACTCAGCGATTGATTAAAAAGCTCAGTTCATCTTGTCCCAACCCAGTGGCGATGCCTATTTACACCAAATCTGTTTCCTGCAGAGTGTTGCAGGCTCGTTGCCGTCACAAGAAAGATGTCTTCCTATACCGAGTCCTGCGGACCCTGCGCGGTGAGCCGCCCTCAGCCAATTGCCGAGAGCTACAACGAGCCGTGCGTGCAGCAGTGCCCCGACTCCAGAGCAGTGATCTTCCCACCACCGGCTGTGGTGACAGTGCCGGGCCCCGTGTTCAGCTCTTTCCCTCAGGACAGCGTTGTGGGATCCCGGGGCCCAGCTGGGATCGGGAGCCCCTTCAGCTCCTTTGGCTCGGGGGGCTCCCTGGGCTACGGGGGCTCCTTTGGCTCAGGGAGCTCCCTGGGCTATGGGGGATCCCTGGGTGATGGAAGCTCCCTGAGACTGGGGGGCTCTTGGGGCTCCCGGGGCTTTGGGGGCACCGTGAGCTCAGGGAGCTCCCTGGGCTCAGGAGGCTCCCTGGGCTATGGAAGCTCCCTGGGCTTGGGAGGCTCCTGGGGTTATGGAAGGTCTCTGGGCTCTGGAAGCTCACTCGGTTATGGCAGTTCCCAGGGTTATAGGGGAACGCAGGGCTGTGGGAGCTCCTGGGGCTATGGAGGCTCCCCAGGCTATGGGGGCTCCTGGGGCTATGGGAGCTCCCAGGGTTACGGAGGCTGCTTGGGCTTTGGGGGCCAGTACGGCTCCCTGGGCTTTGGCAGTGGCAGGAGGTCATATGGCTCTGGCCTCTCCTCCTGCGGCACGGGCTATTACCGTCCCTGCTCCCAAAGCTGGGGCAGGTCCCGTCGTGGGAGCTGCGGGTCTTTCTAAAGCCGCCAGGATGATGCCCAGAGGCAGTAACAGCCCAGAAGCAAGGACCACGGCACGACAACATGGAGCAAGAGCCCTGGGGGCTGGCAGCCCCTGCCACCCAGCTCGGTGTGGGGGCAGGAGGAGGCTGCTCTCCTTGGCCCCCCCAAGCCCTGTCTGCATGGCTCAGCCTCAGCATCCCCCTCCTCTCTGCGCACAACGACTGTGTCTCGGGCCCTGAGCGGGGCTGTGTTACACTCAGCATCGTGCACGTTCTGCCTTGGCTTTACTTTCTGCAAATGCCTGCTCCAGCCCTCTTTCACATTAAAAATCTGTAGTGTTGCATAAGAGCCTCTCTGGTTTTCATTTGTCCTTCAGCCTCCTCACTGAGCAAAACTCAGTTTAGAAGTGCCTGGAATTTCTCAGGAGCCCAAGTACTGTGAGACAAATTGAACTTCAGTTCAGCCTTTCAAGGAGGTTTTAGGTGTGCCATTTAAATTTTTTGTTCCTGTAATTTTTAGTTACTGTAAGACAACAGCAGCCAAGGAAACGGAGAAAAGCCCCACTGGAGGTGGGAGTGGGGTTTGTGCAAGGCTTATGTCCACCCACAAGGGAGATGGAAACCTGATGCTCAGAGCTGAGCATCCTATCCCATAATACTGTTAACAAAGACAATATAATAGAGGGAAGAAAAAGAAATTTGGTTGTTTAGCGCAGCAGAACTTTCGTGAGAAAGAAAGTTAGAGGAAAATAGCACAATCAGATGTGTTAACGTAGCCATATATCCACTGCAGACAACAACTAATTGCCTAAGACACCAGGGCTTGTTGGTCTAGGGGTATGATTCTCGCTTAGGGTGCGAGAGGTCCCGGGTTCAAATCCCGGACAAGCCCTGTTTTGGTGGACAACAAGTTGACTATGAGCCAACAACGCAGGAAAGTTAAAGGGGGCATTGGGAAGACTGCTGCCAGCAGGTCGAGGGAGGTGACCCTGCCCCTCTGCTCAGCCCTGGTAGCCCAAGGCATCATCTCAAGTACTGTGTCCAGTTCTGGGCTCTCCAGCACAAGAGAGACATGGAGCTACTGGAGCGAGTCCAGCGTAGGGCTACGAGGATGATCAGGGGGCTGGAGCATCTGCCCCCTGAGGAACCGCCATGAGAGCTGGGCCTCTTCAGCCTGGGGAAGAGCAGACTGAGGGGGGATCTTATCAATGTGTACAGGTACCTGAAGGGAGGGTGTCAAGGGGACGGGGACAAACTTTTTTCAGTTGTCCCGTGTGACAGGACAAGAGGCAATGGGCAGAAACTGAAGCACAGGAAGTTCTGCCTGAGTATGAGGAGGAATTTCTTCCCTGTGAGAGTGATGGAGCACTGGACTAGGTTGCCCAGAGAAGTTGTGGTGTCTCCTTCTCTGGAGATATTCAAGGCCCACCTGGATGCAACCCTGTTTAACATGCTCCAGGTGACCCTGCTTGAGCAGGGGCGTTGGACTAGATCATCTCTCGTAGGTCCCTTCCAACCTCACCCATTCTGTGATTATTAACAATGCCATAAGCAGTTTGCATGCTGTATTCAAACTATATGATCTTCAATGGTATTGATGCTGAAGCTCATGAACCAGTAATACTTTCTAAGAAAGAAAAAAATCAACATTTTCAAGACAGCCCCCCATCTAAAAGAATGCACCGATATCTAAATGCTTGGATAATGACAGAACAGATTAAGCTTGATCAGAGTGAAGCTCTGCTGATTGGATTTGAAATCTCTGACTGTATAAAGACCACCCCAGGAATTGCTATACCCACAGACTAGTCTCTCTTCTGGCCTACAGTGGATATCTCTGATATTGTCTGCAATCACTTAAAGACCATTACAAGCAACATTATCTACCACAGAATCCCCCAAAGTGGGTAGAGCTCTCCAAATTCTCCTTATGTCCCTCAGGGTGTCACTGAACACATCTGAAAAGGTGGCTATCTATTAGATCTATCCTAGTCTTTATAAAATATTAAAATAACTATCTGAGATAAAGTACTGTCATCTGTGATTTTTACACTTTTAACTGGTCTGGAATACCCAGTTTCTGAGAAATGAGTACTGATCCCCCAAATCCTGCATTCTTCATTGCTTGCACTTTGAAAAAGAGACTGGTTACAGAGTGAAACCATCTAATGCTGCCCAGAATCTGAATATACCTGTAAGAATCTTCTACCTATACTATACTATAAGTTACAATTAAGCAAATAGAGAGAAGTGAAGAAATCATACTCATTAAACTCAGCAATATGGATAAACCAGAAGTGTCTGGAAGACCTCAGTGGCTGGTGTTTATAAGTAATTTCTCAGAATGCCTGCAGAAACTGAAACTCACTTCTTGCTGGAGGTTGCATTTGACTGCCTAAATGAAATTGTTTAACAGCTTTCAGTGATGATATTGTTGTGTTCACCGTGGTTACGATTTTGTTCAAATTCTCACATAGTGTGGTGTCCATGTTACACCATCATGATTTCTTTAATCTTAGGTCTTAATGAGGTAGTTTAATTTCTGGGATCATTATAGTGATCTCACTGGAATTTCCACACACATTAAGCTAACTCTACATGTTAGCCCTTCCTTTAATAAGCTGTCATATCTGTGGCTGCTCAAAGATTTTGTAAGACTCCTCTCTGGCTGACATGCACGTTTTTCCTTTATGGCCCTTAAATCCACCACGTAAATTGGAGAGAAGTGAAGCTTATCCTAGGAGTACCCAGGAATTTATGTCATTCATATTCCTAAATCAAGTAACTAGAATGAGCTTAGCTGGATTTCAAGTACTCGTGACGTTCACTCGAGATCATACAATGCACAGAGCCATTTACTGAGAGCTTTTCATTGAGAGGAGTTGTCTTTTAATCTGTCTGTATATGTGGGAACTCAATCCCACAGAAGAAATTCTCTACCAGATCAATGCATTATTTTACTTAACCATAGTCTGAGACCTTGTCAATTCATGAAAGCAGAAAAATTTGCAATAGCTGTTCAGATAATGCTCCTCTGATAACTGGACTGAACCACAAAACAATTTTTCTTATTGACAGAACTGAAGGTGCAACTCTGCCTGCTCCTTCTTCCTCTTGACCAAAGCATTAGTTCAAAATTGCCTTCTCAACAAGTTGGTAAGAGTAGAAATCACTTGGAATAGAAAGTCATTGGTTTATTCATATGCTCAGAGATGTTGTGGGCATTAAACCTTGATCAAGGGTATTCTGAAGCTTCTCAAGAAAGACTACTTTGCAATCATTTCATAAACATTCATTAGTTGATGTTCAGCCCAGTTAATGTTGGATGCTGTGTTAATGCATGAAAAAGTGAATGATTTAGATGCTTCTGTGTTACACAATAGCATCACTTTAATGAACAGGAGTCAAGGTGGTGCGTGCCATTCCTTTAACTAGGTCATGATTTGTACCATTGGAAGTCATGACTGTCATGGATCAACATGAAGGCAACTCTTCTTTTCTTCCACCCCCCTCCCCCCCAAAAAAATCCCCTTCAAGATTCTTCATCAAATCCTGTATTAGTGTGAGGTCATTTATGCTGTATAAAAGGTGAAAATAAACCTCTGCATTTCAAACTATACTTTCCAGAAAACCTCTACATATATCTTTGATTATTTATCTATCTTCTGTGCTTTTTCAGAGGACACTCTATATGTTTTATTCACACTAACATGTTAATTCAGCAGATCTCCTGTTGGGTCTGAACAGGTTTTTAACTGTGTCCAAGGTACTTTACAGACCCTTCTCATTGGCATCTCTGATAAGGACCCAAACTATTTGGTCTTAATTCATGCAATACTCAAGCTCAGTATTTGTTGTTGTGATATAGCTTCACCCTGATATTTTCCTTTTTCCTTAAGGCAATAGAAGAACTGCATTTAGATTTCCTGAGTTTTCTTATGTATATTGCAGTTTGTGAGGAGTTGTGGCAGGGGAGGTAAATGGAAACAAAAACTGGCTAAAATGCATATTTCCCCAACAAAAACTGCCCAGCATTTACTGCAGGGGAGGACAAAAACCTCTCTCCAGGCATCAAAACTGAACTACTGCCATTCCTGTCTCCAAGCTTAGGGGTGACTTCCTCACCCAGATTTACATTTTACTAGGAAGTCAGCAAGTCATTGCTCATTACTCTGTCTCAGGGCAATAAACCCTTTCCACATGAAAGGCATCCACTTCCACTCGGTAACATTACTTTACATTTAATAACGTTGTTATTTAAGTGCTCTCTAAGCTACATGTCTTTTGGGGGTTCCCGTGGGAAAAAAAGTGCTTAGTGCAGATTTTCTGAGGCTTCTCAGGAACAAAGGATATCAAAGCACTTCAGAAATACTGACTAATGATTTATACATGTAGATTATTTTGTTATTATAATGTGATGTGCCTGTCCCAAAGGTGAGTAATAGCATCAGTCTATAGAAGGAGCCATTGTCAGTCATATCATTCTCCAAATCAGATAGTGCTCCATAGCCTTTGGGTCTGGTGAGCTCTGTCCCTGACCTAGATTTTATTTTGTGTCATCCAGGTTCATCTGCTCCTTCCCAGTGTGTTTACTAATATGTCTGGCAGGAAATTGGTGAATATGATGAATGCTTTCTGTTCACATTGCTGAAAAAAGTGACATTGTCAAAATTTGTCTTCATCCCTGTGTTTTAAATGAGACAGTTTGGAGATTTAAGTGTCTTAAATTAGCTCTTAAAAAAAGGAAGAACTCAGAATGCCTTTTTATGCAAGATACCACAGCAGTAACAGCAAACAAACAGAAGAAATTTATTATGTATTTAAGAGGTTATCATATGATAGTGAAGATAAACTGAAAAGACCATGAAGCAAAAGAACTAGATACAGTAAACAGCAATGTTAAAATCGAGATAATATTTACAGGATGGAAAGTGATTATTTTCAATCTTCAATTTGCTTTTCATTTGTCTCTCTCTTCACTTGGCCGTGAATGGTAAGTCCTATTCAAAATGATCAATAGTGAAAAATACCCAGCAAGATGGAATGTACCATCTCATTTGAAAGGTTACGGTGAATATTGACTGTGACAGGACAGGAGAACCTCTTATGGTTTGTGAACAGCTAAACATCTCATTGTCAAACCACCTGTCTGTAATATATAAGAACTATGAAAAGCTGAAAATCTGACGCAGAACACATTTTTGCAAGAATAAGTGGAATAAAGTGAACAGAGTATGAAGAATACAAGCACAAGGAAGATGAGCAGCAAGACATGACAACATGATGATCAGCTTCTCCTCTTGCAGTTATAAAGATCAACTTATAAATGCACTGACACAAACACATGATCATACACCAGGATCTGGCCAAATACAAGAAAGCATAACTGTACAAATAATGAACACTGAAAATATCACAAATGAAAGAGGTACCAAAATAGCTGTTGTGGAGAAAAAACTATGGAAGATGAGGAAAAAAAAGGAAAAGATTTGGATCAGGAAATGAGAAATTAGCCTAAAAATGCATTAATGCAAATAACAGAAGGGATCAGCAGAATGCTTCAAGATTCTCCAAAACATCCGGATGTACTGAGCTTGGTGGCCAGGACTAGCAAGGCCCGCAGGTTGGCCACTGCTTCTTGCTGTAGCGCGGCAAAGGGCAAGGGCTGCAGGAGGGCGCCGCGTAGGGTCGCCCAAAGGTGCAGAGGCCTCCCGAGGCGAGCGTGGCCCCGGCGCCGTAGAGGCCCCGCAGCCCCAGGGAGCCGCCAAAGGCGGGTGCTCCGGACGAGCCCACGACGGACTGCTGGGGGAAGGAGCTGAGGATGGGTCCGGGGAAGGTGACCACCACGGGGGGCGGCTGGATGAGGGCCGTCGAGTCGGGGCACTGCCGCGCGCACAGCTCGTTGCAGCTGTCGGCGAGGGGCTGCGGGCAGGCGATGCTGGTGGTGGTGGGGCACAGGTCGTAGCAGGCCATGTTGCTGGGCCGGACGGGGATCTGCAAGAGGGCAAGAGAGTAGGAAGTGCCTGTTTGGGAGGGGGCCGGCGAGCCGGAGGGAGCCTGGGGACGGGAGGCAAAGTGCCTGCACACTTACCGTGCTGCCCAAGGAGGAGGCGTTGATGGAAGTGGCTGGAGAGCCTGGCAGAGGCAGAGCTTTTATGGGGCCCCTGCGAGCGCACCGGCACAACGCCCGCCCGCCCGGGCGGCGCTTGCTGCACTGCTGACCTGGCTCGCCAGCTCCTCGGCCCTCCCTGAGTCAGCTCCCCCTGGCCCGGGAATGCGCTGCCTCGACAAGGCTTTGCTCCCCTTCCTGCTTCCTGGCCTCAACCACCTCCGGCGTCTCCCTCGTTCGCGGGGCACGCGGAAGCGCAGGGCCCTGCTTGCTCAGCTCCCTGCCGGCCGCCTCGCCGCGGGCAGGCGCCTGCGTCCCGAGCCAGCAGCTCCGTGTGCTCGGAGCACAGAGGCGCTGCCCGCGAGCGTGGCCGCCCGGCAAGGAGCAGCCGCCAGCGCTGGAGCTCCCCAAGACGAGGCCCTGCAGAGCATCGTCCGAGGGCAACGGGGCTCCCCGGCAGGTGCCGAGGGCCGTTGCGGCTGGTGCTGCGCGAGCCTTGGGCCCAGGCCACTTGTGCCGCAAGTCTCCGTGCTTCTTGCACCATTAACCGCAGGGGGTCCGAGCGCTTTCCCCCAACGCACCCCGCAGAGGCTTCCTGAGAGGAGCAATGGAGCAGCAGCGTGTTGCGCTTGCAAGCGATGGGACTCGCTGAGTCGGGAGAGCATGAGTGGATGCCTTTGATTTGGGTGTTTCGTAACATGGCGCCTCTGTAGATAAGCACCACGCTGCATACGTCACCCCGGCGCTGCCTTCCTGGAGGCTTTTCAAAAGGCTTTCTTCCTGGACAGCGCAGGCGGACACCTCCTGCCACGGCGCTCTCCAGACGAGTCACGCATACTCCGCCATGGTGGGGAAGAGCACCTCCTCGCTTGGGCAGTGCTCCTGGCGTGAAGGTTGCCTGCAGTTTGTCTTTGTCACTGGGCATGCCCGCTTACACACGGAGCTAATGAAAGGACAGGATGGCTAAGTGGGGCCATTAGGTGACTCGGATGCTGCAAAGCACCTGAGTGGGGTGATTGCAGGGGCTGATCCAAGGGTCTTTAGCTGATGGGCAGAGAGCATCAGCAAAGCAGCCGCATCCCGTGCAGGGAGGAGGCAGGGAGTCATCGAGGGAGGGCCGCGTGCCCCAGGCACCTCCCAGCTCCTGCCCACGCTTGGAGGTCCTGCATAAAAGCTCATCCCTCAATGGGTGCTGCTACCTGCTTCTCCTGCCTCGCTCTGCTCAGGAAAGGGTAGGTGGGATGCCTCAGGGTGTCTGCCTCCATCCGCAGGGTCTCTCTGGGAAGGCTGCGGTGGCTGTGTGTGGGCAGGGCAGGGCAGGGCAGGGCAGGAGAGGAGTGGTGGTGCTGGGGAGCAGGCTGGAAGGGAGCAGGGTCTGGAGAGTGGGGTCCTGAGGGCGGGCTGTCCGTCTGGGGAAGAGGGAAAGCGTGGTGCAGCTGTGGAAAGGGCAGAGCTCTTGGCCCTGCGCCTGCAGTGCCAGCCTCCCGCGTGCTCCCTCATGTCCCGGGAGTTCTCCTTGCTCACGGCTCCTGCCCTTGGCGCTGTGTGTTTCAGGCTCGGCTCCACCTCGCAGCAACATGGCCTGCTACGACCTGTGCCCCACCACCACCAGCATCGCCTGCCCGCAGCCCCTCGCCGACAGCTGCAACGAGCTGTGCGCGCAGCAGTGCCCCGACTCGACGGCCCTCATCCAGCCGCCCCCCGTGGTGGTCACCTTCCCCGGACCCATCCTCAGCTCCTTCCCCCAGCAGTCCGTCGTGGGCTCGTCCGGAGCACCCGCCTTTGGCGGCTCCCTGGGGCTGCGGGGCCTCTACGGCGCCGGGGCCACGCTCGCCTCGGGAGGCCTCTGCACCTTTGGGCGACCCTACGCGGCGCCCTCCTGCAGCCCTTGCCCTTTGCCGCGCTACAGCAAGAAGCAGTGGGCAACCTGCGGGCCTTGCTAAAGCCGGCCCTCTGGCCACCGCCTCAGGCACGCCTCCAGTCTCCGCTCCTTCCGCACCTCTCTCGGCCTCCTTCTCATGCCCTTCCTCCTCCGTGCTGCAGGCACCGGCCAGCTCTGTAGCAGCACCATTGCCCCCAGGGCGTTTTCCTCACCCGGCAAGAGCCACTGCATGGCAGAAGCCTGAAGCCATGCCTTGGTGGAAGCCCGAGCTGACCGGCTGCCTGCCTTGGCCTTGTATGTCTGTCTCCAGTCTACGCTGTCATCCCATTGCAATAAAATGAGTGTGCAACCAAAGCCTGCCTCTCTCGATTGCCTTCCAGCGTCCTTGGTGGGGTCAAAGCCTGCCGTGCACCCGTGGCCCCTGTGGTGCAGCTGAGGACAGTGTCTGAGCCGCAGAAGAGCAAGGCTGCTCTCCCTTGGGCTCTGCTCTTGCCCCTTGCATTGCTGCTGCCCAGCAGCAGTGCCGGGGGGGGGGGGGATCCTGAGTGCAGGGGGCTCCCGTGCCTCAGGGACGGCGAGCGCCACGGCCTCTGCACACCTCCAGCCTCCCTGGGCTCGAGCAACGCTGCCCAAGGGCCTTGGAGGGAGGCAGGGCCAACGCCTGGTGCTGCTCCCCCTCCTTCGTCCCTCAGCGAGTCCGCTCTCTGCCCTGCCACACGCAAAGCCAAGACGGTGCTTCCCCATCTGACCCCCAGCGGCAGGGACCCCTGGACGTGGTGCCCTTCAGGCCTGGGGTGGAGTTGTGCAACTGCAGCGTGTTTATCGGAGCTGTGAAGTGCGGGCTGCCTCCAGGAGGCTCAGAGAGACCTCGGGCTTCTGCCGAGCGCGTAGTGGGGCCTCGGCCAGCTGGTGTTGTGCCCGTGGACACAGCTCGCAGAATGCCGGAACGGTGGCCGTTGGAAGGGACCTTGGGAGATCCTCTAGTGCAGCTCCCCTGCTCAAGCACGGTCACTTCCAGCAGACCACCCAGCACCATGCCCGGACAACTTTGGAAGACTTCTCCAAGCATGCAGCCTCCAGAGCCTGCCTGGGCAAGCAGTTCCAGTGCTCAGGCACCCTCACAGAGTCCAAGAGAATTTCCTGTGCTTCTGCTGCTGCCCCTGGCCTCTCCTCCTCTCAATGGGCACCACGGAAAAGAGCCCGCCTCGGTCTTCTTTACACCTGTCCTGCAGGTATCTCCGCACAGGGATAAGATCCCCCGGGAGCCTCGTCTTCTGCCAGCACAGCAGGTGCAGCTCTCTGAGACTTTCCTCAGGGCAGAGAGGCTCCCATCGCGTCTTCATCTCGGGGGCCGTTTGCTGGACTCCCTGCAGCAGCTGCAGATCTCTCTTGTCCTCCGAGGCCAGCTAGCGCCTTCCTGCCTTTGCAGCCCAGCAGCCCACCATCAACCTGCCACACAGCTGAGCTCTGAGCCTTCCCGACCAACACCAAAAGGCTTCTCTGCACTGAGGACCTCTCCCGCTGGTGGCAACCAGCAGCGCCCCACAGTCCCCGCCCTGCCTGCTCACCAAGGCAGGGTCCTGAGTCGTCCCCTGGCCAAATACCGGCCGACCCCGCTTTCCCCCACCACCCAGCTCTCGTGCACTGCGTGGATGGAAGCAGGGACGGAGACACTCGCTAGATGCAGGAAAGCTTTATTGTGCCAGTAGGGCAGGAGGGAGTTGGAGAGGGCAGGTTGCAAGGTGCCGGGAGGCTGGCTCCATCCAGCGTGTTGGCTGGGAGGAAGGAGGGTCTTCTCCGGAGCGCACACACTGCTCTTCTGGTCCGGAGCGGCACCTCCTCGGGCTTGGAGGTGTCGGCCCAGGGCAGGCTGGGCAAGAGGCCCTGGGAGCGGCAGAGGAAGGGAAAGCAGGAGAGGGCAGGCAAGTGCCAAGGGCACCAGGCACTCGCAACTGCCCCGCCGTGGTGCAGGGCTGGCGGTGCTCGGTGCTGCTTGGGCAGCCCCCTGCACACAAGCTCAGCCGTTCGTCGGTGGCGGTCGGGGTGCTGCGTGCGCTGGCCGGCATCAGCGGGGTCCGGCTTTAGCAAGGCCCGCAGGTTGGCCACTGCTTCTTGCTGTAGCGCGGCAAAGGGCAAGGGCTGCAGGAGGGCGCCGCGTAGGGTCGCCCAAAGGTGCAGAGGCCTCCCGAGGCGAGCGTGGCCCCGGCGCCGTAGAGGCCCCGCAGCCCCAGGGAGCCGCCAAAGGCGGGTGCTCCGGACGAGCCCACGACGGACTGCTGGGGGAAGGAGCTGAGGATGGGTCCGGGGAAGGTGACCACCACGGGGGGCGGCTGGATGAGGGCCGTCGAGTCGGGGCACTGCTGCGCGCACAGCTCGTTGCAGCTGTCGGCGAGGGGCTGCGGGCAGGCGATGCTGGTGGTGGTGGGGCACAGGTCGTAGCAGGCCATGTTGCTGGGCCGGACGGGGATCTGCAAGAGGGCAAGAGAGTAGGAAGTGCCTGTTTGGGAGGGGGCCGGCGAGCCGGAGGGAGCCTGGGGACGGGAGGCAAAGTGCCTGCACACTTACCGTGCTGCCCAAGGAGGAGGCGTTGATGGAAGTGGCTGGAGAGCCTGGCAGAGGCAGAGCTTTTATGGGGCCCCTGCGAGCGCACCGGCACAACGCCCGCCCGCCCGGGCGGCGCTTGCTGCACTGCTGACCTGGCTCGCCAGCTCCTCGGCCCTCCCTGAGTCAGCTCCCCCTGGCCCGGGAATGCGCTGCCTCGACAAGGCTTTGCTCCCCTTCCTGCTTCCTGGCCTCAACCACCTCCGGCGTCTCCCTCGTTCGCGGGGCACGCGGAAGCGCAGGGCCCTGCTTGCTCAGCTCCCTGCCGGCCGCCTCGCCGCGGGCAGGCGCCTGCGTCCCGAGCCAGCAGCTCCGTGTGCTCGGAGCACAGAGGCGCTGCCCGCGAGCGTGGCCGCCCGGCAAGGAGCAGCCGCCAGCGCTGGAGCTCCCCAAGACGAGGCCCTGCAGAGCATCGTCCGAGGGCAACGGGGCTCCCCGGCAGGTGCCGAGGGCCGTTGCGGCTGGTGCTGCGCGAGCCTTGGGCCCAGGCCACTTGTGCCGCAAGTCTCCGTGCTTCTTGCACCATTAACCGCAGGGGGTCCAAGCGCTTTCCCCCAACGCACCCCGCAGAGGCTTCCTGAGAGGAGCAATGGAGCAGCAGCGTGTTGCGCTTGCAAGCGATGGGACTCGCTGAGTCGGGAGAGCATGAGTGGATGCCTTTGATTTGGGTGTTTCGTAACATGGCGCCTCTGTAGATAAGCACCACGCTGCATACGTCACCCCGGCGCTGCCTTCCTGGAGGCTTTTCAAAAGGCTTTCTTCCTGGACAGCGCAGGCGGACACCTCCTGCCACGGCGCTCTCCAGACGAGTCACGCATACTCCGCCATGGTGGGAAAGAGCACCTCCTCGCTTGGGCAGTGCTCCTGGCGTGAAGGTTGCCTGCAGTTTGTCTTTGTCACTGGGCATGCCCGCTTACACACGGAGCTAATGAAAGGACAGGATGGCTAAGTGGGGCCATTAGGTGACTCGGATGCTGCAAAGCACCTGAGTGGGGTGATTGCAGGGGCTGATCCAAGGGTCTTTAGCTGATGGGCAGAGAGCATCAGCAAAGCAGCCGCATCCCGTGCAGGGAGGAGGCAGGGAGTCATCGAGGGAGGGCCACGTGCCCCAGGCACCTCCCAGCTCCTGCCCACGCTTGGAGGTCCTGCATAAAAGCTCATCCCTCGATGGGTGCTGCTACCTGCTTCTCCTGCCTCGCTCTGCTCAGGAAAGGGTAGGTGGGATGCCTCAGGGTGTCTGCCTCCGTCCGCAGGGTCTCTCTGGGAAGGCTGCGGTGGCTGTGTGTGGGCAGAGCAGGGCAGGGCAGGGCAGGAGAGGAGTGGTGGTGTTGGGGAGCAGGCTGGAAGGGAGCAGGGTCTGGAGAGTGGGGTCCTGAGGGCGGGCTGTCCGTCTGGGGAAGAGGGAAAGCGTGGTGCAGCTGTGGAAAGGGCAGAGCTCTTGGCCCTGCGCCTGCAGTGCCAGCCTCCCGCGTGCTCCCTCATGTCCCGGGAGTTCTCCTTGCTCACGGCTCCTGCCCTTGGCGCTGTGTGTTTCAGGCTCGGCTCCACCTCGCAGCAACATGGCCTGCTACGACCTGTGCCCCACCACCACCAGCATCGCCTGCC
This sequence comes from Rhea pennata, assembly GCF_028389875.1. Lineage (NCBI taxonomy): Eukaryota > Metazoa > Chordata > Aves > Rheiformes > Rheidae > Rhea > Rhea pennata. The sequence continues at coordinate 975,236 of NC_084693.1, forward strand.
CGCAGCCCCTCGCCGACAGCTGCAACGAGCTGTGCGCGCGGCAGTGCCCCGACTCGACGGCCCTCATCCAGCCGCCCCCCGTGGTGGTCACCTTCCCCGGACCCATCCTCAGCTCCTTCCCCCAGCAGTCCGTCGTGGGCTCGTCCGGAGCACCCGCCTTTGGCGGCTCCCTGGGGCTGCGGGGCCTCTACGGCGCCGGGGCCACGCTCGCCTCGGGAGGCCTCTGCACCTTTGGGCGACCCTACGCGGCGCCCTCCTGCAGCCCTTGCCCTTTGCCGCGCTACAGCAAGAAGCAGTGGGCAACCTGCGGGCCTTGCTAAAGCCGGCCCTCTGGCCACCGCCTCAGGCACGCCTCCAGTCTCCGCTCCTTCCGCACCTCTCTCGGCCTCCTTCTCATGCCCTTCCTCCTCCGTGCTGCAGGCACCGGCCAGCTCTGTAGCAGCACCATTGCCCCCAGGGCGTTTTCCTCGCCCGGCAAGAGCCACTGCATGGCAGAAGCCTGAAGCCATGCCTTGGTGGAAGCCCGAGCTGACCGGCTGCCTGCCTTGGCCTTGTATGTCTGTCTCCAGTCTACGCTGTCATCCCATTGCAATAAAATGAGTGTGCAACCAAAGCCTGCCTCTCTCGATTGCCTTCCAGCGTCCTTGGTGGGGTCAAAGTCTGCCGTGCACCCGTGGCCCCTGTGGTGCAGCTGAGGACAGTGTCTGAGCCGCAGAAGAGCAAGGCTGCTCTCCCTTGGGCTCTGCTCTTGCCCCTTGCATTGCTGCTGCCCAGCAGCAGTGCCGGGGAGGGGGGATCCTGAGTGCAGGGGGCTCCCGTGCCTCAGGGACGGCGAGCGCCACGGCCTCTGCACACCTCCAGCCTCCCTGGGCTCGAGCAATGCTGCCCAAGGGCCCTGGAGGGAGGCAGGGCCAACGCCTGGTGCTGCTCCCCCTCCTTCGTCCCTCAGCGAGTCCGCTCTCTGCCCTGCCACACGCAAAGCCAAGACGGTGCTTCCCCATCTGACCCCCAGCGGCAGGGACCCCTGGACGTGGTGCCCTTCAGGCCTGGGGTGGAGCTGTGCAACTGCAGCGTGTTTAACGGAGCTGTGAAGTGCGGGCTGCCTCCAGGAGGCTCAGAGAGACCTCGGGCTTCTGCCGAGCGCGTAGTGGGGCCTCGGCCGGCTGGTGTTGTGCCCGTGGACACAGCTCGCAGAATGCCGGAACGGTGGCCGTTGGAAGGGACCTTGGGAGATCCTCTAGTGCAGCTCCCCTGCTCAAGCACGGTCACTTCCAGCAGACCACCCAGCACCATGCCCGGACAACTTTGGAAGACTTCTCCAAGCATGCAGCCTCCAGAGCCTGCCTGGGCAAGCAGTTCCAGTGCTCAGGCACCCTCACAGAGTCCAAGAGAATTTCCTGTGCTTCTGCTGCTGCCCCTGGCCTCTCCTCCTCTCAATGGGCACCACGGAAAAGAGCCCGCCTCGGTCTTCTTTACACCTGTCCTGCAGGTATCTCCGCACAGGGATAAGATCCCCCGGGAGCCTCATCTTCTGCAAGCACAGCAGGTGCAGCTCTCTGAGACTTTCCTCAGGGCAGAGAGGCTCCCATCGCGTCTTCATCTCGGGGGCCGTTTGCTGGACTCCCTGCAGCAGCTGCAGATCTCTCTTGTCCTCCGAGGCCAGCTAGCGCCTTCCTGCCTTTGCAGCCCAGCAGCCCACCATCAACCCGCCACACAGCTGAGCTCTGAGCCTTCCCGACCAACACCAAAAGGCTTCTCTGCACTGAGGACCTCTCCCGCTGGTGGCAACCAGCAGCGCCCCACAGTCCCCGCCCTGCCTGCTCACCAAGGCAGGGTCCTGAGTCGTCCCCTGGCCAAATACCGGCTGACCCCGCTTTCCCCCACCACCCAGCTCTCGTGCACTGCGTGGATGGAAGCAGGGACGGGGACACTCGCTAGATGCAGGAAAGCTTTATTGTGCCATTAGGGCGGGAGGGAGTTGGAGAGGGCAGGTTGCAAGGTGCCGGGAGGCTGGCTCCATCCAGCGTGTTGGCTGGGAGGAAGGAGGGTCTTCTCCAGAGCGCACACACTGCTCTTCTGGTCCGGAGCGGCACCTCCTCGGGCTTAGAGGTGTCGGCCCAGGGCAGGCTGGGCAAGAGGCCCTGGGAGCGGCAGAGGAGAGGAGAGCAGGATAGGGCAGGCAAGTGCCAAGGGCACCAGGCACTCGCAACTGCCCCGCCGTGGTGCGGGGCTGGCGGTGCTCAGCGCGGCTTGGGCAGCCCCCTGCACACAAGCTCAGCCGTTCGTCGGTGGCGGTCGGGGTGCTGCGTGCGCTGGCCGGCATCAGCGGGGTCCGGCTTTAGCAAGGCCCGCAGGTTGCCCACTGCTTCTTGCTGTAGCGCGGCAAAGGGCAAGGGCTGCAGGAGGGCGCCGCGTAGGGTCGCCCAAAGGTGCAGAGGCCTCCCGAGGCGAGCGTGGCCCCGGCGCCGTAGAGGCCCCGCAGCCCCAGGGAGCCGCCAAAGGCGGGTGCTCCGGACGAGCCCACGACGGACTGCTGGGGGAAGGAGCTGAGGATGGGTCCGGGGAAGGTGACCACCACGGGGGGCGGCTGGATGAGGGCCGTCGAGTCGGGGCACTGCTGCGCGCACAGCTCGTTGCAGCTGTCGGCGAGGGGCTGCGGGCAGGCGATGCTGGTGGTGGTGGGGCACAGGTCGTAGCAGGCCATGTTGCTGGGCTGGATGGGGATCTGCAAGAGGGCAAGAGAGTAGGAAGTGCCTGTTTGGGAGGGGGCCGGCGAGCCGGAGGGAGCCAGGAGGCAAAGTGCCTGCACACTTACCGTGCTGCCCAAGGAGGAGGCGTTGATGGAAGTGGCTGGAGAGCCTGGCAGAGGCAGAGCTTTTATGGGGCCCCTGCGAGCGCACCGGCACAACGCCCGCCCGCCCGGGCGGCGCTTGCTGCACTGCTGACCTGGCTCGCCAGCTCCTCGGCCCTCCCTGAGTCAGCTCCCCCTGGCCCGGGAATGCGCTGCCTCGACAAGGCTTTGCTCCCCTTCCTGCTTCCTGGCCTCAACCACCTCCGGCGTCTCCCTCGTTCGCGGGGCACGCGGAAGCGCAGGGCCCTGCTTGCTCAGCTCCCTGCCGGCCGCCTCGCCGCGGGCAGGCGCCTGCGTCCCGAGCCAGCAGCTCCGTGTGCTCGGAGCACAGAGGCGCTGCCCGCGAGCGTGGCCGCCCGGCAAGGAGCAGCCGCCAGCGCTGGAGCTCCCCAAGACGAGGCCCTGCAGAGCATCGTCCGAGGGCAACGGGGCTCCCCGGCAGGTGCCGAGGGCCGTTGCGGCTGGTGCTGCGCGAGCCTTGGGCCCAGGCCACTTGTGCCGCAAGTCTCCGTGCTTCTTGCACCATTAACCGCAGGGGGTCCGAGCGCTTTCCCCCAACGCACCCCGCAGAGGCTTCCTGAGAGGAGCAATGGAGCAGCAGCGTGTTGCGCTTGCAAGCGATGGGACTCGCTGAGTCGGGAGAGCATGAGTGGATGCCTTTGATTTGGGTGTTTCGTAACATGGCGCCTCTGTAGATAAGCACCACGCTGCATACGTCACCCCGGCGCTGCCTTCCTGGAGGCTTTTCAAAAGGCTTTCTTCCTGGACAGCGCAGGCGGACACCTCCTGCCACGGCGCTCTCCAGACGAGTCACGCATACTCCGCCATGGTGGGAAAGAGCACCTCCTCGCTTGGGCAGTGCTCCTGGCGTGAAGGTTGCCTGCAGTTTGTCTTTGTCACTGGGCATGCCCGCTTACACACGGAGCTAATGAAAGGACAGGATGGCTAAGTGGGGCCATTAGGTGACTCGGATGCTGCAAAGCACCTGAGTGGGGTGATTGCAGGGGCTGATCCAAGGGTCTTTAGCTGATGGGCAGAGAGCATCAGCAAAGCAGCCGCATCCCGTGCGGGGAGGAGGCAGGGAGTCATCGAGGGAGGGCCGCGTGCCCCAGGCACCTCCCAGCTCCTGCCCACGCTTGGAGGTCCTGCATAAAAGCTCATCCCTCGATGGGTGCTGCTACCTGCTTCTCCTGCCTCGCTCTGCTCAGGAAAGGGTAGGTGGGATGCCTCAGGGTGTCTGCCTCCGTCCGCAGGGTCTCTCTGGGAAGGCTGCGGTGGCTGTGTGTGGGCAGAGCAGGGCAGGGCAGGGCAGGGCAGGGCAGGAGAGGAGTGGTGGTGTTGGGGAGCAGGCTGGAAGGGAGCAGGGTCTGGAGAGTGGGGTCCTGAGGGCGGGCTGTCCGTCTGGGGAAGAGGGAAAGCGTGGTGCAGCTGTGGAAAGGGCAGAGCTCTTGGCCCTGCGCCTGCAGTGCCAGCCTCCCGCGTGCTCCCTCATGTCCCGGGAGTTCTCCTTGCTCACGGCTCCTGCCCTTGGCGCTGTGTGTTTCAGGCTCGGCTCCACCTCGCAGCAACATGGCCTGCTACGACCTGTGCCCCACCACCACCAGCATCGCCTGCCCGCAGCCCCTCGCCGACAGCTGCAACGAGCTGTGCGCGCGGCAGTGCCCCGACTCGACGGCCCTCATCCAGCCGCCCCCCGTGGTGGTCACCTTCCCCGGACCCATCCTCAGCTCCTTCCCCCAGCAGTCCGTCGTGGGCTCGTCCGGAGCGCCCGCCTTTGGCGGCTCCCTGGGGCTGCGGGGCCTCTACGGCGCCGGGGCCACGCTCGCCTCGGGAGGCCTCTGCACCTTTGGGCGACCCTACGCGGCGCCCTCCTGCAGCCCTTGCCCTTTGCCGCGCTACAGCAAGAAGCAGTGGGCAACCTGCGGGCCTTGCTAAAGCCGGCCCTCTGGCCACCGCCTCAGGCACGCCTCCAGTCTCCGCTCCTTCCGCACCTCTCTCGGCCTCCTTCTCATGCCCTTCCTCCTCCGTGCTCCAGGCACCGGCCAGCTCTGTAGCAGCACCATTGCCCCCAGGGCGTTTTCCTCGCCCGGCAAGAGCCACTGCATGGCAGAAGCCTGAAGCCATGCCTTGGTGGAAGCCCGAGCTGACCGGCTGCCTGCCTTGGCCTTGTATGTCTGTCTCCAGTCTACGCTGTCATCCCATTGCAATAAAATGAGTGTGCAACCAAAGCCTGCCTCTCTCGATTGCCTTCCAGCGTCCTTGGTGGGGTCAAAGTCTGCCGTGCACCCGTGGCCCCTGTGGTGCAGCTGAGGACAGTGTCTGAGCCGCAGAAGAGCAAGGCTGCTCTCCCTTGGGCTCTGCTCTTGCCCCTTGCATTGCTGCTGCCCAGCAGCAGTGCCGGGGAGGGGGGATCCTGAGTGCAGGGGGCTCCCGTGCCTCAGGGACGGCGAGCGCCACGGCCTCTGCACACCTCCAGCCTCCCTGGGCTCGAGCAACGCTGCCCAAGGGCCTTGGAGGGAGGCAGGGCCAACGCCTGGTGCTGCTCCCCCTCCTTCGTCCCTCAGCGAGTCCGCTCTCTGCCCTGCCACACGCAAAGCCAAGACGGTGCTTCCCCATCTGACCCCCAGCGGCAGGGACCCCTGGACGTGGTGCCCTTCAGGCCTGGGGTGGAGCTGTGCAACTGCAGCGTGTTTAACGGAGCTGTGAAGTGCGGGCTGCCTCCAGGAGGCTCAGAGAGACCTCGGGCTTCTGCCGAGCGCGTAGTGGGGCCTCGGCCGGCTGGTGTTGTGCCCGTGGACACAGCTCGCAGAATGCCGGAACGGTGGCCGTTGGAAGGGACCTTGGGAGATCCTCTAGTGCAGCTCCCCTGCTCAAGCACGGTCACTTCCAGCAGACCACCCAGCACCATGCCCGGACAACTTTGGAAGACTTCTCCAAGCATGCAGCCTCCAGAGCCTGCCTGGGCAAGCAGTTCCAGTGCTCAGGCACCCTCACAGAGTCCAAGAGAATTTCCTGTGCTTCTGCTGCTGCCCCTTGCCTCTCCTCCTCTCAATGGGCACCACGGAAAAGAGCCCGCCTCGGTCTTCTTTACACCTGTCCTGCAGGTATCTCCGCACAGGGATAAGATCCCCCGGGAGCCTCGTCTTCTGCAAGCACAGCAGGTGCAGCTCTCTCAGACTTTCCTCAGGGCAGAGAGGCTCCCATCGCGTCTTCATCTCGGGGGCCGTTTGCTGGACTCCCTGCAGCAGCTGCAGATCTCTCTTGTCCTCCGAGGCCAGCTAGCGCCTTCCTGCCTTTGCAGCCAGGCAGCCCACCATCAACCCGCCACACAGCTGAGCTCTGAGCCTTCCCGACCAACACCAAAACGCTTCTCTGCACTGAGGACCTCTCCCGCTGGTGGCAACCAGCAGCGCCCCACAGTCCCCGCCCTGCCTGCTCACCAAGGCAGGGTCCTGAGTCGTCCCCTGGCCAAATACCGGCCGACCCCGCTTTCCCCCACCACCCAGCTCTCGTGCACTGCGTGGATGGAAGCAGGGACGGAGACACTCGCTAGATGCAGGAAAGCTTTATTGTGCCAGTAGGGCGGGAGGGAGTTGGAGAGGGCAGGTTGCAAGGTGCCGGGAGGCTGGCTCCATCCAGCGTGTTGGCTGGGAGGAAGGAGGGTCTTCTCCGGAGCGCACACACTGCTCTTCTGGTCCGGAGCGGCACCTCCTTGGGCTTGGAGGTGTCGGCCCAGGGCAGGCTGGGCAAGAGGCCCTGGGAGCAGCAGAGGAGAGGAAAGCAGGAGAGGGCAGGCAAGTGCCAAGGGCACCAGGCACTCGCAACTGCCCCGCCGTGGTGCGGGGCTGGCGGTGCTCGGTGCTGCTTGGGCAGCCCCCTGCACACAAGCTCAGCCGTTCGTCGGTGGCGGTCGGGGTGCTGCGTGCGCTGGCCGGCATCAGCGGGGTCCGGCTTTAGCAAGGCCCGCAGGTTGCCCACTGCTTCTTGCTGTAGCGCGGCAAAGGGCAAGGGCTGCAGGAGGGCGCCGCGTAGGGTCGCCCAAAGGTGCAGAGGCCTCCCGAGGCGAGCGTGGCCCCGGCGCCGTAGAGGCCCCGCAGCCCCAGGGAGCCGCCAAAGGCGGGTGCTCCGGACGAGCCCACGACGGACTGCTGGGGGAAGGAGCTGAGGATGGGTCCGGGGAAGGTGACCACCACGGGGGGCGGCTGGATGAGGGCCGTCGAGTCGGGGCACTGCCGCGCGCACAGCTCGTTGCAGCTGTCGGCGAGGGGCTGCGGGCAGGCGATGCTGGTGGTGGTGGGGCACAGGTCGTAGCAGGCCATGTTGCTGGGCCGGACGGGGATCTGCAAGAGGGCAAGAGAGTAGGAAGTGCCTGTTTGGGAGGGGGCCGGCGAGCCGGAGGGAGCCTGGGGACGGGAGGCAAAGTGCCTGCACACTTACCGTGCTGCCCAAGGAGGAGGCGTTGATGGAAGTGGCTGGAGAGCCTGGCAGAGGCAGAGCTTTTATGGGGCCCCTGCGAGCGCACCGGCACAACGCCCGCCCGCCCGGGCGGCGCTTGCTGCACTGCTGACCTGGCTCGCCAGCTCCTCGGCCCTCCCTGAGTCAGCTCCCCCTGGCCCGGGAATGCGCTGCCTCGACAAGGCTTTGCTCCCCTTCCTGCTTCCTGGCCTCAACCACCTCCGGCGTCTCCCTCGTTCGCGGGGCACGCGGAAGCGCAGGGCCCTGCTTGCTCAGCTCCCTGCCGGCCGCCTCGCCGCGGGCAGGCGCCTGCGTCCCGAGCCAGCAGCTCCGTGTGCTCGGAGCACAGAGGCGCTGCCCGCGAGCGTGGCCGCCCGGCAAGGAGCAGCCGCCAGCGCTGGAGCTCCCCAAGACGAGGCCCTGCAGAGCATCGTCCGAGGGCAACGGGGCTCCCCGGCAGGTGCCGAGGGCCGTTGCGGCTGGTGCTGCGCGAGCCTTGGGCCCAGGCCACTTGTGCCGCAAGTCTCCGTGCTTCTTGCACCATTAACCGCAGGGGGTCCGAGCGCTTTCCCCCAACGCACCCCGCAGAGGCTTCCTGAGAGGAGCAATGGAGCAGCAGCGTGTTGCGCTTGCAAGCGATGGGACTCGCTGAGTCGGGAGAGCATGAGTGGATGCCTTTGATTTGGGTGTTTCGTAACATGGCGCCTCTGTAGATAAGCACCACGCTGCATACGTCACCCCGGCGCTGCCTTCCTGGAGGCTTTTCAAAAGGCTTTCTTCCTGGACAGCGCAGGCGGACACCTCCTGCCACGGCGCTCTCCAGACGAGTCACGCATACTCCGCCATGGTGGGAAAGAGCACCTCCTCGCTTGGGCAGTGCTCCTGGCGTGAAGGTTGCCTGCAGTTTGTCTTTGTCACTGGGCATGCCCGCTTACACACGGAGCTAATGAAAGGACAGGATGGCTAAGTGGGGCCATTAGGTGACTCGGATGCTGCAAAGCACCTGAGTGGGGTGATTGCAGGGGCTGATCCAAGGGTCTTTAGCTGATGGGCAGAGAGCATCAGCAAAGCAGCCGCATCCCGTGCAGGGAGGAGGCAGGGAGTCATCGAGGGAGGGCCGCGTGCCCCAGGCACCTCCCAGCTCCTGCCCACGCTTGGAGGTCCTGCATAAAAGCTCATCCCTCCATGGGTGCTGCTACCTGCTTCTCCTGCCTCGCTCTGCTCAGGAAAGGGTAGGTGGGATGCCTCAGGGTGTCTGCCTCCGTCCGCAGGGTCTCTCTGGGAAGGCTGCGGTGGCTGTGTGTGGGCAGAGCAGGGCAGGGCAGGGCAGGGCAGGGCAGGAGAGGAGTGGTGGTGTTGGGGAGCAGGCTGGAAGGGAGCAGGGTCTGGAGAGTGGGGTCCTGAGGGCGGGCTGTCCGTCTGGGGAAGAGGGAAAGCGTGGTGCAGCTGTGGAAAGGGCAGAGCTCTTGGCCCTGCGCCTGCAGTGCCAGCCTCCCGTGTGCTCCCTCATGTCCCGGGAGTTCTCCTTGCTCACGGCTCCTGCCCTTGGCGCTGTGTGTTTCAGGCTCGGCTCCACCTCGCAGCAACATGGCCTGCTACGACCTGTGCCCCACCACCACCAGCATCGCCTGCCCGCAGCCCCTCGCCGACAGCTGCAACGAGCTGTGCGCGCGGCAGTGCCCCGACTCGACGGCCCTCATCCAGCCGCCCCCCGTGGTGGTCACCTTCCCCGGACCCATCCTCAGCTCCTTCCCCCAGCAGTCCGTCGTGGGCTCGTCCGGAGCACCCGCCTTTGGCGGCTCCCTGGGGCTGCGGGGCCTCTACGGCGCCGGGGCCACGCTCGCCTCGGGAGGCCTCTGCACCTTTGGGCGACCCTACGCGGCGCCCTCCTGCAGCCCTTGCCCTTTGCCGCGCTACAGCAAGAAGCAGTGGGCAACCTGCGGGCCTTGCTAAAGCCGGACCCCGCTGATGCCGGCCAGCGCACGCAGCACCCCGACCGCCACCGACGAACGGCTGAGCTTGTGTGCAGGGGGCTGCCCAAGCCGCGCTGAGCACCGCCAGCCCCGCACCACGGCGGGGCAGTTGCGAGTGCCTGGTGCCCTTGGCACTTGCCTGCCCTATCCTGCTCTCCTCTCCTCTGCCGCTCCCAGGGCCTCTTGCCCAGCCTGCCCTGGGCCGACACCTCTAAGCCCGAGGAGGTGCCGCTCCGGACCAGAAGAGCAGTGTGTGCGCTCCGGAGAAGACCCTCCTTCCTCCCAGCCAACACGCTGGATGGAGCCAGCCTCCCGGCACCTTGCAACCTGCCCTCTCCAACTCCCTCCTGCCCTACTGGCACAATAAAGCTTTCCTGCATCTAGCGAGTGTCTCCGTCCCTGCTTCCATCCACGCAGTGCACGAGAGCTGGGTGGTGGGGGAAAGCGGGGTCGGCCGGTATTTGGCCAGGGGACGACTCAGGACCCTGCCTTGGTGAGCAGGCAGGGCGGGGACTGTGGGGCGCTGCTGGTTGCCACCAGCGGGAGAGGTCCTCAGTGCAGAGAAGCCTTTTGGTGTTGGTCGGGAAGGCTCAGAGCTCAGCTGTGTGGCGGGTTGATGGTGGGCTGCTGGGCTGCAAAGGCAGGAAGGCGCTAGCTGGCCTCGGAGGACAAGAGAGATCTGCAGCTGCTGCAGGGAGTCCAGCAAACGGCCCCCGAGATGAAGACGCGATGGGAGCCTCTCTGCCCTGAGGAAAGTCTGAGAGAGCTGCACCTGCTGTGCTGGCAGAAGACGAGGCTCCCGGGGGATCTTATCCCTGTGCGGAGATACCTGCAGGACAGGTGTAAAGAAGACCGAGGCGGGCTCTTTTCCGTGGTGCCCATTGAGAGGAGGAGAGGCAAGGGGCAGCAGCAGAAGCACAGGAAATTCTCTTGGACTCTGTGAGGGTGCCTGAGCACTGGAACTGCTTGCCCAGGCAGGCTCTGGAGGCTGCATGCTTGGAGAAGTCTTCCAAAGTTGTCCGGGCATGGTGCTGGGTGGTCTGCTGGAGGTGACCGTGCTTGAGCAGGGGAGCTGCACTAGAGGATCTCCCAAGGTCCCTTCCAACGGCCACCGTTCCGGCATTCTGCGAGCTGTGTCCACGGGCACAACACCAGCCGGCCGAGGCCCCACTACGCGCTCGGCAGAAGCCCGAGGTCTCTCTGAGCCTCCTGGAGGCAGCCCGCACTTCACAGCTCCGTTAAACACGCTGCAGTTGCACAGCTCCACCCCAGGCCTGAAGGGCACCACGTCCAGGGGTCCCTGCCGCTGGGGGTCAGATGGGGAAGCACCGTCTTGGCTTTGCGTGTGGCAGGGCAGAGAGCGGACTCGCTGAGGGACGAAGGAGGGGGAGCAGCACCAGGCGTTGGCCCTGCCTCCCTCCAAGGCCCTTGGGCAGCGTTGCTCGAGCCCAGGGAGGCTGGAGGTGTGCAGAGGCCGTGGCGCTCGCCGTCCCTGAGGCACGGGAGCCCCCTGCACTCAGGATCCCCCCTCCCCGGCACTGCTGCTGGGCAGCAGCAATGCAAGGGGCAAGAGCAGAGCCCAAGGGAGAGCAGCCTTGCTCTTCTGCGGCTCAGACACTGTCCTCAGCTGCACCACAGGGGCCACGGGTGCACGGCAGACTTTGACCCCACCAAGGACGCTGGAAGGCAATTGAGAGAGGCAGGCTTTGGTTGCACACTCATTTTATTGCAATGGGATGACAGCGTAGACTGGAGACAGACATACAAGGCCAAGGCAGGCAGCCGGTCAGCTCGGGCTTCCACCAAGGCATGGCTTCAGGCTTCTGCCATGCAGTGGCTCTTGCCGGGCGAGGAAAACGCCCTGGGGGCAATGGTGCTGTTACAGAGCTGGCCGGTGCCTGGAGCACGGAGGAGGAAGGGCATGAGAAGGAGGCCGAGAGAGGTGCGGAAGGAGCGGAGACTGGAGGCGTGCCTGAGGCGGTGGCCAGAGGGCCGGCTTTAGCAAGGCCCGCAGGTTGCCCACTGCTTCTTGCTGTAGCGCGGCAAAGGGCAAGGGCTGCAGGAGGGCGCCGCGTAGGGTCGCCCAAAGGTGCAGAGGCCTCCCGAGGCGAGCGTGGCCCCGGCGCCGTAGAGGCCCCGCAGCCCCAGGGAGCCGCCAAAGGCGGGCGCTCCGGACGAGCCCACGACGGACTGCTGGGGGAAGGAGCTGAGGATGGGTCCGGGGAAGGTGACCACCACGGGGGGCGGCTGGATGAGGGCCGTCGAGTCGGGGCACTGCCGCGCGCACAGCTCGTTGCAGCTGTCGGCGAGGGGCTGCGGGCAGGCGATGCTGGTGGTGGTGGGGCACAGGTCGTAGCAGGCCATGTTGCTGCGAGGTGGAGCCGAGCCTGAAACACACAGCGCCAAGGGCAGGAGCCGTGAGCAAGGAGAACTCCCGGGACATGAGGGAGCACGCGGGAGGCTGGCACTGCAGGCGCAGGGCCAAGAGCTCTGCCCTTTCCACAGCTGCACCACGCTTTCCCTCTTCCCCAGACGGACAGCCCGCCCTCAGGACCCCACTCTCCAGACCCTGCTCCCTTCCAGCCTGCTCCCCAACACCACCACTCCTCTCCTGCCCTGCCCTGCCCTGCCCTGCCCTGCTCTGCCCACACACAGCCACCGCAGCCTTCCCAGAGAGACCCTGCGGACGGAGGCAGACACCCTGAGGCATCCCACCTACCCTTTCCTGAGCAGAGCGAGGCAGGAGAAGCAGGTAGCAGCACCCATCGAGGGATGAGCTTTTATGCAGGACCTCCAAGCGTGGGCAGGAGCTGGGAGGTGCCTGGGGCACGCGGCCCTCCCTCGATGACTCCCTGCCTCCTCCCCGCACGGGATGCGGCTGCTTTGCTGATGCTCTCTGCCCATCAGCTAAAGACCCTTGGATCAGCCCCTGCAATCACCCCACTCAGGTGCTTTGCAGCATCCGAGTCACCTAATGGCCCCACTTAGCCATCCTGTCCTTTCATTAGCTCCGTGTGTAAGCGGGCATGCCCAGTGACAAAGACAAACTGCAGGCAACCTTCACGCCAGGAGCACTGCCCAAGCGAGGAGGTGCTCTTTCCCACCATGGCGGAGTATGCGTGACTCGTCTGGAGAGCGCCGTGGCAGGAGGTGTCCGCCTGCGCTGTCCAGGAAGAAAGCCTTTTGAAAAGCCTCCAGGAAGGCAGCGCCGGGGTGACGTATGCAGCGTGGTGCTTATCTACAGAGGCGCCATGTTACGAAACACCCAAATCAAAGGCATCCACTCATGCTCTCCCGACTCAGCGAGTCCCATCGCTTGCAAGCGCAACACGCTGCTGCTCCATTGCTCCTCTCAGGAAGCCTCTGCGGGGTGCGTTGGGGGAAAGCGCTCGGACCCCCTGCGGTTAATGGTGCAAGAAGCACGGAGACTTGCGGCACAAGTGGCCTGGGCCCAAGGCTCGCGCAGCACCAGCCGCAACGGCCCTCGGCACCTGCCGGGGAGCCCCGTTGCCCTCGGACGATGCTCTGCAGGGCCTCGTCTTGGGGAGCTCCAGCGCTGGCGGCTGCTCCTTGCCGGGCGGCCACGCTCGCGGGCAGCGCCTCTGTGCTCCGAGCACACGGAGCTGCTGGCTCGGGACGCAGGCGCCTGCCCGCGGCGAGGCGGCCGGCAGGGAGCTGAGCAAGCAGGGCCCTGCGCTTCCGCGTGCCCCGCGAACGAGGGAGACGCCGGAGGTGGTTGAGGCCAGGAAGCAGGAAGGGGAGCAAAGCCTTGTCGAGGCAGCGCATTCCCGGGCCAGGGGGAGCTGACTCAGGGAGGGCCGAGGAGCTGGCGAGCCAGGTCAGCAGTGCAGCAAGCGCCGCCCGGGCGGGCGGGCGTTGTGCCGGTGCGCTCGCAGGGGCCCCATAAAAGCTCTGCCTCTGCCAGGCTCTCCAGCCACTTCCATCAACGCCTCCTCCTTGGGCAGCACGGTAAGTGTGCAGGCACTTTGCCTCCTGGCTCCCTCCGGCTCGCCGGCCCCCTCCCAAACAGGCACTTCCTACTCTCTTGCCCTCTTGCAGATCCCCATCCAGCCCAGCAACATGGCCTGCTACGACCTGTGCCCCACCACCACCAGCATCGCCTGCCCGCAGCCCCTCGCCGACAGCTGCAACGAGCTGTGCGCGCAGCAGTGCCCCGACTCGACGGCCCTCATCCAGCCGCCCCCCGTGGTGGTCACCTTCCCCGGACCCATCCTCAGCTCCTTCCCCCAGCAGTCCGTCGTGGGCTCGTCCGGAGCACCCGCCTTTGGCGGCTCCCTGGGGCTGTGGGGCCTCTACGGCGCCGGGGCCACGCTCGCCTCGGGAGGCCTCTGCACCTTTGGGCGACCCTACGCGGCGCCCTCCTGCAGCCCTTGCCCTTTGCCGCGCTACAGCAAGAAGCAGTGGGCAACCTGCGGGCCTTGCTAAAGCCGGACCCCGCTGATGCCGGCCAGCGCACGCAGCACCCCGACCGCCACCGACGAACGGCTGAGCTTGTGTGCAGGGGGCTGCCCAAGCAGCACCGAGCACCGCCAGCCCCGCACCACGGCGGGGCAGTTGCGAGTGCCTGGTGCCCTTGGCACTTGCCTGCCCTCTCCTGCTCTCCTCTCCTCTGCCGCTCCCAGGGCCTCTTGCCCAGCCTGCCCTGGGCCGACACCTCCAAGCCCGAGGAGGTGCCGCTCCGGACCAGAAGAGCAGTGTGTGCGCTCCGGAGAAGACCCTCCTTCCTCCCAGCCAACACGCTGGATGGAGCCAGCCTCCCGGCACCTTGCAACCTGCCCTCTCCAACTCCCTCCCGCCCTACTGGCACAATAAAGCTTTCCTGCATCTAGCGAGTGTCTCTGTCCCTGCTTCCATCCACGCAGTGCACGAGAGCTGGGTGGTGGGGGAAAGCGGGGTCGGCCGGTATTTGGCCAGGGGACGACTCAGGACCCTGCCTTGGTGAGCAGGCAGGGCGGGGACTGTGGGGCGCTGCTGGTTGCCACCAGCGGGAGAGGTCCTCAGCACAGGGGAAATGTCTTTGTTAGCTGAGAAGACAATGTTTATTTGACCTAAGTGTCATAACGAATGTGGAGTGGGACAATCAGACTTCACCATCTCTTTCAACAAGTATACATATTCACATAAACAAATATTGATATACACAGATCTATATATATTAGATCGTAATTTTCCAATATTGCTGGATAGTCGCTTAGCATCTCTTCATGTAACTCCAAAAGAAAAAGTGTTGTCTCCATCTCATTATCCCAGTCTTCAAATTCAAGAGATTTAGTGTATTATCTTTCTCAAGGAATTTGTAACTCTCTGTGGGTCAAATACTAACATATATTAAGGAAGATCATCTTTTTGCTTAGTGTTACTTAGCATGATCCAGCTTACAGGGTTATTTTTTCACCATTTTCTGATACATAAAGGATTAACTTGCTTGAGATTACTTCCATTCAGAGACTGTGGATTCTCTTCATCTTTTGCAGAAACAATGACAAGTCAGTAAAAGGATGTTTGGGCATACTGTTCACCTTGTTTTCACAAATTCTGACATATTGCCAGTACTCTCTGCTGCTCTGTATTTACAACAGATTCTCTCCAGAGCATGCCATCTCCCTGTACAATACATCACTTTCTTGAAGCTGCCCTGAATATTTTCCCTCTTCTATCATATTTTCTGATTTTCATGATTTCTGATCCTTATTTTACCACTATTCTCCATAGTCCCCAGGTGCTTGGTTTTGCACAGTATTACTAAAGATCTTCCCATTACTCTTATTCCCATATGTTAAGACATCTAGTTTTTCTAGTCTTTGCTTCCCATCTGTTTAATGCCGCTCAGCTGTATGTTATCTGCATGTAACATGGAGCACTCCCAAATGATGTTCCAACGCCATCAACGCAAGCAGGTAATTAAAGGTGTTCTAAGACTGATCTTTTGTAACCAGCCTAGTTACCTCACTCCATGCCTATAATTTCCATAAAACATTAGACACTGATAGGATGGGTATCTCTATATCTAGAATGTTTTGCAATCAGACATGAGCTCACGCTGCCCCAGGCATCCAACCCAAACAGAAGCTATGCAATTGTATTAGCCTGGTGCTAATAGCTCTCACCACGGCTTGTTATCCTGGGCTAGCCATTTGCCACCTGAGACAATATGCATCCAGCTGGGAGTCTCATGAAGTGCATCAGGGGAAAAGCTGGAATTTGGATCTCCGTGGTTCAGCTGTGATTGAATATCATTTGAATAAAGCATCTCTTAGAGGCTGAGAGTATTGAGCAGTGCAAAGGCCAAAAAAAAAAAGGGGGGGGGGGAATTCCTCTCATAAAACTGTCCCAGGAACTGCCCTCAGCTGAGCCCGTGCTGGAGAAAGAGGGCTTTGTTCAGAGGAAGAGAGACCACTGAGCCATAGAGATGCAGGCCAGTGGCATCAGCTTTCATCCAGTATCGTCTTAAAATAAAAGCAAAATTCTTGACTAAAGTATATTGTCAGAATACTGTTGATTTCAGCTCATTATTACTTCCAGCACACGGCAATCTGACATACCTAGTTACATGCAGAGGCAAAGAAATTATGTGTTAAAATCTATCTCACATTTTCGTAGCACTAGCTTAACTTCTTACTTTCAGTAAACATTCCTTCAGTGCAAGAAATAATACATTTACGCATGCAGGTTTTCTTTGAAAGAATCCCAGCGAAGTCATATGTAGAGAAAAGACTGTGTAAAGCATCAGTTCCTTTTCTTTTTACTTCATGCAGCTGACTTACTGATTTGGCCACAACTTCCCTGAGGCAACAGCTATCATAGCAGCACTTAACAATAAAGGAGTAGAGCTTGATCTTTGCTCATCAGATACATATCTAAAAAATTGTCTCCCATTGTTTCCCTTCCTCCTATTGTTTCTTTCCTGAATATACTTTGAAGGAACTTCAGGGCAGGCTTTTACTTTAGATTGGAAGACAGTGCCATGATTTCTAGTACATTACCTGTGAGAATGCAAAAATAAACGGAATGAAAATGTTAAAATGCTTAACTACAGAACACCCACCCACTCCTAACTACTAGAAGTCCAGGTGCTAGAAAATTTAGTGTAGGAGAGATCCAAGGATATAATTTCAGCTCAGTAGTAATGAAAAACTGGGCAGATAGATTTCTGACATGAGCCCCTCCCCTTCAACTCCTCAGGATTTTGGATGCAGAACATGGTTATTAATGTAGGATAAGGAAATTTCATTTTTTCTCTTGATTTTGATATGTCCTCCAAGAATTTGCCTTGGAAATGACCGGAAGAGATGATTAACCACTAGCAAGGATTGGAGATGAGCCCTGATACACATTACAGGCAGAAGGACCTTCTCCCCATCCAATTGGATGGGTAACACAAAGTGGAGCCCAGGTAGACATTTATCCTCAGAGGCCTGAAGGGCACCACGTCCAGGGGTCTCTGCCGCTGGGGGTCAGATGGGGAAGCACCGTCTTGGCTTTGCGTGTGGCAGGGCAGAGAGCGGACTCGCTGAGGGACGAAGGAGGGGGAGCAGCACCAGGCGTTGGCCCTGCCTCCCTCCAAGGCCCTTGGGCAGCGTTGCTCGAGCCCAGGGAGGCTGGAGGTGTGCAGAGGCCGTGGCGCTCGCCGTCCCTGAGGCACGGGAGCCCCCTGCACTCAGGATCCCCCCTCCCCGGCACTGCTGCTGGGCAGCAGCAATGCAAGGGGCAAGAGCAGAGCCCAAGGGAGAGCAGCCTTGCTCTTCTGCGGCTCAGACACTGTCCTCAGCTGCACCACAGGGGCCACGGGTGCACGGCAGACTTTGACCCCACCAAGGACGCTGGAAGGCAATCGAGAGAGGCAGGCTTTGGTTGCACACTCATTTTATTGCAATGGGATGACAGCGTAGACTGGAGACAGACATACAAGGCCAAGGCAGGCAGCCGGTCAGCTCGGGCTTCCACCAAGGCATGGCTTCAGGCTTCTGCCATGCAGTGGCTCTTGCCGGGCGAGGAAAACGCCCTGGGGGCAATGGTGCTGTTACAGAGCTGGCCGGTGCCTGCAGCACGGAGGAGAAGATGAAGCATAAATGAAGCGGAACAAGTGGGAAATAAAAAGATAAATGAAAATGCCGAACACCTCTAACTCCACTTTATGAAGTGGTAATTCTTGATGCTCTGCCTTTTTACTCAGGAGCTCAGTTGTGGATCAGGATTGTATCTCTCATTTGCTGGTTATTCCTCACTCAGGGTATTTCTGCAGGATTTAGCAAGGCCCGCAGCTTCCACGGCGGTACCTGCTGTACCGGTAGGAGTAGGGGCTGCAGTATCCAGCCCCATAGGATCTTCCATAGCCATAGAGGCCCCTGTAACCCAGGGAGGAGCCCCCATAGCCACAGAGGCCCCCATAGCCCAAGGAGGAACCCCCATAGCCATAGAGGCCCCCATAGCCCAGAGAACCATAGCCCCCATAGCCCAGAGAACCATAGAGGCCCCCATAGCCACTCAGGCCCCCATAGCCCAGGGAGGAGCTCCCAGAGCTCAGGGAGGCTGCAACGACTGGTGCTCCGGAGGAGCCCACGGCGGACTGCTGGGGGAAGGAGCTGAGGATGGGGCCAGGGAAGGTGACGACCGCAGGGGGTGGCTGGATCACGACCGTCGAGTCTGGGCACTGCCGGACGCAGGGCTCATTGCAGCTGTCAGCGATGGGCTGGGGGCTGGGCGATGCCGCTGTTGGTGGTGGGGCACAGGTCGTAGCAAGACATCTTTTGATGATGGAGGTCAACTGCATCACAGAGCAATTTTACTAAGCACAAGACAGTATTTACATCCCTAAAAATGCTATATAGTTCCCTGACTTTCCTCAGAGAAGAGTATTTTGACACACACAGATCTGCCTATATCCATTAGAAATGAAAAATGTATCAGAATGGTTAGATTAGTTGCTCACATCCTTTGGTGAGTCAACACAGCTGCAAGGACTAGGACTCCCCAAGGATGGAGTGTGTCGTTATGCATAATTTTGTGACACTGACTCTTCCTTCCCACTGATCCTGTTTGTGCTGAGCCTTATGGAAACAGAGATTAAAGGTATTCCTTATTCAGATTTACTCACTAACTTGCTTAATGAGACTACTCCAAGAAAATTGCAAATATTATTATCCCCAGTTTCCAAACATTGAATTGGTGCATGGAGATGTTTAGGACCAGCTTAGCAGCACAGCTTTTTCATTCTGTGCTCCAAGTTCTTTTAGAAATCTAACTCCAAATGATATTCCTCCATTTACACCGAAAATCCAGTGCCTCATCTGAGAATGCATTTATTCCCTCTATGCCCCTCTCTACTTATGAAATCAATCTATTACAGTGTATTTTCAACAGCTCTCATTTCTTGTATCATATTCTATATAGCCCAGTTCCTTATTTCTGCTAGCATTCATAACCATGTATCTCTAACATACAAGAACCTCAAGTGATCTGGACATAATGGACATAGTGTTTATTTTCAGCCACCGATATAAACAAACAGAAAAGAAAAATCCATGGATTAGCTACATTTATTTATCTACTGAAAGTGAATAAATAACAAAACTGTTTCTCTACCATATAAAGAAACTTCCAGATTTGCATTTACTTTCAAAGAAATCTCAAGTGTGGAAAAGAGCTAACACCTTTAACAATTTTGGAAAACCTTATCTTTTCACCTAAAACTTCACCCACTGATCACAAATGGAAAAGATCACTTTAGATTAAAGCTTATAGCAAAGAGGTACTCTAGTAGTTGCAAAAAGTGGAATCAGACTTACCAATTCACCAAGAAGAATGAGTGGAGAAAGACGTTTGGAAGAACTCTGAGTGGAGAGCGCTTTTATACAATCCCTTGACTGCCTGGGGGATGAGAGCCGGTTCTGTGAATGTGGATCTAATTAGTTGACACTGCACATTTTTTGTATTGATACCTCTGCAAAGTGATGAAATTGTTTTGCTTTCTGTTTGCTTGATTCCAATTATCATGTAACATAACATGCCTGTTACACCACAAAGTTCTTTCATCTAAAACACCAATGGGTAAAATTAATGCATCTTTCATCTTAAAATATGATTCATGAAATTACTATCCATTTTCTATCCTCTTTGGAGCTGCACCCTGTATTAAGCCGCTTATACATATTTACTTCTCTTGCTGGCTTATATGATGATGATGCTCAGGCATTTATCAGAAATAACCTGCTGTGTGGTGTTTCGTTCTAAGTCCCTTACATCAGGCTTCCACCTTCTTAAAGATAAATTACAGTTTATCATTAAATCCTCACAAGGCATGTAATATTTTCTGCTAGCTTAGTTATTCTGTCTGAAGTGTGATACAGTTCTTATAGGAACCCTTGGTGATTTTTCAGTACTCTTGGAATAAAATTATTTTGGGAGCATCTCTCAACACAGTGGCAGATGCCCTAAACATCTTTAGGTTTTATTTAACGTTCAAATTAGAGCTTAAAGCTGAATTTGGTTCTAAAGCGAGGGATATCTGTATTTGTAATGTTTGGGATGCAAAACTCAAAGTACCCATCATCAAAATTTATATTGAATTAACACCTAAATTTGTGATCTACACAGATATCCTAGCATTAACAATTCATATTGATTCAACTTGAAATATGTGAACCTTACTGGTGTCCTGTTTGCTCATCGTTGTTTCTTCTCTGCCCTTCTGATCTCCGCACTTATGAGCTGGAAAGTCGGTAGACAAAGCAAAGGCTGGCTCCAGTTTTGCTGAGGTTTCCTTCTTTGTTTATGCTGCTATTGTTGGCCCAATCATCAACATAGTTATCTTCTTATCATCTATCATCTCTAAATGATGAGCTTTTCCAACTCTTGAGATACATTAGGAGATTTCCTGAGCTATAAAGCTGTCCCAGTGATTTCTGAGAACATTCTAAGGGATTTTTTAATACCTCGCAAACACCCATTAATAGCTAGTATATGCAGTTTTATAATTATATACAAAGAACATCTGGATGTGTGCACTTGTTATTATGAAAGATTATCGTATTAGATAAATAAGTCAAGGTCACTTAGGTCTTTCTCACAATCAGTTCATGGTTTATAACACTTTTGGAACTTCATTTCTTTTATTTTCTTTAAATAATCTCTACCTTCCTTTTTATTCAAGCGTACATTGGTCCAAGAACAGAAATCTACTTACGTTAGCTGAAGTATTAACAGAAAATAATTCCTAGAAAACAATCGTTCTGTCTTTACTGTGTCAGGGCAAGAATTCTTTTCACTAATCACATCTTACCACTTTCTGGTTTACTTGCCTCTCTTACTCCTAGCTTGCAAGGTACTTTTCTTAATAATAGGAGGAGAAAACATGATAAAATATAAAGGAAAGTGAAATTTGTTGAAATAACTCAGAAAAATCAGTTTCCAGAGAGACTTGCAACTACCAAGTGAAATATTTCTCTGTTCCTTAGGAATAAAGATAATTAGCAGAGAATCCTCTAAAAGCCACAGGAAGATGTCCCTGGTTTTCTGACTATTGTATTTGTTTGCATTGAATAGATGAAAATAGTGCTAAGCCGGCAGAATTAAGTCTCCAAATTTCATTTGAACTCCTAAGAGAAAATTAATTTTGTTTCCATGTATACTACTGCCTGAATTTATTAAACTGAAAGACCTGTATCCAGACAAAAGAAATGATAGTCATCCTATAATATTAATTATCCAGGACTCCTAAATAAATGGAGTCAGTTAAGTTCCTCCCATAACTCTAAATAAAGCAATGGAATAATACAAAATAATTCTACACGTGAAGCACAGACATAATGGTGATCTCTGTGGTGGAAATCACATGTCACGCTATATGTGGGTTTGAAGTGTCTGTAACACACAAAAACAATTTCAGTACTTTGAGGAGCTACGTGTCCTGCAGTTTGGGGTTGGTATCTAATTATGATCTCACGCATGGGATGCCTAACATGCCCCAGGCAATCTAAGGAGCTGTATAAAAGCTCTCTCCACTCAGGCTTTCTATCCACTTCTCTCATCCTGCTCTCCTTGGTGAATTGGGTAAGTCAAATTTCTTCGATATTCTGTAAAACTTAACTTCTTGTTAGTAACTCTTGGTTTTAACTTAGAGTCAGGCTCTCTCCCTGTACCACCTGGTTGTCAGTGTTCTAGAATTGTTTTTTTCCTGAAATGTTTTTCTTCTCATTCAATACTGGGCCCTGGTGAAGGCAGACTATACAAGTGAACACTGGGGGTATGTATAGCAGTTTTGAATCCCAAACTTAAAACATTATAATGCTGCAGAGAGTTCCTTTGTCCATTTTAGAAGATAAAGAATTGTTCATATATATGGCCATTATTTTGGCAATGTTCAACAGAGATGTGTTGAGTTTTTAAAAGGAAATGATCAAGCTCATTAAGTTAAAAATATTAACTGATTCTCATGTAATACTTCACAAGCTAGCTTTACTGCAAATAGGAGAAGGCACAAATGAATAGTATGTAACATCTCCATATTAAAGTCAATAGGATTTAGATTACAGTACAAGAAAGAAAATTGTTATAGAAGATGTATTTAGTGCCTGGCTTTATTACTGATGACCTGATTGACTGTCCAGCATCATAAGCTAATGATTGATATTTCTTTATCATTAACAAAAATGTCTTGCAGACTTACCTCCACCACCACAAGATGTCTTGCTACGACCTGTGCCTCACCACCAACGGCGGCATCGCCCAGCCCCAGCCCATCGCCGACAGCTGCAACGAGCCCTGCGTCCGGCAGTGCCCCGACTCGACGGTCGTGATCCAGCCACCCCCTGCGGTCGTCACCTTCCCTGGCCCCATCCTCAGCTCCTTCCCCCAGCAGTCCGTCGTGGGCTCCTCCGGAGCACCAGTCGTTGCAGCCTCCCTGAGCTCTGGGAGCTCCTCCCTGGGCTATGGGGGCCTGAGTGGCTATGGGGGCCTCTATGGTTCTCTGGGCTATGGGGGCTATGGGGGCCTCTATGGCTATGGGGGCTCCTCCCTGGGCTATGGGGGCCTCTATGGCTATGGAAGATCCTATGGGGCTGGATACTGCAGCCCCTACTCCTACCGGTACAGCATGTACCGCCGTGGAAGCTGCGGGCCATGCTAAATCCTGCAGAAATACCCTGAGTGAGGAAATCGGCAAGCAAGATGCAATGGATTTGCAGCTGAAGAGCTCTGAGCTTCCACTGCTCTGATTCAGGACCATGGAGCTGTGCCCCTTCAGTCCCTATGAAATTTCTCCTTTTAAGTTCTTCTTTCAACTTCTGACATAATGTTTCTCTCCTCACATTTCTCAACTGCCTAGGGTAAACATATATCATAAAGTTGTTCAGAGTAGCTCCTATTTCTCCAAATCAGCACCTAACACATGGAAAGAAAGATCATCTATGAATGTATACCTTCTTGGAGAGCAGTTTCATACTTGGAGACTCTGGAAATGTATTCTTTTTCTGGTATCATTAAAAGCTTGCTGCATCAAATTGTACTTTCTAATGTTTTTTTTTTCCCCCATGTATTTATCATAACCATTTTTATGATGAAAGCTTCAC
Source organism: Rhea pennata (assembly GCF_028389875.1). Lineage (NCBI taxonomy): Eukaryota > Metazoa > Chordata > Aves > Rheiformes > Rheidae > Rhea > Rhea pennata. Next base: position 998,101 of record NC_084693.1, read on the forward strand.
CTATGTACCTGTTCAGTAATAGGTCTGCACTATAGAGAGAAATGCCCTGTTCAACACAACAGGAAAATCAGAGATTGTAAATGTACAAATACAGTGCATGAGTCTCCAGTTCAGAAGGGGTTTCTCCTATTTTCTCTCTCTCTCTCTCTCTCCCCCCATTTTTCATATACATATTAATCATACTTTTGAAAAATTTGGTTTCCTGGAAAAGTGAACATGGTATATTTACTGATTACCTATTTATATTAGTAGAGGAATAAAAAAATACATTAATAAACTTAAAGTCTCTTCTAAAAACAGCATGTAATTAGGATTAAGTGAAAAGTTCTTCCAGGTAAGTCTTTGGTGCATCTCTTTGAACCTCAGGTGATCACTCAGATATTGAAACTCTACCCTCAGTAACAGTCTATGAGGAAAAATGAATTAATTTTCTATTAAACCTTAAAGAAAGAAATGAAAGTTTCCAAGGTATCTAAGTAAAGAATTGATAGGGTATAGCTATGGTGCCTAGAGAGCTTAGAAGGTAGAAAAGATCATAAGTCTGTACATATTTTTCCAATCATAAGCTAGAGGGTGAACTGCACTACCACTGCACATTCAGCTCCCCATGGTTTCCTGCTGTGTCTTCATAGGAAGCCTTCACAACAGAAAATGCCATTTTTAGCCCCCTTATTCTGCAGCTCTGACTTCAAGCTTCTCCTGACAAAAGACCTGCAATATTTCTCACCCAAGAGGTCTCTTAGAGAGCCTGTTCTTCTCTGAAGGTTTCCTTTCTCTACTCCCATAGCCTCCTCTTTGCCCTCTCAGCAGCCCTGTGCTTTGATATCCTTTGCCCACCTCTCCCAACCTCCCTAAAATCCTTTCCACTCAGGAGCATCACTCCCTCCTGAGCACCTCACCTGCAACCCCTTCTCCCATAGTTGGCTTTGAATCCTGCCTCATTGCCACCATAGGAGCAGTTCCTGCTCAGATCAGGGAAGAGGTACAAGAGGCTTGTTAGAGGAAGGGAATTCAGTGTAGTTATTTGCTAACACCACGTTATTACAGGGACCTAGCCCAGTTAGGGAGGGAAGATTCTTACTTGCAAACACTAGTAATAAACTGAGTACAGCAAAGGCAGATTGACCTCATTGATGGTTGGGCCATTTCAGCTGTGTTTTTGAAGTCTGAACGTCATCCTATACAAGGGCTTGAGATTTTTCCCTTCACTCCCCCCCACCTTTCTTAAGTGCCTACAGAGTTGAGAGTTTTTATCCATAGCAGGAGAAATGAAAACCAAAATTCTAATTCTTTGATGCAAATCAGAATCATTTTAATAAGAATTAAACATTTGCAGAAAAAGGATTGCAAAGTAGCAAGAATAAGAGGCTGAGTGATGACAGTTAATTTCATAACTCTTCTTCTTCTGTTGGACACTGAAGAGCTATTTTCCAAGAATTTGTTATATGCTTTACCCCATCAATTACACACACAGGTGGAAAAAGCAAAAAGACTACATGGAGGGTGAAGAAATTAAAGACATGCTGTGCACTTCCAGCTCGAACGCAGTAGGATTGTAGAGATCAGTACTTTGCAGTACTTCTTGAGGAACTCTGGTGTGGATCAGGATTGTATCTCTCATTTGCTGGTTATTCCTCACTCAGGGGCTGTTTCTGCAGGATTTAGCATGGCCCGCAGCTTCCACGGCGGTACCTGCTGTACCGGTAGGAGTAGGGGCTGCAGTATCCAGCCCCATAGGATCTTCCATAGCCATAGAGGCCCCTGTAACCCAGGGAGGAGCCCCCATAGCCACAGAGGCCCCCATAGCCCAGGGAGGAACCCCCATAGCCATAGAGGCCCCCATAGCCCAGAGAACCATAGCCCCCATAGCCCAGAGAACCATAGAGGCCCCCATAGCCACTCAGGCCCCCATAGCCCAGGGAGGAGCTCCCAGAGCTCAGGGAGGCTGCAACGACTGGTGCTCCGGAGGAGCCCACGGCGGACTGCTGGGGGAAGGAGCTGAGGATGGGGCCAGGGAAGGTGACGACCGCAGGGGGTGGCTGGATCACGACCGTCGAGTCGGGGCACTGCCGGACGCAGGGCTCATTGCAGCTGTCGGCGATGGGCTGGGGCTGGGCGATGCCGCTGTTGGTGGTGAGGCACAGGTCGTAGCAAGACATCTTGTGGTGGTGGAGGTAAGTCTGCAAGGCACAATAATGAGTCTACTAAACAGAAAGGAAAGACTTAAAGAAAAAATAATTATAACATTTTGCATTAAGCTAATAGTCTAGAGGTAAAAAGATGGATTCCCCAGTTTGCAAGCTTAGTCTCTTACTGCTTCAAAATCCTCTTTTTTTTAAAAAAAAAATGTAAACTTCTGAAAGTTCTGAAAAATCATTGTCTATACATACAAAATCACATGAGAAACATTATATCTAGCTCTGAAATTATTTTCCCTCGGAAAGATCCTGCAATACTTTAGATAAATATCTACACATAACACTGAAAACTGAGGCAGAGAAACAAATTGACTTTGTCCAAAGTCATTTGGTGATTCAGTAGGAAAACTTGGATTTGAATTCAGTGGATCTAGATGAGATGTAATTTATCATATACCTTTTAATTACAGTAGCTTCTCCTTCCCGCTCATCCCAATTTTGCTGAGAGTTGTAGGTAAACAGATTATTAGATGTTCCCTGTCTGGATTGCTTACTAAGCAATTTGACAAGACAATAAAAGGTCATATGGTAGAGTTGTTATCCCAGTTCCTACCTAGGCAGCCATTGTATTGAGACAATCCAGAAATTTAAGTCAGCATTCTATGCTCTGATATCTTTCAAAAATCTCTTTTCCAATGGCTAATCCCAGGACAAACAAGATCTCAATAAACCCAAGAATTCAGTCTAGTTCCGCTTCTCCAAATTTAGCTATTTTATCTAGGAATGTTTATACTTGAATAATTGTCTTTAATACATGAAATTTTAAGTTCTCTTCTCTACCTACCATGCCTTGAAGTCCCCACCATTATTCTGAGAAAGAACACGGAATAGAGAACATAAGAGCATTTGCTATACCGAGAAAACACAAAGAGCCTTCGTAGATGCATGGCTTGTTCATCTCTGGTTGGATGATCAGCTGCAGTGGTGACACCCTTACTAAAAGCTGAACCACCTTCAAACCTTTGGACTAGGTTAAATGCATTCCAGTTAGGGTAGTGCTGTGCATGTCCCAGGGTTTCTGACACCAAGCTAGTACCTTTACAGTGTCCCATGAACAAAATGTGTATATCTGCCCACCCAGAGCCTGCTTCAGGATCTTTGTCCCAGTGCAGCCCAGAAATACTCTACAGTATAGATGGTAGACATCAGCTGAAGTTGAAACCTGCAGAAAAAAGATATGTTCATAGATACAGAGAAGAATCAAACTTACCCAAGCCACAAAGGAGTCAAAGGAAGTGTGTGGAAAAGCTATGAGAGATGAGAGCTTTTATAGTTTATTAGAGCACCTGGAGGTGTAAGATCAAAATTGGTAGCCCGCCCAAATTTCAAACACGTGTAAACCGTAGAGATGATGAAATTGCTTTGCTCATTGTTAGAGTTTATAAGTCCTTTCAAATTCTTCTGTAATAGGACCTAAACATTATATTAGATTACAGAGAATTCTTTCATCTTGTGTATGGTTGGGGAAAATTAATACCTGGCATCATTCCAGTCACTTCCTTGGAATTAGGACAGAAATTAAGCCAGCTCCACTCATATTAATTTAACACCTGGAGAGCGTCTCATACATTTATCGGAATCACAAACTGCTGTCATGGACAAGATTTTTGTTTAAGTACATATAATTCACATTACAATCTGCCAGGATAGAACTTAAAGAATGTCAGTGCAACATGCAGGAAGCTTGGAGGTGGTTTCTGCATGCTTACCTTTCCCACCCACAGGTAGGGGACAGAGCATCCTTGGAAGCTGATGACATTTTTCACTCTAGCCACGATAGGGACGATTCAATTCCAAACAGCAGCAGCAATTCCAGGCACCTGTGCGGTTTGCTGTAGCTAGCTTTCTAGATAGGGGTTATATGGAAATTGAAATTTGGCTCTGAGCAGAAAAATAGTTCAATCCTTAGTTTTGGAGTATTCAAAGCTCTTTTTTATACAGATGTTAAGTGAATTGCTTTCTCCTATCATGAGTCACTCAGACAGCCGTCTTCTCTATACGAAATGCACAGGAAAAAGTCTACACGATTTCACGTAGGAGATGGAGAAGAAACCTTTATTTTCTTTCTTTTTCAGAGATGGACATGAAATGAGTTTCCAAGTTAAATAAAGCTACAATGAGATTATTGTGCTGATCTATAGTGATGAGAAAACAGATTTTCTCATGTATTGCTTGTTTGATGCTGTTAGTGCATAAATAGCACTTGAGAATGGTTAATAGTCCTGAGGGAACTTGAAGTTTTTCAGTACAAATGGATCCTAGAGTGTGAAAAGAAAAATTTAGAAGTGCTTTGAATTATTGATTTTGATTCTGAGGAATTCATGACCTTCTGTAATATACTGTAATTGCTGCATGCCACAAGTCAAAACTGGGCTGAGTTGGCAGATTCTGCAAATAGGGAACAATTATGAACTTGGAACATATAATGCAAAACAAAGGTTACTTCTTCCCTTGTTTACCAATTTATTATTTTAACACTGCAGACTCCATGCCATAAATTATCTTTAAATTATGAGATGGATTTTTGGCCTTTGAGGTGGTTAGAGCTTTTCCTGGGCAATAATATCTCCAAGCTTCTGCGGGACATGTCAAATGCCACAAACTATCCACTAATGATTTGGGAATGCACTCTTACAATTAGAATAAATGAACGTTCCATTTCAGAGCCTAGCAATTATGAGATGGCATCACATTAAAATATGTAAGTCAAGGTCACTTGTGTCCTTCATGACTGAATCCCAGACATTTGCACATCCTCAATTTTCTTCAATATAAAAGTATAAAATAAAATATAAGCTTAAAAAACATAGCATTTCCTAAGCTGTATAATCACTGTAACTTTGCCATTTTCAGTTGCACAATGTCTGTTCACAGTAACAAAGGATTTGATTATTTTCTCAGAATGTTCCAATTCTACCAGCAATCAGCCGTTGTGCAGGTAAATGACTGTTTTGTCTCTATCATGTTGTATCTCCAGATGGCTTTAGCAAGTTGCCACCATTCAGCTTCCATTTCTGTGTTCCCTTCTCCATTACCCTCAGTATTGCCTGGTCTAAAGAGTATTGGTGGATTCCTGAAGATTTTGTATCAAGAGGCAGAAGACCGGATGATGTGGGTGACCCATACACAGCAAATAATGTGTTTTATGATCTTAAGAACAGAAAGAATAAGTAAAACTTTGTCTCTAGACTGCAACTTGGATTGAAGTACAGTGAGAGACACTTTTTGGAAAAATCTGCAAAACTTAAAAGTAGGCTTTGTCTCTGCTACCTGCTTGAAATTCCATTGGTCTTCTGCCATGGTCCTGGAAGCATGGCCTGTGCAATTTACTTGTGATCAAAAAAAGGGCAAGAAGAATAATCTAGAGCTCAGTGCATGACCAAGAAGGAAAGAGCTACTTTGGTGAATGCCTTGTTCATCAGACAATGTCCAGCACTGTGCTCAGGAGCGTAGTCCAAACAATAGAAAACCATTTAAAGACCTCAGAAAACCCTTTAAAGACTACAGGAAGTTTTTACATTTTTTCCTTTGGGTGTTGTATTAGTCTCACATTAAGTACCTGAGAGTAGAAATGATAAAGATTCCTAACAACAACCCCAAAAGTTGCTCCAATGAACTCCATTTCATTGGCAGGTATCTGACAGCCTGGATTTAATGGAAAGATCTGTGCACATCAGGTGACAGCAATTCTGATGAGCCACCCAGTGAGCCACCTTGTATTGCCTTAATAATGGAGAAGCTAAGGAAAAGAGTTAGCGTAATTCCAGCTGTACAGCAAAGGATGTGAATGGAATGATAACAGGAATGATTATGACATGTAACAATTTGAGATGAAAGAAGCCTCTGTGATTAAATGTATCCATCATGTTTCATGTGAATTTGAACCAACAAATAAACAAATAGTCAGCAAAACTTTGAGGAGCTACGTGTCCTATTAGTTTTGGGTTTGCCTCAATTATGCGTATGCACAAATTGTAGCTCGGGTGAGCCTCATAATCTGGAGAACAGTATAAAAGCTCTCCCCACTCAGGGCTCTTCATTCCACCTATTCTCCTCGGTGAAAAGGGTAAGTGTCATTTTATGTGCTCTCTTTCCTAAAATCCAAGCATCTCTCTTCTGCCAGCTAAATTGAGGTTAGAATCAATAATAAGTATTCTAAGAGTCTTAATAATGTTGGATTATTTCTCTGTGCATTTGTTTTTCTTATTTGGTGTTGGTCATCAAGGTATTCAGATTTCAAAGTATAAAATCAGGATTTTCAAAAACAGTAATTTCCTGTTAATACAAACATGAGCTATCAAATCTATTAAGCAACTTTGAATACATCAGTAGAAAGCTTTTTCAAGTCATTAGGAGTTTTTCAAGAATTCTGCATATATTTTTTGTATTATGTGTTTATGTATAAGTATGCATTTGTTGAGGGGGCAGACTGCCCAGGAGTAATATAAAAGACTAGATAGCCTCCAGAAGTCTCTTCTAATCTAATATATAACTGATTCTAGAGAGAAAAAAAGAAAAGAAAATTAAAAAAAAAAAGTGTGTATGAGGTACTGAGTCTTAACTCTACCACGAGTTTTCTTTGAGATGGGATCAGATCCTACAGTGACAATCTTTCAGAAGAGCTCAGATACGAGTGTACTTACTTGCAATAGAAATTTACTAAGCTTACCAGTTTTCCATCTGGAAAATCAGCCAAATAATCTTTTTCCCCACCCTGTGATTCTTAAGCTAAATTGCAAGCATTTTAGGGCAGGGAATGCCTCATTTAATCCATATTTAAAGGAGGATCAGTGTACTGGCAACGTGGTTTTAGTTATTGCTTCTAGAAACATGTTACAAGTCAGTATGCCAAAGATGTTCTTCCAGCTAGTTGTTAATTCAATACATGAGCTCTACTGATTGTCAGGTCAGTCTTCTTTATTTTTGCTAGCATAAATCAGAGATAAAATCACCTTTTTGACACAGACATTGTAAGAAGGGATGCAAAGTACAGTGGAAGTTAATTTTCAAAGTAAGATAGATAGTATTTTTACAGTGTCTGATAAGGGGGTAGAACAAAGAGCAAATTCTTACAGGAAAACAAACATCAAAAACTAGGAACAAGACCATAAAAATGATGACTGGACAGCGTGCAATCTCAGCAATGCTGATTTTTACAAGAGCGAAAGGTGTCACATGAATAAAACTGAAGAGGGGGAAAGAAAATAAAGAACCGAAAGATAAAGTCATTGTTCTAGTCTGCCTGTGCAACTTCTAAATTCTTTTTCCAGTAGAACGTGTGCCTTTTATTTACACATCAGTGTGTCTTGCAGACTTACCTCCACCACCACAAGATGTCTTGCTACGACCTGTGCCTCACCACCAACGGCGGCATCGCCCAGCCCCAGCCCATCGCCGACAGCTGCAACGAGCCCTGCGTCCGGCAGTGCCCCGACTCGACGGTCGTGATCCAGCCACCCCCTGCGGTCGTCACCTTCCCTGGCCCCATCCTCAGCTCCTTCCCCCAGCAGTCCGTCGTGGGCTCCTCCGGAGCACCAGTCGTTGCAGCCTCCCTGAGCTCTGGGAGCTCCTCCCTGGGCTATGGGGGCCTGAGTGGCTATGGGGGCTATGGGGGCCTCTATGGGGGCCTGAGTGGCTATGGGGGCGTCTATGGCTATGGGGGCTCCTCCCTGGGTTACAGGGGCCTCTATGGCTATGGAAGATCCTATGGGGCTGGATACTGCAGCCCCTACTCCTACCGGTACAGCAGGTACCGCCGTGGAAGCTGCGGGCCATGCTAAACACAACAGGAAAATCCACTGAATAGCCTACAAGTGAAAAAAAATGCGTATTCATCAGTGAGCAGATGAGTGATAGCTTTGTGCAAGCACTCACACATCCTGTTCAGCGCAGCGTCTCTCTCCATGCTCCGCAAGTCTCCTTTTTCCTTTGAGTTTTGCTCTGATACCTTCACAGATTCAATTCCTTGCTGTCTTCTACTTTATCATGTTTGTTACTGAATGCCGCAAAGCATGTAACTTAGTACCTTTCAGAATGTAATCGACCCTGACATCTTAAATATGTCTCCTTGATACTGCAAAATATTTTTGTTCTTTTCATTCTCATTAAACTTTTGTTGCATCTTTTAAAAAAAGCACTTTTGTGGTTTTCCTGTTTTCATCCATTCTGAGTTTGCCAACTTCTCTGTGTAAAACTGCCTATTGCACATTTAGCTGCAGTAACACCGTGCAAATCCTCCTCGCATGGCAAAAGCCCCTCTGGTGAGCCCTTGCTTAGGCCTATTTCTGAACCGAACTGGAACAATACGGCCACAGCACACTGGCCATAGGACAGCAGCCTGCTCTAAAAGCATTATTTCATTAGATTCCCACTCCTGAAAACTTCTGAGTCGGTGAGATAATATCCTGAATTGCGTAGTCACACACTGAAAGCTCAGCCCTTGCACATGTCACTGCAGACTTGCAGTCCCATACCGTACAAGGACTCTCACCACCGCAGTTCGTGGCAGACTGGCAGCTGATACTTAACGAACTTCAGAATTACTATTACTCTAGCACTGAGACTGATGTGCCCCAACCAGCCTGGGTCCCTGCACTGCGTGCTGCCTAGGGCTGAAAATGCATGTGAAAATCTGTTGTGGTAGACTGGCCAAAGCTCCCAGGACAAAAGGAGCCCTTAATATGGGTGCTGTACAGTCCTGAAGGAAGGAACTAAACATCCGGCCTGGAAAGGTGGTGGCGACAGCGATGGCAATGGGTACTGGCTCAGTCACCACCCCGAGGTCAGGGCACCGGCTCCTTGCAGCCATGGGCACTTGTGCTGGACACACTTGTGGGGCAAATGTTACAGCAAGGCATCTCTCTGCAAGTCACTCAGAAACGTGAGGGGAACTGTGAATTAACACAGCACAGGTTCCCTGGAACAGGAGAAAAAGCCTAGATCCCATCGTAATGGGAAATGTACAGCTGCCTGGCTTCCTTGAAACACCAATTCCTCCCAGATCCATCCCACCTAATTGCAATTACCCAGCTATTACCTGCTCAGACCAATGTAATTAATCAAATTTGTATGAGTTCTGTAGAAAAAATATTTTTTAAGTGATGGTTAACCATCGTTCAGTGGAAACATAGGGATATAGAAGGTTACCTGCCTCATCAGACAAATGGCTGCTCTTATCTTGTCTCTGATAAAAGCCAGCTCCACCTGGTCTGATGTTATGTGCAAAAATCCTGATGCTGTCCAATACGGAATAGTTGCCCAAAGGCGTACCCGGCTCCTGACACCCCAGAGGCCCCTCCTGCACTGCCTAAGGAAGCTTTACTTACATCTCTTACAAGCTTGGGCTTTCTTCCACATAAATTAATTAGAAAAGGAGCTGGATCAAGTAACTAACTGTCAGAAACTAACCAGAAATTAACTCTCCCCCTTTAAAAGTGGCTGTGATTGAGATATTTGCAGTGTGGGAGCACAGCACAGTTTGGAGCACTGCAGTCCTGGGTTTTCATAGCTAGTTAGCAGATTACACCCCTGAGACCCGATTCTGTGGAGAGATGATATCTCCTAAGCAATATGTTGTGGAAAATACCAGCTTAGCCTTAAAAACCCACATATAACATTGCCTCCTCATAAGTGACAAACAAAAAGGATTAATTTAAACTTACAAAAAAGGAACAGTTTGATATCTAGAAAATGAGTAGGTTCAAGAAGAAAAAGGCAAGAGAAGTAAATAAACAGGATTTTGGAGAGGGACTTTTACACAATTCCTCAAACTGCCTGAAGAATCCGAAACTCACATTAACAACAACGCCTATTTATCACACATGGTTCACCTCAAATGATGAAATAGATTTGCTCAATATTTATGTTTGCTATTTAATTCAAATTCTCACACAGCATAAAAAGCAAATGACAAAACAAACATTTCTTTCATCTTAACACTTAATTGGCAACATTCATGCCTGGTAATGTTCCATTAACTGCATTAGAATGACAGTAGGAATTACATTGGCTTCATTTCTTTACTCATTTTATTGAGCTGACATAAGGATGGTGGCTCTGATGTTAGTCATAATTGCCATCTGCTGTGATAAGCAGATTTTCTTTCCATCCATCTTTACCCACGCCAAATAAAGTATAATTGATACAAAACATAGGGTCTTTCTTGTGAGATCAGTGATCTTTATATGAGGTTGGAACTCACATTTGAACAGGAGCATCCTGCACCATTTCGGTGGAAAAATCAAAAGGCTCACTACAAAACACTTTCAAAAATCACTGCAGCCTGTCCCTTGCCTCCCAGAATACCTGATCCTTCTGTTCCCTTGTATCTTAGAGGTAAGTTCATTGGTCGTGACAAATATAAACAGTTTCTTAGCCAGATTACAGGCAACTCACTAAATGCACTTCTTAAGGAAGCTGAGCATGTGTTTGTAATGCAGAAGAAAGGCAGAAAACTCACAGATAGACTTGGAATATCCTCGGAAAAGCTTGGGAGATACAAGGACAGATGCAGATGTTGCATAACATTTTGCCAGTGACACCGCAGGAGATATGCCAGCTCAGAGGAGACAGTTCAAACAAGATCAGCATTAAAGGAGCTTGTAAGCAAAAGTTAAACAAATAAATGAAAAACTGCTTTCTACAAAGAAACCAGCTGATCTGAAATTCTAATCATCAGCTGGCTAGGTGAACACAACGGGTGCACTGGAGTAGAACAATTTTAAGAATATACTTCAAAACACTGGGCTGTTTGAATCCAACCACACACTTGTGCTAAAATAAAGACCCATCAGTTTATGCGTAAACCATTATTGAGGATTTGCAGAGTGCTTAAAAACCACACACAAAACTGTGGAACACCCTTTGTGAGCGCTCTTGCTCTCGCAATCCCCCAGGGCCATCTCAAAGTCCTGGAAAAAAAGAACCTTGTAATTTAAGGATAATTTATGGTTGAAATGTTGCAATGTTTGCTATTTAGCAGACAACAGATCAACAGGAAACCTGAGGCTTGGCCAGGCACTGTTTGTTGAACAGGATTCTGGAATATGGGACTATGGCCAGAATACATTTCAAACCTTCCCTATCTAAAAACTACATTTCATTTGAGCTTGCAGTCTAAGTCTCTCAGTAGTCAAAGGAGTAAAATTGTCATGTTTTGAGGATGATATAACTACTTTTTAGGCAAACATCTGAGACAAGATGAATAGTCTTCTGGTAATTATTGTCCTTGCCCTTGTTTTGAGAAGTCTGAGTATATAGTTTAGACAAGTCACTTGAAATCTGGAGAGTCAAGATTGGGCTCTGCAACTGTACGCATTCTGCAGGTAATATCTTGGTAATAAAGAAAGAAAAAAAAAGAAAAGAAAAAGTAATCCATTCCTGTAATAGTGATTCCCTGGACACTTCTATTGCTTTTACTACCACTTAACCTGCTATGCTTGGGAAGAAAACCCTCAAAAATTGTTTCGTGACATCCTCCAGTGAAGCTGCCATTTAATTCCTCTGTAAGGTGAAGGAGCAGATCCGAGGGCAAGCTACTTTTCACTATATATATATATATAAAAGAAGAATGAGAAAATATTGGATGAATTAATGGTCTAAAATGTTGGAGAGAAATGTATAGTCTGACAGAGAAACTGAGACATTTGCACCAGCTCCACCACCGTCTTGTGCCTTCTCATCTGTCAGAGCTGTGCAATCTCTGTGCAGGGCAGCTAGTGTCTACATGAGCTGTCGGTATTTGCAACCACTCTGTGTGGCTGCAAATGGTTACCCTTGCCTGCAGAAAATCTCTGTGTGCCTTTGTATATTCCAGATGAAACAAAAATACTGGGAAATTCAGCATTGATTGTACAATCACTATTAAGTTTACATTAAAGACAGAGCAGATTTCTCTTTAAGCTTTGCTGCCTCAAAATAGCCCTAATCCTGAAATAATAGTGTCATATCTCTTCAGAGCAAAACATAATTTTCTGTTTAAACACTATTCCAGCTACTAATATATCTTCTGCTGGTCTCCCCAGGCAGCAAGGGCAATTAAAAAAATCCTGAGCCAAAGAACATTCTCCAGCGTCTGTGGGTTCCTATTGGTACAGGATCACTCTCTTATTTTGCGGCTGTGGGTGGGAACAGGATCAGATTTCTTCTATCTCACTGAAAATTTAATTGCAAACTCTGTGAGTAGGTTAGATTATAGCCTAGCTCTGAAGGGCTTAAGTACAAATGTGTGTGACAGCAGGTTATAGCTCTGATTAAAATCATTATGGGAAGTTAATGAAGGAAGTGCTAAATACATAAAGTCAGTTTTATTCCTCTTGCAATGCTGGCAAGGAGGGTGGAATGATACCAGCAACCAAGCCACTCAATTAGGATGCCAGATGAAAGAGACCTTGGAGCTGGAATGTGCATATCAGGCTCTTTAGAGATTTAGGGTGATTTTGCAAACAGCAAGCCAAAACAGTTTCATCACTTGGAGAAGTTAAAAGTACTATGAATTTGGGCTGGTCGGTGAGTATGACTTCATGCGTGCTGTGTGCCTCAGCCCCCCCGGGCCATCTGAAGCATGGTATAAAAGGTGCTGCTGCATGAATCTGTTCTCCTTCTCCTGCATATTCTCCTTTTCTTCAGGTAAGTCTGATCCTTCATCTCTTTCTAAGCAGCAAAATGCCTTCTGCTTCATAATTTTTAGCTTAGAGCTTTATTTGCTACCATTACACTAAGATTTTGGGAATCTTTTGTGACTCTGCTTTTGCTTCTCGTTCTCTCTCTCTTTTTTCTTTTGCCTTTTTTTTTTTTTTTTTTTTGATATGCTTGCAAGCTTTGTTATTGACAGAATCTAGGAGTAAAAAACAGGGTTTGAGGCAGTTATACCACAGTAATTCCAGTTTGGGCATGCTTGTTCTGCCAGCAGCTTTGAGAGTGTAGGGAGGCATAAGCTTTAAAATGCAGAATTATCCTGTACCGCTTTGGTGAAGAACTAGCTCACAGAGACATGGCTATAGCCTAAGCTGTGTTTAATGACGCGGCTGAAGAAACATATTACCTGCATGGCAGTTTTATTGCAAAGTAATTCTAGTTGTTATTGAGTTTTTACGGATAAGTAAAAACTATCATTTGGAAGGGATTTGTTTAAATCCTACTTGTTTTCCCCAGAGATAACAGGAGATGTAGAAGGCGGGTCTGATCCAGTGTGTTTCTCATATCTCTTTGCAAATTGAGATCTAGATGAGCTGTTTAAACGCACTGACTTCAATGCTTTGATTTTCTGCATTACAGGGCTACTTTCTGAATGAAATAATATTTGCTGATTTTTACTGGATTTTTGCTGAGCCACAATGTTTTAGTGACAAAAGCTGTAGCTGAAATAATAGGTTGCAGAAAGACAGCTCCTTACATTTTCCTCATCTACTCCATACCCTATATGAAACTGTATTGTTATGCCAGGAAATATTTGGACAGAAATATTTTTTAGGATATATTGACTTGGGGCACAGCTTCCGCGACTACTGGATTTCAGGCTGTGCTCAGCAAGGGAGTGTGCTCATATTATAGCACAAATTGTCCTGCTGATGCTCTGTGTTTCTCTGTGAGGAAATAAGAAGAAAAGAGCAGCGCTTTCCGAGGGTTTGGCAGGTGGGACAAGTGAGGGGATTACGGGATGTGGAAGATCAGAGCAGCAGCGATTCACAGGAAACGCAACAATTTTGTCTCTTCCCCTGGCTATCGCTTTGCATGTTCCCAACAACACAGCACCAACCATCTGACCTGTCGTTCCAGTAGAGTTTGTGCTTACTCAGCTCTCTGTTTCAGGATCACCTCCACGGGAAAGAAATGTCCTGCTACGACCTGTGCGTTCCCCATACTGGCATCGCCTGCCCGCAGCCCCTCGCCGACAGCCGCAACGAGCTGTGTGCGCAGCAGTGCCCCGACTCGACGGCCCTCATCCAGCTGCCCCCCGTGGTGGTCACCTTCCCCGGACCCATCCTCAGCTCCTTCCCCCAGCAGTCCGTCGTGGGCTCGTCCGGAGCACCCGCCTTTGGTGGCCCCGTTGCTTCGGTGGGATACGTCACCTCGGGAAGCCCGGCCACCTCCCCGTACAGCGCTGGCGCTGCTCTCGGCTATGGATCCAGGGCTTCTGCGCTTCCAGCGCTCCGTGGTGGGTACCACATCCCGTCCACCGCCTGCCGGTACAGCCAGTTCCTCCGCGGAAGCTGCGGGCCATGCTAACGGCAGCAGAAAAGCTACAGAGGAGCAGAGGGTGACAAGAAGGAAAGACTCAGATTCAGAGCGGTGAGGAGGAGGAGTGCTGCCTTCCTGCAGCTCTGCAGCAGAGCACTTCGGGTCTTTCTGCTTTTTGTTTTCCCATTGGTTTCTAGTTTTTTATTTCCTATCATCACCTGTTCCAGCTTTCCTATTCTTAAACTGCCATGGAACAGACTCTGCAATGTGAAAGTCACTTTTAATGACAATTATCTTCAGAACTGCACAACAGACAGAAGAAAAACCTCAGAGAAGGTGGCATCTCTGAGCAGGGCATTTGTTGAACAGTCTCTGAAACTGTCTGGAAACAGATTTTGCCTATTCTGTGATACCTCATGTTGCAGATAGAGGCATTTCTTTCTCATTAAAATGTTGTTATTTCCTACAATGTCCTTCTGCTTTCTCTTTCTTGACCTCCACGCCCTCTCCATGCACAACCATTTCTGGGCGATACTGTGCCATGGACAGGACAAAGCCACCAAAGGACAGTTTCATGCTGCATGCACAGACTGCATTTACACTGTGTCACTTTCCTTAAGGACCCTCCTGAGTGGGAAGTTTTTGATTCTATGGAGATATTAAAGGTTAGAAATAACATGTATTTATAACTGAAGCAGATGCCCAGCAGAGGATTTTGCATGTCTACATCTGCACTTCTAAATTGACTGAGATGATGCTTAACTTATGCCATTTAGATTGCTTAGACATCCCAAGTAGCTAACACTCTTATTGCTCCTTGCAGTTATTAGCCTTTCCACCTCCACCAAGAAGGGGAGAGCAACAACCCCTGCTCCCTCTAAGTAATACCAGTACAACAAGCATCACATGAACAGCAGAGACACAGGGCTTCTGGCTCATTGGGAATATGATCAATTCTAGTTGTAATGAGGCCGCAAATGAGGCATGTTCAGTGCTGTGCAAACAAATAAAGCCTGTCCCTGCCCTGAGGTGCTACCAGAGTGCCTAGACAAGATATTTGGCAGATAGGCATCTTTTATTCAGAATTTAAAGGACCTTTCTTTTTTTTCCTGTTCTGATAAAAAGTTAGTTAACATTTGCCAATGTTACAATATTGTTGTAACATTGTTACAACAAGTTATATAGGAAACACCTGGCAAAGCCCAGAACTGAGCTCATGTCTCCAAGATCCCCATTTAACAACTGACGTAAGATAAATCTGCATTTCCAGTTTTCTATTCCTCTGGTTAGCTCAGTCTTGCTCTTCTCATCTAGATTCAGGAGGAAAACAGGAAGGAGAAAGGAGCACACAGTGGGATATTCCTGGACTATTCTGGTGTCAAGAACTCTGGCACACACTGGCGCAGGAGGAATTTCAGTAAAGTGAATTTCCACACTCCTACTTGCCTGTCATCTTGGTCATGAGTCACTTATGCTGCTGCTCAAAACAGAAAACATTCTTATTATATTTTTAAAAAAGAAAACTCTGAAAGTGAGGTAATCAAACTGGCACATTTTTGTGGACTTCTGCTTACACTAGCTGAAAGACTATACATCACATGGCATGTAGTACACGGAACATAAGAAATTTCCCCAGAGTCCATTGTGAGACATTTCAGGAAATAATAACAGATTCCATACATGGCTTATTATAGAATGTTTCCTAAGTAAATATGGAATATGAACATTAAAAAGTTTCCTTTCTTCAAGTTTCACTGCTAGAGCATTTTATTTAAAACCACTGAAACGTTAGAATTCGGATCCTACAGTTACAAAGCTGACAAAAGGTTGACTGTAAATAGGCAACTTGCTAATTCCTCTGGAGTCAAACCCTGGGAGGAAGCTGGCAGTCAGAGAGGCTTATTTCTGGTTCAGTTATACTGAGTCACTGCGCCTGCAGGCCATTTGCTTGTGATGCGAGTCTGAACCACATAAAAAGCATTAGACTCTATTAGTGAGCAAGTATTTAGTGAAACTGTTCATTAAAAATCAAACATGAGAGGCTTAACTCCCACAGATATCTGTCCTGAACTGTGATTTTGTGCGTGGGGAGAACAGATTCTTTCAGTGTGTTTACAACGTCTTTATGAATCAGCTTCTGATTGCATCTCCTTTATTGATAGTGTTACCTTGTGTTTGGCTATAAACACACGCTCATAATATTTCTAGACTAGACAGAGGAGAGTGCAGTGACGTCTATGGTTCAAGCACAGATAGTGATCTGATTTCATTTATGCGTTTTTTTCCTGCTCTTAGTAGTTATATGTTCCACTGACAATTCTGTGGGGTTTGACATGATTCACCACTTCTGCAGCATTGCTATCAGAGCCAAGAGGAGGAAAAGGAGCTGGAGTTGCTGGCACCTACTGCTGACAGCCTGGACTTCCCCAGTCTCCCACAGCTGACCAAGGACTGCAGGAGACATCGCAGTCAGACATGGTCCCAGCGCCACGCCAGGAGCCCAGTGCTGTGCCAAGAAGATCATGCTCAACAGCAGCCTGCATTCCTCCCATCTCATATCTGCACATGATCTGTGTTGTAGCTGCCAGCGAAATTAGCTCTCTTCTTTCTATTGTGTTCATCTGTGATTCCGCTTACAGGTGACTGTAATCCAAGTTCAGCTTGCTGCGTTTCCCTTACTGCCCTGGCCGTGCAGCCATCTGGAAAGTGGCAGGTTACTGATTGTCAAGAGAAGTTTAAGAACAACAGAAGGCAGTCGGAGTCATTCCCCAGTATTTCCTTTGGTATATGACCACAACATGCAAATTCAGACTGGCCCATGAGAATCAGCAACACAAATTTTGCAGTTTTTTTCCATACAAGTGACAATCTCTGCAGGTCACTGTATCAAATAACAGGCTGTGGAGTGCTGCCCTTCAAGCTCCATTCAAAGTCATTAGAGTACATTATTCAATTAGTACACGCTACCACTCTCTCTAAATAGCCCAGGCTTTAACTTCTAGCTCCCATGTGTGTCATTGCTGTAGCATAACAAGTATGTGGGCAGAGCAGCTTCACTCAGGTGTGCTGACAACCATCTGCAGGGAAAGATCCCTGGCTGCACCCTTTTACCAAAGCACAGCAAACTGGTAACTGCTGCAAGTTCAGCACACAGGTGTAGCAAGACAAAGAACGCAAAGAGGATGGATACTTTTCCAGATGAAACCAAAGCTCTCTCTCAAAAAAAGGAGGAAGGAAAAAAAAAGAAAAAAGAAAAAAGAAAAAAGCCTGCATGCATCTTTTGAAGTGATCTATATCATAGAGATGTGGCTGGAAAATATCTACTCTAGTTAGTCTGCAGAGCTTTGTGCTGGTGGTCTGCATACCTGTGCAAATGAATACTTCCTCTTTGACAGAGTCCCAGCAACTGCATAAATAATCACAAAGGACTGGAGATAGAAGAAAGAGAGAAGCAGCATCTTCAGATACATTTAGAGAAGGAAGAGGTGTTGTTTGCATAAAACTTTGTAGGCTCATTTCATTCCAGCTGGTTTTACAAGTAAAGTAACACCTCCAAACACTTTGAAGTTATTACCACATGTTGGTTCCTGTCCAGATGAATTTCTCCAGCATGAGAATGAGGCTTTTCCTAGAATTAGCCTGCTGGAGCACAGGGAGATACTCTGGTGCATTCCAGGTATTCCCAGGAAGAGCAGATTCACATAGGGAACAGCAGAGTTGCAGAGCTGTGTGTGACTGCTGGGGGTCCTGGATGGTATCGCAACCATAGGAGGCACTGAGAGGAGGGGGGCAAAGAGGAAGACTGAAAAAGACTAGTCAAAGAAAAGTTTTACCCACAGATGACTACCAGCTATTTTTAAACAATGGCTTTTATAATGTCAATATAAGATTTATATATGTGAATATAAAGTCAATATTAAGTTGGAGCCTTGGGCAATTGGTGAAGCACAAGGAAGATCTTCAAAGTTACTCATGTATTCAACTTTGTTACTATGCAGCCAAGACAAACACTGTAACCGCACTAGTCTTGGAGGAAGTTTCAAGCTTAGCTGTATGAATTGTAACACTTGTTTATTGAGCATAAAATTACTTTCTTGCAGAAGCTAATCATTATGCTTCCTCCTGCTTAAAGGACCCGGTCGTCTTCCAACTTTAGGTGCCGAGTGCAACTGAAAACGCAAACACTGATGGTCCTCCACAGAGACTGATTCTCATCCAGAATGGCTTATGAACAAGTGGTGGACAGAAAAAAGGTAGAAAGCTCAGAATTTTTATGTAAACACTTTAATAAGTAAAAAGTAGACTGCATTAATGAGAATGAAAAATACAGAGAATAAGTTGCCAGTGTCTCATTAAAGACTGTAACCAAAGAATTGCTCCAGGGCTATGCATTCCACACGTACTCCTCTTTTTTTTCATAGCAGGGGAAGACTTACACAGTCTTGTTCCACTTTCAATCAAATAAAGATCACTTATATAACCAATTCATGGATATTATTGTCAGGAGCCACTGGAGAGAATAATCATAAAAACTAAATTAAATCATTATCTTGAGTTCCATAAAAACACAATTTTCCGAAAATACTGGGCTGTTGCTCCTGGAAAGTCAGGCCAGTAACAGTGTGTTAAGGTGTCTCTTCTTCTGCCGGGCAACTGAACCTTGCTCATTCTTCATTGCACATTTAGCACAGTCTACAGCTCCCAAAGCCATACCTACTGGACCCGTATGAAGAATATGTCTTCCCATAATTGTACAAGCTTCCAGATTCATAGAAATCCCAGAGACCCAGAAAGTTCATGAATCCAAATGAGCTCCCAATGTCGGATGGTGCTGAGCTGCACAGCACACTCTGAGGGCAAGAACTGAGAACTGGTCCTGGGTGGATAGATCACAGCTCTTGAGTCACCACAGGACATAACACACAGCTGGCTCCATGGGTTGAGGGCAAGTAACCTCACAGGGTGCAAGGCAGTAGGAGCTGATCATCTCTCCATAGAAAGAGATTTTCTGGGAATGGAGATAAACCTGAAACACATCGTTGATGCAACACGAAATTGAAATTTCAGACAGTAGAATAATGGAGACTGAGCAAGAAAGGGAAAAATGAAAGCTTGGGAGAAGAGTAGATGGAGGTTGATGACTTCACAGTTATGTCTCTGCAGTTATATCCATTTTCTAGTCTTCTCATGCCCCTCTTCCCTGGGGATCCATCGCCATTTCCTTTGGCTCCTGATTATGGAGCTGATATGATGCATAAAACTGTCTTTAACTACCAAAGAAATTGTGCCTTTCAACTTGAGCTAGTCTCATCTCCCTTACCGTTTCTCTTTTCCACCATCTTTCCTGACTATGACTTCCTGTGACCCTTGATTTTTTTTTTCAATAAATATCTGCAGAAATGACTAGAATTACTGGCTAGCACTGATGTAGTAACACATTCTTTACTGATTCTGTGCCACTTCTAATCATTACAACAATTGGAATAGCAATGGCTTGCTTCATACAGCTTTATGAAAGAAATAACTGAGACGTGAATCCATTACCCAGAGCCATTTGGTGAGGTAACAGCAGAGGAAAAAATTCAAACAAGTCTAGTCATTAGTGACACTGATACTCCCAAATCACATAGCTGCTAGGGCTCCCCTGCAGGTACTGTGCAAGATAAGCAGCAATCCCACTGCTGAAGCTCGTAAAGAGAGTTTGCTCCACAGAATATCCCCTTTTGGGGTGGGAATGCAGCATAGTGAGGTTTCCAGTAGAGCTAGGACTGCTGTGAATGTGGTATCAATTGGGGCAGAAATAGGAGTTATGCATGATTTTGCTGAGTACCTACTTTAATCATGAAATCACTTGGTCACTCAAAATTGCTTTGCAGCTCCTCTTAATCTCTGCCTTGCCTTACTAAAACCCTTAAAAAAGGAACAATTTAGGCATAAAAAGTCAAGCGTAACAAGCAAGTGTACAACATAATGCATGACAGGCTTCGTATCTCGTACAGAAATAACTGCAGGGAGCAAGACAAAACAACATTACTATTGATGGCTTCCTGGTTCGGTTTTAGACTCAGATTCATTTTGATTTAGCAGTCACTGTTGCAAATCAATGAGTTCAGAGGGAAGGCAATTTCCCAAAGGCAGGATGATCAGGCTGCAGAAGCCACCTCAGTCCCATCAGTTTTTGTTGATTTTCTTTTTTTCTTCCTAAACTAAGTTTCATCAGCTAAGGATGTAGCTTTAATACAGCAATCTCATCAGCAGTGCTCCTCCTGCTCTATTTTACACAGAGAAGGAGGGAAAAGAAATAAAAGAAAAATAATAATAATAAAAAAAAAAACACCAGGGGAGATTTATGAATGCAGGACTTAACCTGTGTATGGACAAATGCTCAAATATTCACAGGTGAGTTAAATCAAGACTTCATTTGGTAGTTTAAGATCTCACTATAAAGAAGTTCGTATAACCTGAATTTCCCACTGTTCTGAAAACCCTGTTCCTGACTTTTAAGAGCTTCTATCCACCACTACCTGCCACTAAATAATTAAGAAACAGTCCTTACTGAAAGAAAACTTCAAATACTTCAAGTATTTCTAAGAATCAAGTTTAGTCTCAGGAGCGATCCTGGCTTGCTACAGCAATGCTGTAATAGTAATAAGGACAGAGACTCAAATTTACCTCTTTACAGCAGAGAGATGGAAGAGAAATAACAAGCAGAGCCCTGCACTGTGCCTGCTTTTATACTTGTGTTTGGGCAAGCAGGTGGCTGCGAGCCAGATTTTGCGTGTGAAGCCCCATTGTGTTATTGAGCAAAAATTCACTCCACCTGTAACTGCCCCAATTAGCGAAGAACTATCAGAGCTGGGATCACTAATGTGTTCCCGTCATTGGCACTGTGACAGGCAGTCTGGCAAATCCTTTCATCACCGAGCTTCATCGCTGCCTTCCTGTCAATTGTGCACCTTGGTGTGGAATGAGTCTGCCCTTGTTTTGTTTTGTTTCCCCTGAACGCCTCGAAGAACAAAGACAGCTCAGAAGCTCTTCAGCAAACAGACCTGGGGTAGCACCTTGCTTTTCCAAATCATGCTCTATTAAGGGTGCATTATGAAGTCTATCCTCCTCCCTGCTGAGTGAGGACCTTTTCAGTTTGGGATGAAACAGGTCAGAGTGAAGTCACAAATCTCCCTGCAAATGCCTCAGACTGAAACACAGCTGATGCAGACAACTGGCTGCTTATTTCAGCACACTCGTTCCTCCAACCCCAAACCCTGTCGTCAGTTCTGGCTCAGAACCAACGGGCATTTTGTTTCCCTTACACACAGGGGAGAGACATTCTGGATTCACACTGATTGCCTCAGGCCTGGCAGTGGTTAACTGTAAAACTACTGTTCTCAACAGAGGTTATGGACATTGTGTATCCAAACTGATATAATTTATAAAAGCTTTTTTATTCCCCCCAGAAGTGAGTTGTTCTCCTCTAAAATCCAACCCACCCAGTCTGCTCCTCCTGCCAGAGCCACACCTGGTTTCACTTAGTGTGGAAGAGGCTGATGACACTGATGCTGTTACCTACAAATAAATCACATAATTCTTTAAGAGACATCTCTTCTAACTGTCATTCCATCCTGAAAGGGCACAGAAAGCTACCTGCTGGCATCTATTGGTACTGCTGACACCCCAAAGCATCATATCACGACTTTTTACTCATTATAATTCAGGGTTATAGCCACTTCCTTTACACTTACAAATTTCCAGCAGCTTCTGGATCCCAGCCTTAAAATAATGTTTCCCCCCTCACCCAGTATAAAGACAAATTAATGCACTTTACTGACTGGAACCAGAGTCATTTTTGCCAGTGTAAATATGGTATTAAAGGTATTTGGCTCTGAACACTTTATCAAATGCAAATCTAGTATGATATATGAACTAGCTTTGCGCAGATGTTCATGTTTACTATATCTTTCATGTATGTTTGACAGTCACAGTGCTGCTGTGTGACTTGCAGATGCTGGAAGTGTGGATCCATTGCATCTGAGCAATCATTAAACCCATTTACTGAATTAGTTTAAGATATATATGCTAAATTAGCACAAAATCTATATCAAACACTAAGTTCTATAGTAACATAGTGAAAAATACATTCACTGGCTCTGCAAAAACTTCCATTAATTGAATTGGGATTATTTCTGTATAAGTATGATGAAAAATTCTTCCTAGCTGACTCAGAGGAACATCACAATTGAGAATAAGGAAGGGATATTTTTCATTTCAACTTTCAGCTGAAATCTCAGTTCTGCTCATGATGGCTAGATATCTGCGTGATTCTTCCAAGTCTGTGGTAGACGGCTGTACAGTCACCTATCCTGGAATGCAGCTATTACCGTGTGGGAGTAAACTAGCTCCTCTGGAAATATAGCACACCCAGGTCATACTGACATGTATCCTATACCTTGGGTGGAGTCAAATATCAGCAGAGGGACTGAAAGAAAAGAGAAGTGCGATGGAAAGAGGAATAATTGCCACACAGAAGGGGCTGCACAGCACTTTCCAATTTAGAAACAGTATTTAAGAATCCTTTGGAAATAATACTTATGCCTTAGTATGACCAGATTTCAAAAAACATGACTATTGTTAACTTAGATGCATTCAACACTGCTGCAGTGATGCTCAGCATGGTTCCCTGCATAGTTTTCTTCCCAACAATTTTCTAGCAGTGCAGGATGGTTCCCTACAGGGGCTAAAATGAGTAACCCACATGGGCAAATTCTTTGCTGAGCAGAGGGCCAGCACTATGCTTTTAATCAGTTAAAGGTCTTCACTCTCCTCTCATCACAGGGCTTACCCATGATGGGTTATGAATTACCATGATTATCTCAGTCATGTTGATTCACAAAAACAGAGAATGCAAAACCAGAATACTAATATTATGATGCTGCATGATCTTTAATGGGAGACTGAGAAGCAAAGTTTACAGTAGTAAAACATAATCACACAGAAAATGCAGAATTCCAGGCCTTTACGGATAGTCAGTAAGTTTTTGTGTATGAAGAAGCTTCATTTCAAACAGTTTTCTTCTTTCACAGCTGTCAGTTTGGCAGTGCAGTCCAGTTCCCATCCCTTCACATAATTGTTAATTGACATCAGGCAGTGTAAAGTGAGAGAAACTGCAGTATAGAAACTGTTCCACTATGCTTCTTACACAGCATTAGACTAAATGCAAAAGGAATATTAATATGTTTGAAAATGCTGACCATGAGAAAAATAGAACAATATATTTATAATTAAGAAGTAAGAAATACATAAGCAGATATAAGGACAAATATGATATAAAGTGTTAGAGAGAATCAGCCTTTTTTATGCCATCAACTTAGAGGCCCATCTTGTTTATCTTACTCTTGATTTTGGATCTTGCACTCAGATTCCTGACTGCTCTTAGTGCAGGTGTATTCCTGCTGGGTTTTGCATGGCTCATAGCTTCTAGACCTGTAGCAATTGAACCTCTGAGAGCAGTAAGGGTATGAGAATTTGGTTCCCAGTGAACCCCCATAAGCAAGAGAGCCTCTGTAGCCAAAAGAGCCCCCATAGCCAAAGGAGCTCCCGAAGCCAGCTGGTGCTGAGGATCCCACTATGCTTTCCTGAGGGCAAGAACTGAGAATCGGCCCAGGAAAAGTGATGACCACAGGAGGTGGGTAGACGACTGCCCTGGAGTCACCGCACGACGTAACGCATGGCTTGTTCCAGGCATCAGTGATGGGCTGGGGGCAGGTCACCTCGCACGGCGTGGCGCAGGGATAATTGCACAGCTGTCTGTAGGACGACATCGCTCTGCAGGGGAAGCGACTCTGAAATACAGAGACATAGATGAATAATGTAAAGCAAGTGGGCGGTAGAGCAAGAGATTCATGTTCAGACACTCAGGTAATGACATCTGGTCAGTGGGTAGCTGCAAGAGCACAGATGATGTGGAACCTTAGTTTCTAGCTCTTCTCTTTTGTTATGTTGCTTGATTCACACTTACCCTCTCTCCTTGCCAAGCTCTGAACTCTCAACCTCCCTGCATACTTCAGATAACCTACATTTTTTGACATGTCTACACAGAATGTACCAAACAAAACCCTGGGGGCTACATCATAAGTGGTGTTTGCTTCAATTGTGTTTGCTTCTATTGTAAAGGAGAGTTAAAAAAAAAAATCTGTATTTCATGAGACCAATGGCCATCTAACCCAGCACTCTTTCCAGTAGTTATCCTGTAGGACAGGATTACAAGCACAGCTAGTGTGGTTATTCCCCTGGTCACAAATACCCGATTCCAACACCTGGTAGGTTAGGGCTACCAACCTTCAAAGCATTGATAAAGGCTTAAAAATGTTGATTGTACAGCAAAGGAAGTAGACATTCACACCAGTTGTCCTTAAAGACAGGACAGTTAGAGATTGATTTTTTCCAAGCTGGTTGAAGTAGTGAAATAACCCCAAATTAGAAATAATAAACATTATAGCAACAAAAATTTAAGACTATTTGGCACCTCAGGGTTTCAAAACTGAACTTCGCCTCTTGCTAAAGCCCAGCTCTGGCTCAGCTCATTTCTATATCAGCTTTAGGAATTAAAAGTCTCCAAACTTTTGAAGCACAATACTTAATGAGGTCTGCAAAAGTTCTTCAGTAGACGGGGTAATGCCAACCTCAAGGTCTCTGCACAGCTAAGGAGCCTCTTATGGAAAAGCGGGCCCTGCCAATGCCCCAACAGACAGGCGTAAAGGACTGAGTTAGATTTATCATTAAGAGAGCATACCAAAAGACACAAAGAATTAAAAACTTACTCAAGTCACCGATGGGAAGAAGTCAGGAGGAGCTGGTGGAAGTGCTGTGAACAGCCGGTGCTTTTATACTGCTTCTCAGACAGCCTGGAGGATCTGAGGCACTCTGTCCATATGAGGTTTGATTACCTTCAAAACAGAAGTGATTACATGTCACACCTCACAAACATATAATCATTTTGCTCATTGTTTGCTGTTATTAGGCAATTCCCAGTTTCCCCTCACACATTGCTACATCATCCTTCCAATAGAAGCAGCTTCCTTCTGAATGAAATCTGCGCAGTTCACTGCGAGGCAGAAAATGAGCATTTAGTTCATGCACAAATGAAATGCTACTGCGACTTTAAACCACAGTCCTAATTCATACAAACATCTTGCAAAGACCTTGTGATCCCACCAGCCAGAGCAAACGGCAATTGCTTGAAATAAAATAAAGCAATCAGTCAGGTTGACAGTGGGATATCTGGAGGGGAATGCAAAGCATACTGCTTACAGACTTTCTGCAAATAATGAATTACGGAGACAAATTCCAATGAATATCCATCATGGCATTACAGACCCTGCAACCAGATCCCTAATACAGCTTAGAATGGTGAAGGGGTCAAACAAAAGAGCAATCACTAAAAAGGAGCTTGATTCATTCCTACCCAAAACCAGCGAAGGGAGTGGATTGATACCAGGAAGGATTTGGTCACTGAAGTTTTGGAAGGAAATGAACTATGCAATGTAACACTGTGTAATGAAATGATGAAGCAGGGAATTTTTTTGCATCATCTAGATGAGTTACATATGCAATAAATATTGTTTGATAACTCAGCAGGTCTTCACAAGCAGTGGTTTACGGTCAACAGAGGTTGACACTTCCACAAGGAGGCTGAGAAACTGGATAATAGTGCTCACTGGTCAAAACTCTTCCAGCCACTTCTCTTGTTATACAGTGTGTGATTACTTGCCTAATACTGAGTTTATTCAATGGTTTATTAAATACTGGATTGCAAATAGAAGAGTAGCTTTAGTTGGTGGCTGTATATTCTGCTAAAAACCCTGATTCTTGTGGAGTTTGACATGAATCTATCTCCAGGGAAGTCTTTTCTGCCATTTCGGTTTGAAGCAGTCCATGAGTGCTTGTTTACAAATTATTAGGCAGGAATTTCTGTGACAGTAGAAAATTGCTTGGAGTACCCACTTGCTCTTATTTTTTCATGGGTTACAGGAAGCGTATAATCTTTAAATAATTTCATAGTACCTAAACATGAAAGCATTTTCCTGTGGGCAACCTTAATTTTTCATCTCTTTTAGTTTTGATATAGGATTGTCAATGTCCCAAACAGCTCAGCCACCAGCTGACTGACAACTCATACCACCCAGGAGTTTTCTACACTGGCAGAAAAAGAGGAATTCCTATATGGTCATGCTGAAGTGTACTATCACCCATCTTTTCATTTAATTTTTTACCTAAGGACAGTAGCCTCATTGTAGGAAGCAAAGCCAATTCATAAATCAGGGATGTTTAGGCATCAGTTCTTTTTATATCCATTCAGGGTCTTTTTACAAAAAAAAAAAAAAAAAAGCAAACACCCGACATGTGAGAGAGGAGATTCTGATCTAAATGGGCTTCTTGGCTGATCCTTGCCCATAGACTGCAGCAGATCTGCATGGAGAAACAAGAAAAACAGAAAAACAAGAAAAACTGTACCCAGCTATGCCAGCTAAGCGCTGCTCCTTTGGGGGATGGATTGAAAGATGGTTGAGGATTACACATCAGGAAATATTATTTATAGCTTCAAACAGAACAGTGCAGATGCTCTGAGTGTGAGCAAGGACACAAGCACTCATGGTCATGTCCCTGCCCTGTCCTGAGCTACCAGCAGGAAAAAAAATACAACTCCCTGTGCAAATACCCAGGGTTCAGTGTTTATTTTTGCTAAACCCAGGGTGTTTGTCCAGGCTTGGTTTGCCACCACTGATTTCATCAAAATATTTGAAGGGAAATACAGAGCAGAAAAAAGAACAATGAAAAAGAAAAAACTGAATTAGGTGACATAAGGCAGAAAATTATCTCGGCACAGACAGCTGGTGCTCTAAACAGGCTATTCTGCATTTCCTTTTTTTTTTTTTTTTTTTTTTTTGATTTCATTCTGAATAAGTCTCTTGCCTTGCTAACCAATCCTTGTGGACTTAGCAGTGGCAGATCGAAGCTTGTGAGTGCTCTGCTTCATGGAGCACTTCTTCTCGTCATCTGGGACCTCCTATGACACTAAATCATGTGTCTTTTATTTCTTTCGGGGAGAGATGGGTACTCTGCATTTTCTGTGGCCAAGGACAAGGGGATTCCATTGCCAAACACATAAAATACCTGAATTCTAACTGTAAAAAGCACCAGCCTGATCAGGCTTACCTGCATTTTTCCTCCTTGCTCTTCCTCTGAATCAGCCAACGAGGCTAAGAAAAACACTTTGCCGGGATGTCTCAACTGACTTGCCAATAAGAACCACCTAGACCACAGGATGTTGTAAAATGCCGACTGTCAAAGTGAGAGCTGCCTTCCAGGTTGCCGAGCCTCTGGCTGAAGGAGGGCCACACCTGCATCCCCACAGCCCTCAAGGCTTCCCAGGGCCTCCAAACAGTCCCTGGCACGACGCCATCCAAAAGAGAGGCAAACAGGCTTGCACAGTGCCTATTTTTGCTACCCATCACAACATGAATGTGTTGCCCGGCACACTGCTAATGCCCTTGTATAGTCCAGGAGCATATGTAGGATGTGTAGGAGATGTTTTTTAAGCTGTTGCATGAGATCTTAATTTCTTCTCCATACCCACATCCTTCAGGGAGGTACTGGGAGGCTTATCATGGTCCCAATGTGGCTGAATTTATACTGCTGGATTGAGAGAAAAAAGGGGTTGAGCTAGCGTTCCTCATATACACACCTGCATCTGATTTTCTTTTGGATCTTGAGACTATTGAATGCAGCAAACTGAGTTAGCATCCATGTAAATGAAGCATTTTAGATGTACACCAAAAGTCTGGGATTTCTTCTCAAACCTTAATTGGTGCAAGAGACTAGTCACTGAGGATTATTTTAGCAGCAATAAGCTTTAGAAACCAAACAAAGAACACAGAAAAGATGACATTGTAATGCAGGAAGGATTTTATTTGGAGTGACAAGTGGGTTTGAACCAGACCACAGCGATACTGCAGAGAACAACAGAGAGGAATTTGGTTACACTTATACCATGTCAAAGTAAAATGGGATTAAGCACTGAACCAGAACATTATGAGCAGAAGACTGATACGAATGGGAAATGGATTTTCTGGGGTTGTTTCTCAGGATGGACGAGTGTTCCCAGCTCATAAGGGCTCCCACGGGAGCCCAGTGCTCTGCACCTCTGAAAGCCATGCCCTTCTGCTCAGTCGCTAATCAGGATTTTGCTCTGGTTCCCACTGGGTCTCACTCGCTGGGGCAGTTGTGCAAGATTTAGCAGGGCCCACAGGTCCCACGGCGGTAGGTCGTGGACTTGTGGGAGTAGCCACTGCCCTGGGAGATGCCGGACCCAAAGGAGCTGCCGGCGCCCAGGTAGTTGCTCTGGCGAAAGGGGCTGCTCAGCCACAGGGGTGCTGAGGTGCCCACAAAGCTCTCCTGGGGGCAGGAGCTGAGGATGGGGCCCGGGAAGGTGACGACCACGGGCGGCGGGTAGACCACGGCGCAGGAGTCCCCGCAGGAGGTGACGCAGGGCTCGTTCCAGGCATCGGTGTAGGGCGCGGGGCACCTCACGTCGCACGGCAGGTAGGGGCGGGTGTCGCAGACCTGCCTGTAGAGAGACATGGTGCTGGCGGGGAGCAAGCCTGCAACACAGGGTGGGGAGAGCGTGGTCAACGGCAGCAGAGAAAGACGTTCAAAGAGAAAGCATCACAGGTAAATCTGATTATAAATAGACATGAGAAAGATGAAATACATTTTTCTTTATTTTCCTCTATTTACTCTATTTCCTGCAGCACCCCTTACTACTCTGCTACACTCTGCCTCAGTCTCCCTTTTTAGGGTAGATGCATACAGACTGCCTCTGATGCAGGAATTAGCAGTTTAATGCAAGGAGATGAAAGGATACAAAACAGTTCTGGCCTTACTAGCCAGAATATCTTCCTTCACCGGGGGTGAAACAGTGGTTGAGACCTTTGCAGCTGCAAGTCTGAATCCCTCAGCTGGGTCAAGCTGCAACTTATCCTCTGAAAAAGCCTCTCTGTGGAAATAGCACCTATCTAATAGTCTATAAGGATGCAGAGTAGGGGGTATAAAATCAATCTAAAAAGATAAATCAAACTGACATCTTAATTCTCCCCTGCCCACCCACAAAGAAAATCACTTACCTGTTCAACACAAGAGGAGAATTGAAGAGAAACGAAGGGAAGTGGTTTGAAGACTCTCAGCCAGAGGTGCTTTTATACAGTTTGTTGGTTTGCCTGGGGGAAGTGAACCATGCTTTTTGCTCATTATCCCTCTAATTACGAAGTAAACTTTTTTGCATGTGTCACTCAAACAATGACGGTAATTGTTTTGCATGTTGTTTCTCCTAAGTAAGCAACTCCACCTCAAATAGTATGACATCTACGTTATAGCCTGCAGATGTATTGCGGGTCAAGGAGGGGGAGCAGATCTGTATCTTTGTTGTAATTCTATTGACTTCATTAGAGACTTACTCTACTTACTCAGATTGACTTTGAAATGAAGCTGCAAATAACTTTTCAAAATATTTTACTGGTTTATAGCTTCAGCAATGTCCATATGAGTTGGCCACATATTGATATTTGCTTGTCTTTTATAGTGTCAGAGCCGGAGATAAAGGTCCCAGACCTCTGTCCAAAGTCTTGGCAAGATGCATGACCCTTTTATTGCTCTGCAACTACTGAAATCAGTTTTTCAGTCTAACTTTTCAACTATTTCTAGCAATTCAATTTCAAAAAACAAAACCTAAGTGTTGGAAGCAAAAACTGTAAATCTTTCTTTTTTAAATTCAAAGACAATCTTTAGCATTGAACTATTAGAAATGAATTTCCATCATGAGAAGTATCTTCTGAAATACCTGGGAGCACTGCGAAAGAGGGTACTTGGCTGTGCTTGGTGTAATATGACAGGACTTAACTTTTACACACAAAACAGAAATTCATGTCCAGTTCTCAGCTAATTTAATTGGGCTTAAATTCAAGTTAAAAATAGTGTCATACTAAACAGCCTTCACTTAAGGAATACCATTTAATAATTCTTAACGTTTCATACATCAACATACATTGTTATCTGGAAACAGAGGTGCTGAAATAATATGATTAAATCTCAACAACCTGTTTTAGCAACCATGTCCCTGCCCTACTAATTTTCTAGACTGAGATGAGCCAGATTTCCAGAAAGTCTGTGTCAAGTATTTTTCACAGTATTGGTTGTTCAGCCTTAATTTCCTGTACATGAGCTTTTCTTCTGGGCAGTGTAGACAGTAATTTTTCTTCCTATAATGTCTTGAGGGTGTTTGTTTAAGTCAGTGCAGGACAATTGCCTATTTTCATTTTTACAGTTTTCAAAACAATGGTCCTTGACTCAGAGTCAAGTATGGGAGATAAAAGGCTGAGGATTTGGTATGCTTGAGTGCTCCTCCCAGCTGTCCCACTGAATCAACAAGATGATGGGTACATCACTAAGCCACCGTCTTTAATTATCCCATCAAGAAACCAACAATAAAAAATTACCCAATTCATTTGGGTGTTGTACAAATAAGTGGCTTTACAGAAAGCAGTGAAAAGGCAAGTATTTGCATTCTCTTGAGATGCAGTAAGAAAAGACTAAAGTGGGCCAAAAAAGGGTGAAAATATTAAAAAGGCTGCAGCGACATTGGGGTGATCACAAAGCAATTTCAATTTCTGTGTAAGGAGTGTGCATGCTATGGCCACATTTTTCATTTGGCCGCTTCTTCTGCCTCTGAGTTGGCCTTTCCCTTCTGCAGTTCACACCGTGTTAAACATCTGACACAGCAGGATGTTCTCTGCACAAACCTGGGCAACAGCCATATGAAATGGGCAATGTCTACTGCTGATTTCTAGAAGGGATGACTGAGACAGAAGCCAGATCATTTACCCAACCTCTCTCGGCAATTAAGAGAGCCACTGGGAGGAGATCACAGTCATGTCTGATACTCATTAGTGTTATTACTTGTGATTATAACTCTATTATCTCTTAGATTATGTAAATAACGTTGGCGCCCAGGATCTTAGCTACCGTGAAAGTAGAGAGCTGAGACAGTCACTACTCCCAGGAACAAATGAACAAATGCGATACGTGGTGAAAGGGGGACCACTGGCTCCCATCACCCCAGAAGGGGGTCCTTAACCAGGACTTCTTTACCCTGACCCTGGTTTGCCTCGATATGTCATTTTCTCTTTTCCACACTGTAGTTTTCTAGAAGGTTCAGGAGCAAGAGTGGGGCAAGGCCAGTAACTGTAAAAAAAAAGAGCAAAGACCCGAGAGCATTTCCACTTGGCTGGATACACTTATACAAGCGCAGATTATAGCTCACTATAGGGCAGGGACACGATCGCTTACATGAGTTTTGTTGTCAAGAGGTAACCATCAGGTATAACCTAATTCAGTGCTCTGGCTGCTGAACATTGTAAGCAACATTTTTTGATGTATAAATCATTTAAGACTATTTTCTTTCTTTCTTTCTTTCTTTCTTTCTTTTTCCAAACTACAGCCATACACAATAATGTTCAAGAGGAATAAAATGGCATAAGAAAAGTTCTGCAGTACTGAAGTCCCCTTCCCCTCTCCCTTCAAAATAAGGCAGTAGAAATTAGCTTCAGAAATGCCCTCATATCACAGGACTGCTTCTTTCTTGTGCAGAACAAGTTGAGTGCCATAACTGTAGTCTCTAAGGGCTGATTTTTTTCCCTTGTTGAGGAAAAAGAGAATGGAGACAGAAGTGAGCCAAAAGGTATCATGCCAAGGCTTTGAATTAAAGTCTCTAAGCTTCATCTGCCTTTGAGACTAGAAGATTTGAAAACCTTTGAACAAAATGTGGCAAAATCAATGTTATTTTGCAAAAAAAAAAGATTTATTTTGTGAGATCAGTAGTTCACTGTCCTATTGAGCTGAGTTACATATACTTTGATGCTTAAATGAGCGAAGGAAGTAAGTTATTTTTTGCTGTATGAGCAGAAAGAAACTGAGGAAGAATATCGTCCCCAAAGCTCTGAGACGGAAGACATCTGTAGGCTCTAAAATGGATATAACATCATTCAGGATTATAATTGCTTAATAGCAAACAATATGCAAAATGATTGCTCCACCTATTGGCATGACAAATGCAGGAAAGTGTATTTTGTAATTAGGAAGGACTGCATGCCCAAAGCATGGCTCAGACCCTGGAGGTGTTTAAGAAACCGTATAAAAAAGATGGGAGCACAGAGCTCTTCCAACCACTCTTCCCAGTATCTTCTTGGAGGTGAACTGAGTAAGTCTGACTTCAGTTAAATGCTTTGTATGACTTAAAGTCACTTTTATAGTATGAGTTTTTATATACTTACTTATGAATATTTAGTATGTCTTGGAGTATTTTTGGAAGAATCTTAGTTTCATAGAAAAGATTCATTAACTTCTTTTTCTTGGTAGGCTTTGCAGGGTGCGGGTTTTATGCTGAGGCCACGGGGCCTCGGAGACAGTCTCCTTGTTTCAGAAACAGCGTGCCAACGGCTTTCATCTGGGCCAGGGGGTGCTTTGCTTTAGGAAATGTTTTTACTAAAACCTTCTGGCTAAATTCTCACTTCATCTTAATGAAACTTTGCTAACTTCTAACAGATCACCTGGGCTTCTTTATTTCTGCATAGAAACTGCAATCAGATTTATACCTAGCTAGAGATGATTAACTTTTTGACTGTACTATGGTTTGAATACACGAGGGCTCCCACTCACAAATGTTGACCACGCTCTCCCCACCCTGTGTTGCAGGCTTGCTCCCCGCCAGCACCATGTCTCTCTACAGGCAGGTCTGCGACACCCGCCCCTACCTGCCGTGTGACGTGAGGTGCCCCGCACCCTACACCGATGCCTGGAACGAGCCCTGCGTCACCTCCTGCGGGGACTCCCGCGCCGTGGTCTACCCGCCGCCCGTGGTCGTCACCTTCCCGGGCCCCATCCTCAGCTCCTGCCCCCAGGAGAGCTTTGTGGGCACCTCAGCACCCCTGTGGCTGAGCAGCCCCTTTCGCCAGAGCAACTACCTGGGCGCCGGCAGCTCCTTTGGGTCCGGCATCTCCCAGGGCAGTGGCTACTCCCACAAGTCCACGACCTACCGCCGTGGGACCTGTGGGCCCTGCTAAGCCGCCCATAACCACTCCAGCAAGTGAGACCCAGTGGGGACCAGAGCAAAATCCTGATTAGCGACTGAGCAGAAGGGCATGGCTTTCAGAGGTGCAGAGCACTGGGCTCCCGTGGGAGCCCTTATGAGCTGGGAACACTCGTCCATCCTGAGAAACAACCCCAGAAATATTTTCTTCCTGTTGGATTAGGTATCTGCTAATGACATCTCAACTCAATGTGGTTGATGGGACATGCACTTGAGTATGTATGATCTGGTATATTCTAGCCTGTCTAAATATATGGAGCATGGCTTCATGGCTTCTGATGTGTAATGAAAACACCTTTCAAGTATCCATTTTGATGCTTGTATCAACCCTATTTCACACAGTCTGGGATTTAGAAAGAAAAAAAAAAAAAAAGACAACCAGTTTCGACAGTCAAATACTATAGATCCAAAGACAGAAGTGAATCTTACAAACTGCAGCCCTGAAGATGACAACATCCATCCCCAGCAAGTGTATCCTGCACTCTCTGTATTACTGTGTTCTGCCTCTGCAAAGTCCTTCTTGTATTCCAATTAAAATTTATATTGCATCACTATGCTCGACTTCTGGTTTTCTTTTCTCCTCAGCTGGGTGTTATTCAATGGCAAAGAGCAATGTTCTGGGTGTTGCGTGCATGCTATGTTCATTCAGGATAGCTTGGCACCCCCACAACCTTTTATAAAGATGTATGGTGAAAGGGGTGGGATTAAATCGTCCTGCTGGGGTGGGTTTTATCTTCACCCTCCCAAGAGCTTACAAGGAGAAGGGACTCTCAGTTTTTTCAGTACTTCTCAAAAACTTATTTCTTGTAAAGCCCTTCTGCTAATTGCCAATGGCAGCACTAAGAACAGATTTCAGTTTGCAGCTCTACAGCAAACCTGACAGAGACAACCCTGGCTTGAATCCCTGCATGAAGCTGTACCCAGATAGCATGGAGGGAGAGCTTTCCCCTGTTAAAGCGCTTTTTTTTTTTTTTTTTTTTTTTTTTTTGGCTAAAACCAAAGGATTCATGCTCTTATTTCCAGAGAAACTGAGCTCCTGCAAGCAGAAGAAAAATGTCTTTTGCACAGATGCCTATTAGAGACTTATCGTACCTTGTAGAAGAGAAATCAGTCCCAAAAATCTTCATCTGTCAAAACCTATATCAGTCTGATTCCAATAAAGACTTATTTATAGCAGACAACTCTAGCAATTCTGAGAGTTATAGAGTCCCACAAAAAAACCCAGCCAAACTTGTTTCCCCAAAGAGAGAAACTTTAGAAAAGCAGGTAAAGAGCCTGGAGCTGCAAGTGCTTTTATCCAATTTTTCCAGCTGCCTAGAGGCTAGAAGACACATGTGTTGGCAATTAGCTCATCTACTTGTAAATCAGATGTTGTTGCAAGGATCATTCCTTCAATTGCTGTAATTATTTTCCTTAGTGGTGTTACACAGTTCTGAGCCCCGCATAGTGTGATATTCATCTGAGAACTGACTTGGACTTCTTTATTATCAATAGTATTGGCTGGCAGCATAAGAATTTTCTTTGCAAACAAAGCATACAAAATTTATCATCAGGTTTTGAAAATCTTGGCTTGAATTTGTTCTTCTATGTGCTGAAGAAAGCCAAAACCTCCAACTTAGCTCCAGCTGTGTACAACTGCAGGCATTTATTTCTACGGAGAATTACAGCTTCTTTGCACAATGAAGTAGCAAGAAAAGTTATCATTTTCAAAGGAGGACTTGTATCATTTGTAATATGGATGTTTTAATTAGGAGAGCTTAGTCTAGCACTTG
Source organism: Rhea pennata (assembly GCF_028389875.1). Lineage (NCBI taxonomy): Eukaryota > Metazoa > Chordata > Aves > Rheiformes > Rheidae > Rhea > Rhea pennata. Next base: position 1,033,440 of record NC_084693.1, read on the forward strand.
ATGGGGTTGATTTTCTATCTTTTTCTACAATATAAACTCAGGTTCTGTGTAGGGTAATCTCCTGTAGTACCTTTTCAATTGATAGAGCAAATTTATGCCATGAAATAAACCGTAAGGCTCACAAATGTAAGAACTCAAATTTACTAGAGTAGAGACACAGGTTTGTCTTTTATAGGACAGAAAATAACCTTGACCTGCATGGCTATGAAGAGCCTGCTTAGATGGGTGATATGATCATGTTTTAAAGTGAAACTATTACTCATTACCAAGACCTAAAACTGTAGCAACAAGTCATTAATCTTATTCTAGTAGGACACATCTACAGCATGTTAATCACATGGAAGTGATTAACACTTCGCTTTGAAGTCCTTTATTCCGTGGAAAAAATTAGAACAACTCAGATAAGCATTGCCTCGAGCTTCCTCATAACCAGCCCACATAATTTAAGCATAATCTGTATAATAAAGGACGGAGATTAAATTGTCAAGCAGTAAAGGCGTAAATACGAGAGAAGAATAAGAATTTGGCGAGGCAGGTTAATGCTGCTCAGCCTGCACAGGAGGCACCCTCTGGTTTATCTAGCCGAACCGAGGGGCAGAACGACTACCGCACCGTTGGCAGCAGCAATGGACCTTATCCAGAGGTCAGAAGGGAAGGCCAGAAAAGAGTCTGTGTCTGGGGAATGGTTTAAACAGAGACGCAAATCAAGAGGAGTGAACTGCAGCAAACGCTGTGCTGACCAGAAACCAAGGTCTTGGTTAAACGAGGCACAGTTTAACAGCCAAGCGACTGTCATTTCCCTGAACGCCTCTCATTTTTGCAAACCAACACAGCTGCAGGCTTTCTCCCACCTTTTTATCTGGGTCTCATGGGGATGCTGGCCCCAGGCAAGGCTGGAGCAGATGCGAACATTGAGGTCCAATGCGCCGTGCCAGGGCCATGCACCTCCTGCCCCTTACAAGTGCCTCCCTTATCCCGCTGCTGCCCTGGGCACGTTCCTGCTCCCAGGGGCTGGTGACATATCCACTAAAAACCAGAAAGCAGAAAAGCAGGTGGATGTTTATGGCCTCCCAACACCTTATTTTCTGAGGGCTAATAGATGACTCAGTTAGCCCTCAGTTACGTGCCTAAGCCAAATTCCTCCAACATTTTGTCTAACTCTGCATTAAAAGACTTTTTTCCTGAGATGGAGACTCAGGTCTCTGTAAACTTGAAACACACAGCTGGGAGCTATAGTGAAAAATCACAGTAAAAATAAGACACAGGAGCAAGTGAATTCCTGGGGGAAGATTCCTGACCCATTCTCAAAACAGCTGACACCCTCCTGGGGAGTAAGCAGAAAATCCCAGATTAGCATTTACCTACTCTTAATCTTATTAGGTAGCTTGTAAATGCCAGCAATGCTCAGATGCTTCATTTAACACCCTAAAGGGACAGATATTGCACAAATCCAGAACAGGAGACACTGTCTTTCCTGAGGTGTTTAACATATAAGCATAAAATAACAGCATGCATAATTGCCAGGGACAAATTCATAGTACTAGTGATAATAATTTCATTTAACAGTTAACAGATGCCATAACAGCAGCAGTTGCACTAGGAATTAAGAAATGATGCATGTGCTAATCATTTTAACACTAGCTTTAACAGCATTAGCAGTGTCTTTACTAACATTTGCCCTCAGCATTCCTCCTCCCTCTGGTCAGCACTTTGGTCTCTAGTGCTTGTGACTCAGTAACAAATGAATAATTTACAGAATGAAAATATAACTTTAGGAATGAGCTTTCTCAGTGAGTTCAGAGCTCCTGTCACTTGGCTGATGGTTTGCTGACAGCTACTGGTGGAAACTGGACATGAGGAATGGACACTCAGTCCTTAAAGATCAGAGCAAGCCTAGTTGCCATCTCCACCCTGTGTGCCTGGGCCAGGACAGGATGGGCACCCTGGTGCACAGCCCCAAATCAGTACCCTGGGGGGTGACATAGTGCACGCTGACTGCTCAGGCTGGATACCGTAGCTGTGGCCAACATCAAATGTTTCTGAAGAAAGCATAAGAGCCAGAAACGATGAACTAGATTACTACGACTTTGGAGCTATTTCGTCTGGAAACCTATCAATTAGAAGAGATGAGAGTTGCCACTCAGAGGATCCCAGGCTGTCATTACCAGGAGCTCTGACCATCCCGTAGCTAATTTCCTCTTGGAAAGAGCTAATTTCCTCTTCTTCATTCTGTTCCCAGGAAGCTGTATAGACATCCTGCCCTGCTTCGGGGCTTCAGGAACAGCACATGCTCGGAGCAGCAAATGTGCTGACACATTCATCCCTCAAACACTAGAAAACAACCAGGTGCAACACTGGAGCATCCTCCAGAGAGCAGCTGCAGGCCATGCAGCCTCTGCCATGAGCACGCTGGCTCCTGCCCATACCCAGGCTCTCGGCTATGGAGATAAATGCGGGTTTGGGCCACTGATTAAAAAAAAAAAAATGACACCCCGACACAGAAGTCAAAAGAGTTTGTTTTAAGTAGCATAACCTGACCATCAGTGCTCTCCATCGTGTCCTGCTTGGGGAAGCACCGCCAATGTTATATTTCAGAGAGGAGCAATTACTCAATGTTGGGGCGTCTCTCTCCAGCAATTACCTGGCAGTTACTAACCCTGCACATCGCTGTGGTCAGGGAACCATCGTTGTCAACATCTTCTGAAACTCCTTGTTTTGAGCAGGCTTTCTCAGAGTGTTGCTTCAGGGATCTCCTCAGTGACTCAACACTCTCTAGAGGCCATTTTGACATGCAGGCAGCACGCCAAACCTCTTGATCTACCAAGAGCAAAACATAAGCAGATTCAGTACAGAAACAAATTCATTCCTCATGCTGAGGAGTGAAGTGTGCTCCCAGGGTACAGAGCTGCTTCCTGACTTTTTCTTACAAAGCGTAGCCACCAGCACCAAGACCTTCAGCACCATCCTGGCTTTACCACGCTAATTATACCAGGGGTTTTGCTCTGTCTGCAAAGAGATTTTGGTCTGCCTGAACATGACATGTCATGGGCAGATGTATTTTCAGCTGATGCTCAGCTCCAGAGGTGAATGCAAAAAGTTAGGTCTCTCCAGCCCTTGTATTTGGCATACAGCTTTTGCTTATGCCATTTCAGAGTCCAGTGACTGATTCTTATAGACTGACATAAAAGCGTTACAGGGACAGAATAGATTTTTGCATCATGGGAGAATCTGCCTCTTATGCATCACTTTTGCAAAAGAATATGTTTTAGTTCATTACCATGTCTTACTGACTCAAGTTTTGGAAAGTGAAGTGTCTTACTGTGATGATTTGCAGAGCTGATTCATGCACAAAAATTAAATGTTGATGAGGGATATGACATTGCCCTGTCCTTGCCCAAATGTGTGGTGAAACATTCCTACCTGCTTTAAAAATGCCACTTGCTCATAATGTGATAATTGTTGCTACTTGTCAATCTTTTTAATATGTTCACGATACTGGTCTTAATACTGCATTTTATCACAGCTCTTCCAAGGAGTAATTGGGGGCCCAGATAACCGATTGCATTGCTTGCGGCCAGGTAACACACAAATCCACGAGGCCCAGACTTTTCAAAGTCTTTATGTTTGATAGCTTGTTTTCAATATTTGCCACTTAGTGCGTCTGTACCTCTTCTGCAAATACAAAACAATAATCTGCCCAAACATCTTTTTTTTTTTTTTTTTTTTTTGCCTTCTCTAGTAGCTTTTAGGTGCTGCCGTGAAGAAATTGTCTGCTATTTTGCTTATATCAGGACTGTCAAAAACTAAAATTTAGCTGTGATGTGCAGGAAACACTAGAATTTATGTTAAACACAAAAAGCTAGCAGCAACTGACTATAATCCCAGCCTTTGTGCTGTAGCAAGTCAATTAGCTTTAAGACAGCAATTATCTTTTCTACAAAAAAAGTGATGCAATAACTCCCTGCTTTCCATAAAACATTAGCAATGGCAAAAACGTAGTGAAATGCAAAGCAGCCAGCAGAGTGCCAGGCAGCACCTCCTCACAGTGTAGACAGAGGTGATGGAGGGTTGGCAGCAGCGCAGGCTGATCACCACCCTGGGAGAGGCATTGGCAACAGCTTTGCAAAGGGAACCCTTTTCTCACGGGGGAAGGAAATTAGGAGGCTTCTGACTTCTGTGGCACCTTCTCACTGCGCCTCCCGTGACGCAAGCTGGAGCTGTGCTCCGAGCCCGGAGCGGAGCTCAGACCCTGGCGGTCGTCTGCAGCCCGTCAGCAAAGGGAAAGGAGCCGGCTGGGCGTAGCGCAGCCCTCGTGGGCGAGTAGGCGCCAGCACCCACTCTGGGCACCCCAGTGGAGCTTTTTGTGGGTGGTTCAAGTTGTCCCTGGCCCGCAGGGTTGCGTGCGTGGAGACAGGTTTGGCAGTCCCTGCTGCAGCCGGTGCCACAGGAGGGCAGCAGCCCTGGTGAGGAGCATCCAGCCCCAGCACTCCTACCACGGGCGGGAGAGCTGAACCTGCCTGGGAGAGTGTCTCCAGGGATGGACTGGGAGTTGGCCATGAAGATGAACCTCCAAATCCACCGGACAAGGTGTTTGCTGCTTCCTCGACCACATATTTCCAGCTGCAGGAAGAAGATGGGTGCCTGGTTGTTGCTGCTTTGCAGTTTTATCTAGAGCTGGTTCCTTTTTAGGTTTTCCTCTTTCCTTTTGGGGTTTTTAAGTTGTTAGGAAAATAACTTGTTTTAAAATGTGGTCGCCTGGTGAGTGGGGCTGTGCCCCCTGGAACTGCTCTGCTAAAGAGTCTGAATGCATTTCTTGAGCCCCTCCCCAAAACTCGGACTGATCGGCAACAGCCAAGCATCTTGGTCATTAATATAAAAGGAAACATCATAAAGCAAAAGAAAAACAACTTACTGAAAATCATCAGTTTACTAGGAAAAAATATGTATATCCTTAGTAGACGTGGAGGTTGACATGTGTGAAACCGTGACCTTCTTTTGCAAAGTAGAGTTATTACAGTGTCTTGGGGAATGTAACCCAAGTAATATACTGTTAGCATTACATTAACATACCACTTTACCTGTGTAATACATAGATGTGTGTCTGCAAAGTGCCCTCGCAGCCCTTTGCTCTGCAGAAGTCTCAGCACATTTCTGGGTGGGTATAATTGCCAAAATGACATGGTATTACCCAGGCACAAAAAGACCATGACTTGAGTAAACGAGCACACATACATAGGCATTAGAGAAGGAGGAAGTTAACATAATATTTAGCATAAAAATCAGCATCTGAAATTGCTTGATGCGAGTAGAACATATTTCATGTCCTAAATGGCATCTGCCTAGAGGGACCCACCACTTGCATCAGCTGGGCAGACTGAAGACCTTGGGCTTCGACAAACACCCAGGAGATAGTAAGAAACTCCCGGATCCCCACGTACCTGTCAACATTTTCATGTGAAAAAGCATTCCTCGCAAAAGCCAGCCAGAAAAGTTTTGATGCAGGAATATGAAGAATATCTTGAATATGGATTCATTTTGTTTATAGAAAAATAAGGCTCCAAATAGGAATGAATATGGTGCTCACTGATCCAGTGGAAGGACTATTTCTGTGACTTAGAGCTGTTTCTGTTTCTCTATATACAAGGCTGAGAGTTGCTGAAAAAGCACTGCAAATTATAAGTAGCAAAGGAAAAAGGAGATTCAAAAGGCCAATGGTTTGATGCAGCTGCATTTTAATGTAAATGCAAAGTGGAGTAAACATTTGCAGAGAGACTAATGCAGACTAGAAAGAGTATATTGCTAGAGACAAGAAAGCTAAAACCAATTCCCCATTCCAACGTGACACATTTCATGAAGATGTTCACTTTTCTCACACTTGCTGAGTCTGACATTCAAATTTCATTTCCAGTCCCTACGTGTGATTGCTTTCTAAAGCATGGGCAATATCAAACTGAGTAGAGAAAGTTAAAAGCGTAAGTGCAAGATGCAAAGCCGTAAGAAGAAAGAGTTCATTAATCTAAGCTCCAGCATTGTAATAGATTTCAATGTTGGGTCTTTGTTTTTGGAACTGTTTGCCTTGACTTTGATAGGAAGTCAGGATGCTCAGCACCCTCAAAGCCATGCCTAGAAACCAAATGCCGTGCTCTTTCGCTTCTTTTTCCCCAGTATTCTTTCTGTTTTAAGCCAATTAGACCTTTCTGCAGATGCTCCTCTTGCAAGGATGGGTCCACTTGGTGGAATAGCTGTAGGAGCGCTCAGAGACACACTTTGAGGCACATGGGGGCTCACACCTTGGGACACAGGCAGGCTCACATCTTGGGGCACACTGTGGGACACATGGGGGCTCGCTTCTTGGGACACAGATGGGCTCGCTTCTTGGGGCACATGTCTGGACGCAGGACTGGACGCAGGGCTGGACGCACGGCTGGACACAGGGCTGAACACATGGCTGGACGCAAGGTTGGACACAGGGCTGGACACATGGCTGGATGCACGGCTGCACGCATGGCTGCACGCAGGGCTGCACGCAGGGCTCCACGCGCTCAGCAGTCTTCACCGCAGCCACCCCTGCGGCAGCCTGGACCTGGGCAAGCTCTGCCGACTCTGTGGAGCCCACGAGTGTTTCCTGTGGGTAGGTGGTGAGGATGGGCCCCGGGAAGGTGACAGTGACGGGTGGTGGGAAGATGATCACCCGGGAGTCAGGGCAGGCCACCACGCAGGGCTCGTTGCAGGCGGCAGCAAGGGGCTCGGGGCAATTGGCCCCACAGGGGGCAGAACATGGCTCAGTGCACAACGTCTTCTCGCAGGACATCTTGCCACACTGGAGTAGACCTGAGAGGTGCAGGATGGAGCAAATATAAAAGCAAATGAGCCAGTAGGGCATTATCAAAGCATGAGACTAAACTAGCGTGAGCCCTGAAGGGACATAGGTCAACAGCTAGGCTACCACCATCCTGTTCCTCTTTGCTTTGCTCTCTCTCCCGCTCTCTCTTTTTTTTTAATTTCTGAGGAAGTAAAATTCCTAATAAATCTGGGATGAATTTTATGATTTCTTTATTTTGAAATAAATTGAAGGATGGGGAGGTAATCTGGAAAATGCCATAAAACCCCATTTCAAGACAGCAGTGCAAACTTAATCAAACTCAAGATCAAAAGGTGGAATGAAGGAGCTAGGTAATGTGTTGTTTCAGATGGTATGAAATATTTTTGTTTTAGCGAAGGTGATTACTTATTTTTTTGTCTAGCTGAGCAGCAAAGTAGAAAAAACACATAGGTGGGACTTGGTTTGACTCAAGTTATTTCTCCCCTTTTTTTTCCTTTTGTTGTTTTGAACATGTTGCCATAATGCACATTATTCATCTGAAATGTCTAAACCTTTAAATCTAAATTGGGATCTTATCTCCAAGCTCCCACCCTTTCATTCTATTATATCTATTAGCTCTATATTTTTGAATTAAGCTACAAATCCTACAGCAAAATGAAAGCCATAGATGGCTTAAAAAATAGACCCAAAATGTAACATACAGTACAGAATACTTACAGTGTATAATATATTCTCTGACAGCCTTCTGAATGTTTTACCTAAAAGCAAGTAGTATTATATAGTAGAGATTTTCCAGATTCTCATTTTCTCTAGGTAGCTACACTGACAGATGCTGTAGGAGTTCCCTGGCTGTAACCACCTAGGTCCAATATGACATATTTCAGAAGACAAATTAGGAGCCCTAAACGGGCATATTTTATAATATCACATCCCTAGAGACACTGTATATGACCAGCTGGCTCTACTCTGACTCTAGCTGTCTTACCAGCACAGTATTCATATCATCTATCTCCATATTTACACATGATGCCTCTCTCCAAAATTAGACGAAATTCAGAAGCCACAAGTCCAGAACAACATTGCCAAATGCATACTGCTGGCTAAGATATTTTAAGGCTAAATACACGAAACAACATGATCTAGACTTCAAATGAATTTTTAAACCTCAATCCACCAGTGCCTCGAAATGACTGCTTAGCAAATAGCTCCTTTATGAAAAGAAACTCCTGAATACTGTAAAGAATCACAGAATATGTATTCAAAATGCAGTCCTGAAGTAAACCCAAAGATTTCAAAAGTGACATCTTTTGGCAATAAAAGGCTACATCAGAATCCAACTTACTCAGTTCACGGAGGAGAAGTCAAGAGAACCTGCTGGAAGGTTGTGAATCATGAATGTTTTTATATACCTTCCTCGACCACCAGGCTGATGCAAGAAAATGACGTCATATTTGTGCATTAGGTTCCATTACTCCCCAAACAAAATTTGGTGTGTAATTACAGTAATTGTTTTGCTTAGTGTTTGTGTTCGCTACCCTATTCTCACCAGCATGTGACATGCACATTCCCATCCATGGATTCTTTTCATTTCCTAGTTTTAAGCATCAGACCCATGCTTGCAGCCCAGACAGCAGGTCTGCAGGGTTAAAGGGTTAAATCCAGGCTTGCGTGGGAGCCCTTTCAGTCCTGCTGTTCATGGGAGGCTCAGTAGGACTGATTCTTGCAGTTCCTTAGAAAAGAGGAACATGTTTTATGCTTAGGATCAACACCTCCAAGAATGCATTAGGGCCTAACCTAGTATTAGTAGCAAGCAAGCTAGCCAGTTTAAAGCTTGTTAGGATGTGTTTACAAAAACAACAGTCACTGCATGACTGTAGTGTCAGAATTGTCTTGGAGAGACACTCCTAGAGAGCCCAGCCTTGCCTGTGGTGGCCAGCTCCTCACATGATGTTCAAGGTGCTTCCAAGGCAAGGATATACTACTTTGCAAGGGACTGACATGGTAGCCTTTGCCACAGCTGAGAGTGAGAAGTCTCCTACTCTGCAGTATAGTTCTCCCTATGCAGTAAAGAAGAAACACGAGGAGATAAAGCTTTTTTGGTTAAAAAGGGATGGTGAGAGGGATCTAGAAGTTGCTCTGTTTGGTTTGGATGAGATCACTGTATGTCCAGTCCCTTCCACAGTGGTTATGGTCACACTTGTGTCAGAAAAGTGCTGGTGAGTATGGAAAAGGGTGCTGTGGAAAACCTGGGAGAAGTGAACAACGCTTCAGGAAAGCTAGCAAAGCTGACTTAACCCTGCTTAATGTACAGGGATACCAGGAAAAAGAGGAGCAATTGATTTATCTAACATTACTCAGGAAGGCTAAACAGAGAACTGAGTTACTGTACTCATTTGTTCCCAGCTTGACATGTTGAGATGTAGCATTTCACACCATGTTTCTAATGACCCAGCCCCTCAGATGATAGAAGTATCATACTATTGAAATAGGTAAATATATTCTGATGTGGAATGGTGAATACTTGGCCAATATATTTTAAATGATTTGGATAACAAATGCCAAGCTGACTTTCAATCAAAAAAAAAAAAAAAAAATCAAAGGGATCCAAATTCCCAAGGCGTTTTTCATTACCTGATTTAGAGAATCACATGGGTGGCCCTGACATACATATTTCAAAGTGACGCTATGATTCAGTCCTCTGGAGTTTAATACTAGTAACCTATTATTAACATCATAACACCACAATACTTTGCATGTATAAAACATTAGTGGGTGTTTCCAAAACTATTTGAAAGCATTTCCTCAGAACATTTTCAATAAGTGTTCTTGCCTAGAGGATCCTACAAAGTCACTTTGCTTCCAAGAGATAATTGATAGCCTAAAAGTTGCATCATAAATAATAAACACAAATGTCATATATATATGGAAATGAAGGTGAGGAAACAAAACCAGAAACTATGCAATGTGTGCATGCACCCTCTGTTCTGTCTGGCAGATCCAAAGAGCCCAGTGACAGCCCGGCCAGTACTGCCCAACTGAATGTGCTCACATAACTTTTATCCTACTGGTCTACATGGGAGATTAGGTCTGCTTTGAAGAGTATCTGTCAGTTGTTGTTGGGAAGTATGGGAAAAAGCCCAGTCTCGACGGTGCGTTTAAGGCTTTGGAAAAGCAGTGTCAGTCTATGAATGCTCCTGGTAATGCTAAGCTTGCAGGACAGTGTCCACCTGAATCATGTGCACCGCATTTGGCTGCCTGAGAGACACTTCCAGCTTCTGCAGCTCATGCCTTGGCCGCATTTCTAACCGGGGAGCATTTTCTGCACAGCCCAGCAGGAGGAGCAGAGCTGCACGCAGGAGGAGCTGGTTGCACTTCCCCAGACCTGCCTGCCTTCCCGGGGCCGTATATGTGTACAAGTATATATACAACCCCCTTATGCTCTTCTTCTCTAAAATAAACAAATCAAGTGTGCTGGATAGTTTCCGTGAAATCAGACCAAGAAGAAACTTCACATGTCAACTTGCAAGTGTCTATAAGGAGGGGAAGAGTCTCCAGGTATGCAACAAACATTTATTTAGTAACTGCGCTAGCATCCAGTCTCCAAACCCACGACTTCCACATCTCCATTCCAGCATGTAGAATCCCATAAAGATCTTAGAAAGAAAACCTGATGTGCACATACACCAGGAGGGAAGTGGCTGTTGCAAGATTTCTGATTAAATTTAGAAAAAAATTGAAGAGTTGTACAATTTTGTAGTAAACCTCATGGCTATGTCTACATTGCCATTAAAACTATGGCTACAATTCATATAAGCGTAGTAGATACAGCCTTTAGCTAGCTAGAGGAGCTTTTTCTGGCAGTACAGACATGGGAAGGAAAGAGCTTCTTCCCTTCACGCTAAAATTCGGATAAAGATCTGAGATTCATTTTCCTCTCTCTTGTTGCTTTCCCTGGCCATATGATGCTCATGATGACTCCTTGCTGCTGCCTTGTTTCTCTCTCTGTTGCCTTCCCAGACCTCCAACGGCATGGGAGAGACAAGAGCAAATCACAGCTGATATTCCTGTGTTTTCATCTGTTTTTTTGAGGATTTCTTGTTTTTTTCTTTTTTTTTCTTTTACTTATTCACATTTAGGTCCCATTTTTATAAAGACACGAACAGGTGCTTCATTGTTAGCAGAGCAGTCTGACCAGATTCAAAAGATGAGTCATGCCTTTATGGGAAAGTATCTCAAAAACAATTAAGAGGAGCAGAGAGCACTCAATCAAGCAAGAGCTGAAGGGCATGTGTGTGCACAGAGCTAAGTATTGAATGTTTCATTACAAAATCTAAACAGTGAGATCTCTGTGTAAAAGAATTGTTAAATTAACAACGAACTTAAACTGATATTATAGGTCCTTATTTTCAAGAAGAGCATGTCTGCAATTATTTAATAGTTCTAGGAAGGTATCAGCTGACTTAACCTTTTGAGCCTATGTCAGATAACATCAGCAATGCTGAAGTATGTTATGCAAGACTTGTGTTCCCACCATAAAACACAACTCTATGGCATGATAAAGGAATATGACTCTTATTTCAGGCCTTTAGGACACTTAGTTTTTGCAGGGGTACTGCAGAATTATCCCAAAGTTGAAAACAAACTACAAGGAAAAAAAAAATATCCGGATTGTGTTTGAATGCAGCATAGTTTTAATGGCAGAAGTACAGAACGTGTTTGACAGAGACCATCAAGCAGAGCACAGGGGAGGCTCCCCAGGCCTTTGGGAAGGGCTGCAGCTCCGCGCACACTCGTGAGCAGGTCGGCTGGGTGTCACGGGACTGCAGCTTCTCCTCTGCAGCGAGCGCAGCCCAGGGCTGCCGCAGCAGGAGACGCGGCCCCTTCAGAAACCACCAGCGTTGCAGCTTCCTCCGCCCACGGACGACGCTCCAGAAGTGTACGACCTCCTGTAACCAGAGGAGCCCCCCAGGCCAAAGGACCTGCCTCCTCCGTAGGAGCCCCCGCTGAAGGAGGACCTACGTCCTCCGTAGCAGCTCCCAAAGCCCAAGGAGCTGCCACCACCATACGAGCCCCCAAAACCCCCTCCATACGAGCCCCCAAAGCCTAAGGAGCCACCCCCTCCATAGTAGCCCCCAGAGCCAAATGATCTTCTGCCACTGTACAAGCTCCCAGAGCCAAACGACCTGCCCCCTCCGTATGAGCCACCCACACCTAGGGAACTGCCACCACCATATGAGCCACCCGCTCCAAACGAACTGCCTCCTCCGTACAAGCCCCCAGCACCAAATGAGCCCCCATATTCAGCCGAGTCTGCTATCCTCAGGAAGCCTCCGTCGTTTGGGAGCACGGTGCCCACAAAGCTCTCCTGGGGGCAGGAGCTGAGGATGGGGCCTGGGAAGGTGAGGACCACGGGCGGTGGGTAGACCACAGCGCGGGAGTCTGCGCAGGAGGTGACGTAGGGCTCGTTCCAGGCATCAACACATGGCTGTGGGCAGGTCACCTCGCATGGTGAAGAGCATCTGCTGCTAAGGAGCTGTCCACCTAAAGACATCTTTTACGATGGAAGTAAACCTGCAGCATGTGATAAAGCTTAAGTGAAATGCTCAAAAGCCAGAGGGAAAAGAGCTTGTAGATCTGAGCCCTTTTGCAAGCATGGAAAAGGACTGTAAGAAGAGATTTAGGAAAAAATTATATTTCTCTCTCTTAAGTTTTATTGCATATGCATGGACTAATACACCTGAATCTTCCAAACTTAATTTCTACTGTTATATCCCAATGGAAAGCAAAGACAAGCTCTCTGTGTCTTTGGAAGTAGCTCCTCTTTTTGATTTTGTAGGACTATAATACACAACTCCAGAGCTTATTAACAATATTGAACTAATCCTAGTGCCTAGTAGAATCCAGTCTTACAATTAACATCTGTGTCTACACAGGTGTACATTTAAATGACTATACATATATATATATATGTAAGACAAGACAAAGAGCCGTGTATCACACTTCTTGTGGAAGACTGAGCCCTTAGTAAATGATGAAAATATTTTCCTAATGGTCCATAAATATATATAAATAAATGAAATTAAAAAATGAAAGAAATTCAACTTACCAAATCTGGAGAAGCGTAGAAGAGTTGCAGAAGAGCAGTTGTTATGAGGCTGAAGTGTTCACAGTGCTCTTATATACCTTCTCAGACCACCTGTAGGATGTGAGCTATGCTTTGTGCAAGAGCTCCTTGCGTGTTGCCAAACCATGTTTTGCTGTATGGATTATTTCTGTAATTGTTCTAATTGTTCTCATAAGCGATACGATCGTTAGTTTATTCTCAATTCCAAGTCGGTTGACAAGTGTTACACACCCTGTGTTTTATTTTATCCTCCAAATCTGACAAAGTCAACTGACAGCTGATATCATACCTGGCCCTTACTAGAGTTGAAAAGGGAGTGAGTCTAGGTGCATCTGGCTGAGGGATGTATCAAGCTTATAAATTGCTTTTGTGCATAATACTCCATTTTTCTTCTTTAAAGTCTGAATTGCAAATAGACTGGTGGCTTGTAGAAGTCACCCAAATGGTGCTGAAATGTGGGGAGAAGCAGCAGTCAGTGTCCAGGTTCCTTTAAGTAAGTTGGTATTTCTCAACCCAACTGCAGGAAACTGGGAAGGTACACATTGACTGAGGAGCTCAGGAAGAACTGCTGACTATCAAAACTGCTAAATCAAGGGCTGCCCACTGATGCCTGATAGAACTCGCTCTCATTCTGATGCAAGATCTTAACCTTATAAGCTCCCTTGCTCCATTTTCTTACCAGGTTTGAAAATGCCAGAAGTGTGTGAAAGAAACATTAAACATAATGCAAAAAGTGGCAGTTTGAAAAACCAACCATTGAATTCCAGATAGGTTGCATTTACTCTCTCCTCATGACTGTGACTGAGTCAAAATCTAGAATTACTTTATTTTGATTTAAAAACAAAGCATTAAAGTGTTTGCTGTTGCTAGCACATACCAGAATCAAGTCTATATGTTACAATGCCACAAAAATATTGATCACATCTAATGTTCTCCTTACATTTCTCATTATTGATAAAGAAAATTTTGCTTAGATATCTTCCTATTTAGAGACTTCTTTCTATATCTGCAAATAAGAGACTTGTAAGTACTCATTTAGGGATACTGGAGTGGCTTTCTTGAAAAAAGAGTCTTTACCGCTCTTAAGAAGTTTATTTTTTGGTTTAGATCCAAGCAACTGTAGACACATTAATCTACACACATGCATTCCTTGTCCAAAAAGACTTTACTTTTGCCTGGGCAATGGCAGTGCATCTGCTAGAATATTTCTATGATTCTATGATTTCAGATCTCCTGAAAGATGACAAAAGGAGAAGGAAGATGTCAAAATTCCCTCATGTTCTCCCATGGTGCTTCTTTGTACATACTTGAATGACAAAGCACTTTTATAAGCAGCTGTTTGGGTGGATGATTAACAGGCAGAAAAAAGTGATTTGCTCCATCTGAGGAGTTGCAAAGATGAAATACGCACTTTTCTCAGCTCTCTGCAATTCTGAATTTAATGGGGTCTTTTGCAGAACTGAAAACACTTCTCCTGTCAGAACCAAATTCATGTCTTTAGCTTGCTTAAAAGTAGCTTAAGCAAATGGAGCTCTAATCAGTGCCACTGCAATTCGAATGAGGTCAGGAAGTGGCATTAGTAATAAAAAGGATATAAAAATTATTTAAGGATTAAAGTAAGATCAAGGGTGTATTGCACATATTGTATGATGTGAGGCTGATTTACTAATCATTATCAGTTATCAAAACACTTATAACAATTAGAAGAAGCTTATGCAGCAAAATATTTTGCTGGCTAACTATTAAGCCTCATATACAAAAGCATGTTGCATACCTGGGGCCAGTCTGAAAGGGTATATAAAGCGTAGTGTTTACTCCAGGTTCACCAGCCTCCTCGCTTCATCTGGTTTTCTCTGCGAACCTGGTAAGCTCTCTTTCTTTAAGTTCTTCTGTAATATTGGGGATGTTGCTATCGGAGTTTAACTTGGGAAAGAAGCCTACACCAATACTTTCCAATGATCAGCAATTACCAGTTTTGTTTAATTTCTTCCATAGTTGAGCTTTTTTAGCCATTCAGCAGTAGCCACTGGTAGGGGAATGTGTTAAAATACAAGGCTGTGTTCTGCCAAGCCAGAAGAGGAAAATGTCAATTAAACCCTTTTAATTAAATAAGGAGGCCGAAACGTAAATATTCCATTGGTTCACAGCTAAAACCATACTCCCATGTTAGACATGACTAGTTTGGCATTTCTTAAAATCGGTGTGTGTATGTATTTATATATATATGTACATATGTATGCTTATATGTATGCATGCACATTACTAGATGGCAAGAACCACTGTTGGTTTATAAGTACTGAATCTATCAAAACTGTTTCCAGGAAATATGTAAGAGTTGAAATTGGTGAATAGCCTCAGTAGAACTGATAGTGCTAAAAGACGGTAAGATACACTCGCAGAACAAAAACAAGCTGAAAGCATTTTAGAAAGCTATATCACTTACTGACAGCAATACTGAAGTGCAGTAGACTTTGTTTCTGTATTATCTAGCTTTGGACATACTGAAGAAATATTTCAGACTGGGTTAGCAATACCCATCTCACAAGAGTAATTCTCATATTATGGGAAATATAATAATTTATTCTAGCAGGAAACATATAGCTTTTATCATCAACAGAGGTTGTATAAAGCTGTAGAGCTGCATTTCTTGTTACTTCTACCCCTTGACTTGTGCTACAGGTTTATATCCATCGTAAAAGATGTCTTCAGGTGGACAGCTCCTTAGCAGCAGATGCTCTTCACCATGCGAGGTGACCTGCCCACAGCCATGTGCTGGTGCCTGGAACGAGCCCTACGTCACCTCCTGCGCAGACTCCCGCGCTGTGGTCTACCCGCCGCCCGTGGTCCTCACCTTCCCAGGCCCCATCCTCAGCTCCTGCCCGCAGGAGAGCTTTGTGGGCACCGTGCTCCCAAACGACGGAGGCTTCCTGAGGATAGCAGACTCGGCTGAATATGGGGGCTCATTTGGTGCTGGGGGCTTGTACGGAGGAGGCAGTTCGTTTGGAGCGGGTGGCTCATATGGTGGTGGCAGTTCCCTAGGTGTGGGTGGCTCATACGGAGGGGGCAGGTCGTTTGGCTCTGGGAGCTTGTACAGTGGCAGAAGATCATTTGGCTCTGGGGGCTACTATGGAGGGGGTGGCTCCTTAGGCTTTGGGGGCTCGTATGGAGGGGGTTTTGGGGGCTCGTATGGTGGTGGCAGCTCCTTGGGCTTTGGGAGCTGCTATGGAGGACGTAGGTCCTCCTTCAGCGGGGGCTCCTACGGAGGAGGCAGGTCCTTTGGCCTGGGGGGCTCCTCTGGTTACAGGAGGTCGTACACTTCTGGAGCGTCGTCCGTGGGCGGAGGAAGCTGCAACGCTGGTGGTTTCTGAAGGGGCCGCGTCTCCTGCTGCGGCAGCCCTGGGCTGCGCTCGCTGCAGAGGAGAAGCTGCAGTCCCGTGACACCCAGCCGACCTGCTCACGAGTGTGCGCGGAGCTGCAGCCCTTCCCAAAGGCCTGGGGAGCCTCCCCTGTGCTCTGCTTGATGGTCTCTGTCAAACACGTTCTGTACTTCTGCCATTAAAACTATGCTGCATCAATGTGTTAGGCTGGTATCTCCTTTTTTACCTATTCACCTACAAACCACTTCGACTGTGAAACACACTGCCATGTGGCTGGCAGACAGCCCAAAACTTACAGGCTTAAATCATTAAAAGAATATTGGGCCACTTTAGTAGACGGCAGGATTTTTTAGGAGTGGAAGATGTCGCACCCTGTGACACATTTCAGGGTTTGTGCCATGGGACTGGAATTTCACTTCCTGAAGATGTGTGATTACTCTGCCACCTAACTACAGAGTCACATAAAGATTATAATCAAATTATCTAATTGTTTTTAAACTGAGCCTACTTCTTCAGTCATATTAAGGCTTTGCTTGAAGCGCTTAAATTTCTTGCCTGGAACAATCATTCAATTAATCATAAGTTTCTGTATCCTCTTAGAACATAGGAGACTTAAGTAATTGCTTAATTGTGTTAGTATTCTATAAATTCTTTTTTTGACTGTCCCCAGAAAAGCTCTCAAGTGAAATTTGCCTTATTGCTATTTCACCTTGGTTTTAATGAAGAGGTAAAAGGTAGATTCTTCAAAGGGGAAGAGGAATCTGATAAGAGCATTTGGTGTTCTGGTTCTGCTAACAGTCCCTGCATTTCTTCTTATCCTTCATGAATTCATGAAAGTAAGTGCTTTTGTAGTTTTAGCCAAATATAAGCATTAAAAAAAAAAAAAACCCACAAAACTTCCATTTGCTTGCTGATCTCCCTAATATATTTGCCAAGTAACATCAATCAGAATGCATAGAGCCAAATTTTACTACATCCTTAGCATTCAATAGACTTATCTTGGGAATTCATCCAGTTTCCTCGTGTTTCTTTCCCCAGCAATAACTGTGAAAAACTACAACTCTAGCCACTAATTCTCAGTTTCCATCACTCATTGAAGTCCCTCTTCGTACAGCCCACTGATGCAAACGCACATTGTACTGCTCCATAAATGCAGCTCTCTGATGGAGCCAGTCGGCTAATACCTTCAGGGATTTAACATTGCAAGTTCAAGGTGGCAAATCTGGGAAATCAAGTGCTTGATTTTCTATAGCTATCACACACAGTCCCCAGAGAATTCTGAAAAATGCCATATGAAATGTATTTTTGTATTGGTTTGCATTCTTTAGGCACTTTTGAAAACATAATTACATTGCCTGAACCTCAGACTTCCCGTGGGAATTGCAATAATTCCTATAAACTGAGATTCTAATCAAAATATGACAGAACAGATGGACAGACCTCTTCAGAAGAGAAAATCTGGCTGTACTACAGAATGCAAAAGTAAAGAACCTCATGAATTTTCAGTCTTCACGCAACCATGTCACATCTCTTGCACTTTTTCTTTTCTTTTCTTTTTTCTTTTTCTTTTCTTTTTTTTTTTTTTATAAATTTACACTTTTCACTATCACTTGGGGAAAGAGAATATTAGGCAGCCTGGCTTGCCCTGAGGACTTGCTTGTACATTTGGCACTTTTAGATTTCATCCATTACTTGACATGAAATTAAATAGTTGCAGTGATGGAAAATGATTTATCTGAGGGTTGTCTATGTTGAGGGGATTCTGTTTACAAATGGATGCTATCTGTTCGTACATCAGCACAAACTACTGAGTCAGCAGCTTTAGAAACCTCCACACCCCATGCAGAAGCAATTCCGAACCATTTTGCATGCTTCATTCAACCATCCATTTTCACAACACCTCTATTACCTAGGCAATTATCATAAAAAAGGGATAATTGATGCTCACAGCTATCTAAACACCCTAGGAAGCCTAATAAGCTAGTAGAAAAGACAGGACAAAAAATACTTTTGAGGAGAAAGATAATCTGAACAGAATTTTAAGAATTTTAATACAAAAGAGAAGTGGGATACAGACCTGCAGAATGGAACAGTACAGAACAGAGGGCATGCAATTCCTCACCAGGGGAGATTACAGCATACATCGCTTATCAAAATATCCGTTTCCACTGGCTCTTGTTCTTCTCTTCTGTTGCAGTTTTAGTAGGAATGTCCCAATTTCAGCCCATTCAAATTACTTGTTTTGCACTGGCGCAGTGAAAAGAGAGCTCTGTAATTGTGCAGTCGTCAATAAAAGCTGTTATTAATTAAAGATAAAGTATAACATGGAAGAGAGACGTGTGGGGTTGGATTTCAGAGGTACTGAACAAGGGTGGTTCCCGCTGACGCAATGAGCTTTTGCCAGCTCTGGAGCCAGCCCCAGCAAGAATCTTGATTTGCATTTTCGTCTCCCAAGTTATTCTGCAGTCTGGAGGTATTTGGGCTGCCTTAATATGAGCCATAGTTTCCAGAGTGGGATCCACAGCTACTTCTGTAGGACCCTTGCTTTAACAGCCTCCTATCCCAGAGGCCCCCCAGACCAGTCAAAAAAAAAAAAAAAAAAAAAAAAAAACAAAAAACAAAACAAAACAAAAAAAACCACATTGCACTCAAGTGTGAAATCTGTTCCTTTCCACTCAGAGATTTTCTGAGGTTATAAGCATATTTTGCTTATTTTATCTTCCATTCTGCTTTACAAACTAGCCTCAATGAAATGCAACTCAGTGGATGTCAAAAGAGAAGCACCAGTGCTCCATGTGTGTAAATGGGAATGGAATCCAGTACCTTTGTGCATGGCTGAGCTAAAGAACCAATCTCACGACTCTTCCTGTGTAGGAAATTACATCTACTTTTTTTTAAGTGACTGAATCTGAAAGGGGTATTTTTGAGTACTCATTGGAATTTGAAGATATTTGGGTAAGAGGATGAGTGCTTTATGCAATTACCTCAGCACACTACTAAGAGGTAGGAGCTAGTGATTTTTAAGCTGAACTAGCATCATTTATATAAACTATCATACATGTGATTTCAGTGAAGGTGTTACCGTACAATTTCTAGAGAAGTTACACCCCCACACAGTTCTTACTCAACAGGCTGAGGAATGAAACGTTATGCAACAAGAGTGAAAATTACTGGGGCATTGCTGTCTCGATCATACCTGCAGCGTACTGGAGCAAAAAGTTGGACATCCCTGAGCCGAGACTGAAACTAGAGTCACAACAACTTAGCGGACTCCTTTGATGTCTTGGGGACTCAGCTGTGCACATACTTTCATCTTTGTGCATACCTGCAATCTGCAGCTGAGGATACCACTCTTGAAGCAGGAGAAAGGATTCATACCAAACAAAAACAATCCTGCTTTTATTACAATAAAGATATTTACTGTCACCTAGGATTACGGATTATAGTCTGGCCAGCATAACATCATTACGTTCCTTGATAGACTGCTCTTAAAGTAATGCTATTAACACTGGGAGATATAATTCCAGCAATATATTGTTAATATTATGGCACAGCACATCATGTGCATAAACCCATAATAAGAGTAGGACTATTTGAAAATTCCTCATAAGATATTCTCCCATTTGAAATTCCTACTTCATCAAAAAGCTTGCAGGCACATTATTTTAAACATTTGTTTAAAAAAATTACTGACAAAAAAAGTTAAAATCAGTTGCAAAGTTAAGGTGGAAGAATTCATTTCCCAGATGGTTCAAGCAACAAGCATGTGTGAGGCATGTTGCGATCCTTAATTTTGAGTGAGCACTAGGGCATCTGTGTAACAGTTGCCTGAGGGATCCCACAGAGATGCTTAACAAGCTCAGATAATTTACAGCATAAACGCTTCAATTAAATCAGCAAACCACAAGGATTAAGCCAATCAAAGGAAGGAAATGCATGTTTTGTTTGGCACACAGCTGTTTGACATCTACGCACAGGCCCTCTCTTGTCATGAACAGCATCATGATCAAAAAGTCTCCCAAAGAAAGATATTGTTTCAGCTGCCAGGCTGAATTTCTCAGCTTACTTCAGGGCATGCCCCTAGGAGCAAGACCTTTAAGTCTGATTCTTAAGTGCATATGAATAAATTCCTCCTTCCCTTTGGCCCTGGTAGCCTGGGATACTCAGGTCTAGGCTAACCCATTTCTCCTTACAGTCTGTAGCTTTATTTACCATCAGGACTCGATAGATCAGAGCACTGCCTCGTCTCCTGCTGGAGTCCTGGACACATGCAGTCATTCCGGCACCTGCTGAGCTACTCTAGGCTTAAAACAATTTCCCCGAGGATATTCAAGACTTGTCTGGAAATGACCCCAAGTAACTGATACAGCTTCAAAGTTGGCTCTGCTCTGAGTGGGGACTGTGCCAGATGATGTCCAGAGGTCCTTCCAACCAAAATTATTCTCTCATTCTAGTTCATTACATTTATTAGTATGTATATTTTGAAATACATTAGAAAGAGGTAACAAATCACCCTAATGAAGAATTTCTAAAGACTGATCTTGGTCATGTGTAGGACTTAATTCTCTGATGATGATAGTCCTTGATTAACACAGAGTTGATGGGCATCTAAACTTTGCAGAAGGTTATCTTTGTTCAGACTCATTTGTAACCAAAGAACCGCATAGAAATTAAAACCAAAAGACAGTGCTATGATGCAAAAGGATTTTAATACAAACAAGAAGTGGAATACACTCTTATAATATGAGGCAATGCAGAGACAAAAATGTAATTTCAATTTCGACAAGAACTACAACAAATTAGTCATTCAGAAGAGCACACTGCTCACAAGACATTCTTCTTTCAGCTGTGCACTTTCACAGTCAAGTCCCATTACTTGTTTTTTTACTCTGTTCAGATTCAGAAAGAACAAAACATAACATCAGCAGATGGTAAAGTAGTACAACACTGGGATCATAAGCCTTAGATAAAATATAGCACAAAGAAAAAAACAAAATGTAGGCTGATTCATAGAGATCCCAAGCAGCCACTGCTCCTAGTGACTTCAACAGGAATAGGGGTTGTTTGGCATGTCTGATATCCAGGCCCGTATGTCAGCCATTAGTTTGCATCTTATTTGGTTCTTGTCTCACGGATCTTTCTTAAAGACCTAAAATGACCCGTAGTTTCCACAGTGATACCTACAGAACCCTCTATTGAAAAGGGGGAAATAATTTCTACCAAATCCTGAAATAAATGAGTTACGGTAAATACTGCTGATGCGAGAGCCTCCACCACCACATGAGTCCTCCCCACCATATGAGCCCTCCATACCACCGTAAAAGCCCCCAGAGCCGAAGAAACCACCGGATCCATAGGAACCACTAGATCCACAGGAACCAGCTCTGCCTCCAAATCCCATGCCCCCATCTCCAAATCCCATGCCCCCACCTCCAAAGCCTATTGAACCCTCAAGCTCAGGCATGGCGGTTCCCACGAAGCTTTCCTGAGGGCACAAGCTGATAAAGGGTCCAGGGAAAGTCACAACAACGGGCGGCGCATACACAACGGCTCTTGTATGGCACATGTATGGCTCTTGAATCTGCACATGAGCTAACAGAAGGTTTGTTCCGAGTGTTGACAAATGGTTGCGAGCACGTCACTTCACACAGTGGAGTGCAACAGGAGCTAAGCATCCCTCTGTAGGAGGACATCTTTCCAGAAGGCAAGTCAACCTGAAACTTACAGCATGCAAGAGCCTGATAGAGTGGGCAGCCAGGGGAGTGAATAGACAAACAGTGTTACAGTAACTTGGGTTGTGCAGATATGTTGAATGGTGTTAATGAACTCTCCTGTGAGCCCCAGGGTCAGGCACAACAATCCATTTAGAAATTTAGCTGAAGAGGGTTTCCTGGGCAGGTTTTCACAATGCATCATCAGTTCCTGCTGTCAAGAAATCATTTCCTTCCAAAAATTACTAATAACTAACTGTGAAGATCTTAAATTTCTCTTTTATAAGAGGAGAGGACAATACGCATTACCAAGGGGCTAGCATCTGCTGAGGAACCATTACTTGAAGTGCACGTCCATAACCTCAGCCAGAATAAATTCACAAGCTATGACAAATACAGATTCTGTGATTCACATAACCACATTTACATCATAAACTTCTTAGCTATCTAACTATTAAAAATAGAACTAAAAAATACAGGTGATTTTATTCATGTTTGCTGACCATAAAATCAGTGCAATGACTGGAGGAATGTGTGCAGCCATTGGAGATATTACAGTAGACTGCATAGAGTAGTCCCACATAATTTGTGGGAATAAGAAGTAACTAATAATTACAGTGATTAACAGCTGAGGCAATTAAAACAGTTACCAAATCAAATATTATGTAAGAGTAAATCAGGACTTCTTTGTTCTTGAACTTGTCCAACAGTACATACGACAAGTTCAAAACACCACTGCCCACAACCCCAGCTACAGAAAGTCACATGACTTGATCATCTATATGATTTCTATGACCAATACTTTTCATTGGCAGTTGGAAATAACGGTGATCCATATTTTCCCAAAGGTAGAAAGTCACGAGAGCAGATTAGAGTTCTCAAGCCCAAACCGGGGTCAGCCTTCATGTTCTGTAAAATCTTCAAAAAATAACAGATGAAATACAAAGTGGTAGTTGGCAATATACTGTTGTACCTCTTCATATTGCCTGAAAATCTCATCTTATATGTTAGTAGGTTATATCAGCTGAGTACCTGATCCCAAAGTATTTGCAACAAAATTTGTTGTAAAGACAGAGAAACAGATATCTTCCTTTGATAGATGAAGGCTAAACATATACATAATCATATTTATTACATACATAAATAAAACTAACTAAAATACAAAGAAAAAACATTGCTTCATATAAC
This sequence comes from Rhea pennata, assembly GCF_028389875.1. Classification (NCBI taxonomy): domain Eukaryota; kingdom Metazoa; phylum Chordata; class Aves; order Rheiformes; family Rheidae; genus Rhea; species Rhea pennata. Next base: position 1,056,663 of record NC_084693.1, read on the forward strand.
AGACCACCTCAGGGGTCTCCTATTTTCCTCTAAAAATTTGTTGTTTCATATACAAAATAGCAAACTACAGCAACCATCAGTCTACTAGTCTGGCTGAGAAATCCCAAACTCAGCTTCGCAGCTTTAGACTTAAACTCACCTCATGCTGGGTAATTCCAAAGCATAACCTGAAAGATTACTTATCTTATTTTTGAGTTTTTCTTGGTGGTGGTAGTGATGGCAGTGTTGTCCAGCCTTATTGATTTTCTCATTTCAGAAATCCCAGTGCTGCGCTCTGATTCTTACACCCCTGCTTTGCATATGAAGATTAAATCTTAAAGAGGAAGCCAGTATAATTGCTAGTGCTCTCACCTGTGTCATGCTATAATTTTCTAAATTGGTCTGAAAGGTCATTTGTCTGAAAGAAAATAACCCATAGCATTATAAGAGCTTATAAGAAAACATTATCTTTAGTCTTCATTTTTCTGCAGATTTTACCGTAATAGTTCCAGGCAGATGTGGAATATAGAGCTTATAAGAGAACAGCAAATACCCCAATGCGTCAACACTAATAAGATGTGAGAATCATATGCGTGAAAGTTCACTGGAAGTTTTGAAACTCTCTGGACTTGGAGACCCACATTCAGACATGAGTGCATGCTCCAGCTACCATTTGCACTAAGATGTCTTTCTTTTTTATTTTATTTATTCATTTATTTATTTATTTACCATTTCCATATTCCTCACTTATCCCTCTTTCAGCAAAACTCATCCCACTCTAAAGGGCAACTCCTGGCCAATGACCCATCTCCCATTTACAGTCTGGACATCAGTTTCCATCTCCAAGTATTTAACGGCAAAAGGCAGCTCATGTTCATTAAGTGCAGCTCTCATTACATGGATTTCATGTCTTATGGAAAGAACTGGTTATGTTTTCTAACAAAAGGTGGTGATCAAATAATTATATATACAAATAACTCTCAAACTGAAAAATAATTCCCCACCACTAAATGTGATTTGCTTAACGTGCAGGAATAATTATGCTACCATAATCATTCAGTGTATCTTTCATCTTAAAAACAAAACAGAACTAATGTTCTTCACTGTGCAAGAGCTGCTCTGCTCGATAAAACCCGTGGGATGCTAAATTGCAGCCCAAAGTGTAGCTGCTGCTTGCGTGTCTGCGTATAATTGAGTATCATATTGAAGCTGGTCTATGTGTGGCTCTGGAGCTACAGTATGCACTCAAGGAAATGGGAATCCCACATTCAGAAAAATATAGCCTGGAATAGTGCTTCTTTCTCATGGTGAAGAGCAGGGAAAGAGCCTGGGATTAGCTGGGCCTTCTTAAATGCAAGTATTTAGAGCTGTTTGCTGGTTGGTGAGGCGAGATTTGATGAATCCAGTTTTGGATCACTCAGACTGGGGCACTCCAGGTGTTCCACCTGAGCAAATAATACATTTTCAATATTTTCTCAGTGCTCATGGCATCTGTTGATACAGTCAGAGTGAACATACGTTTCTGCACCACCTCATGGCTCTCAGAGATGTGGCACCAATATCCAATTTAATAACCCATTTATTAATTATAGCTATTAAACTGTGGTGTATGTACTGGGCACCACACACAAAGGCTAATGACTTTTCCCTAAAAAGGCTCAGTGAGGATCTTGGAGGACAATCTTGCACAGGTAGGTTCGTTTTCAAGAGGAATAGTTTTCTATTTTCAAGTACATACATTTAAAAAGTAGTAATTTATAAGTCATCTTCAGCTGGTGAAAATTGGTTCCTGAAGCCTGTTGTGTAGGTGAATTATCATTCTACTGCTGGGACTGCTGGACTGAATGGGGTGGAGGCAATGAGTCAAGACTGGGTCTTTGGGACTGCAAATTCACAAGAACTCCACCCTGCAAATGACCTCATTATACCATTTTTCACAACACATTTTGCATGAGCAAGGCAAACAACATAAGCTTATATCTCTGCCCTGCCTCCCAGTTTATCTGGGGCGTGGCATTGAGACCCAGCTCGCAGACTGAATCTTCTGAGATATATTAATTACCTCTTTATGTTGCATCGATAAAGTAGGGCATATGCTAATGCCTGCAAGACAAACAAGCTAATTTACAGGCGTTTCCATCCTACGAAAGGCAAAATTCAAGTTGATTCAAAGTTGCGGCCTTTTAGGATTTTCTTAGTATGTCGAAAACCAGCAGAATGATGAAGAGGCAAATTTATGAGCCCATTTTTGCCTAGAAAGAAGCAACTAGCCAAATTTGCATTGACCAGCAACAGACTGATGCAAAGTTTCCTGCTGCCCCTTTTCTCTTTGAAGTTTTTGGAAAAACAACTGCACCTGGCTGTGGCTGCGAAGGCCACTTGCATGTTGATGTGGACACTGTCATCTTCACCACATCTGCCTCGACAAGTGAGGGCAAATCATTAAACAGCAGCTGTCATGACTTACTAATCAGACTATACAGAATTAATGTGTTCAGCCAGTAGGTATCTTGCAACCAAGGGCAGAGGAGAAAGAAAACCAGAAAACCACCATGATGATGCAGAATCTGTTTAATAGAAGGAAACAGACAGGAAGAGGTTGATAGAAGCAATAGCATGGAGTGGGTATGGTATGCGTTTCCAGATGCTTTCACTGCATTAAAACCTTTCCTTTACTCCAATGTGCATTTCATCATTTTTTTTCCTTTCAGTTTATTTCACCAAATATATATTTTTTGCCTTTCTGTAAAGTAAAATATAAACAGAGGTGCAATTTTGTTTCTGCTACACTTCTTCCCTGCAATACAAGAGAAAGTCATGAGCCTATGGCTTGTGTATCTGTATTTATATTTATAAAAGGAAAAAGTGGATTTCCTGGGGCTTGGAAAAGGCCAGTCTCACCATCTTTAGCAGTGGAAAGGGTTTGTTATGTCTTATTTGACTACCCTTGTGTTCATCTTGAAGCAACTGCCTCTTCATTTTTCTGGCAAAGTAACGCGAAAAGAACAAATTGGCAATGAGAACCAGATCCTGGATGTTTCAGACTTTCTGCCAGTAACTACTAGAACTGAAGGCATTTTATGAGCCTTAGCACCTGCCTGAGAATGTACTGGAGGAAAAAGTTGTGAAGCTAAGATAAAACATAATTTAGGAAAGACATAGGCAAGGCTACTTTAGAGAGGCAGTAGGGATCGGTGAGGCTCTGGGGCTGGCCGGATGGCACTGGCAGAGCTAGGCATCGGAGGTCTCGGTTTCTTCAGTACCTGCATTTTCAGTATCTATATTTTCCGTTTCTGGTTTCTCCTTCTCCGGAGGATGCTCTTCCTTCTGGCTCTCAGAGGACTGATAGCGCCTGTAACTTGGCCTGTTGCAAGGATGTATCCAGTGGGACAAATGCATGTAGGAGGAAATTGGGGGGCCCTGAGACTCGTACCGTGGGGACACTCTCTCTGCAGGTGGCTCCGAGCATGCAACTTCTGCCTGCCAGGATGTCTGCGGGGTGGGTGCACATCTCTCCAGGACTGCAGAGCTTCCCACCACCGTTTCCTGTGGGCATGTGCTGAGGATTGGCCCTGGGAAGGTCACAACGACGGGAGGGGGGTATATAATGACTCGTGAGCCTCTGCAGGACACAATGCATGGGTCATTGCAGCTAGTGGCCAGAGGCTGTGGGCACCAAGTGTCACACGGATGGCATCGTTGGCCCGTGCACCACTCCCCTGCGAAGGACATCTTGAAGAAACTGTGGCCAACCTGAAGCACACACAACAGAGACCACAGCGGTGAATTTCATGCGTTGATCCTGGCTTCTCCCTTCCTATTTCTATCCCCCTTGCTCCATTTACTCATGGCTCAGTTATCCTGAGTCTTTTTCACCCTGCATCCACCCACTCACCCCAAAAACACCCTTGGGCTTCTTGATTGGATCTTTCTCCAGCCCATCATCTTACTGACAGCTCTTGCCACAGATTTTTTCCACCTCTGCACTCATCCAATGCCTCTTCTCCCTCTTCCAATTGCAGGTCCTGGCTCACCCTGGCACTGAGGACAGCACAGCTGCAGTCTGCGGGTTTGATACAACCACCTCTGGCACCATGCAGCCACCGGTCATCTAAGAAAAGGCAGTTAATAGCCCTGTACTAGGGAATGGATAAAAATCTTGCCCATGATCATCTGGTGTGTCTGTGACACCTCCAACCTCACCTAGCTCTCAGTAGGGTAATCCCTTGTAATTGGGTTTCTTTGCCTCTCCCAAGATTGCGCTGGGCACTGTATCAGCCCAAAGCTACGGGCAGGCTCTGTCCTGACATGCTCATGTAGACTAACTAGACAGTGTTGGCAAGGGCTAGGAGAAAAGATCATTATTGCAGCTTTGCAAGCTGGGAGCTGCTGCACATAAGGTGAAAGGACCCGATGTCAGTGAGGAGATGCATGCTAGGTGCTAGCCTCCTACAGCAATCCAGTCTCCAAGTACCTCCTGGAGGTTTGCAGAGACAATTTGTGGCAGAGCCAAGAACTGCAGAGAGATTTTCAGTGTCTATCTAACTGCCAAGACCCTGAATCCATCCTGTAGGCCATTAATAATGAACATATTATAAAACATATTGTAGGATTTATTTGTCAGTTAAAAGCTGCATGATGTAGATGATTACCCATAAAGGAGTTACTTTATTTCTGGGACTAGAGATAAATATGCAATCAAAGTGCAATCAGGCTCCTCCTAAGGTAAGTGTCTAAGTCGCATGAAATGCCTGTTAGGATGGAGAGGTTAAGGGGATCCCTCTCACCTATCATGCCCAGTATTTCATTTTTGTCACTGTTCGACATCAGCTACCTTTATCAGAAACCCGCTTTTTTCATTTGGTATGAAAGCAATTATCCATACAGAGCTTTTTCCTAACAGTGCTATGATAAAGGCAATTAATCTAAAGAGGCTCCAGCCATGAACACAGCTGTAGGAATAACTGACTGAGAAACTGGGGAGACACCACTCCAATGAAATGAATTATTTGTTTGCTTTAGCCCTGTTTTGGCTGAAAACATGATCATTCTGGGAAGATAAGACGGACATGAGATTTCAGTCACTTCTTAACCCCTCGAAAACTAAATCTTGCTAATTTTATGAATAAACAGCATGTGGGAAACAAAAATTTAGAGCACCTGGCTTAAGCATCTCAGATCCTTTCCACTTTTCTTTACAAAAAAAAATATTATCTAAATTCTACCTGAATTAAGCTTAAAATGTCTTTCATTTTGGCTTTCATTAATGTTAAATCCCAGCTCATGTTAAAGCAACATCTTGCTCAATATAATTAGATTGAGGTGAATGGGACTTACCAGCTGTCCAGGCAGAAGTCAAGAGAAATGGCCAGAGGAGACCTGAATCCTCTGAGTTTTATATACTTTCTTCAACATCCAGGAAGATGAGACAACCTTTGTGCATGAGATCTTAATTACTTTCCAAACAATTTTTCCTGCATGTGTAACACTTGTAATTACTATAATTATTTTAACGCTGTTTACAGGCATTATTTGATTCTCTATACCACATACTGTTACCTTTTGTGGAGTGCCATCACATTGCATCTATACAGTCTAAATTCATCGATGGTGTGATTCTACCAATTTGTATTAAGGAGTGAATGTACCTCACTCGGTTTGTTCAGCCCTGGCTTAAACATTGACAATGTGAACGGTGGCTCACAGGTGACAACAGATGTGTTGCAGATATGCCAGACATCAGCTGCAAGGTACTGGATTTTAGGTCAGTCCTCCAAACCCTCAGCACCTGCCCAGCACCACGCCGTAGATATTGACCTGCTGGCAAGTGACCGGTACCTATCTGCAAGCTGGATCAGAAAGTGAAGAAAGAAAACCACTGAGGATAGAGAGAAGGATGTCATCATGTGGTTATCGGTGGCCTGCCCCCAAACCCTCCGACTTCTCCAGAGAAGCTCCAAAACAAGGTCTGCAGGTAGGACCAGCCCATGTAGTGCTCAGTTAAGACATCTGGAACCAGGCTTCTTAGAACAGCCTCAGGCTGCATGCCAAAAATCAATAAAAGTCACTTCTGAAAATTTTTGCTTCACAATTTGGCTGCACTAGCCACCAAATTTGTCTTCCTCATCCTTCCTTTGCCAGGGCTGAATCCATCAGAAAGCAGAAAATGATGCAAAGTCAGATAGACTCAACCTGGAAGCTCAGTATATTGACAGGCATCATTAAATCCACAACAAATTAAAAGACAACTGAAAGTCAGAGTTTTGTGCTGGAGACTAAATGTATTCAAAAATTTCCTAAAGAGATAACATCTTTCTATAACATTGCAGACAAGAAAAACCTATACATTAACAGATCAAAATATCTAATAGGCCCTAAGAAACTTTCTGATATGTAGACCACATTCCTGCCCAGTATCTGCACAGTATCTCTGAATTGCCTTGCTCTCAGCCCATTTTGAAATTCTAGTTTTAAGAAATGACTGTGAATGCAAACAGAAATGAAAATGCAAAACACCTTGAATTATCAGGGCTCTAAACTACATCCTGTTTGTGAGAACAACTTGAGACACCTTAATCAAAAAGTGCATATTTTTAAAGGTGCTATTACTCAACTCTGAGGTGTTTGTCTCAGCTAACATGCTATTAATATTATAATGATAAAATACTTTGCATGCATGAAACAATAATGAATATTTTTGAAATGTTTTGACATTCCATGTTGTGAGGAAATCTCAGCTCCCCAGTCCTAGCTGTCAGGATTATTTTCCCATTCTTTCACCAGAGACAAGCTAAAAATTCACACAGAGTTATCTGAAAAGCCAGACCCGGAGCTGATGCCTCATGGCAGATGTTAACCCTACTAACCCATGTTACTGGAGAGTGCTGCTGCTGATAAAACTCATAGTTCATATTCTTTGCTCATTGCAGTTTGCATGTGGTACCTGTTAGCAGTCTTTGTGACATTCTGAATCAACTTCTGATCATACCCTTTTTGCTTAAAAAGGAGAAAAATGCCCCCAAAAATGCAAATTCCTGTTTCTATGAGACTTTAGTTGCATAGTATTCAAATACCCCAAAAGAGACACACACTTAGACCTCTCAATCTTAACAGTAGGATAAAAATAAAGAAGGATTTATGGGGAAAGGCTATGATTTTGCTTCTGCTAATACAATTATTCAATCTGCAGGTAGCAACTCAAAGTTACGATAATCCAAATTTTTAGGTTGTCATTTAATTTCTAAAAATTATGGTGCCTTCAACACAAAAGCACCTTTGAAAAAGGGAGTAGAAACACAGCCCTGAATATTTTACAGTCCTCAAGAATGTGGGCATTATCGAGCTTTGTCAAACCTTTGTGGCTCCTTCTACACCAGAACCATCATCCTGAGCACCACTGAGCAGCAGCTGCATGGGAACATAGAGAAAGCCCCTTTCTAGCCCATCCTCTAGGTGTGCACCTCCAAAAAGAGCCTGTCTCCACTCAAAACACCCATTGGGTGAGTGAAGACAGTAATAAGTTGTTCTCTGAGTGTCTTCTTCACCCAGGTGAATGTGCACAGCTCTCCCAGCCTCCTCTTGTATCCCCAGTGCTAACCATGTTGGTAGCCTCCATGGGACTTGCTCCCAGATGTCCATAGCTTTGGTGCTGAGGGCCCAAACCTGGGCATGGAGGTGTCGATGTGCCAGCCAGAGGGCAATGAGCACTTTCCCTGACCTGCTGGCCACCCTCGCCCTCACACAGCCCAGCTTGCGGTTGGCCTTCGTCACCACAAGGCAGCACAGCTGAGTCACGTCATCTTTTGGTCCACCAGGTTCATTCTCGCAGAGCATATGACCCCTCCACGAGCAGATTATAAAGAACCTGTCTGATGAGGGAGAGGGGGTTTTGCTGCCAGGGCATCTGGCAGGAGGAGAGGGGGAACAAGACTTTCCCTTGCTAACAGGCAGGGACAGCCTGAGTCTGATCAAAGCAGCTAAAGGCATTTAGGTATCCTCAACCCCTTTTCAAATGCTGGCTTTAAGACAAAGTTGCATTACTGACCCAGGCTGACAAGCATGAAACACCAACTTCCTGCAGACAGCCAAAAAAAAAAAAAAAAAAAAAAAAAAGTCTAAGTCACCATTTAACAGCTGCGTTTTGTGTCATCATGTCAGCGCAACCCCTTTGCCCTGAGCGAAACCACAGAAAGAGAAGCTCAGATTTTTCAAAGGTGGAAAGCCTTCTCACCAGCCTTGTTCACATTGGTTTGTACCTGGATCGTGATGCTCCATCTCCCTCTAACGGCTGCACACCCCGGTGCCGCACCGCCGCACCCGGCGTTGAAAGCAGGGTGCCGACCTGTGGGAGAAGACTCCTGGGAAAGTCTCCGGCAGGGTGAGCGAGGGCGAAGCAGAGCCAGGCTGTGGATGGAGCTGGTGTAAGAAAGGCGTTTATCTGAGGTGGGCTAGCCACGAGGCAGCTGTTTTGTGGACAAATCTGTTGCTTTATTTGAAAAGGAAATCTGCAGAAATCTGCTTGGCCCGTTCGGGACACTGCTGAGGAGACACAAGGAAACATTCCTGCTGGGATTCACCCCGAGAGCTGGGGTGGCAGAGCAAAGCAGCAGCTGGAGATGGCATCAGCTTTCCCAGCACCCTCAGAAGGTGGCAGAGAGCTCCTGTCCCCAGGGGATGGGGTCCTCCAGGGCTCCCAGGCTGCAGCCCTGTGCAGGGCACCTCTCGGTCCCGGGAGAACCTTGGTGTGTGCAGCCAGCATGCACAGAAACATGCTTTGGACTTCACCCCTTACACATGTATTAGGAAATCAAAATATTGATCAAGCAAAATAGTTATTTCCTGCTGTCTAGGAAATCACATGTCCCAGGAACAGCTGGAGGGGACAGTTAGCTCTCGGTCTGGTTGCATGTTTGTAAACACAGATTAGTGATGTTGACAGCACCTGCAGCCCAGGCTGTGCCCACGCCAGTTTGCAGCCCTGCAATAGACCTTCTGCATCACCCTCTCCCCCATCGTCGCAGGCAGCTACCCCACATCACCCCTTTCCCAGTTGGCTCCAAAGGGAGTGGTCAAGGGACAAAAGCACCCAGGAGAGTGGGATGTGCCAGCAGGGCTCTTGCTCTGGTCTAGCAGGGCAGGACCACATCGTGCCCTGCTCAGCCAGGTGCAGCCAGCTACGTGCTGGTGTGGCTGAGCAGGCAAACTTCTTGCTGGAGATCACCTCTCATTCCTTTAACAAAGCCTTCCTCTAAGTACCTGCCTGCACATCTTTAGCCACATGTCCAGCTAACAATTTTATGCCAAAATCTAGTCCCACACCCAGGAAATCTTTCTAATCCTAAAAGCAAAATTGCTTTCACTATTTTGCTTAAAGTTGTGTTGTAACAAGAGGGAATAATTTTGCCTGGCAGTCAGCCATAGAAACAGTTTTAGAAAAACAGAGAATAAATCAGACATGAGAGCAGGAATCCAGCCACAACCCTGAGATTTAATGTGACTGGTACAGCTGGAGAATATATTTGATCCAGTAATAGTAAAAAACCTCTCACAGGTGCAGACACTACAGCAGAGCTGTATCCATTTAAAGTTCAAAGTTTTATCACCTGCTCCAGCTGCTTAACTTCTCACTAAGGTATTCTCTGTCGCAGAAATAAATGGAGTCCTAAAAGGCAATACACTCTACAAATGTAATGTTGAGAAAATAAGGGGAAAGTGCAGTCAAAGCTCCTTCAAGGGTTGGGAAGAGGAACAGAGGGAAAGAAATAGCTTTGGGTTATGCAGCTTGCTGTTTTCACGACGGCTCCTTGGGCTCTTTCAGCAGAGCCATTTGGCAGCGCAGCAGCTCTTCTTGCTGTGGCTTGAGCCTTTCCCTCTGCCAGCATGATGCCGGCACACGTGCTGGGGGGCACACGGGTGGATGCAGCCGGACTTGGAGGCATACTGGGTCGCCGAGCACCTCTGCTTGGCCCCATCCGGCGGCAGTGAGCCTTTGGGGAGGCACTGCGGTGCCGGCGGGCACCCCTTCGCCCCCTGCCCCGGCGGGCACTTGGCGCCGTGGGGCTGCGGCGGGAGCTCGGTGATGCACTCCTGCGTGGGGTAGCCCTTCGTGCAGCGCTGCGGGGGAAAGCTGCTGCTGCACTCCTGCAGCACGCACTCCTGCAGCACGCACTCCTGCGGCGGCGGGCACTCCGTGCACCCCTGCAGCGGCCGCGAGTACCCGCCGGGCATTGCCCGCGGCGGGCAGCACTTGGAGCCCCGCTGCACCGTGCATTCGTTCTTGCAGGAGGATGAGTACCTGATCCCGCACGGGGGGAACCTGAGCTTGCTTGGCTCCAGGCACTTGGGCGCGCACGGCGGCAGGCTCTTGGCCACGTGTTTTTTCTCGAGGCAGCAGGTCTCGCAGGACCGGAGGCTCTGCATGGTGCCTGGCTCCTCGCCAGGCTGAGCGCAGGGCAGAAGGCAAGTGGTCTCACAGGCCTCTGGGCCAAGCAGGACGCACTGCTGTGCATAGGGCTGGCAGCGCAGCAGGGGCGGCGGGGCCACGGCTGGCTGCGGGTGCACCAGCATGAAGGGCTGCAGGTAGCCGGACCAGCTCGGCATCGGGCTCTTGGTGATGCTCAGTGGGTGACACGTAGTGCTGCACACGTCAGCCTGGGGCGCGCACACCTGGAGGCTCTCGGTGATGTAGCCAGACCCTGGCAGGCAGACGTGTTTGTACTGCTCCCCGTAAAAGTGCATGGTCGTGCGAGGTGGTTATGCCTGAAAAAAAAGAAAAAGAAGCAAGAAAAAGGTGGAGAGTTCACATGCACACTGGCCACCTCTGTGACGGGGGACCTGCCGTTTCCCGCAGGTGCAGCCTGCACCTCGGCTCTGCCGGAGGCATGCACCAGCTCAGAGAAGAGGCTGCAATTACCTGAGCAGCTCGGGGCCCCACACCCTCCTTCTAAGAGCCCAGAAACCTCCAGGGATCCCAGGCACGTTGCCCAAAGACCGAGCAAGCAGTCATCAAAGCGTTTTGCAAAGGAGAAGCAGCATCCTGACCCCACGTCCCATTTGCTGCAAGCCTCCTGCCTCCCCACTGGGACATGCTTGCAAGCTCATGCCCTGCAACTCCAAAGCGTGAAAGATGAAAGATGACCCAAAATTAAAGGTGCGTCCAGGCCGTAACACCCAGGCGTGGCTGCCGTCCACGCGGGCGAGCCCAGGCTGCAGCTCAATTAGGCAGCTCAGGGCGACAGTAGCTCGGGACAGCAGGGATCCCAGCACGTACTGCTCGTCCACACCATCCCCTCGGGATGGACGGGACAAAAGACAGACCTGTGCGATTACCGGGTTCGGTGCTAGCTAGCGTAACGCCAGCCTCACCGCCTCTACAGGCGCCGCGCTCCCATCCGTACATTGGCACGTGGGCAAGCTTTAAGAAAAGCAAGAACAGCAAACACGAGAAGCTTTCCTAAGCACTCCATAAAACCGGAGTGGTGAGAAAGTCCAGGCCCCTGCATCTTGGGGAAAGGGACCCAGCAGGTACTGTCCCATCACTAATCAAGTCAAACCCTCTCCATTGCCTTGGCACTCGGAGTAATTGGAGAAACCACCCAGCTTCACTCCCCTCTCAGGAAAACACTGATTTTGATGGTAGCTTCCAAGTTGGGACAGGAACTGGGAACGCTGATGTGCTAGAGGTGCCCTGATCCAATCCCCCCCCCCCCATACACATTTCAGCAGTGCTTGGCATACAGTTAAATGCCCATAAAGAAACTGCAATTCCTGAACACCCCTGTGTCTGCCTAGAGTTAGGACAAGATGCTTTATCTTCCAAAAACCTGTCACTGTATGACTATTAACAATACAATGCTGTGTAACTATCATTAATAAAAACTCATAATCACTGTCATTAAAATAATTATGGGCCAATAAAAATAACAAGTCTGAAAACAATAGCAATGGTTCCTTTTCCATGTACAACATTAAAGTATCTGGTGACTCTCATCAAGGCCAGAGCCCGCTAAAGTAGGGGGGTTACTTGCTTCCAGGGGGTTGTCCACATCTCAGCCTTATTTTTATCATTATTAACCAAGCATAAGTTTTGACTTGTTCAGACTCAGCTGGGGAGTCTGGCTGCTAACTTGCACTTTGGTGCAGAAGCAGGTCAGCTCCTTGCCATCATCTGCATAGCTGCTCTATTCAAATCCTCAAAACAGTGGCAAAATTCCCTTGCTGCTTCCACTAAGGGCTTTGCTTCTTCATACATGGTCTCACATCCGAGTGCTGACATCGAGCCCCGTAGATAGTCGGTGGCCTCCTTTGGACTATATCTAAGGAAGCGTAGGGGAGCCCTCGAATCCCCCTCCTGCACGTTCACAGTCCATCCAAAGCGCCTTCCTGGCGGTCTTCACCACGGATGAGGTTCTCCAGCTCTTACAGCCATGGTGCTGGAGGCAGCAGCCCCCCCGAGGACGCGTCTCCTCCAGCCCGCCGACCAGCCCTCCGCCTGTGCCGGCCACCCAGGAGCAAACCGGCCTCTCTGGGAGCACCGCTGAAAGCCAGACTTACCCGCTTCATCAGTGAGACGGACTGGAGAGAAGAGCCTGGGAGAGCCTGGTGACAGCAGGGCTTTTATACAGTGAATAAGTGCCCAGGGGCGGCGAGGCGGCGTGGCCGGGTTTAATTGCCCCAGCGGAGCCACGTGCAGCTCCGTGCTGCCAGGGATGGCTGGCCACGCCAGGAGGGCAAACCTCCTATCCGTGCTGGAGGCTCAAAACCAGCAGAAGCCCCTTGCAGGCAAAATATATCATGTGCAAAAGCTGCTTGTGACCCTGGCGCCGCAAACCCCAGCGCCCGGCACCAGAACAAGCTGCAAATGGGCTGCAAAGGCGCTGCAGCTGGGGCTGCAGCTAAGGGCACCGGGGGCAGCTGGGGCTGCTTTTCCACCAGAGCTTTCCAAGTGCATACATTGAAAATGCAGCCCAGGAACGACTCTCAGGTAGCCCAGGGAAAGGCACCTGAATCACGCCGAGCTGCTGCCCTGAAAACTGCACGACGTTTCCTGCTCTGCTGCCCTCCCTGCCGCCGTCATCCCTCCCTTTGGGCCCTGTCTGCTCCGGGAGCAAACCCCGGGGAAGATTAACCGCGACGTGAGCATTGCTGAGAGCTGGAAGACATTTTTAGGTAGTCACATCTGTCCAAGCAAAGGCTCTGGCATTTTTTCTTTAATGAAAATCTGACACCCATCATCTGGACTCTGGCCTGCTGGGAATGCATGGGTGATCCTGTACCCTGGAAGAAAAAAGGGGTGAAACAAGTTAACTTTTCATAAAGTAGGTGGGAAATTTCTTACTGATTTGAAGCAGAATATTGATATCTAGCTAATGAATCCCTGGGTTTATTCCCTATTTCTGTTTTCACCAGAGATCCCAAAAGCCTGGAGGATTGTTTGGCTTTCTTCCCTTTTTTGTTTTTTCCAACAAAAGTCTCCCTTGGTATCAAAGAAAAAAATGCAGATGAACTGTGTATTATTTTCCCTGTCAATGCCAACATTTTGAGAGATGCAATAAACTGAAAGAATGCTTTCTCCAGACTTATTTTATTTTCTGTGTCTGAAGAAGAAAGCGCTAAATCCTACCTACATTTCCAGGTCAGGTAGCAAACATTAACCCGACAATAACATCATGCGCTGTCATCCAAACACTCCTAATTAGCCTCTGCAAAGTTCTCTGAAATCCTTTAATCTTGGAGAGACTCGTAGCGCCACACGGCGCATTATTGCGGGGTCTGTTATTATTCCCAATTAAGCAGAGGGGAAACTGAGGCACGCCGCGCTGCGGTCGCTCGGTGGCAGGCATGAGTCAGAGGCAGGGCCGGGATCAGGCTCTGTCGCATCCGTCTCCCGAAACGTGCCCTGTGTGCCAGCTCCATGCAAACCTCCCGATTTGCAGAAAAAAACAAGTGTCCAGCCGCCGGGAATTGGTTCCTTAGGGAAAGTCGCGATTTTGGGGAAGAGGCGCTGGAGAAAGGGTGCAGGAGGCGGCCGGACACCAGGCTTTGCTCCGCGCGGCTCTCGGGCACCTCCCGGTATCCCGGGGCCGGACGCGGAGCAGCCTCCCGGCCCCCGGCACGCCCGCCGCCACCGCTTGCGACATTGGGTTTCGCCCTCTAACGACGTCTGAACTACTTATCCTGAGCAGTCGCCTTCTCATTTTCCTAATGCAACGATATATTGCAGAATTGTTATCCTTTTTGGATAGGAGTTCATTGTATTTAATAAATGCAAAAAAAGAGAGAGAACCACCAGAGGGCAGAAAGACAAGGTATCTAATTTTGAGGCCATAGAACTGTATTTATTTAAATATAAACATAAATATGCCTACATATATGTAAAGTGTTTTCAATACAATGTAGTGTCCACATCTTTAGGCAGCATAACGACACAGGTAATGACTTCTGTATCTCAAACACTTACAAAACATTGGTGCTACTTCTTCCTGTGATAGTTCAAAGGTTTTCTTTTGTTTCAAGCTGTATTTTCAATATTAATTAAAGTAAGTAAGCGCAAGGAAATGTTAGTGTATAAAAATTGCAACCAGACCGGCCTCACCAAGCCAGAAATCCTATCTGTAAATATTTGGGAGTCTGCTGACGCCAGCGCAGAGCCAGCGTTTTACAGCAGGAGGGAATTCAGAGCACCTTCCTAAATGAAGGCCACTGGAATGGGACTTATAGCATGTTTGCTTAGCAAATTTATGTTTTTCTTCCAAATCTGATAGTAAATGCAGCTTCACGGAGCCGATGTGGTCCTGGAGCTCGCCAGGAGTAGCTGCCACGCGCCACGGTGTCACCAGTCCTCCTGTGTGTCCTGAGCTGGATTCCTTAGGTGGTTCTATTTTACCTTCTTTTTTAATCTTTAGGGTTTATTTTCAGTATACATTGCAACTAGATGAGACCTTAACATCCCACTAGACTATTATAGCAGACTAAGGAACAAGCCACAGACACCTGGAAAGTAGCCAGGGAAATACGATTGCACCCTGCTCCAAGATAAAGCTACCTACAGGGGAAATGCTGGAACGCAGAGACAAGGAGGAACTAAGCGAAAGAAACTATCTGGCAGGGGCTGAAAGGAGATCGATAACCCCTGGCCCAAAGCTGCAGCTCGCTCTGTTTCCAGGAACTCTCATCCCGCTGCTCCGTTTTACCAAGGCCACTTTGAGGCAGAGCAGTACTTCTTCGAATGGCTGGAAATCTTCACCCCACCTGGCTGGCACTGCTGTGGGGCACACGCCATCCCACACTCGCTGGCACACTGCTGCGGGGCACAAGTGGCCACGCTTTTGGTTGCACACTGCTGTGGGACACACTTGGTGGCACACTGCTGTGGAGCACAAGCGGTCACACACTTGGTGGCACATTGCTGTGGGACACACTTGGTCATGTACTGCTGCGAGACACATTTGGTGGCACACTGCTGTGGGACACAGGTGGTCACACACTTGGTGGCACATTGCTGCTGGGGGATGCACTTGGTCACGTACGGCTGCTGCGGGACACACTTGGTGGCACACTGCTGCTGGGGGATGCACTTGGTCACATTCGGCTGCTGCGGGACACAGGTGGTCACACACCTGTTTGCACACTGCTGTGGCACACACTTGGTTGCACATTGCTGCTGTGGCACACACTTGGTTGAACATTGCTGCTGCGGCACACACTTGGTTGCACACTGCTGCTGCGGCACACACTTGGTTGCACACTGCTGCTGCGGCACACAAGTTGTCACGCACTTGGTCATGCATGGCTGCTGCGGGAAGCCCTTGGTCGCACACTGCTGTGGTGGCACACACTTGGTTGCATATTGCTGCTGCGGCACGCACTTGGTCACACACTGCTGCTGCGAGAAACTGGAGCCTGAGAAGCGCTGCTGGGACACATACTGCGGGGTGCATGGCACCGAGCACTGGACCGGCACCGACTGGCACTGGGCAGTGTACATCGGCGGGCATTTCACGGGGAGGGGTTCCTGGTACATGGCAGGGAGGCTCGGCGGCAGGTAGCACGACATCTTGTCAAGGCTTCAGCAAGACTGCAAGGACAGGGGAGAAGCAGAGCCCTCAGGGAGGTGCCAGGGCCGGCGTCTCCCTGCCTCCCACCCCTGCCAGCAGCAGCTGAGGACCTGCCCCTTCCTTCTTAATTCTGACACTGGTATTATCTCAAACAGCAAGAGCACTTGGAGACACAAGCAGGGTTAGATACCACAGCCAGCCCTGAACAGCCACTCACCCCTTCCACCACCTTGACCTACAAGGGGAAGAATTAACCCCCGAGGGCAGTAGAAGACCTCCCGACGTCAGAGCTGTATTTCAACCTCCGAACCCAGTTCTCCCCTTCTGCTTTCTGTTCGGTGACCATCTCTGGTATCTTTTACATGAGCAGATAAAAAGCCCCCAGCCTGGAAACAAGCAGCTCAAGGTGTTCAGCTCTGAGCATCTGCTGTGGCCAGAGGAGCAAACAACCCCAAAGCACCCAGGGCTTGGTAACCCTGTAAAACCAGGCAGGCAAAGGTTCACACCTTGGTCCTGGCATGACAAAGCTCATGCTCATTACGGAACCAGAGCTGTTAAAGGGTAGAGTTACCACAGCTGAGCACTGGCGTGCTCACATTTCTTGCAGCATTGTGCTCTCTGATGCACCAAAGCAATTCTGACCGTTGCCAGGCACCTCCTTCACCCCCCAAAGCAAACTACATCAGCAGCGCTCCATTGGCTGATAACAGCCTTTCCTTGGCTTTTCCAGAAGCAGCTAGTGGAGCTGGAGGCCCCACTAGAGACACTGTAAGAGAGCACACTCCCACCCCAGCACAGCGATCCAAACCCCTCCAGTTTGGCAAAATCTTTCCTGTTAAGCATACTTATATATATATATATATATATATATATATATACACATATTTATACAAGAGCAGAATAAATTCAGACTTCAGTGGCTACAGAGGCTCAGCACAAACCAGACTTACCCAGCTCCTGGATGAGAACAACTTTGCGATGTGACCAATGAGACCTAATAGAGGGAGAGCTTTTATACATCTTCTAGACATGCCTCGAAGGCATGAGGTGCTCACGACATACCCTATTAGCGCCTGTGCAAAATCCTTTCTGCGCGCAACACTTCTGGTGACTAGCATCAGCGTACTCATCCCCAAGGATGAGTCGTTAAATGTCAGGTCCCCATGGTAAGACCAATTATCATTTGTATAATCCTTCCTGGCATGGGAAGACTGTGTGGCATTCGGAGAGGCAGATGACAGTGGCATCTCCTGCCCCAGGGGGTTTTGCAAGGCAGACATGGGCACAACACCATGCAGCAGTGGCATTGCAGGGAACCCACTGGGGCAGCCTTCAAAGTTCCTGCAAACAGCCTGGTGGTCAGCAACGACGGGGGACATCTGAGACCCAGCTCGGAGCCTGTTTCCGTTGTTCAGATAGACCTTCTGTTGGCTTCGTGCTGCATGGTGGCAGTCCTGACCATTCCATGTCCCTTCTCCAACTTCGATCACTGCAGCTCATTTGGTAAGACCCAGCGGCACTCCTCATCTGGCCTTTACAGCACGGCATGTGCAGGTTGGACAGAGGATGATGGCCTCTTTGGGGAAAAAGAAGGGTTCTTAGTAAAATTCACATCATCCCCTTGGAGAGGATCACAGATTCATGGGGCAGTTCATCATTCCAGTTGATAGTGAACCTGATCATTAGCTCACGCAGCTCTGGAGAGCATCTGGCTGCACACGCCACAGTGTTCCCATGATTCCAAGATCATCAGCTGATACTGGAGCCATGGGAACATACCACCCAGTGACTCCCAAATGAATGGAAAAGGCTACAGTCACTTCTGATTGCACCTATTACCTAACGTGCTCAGCTGTCAGAGCTGTGACTAGCAGCGCAGGAGACCACGAGCAGCATCAAGAGCAGACCTTCCTCCAGTTCTGCGGTGACACTCGCAGCAAGTCACCTTCTTATCACACACTGCGCCCAGCTTAAAGGAACTGGATAGAAAATCGGGAGATTAATTTTTTAAACTCACTGGAGATGAAATCAGTGCTTTCATAGGTACATTGTCAGATGAATTGTCCCTTAAATACCTATTTCTTCTGTGTGCAAGCAGTGCCTCAACCTTCACACAAATCCTAATTCCATCCAGGTCTTGATTGGATGTGAATCCAGTCCTTGTGAATTCACTCCTTGTGAAGCTACCTAAAATATTGAAAGTCCAGGGAAGTATCAGTTAGTTGAGCACAACAATAACTTGTTTTTTATTTTCATACCTGGTAGTTTCGGTAAGATTATGTATCTGAACTCGCTTGAGCAGCACACCCCAAACCTACAGGACTAAAGAGAGAAAGAAAAATCCCATAAGCTCTATTAGGCTCCATTTTAACTTTGGCAGTGCAACAGTTCTGGAGACTTTCACTGTGCAGCAATTTAATGAATGTTTCACTTTCACACAACGATGCCTGCAAAAATGTGTGCTTCTGTTGTCATTCTCTGAGCATCTCCTGGCTGTATCCACCTTATCCACACAACCAACCCTGCCCCAAAGTGGCAGTCATCTAAGAAAATCTCCTGGACGCTTCAACATGTGCGACTCATCTGACAGCCTCGAAAACAGCACAAGACCAAGGTGGAGAAAGAAATAAAAATAGAGCTGTGGCATGAAGTAGGAAGAGGGATCCAGAAAACATCCTGGAAGAGATGCCAGGTGAGGCATTCGGGAACGTACCACCCACCCTTTAATAAGGGAGGAGTGCGGAGGAGTGCCGTCATGCTGCGGCGATTTCGGAGCATGAGCCCAGCTGCCAGGAATTCACTGCTCTCTGCCAGCACCAAAGCCAGAAATTGAAAAAGAGCAAGGCAGTCCTAAAGTGGGGAGAAGAAACGAGGCAAATAGGCCAGGTGGGACCTGGGATATTGGCTTGCAAGCTCAAGTGGTGTAAAATTAGCCTTGCTCCATTAACAGTAACGAGCAGATGCTGTTAAACTCAACACAGAGCTGTAAAGCAGGAGGCAGCAACTGCAGGGAGCTGTTGAGCATTAAAACTAGTGCGTGGAGAAGGAAACATTAAACCTAGCACACAGCAAAGTGTGTTAGGCTAAAAAAGCAAAGCGCAAGGAAGGGAGTCCTCCTTCGAGGCAAGAAATTTGTCTTGGAGAAGTGCCACCATGACCAAGTTCTGCTCAGCATCTCCCAAGCGTGGAGGCATCCTGCTGGCAGCCAGCCTTGCGTAGGGCTGCTCCTGGCCTTTTCCTCCCGGCTGGCCCAGGCAGGGCCTTCTCCTCCAGCCACGGCGAAGCCGCTAGAGTGCAGCACCCGCCCGCGCAGCAGCACCTGGCGGGACCGGCTGCTCTGGGGAAAGTTGGGAAACCAAATTTGGTTGCCTGCTCTCTCCAGGAAGATGCTTTAAGCTGGTGACTCAACCCAGCCTTTGCATCAGAGGACCCTCATGTTTTCATTCTTGTTGCACCAACACACCAATGCAAATTTATATCAAGTTGTCAGTGCACCATGCAGCCCAGCCAGAACCTCCTGCAAGCCTGTGCCTACCTCTGTAAGAGCTGCTCTATTCTAGCTGTTCATATACACGGGCTTCCGGGCATTTAAAACATGCTGGAACAGCAGCAGAGCTGCGTGCCCTGCGAGTCTGCTTGTTCGATCACTGCAGGGCACTAACGTGTGTGCAGGGAGGGGGAAACAGAGAGTAAAGGAAACACAGGGGAGTAAGCACAGATTGCACATTTTTATTGTATCAGACTTGTAATTAGAAAGCAGCACAGAGGCTGTAGACACCAAAACTTAGCATATTATTAGCCCAGTAAGCAATAAATCCACAGTGCCACCATTTCAATGATCTAATAATACTGGAGGCCATCATGTATTAGAAGGAAATGCTCCTCACTTGGGCTCCTTCTTCATTTTAAAATCATTTTATTACTTAATGAACTCTTGCTGTTATGCAATTAGTAGCCACAGCACACCTCTTTGTTCCAGGTGTTATTAGGCTCAGTGGAGTTCAGTCTCTATAGAAAATCGGACTGCAGGATCGTAGTAGCCCTGGAGACTTATAAAGTGCTTGAATTAACAGTTATGACACTGATGCAAGTGACTTTTTCCCAGCGTCCCTACCCATCACCTACACTAGCTGGGCTTCCATTACAGAGGAAAGCTGGATGTGGAGGAATGTGCTCAGGACTGGAGCTCTCCCCTCTGCAAAAGCAGCACGAGCTGGTACAGAGACCCCCTGGCCACACAGTTGCCAGCAGCTTTGCCCATGAATGGAGTAAAAGCATAAGCAAAACGAAGTATTAACCCAGAGAAGGTGAAAGTGTGAAATATTTGTAGTAGATCCTCCGTAAAGTGCCCTGAGCTAGCTGCAGCGCGCTCTGGATTTTGTTTCTTCGCCACGTTTTCCATGCACAGCAGCTACTTTCGCTTTAGAGGCCTTTGGCTCAGCTGTTTCTTTTGCTGCTCTTCCAGGGGCGGCACAGAAGCGGGTGCCTCAGTGGGTGGTGGGCCTTGCTCGGGTTTTGGTGCAAAAAGCTGTGTTGCAGGCAGCTCCTTGGGCTTCTTCTGTGGTTCTTTGGCTGCTGGTGGCTCTGGCTCTGCCGCCGCGATGGGGGTCGGACAGGCTGCTTGCTTGCTTTGCTGTGGGGTTAACTGCAACGACATCCTGCTGCCAGGCCAGGGACTGAGAAAAATATCATAGGAAAAAACTTAGTGTAGTGGCTTAAAAGAAAGGAAATATTGCACCATTTTTTTGTTGCAAAGAGAGGAAAGAAAAGCAGCCACAGCAGCAATCTTACTAGAAACATTGGTAATTTAGCCCTAATTTGCACACCAGTGTGAGGAACAAGTGAACCGTGAGAGCTCAGGATTGCTGTGGTTTCAATGACTGACTCAGAGCTATGGAAAGCAGGAGATCCAAGATAATTCCCTCTCTCAAGCCTGAAGACCAATGACTTTCCCTCCCATGCTATCTTCTTGCTTTGCTTTCATCTACTCCAAGTTCCTTTCATTAGCCAGCCCTTGTCAGATGATCCACCTCCAGCACCCAACCTTGCTGATACTGGTTTGCAAACCAGAAACCCCCAAGAACACCTAGGCTGGATCAAAGTCTGTTTGGGCAGGCGCAGCATTCGTGCAAAGCTACAACGCTCCTCAAAATCCTCCCTTCTGCTCTCCTGCAGCTCTAGACTTCATCCCTTCCTTCCCCTCCCCAGGGAATTTGTCCTAACAACCAGAACATGTTATTTAAACAGATGTTCTGGAAATACGAAACTTTTTAAACTTCATCTTTCCATAGCAATGCAGCTAACAGTGCCATCTTAGCTTTACAGCGCAAGTCATGTTCGTATTAATCCAAGTCCTCTGGGCCTGATTCACCCCCATCACCACCTTGTGCAATGGAGTGATGCCATCAAAGTCGGAAGAGTGGCACAGGTATAAACCAAGATTATCTCTATCAATCAGTGGCATTGCACAGGCACAGAAACAGCAGGAGAAGAGACAGTTTAATTCCTAGAGCCTGCAGTCTCTGCAATTTAATCTCATTTAATCCCATTTGCAGGTGGAAGAGTCTAAAATTGTCACCATCAAATTATGATGCTACATTTGCCCCTGCAGTAAGTCGTATTATGACAAGCCTAATTAGCAATATTTAATACATGCTTCAAAATCAAACTTACCCAACCCACCAGTGAAGCAATGAATGATGCAAAAACAAAATAAGAGTCTGGGGAATTGAAAAGATCCTTATATAGTCAGGGAGCCCTGCCTCCTGTGGGCTTGTACAGTACATGATGTCTGCATCTTTTGTAGTCCTGGATGGTCCAAATCACAGAAACTTTTTATTTTTTTTCCTTGTCCTTTAGGAGAAAAAACTCTCTCTTCTTAGGCATTTTCTATTTTAGCAGCAGATCACTGTTGTGTTGGCCACACCTGAAGCATGAAAGCCCATTTTTCTTTAGACATTTTTCAAACGCTCTGCTTTAAAACCCCATGGCTTTGGTCCTGCCCCAAAAGAATAATAAAAAGAATGCGAGTAGCAAATTGACATCAAAAATTTCGAATGCAGGGCCTGAATCTTGGGGACATTTAAGGCCTTTTCTGCCTATTTTGGAAGCATAAAGCGCCCGTAATCTGCACACAGTCTCCCCACCGCCAGACCCCTGCCAGCTGATGCTGCAGCGAGCTGATATTTCACCCTCTCCCAAGGTGGGGGGGGGGGAAGCCTGAAACACAGTCCAGCACCCTTGCTGCACCCCGCTCCCCAGCTGCAGTGCTGCAAACTTGAGTGCAAACTTCGGGTGACCCCCGGGCTGCTCTACTTTGCGAGCACTCATCGTCGGGCGGCGGCTGGAAGAGGCTGATTGCAGGCTCAACCCCAGCAAGTCCGTCCTGAGCTCGGTGCACGAGCCAAGCAGCAGAGATCCGGGCTCTCTGCCGTGCTGACTGCCCGCGCGGTGTTTCTGTGGTGCCCAGTGGGTTTTCAATGAGGCCATCTGCTCTGCCTGAGAAGTGGTAACTCAGCAGTAATTAGGACTAAATTTAGGCTGGGAATTAGGAAAGCATTGCCAAGAAGCAGATCACAGAGACTCTGCACAGACTCCCACAGCAGAGAACCAGCTCTTCGTCTCCTGTAGCATGCCTTGACCCTCGGAGCCTCCTGCGCTAGGAGAGACCACACGGTCTGCAGGTGCAGGGGTGACTGGACCAGCAGACAGACCGATACTAGGAAATTTGGTAACAAGTAATTGTCTTTTGTCTCGTGAGATGAGTTAATCAAGGCGTCCACCCTAAAGTGATGACAATAATAAAGAACAAGATGGGGTGTTAACGAAATGGTGTCTAATTAAGCCATCAGGGCGAGCCATGTCTTGGGAGATCCAGTCTGGCAACTTCTGGATTACACCATGACATGAAATCCAGGAGTGTAATATTTTCCTCAAATCATTTTCTCTGGGCACAAAGGTTCAAAGTCCTAGAGAGAGTGAGAAATGAAGGAATATCCTTGCAGACATGAGACCTGGATCACAGCGAGCTTTTCTCATCCTGGGCCAATA
The DNA here is from genome assembly GCF_028389875.1 of Rhea pennata. NCBI lineage: Eukaryota > Metazoa > Chordata > Aves > Rheiformes > Rheidae > Rhea > Rhea pennata. The sequence continues at coordinate 1,079,747 of NC_084693.1, forward strand.
ACATCTGCAGTGGCCTTTGCTTCTGGAAATCTCATCTTTTTTTCCCAGGCTGAAGTGATATAGCAGACAGAGCTCAGGATCCTTAGAGATGCCGAGACATTCACTCTCAATAATAAGTGAGATAAGATAGACAGCTACAGACCTCCATGCCTGGCAAATAGCATAACTGCTGTCTCCCTCCCTGCATGTCTTAGTTGTTTGGTTACTTAATTAATTACTCAAGGACTCTACAGGGCTGATGGCAGCCCAGCGCCTGCACAAGCTGTGAAGGAGCTGCAGTGGCATTTTCTGGGTAGGAAGGAAGATAGGAACAGGACAGGGTTTTTCTCCCTTGTAGTATTACAAGTTCTCTGGGATTAATGGGTTAAATTCAGTACGGACTGGGAGCAGAGCCACACTCTGCCAGGTGAGAGCCAGGAGCTGAGCAGCTCCACGTTCGCTGTGAAGCCACCATCCTCGATGCACGTTCCTCCCGTAGTTCCCCAAATGTTTGAGTAAGGCAAGTTTCACTCATAGGTTGTTTGCCTCTAAAAATAGTCTTTGTGCAAGTCACATGGAAGGGGAAAGCAATTACACCTCTGCTATGGGAAAAACATTCACTCCCTTTCCAAGGACTGACTTCAGAGCCTCTTCCATGATAATTACCACCGTTTTTTCTGCTGAGGTTGCTGATTTGCTGGTGAAGTGACCTCCTCAAGCCTCTGCAGATCTGGATCCCAATCAGGGCTTAAAGTCAGGAGAGCCCCACCTCCTGATCTCCAGACAGGGCTCAGGTTGTCTCCCTTCCAGCTATGGAAAGTGATTTTCTTTAATCACTGGATGCTGCAAGTTGAGGCTGGAAATTTGATGCCCAGAGTGGCTACATATTCCAGAAATCTGAATGCTTGCTTAATAAAAGCAGTGTCTCAAGACAGGGCCATGGCAGTGCAGCCCATAACCAGTCTCAGCACTGGTCCGCAGGTGCTACGTGCACTGCTGCTCTCAGGTGCTCTAACTGATGGACATAATGAAGGCTATTGAAGCGCTAAGCTGAAGGCATACATTCATTGTTTTCAGCTGCAATATTTGATTTAATGTAATGCACCGCCTCTCCTCCCAAGCCCTGATGCTCTGGTCTCTTTAGGCCAAAACTTGTAATAATTATAAAATGCAAGTTTTTTCTTCTCTGAGTTTAAGCTTATTAGCCCTCCTTTCTGCTTTGAGGAATGCTATTCCAGGAGCAAATCTCAGCAGAAAGGCCATTCTGATAATGGCAAAGCATGATCCTACCTAGAAAGTGGATGGGCAGGTTCTCTACGGTTGGAAAGTGTCCTAGTTCTGCCTCCAGCGGAGCTGCAGCTGCAGTTGGCATCAGCAGAAAAGCAGTTGCAGCTAGCATAGGTGAGGCCTGAGTCAGGAATAGATCCTGAGCTGCAGTTTTACCCCTTGCTAGCAAAGGTTGGAAATTAAAACCTGATCAGCTCCCAGAGGCAGCCAGGTAGGCAGCAGTGCAGGACCCCACCTGCAGATGTGGCAAGAAAGGAAGTTGCAGGGATGAAGTCACGCTACAGGAGCTGGCGACATGGTCTAAAATCCAGGTATCCTGCCCTTTGGTTGCCAAATGATTATTAACAGAGGAAGTTACACCACTAGAAACAGCTGCTGACATTCGCACTGCAGGAATCCCAATGTGCGGCAGGTACCAGCTCAGCCTGTTGCCATGATTGCATCTGCAGTAGGCGCTCTGATAAGAGCACTAGTAAAATGCTTGAGACAGGACAAAGATAGTCCCAGAACAACCAAATATGATGAAATTCACCCTTGTGTGGGACGCATCATCTCTGCTGGTGAAAATAATCCTGCCATCACAGATGAAGACTCTCTGATTTGTGTCCAAATAGTTCCTTGAGCTTTTGGGGGAATGGGAAAATGGTTGCTGTGCTTTTAATAATAAGTGAGACATTTTCACTCCATAGACTTTTCACATGGACTGATGCTAAGGGAATCCACTGGGAACCCTGAAAGCTCCCTTTATTTTTCTGGTAAATTGCAGAATCTTTCCAAATACACTTCTGGTGTCCAACCAAACCAGTGGCCCAGTTCCTTTTGGATGTGATAAATCTTGTAAACTGTTAGAAATCCTTTTACTTTTCACATGATACATGGAGATAAATTCAGCTCCACCGTCTGTCAAATTTGGATAGGCAGAAGCTGCCTCCTCTGTACCACAGCAAGTAGCATGCATTCAAAATAATCCATTCTGAAATGAGAGAATGAAACCTATAGAGGTCTTCATGGAAAAAAGAAAATTCAAAAAAGCTCATAGTGGATACATAGAATCACTAGAAAATCACTTCAGAGAAGTTGCTGGTGAGAAGGCAAGAGAAGTACAGGTTAATCCCCCAGTCTTAAACCACAAATGTATCTTTAGAAGCAGGGACAAGATCATTAGCTGACGTGAAATGACTCAGTTATGTGGACCGAAGTGGAGCCACACTGGGTTATACCATCCCAAGACCCCAGATTTTGGTGGGGTCTGTGAGGAAGGTATCAACCCAAGAAAATGACTTTAATCACATTTGAAAAAGATTTTGTTAAGTCACATTAGTCAGAAAGGGGATTAAAATGCTTTCTATACCAAAAGCAGCCTGTTCACAATGCGTACGTGTAAAACAAGTCTGTGGAGGAAACGCACAAATGCAGTTGTGAAAGAATGAGCTCATTACCTAGGAGGACTCATTCCCAGAAGGCAGGGCTTTGAAACCATATAAAAGTTCTCAAACCTCCATGCTCCACCATCCACTTGACTTCGTGCATCTAACTGTTGGACGGTAGGGTAAGTTGGAGGATATTGATACCTTTCTGGGATGTCTATGATTTATCTGCTTGGTTTAATGTACGTAGACTCTTTAAAAAAGTGATTTATTTGCTACCTACCTTTAAATATGTAACAGATTCCTGCAAAGACAAGAAACAGCATGCATTGGGGTAGGATAAGCAGTCTTGGGATGACTCTGCAAGGCACAATTAGATGGCATGTAAATCTAAGGATAGTTAAGCACTGATTAGATCCTTTCTGAAGATGAGATTAGATAAAATTATTTCTTACTCTGTTTCCTATGATTCCATTATTTATTATAAGAATATTTTTAATCTTTGATTTAATTGAAGAATTATATTGTAAAAGGTAGATTTGTGAGCACTAAGGGCTGTGCAGAACAGAAGATTGCAAATATTCCTGGTGTGCTGTAACATTCAGGCCAATATACTAATTTCGCTCAAGATGTCATCAGGTTTCAATAAAGAAAATAGAAAGTGACACTTGATGTCGATCTGGAGGCTCTAGAAGGATGTGGCAGACAGAAATAAATCTGCTTTGAAGATGTGCTGAAAGGGGCAGGTGACCATGTTGGTGGTAGTCCTGTATTGAGGGCTCTTTAAAAAGTCCCTTCAAACCAATACTTCTATGATTTGAAATTCTTCTTTGTGCCCTGACATTGTCTTTAGGAAAATAGGGACACAGCAGAGCCAGCACCAGCCAAGGTGAGCCTGGTGCTGCCTTCGGCAATGCACCACAGAGAGGGAGCTTCATAAATTGCTAGGAAAATTCATTTGGTCTGTTGCACATTCCTGGCCTTGCGAGAAGAAATCTCTCCTGATTTTTCCAATTCATGCCTGCTCCATGGTTATTAGTGGCCATGGGAATCCAGGAGCCAAGGGCAGCATCACCACAGCTAATTCTTTCCAGGACAGCTGGAAGGATGGTGCCACGGGTGACTTCCTCCACCCATTACATCACGAATGAAGTCAGAGTGAAACCAGAGCAGGAGGAGGAGGTGGCTTATCACATATTTGCTGTAAATTCAACACTGCAGAATGCTAACAGCTTGCTGTGGTGGTTTACCTTGGGGCCTTGGCAGCTCAGGTTTGAGAAAGGTTCATATAAAGAGAGAATAAAGAGTAAAACGAGGGGGACAGAAGCTAAACAGGACACTAGTCCCCATAGTAGCTGCACATTTTACACTGATTTCACTGAGTGGTTCATTTAGAAAAGTAAACTTCAAAACTTTGGAGTAACACAAAACATTTTCAAACATTTCTGTGCAAAGAAGTCTTTTTTTTTGTTTCAAATTACCTTTCATTCTTTAATTTTCCCTTTTTCCATGTAAAATCTGAAAATTACTTTAAAATGGGCAAAACCAAATGAAGTGCTTCAGTTTTATCAATGTGAAATATTCTGTTGGATCCAGATCTATATATTTTTTTTCCTACCTATTGAAATGCCAAATGTTTTTAAATGCTTGCCTTCAGCAGTCGTCTTTTTTTTTGTTATTATTTTGACTTTCTGAATCCGCTACCAAACCAGCAGGTCTGTTATTTGCCAGCTCCTCTCATCAGTTCTCCAGCATAGAAATGAAAGGGAGTTAACACACTGAGAAGAGCTAAATGACAGGAGGAAGAGCTCTGAAGTGCAAATCAGCTCCCGGTTCAAAGGAGTGACTCTGCCTCAGAGAGACCTGGCAGGGCTGTCCCACACTGCAGACCAGAAATGACGAGCAAGATAAGAGCAGGAACTGAAAGGCAGGATGAAAAAGAAATAGGGAATCATAATTCTTTCCATGCCAATCTGCTGTGGGAAGCTAGGAGCGAGCTACCTTGCAGATGATTCATGTTTCTTAGGCATTGTTTCACCCTTCTCCCAACCCAGTTTGTTTAGCAGCCGCAATAACGCTCTGATGTTTCTTCCAGATTATCTTGTTTGGTGCAAAGATGTCTTCACATCAAATGCAGTGCAAGCAACCAACTACCCTCCCACCTGGCCTGAGCAAAACTATTTCAAAGCAAAGCCAAGAGCCTGCGCCATGCGTTGAACCGGTGCCATGTCCTCCACAGCAGCAACCTGAAATCCAGATCCCAGTGCCATGCCCAGAACCAGTCCCCATAGTAGTGGTGCCAGGCCAGGAAAAAACAGCACCACTGGTGGAACCAGACCAAGGAAAAACACCAGTTGTTGTGATACCTGAGTGTCCACTGCAGGAACAGCAGCAGCAACAGCAATGCAAGCTACCACCAACTCTTCCTCCTGTCCCATGCCCTCCAGAGAAACTACCATGTAAAGAGCTGCCAGAGCCGACCCCTGTTCCCTGCCCTGAACCCATACCTTGTCCCCAGGAGAAGCAGCAGTGCAAGGAGATCCCTGTGCCAATCCCTGTTCCCTGCCCTGAACCCATACCTTGTCCCCAGGAGAAGCAGCAGTGCAAGGAGATCCCTGTGCCAATCCCTGTTCCCTGCCCTGAACCCGTACCTTGTCCCCAGGAGAAGCAGCAGTGCAAGGAGATCCCTGTGCCAATCCCTGTTCCCTGCCCTGAACCCATACCTTGTCCCCAGAAGCAGGAATGCACGGAGATCCCTGTGCCGGTCCCCATTTCTTACCCAGAACCAATTCCATGCTCTCTGGAGAAGCAGGAATGCAAGGAGATCCCTGTGCCGATCCCTGTTCCCTGCCCCGATCCTGCACCGTGCCCTCTGGAGAAGCAGCAGTGCAAGGAGATCCCTGTGCCGAGCCCTGTTCCCTGCCCCGATCCTGCACCGTGCCCTCTGGAGAAGCAGCAGTGCAAGGAGATCCCTGTGCCGAGCCCTGTTCCCTGCCCCGATCCTGCACCGTGCCCTCCGGAGAAGCAGCAGTGCAAGGAGATCCCTGTGCCGAGCCCTGTTCCCTGCCCCGATCCTGCACCGTGCCCTCTGGAGAAGCAGCAGTGCAAGGAGATCCCTGTGCCGAGCCCTGTTCCCTGCTCCGAGCTGGAGCAGTGCTCCCTCTCGGAGAAGTGTCCGCCTACGGAACAGCAGCAAGTGAAGCAGCCCATCCAGTGGCCACCGGCGCAGAAGTAACTTGCAGAGGTCAAGCAAAGCCTTGAAGAAAGAAGCAGAACAGCAGCCCAGCCCGCCTCGCCCCTGCCTTGCAATTAGCAGTCGTTTTGCACTGTCCTTTTATTCACTGCAGAATTCAGCACAGCTTCCATCTCCCCCCTCCCATACTAACGCTAACGTTGTCCTGTACTAACAACCCTATGCTAACTGATGCATCAGGACTGTCAGTAGATAACACAGCTTCACGGGCTGTGTGTGCATTTGACTTTCTAGTGGCCTGAATCTCCATCCTCTCCCAGTTGTCCCGCTGGTTTTTGCAAGACGGGAGAGAGACCGAGTGCGTGACGGCAGGCTGCAGCCAAGGCTCACGGAAGCTGATACTCAAACCTAACCTGAACGCAGAGACCCTGAGCTCATCACGCAGCCCCGTGTGCTGCTTCCTGCTTTTCACGCTTCCCTCTGCACCTCCTCATATGCTCATGTCTTCGCCTGCCTTGCATTTAAGGGGTTTTGCCTATTAATAGCAGAATTTGGGGTTTGTGCAGAACCTACTAGTATTAGTTCTGATTCCTGTCAACAAGACTTCATAGAATCATAAATCCATAGTGCTAAGTATTTTAGGCAATACAAAATCCTTTGGGTTAGAGGAAATAGAAAGATTTTTACTAAAGATCCATCACCTCTTAATTATCTGCTTAGCTGAATTGGTAGTAATCAGCACTCAGCACTTTCCTCAGAGAGCTCACCTCAGGTTCTCTAGCATCTGTAAAGAACAGCGTGAGCCAAGGGTATTTATGGAAAAGATATAGGTAATTAAATCCAACCCAGACATATTTTGAAATAAATTAACCTCGGGCGTGGCTTCCATCGATCACACAGACTGCAGGAGGAGGTATGCACAGTGCTGAGTTATGTCCTGGATGCGCAGTGTTGTTGCACATGTGCTTGGTACTTATCTCTAATTATTTTAGGCTGACATTGGATCCAAGATTTATTTCACTGTGAAAATCAACAATAAAAATGACTTTAAATACTGAGTTCTGGAGACTTTTAATAGCTTCTGCTCGTAAAGAAAATGAAAAGGAGTCTAAGCTTGCAACTTTCAGTCCCTTCCCAGACTCAAAGCCAGACAAAGCTGGAGTCAGAAACATGGAGCAGCTCACATCAAGCTGTTCTGGTGGTCAAAAACATACCAAAATATACACAGCCACTCGCTGTGACCTTCAGCATGCATAGGGCACGGGCATGTCTATGAGGCAGGTTGCAAGCCCAAGCAAATAAGCTTTTCCCACGCTGCGAACAAGCCAGGAGCAACGCAATCTCCTGAGCACGGCCCCAAACCTGCCAGATGGATGTTAGATAGCTCCGACCTCGTTGTCTGATCACAACACCATGCTTAGCCCACAGCTTCTGCTTTGCAGAACGAGCATGCGCTGTCTGCAAGACACCAGTATCATATCACTCAACAACATCTGCATTTGTGATAATTTTCCTCCTCTGCTGCGTAGCAGAGTGAAAATCAATTGGCTGAACCAGTATTTCCTGCTGCAACACAGAATCATTCTAAATCCTGTTTCTCATTGTTTTAAAACCAAAACTACTTGTTTTGAGCAAGTGAACACTTCTCATTTTGTTCAGGTTTAAAAAACTTTCAAAAACCGTTTTCCTGTCAGTAGTTACAGTACAGCTAGGACTCAAAATCAAAATTACTTGTATAAGGATATATTGCAGAATATTACACCTTGCAGAAAACATTGTCCCTTCAGTTTGTTCCAGTTCAGCTTGAAAACCACTTTCAAGATATTATAATCCTCAAGTAAATATTCAAGGCCTGAGAAAGTAATTTCCTGAATGACAACACCACCCAAAATTGCCAGTTGTCCAAATGACATCATGCTAACGCAAAAATCAAGTAATTCCAAGAGACCACACGATGCGTAGCCGGAGGTCAAACCTCAACCTCACGTGCTGAGCTAAGCCCCAATGCAGGAAGCATGTCAGTCCCGAGCCGGTGTGTGAGTTTTGACACCTGGGCAACAGTATTGCCCCAAAGCACCCTGAATTTAGATGGTCTTTCTACAAGCCAGGACCATTTTGTGGCCTGTTTGCTCTAGACTTCTGCATTTCTTGTCTGCTTGGTCATCATTATTAATAGCTGGTGCAGGTTTGTGGATCATTTTCGAAACTGAAAGCTTTATTTCAAATATTAAAAAAGATATGGATAAAGAATTTGATGGGAAAAATCTGGAAAGGGAACGTGCATGGGTACCTGTGTATACGTGCCTTATAGACAGACATATATAAATTTATAGGTAATTCCTGGGCTATTAAAAAAAAAGTAGAAGAGAATGAATGACACTAATAAAGTGAAAAAATATCAAGAAGCAAGTAATGCAGTTAATTATAATTTTATTGTTGCACACCCTGAGGCAAAGATCAGAAGGAAACGGCCTCATGGCTTGTCTGTATTTGAGGATGAATAAATCTTAGCTAATTTATTACATCTCTTTGTAAAGTAATTTTTGCTTGCAAATAAAGCCAGCACCCTGCAAATTCCCAGCTAGTTTGGCAGAGCTACCGCAGAGGAGAGCTTGCAAGGAAGCGATTGCATCTTCCCGGGCACTTTCACAGCCGTTGATGTTAGTGCTACTTCTGCTTTGGGCATTGATCCTGCTGCTGCTGCTGCGGGATACTTTTCACAGGACATTTGGCTTGTCCTTTCGGGGGCTGGCATTGCTCCACGCTCTTCGGAGGACACTTCTCCTGGCACTGCGGAGGTATGTGCTGTTGTTGTTTCTGCTGGTGGGAAGACATCTTTGCTAAATCTGGAAGGAAACCAAGGTGCCATTTCAGTTATTTTTTTTAGCCTTACACAATTCTCCTTTCCAGATTTTATAGTTTCAGCCTGTCTTCTAGCCTTGACTTCACACTCACAACCAAGAGGCTGTAAAAGCTAATTCTGCCAGGGCAGGCATGAAAAAAAATGGCAATCCCTTGGGATGCTGCTGCTCAGACCAAATCGCTGCTGGTGATTCCAGCTTGCTGCAGCTGCCCCGTGAGGCATTCCTGGGCTCCCATCACCGTTCCCCACATCCCAGCTAACCTGAGGAGCTCAGCCCTGTGCTGAGGCCTCCAGGCATAACTGTACATCACCATAAAGGAATATGAGGTGCACACTGTCCTAAGAAGCTTGTGATCCAAAAAGGCAAATGTTTACATGGGGGGGGGGGGACAAAAAATGATAGGAGTTTTCCTTCTTTTCCTCTATTCTTCTGGTTTCTGAACATTTAAACTTTGACAAACTAAGCAGCAATAAAAATACTAGTAAAAGAAAACAGAATAATCTTAGTGCATTTGCAGTCAACAGAAAATACTTAAAACCAGTGCAGGAAGCCAGTGACATTTCAGTATTGCAAATGTTTCTGAAAGAAACAACAACCCAGTTTGATAACAACGCCTTCATTGCAGACCTCAGAGCAGGACCATGTCTCCTACCATGAGCACATGCAACCTGCCCTGTTATGAATGATGCTACAATTTTGCACAAAGTGATACTCAGAGCCTGGGCACCCAGGAGACGTAGTGAAATGCCTTTTGGTGCTCTATAGGTGCAAAATGAACCATCAGCAGAGATCTTCCTTTGCTATTTGATGTTCAACACTTGATGGTTATCCACACAAATTCTTACCAGTAGCTGAAAAATTGTGAGGGCTGGCAAGGGTTTCCTGGTCCAAGGAGCCAGCAAGCCCCTGTGCCTGGAGCCTCAGAAAGTCTCAAAATAGCGCAAGTGAAAACAAAAATAAACCTGCATCAGCTTTGTGGAGGGTGCCAGGAACCCCACAGCAAGGAAAAAGGGCTGGAATCGCTACTAGAGAAATGAAATAAAGAAAAATTGTCCCATCTCCCAAGAAGAGAGCCCCCCTCCCACCTCCCTCTAAAGCTGAATCTGCATGGAGAGACTCACCTGGCTTCTCTTGCTGTTGGCAGAAGGGAAGCAGCAGCCACCTGGGTTAAAGAGCCTCCAAAGGGAAGGCTTTTATACCCTTTCTGAAGTCTGCCCCAGCAGCTGATGACAACAGATTAACTTGATGACCAGAATCTTTCACAACCAGAACTTGCTCCACTAACACCTCCTTAGTCCTGGATTTAAGTCAAGGTCTGTCAGAGATGCCTCTGCTTTCAGGTGCGGGGGACTTGTTGATTTTAATGAGAGGCACACCCAGTCTGGTAATAACTAATTCATTAATAATTCATACTGTCCCAATCCAGGCAAAGATCCCACAACTGAACTCAGACTTCAGAGCCAGTCCTGATCTGCTCAAGAGTCAGTAGAGTCTGTTTGCATAAACTTGAGGTGTTTCCTGATAGGCTTTAATCCTTCTCCATCTTCCTTCCCACAAAGGGACCAAAACATTTTATATTACCAATAAAATAGAAAATTGCAAGGAAAATGCTGATGAAAATAAGAGGGCACTTTCTTTTCATTTCCTACTGAAGGAACTGAAATTTTCTATTTACAAACATTGAGTTTGGCTTGCTGAAGTTGTGGTAGGATTTCTTTTCTAGGGGGTGAATCCATGCTCCAGAAAAATTCCAATCCCCTTGAAGTTTTTCCAAGTAAGGGACAGGGAAAATTGGTCAATCAAAGCATTGCTTCTAGCTCTAATAGAAGAGGTAGCCCAAGCCTTCCCAGAATCTTCCTTAATGCCATGCCCCATGGGGCTATATTTGGCCCTGTGAACTGCAGCCTGTTCTCCATTTCAACCACACGATCCACAAAGAAACCATGGATGCGACTTCCAGTGGGTGTAGGAGGGCAGAAGGGGCTTATAGAAGAAGAAGAAAGGGAAGAAGAAGGAAAAAAAAAAATAAACCCAACCCCATTCCACATCTTCACACACCCACCTTTGTCTGACTTACCAGGGATCTTAACGACCCTGAGGTTAATAAGGACCAGGCTTAACTAATTTGTTGTAGATAGGCAGACCTTAGCAATACCCAAAATTAACCACAGGTGTGTAAGATAGCAATGCGTCAGGGCTTTTGCAACAAGCTCTCCTGTAGGCATGGGACATGTGATGAATGCAACCCAGCCAGCTGCCTCTGCCACTTCCTCTGTGGCTTTCAGAGCTTCTCATTCATGTCTATCATTAGTGTGTTTGGTGCCATGCTCATGGCAGAGAGGGAGAGGAGAGCCATGACCATCATGCCTGCAAGAGCTGTATGAAGAGGCCTTGAAGTCAGTCATGGATGACTCATCTACAGGATGGGTCTCATTAGTAGCTGCACATGACCTCCTGGCTAAGACTTTTTCCACACCTGAAGGTGGGCACTGATGCTGAACATAGGGCAGTAGCAAGCAGTTATTAGTGATGTTATGGATGGCAGGATTCACTGATGAATCCCCAAAGGTTTGGGTTCACTGGTAGGAGTTAGGGATGGATGTTCCCAGACTTCCCCTCCATTTCCTTGCTGTTAAATAGTTGTCCAACTACCCCTGATTTGTCTAGCTGAACTGAAATGCATGTTCAGGTGCAAAATTTCTTTGTCTGGCTCAGATACACCAAACACCTTTGCCTATCGTTATTCATGCTCAATGCCATCACTTTTCAGTGTTGACAGAAATAACACGAAAAGGAAACTACTGTAAAACTCTACACTTGTATGCAAGGTTTCACTGCCAGCTGGTTTGGTAACAGTGTTTACACACACCTAAATATAACTCTTTTCTCTTTGAGATAAATCACCCTCCACCCTTGCCATAATGACACAGTAGGTAGATCGCAATTCTTTGCATCCCAGACATGGAACTTGTGCAGCCCTCGCAGAGACGGGCGGGAGCAAGTCGCGCCAGGAGCTCGAAGACAATGGGAGCATTATCTCCGCAGAGCAGCGCTGCCCGGGAACAATGGGCCTCCAGACAATGGGCTTCCTTCAGTCCGGAGCTATGACTCCAAGTAAAGACGAGGTGTTTGCAAGTGGGTTAAAGTATTGTTGCACCAGTCAGATATTAATGAACCTGAAATGCCAACTACTCTGTCAGTCACAGAGGGGGCTTCTCCTCCTTGCAGATGGGGAACAGATAGACAGCAAGAGCGAGACTTGCCCAAAGCCACACAAAGTGCCAATAGCAAAGCTGGGGACTAGACTGCAGTCTTGCTGGGCTTGGACCTGCTCCTGGAGCACAAAAGCATTCACCTCCTGAAGCCAGATCCCTTACTTTCTGTTTCTAGTCGGTGAGGATTATGGGAAGAGAACATCAAAAATACCATTTGGTCTCCATGTGATTCTTTTTTAAGAAATCATTAAAAACCCGGTAAGAATGCTTCAGTATTTTCTCATTTAGATTTGGGGTTTTCTTCCACTTAAATTTACCTTTTAATTACTAACCTAATAATTAATTATTTTTCTATCATTATTTTCCAGTAGGACAAAACTAGTTTTTTAGTGTTTCCCAAAAAGCATTGGCCATGTTTTGTTTACAGAGTTAGAAAACATCGCTCTATGCTAGAATGCTTTTGCTCTCTGTGTTTATAGGCATGAATCCTTCACAAACATACCAGCTTTTTAAAAGGAAAAATAAAGAAAGATGATCTTGGATCTGAAGACATGGGAATGAGGAGGTGAACAAAAGACAAGAGGACAGATAATGCCATCGATGGTCAATTTTTATTGCTGCACATACACATTAAAAGAAAAAATGAGAATTAAAGAATAAAAAGGCAGAAATCTTCCAATACCAAGCTGCTGACAGCACAACCCTTACAGAAGATCTTCCCAAGATAGCCAGTAGTGTAATGTTGGCCAACTGCATTTAGGAAAAGAGGTGCCAAGAAAGTAGTAGAAGTAGCCGCACAGGAAGCAAAAGCTGGAAACATTCAAAGAGACATATTCTAAGGCAAAAAGAGCAAGGCGTAAGCAGGTTGGGAGAGCTCTCGGTACATTGCTGGTGGGTCTGAAACCTGTTTTTCATTGCACAGTTGCTCATGAGCCCATGGACGCTGCAATGCACCGAAGCACCGCAGCCGCCTGCATGGCCCACGCGCCCGGGTGATCAGCACGGATGAGAGCAGGCCGTGGTGCATGGCTCCAGGCACACCGTCTCGCACTTATCCACGCACCTGGGGGCACACACCTCCACGCACTGGGCTGGGCAGGGCTCCACACACTTGGTGCGGCATTGGGTAACACAGGGCTCCACGCACTGCGTGCTGCAGGGCTCCACGCACTGGGTGGTATAGGAGCGTGTGGTGCACTGGGTGGCACAGGGCTTGCTGCAGACGTCCACGCACTTAGGGGGGCAGACCTCCACGCACTGTGTGCTGCAGGGCTCCACGCGCTGTGTGCTGCAGGGCTCCACGCACTGGGTGGCACAGGGCTTGCTGCAGACGTCCACGCACTTGGGAGGGCAGACCTCCACACGTTGCGTGGCGCAGGGCTCCACGCACACCGTGCTGCAGGGCTCCACGCACTGGGTGGTATAGGAGCGCGTGGTGCACTGGGTGGCACAGGGCTTGCTGCAGACGTCCACGCACTTGGGAGGGCAGACCTCCACGCACTGTGTGCTGCAGGGCTCCACGCGCTGTGTGCTGCAGGGCTCCACGCACTGGGTGGTATAGGAGCGCGTGGTGCACTGGGTGGCACAGGGCTTGCTGCAGACGTCCACGCACTTGGGAGGGCAGACCTCCACGCGTTGCGTGGCGCAGGGCTCCACGCACACCGTGCTGCAGGGCTCCACGCACTGGGTGGTGTAGCAGCGCGTAGCGCACTGGGTGGTGCAGGGGTCCGTGCACTGGGTGCTGCAGCACGTGGTGCACTGGGTGGCACAGGGCTTGCTGCAGACGTCCACGCACTTGGGAGGGCAGACCTCCACGCACTGCGTGGTACAGGGCTTCACACACACTGTGCTGCAGCGATCCACGCACACTGTGCTGCAGGGCTCCACGCACGGCGAGCTCTTCTTCACACAGGTGGGAGGGGGCAGGCAGGGCTGCTTGCACTGCTCGCAGAAGGACATCTCACTGGGGCACAGGCAAAGCTGGTAAGAAAAGAAATACGAAATGAAGACATTCCTCGTTTATCCCTGAGCCACAGTTCACAGTTTAGCTTTTAAAACATATGTAGCCATTAGCTAATGGACTGAGAAAAGGCCTGTTAGAAAAATTTGCATGCATGGATCATTTCTGGTTTTAGACGTATGCAAACTAGTGCTGCCAGATTACTCCTTCCTTTCTCGGAAACTAGCAAGTATCATTATTAGGAAGACTAGAGCCATAAACCCTCAATTGCACAAAACTGCATCCAATAAAACTTGGTAGAAGCCCTAACAGGAAAACAGTTTCTTTCCTGATTTTCATAATTATTCAGTAGGAGTTGCATGACCCATCTTTCATTCATCACTTTCTAGGTTCCCCATGAACATCATGGAGAATGTTGCCCTTCATGTAGGCATTGACCTGCTAATCCCAGAAGTTAGAGCCCAAAGACTGCAAATTCAAACACTCTCCCAAATCCTCTAGCTGTATATCATATCATTGGAGGTGCATTAACATGCATAGGCTTATCCTTTCATGAGGGAAACCTCGGCCCAGAGGTTGCAGCGCCTGTTTCTGATTCATTTCCTCATCTTGACTTCTTCCATGTCTCCTACAGTTTTGCCCTCACGTCTCCTGCAGCTTCCTTCTTCCGGATGATGCTTCTTCCCACCCATCTCTTCTGAAGTCCCAAGCCTTACTCTGCAACATCCAGTAATTTATTTAATTTCCTGACTTAATGAGGTTTAAAAAAAGTAATGAAGATAGAATATGAAGGAGAGTGAAAGACAGTCAGCTTCTGCAGAGGTGACAGGACAACTGCAAGTTACTGGAGGGAGAACAAACTCTACAAAGGAGCTGAACATCCTCTCCCCCATCCCAGGATGAATCCTGGGCCAAAGAACAACACCTGAAGCAAAGCTCTTCTGTAATCAGTAATACACTCTTTTGACCAGATTGACCAAATAATGCAGCCATCGCATCATTCCCTGATAAATCCAAGGAAGACTTACCAGTTCACCAATGTAGATGAGTGAGGTTGAAGTCAAATGAACTAGTGTGAGCATCAAAATGCCAACCTTTTTATATGGTTTTTGTGGCGTCATCTCCGGAAACAAGGGAGCCCAGGGGTATGGACACCTGACCATTAGCATCCTGAACAGGCTCCACCTATACATGCTTTACATATTTGTTTACATCCTAAATTTTGATGGAAACTTACTTCCAGGAAAAAACATGTGATCCTGAGTAAATTCTACTTCTACCTAATACCCAAGCTATGCAATTCCCAGCTGGAAAAATATGATAATTAAAAAGAATCAAGTAGTGAATTAGTTGCTTTTTTAGAAAGATCTAATGCTCAGATATTTTCATCTCCTTATTTCCATAAGTGTCTTAATGATGCTTTAGGTTTTTTTCAATGCAGTTAGAATTGCTGACTATTATTAGGGCAGGTGGACAACTGATATGATTTTCCATGAGAAATATCATCTCCTAACTCTCATAGCAGGAGAAAACTAATCCTACAGGGTGCCATCAGTGCTTCAATAGACTGTTTCTGGTTCTCCAGTACCTTTCTAACCATCAAAACCCACCCAGCCCAGTCCTCTCCAAGCTGTTGGTCTATTAACAAAGTTCGCGTTTGGCAAAGCCAAGTTGGAGACAACTCCAGTTCCCTGGAAGACCTCTTCAAGCCATTCAGTGCAAAATAAAGGGTCATGCATTTTAAAAACTTTTCTTTCATTGCCAAAGCAGTGTAAAGGGCCTCAGTTTAAGTGAGCATTAGGCCCAGAACTCCATATTAACATAGATAAGCCCTTTCCTGGTCACAATATCTCACTCAGCTCCACAGCCCAGAAGATCTTTATTTCTCAGAGATGTTCCAGTCATGAGGGTGGAATGCAATTATCTGGATCAGTCTAGGTGTGTTTTGGCATTCTTGCCAAGTCCTCCAATTAAATCATTTACACAAATGCTAAATGGGCAAAAAAAAATATTCAGCATGAGTACTATGTCCTGTTTACATAGGAAAGAAGCCCTGCCAGAGAATGACAGGCACGGGCACAGATTTGTTTCTAGCACTTACTAGCTAGCATTTGTCCAAAACCCATGTGAGCTGAGGAATTGTACCACTTTTATCCTCCTCACAGTTCATGCTTTCCACTCCTCTTCCTTTGCTGCATGGGGACACAAAGGGGGCTTTTTCTATGGCTCCATTTCATGCTGAGACCAGATACAGTGTTGCAGGACTGAGCCCTTTCCCTGTCCCCAAATTCAGACATCAGCAGACAACGCTAAAAAGCAATGAAGCATAAGCAAGGCCCAACTCTTGGTGCCACCCCAAGCTGCTCCATCATCCCTGGCATCACATAGCAGCACCGACAAGTGAACATGCATGGTGTGCTTGATGCGCGGTGTGCAACATCTCCTTCAAACTCATATATCTGCACTGGCAGCTTTTATAAACTGCAGGACAAACTAGGCTCTTGCATGGTGTGGCTTGCTTGTTTCAGACATCTACTTTAGCATGAGGAAGCACACACCCATGACCACATCAGATAGATACCCGTGGATTATCAAGTGAACTAGCTCAGATTTGGATGTCTAATTAATGACTGATTAATCTCTTCCCATGTCCTCCTCCTCAAGCTGCCCTGCTGTGTGATGCTGAGAAAGCAGTCGCCCGTCAGCACCTCCAGTTCCCCTTGCAGCAGCTGCCTCTCCTCCTTATCTTGCTCTAGAGTTTTTCTTGGCCAAGTCTTTGTATAGTTCGTGCTTTCCTGGGGCTCTTGACTCATATTCAAAACCAATGTCGAGGACTGCTCCCACACCTCCCTCTCTATACGTCTTTATTGTGTATCCTATTGTTATATTTGACTAGCAAGAAAGTAACGACTTATAAGAAAATTAGATATTTTAAGAGATATAAATTGATCTACATATATGGGAACATCAGATAGAGCTGGATTATTATTCTTAATTGGTCCTTGTTTGTGGATCTCTATTATATTTACGAGCAATTTGGTCATTTGACTAGTCCCATTAAGCTCAGTGACTCAGAGCTCCACAGCAGCATCTTTTCATGCCTATCCTCTTTTGGCAAAGGGCTGGAAAGAAGCTGTTTTTCAAATCTGCTGCTTTTAAGATTCATTTAATTAAATGGCAAAGAATAAGCTCTCTTGTAGAACTAGAGGCTGGCGCAATGGGCAGTGCGTTGATCAAAAGAGCAGACAACGGACCAGAACCAAGTGGTTCCTGGAGCACAGGAGAGAAGAGATTGAAACTTCCCCTGCCCCAAGGTCTGGCTGGCACCACCCAAGAGGAGCCCCTCAAATGCAATACTCTGAGGTTTGAAAGAATATTTATGAAGAATACAGTAAAAAGAGCACAGCAAAAACTTTTGATTCCCAATGATCCATGAGAGACTTCTTACTTTACCACCTAAAGTTATCAAAGACACAGGCAAGTCAAGATCCGAGCCATGAAACTGTTTTAGCAGGTGTTGTTTTGGGCCACTCAACTCAGTTTCTGCTATTTATTTCATAAATTGCTGAACACTTTGCTTTAGAAGTATGACATCAGTGGATATATCCTTCAATTTACCCAAAAGGCTCGTAAGAAAGCCTTCTTCCTCTGTGGCATCCAGCACTGGCCAGCATGAATGCTTTCGTTCTAGACCCTGTATTGGGAGAAGTCTTGCATTTCTACTTACTGTGCAGCACCCCATGTAATACACCACCCACATTTTGCGGAGCAAAGCTTTTTCATAGAAATCAAGGATTCTCCCCATAATTTCAGAATGGCAGAGTCTTCCCAGCCCACTCACCTCCTCTGTTACACTGAATCTTAAAGCCTGGGACTTCATGATATCTGACTTTCCCATCAGATAGCATTCACCGAGGCCAGCTTGCAGGGCAGGCCATGTCTCCAGCCTCCCAGGCTGCCCATTCATTTCTGACTTCAAAAATTCCCACATACCTCGGATGCCAGGAGTTTGAGCACAGACTGTAATTAGCCTCACATGGATACAAGTGGCTTGTCTCGTCTGTGGCCCAGGGACAATTTGATCAAACAATTAAATCATTACGTCTGGGGCTGAGAGGAACGCAGTGCGGCGCTATCCACCTCTTTTCCTGTTTATGCAGGAAGGTGAGTGTCCTGCAAAGAATGATAGGAGCATCTGAATGCAATTGCATCTGAAAAAGAGGGGCTAGCTGCGGTACAGCAAAAGCACATATATTTTAATTTTTTTTGCCTTCTGACGATTGCAGGTACTTGCTTTGTTTTCCTGACACTCTAGAATGGGAATCTGGTTTTCCTTAGGATTTTTTACATTGCCAAAGAAGATAACGATCTTTGAAGAACACTTTATAGAGACCTCAGCACACATTATGCGCTATAGTGAGAACAGGGGGCCTATGACGTTCACTCATCCTGAATGGCAATTTTCTCCAAAAGTCTTATAGCAATGCGACAAATAGAGTGTACATGTTCAAGAGTCAGGGGGAAAGGATCTCTGTTCCCTTTCCCATGGCACAACCTCACGATGCCCACCTGGAAATGAAGTAACTGTTCCTGCTAATGATATCAGCCTTTTAAAAATCTGAGTTTCCAGGTTCATATGAAGGATTAAAAATGATGCAAAAATCATGCCATCGGAGAGGTACTACAGAGAACTAATTTAAGGAGAAATGTTACCTGAATGCCACTTTTTCTACTTACAGTTTCTTATTTCCCAGAAGATTGCTCTGTTTGATTTGGGAGTAGCAGCAGAGAAAACCTTTGCTTACAGAGCCTTTAGTGAGCTTTAAAGGAGTCTCAGAGCCAGATCAGACCTCCACCAAGAGGCCGTTAGGAAGCCCTAATTGGTTTGGTAGCTTTATTGTGTGGCATTTGTGCTCAGATAACACCTATAGCACTCAGCTGGGACTCAGCGTTGTGGCAAGTGCTATGCAATCAGGAGCCAGGCTGTGCAGGAGCCAGGCTCTGCCAGGAACCGTCCGGAGATGGGGAAGGGGGACGGAAGAGCTGCCTGGGCCAAGTGATGTGCAAGGCCAGCCGACAGCTTGGCTCTCCTGAATCCATCCACACTGCAGCATTCATAAGGTAGGATTTATGATGTCCCATTATTGGTCAAACTCCTCTACCAGAAAAAGTGAGACAGTGCTAATTGCAGGTCGGTCACAAGCCTAGTGTCCTGGGGCACCTTCTAAGAACAAGCCAGTGGGTCCTCATAGACAGAACTGCGCTCATATCTGCTGCTTCAGTCGTTATGTGGAATGACTCCATCCGTGTCTCTCCTTCTTTCAGCAGCTGTTGTCAAGTCTGACCTCCCTCTTTCATCCTGCGCGGTCTCTGCTATGAAAATCTGCAGAGCGCTGTCCTTGGACAGTGACCTTGGATGGTGACTCCACATCCCTGAGGATATTGCTCAGTCTTTGGAGAGCAATTTGCAAACAAATTCAGTGCTAATGGGGAAGCACTTGACTCCTGTCTGCAAGTTTGCATGGAAGATTACCAAAAATTGTCTGGAACACCCTCCAAATAGTAATCTTCTCTGGAGATAGTCAAGGCCCGCCTGGATGCAATCCTGTTTATCATGCTCTAGGTGACCCTGCTGAGCAGGGAGGCTGGACTAGATGACCTCCAGAGGTCCCTTCCAAACTTACTGATTCTATGATTCTAATAAAATTTCTGCAGAATTCAGCCATGAATTAATCCATGCCAGCTTCCCTACTGACAAGACTTGCCCCATCACCACCAGAGACAAGGAAATACTGAGACAGGGACCTCTCATGCCTGGGCAACAAAGTCACAAGGCACAAACATTCTCCCAGATTTGCTCATCTTTCCCTCATTAGTGGCTTATTTACCCATTTCTTGTAATGGATCATGTTGTCTCTGCCTGCAGGACAGAGCCTGTGAAAAGGCTGCATGCAAATGCCCGTGGCCCTGAGCAGCTCTGGCTTCAGAGAAGCAGTTCAGAAAATGGTTGGATTTTTCCATGTCTTTTCAAAACCATGGGAGAGTGGTGCTTCCTCATGACATACAGCATCCACTTTCTCACTCCACCCGCCATATCACAAATGTGTCCTTCACCCCTGGCTAACATAGTCTTAGATCTTCTCTCGCATTCCAGCAGTTGCTGCCACTCTAAAGAGATCAGGAAGAAATTAAAGGGAGAAAGCACAAGCCTGCGGGAGTGGGAAAGTGAAGGAAACTCGTGCAGACAGTTGATGCCAAGATCAATAGCTTTTATTGCTTCATATCTACAGGAAAATACAAAGATGGAAAGAAACACTGAATGGAGAAATTCACCAATCTGCAGCAGCGCAGAGCAGAAGAATTACAGGATCACTCTCCCGGCATACAAAATATTCCCGGGGGCACAAAGTCACTTACGTGTTATGAGAAAAGGCATTGTGCTTTAAATAAATATAGCAGAAATTGTGTAAAAATGTAAGAAAAATACAGGAAGATTTCCCTTTTCCTAGGACAAGAAGGGCACTAAGAAGCAAAGACAAGAGGAAGAAGTTAATTAGGACGGCAGTCTGCGAATCATTTCCACTGGATCCCTGCACGCACACAGTGCTTCAAGGAGCCACGCATTTACGACAGCAGACATCTGCGCAGCTGATGGCGTAGACACGGGCACAGGCAGGGGTGCACGCATCCACGCACTGCGAGGTGGCCTGCGAGACGCTGGCTGTGCTGCAGGAATCCACGCACTTGGTAGCAGTCTGAACGCCCCCGCAGCACGGGTCGGCACGCTTGGTGGAGCATTCAGTCACCTCCCCGCAGCACGGGTCGGCACATGTGGTGGCACGTTTGGTCACTTCGCTACAGCATGGGTCCACACACTTGGTTACGCACTTGGTGGCTTTGCTACAGCAAGGATTCACACATGTGGTCACGTTCTTGGTGGCTTTGTCACAGCATGGATCCACACACTTGGTGGTGCATTTGGTCACAGCTCCACAGCATGGATCCACGCACGTGGTGGTGCACTTGGTGACTTGCTCACAGCACGGATCCACGCACGTGGTGGCACACTTGGTCACTTTGCTACAGCATGGGTCCACACACTTGGTTATGCGCTTGGTCACTTCTCCACAGCACGGATCCACACGGCTGGTGGTGCACTTGGTCACTTCTCTACAGCATGGATCCACGCATGTGGTGGTGCACTTGGTGACTTGCTCACAGCACAGGTCCACGCACGTGGTGGCACACTTGGTCACTTTGCCACAGCATTCATCTACACACTCGGTTACACACTTGGTGGCTTTGTCACAGCATGGATCTACACACTTGGTGACGCACTCAGTCACTTCTCTACAGCATGGATCAACACACCTGCTGGTACATTTGTTCACTTCTCTGCAGCACGGATCCCTGCACTTGGTGATACATTTGCTCGCAGCTCCACAGCATGGATCCACACATGTGGTGGTACATTTGGTGGCTTCCTCACAGCATGGATCTACACACTTAGTGATGCATTTGGTCACCTCCTCACAGCATGGGTCCACACATCTGGTGGTGTACTTTGTCACTTTGCTACGGCATGGATCCACACACTTAGTGGTACATTTGGTCACTTCTTCACAGCATGGGTCCACACAGGTGGTGGCACACTTGTTCACCTTGCTGCAGCACGGTTCAACACATTTAGTGGTGCATTTGGTCACAGATCCACAGCATGGATCCACACATGTGGGGGTGCACTTGGTCACTCCACCACAACATGGATCCACGCAGGTGGTCGTGTACCGAGAGCCCACACAGCTGTACGAGTCCACGCGTCTGGCAGACTGGGTCAGGCCAATGTTACCACACAGGTCCACATACTTGGTAGTGGCCTGAGTAACTCCACCATAGCAACAGGGATCCACACATTGAGTTAAGCGCTGGACATTACAGACAGCACCACAGGAATCCACACATTTTTGCTGGGGAAAACTCCTGAGCAAGAAGACAGTAGGAGGAAGGCAAGGCTGTTTGCACTGGTACTCATCCTGGTAAAACATCTTTGGGTGAGGAGAAAGTCTGAAACAAGGAAAGGAACGTACATTGTGGAAAATGGAGACATTCAGCCTTCCCAAGGTTACTTTGTCCATTGAGTTAAACTACACTTTTTCCAATTGAATATTGAGCAACATATTTGGAAAACAGCCTGAAATTTGTTCCAGAGTACTAACACCATGTAAAAGCATTTTAGACAAGGTTGTAGGTACTGCCTGCACATGCATTGCAAACAACTTCTCAAAACGTAGAAAAGTACTGTTACTTGGACTCTGTGAGATTATATTGCAGGGCTTAGAGGCATGACAGTGCCCACGGATCCACAACTCCCCTCCATCTCGGAATAACCTCTTGATGTTACTTCCTGCTTCCCATTCAAAAAGGAGACTACTAGGCTGCTGGTGCTGCCCTGTCCTCATTCAGCTCCTCAGCTGGAGGACTTCAGAGGAGGCTTCAAGCTACAAGACTTTTGCAAGGAAAGTGTCTGACTGCTTCCCAACCTCTCCTGCAGAAGTCCTCCCAGCTCTTCCCATCCAGACTTCCTTCCAGGCATGGCTTGCCCAGCAGCTTGCAAGTCTCCACTCCTTATCTTTCCTCCCACTTTTTTCCCTTTGAAGCCCTTGCCTCACCTTTTGATCCCTTGCAAACCCCATAATTTCCTGCTTAAAACAGAGTTAAAGAGTCCCTGGGGAAGGAGGAAGGTTAGTCCACTCTCAGCTACCCTGAGGAGCATCTCAATGGAGAAAGCATAGCAACTGCAAACCATACAGCAAATAGAGCATTAGAGGAAGACAAAATGAGTTTTTATGCTTTGCTCATGGTATTTGACACACAAATCTTGCTACACAGAAGCACTAAGTCTTCTAACTTGCCTCTGCAGAGCACAGTCAAAAAATAAATAGGCCCATCACTGCATTACTTCCCTGTAAGCCAAGAGAGACTTACCCAAATCACCAACAGGAGCAAGCAAAGGAAACCAAAATGGTTTGAGAAACACCATAATAAAACACCCTTTTATATGATTTTAGTGTCTTTGTCTCCGGAAGTGAGACACCTCAGGGGTATGGAAACAAAATTTTTAATAATCCAGGCCTGCTCCACCTCCAATCCTTAAATGACTTGCTCACATTATAATTTTTAATGAAACCTGGCCACTGAGGTGGTACATACGACAGCATGATTGCTGCCTTCAAGCTTAAATTCCTGATCCCTGTATTTCATATGGGGGCAGAGGAACAGAGAACTGGTGATGCAGTTTGGAAATTACTTCATGGGGATTAAATTTTTACTTCGACAACAGTTATTTTTGTACGTTACATTAAGACATTTAATTTCATTTAGTTCCTTCCAAAACTTAAAGCAACTGGGGAGCCCAGTGGTCCATCTCTTTCCACTGATGTCCCAGGGGTGATGAACTATCCGTGCTAGGTGCTGTGTCTTGGCTTCTTGCTTGCTGTGCTCACACTGCTTCTGCGACAGCTTGCGACTGAGCTACGCCGCTCACAAACGATAGCGACACATCCTCGACCGCAGCGGCACGGAGTCACTGCTTTCTGCCTGCCACAGCTGCGGCCAATGAAAGAAGCTCTCAGCTGAAATTCCCTCGTTAGAAGACAGAAGGGAGAGCTAACAAGGACAATTTGTGTGCAAGATCAAAGGCGCTCAAACTTCCTTCTCTGCTTGCTCTGAACGCGCCCCAAGTCACTCAGTGACACAAGCATTGGAGCTGCATCGCGTGCACGCACAAGTGAGGGCACAGATCACGCAGAGGTGAAGAAGTGTTCTTGTGTTCTTCTCCCTTTAAACGTACTCTAGAGCATTGTGGTGTCCCATAGCAAATTATAATAGTAGAAAGTTATGTAGTAGGTTTTGATTAATGTAATTGAAATAAATAAATTCAGCATGTGTGACCTACTTGGATTACCAAGTGATTTGAATTAACCCTTAGTGCAATGCAGTTGACTTTGGTATGCTGGTGGGCCAAAGGGAAAAGGGTGGTGCTTGCTTCTCCTGTGACAAATCTGCTTTTCTGGGGCACATTTGCATAAGGATAAAGGCAACATCATGGTAATGGAACATCATGTTGTTCTTTGAGTCAGAGTTTTAGAAGAAAATGCAAAACATCACAAGACTGGTGATGATTTCGTAATAGTTTCCAAAAGCACATCAGGACCCTACTACCAGGAAGACCAGATGTGAACAGGACAGATGCAATGACAGAAATAGGCCAGGTTTGGCTAAAAGAATCTTCCAATCCCACATCTCATCCTGTCTCTAACAGCCCACATGATGTGTTGGATGTAAGGGTGCCGTATCGTCATGGAAAAATCTGACCCGTGACTGTCCGAATATTTGATGGCAAGCTGAGAATCCATTCATTTCTCAAATTCTTCTCTGACATCGGCACCCCTGAAAGGACACGCGAATTTGCGGACTATCTCGGCTCACTCAAGGTTGTAGCCATGGAAATAGCTGGGTTCCATTAAAAACAATTAGTCAAATAATGTATGACGGGGCAGAGGTGGAGCAGGTCTAGGTTAGCAAAGGGTAGCTTGTCTGAGCGCCTCGTCTCCGGATGCCAGGCTCCAGCGTGCACACCACAGAGCCCCGGTTAAAGTTGCCGTGTCTGCTTGTCCTCTTCACTTACTGCCGCTGAGCCGGGTAAGTATCTTCTGGCTTGTACAAATCTGAGCCTATCGCTGGGGTTAAATTTCTACTATGTGCTG
This sequence comes from Rhea pennata, assembly GCF_028389875.1. Taxonomy (NCBI): domain Eukaryota; kingdom Metazoa; phylum Chordata; class Aves; order Rheiformes; family Rheidae; genus Rhea; species Rhea pennata. The sequence continues at coordinate 1,104,378 of NC_084693.1, forward strand.
AAATAGCTTGCTATTACCAGCTGCATATAGGAAATCATTTATTTGCCTTCGCATCTTATGGGTGGTAAGAGTCTAAAAGAGCAATCATGCTCTTCCTTTGCTGTAATTGCCATGGATGTCCTGCGAAACGTGTTGTTGTCTCAGCACTGGATTTAGAGGACTAACACACGACTTAGCTCTCGGAGCGCCTACACCGCAGGCAGCAGCCGAAGCTGCTGTGCATGTGGTTACCCGTTTTCGCTCAAGCGGCGAAGCGACAACAGCACCGCGTACAGCCGAGGTCCCAGGTGAGGGTGCTGAGCTCCTTTTACCTGCTGAGCTTGTTGCTGCCTTTAGCAACGTTAGAGGCAGGTTAGCGATAGCTGCACCTCTTGCAGCCCCTGGGAGATGGATATTCTCTGCAAGGGAGTTTCACAGCAAGAAGAGGTCTAGGAAAGAAAGGGGAATAGCTCCAAGTTTATGACTCTACTGAAAATGTTAACTAAATCCACTGTCTGCCCAAAAAACCCACTGCTAGGGTTAAATTGTTTGGCTGAAAACAGCTTTTTAGATAGGAAAGTTGGAGATAGCAGTTTATACAGAAAAACAGAACAACCAAACTGTTCATAGCAAGTGGTTGCAAATTTTAAAATAGCAGCAAAAGCTTCTCTCCTCTCCTTATTTCATGATCAAATCATGGCATGAACAGCGAGTGTCTTGCTGAAAAATTCACCAGTTGAAGAAATGAAAGGTCTGGCGCTCTGCAGTAGTAGAGCCCCAATTGCTCGTTTTCTTTCAGCCTCGCCTGCAGTGCAGAGATGCCCCAGCAGCGCCAGCCGCCCTGCCTGCCGCCCGCTGCCCGCGCGGGGCTGGCCGCGCACGCGGGTGCTTGCCCGTGGCAGGAGGCCCCGGACGCCCGCCCCGAGCGGAGCGCACAGCCCTGTCCCAAACTGCCGGGCGAGGCGGATGCCTGCCCACGCCAGGGTGCAGCTGCCTGCCTGGAAGCTCGCCCTCCTGCTGTCCCCCTCTCTGTGGGTGCCTGCTGCCCCGAGCCCCTGGATGCCTGGGACCCCTCTGTGCCTCTGTGTGTCACCACTGGCTCATGTCCAACTGCAATCGCCTGTGACCCCCATCAAGGCCAGCAAGGGACCAGCTTCCTCTCGCAACATGCAACCTCAGGGGTGGAGCCCTGCACGCTCGAGGTGGTGGGGACCTGCGCAGACACCTTCCCCCTGCAGCCCACGGCCTCGCCGGTGGAGCCCTGCACGCTCGAGGTGGTGGGGACCTGCGCAGACACCTTCCCCCTGCAGCCCACGGCCTCGCCGGTGGAGCCCTGCACGCTCGAGGTGGTGGGGACCTGCACAGACACCTTCCCCCTGCAGCCCACGGCCTCGCCGGTGGAGCCCTGCACGCTCGAGGTGGTGGGGACCTGCGCAGACACCTTCCCCCTGCAGCCCACGGCCTCGCCGGTGGAGCCCTGGTCTCAGCGCATGATGTCCTGTGACTCCAGCCTGGACTGGTGCTTTGTCACGCACGTAGATCCCTGTGCACCTCCAAGCACAACCTGCACGGAGTCCTGCACACCCCAGCACGCGGCAGAGCCTGGGAACACTGGCTGTCCCCAGCAGGTGCCCACCTGCCCCACCACCCGCGCCGCCACCATCGTGGAGCAGTGCCTGGCGAGGTGTCAGAAGTGGCTGCGAGGCAAGAAATAGCATGCAATAAAGAGATTTTCCTGTACAAATGGGATCTCTGGCAGCTCTCTTGATTTCTCATTTGTATTAAGAAGAGAGAAAAGGGTTCCTGTAAATTAAAAAAAAATTCAACTGGCTCTTAATTATGACCCTTATTTCTATTGCATAAAATTAAGTGCAATAATAATAGCAGAAATACAGGCAGTGCAAGTAATTGCATTCAGAGAGGCCCATTTCTTCATCTTCAAACCTTTTATTTCCCACACACAAATAACTACTTTCATAATAAGTCTTAAATTCAGTTAGGGTCTTGTCTTTGGGCTTTCTATCCTCTTTTGTATGGGTCTTTTAGGTTGAGATTATTATGAGAATATTAAGAAAAGTAGCTGAAAGGCATCATTTTAACATAGTTTGGGAAAGGTCTTTTAAGGATATATAAAACAGCAAGAGGAATCGGGGGTGAGGGAAGAGCAAGAACCGAATAGAGAGAAGTTACAGAAGCCACCAGGAGAGGAATAATGCTGAGAGATGGACACCTGGTTGTTGCACAACTTCCAGTCGAAGCCTGGGTTGGACCCAGTGTAATTAAAAGGCTTCTTATTGCTGAGGAGCAGCAAGAAGCCTTGCTCGTTCCCCCATCGCTTAACAGTATTGCAAAGAACCGAGTTATATCTCCAGACATTAGCAGCAGCCAGATGCAGTAGATGGATAAAGCTTTAAAAAGCTATAGAAAAGCCAGAGGGAGAAGGAAACATCAATTATTCCTGCATTCGCCTGCAGTGCAACTGAGGTACCTCTGCGGCTTCCTGCCCAGCCGCTGCCACCGCACTCGGTGCTGGCGTTGTAGGCACCAGGTCCCACGTGCCGTGGGGCACTGCAGCAGTGGCCACCGCAAGGGTTTGCTGCTGCAAAACAGCCCCCCGCAACCCAGGTCAGCCCGGAGAAACGAGAAGCAGCTGACGCATCTGCAAAGAACCGCTCAATGAAAGTCATTTTTACTGAATGATTGCGTGTTGTTCTCTGCATCTTTAATGTTCTCTCTTAGAAGGAACTTTCCACCTCTGTACGCATATCAAATTATGTCTGCACGTTAGCACTGTGTGCGTGCATTTAGAGAGAGATGAAGTGAGTTTTTATATTGTAGCAATAATTGCAGCATATTGAATTGAGAGAATAAATCTTCATGAACATGAAAAGTTTGTCAATTATTTCCTTCCTCTCTTTTTCTTCTTCTTCTTTTTTTTTTTTTTTTTTTCTGGTAAATAAATCATCAGCTATCATTCCCAAGACACTATAACAGATTATCGTGCCTGGAACTACACATATTATCCATTATGTTGCAATACGACTCTGTTGCGAGTTAGATTAGATCTGCAGTATTAGACTTTTGAAACACCTGTAAATCAAACCTTCATGAAGATAGCCTATAGTAACATAAAAATGACTACTAAAGATGAAAAAGTAAAGACAATAAACAGAGGAATATTTTTACTGTGCTCCCAAATAGGCATTTGCAGAAGCGATAAGCTCCGCTCTCTGTTATAAGATGCTCTTTTGACACTGTCCTACACAAATTGTCGAGCTCTCCCCTCCCACACAATCTCAATCACAGAAATCACCAATCCCCTTTACATTTGTGGATATGCCAATGCAGTGCACTCCATCCAGGCACGGCAGACATTCAACCATCCACGTACTGATGCCCAGAGCTTGCTGGTGTTATCCTGGGTGCTTCTGAGTTAACGTGGATAGCAACGAACCGTGGAGACAGAGTCAGCTCAGCAGGCAAAGAAGTCAGAGTTTCCTGCTCCTGAAGTTTCAGTATGTCAGAGGTGTTCATCTAGACCAAGCTGAAGATTCCTCTAGCTCTTCAAGGGACTCCACAGTCCACCCAGGGCCATAAGAATTGGTGGCTGCTCATATTTTATATGAAAACTAAACCTGAAAAAGCTATTTTGCTCTATTTTTTGGTGGGTGCATTGACTGTAATTTTGGCAAACACTTCTCCAACCAAGCAGCCTGGGGCAGAGATTGCCCCATGGTTAGGTGGCAGCGTACTGACCCCAGGAGACAATCCCAGGCCCACGGTGGCAATGGCAGAGCAACAGGCCAAGAAGAGCACCAGCTCCAGCTCAAGCCTTTCACTGGTCCCTGCTATCTGTGGATGTACCATGCTGGCTCTCCAAATGCACTAATTGCCTTCTCCTTGCCTTCTCGTTCCTGTGGACAGTCTCATGTCCTCTCCTGGCAACCTCCTTCTCCCTCACCCCCGTCATCACTGCTGCCTTGTGACAGCCTCGTCATTAGGGTGGAGTGTAATTGGTACAGCTGGAAGAGAGGCATCAGGTGTGATTGTGACATTCCTGACATATCAGTGAGTAATTTACCCCTTTCCTGCAGAGGGGAAGGAAAAGACAAGGCACCAACCAGCCTGATTTTGGCTGAACCTTGTTTACAAGCAAAGCCTAATTTCTCAGGCATGGCTGATAATGCTGAGAGCTTGCACACAGACACCACAGTCCAGTTTTCACAGGATGGGAGCTCAAACTTTCCAAAACGTTGCTTAATTCTTGTTTTCCAAAGCATTGGCCATGACAAGAAATTCACCAAAAGAGAGAGGTTGGAATAAAGACGTCTGGGACTGTGAGAGAGAAGCCTGGACCAAACCTCACACAGTTTTCACCCACAGAAGCAGCCAGAGTGATCCCCGGGTGATACACAGCTATCAGGGATATCTCAGCCTGTGGGATCAGCAAGCATGAGCCTGTCTGGTATGAATCCTCCCTGCCCGAGAGTTTGAGCCAACAACAAACAGGCGGCGGCAGCATCGCCACAATAACACCAGCACCAGCTCCTCCGTCCCCCAGGCCGGTGCTGTTTATTCCTCAGAGCCAGATGAGTCACTCGAGGAAGCTGGTCCTTCAGCGCAGGTCAGCTGTTGCTGGTCAGCCACTCGCAAACGGTGCCAGGTGGGAGTCAACATTCCCTTGGTCTGAGTCACCTCCGTTCCAGAGGGTCCACCAGGCCCAGCACGGGGACTGCAAAGTCCAATTAAAATGAGCATCTACCACCTTTAAGCAATGTGGCCAGCACCCCCTTAGCACATCCAAGAAGCTCTTCAAAACACTCAAGTGCTGCAAGAAGTGAAGCATTTAAAAATAATCAGCTCAGCTCAGGATTCCCCACTTCATCTGACTCTTTCCCTCTGGTTTGGAGGCTCCAGTCCAGCATCCTGCTGGTTTCAGGAGTGGGTTCATTCACCTTGGGCAGTGACCAGCTCTGCTTCGGGCATAGCACAGCTCAAAGCATCAGCACAAGCGTGTACAAAGAGAGAAGGGGAAAGAGCTTCCTGGGACGGGCTGGGAGCTTGCAGAGCCCCAGGCCTCAGGCAGAACTGGCTTCAGTAAACAAGGGCTGGTAAAGGGAGAACCGACTGGCCCTTCCTCCAGTAGCAGCATTAATCGCCTTGCTTTCTATTTTCATAAAACTCATAGGGATTCAGCACTGGTTTGAACCATCTCTCTGTGTCTAATTTTCTTGCAAATACTAGATTTGAGAGTAATTAGATATAAGCGTGAGCCTCAAAGCTTTACTTCTTGGGAAAACTAGGATGATGATAGATGAACCCCAATAAAATAAAAGAATAAAACAAGATATTTCCCTGTCTATTCATCTCTCTGGAAATAAGGAAAGAGCGAAGAGAGCAGACAAGTGTTGCATTGCTGAAGTGACCACAAAAGGCACCGATAACGCGGCGCAGAGCAAGGTGCATTGCCTGGCTGGCTTCCTGCACTGCTGCCACCCTGTAAGTCTTGTGCAACCAGCTTCGCGTCCGGGCAGTTCACAGGGCCCCGAGTGCCGGTGAACCACTGCCGGAACCGCTTCCCTGCTGGGCAAGCTTCGGCTCGCCCCCAGCACCAGCACCGGTTCTCCTCGGCCGGCCGACGCAACGCCTTCCTTCCCGCGCCGCCTCATCCAGCTGCTCCGCCGCCCTCCCCGCCTGCCTTTGGTGGGGTTTCAGCTCCACCAAACAGGTTTCCCAACACGTCCTCTCTGACCCCTTCCACTCTCTGCTTGAGACAACGCTGACGTTTGCTCTCCATGGCCACCTACAAACCCTTTGATGTCGCTTCGTCTCCATCTGGCCCTCAACGCTATCACAATCGCTCCTTGACAGCTAGAGGTGGCTTTCAGGACAGGAGAAGGTGGCTTCCTGACCCAACCAGAGCTTCCCTAAACCTGAGGCTTTAGCCATTCCCCAAAATTGCAACTTCCACCTGCAACTGTCTATGAAAAGAAATTGAAAGTCTCCTGCTGATGTGCTGGTCTGCGAGGAAGCTAACGGGGAACGGCACCGAAATAGCCCCCATCAACAAGGGGAGCAGCTGGAGCCACTGCAGCCTATGACTCACTGCCACGACGACCACAAAAGGTAACTCAGGTCTCCACCAAGCCCTCAGCGCAGCAACCCAGAAGAGGCCGAGCTAAACAACTGCACAGTGCTGCCCAAGCTCCTCTCCTCCGTGGCGGCCCCGAGGAGAGGGCAGAGGCTCTTCGCGGGCATGCAAGCTCTGCAGCGACACGCGCGAGCGGCTCAGGGCTCCACGCTGCACAGCACAGCAACAAGGAAAGCAGGAAGGGTCTCAGCTGGCCTGCTGCAACGGCTGCCCAGTCTCCAAGCGCTAGCACAAAAGGCTGCTTTAATCCAGCTTTGGGGCAAAATTCAGCGTGGTCAAAGCTCTGATCTGCAGCCGATTTTCCAAAAGCTAAAGCACGCGCGTGGCGCTGGAGACAAGCACAGGCGAGGTGCGTGCTGCCGGGAGCACGGAGCGGACCTCACGTGCGGACTGGCACCCGAGGGCGCCTTAGGTGTCTGTGCACTGGCGTGTGCACACTGTGTACGTGCAGGTGTAGGATAAGCCATGAGCAAATGAATCACAGAAAAAGCCTGTCTTCAGGAGATGAATCCAGGGGTGAGAGCCACGAGACGGCCTCAAATACCCATGCCCCTCTGCAGGTTCCACGGTAGAAATGCAAAGGAAGGGTTTAATTAACTTCTCCATAATGACAGTTCTTAAAACATTAAATATTTAAACTGTATCAAAACAAAATAATGTATCTACAAAAGTCTTGTTTCAGCCAAGAGATTAATTCCTAATTTTACTTGTGAGATTACTCACATGCAGAAAGAGTCTTTCAGATACTAAAGGCATTGCTAGTTGGCTTTCCGTGCATTACCACAGGGAGTCTTGGAATCCAATTATCTCTTTAAAAATGTTAAACATGCTCGTTAACATGCAAAAAAAGTAGAAATGCGTATTAGAGAAAAGCTGATGTATCACACTTCTTAATGTCACAGTGAATTAGCAATAAAGAAGGTTGCAACAGAAACAACTTGCAGGAATGCCTTCGTAGGGTGGGAAAATAAAGCATTTCACGTCAATTAGCTGAGTTCCTGATAAGGACATAGAGGTAGGGATAAGCTCTCTGTATAATGAGCTCCACCTCTTGCAAAGTTTAGGAATTATGCTTCACGCGTGGAACAAGGCAAGAAAAAGGAGCTCAGCTAAAACCTCGGGGTAAACTGCCCCCCGGCTCGGCAGCCGAAAGAGACAAAACCAACGGGCAGGCAAGGTGCAGGGGGCCGGTTAGGACGGCAATAGCCACAACAGAAACCCTGGGGCCCCAGGCGGGCACTAACCAGCCCCTTGCCACCCAAGCCCTGCAGCAATCCGAGACCTACGTTTAAATGCTTTCTCATGTTAAACCTTCAGCGTGGCACTTTCCCTCCTGCCAGCCTGCACTTCCAACCCTCCTTGCTGAGCAGGAGCGATCAAACTGAGTCATGCAAGAATAAACAGTGATTACTTTCTTTATTTTTATTGAGAAACTGCACATATGCTCTGCCTATCCAGAGGAGCTTGTTCGTCTACTGCCCCAACGCATTTTCTGCCAGTGAGCTCAGAAGTCAGAGCTGCTTTGGCAAATGCACCTCAAAAATTTGTGGTAATCGCAGCAGGTTTGCCAAGCAAACAGGGTGCTGCAGACTGGGTCCCTCCTCGCCACACCTCGCACCTTTCCTCTGTGGCAAATCAGCCATAGAAATTCAGCCAAGATAAACGTGTATCTTGGCTGCTTTGAATGTAAACTCCCAAAGTATTTATTTTTCCCATGAACACAGGTGCCACCCTGGGGAAGGACGTGATAAAAGAAGGCTCTGCACCCCCTCCGCCTCCCCTGATTTTTTGAGCTGCGATGTTAATGCAGCTCAGCTGGTGTTTTGGAGCAGCACAGCTTGGAGAGCTCGGCGTGCTGGCGAATCTCTGACCGCACGGAGCACAGCCGCAGAGGCCTCCCAGCCTCCCTTCGCACTGCGTGAAAATGAAGAGGCTGGGGCTCAGGCTTTATCCTGGCCCAAACCACCACGAGCTAGTCGAAGAGGCAGGAGAAGAGCTCCTTGCTAGGCTGTGCTTCCCTCGGGCTGCAGCGGAGACGGCGCGGGAGCAAACGCTCCGAGAGCCGGGAGAAGCTGACAGCAACGTGCTCCGCGATTCTCGCTGCTGCAATCCACAGTCCACCCCCAGGGTCTTCGGGAAACCGGAGAGGCCTCGCGTGCTCCCGTGCACATAAAACACCCCATCTGGCAGAGGACACCCTGCGCGAGAGACACGCGGCTCCCAACTGAGGCCCGCGGCAGGCAGCGCAGGCGATGCCCTGGTGAAACGCTTTTGGGTAGCGCTAGGCGATCTGGCTCTGTTGGACTAGCCGCTCTCCTGGGAAAAAGCAGCGCAAGCGCTTCGCTGTGCTCTCAGGCAGATCGGTTTCTCTGCAGACCTGTTTAAGAGATCGCTCCCACCCCCGGGCCAGGCAGTGGTGCCAGCTTCGCCGCCCTTGCTGCAGTTCCCTGCAGCCCCCCAGCTCCTCGGGAGCAAGCTCGTTCAGCCTACACCCCTGCCGCAGCCCAGCACCCCTGAGGGTTCAGGTGATTTCATTAGCACAAGAGGATCAGAAACACTTGCTGCCCTCTTCCTAGATTCTCCAGATTGCAACTTACTTCCAGCTGTACCAAAAGTGATTTTGTCCCTTTCCCTATTAGGCAGTCCTTGCTCTCTTTAAATTTATTCACGTAGCATTTGACCCTCTAACCTGTTCTGTTTCCTAAAGCAGGTATGAAATCCTGTACAACATAAACGTGTTAGTGTCTGGGGCTGTCTACAAGAAAAGGAACCACCTTGCCCAGAGCCTGGGTGAGGGATCTGTGTGGAAATCACTCCAGTAAGAACGTGCCTCTCCTCACTCCTCACTCGTTGCAGCTGCAGGAGAAGGTTAGCAGCAGGCGCTCAGTGTTAGAGGAAAGTGGTGTATTTTCATGCAGATAGGCTAGAAAGGTTGAGAGATCAAAAAAGAGATAGGAGGGAAGAAACAGAAGCAGGATTATTGTTAGCACTGAGAATCTCCCTCCTGCACTCGAGAGCTGGGTCCAAGATGACCAAGTCCAGAGCTGAAGTTTAGCAGCAAAGACAAAAACTAGAATAGTCATTGCTAGAGGCTTGTAGAGACCCCAAACATCACAGCTACCCGCACGGCATTTCTCAGCTCCAGAGCCTCCCTGCCGCGAAGGGCACTGCCGGGACCACCCGCCTTCCCCGTACGCGGCCGAGAGGGAGAGGACAGCGTTGCAGAGCCCGCCGCCGCCGCAGCCGGCTCCCCAGGGGCTCCTCGGCTCCCTGGTCTGTCCCCGCACGCCTGCGGGGCCTTTCCACCCACGCACCCGCAGCCCCTCACCTCCCTGTGCCACGCCTGGAGCAGCCCAGGGCACCTTCCTCCAGGTGCTTTTTTACTAAAGCAAATCTGGCTGTATTTTATTTGTTGTGTCCAAAACACCACCTTGTACATTAAAAGCTATGTGGATTTCGGTCGGTATTTTTTTCAGTCTCTCTTAAGAGCCGTTTATTGGCCAAGAAGAGAACTTTAAAAAGTTCTAGGCTAAAGTTAGGACACTTGCAAGTCTTACTGAAAATGCCCGGGAAAGAGCTTTCAGCTTGCACGGCCTTTGTAGCAGCCAGGGGGAACAGAAGTGTAGGGAGTTATAAAATAATTTCTGGAGAACCGCGTGTGCCTCAGTTTCCCCGGCCGGTAAAAGGCGATGCAGCCGCAGAACGGGCCGCACGGTCCCACATCGCCAGCCTGCTCCAGACGCCACTTGGTGGCACTATCTGAAAAGATTTCTTCACTCGACGCATATCTGGCCATCACCAGAGGTGGAGTTTCTGGGAGGAATCATACTCATCTGAACATCACAATTTTCTTTTTTTTTTCCTATCTTTTTTTCTTTTTTTTTAAATTCAAAATGAAGGCATTCCTGGGGGCCTCCTCCCTTGGGTGTCAGAGCGGCCCATGTCACTCACTTGAGAATTGCAGTCTCACAAAACACGTTCACCAAACACGAGAATCGCAGGCACTCCTCAGGCATCACCTTAAACAAAACCCTCCAGTGGTAAAAATAGCCTCTTCGGTAAAATGCCTCTGAGATGTGTCTGCAGGTGGGGCAAGCTTAAGAGGGACCCTGCAATAACTCCTGAGAAAAACATTAGTGCAGAAGTTAATGAGGAAGAGATAAATGAAGACGGAGGGGATGACAGTGTAATTGGGCTAGAGATGTTTCAGGGCACCTTGCTGAAGGGGTGTCTCCTTTGCAAGATGCAGGCTATGATTATGAACCCTATATAAGACCTCCGATAGCTGATCCAGTTTAAACTGCGCTCCCAAAGCTCAGCTGTTCCTATTGCTGACCCAGGTAAGCATCTGACCTGATCTGAATCTAAGTTTCTGACCCATATACAGAAACTCACTGATTTTTCACACTTTCTGACTTTGCTACTGGCAGTGAAGCAGGAGCTTTTGGCTATGAATTTGTTCCTGGAGCTGCCACTGCTGAGCTCTCCTAAAGGAATTTCTATATTGGCTTTTTACAAGTCAAAAAAAAAAAAAAAAACATAAAAGAGATCTGGAACTGCAATATTGCATGGCTTGTTTGAAGCAATCTGTATTCACCGCTCTGTTCTGCTTGACATAAAGCCAAATTGAGGCCAAGGAGGCCCTCTCCTATCTGCCTCCCCAACCTTTCACTACTCACTGTCCCTCGTCTCTCCAGCTATCGGTGCTCACCCTTGTACCCAGCTGCCTCTGCAGTGGGTGAGAGATTCATTTTTCCCAGGAGTCCCTTCTTGTTCTCTGTTTTCTTTCCCTTGTTCTACTCTATTCTGTTTACCTCCTTTTCTGCCAGTTCTTTCTCTCTCTCCATCCAGCTACATTCTTTAAGAGTAACTTACCTGAAAAAACCCATACAAAGACCTCTTTTTGTTGGCACTTTTCTTTCAGGCTGACTCAGGTTTGCAGGGAGATGGCCCAGCTCCAGGAAAGCATCATCAGCATCATTGCTGCTTTTTCTACGTATGCCCAAAGAGACGGGGACTGCAGCACCCTGAGTAAGGAGGAGCTGAGGCAGCTTATCCAGCAGGAGTTTGCGGACGTGATAGAGGTGAGGATCTAGTCTGTGGTCAGTGTCCACTGAGGGCGTGCACAAAGGGTTGCATGCTCTCTATGCGCATGTGTGCACCTGGCTCCTTGGGAAAGGCACGGAGATGGTCAGAGGCAGCAAAGAGGAAAGGTTATTCCTTCTCGCAGGGTCAGCTGCTTGCAGAGCACAGTGTGGGGAGCCCAGATTTTCACCCAGAGACTGCATCAGCCCTGCTCAAACACTCTTAGATGGGGATAACACAAAGGGTTAACAGACTTCACCACTGCTGCTTGTTTCTTTACAGAAATCCCACAATCCAGAAACTGTGGAGAAGGTGCTGTGCTTCCTGGACGATGACAGCAACGACAGGGTAGACTTCAATGAGTTTCTCAGTCTAGTTTTCCGCGTGGCCAAGGCTTGTTACAAGGAGCTCAGGCAGTGCCAAAGACTAGAAAGTGGTCAAGAGCTGACAGCCCAAATGGAGGCAAGCAAGCAGCAGCAGCCAGCAGGGCCACACACAGCCGAGAGGGTCTCCTCCAGCCAGCAGGTCCAAGAGCAGAGAGCGAACGATCAGGTCCAGAAGGCTGAGGCCCCAGACACTCATCAAACCCAAGAGCCTGAGACACTAGATCAGGAACCAGACACCCATCAGGCTGATGGGACCAATGCACCAGAATGGGACCCAAACAGAGGTGAGATCCTGGACTTTGAGACTGCAGAGCAGAACAGAAATACTCATCAGGTTGAAGAGAATGGGACACCAAAACAGGACCCAGAAACCCACCAGGCCCAAGAGACCAAGAAGCCAGAACAGGGTCTGAACAACCATCAGGCCCAGGATGCTGAGGTGCTAGAAAATGCCTCGAGTAGCCATCAGGTCCTGGAGATGAAGTCAGCAGAACAGGATTTGAATTGTCCTTCTGAGACACCTGGGAGAAATGCAGGAAATGAGACACAGGTGTGTGAGGCTCCTCAGCAGGACCCCAACCCCAGTGAGGCCCAGAAGCTGCAGCTCCTGGAGCAGGATGTGAGCCCCAGTGAGAGTGCTGAGCCCCAAGAAACATCTCCTGACCCAGATCTCGGTCAGAGCCATGAACCCAAGGTGCTGGAGCAGGAGCTCAGTGGTGGTGATTCACAGTTCTGTCCGGCACAAGAGCAGCAAGACAATGGAAGCCAAGGACAACCTGCTGCAGAGCAAGTGACTGGCTCAGACCCACGCTCCTGTAAGTCCCCAAATCTTCAGCAGTTTCTTTACCAGTGGCCACCACAGTAATAACGCAAAAACAATCTCTCTTGTAACCAAGGCAGAAAAGGCAATAGTAAATATGAAATGCTGGTACACAGTTCCCTCTGCTAGCCATGGTGTGATTCTGGGACAAGTTCAAAAGTGTCCCTGCAAAACTTCCCCTCCCCCCCCCCCTTCAGCTAGCTGAACTCTTCTGATCTGCTTGGAGCTCGTCCCCTGCGAGGAGGTACATTTTGTCCAGCTTCACCATGGTTTGCATTCCTATTTGCACTATCTTGCCTAACTCCTTATTAATCTGAGCTTCACATCCCTGATCTGTACTGAGTTATTTGATGTCTAGAGACCTTCTCTTTTACTTTTTGTTGGGCTGTCTTTGCTTATGTAATAATAAAACTCAAGGCAAAATGACAGTGTCCTAGCGTGTTGCTGCAAGTGTGTTATTGGGCCCACTCTCAATGAACAGCTGAGTGATGTGACATGATGCAGAGGACTAGAGGGTCTGTCTCTTGCATGACATATGGCCACATTGCTCCATTTACTGGGCTGCAGGTGGTGGGATGGATGGAAAGAGAAATGGGCTTGTCTTTGGAGCAGATATCCTGAAAGTTCAGCCCCAAACTCTTGTTCCCTCAAACGAATCTCAAGCAACATCAGGCCAAGGTGTGTTCCCCAGTCTCAGGTACTGGGATTTTGTGTCCCAGTCAGGCTTCAGCAGCATTAGCGGCACCTGCAGTGTCTGCACTACCTCTGGAGACTTTCCTTCTCCTCCTCCCTCAGGCCCTTCTGCACCTGTCCTACTGCCCTGCCCTTCTCCATCAGAGCTGAGATGCCCCTAAAATAGAGCGGAGCCAAAACACTGCCGTTGGCAGGCTCCTCCCAAACTGTGCTGCCGGCCGAATGGGAGGTTTGGAGGTACCTCTGCAATTCTGCTGAGGTGAGTGGGTTGTTCTGTGGGCAGAGGCGTCACATCCCTGTGAAAGACGCCCTCAAAGAGGGCAGAGGTCTGCATTAACGCAATGGCAAGACCAGCCTCTGAACAGATCCCTCGCAGCATCCATCTGCTCCTGGCGTTTTTCATGTCTGCCACAAAAAGAATAAACAGCTGCTTAACACTGAGTGGGAGGGATTTGTCCCATTTAACCTCATTTACTAATACTCTGAGAAGTAAGGGAAATGTGGATAATGCTGTGAAGATCAAAAATCCCTTTTGGCCATAGAAGTCCCTGAAGGAGATATATTAAACAGGAAACTATTATTCACATATACCTGATCCCAGCAATAATCGGAAGGCCAGTGCTAGAAAGATTACATGCACAGAGTGCACAAATGGAGCTTTCAAACTTAGTTTAGGCTGTTCAGGGAACATGGTCTAACCAAAAAATGCAGATAGGAATATGGATAGTTTTGAGGGTATGAACAACCTGGTGAAATCAGTGGGGATTCTTATGAGATTCAGATGTGTGCTGGACCACCAGGCAGGCCCAGGACTCAGCATCCTGCTGGGAGGGTGACGCTCAGCCTGTTTTTCACCATACTATCTTTCACTTGCAACCTATCAGAAAAATCAGCAATTATAAACACACCTGGACCTCCTGCTCTGTGGTCGGTGATACACAGATGCCTCATTGAAAAATAAAACATCACTCCTCTGAGACACCCTAGAATTTCACAATTTGCTATGTGCCATACCAGAACAGAAAAATCAGCGTTTCAAAACCATCCCCACAGAGTCATCTGTCTATCCATCTATCATCTTCTTATCCATACTCTTATTCTGCTGCCCTTGCAGTGCCAATAAAAGAGTAGATTCAGGCAGCCACTGAGCCCTGTTAGGGACGTGACTGCTGTGCTCAGAGAAACACTGAGCTTGGCTGAAGCTATTCCAGTGCCGTGTGCTGTCAGCTCCAGGTGGGAATAAAAGTGAGCTAAGAAGAATGTCCTGTGCTCACCTAAATTGGCCTCTGGCTCATTTTTGTTAATTATCTGCTCTATTCTGAATAACACTATTTTGCCATCAGGAGCGCTGTATTTGAAGTTAGGGGGTTTTCTTGGTTTATTTTAACGAGAACATTATAGCACAATGAAAATCACCCAACTGAAACAAATAGTTATTTAAGAACCCCGGGCGGCTGGGAGGCGCTGGAAGGGAGCCGGTCTCCCGTATGGGGTACGCCCTGCGAGGCGCCGGTTTCTCCGTGGTGAGATGCTCTACAGGCTCAGCTGCCCCACGTAAGTGGCAACTGATCCCACCACCAGCCGCTCCGTCAGCGTTCACGGCCGCCACGGATTCTTGCAAAACGATCGGAAGCAGTGTGCCTCCCTCTCTTCGCTTGTGGGGTTTCCTTGGATGTGGCTAGCTGGAGGGATTACCCAGGATCAGACCTCGGAGGGGTTGCGCGGTGAAGCGAGGAACGTGCCGTCAGCTAAGGTGCAATGGCGCGCGGCCTCCCTGCTCCCGGTCTCGCTCCAGAGACGGATGCAGAATTGGGAACTGCAGATGCTGCAAGAAGCAGGAGGGCAGAGCTGCCCTTGGGGACCCCTCGTTGCTCTTGGGGCAGACGTGGGGAGCGAGCAGAGCTGCCTGTATGAGGCACACGGGCTTGTACACTGCTCCTCTGTCCTCCTAGCATCGTTCCTAGTTCCTCCACCCTCCCCTTCAGGTTTACAGACCAGCAGGTGAAGAGTTTGTGCCTCTCTCACCTTTGGCTCCTTGACGTCTCTCCTGTGTGATATTCCTCCGTTCCAAAGAAGCTGAAGGTACCTCAAGACAGAGAGGAACAAAAAATGTTGTTTAATCTTCTTAAGGCATAAGCCACAATTTTTTTTCCCAGGAGGGCAAAAGACTTAATATCCTCAGTTTGAAAAGAATCTGCATTTTGCTGCCTAATAGCTTTTAAAAATCTACCCCATGTTCCCTCTTGTAAAAAAGCGTTTGGGAAGCCTAAACCCTTGGAGAATTTAGGGGTTTCATGCTGTAGCAAACGTGCTTTGGAACTTACCTCTGTGTTTTAGGAACAGCAGCAAAATATGCTTCCAGCAAAAAGCGAGGAAGTGCTTCAACGTGCGTGTGATCGAAACACCCCGTCCTTTTTCCAGCATCGGCAGCCGAATTCTGCCTGCCCAACGGCCCAAACAGCGCCTGGTCATCCCACATTGCTGTAACTCCTGCGGGTGGGATTACAGACTGTTATAGGACACGAAGCGTACCAGCTCCAGCTGCACTGTAATACTGTAATTTTAATAATAACTCCAATCTACCATAAAATTACAGTTACCCAAGGGTATCATTATCCCACAGGTGGGGTATAATTTTCACAAGTATAATTTAATCTGGAAAAAAAGCTTAAAAATGAAGTATGGTTAGTAACAATCCTTATACGCACTTATATGAGTATCCCCAAGGTGTTACCAGCACTAATTAATTAGGCTCCTACACCCACTATTATCTCACCTTACAGATGGGCCAGATCAGCAACTCACCCAAGGCTGCATGACAAGTTCATGCTCTGAAGCCTCTCTGCAATGTCTCCGTCACGCTTGTTGAACAGCGAGCCTTCTTCCAAAATCAAAAGCAGGGGCCCAGGTGGCAGGGCTAATGGCTTCCTTATTTTCTCTGGGTACCAGGAGAGTTTGGAATGAATAAAGAAATGAGTTGGTCTCTAATTAATATACTGTTAAAAGATAAAAAAAAAAAAAAAAAAAAAAAAGGAGAGATTGTGGAGGTAATTACACCAAAAGCTGCCTAGAGCAACCAGATGAAGATTCAACATGAATCCGCCTCTCAGTAGAGATGTTTTGGCTTTTAGTTTTAATTAAAGATCAAGCAAAGTTGAAACGAAAGTCATTCATGGAAGACAGTTAATTTGAAAATGTTCTTTCATGATTTTTCCTCAAAGAAAAGTCATTGCTTGTTGAAGATATTTTACTGCAAAAATTCTCATTTTTCAAACCTCACCATTAAAAAAATGTTATTTTTCTTCAACAGAAACCTGAATAGTATAATGAAAAGTTTTCTTAACAAGAAAATTCTGAAAATAAAGTACATTTTTCAACATACCCTCCAGGGACACCACACAAACCAAGGTCCCCTGGGGGACTTGGAGATCTCACTGCCATAGGCCTCCAATTTGCCATTTCCATAGTGCCTAGGGGTCCTTTTGTCCTTCTTCCACTGAGAACACAGGCCAGATCCAGAGTCCATTGACCTCAGGCCCAAGGCACCGAAAGAACTGCACAAAAAGGCCACACAGATAATCCCTGGAGTTACAGTACTGAGCTCGCGGGCCATGCAGATTTCTTACTGCCCAGGATCTGCTCACAATTAGCCCTATTAAATTCAATGCTTCTATCAACATCCCCCAAATTTCACTCTGGTACTCTGTGTGTGCACACATTTGTTTGTGCATCTGTGTACACTATACACATACATATATAAACATATACCTATACAGACACACATATATATGCACATATATAAAAATACACGGCCCAAAACCATATCTGTTTTATAGCTGTTTGATTTTTTTTTTAATCTTAAATACCATCAACCTGTAAAATAACTTTACAATCTGGATTAGGTGGAACCAGCCAGTGCTTGAATTGCCACATGATAACTGCTATTTCTGGGTTAAAATGATAGGTAAGGGGATGATAAGTTAAATAACCCGTTTGAGGACATGAAGGTGCAGCTGGGCTTGGCCAAAGATGAATCAGGACAACGTCCGCAAAGGGTGTCTCCTCTCTTTAGCTCCATCAAGGACCCTATAAAAGCACTCTGGTCTCCGCTCACTCCGCACGGCTTCATTGGAATCCCATTTGATCCCGCTGGTGATTTGGGTAAGTCATTCTTTTTGAAACTCTCATTTTGCTTGGAAAGAATATGTTCCTGACATAGGATTCGTCTTGGGTGACAATGTCATTCCTGCAGCAGTGTTTTCTGGGGGTCTTTCAAGTTTATATCCAGTAAAGTGTTATTTTGTGAGATCTGGCTGTCCGCATGCTGTTATCGCTGTTGCAGCAGTGGTCCTCTGAGGGATAGAGACAGAGTCAGGCTTTATGGCTTACTTTGGTCTGGATTAAGCTTGCAGCCACAACGAACAGATTGTAGAAATATCCAGATTTCTGCTGAGATACCAAGAAACAGAACTTGATAATACAGAGGGGTGTGTGTGTAAGTGTATGTGCGTACATGTTACACAGGCAGCGAGGCAGACAGGCAGCACAGCTTCCCCATGTGCAAGATGAGATCCCAGCACTGATTTATCCCAATAACAGGCTTTGGGATCCTGTGAGGAGGAAGGCAGGTGGCTTTCGAGGTTTCCAGACATAAAGCTCAAACAGGAGCACGGCTTTCTGCTGAGCAGATTGCAGTAAAATTAAGTAAGTAGTTCTGACCCAGGTGATCTGGCACTTCTCCTCTGGCCAAAATCTACTTGCCAATGAATTGATGCTGTAATGAAAGATTCATCAGTTGATTTACAATACTCCTGGTCATAGGAAGATTGGCCACAGGGCTTGTTTTAATGCTCTACAACCTCTCTGCCTGTCTCTAAGCCAACTAGATCTTGTCTAAGGGCATGTCACCACTGCATTAACATCCTCTAACCTGCTCCAGAGAAGCTGGTATATCCTCTGTGGCAGGCAGAGACAGCAGCATGTGTCCTGCAAACATAAAACTTGGTACAGCACCACAGAGACAGGTTTTGGGGGTATCTCTTGCGTCATCATTTCTCAGTCCCTTCCCTGTGATCCATAAATGCACACATCCTGCCATCCTGTACCAAACGTCATTTGACTACGTCAGCAGACAAGTTGGAGGACACTCCTCATCCCACTAAAACCCCTAAGCATTTCAATTTCTTCCCAGTGCTCTGGGGAAACAGAGGTCACCATGGTACAGGAGCAGACACGCAGCACATAGCCTCCTGCAAACATACGCAGCAGGCCTGAGCCCAGCAATTCTTCCCGCTTGGTTCATGCTCAGAGACAAATAAGTGTATCCTGTTCTTAGATCTACTTTTCTTACAGGCTTGCTTGAATCTGCAGGAAGATGTCTCACTTCTTAGATAGCATTTCCACCATCATTAGCATCTTTTACCAACATGCAAAGGAAGATGGAGATGGCTCCATCCTCAGCAGAAGGGAGATGAAAGACTTTATCCTGAAGCAGTTTGCAGATGTCATAGCGGTGAGTGCTATTATGAGAGGGAGCCCTCGAAGCTCTTATGGAGGCTGACTGGAGAGCAGTGACTGCAGATATCTCCTCCGGGAGAGGGGATGATTTTCATGACCAGACAGCAGTGGGATGGGGAGGCTCTTACCAAGGGGTAGCAGCAGATGCATGTCTTTGCACTGACAGCTTTGACAACTGTTTAAGTCAATTCTGCTATGAACAAATTGGCAAAAACTGGGGAACAAACTGTGGGAAGGTATGGTCTTCCTCCAAAGGAAATGCATCCAGTGGAAGGATACAGCATTTGTCAAAAAGAAGAGAACTAGCTGCTTAGCTCTAGCCAGGGAACCACCAGAAAAGTGAAGAACAAAGATATAATAATGTTGCTGAGCTACAAAACTGAAGGTGCAAGAGACAGAAGAAGAAAATATTGCAGTTACTCCTGTGTTTGTATTTCTCTGAAAGGAGCAGGAGGGCTAAAATACTGGTTTTGTTTTTCTGTTTGTTTTCCCTGCAGAACGCACGTGATCCTCAAACAATTGACAAGGTTCTGCAGTTTCTTGAATGGGATGGTGATGGGAAAATAGATTTTAATGAGTTCCTACTTTTGGTATTCAGAGTGGCTAAGGCCTGCTACTGGTATGTGCAGAAGGGACAATGTCTTCTGCAAAAAACAAAGCTAATAACCAGTGGGAAGTCACTCCGAGAGCCTGAAATTAGTAACAGAGGGAGCCAACGTCAGCTCCAGGAAGAGGAACCACAAATCTGTGAGCGTAATCGCCATCCACCCTATGAACCTGAACCACAACGAGACACCAGGGTTCACAAGCTTGACATCGTAGAGGGAATGGGGAATCATCACCAGCAATGTAACACACAAAGCAGAAATGATGCAAAAAAAAGCAGCAAATCTGAGGAGACAACCTCTCAAGCATATGAAGAACGAAGCCAAAAGCCATGCAACCAACCTAACATTTGCCAGCCACCCGAGCTGGACAGACAAGAAGATATAGAGAGATGTAGTGAGTCAAGAAAGCCCAAACCACTGGTGTATGAGAGAGGCAGCCATCAGACACATCAGGCAGAGCAAAGAGGAGATATGAGGACCCACCGCATGCCATATGAATCAGAAGTGCAACTAAACAAACACAGCAGCTTGCAGGCACGTCAGCCTGAACAGCAGGCAGATGAGAGACGAAATCAAGAGGGACCTCAGACAGAACAACTAGCAGACGTGAAGAGTCAAAACCAGCCATGTAAATCTAAAGCACTGCCAAACTGGTGGAGTACTCATGAGCCACATGACCCAGCACCACAAATGTATAATCAAGAAAACGATTATCCACAAGACCAAGAGAAAGTGCAATATGGAAGGAGCAGCCATTGGCCACAGGAGTCAGAACAAGAAGCAAATAGAGGAAGTCACAATCGGTCACGTAAGCCTGAATTACCTACAAATGAGAGAAGCCGCTATCACTTCTGTGAGCTGCAAAAAACAAGATCTGAACGTAGCAGCCGTCAGCCACATGAACCAAAATGCCTAGATTTACAGAGAAGTCATCAAAAACAAAAGGAAGAAGAACAACCAAATCTAAGGAGTCAAAACTCATCATGTGGACCAGAGAGGGAGAGGAAGAACATTCGCTCTCGCGAGCTGCAGGCTGAGGTCTCCGAGAGCAGCACACGCCAGACACGGGAGAGAGAAGAGCGAGGCCCCCTCACCACGTACGAACGCACTCGTCGGACCACAGAAGAGGCAGCGGAAGCAGACCTGAGGGTTCGCCGTGTCTCCCAGGATCCCGAGCCACGTGGGGACTCAACTAGGAGGGACCGTTCCCGACATGGTGAAGTAGTGGAGGACGAGAGGACGATTTGCCAGGGACAAGAGCTGGAAGAGCCAGAGAGGGAGAGGAGGAACGTTCGCTCTCGCGAGCTGCAGGCTGAGGTCTCCGAGAGCAGCACACGCCAGACACGGGAGAGAGAAGAGCGAGGCCCCCTCACCACGTACGAACGGGCCCGTCGGACCACAGAAGAGGCAGCGGAAGCAGACCTGAGGGTTCGCCGTGTCTCCCAGGATCCCGAGCCACGTGGGGACTCAACTAGGAGGGACCGTTCCCGACATGGTGAAGTAGTGGAGGACAGGAGGAGGATTCGCCAGGGACAAGAGCTGGAAGAGCCAGAGAGGGAGAGGAGGAACGTTCGCTCTCGCGAGCTGCAGGCTGAGGTCTCCGAGAGCAGCACACGCCAGACACGGGAGAGAGAAGAGCGAGGCCCCCTCACCACGTACGAACGCACTCGTTGGACCACAGAAGAGGCAGCGGAAGCAGACCTGAGGGTTCGCCGTGTCTCCCAGGATCCCGAGCCACGTGGGGACTCAACTAGGAGGGACCGTTCCCGACATGGTGAAGTAGTGGAGGACGAGAGGACGATTTGCCAGGGACAAGAGCTGGAAGAGCCAGAGAGGGAGAGGACGAACGTTCGCTCTCGCGAGCTGCAGGCTGAGGTCTCCGAGAGCAGCACACGCCAGACACGGGAGAGAGAAGAGCGAGGCCCCCTCACCACGTACGAACGGGCCCGTCGGACCACAGAAGAGGCAGCGGAAGCAGACCTGAGGGTTCGCCGTGTCTCCCAGGATCCCGAGCCACGTGGGGACTCAACTAGGAGGGACCGTTCCCGACACGGTGAAGTAGTGGAGGACAGGAGGACGATTTGCCAGGGACAAGAGCTGGAAGAGCCAGAGAGGGAGAGGACGAACATTCGCTCTCGCGAGCTGCAGGCTGAGGTCTCCAAGAGCAGCACACGCCAGACACGGGAGAGAGAAGAGCGAGGCCCCCTCACCACGTACGAACGGGCCCGTCGGACCACAGAAGAGGCAGCGGAAGCAGACCTGAGGGTTCGCCGTGTCTCCCAGGATCCCGAGCCACGTGGGGACTCAACTAGGAGGGACCGTTCCCGACATGGTGAAGTATTGGAGGACAGGAGGAGGATTTGCCAGGGACAAGAGCTGGAAGAGCCAGAGAGGGAGAGGACGAACATTCGCTCTCGCGAGCTGCAGGCTGAGGTCTCCGAGAGCAGCACACGCCAGACACGGGAGAGAGAAGAGCGAGGCCCCCTCACCACATACGAACGCACTCGTTGGACCACAGAAGAGGCAGCGGAAGCAGACCTGAGGGTTCGCCGTGTCTCCCAGGATCCCGAGCCACGTGGGGACTCAACTAGGAGGGACCGTTCCCGACATGGTGAAGTAGTGGAGGACAGGAGGAGGATTCGCCAGGGACAAGAGCTGGAAGAGCCAGAGAGGGAGAGGACGAACATTCGCTCTCGCGAGCTGCAGGCTGAGGTCTCCGAGAGCAGCACACGCCAGACACGGGAGAGAGAAGAGCGAGGCCCCCTCACCACGTACGAACGCACTCGTTGGACCACAGAAGAGGCAGCGGAAGCAGACCTGAGGGTTCGCCGTGTCTCCCAGGATCCCGAGCCACGTGGGGACTCAACTAGGAGGGACCGTTCCCGACACGGTGAAGTAGTGGAGGACGAGAGGACGATTTGCCAGGGACAAGAGCTGGAAGAGCCAGAGAGGGAGAGGACGAACGTTCGCTCTCGCGAGCTGCAGGCTGAGGTCTCCGAGAGCAGCACACGCCAGACACGGGAGAGAGAAGAGCGAGGCCCCCTCACCACGTTCGAACGCACTCGTTGGACCACAGAAGAGGCAGCGGAAGCAGACCTGAGGGTTCGCCGTGTCTCCCAGGATCCCGAGCCACGTGGGGACTCAACTAGGAGGGACCGTTCCCGACACGGTGAAGTAGTGGGGGACGAGAGGAGGATTTGCCAGGGACAAGAGCTGGAAGAGCCAGAGAGGGAGAGGAGGAACGTTCGCTCTCGCGAGCTGCAGGCTGAGGTCTCCGAGAGCAGCACACGCCAGACACGGGAGAGAGAAGAGCGAGGCCCCCTCACCACGTACGAACGCACTCGTTGGACCACAGAAGAGGCAGCGGAAGCAGACCTGAGGGTTCGCCGTGTCTCCCAGGATCCCGAGCCACGTGGGGACTCAACTAGGAGGGACCGTTCCCGACATGGTGAAGTAGTGGAGGATGAGAGGACGATTTGCCAGGGACAAGAGCTGGAAGAGCCAGAGAGGGAGAGGAGGAACGTTCGCTCTCGCGAGCTGCAGGCTGAGGTCTCCGAGAGCAGCACACGCCAGACACGGGAGAGAGAAGAGCGAGGCCCCCTCACCACGTACGAACGCACTCGTTGGACCACAGAAGAGGCAGCGGAAGCAGACCTGAGGGTTCGCCGTGTCTCCCAGGATCCCGAGCCACGTGGGGACTCAACTAGGAGGGACCGTTCCCGACACGGTGAAGTAGTGGAGGACAGGAGGACGATTTGCCAGGGACAAGAGCTGGAAGAGCCAGAGAGGGAGAGGACGAACATTCGCTCTCGCGAGCTGCAGGCTGAGGTCTCCAAGAGCAGCACACGCCAGACACGGGAGAGAGAAGAGCGAGGCCCCCTCACCACGTACGAACGGGCCCGTCGGACCACAGAAGAGGCAGCGGAAGCAGACCTGAGGGTTCGCCGTGTCTCCCAGGATCCCGAGCCACGTGGGGACTCAACTAGGAGGGACCGTTCCCGACACGGTGAAGTAGTGGAGGACAGGAGGACGATTTGCCAGGGACAAGAGCTGGAAGAGCCAGAGAGGGAGAGGAGGAACATTCGCTCTCGTGAGCTGCAGGCTGAGGTCTCCGAGAGCAGCACACGCCAGACACGGGAGAGAGAAGAGCGAGGCCCCCTCACCACGTACGAACGCACTCGTTGGACCACAGAAGAGGCAGCGGAAGCAGACCTGAGGGTTCGCCGTGTCTCCCAGGATCCCGAGCCACGTGGGGACTCAACTAGGAGGGACCGTTCCCGACACGGTGAAGTAGTGGGGGACGAGAGGAGGATTCGCCAGGGACAAGACCTGGAAGAGCCAGAGAGGGAGAGGAGGAACATTCGCTCTCGCGAGCTGCAGGCTGAGGTCTCCGAGAGCAGCACACGCCAGACACGGGAGAGAGAAGAGCGAGGCCCCCTCACCACGTTCGAACGCACTCGTTGGACCACAGAAGAGGCAGCGGAAGCAGACCTGAGGGTTCGCCGTGTCTCCCAGGATCCCGAGCCACGTGGGGACTCAACTAGGAGGGACCGTTCCCGACATGGTGAAGTAGTGGAGGACGAGAGGACGATTTGCCAGGGACAAGAGCTGGAAGAGCCAGAGAGGGAGAGGACGAACGTTCGCTCTCGCGAGCTGCAGGCTGAGGTCTCCGAGAGCAGCACACGCCAGACACGGGAGAGAGAAGAGCGAGGCCCCCTCACCACGTACGAACGCACTCGTTGGACCACAGAAGAGGCAGCGGAAGCAGACCTGAGGGTTCGCCGTGTCTCCCAGGATCCCGAGCCACGTGGGGACTCAACTAGGAGGGACCGTTCCCGACACGGTGAAGTAGTGGAGGACGAGAGGACGATTTGCCAGGGACAAGAGCTGGAAGAGCCAGAGAGGGAGAGGAGGAACGTTCGCTCTCGCGAGCTGCAGGCTGAGGTCTCCGAGAGCAGCACACGCCAGACACGGGAGAGAGAAGAGCGAGGCCCCCTCACCACGTACGAACGCACTCGTTGGACCACAGAAGAGGCAGCGGAAGCAGACCTGAGGGTTCGCCGTGTCTCCCAGGATCCCGAGCCACGTGGGGACTCAACTAGGAGGGACCGTTCCCGACATGGTGAAGTAGTGGAGGACGAGAGGACGATTTGCCAGGGACAAGAGCTGGAAGAGCCAGAGAGGGAGAGGAGGAACTTTCGCTCTCGCGAGCTGCAGGCTGAGGTCTCCGAGAGCAGCACACGCCAGACACGGGAGAGAGAAGAGCGAGGCCCCCTCACCACGTACGAACGGGCCCGTCGGACCACAGAAGAGGCAGCGGAAGCAGACCTGAGAGTTCGCCGTGTCTCCCAGGATCCCGAGCCACGTGGGGACTCAACTAGGAGGGACCGTTCCCGACATGGTGAAGTAGTGGAGGACAGGAGGAGGATTCGCCAGGGACAAGAGCTGGAAGAGCCAGAGAGGGAGAGGAGGAACGTTCGCTCTCGCGAGCTGCAGGCTGAGGTCTCCGAGAGCAGCACACGCCAGACACGGGAGAGAGAAGAGCGAGGCCCCCTCACCACGTACGAACGCACTCGTTGGACCACAGAAGAGGCAGCGGAAGCAGACCTGAGGGTTCGCCGTGTCTCCCAGGATCCCGAGCCACGTGGGGACTCAACTAGGAGGGACCGTTCCCGACATGGTGAAGTAGTGGAGGACAGGAGGACGATTTGCCAGGGACAAGAGCTGGAAGAGCCAGAGAGGGAGAGGACGAACATTCGCTCTCGCGAGCTGCAGGCTGAGGTCTCCGAGAGCAGCACACGCCAGACACGGGAGAGAGAAGAGCGAGGCCCCCTCACCACGTACGAACGGGCCCGTCGGACCACAGAAGAGGCAGCGGAAGCAGACCTGAGGGTTCGCCGTGTCTCCCAGGATCCCGAGCCACGTGGGGACTCAACTAGGAGGGACCGTTCCCGACATGGTGAAGTAGTGGAGGACGAGAGGACGATTTGCCAGGGACAAGAGCTGGAAGAGCCAGAGAGGGAGAGGAGGAACGTTCGCTCTCGCGAGCTGCAGGCTGAGGTCTCCGAGAGCAGCACACGCCAGACACGGGAGAGAGAAGAGCGAGGCCCCCTCACCACGTACGAACGCACTCGTTGGACCACAGAAGAGGCAGCGGAAGCAGACCTGAGGGTTCGCCGTGTCTCCCAGGATCCCGAGCCACGTGGGGACTCAACTAGGAGGGACCGTTCCCGACATGGTGAAGTAGTGGAGGACAGGAGGAGGATTCGCCAGGGACAAGAGCTGGAAGAGCCAGAGAGGGAGAGGACGAACATTCGCTCTCGCGAGCTGCAGGCTGAGGTCTCCAAGAGCAGCACACGCCAGACACGGGAGAGAGAAGAGCGAGGCCCCCTCACCACGTACGAACGCACTCGTTGGACCACAGAAGAGGCAGCGGAAGCAGACCTGAGGGTTCGCCGTGTCTCCCAGGATCCCGAGCCACGTGGGGACTCAACTAGGAGGGACCGTTCCCGACATGGTGAAGTAGTGGGGGACGAGAGGAGGATTCGCCAGGGACAAGAGCTGGAAGAGCCAGAGAGGGAGAGGACGAACATTCGCTCTCGCGAGCTGCAGGCTGAGGTCTCCGAGAGCAGCACACGCCAGACATGGGAGAGAGAAGAGCCAGGAGCCATGAGCACCCAGAGTGAAGTCTATGAGAGAACTTTCCACACCCTAAGAGAGCCAGAACAAGAGTGTGATATTTCCCCGTACCCTCATTCAGGTGGGTTACAGCATGAGGGATGTAAGAGGAACCCCAGTGCGTCCACAGGGCTTCACGACAAAACGAATTACATGCCATTACACGAGCAAGAAACATCAGTGCATGAACTTATCAGGCACCCATCACGCGATCGTGAAGGAAGAGGGGATGAGCGGAGCCTCTACCAAACAGTGGAGTTGCATACAAAGGACCTCACCCCACCAGGAGATTCGGAGTCTATTGCAGAAGTGAGTAGCCGTTATCTCCCTCATGAGGTAGATGTACAGCCAGATATGAAGGTCCTCCCTCAGCATTGCAAGCCTCACACTTTGGCATACTTGATCCACGTGATCCAGAAACTAAACAATCCCGAAGCAGCCACCTATGAGATTGTCCACCACCATCCCAATGACCTGGGCCAACCAGTTTATGTGATGAAATGCTATGTATCACGCCAGTCTCCAGCAGTCCCACGTGAAAGGAGCAGCCGCCAGGATCCAGAACCCAGGGAAGACAAGAGAAAACCAGGGGGAACTCAGGAGCATGAACCCCCGCAGTGTAAAGGCACACGTGTTTTGGAACCATGTGTGGTCAGGAATGGTAGCCAGGAGCCAACTGTTTCCAGCCCCCAGAAAAGAAAAGGAGACCTCAATGAGCCACACGAGTGTGAGCAGCAGGAGAATAGAAAAAGCTCCTGTCAGCAGGAGAGGGCTGAAAGAGAAGCGAAGGAGTGGGCACGTCAGGAATCACCATCAGATAGCATTAAGGGTGAACTTCATCAAGCATGCAAGACTGAACCCAGAGAGGATGGGAGGGACAACCGGTGTCCAAGGATGCCTGACTCCAAAATGGAACTGCAGCGAAATGGATCAACAGCCTCTGGGGAGCAGGTCTCGTGGGAGCCCAAATCCAGCTGCCGCCCAGCAGGTGAGTCCCCAGCGCCAGGGGAGGAGGGAAGCCAGCCTCAGCTGCAGGAGGGCAAATCACCCCACGGAGAGGCAAGTCAGCAGGGGAATGAGCATGAGGAAGAGGCCAAGAGCCGCCTACCTCCATCCCAGGCATCTGAATGGAACCAGGACCCAGAGGCCCAGGACCAGGCTCCAGAGCTGCAGCTGCAGGAAAGTGGAGGGTACCAGGCACCAGCATGCAAGTCAGGCCAGCGAGCTGCAGAAGAGACCTGTCCACAACCACCCTCGAGGAATGAAGCTGGTCGCCGTCAGCAGGATGCAGAGAGGAACAGTCACCTGCAACAGGAGGAAAACAGCAAGAGGAGCTACCGCCAAGCAGGCAAGTCCAGAGCCCAAGGGGAAGAGGAACTACATCTTTGCACCAAGCAGAGCCAGGGCCCCCCCAGCCCTCCAGGCTTACAGGAGGCACCAAGTTATCGTGGTGTGGATGAGGCCAAGGAATCTTAAGGAGATGTCTGGTCTCTGCCGGGTAATTGCTGGGCCTTCCCCAAACCTCGCTGAGGATTGCTTCCGCTCTCTAGCTTTAGTGTAGGCAGAGCATTATCCCAGGATCTACAGCTGCTCTTCTGCATTATGTCTATCCACCTTAGTGCTATATTTAGTCACTTTTCTACTGTAATTGGACTCCTTGGGTATCTCTGTCCTTTATACCCCTGTCATCTCTGCTACCCTGTGGCTCCACGGTTCTGTATCTCACGCTGCACTCACACATCCCCAGCCCTGTGGCAGGCTCTCCTGCTTGTTAGCTTCTGCTGTGCAATGCAAAAAATAAAATTAAAAAAATAAATAAAATAAAAATCCTAATATCTCAATCATACTCATTCTGGGGCCTGAAAATCCTTGAGGCTGGGAAAAGACACCTCTAAATGCAGACTCAGTGCTTTTGGTTACACGTTTTTGCTTTCTAGCAGCTGAGCAGAATCCCAGCCCCAGTGTCAAGGAGGCTTTGAAGTAGTTGAGTTATGCTGTGCTTACAGAGTGATTACAGAGTAATGGTGCTGGTGGGCCGGGCGCAGGGAGGGATTGTTTCTTCTTCACACTGATGTACTGCATGAAAAATCACAATAAACAGCTGATGATTGCACTGACTGCTGCCCTCCTTCAATCTTGCAGCTAATTTCTTCAAAGGCCTCAGCTTGGTGGGAGGGTGTCCCACTTCAGACCACCTATCCCTTCTAATCCTAGGCACTTAATTCAGACAGGGATGAAAAATCTGCTGAACATCCCTCCAGATACCCAGCTGCACATCTAGCTCACATACCTCTAAAACTTTGACCCTCACTTCTGCATTATTTCAGGGGTTCCCATAGCAGCTCGCACATGTTATAATCTGAGACCCACAGTGGGTCACACAACCCTTGCCTTGCGAGGATGTGTCCTTGCTCTCTGGCTTTCACTACAGACACAGGCAAGACAGGGAAAGCCTGCAGTGCAAATCTGCTGCTGCCTAAGGAGCTATCTAGATGCCCATTTTCCTGGCCACATGCATCTGCCTGTCTTTTCCCCTGGGCTGCCCCATATCTGAGACCCCTCACAGGTCCTTGGGCAGGAGAGAGGCAGCAGCACAGCATGGAAAATGTACTGCTTCCCAGACATAGTGCACAAGACTGGAGAAGATGTCTATGGCTCTCTCTGAGGAAAACCATATTTTAGTCATTTTTTTTTCTTTCCCTTGAGCAAGAGGGAACCAACTCAGCAGCAGATGGGGCTGTAATTTTGCAAGAAGATGGAGAGAGAAGTGAGGACAATCCTGGCACCATCTGTGACTCACTCTGAAATGCAACCAGAGCCGTGCGAGTCAGAGCCCGCTGGCTGGTAACGGCACCAGCTGGGAGGAGCAAGGGCGTCTCAGGCCCATCAGAGCCTGATGTGGCTTCAGGAGGAAGTGCACAGGGCTCCTCACTCACCCTGCCGTGGGCTTGCTGCACAGCCATTTTGCTCTGATATTTCAGGCACAGCTGGTGCCAGAGGGACACAAAAGGGTTTGTCCCAACCTGGGACAGGCGGATGCATGGGATGACACTCTCCAAGATTCTCCCTTCGTGTACATGACTGTCGCACCTCTTGGGTGACAGACACATGGCAGCACAGATGGCCTGTCTGCAAACACGGCCAAACCCTTGACTGCAAACACACAGAGCAACGGCAGGAAACAGCAACCTCCCAAAACCCCACGTTGCAGCTAGGACTGGGCTGGGCCAGGGCCACCTCTGGGATTTGCTCTTGTAAAAGTGGAAATAATGCTGGCCCGTCTGAACAGCTCTTTCTTTGGTTTTAAGGGAGCACAGGGAGGAGTCTGCAAACGCACAGAGGAAATGCAGAGTCCAGGCAGAAGAGTGGTAGGTTTCCTGCTTGCAGCTGCCTGGTTTGAAAAATCCCTTTGATTCACTTGCACTGAAATGTTTCAGGTTTGGGAAGGGCTGGATGAAGATACACTTTTTCACCAAAACATGCAAAACAGTCTGGTGAAGGAAATTGGGGCAAGAAAGGAAAGGAAAAAATAGATTGAGGGGTAGGATTCTTCCCTAGATTTAGTGCTTTACATATTTTCCTGTTTCCTGCCATGAGTCACAGTCACCAGTAGCATTTCCTAGCAAGCTCCATCCCTAGATGTCCCTGAGCCCAGAAGGCATCCTCACTCTCAAACACAACCATGGCAGTCTGTGCTACCCCTTACCACTCTGCTCCAGGCTCCACTGTAAGTTTTGGGTGAAATCTGGCACCATCTGGGGCTGGGAGTCATGGGAAAATCTGGCCCTCAGGATCTTCAGGCTTTGGGGTATGTTGGTGCTCATCCCAAAGGAGTGGAGAAAAAGGGTGCTGTAACCATGCAGCAGTTCAGTAAACACAGGCAAACCAACGTGCCTGAGCAACTTTCCCAGCACCCACTAGCTGCGGGCTGGGGAGTGGCTGGGGGATGAAGGCTTGGAGCTGGGGCTGCTCACGTAGCCAGCTTTGCTCTCTTGGGCAAAAGCAGCCACGGACATAAGGATTCAGCCCAGCTCTCCTCTCTACTGTGCCAAATTCACGGCAGCGCAAGTCTAATAGCCTTGATCATCCCACCTCCACGCTACGTGGGTACGTCCCATGCCTTCTGAGTGTCTCTCCTCCATCTCCGTGTCTTCCCGTTTTAAGCCCTCCGTGGCCAGCACAGACTCTCACTGCAGCTGAGCAGCATCAGGCACAACGGTGGTCAGCTGCAGTGGGGAGCTCAGACCAGCACCCCAACCCCAGCAGGGTCGTCTTCTGCTGCCAAGAGCCCAACACCACAGGCAGTTGCCTCTTTTGCAATACTGCAATGCTTAAAATGCACCATCAGCAGAGCTCATCAGGTGGGAGCAGGTGGAGATGAGCAGGTACGCGGACAGTCCTCAGGGGCCGAGGCACCTGGTGAGCCCCAGGGTCTGACACCCCTGGCAAGTTCTCTGCTCCCTTCCAGCAGCCTCAGCTATGTAGTCCTTGTCCTCAGGACCCAGCTGCCTTCTGCAGGGCAGAGCTGTCTGCTCACCTGTGCCTTGTTTGCTCTTGCTGGCCCAGGGGCTCCTCTCTAGCAAGGCTGGAGCAAGTGAAAATGCTGAGGGCGTTCTGGGCAGCAGCCAGATGGCCCTAGGCTGGGCAAGATGGGAAGGGAGCTGCAAAGCGACGATGAACCAAGGGGAGAAAACAGGCTGGAAGGAAAATGAAGGTTCAAAGACACAAACAAGAAAAATGAAAGTGCGAATAACTGTAAAGAATGAAACACAGAGCGGATGAGAAAGCCTGGAGGAGGGGCCCCGTGCATTCCTGAGCTGAGGTGGGAACCACAGGCATGTCCAGATCTGCCATTAGAGTCGGCGATTGCCCAACGCGGCGGAGGGGGCTGAGTCAGGGCTCGACGCTGGCTCCGCCGGGAAGGGCGGTGGCAGCCGGGGCGAGGCTCATAACCGCTCCGGCTCCTGCCCGCGCCGCGCCGTGCCGTGCCGCAGCCCCTGCCGAGGACTGAGCCCCCTCCTTGCGCCCCAGCCATGGTGAGCGAGCCGGGTCCCAGGGGAGGGGAGGGGGACGCCGCTCCGTGACGGCTGGAAGGAGATTACAGAAGAGCGTTTCCAGCAAACAGCCCTGGAGCTCTGCGCTCAGCTGAAAGCGAGAGTCGCTCTGGCACCAGAAAGAGGAGACAGGGCCAAGGGCCGAGTTACAGTCGCTCCCGCGCAGGGCGTCCGGGAGCGGGAAGGGGGTGCAGCGCTGCGCAGAGGGCAGGCAGAGGGTCCCAGCAGCTGGAGGGGGACAGGAGGTGGCGTTGGGGTCCCTGCAGCTCCCCCCCCTCCAGGCTTCCCTCCTCCCTCCCTTATTCCTCTTTCTTGCTCGTGTTTCTGATGCCCATTCCCGGACTCGGGGCTGCGTCTCTCCCTCCACCAGGCCCCGGGGCAGGGGGTGCAGAGGAAGGCAAGAGCAGAGGAAGTGGGGCCCAGGGCGGAAGCAACTCGGCTTCTCTCAGGTCAACCAAAAAAGGCTAAATTCAGCCTCAGGCGGGGCAGGATGTGGCCAGGGAGTCCCCGGGATGCCAAGGTTAGGGAGGGAAGGGCAGACTCCTCCAGCTCTTCCCTGGGCCACCCTTTCCCAAAGACCAGAGCACAGCTCAGGGCCTACAGCTCTGGGCGAGGGGGACCCTGCTGTCCCCCTCCCTTTTCCCTGGGTGTCCCCAGTGCAGCAGCCCGTGAGCCAGCCCAGCTCCCTCCCAGCCGGATCAGCGTTTCACGCTCCAGTTCCTTATGGCCCCGGCCCTCACGCTATTGCAGTTCCCAGACAGGATCCTCGGGGAGCCAGCACTGCTCACATTTTTGTCGCCTGACTCAGAGTTTCTCCTCTGTCCGGAGAGGGCAGGGGGAGGGAAAGGGGGAAACGCTTATCTTTCTAGAAAAGCAGCCACAGCCGAGTCCTGTTGGAAATCGCTGAAAGAACTGGCTGCTCTTCCAGGGTGAGGGAGCAGCCATCATTGCTGCATGAGCTCTCCCTGTGCCAGGCAACTCCTCCTAAGGGAGCTGACACTTCCCCAGGGGATTTTCCATGCTAGAGATCCAAGAAATCCCAAAGCAGCATGACTCAAATCCTGTCCCTCCCCTGAGTACTTCCTCACCAGTGATGTGCAGGGCACTAGTATTTATTCTTCTAAAGAAAAATGCAGCTGGGCAAGCTGGGCACAGGAGACTCTTCTAGCAGAGCAATTGCACAAGGTCCCCCTCACCCCAACCTTCCTCTACAAGTAACACGGCTTTATTCTGCAAGCAAAGAGCTCTCTTCAAGGGCTGGCCTAAACTTACTCTTGCTCTTTCAGTCAAAGGTATCACCCACAGAGACGGAACGCTGCATTGAGTCCCTGCTGGCTGTCTTCCAGCGGTACGCAGGGCGCGAAGGGGACAACTGCACGCTCTCCAAGAGAGAGTTCCTTGCCTTCATGAACAGCGAGCTGGCTTCCTTCACAAAGGTGAGCAAAACCCAGACCCTTCCAGGAGAGTCTCCCGTGGTGTACTCCATCCCCCAGAAGTGAAAACCTTTGCTCTCACAAGCAGTGTGGAGTGAGTGGTAGGAAGAACTCACTTTTGCCAGAAGCCAAGAGTACATCCTGACAAAAACTGCCCTGATTGAATTCTGTCTCCCTCTGCCAACCCCTCTCCAATGGTGATTAAAATTCAGTAGCTGTAGGATTCATACCTTGGTAGATAACAAGGGGTACCGCTTCCTCTAAGGACATGTTGACAGAAGACTCCCTGATCTTTTGCAGAATCAGAAGGACCCAGCTGTCCTGGACAGAATGATGAAGAAACTTGATTTGAACAGTGACGGGCAGCTGGACTTCCAGGAGTTCCTGAACCTTATTGGGGGCATTGCAGTGGCATGCCACGATGCCCTGGTTGTGCAGGCCCCTCGCCGCTAGCCCAGGCAGCTCCGCCTCTCCCACCACTGTGAACATGTCATGAGCAAGAACCACGCAAAGCTGGAAACAGTCCCCTTGAAACATGGGCATCCCTATTTCCCATTTTATGAATAAAGTTTTAAAATCCTAGCACAAGGCATGGTTTTATTTTTGCAGCACAAGTCAGGGGGAAGCACTATGCCACCAGTCCAGATACCTGAGGGAGCCAAGATCTCTTCCCACTGATATGAGAACATGGGTCTCCTTCCTACCTCAAAATCCCCCTGACCCTACATTTTTCAACCTTGTAACTGCTGGAAACTACAACGCATCTGACTTTGAAGATCATCCAGTCTGTTAAATACCATGGGGAAGGGCACAGTAATTCCGAACAGTACAACTACACAAGGTAAACACGAAGACAGGAGCGTTACAAGTAACAATAATTTGAGCATTGGCAAGAGCAATTATATATTAATAATTAGCAGAAGCACCCCTTGCCAACACAGTAAGTTATTTCAGCAATATAGTCTCTGTTTTCTGGGAACTTTAAAACTCAAAGCTAGTAGTTTTAAGAGCTCAAGAGGGATGGAAAAGTAGTATGTAAAGGGGAAATGAAATCCAACATCCATTCTATCTCAGTAAGACTAACTGGGCTACTGAAGAGGGGGATCAAGATGGTCAATTTACTTTATTCAAGGGAGAAGTAGATAGTGTTGAAAAACTCCGGCAAAAAAAAAAAAAAAAAAGTCAACAATAGCAGTTAGATTCTGAGCTGCTTTCCCACCGTTTCCAAAGGAAATGGAGCTGTCTGAGTAGGGACAGGTCCTGTGCTAGCCCCAGGTCCAGACAGTGCCACACTCCACTGAGAGCAGAGTCAGCTCTTCCTGCTGCTCCAGCTTCTTTCAGGAGTCTCAACACTAGAGGAGTGAGAGTCAGTCACTGCCTATCAAGTATTTTCTATAGTGTGCATCGTATGGTACCCAGGTCTGAGCAAAAGCCACCTTACGCCCTCTGGGAAAGATTTGATTTTGAAGGAGAAACTGTAGCTTTGAGGCAATAGTACATAGAAACGTCATCAACTGGATCTGGAAACAGACTCTCTAGTAGCAATTAGTCAAAAGCAGAGGAGAGTCTTATTACAACATTCCTGGGAGGGGAAGAGTATGTATGACAACAGCACAGGCACAACTATAGTGAAGAGATTTGACTAGGAGCTGGAATGATGGGAGGTAAAAGTTTCAACAATGCTGTGAGACGGGACCGTTCCCCTCTGATCCTCTCACCTCCCCAGGACAGGGCAGGGCCCTAGCGGAATTGGAGTGGGCTGATCCGCAGCCCGATGACATCTTTGCCGATCTCTGTCACCTGGGGAATAAAAGGCAGATGATTAATGTTTAAAATGCAGCCTATACTGTTCTCAGGACTGCAAAGTCAGTCCCTGAAGGTACAATTTAAACTATGCTGTATTTCACAATTCCCAAATTGCTCCTCCTCACATGCTAAGTCGTCAGACATTCAACTTTAGACCCCAAAACCAGGCCAAATCAGTTTAGGGAGAGCAAAGGGGAAGGTGTTAGAGTGGATTTTCAAAGGAAGCACTATAGACTAGGAGTACATGATTGCAGACATTCAGACTTCCTTACTGTCGTGACACGGCAAATCTGCCCCTGAAACTCAGGACAATAGCAGGCTCCACTGAGCGGACACTTCTCCACAGGTTTGCCACGATATATGGGCCGGTAAGAGGCGGCACAGATGTCAAAGGGATTGTGCATATCGTAGTTGAGCTGGTAGGTGTCAGTGGGATTCTTCTCACATGCAGACAAGATCTTGCGGGTCTGCAAAAAGCAACCACATTGACCAGAGGGGGAGCTACAAAGCAGTCCAAACAGACTCTACCACAGGAGGTGGAATAGATTCAACTGCTAATGAGCACAAACCAGGGTGCTTCCTCTCAATACCTCTCCCTTCCCCAACAGCGAGAACCTCCACTCTGATCACAAAAGCCTTAGCCCATCCCTGCAAGGAGCAACTGTCAGTCCTTTCTGGACCAATGAGGTCTCATTCCAAAGCAGAGAGAGCACCTGATAATATTCCTGGTCATGCATGTTGCAGACATACCTGCTGCGCCACCTCAGGCTTTGGACCCAGTTCCAGCAGTCGACGAGCAAAGGTAGCAGCTGTCTTGAAGTTTTTGAGTTTGAAAAAGAGGTTGAGAGCAGTGCGCAGCACCAAGATCATGTGGACAGGCTGCAGGTTGGAGTGGGTGAAATAGGCAGCCATCTGTGTTAGACACAAGGAGGGAAAGGAGAGATACAATCACTACCAACTAAGTGAGAAACTGGACGCCCGGAAAATGCTGCAAGAAACATACCAAACTCACAGGTGATCACAGCCACCTCTGCTTTAAAGGCAGGCAACTGAGGCACAACTTCACATAAGAAGAAATGGTAGAAATGGCAGAACTCATGATTCCCAATGCCTTTTTAAACCAAAAGGCTATTTTCCTTCCCAACTCCCTCCCAATTCAGGGAAGAATGTCAGAGTTTCTGTACCTCACAGATCCGCTTCTGCTGCTCCAGGGTCTCTTTGGGCAGCTTTTTCCGCTCTATCTCCATTGAGAGTCCTACAATATACTCCCGACAAATGGCTATCAGCTGCTGGGCCTTGGAGAGAGGCAGACAGAAGGAATCAGGCACTCCGCCTCCTGCCCAGGAGGATGCAGAAAAGGTAAAAAAGATCTGTCTCTCACCTCAGCAATTTCCTGCTTGTTGTCCACCACCAGCAAGGGCACACTGAGCAAGATAGAGCGGAACTTCTCCACGGCCTCCTCAAACTTGCCAGCTGTAGTGAGCTGGTAGCACAGCTGCAGGCGCTGGATCAGGTCATTGAGTTTCAGTCCAACAGCAGGGAGGGCATTCTTCAAGCCAGCTTCCTTCCTGGGGGTACCAGAGAGGGGTTGGAGACGGACAAACAGAACTACTGCAGAGGACATCCAGAACACACCACTGTTACACCGTCAGCTCAACTGCAACTTGTCAGGAACACTTTGACCTAGGGTCACACTGTCCTTCTCACCTTAGCACCAAGGACATCTGCGCTGCTGTAATTCTGCCTCCCACAATGCCCATCTGTCTCTGCATTATCACAAGCTGGGAAGTAAGGCTCATTTTTCTATCACGGCTCCCAGCCACCATTGTAAAAAACACACTTGTGGTTCTCTAGATCTCCTAGCTTCAGATTAACTCTATCAGAGAGAAATCATTAGAAGTAGGAAAACCAACATCCCAAGTACTTCACACTATTTTCAGCCTCTAGAAAAAAAAGGAGGCAGTCCTTTCAAGTCTCTACATCTAACAACAAACAGCAGAAAAATTCCACTAAAGATGGAACACCCCCTATTACATCCAGACAGGAAGACTCTTTCCCTCAGAAGAGAAGGAGGATTCTGGCTACAGCTGAACTTTAAAGGTGTCAGGGAGGAAAATGTCACAAGCCAAATTGCACAGAAGAGAAGCTAGCCCAATCGCTTACCAGTTGCGATGCGGGTATCCATACATAGCAGGGAGACAAGGCAAGGCTTGGTAGGTCGTACGGCCACGAGCATAGGTCTGCAGGAACAGCTGCTTGTAGGGACCAAAGTTTGTGACTCCTACCTGGTCATGAAGGAGCTGAAAGGGATACATTGATCTGCTGAGTAAAAGATATTCAGGGCTCTGCAGAGGCTGCACAGACATCAACACTCACGCTCTGACCTCTTATTTCATACCCAGAGAAAACCATGCATGAAATAATTCACAAAAGGACACAAAACAAAGCTTCAGACTAGATCAGAGACAAAGATAAGCTTTTTTTTTGCCCAGGAACTCCTGTGGTAACTTACTCTCATTGCTGTTTCAAAGGAGCCTGCCAGGATGTGATCAACAGGAAGCTGAGAATTGTTACACCACACCTACAAAAAGGGAAGGGAAACATATTACAAGAACTGCATACCACTCACACGTTTGCCCTTCCTACTGTCATCACTCCTCTGTCCCCATCAGTCCCCATAACAAGTTGCTGTATTGTACTCACAGTTGAGTGAGTAACAAGAAGGACTGAGCTTGAAAAAAAGAAAGACCAAAGTAGAAAGTTTCTTGGAAAGAGGACAAAAGACTTGTCCCATTACCTGAGCAGGGCTGGTGCCTTTGGTGGGTGGCACAAAGAATCCATCCTCTGCTCCTCCTGTTGGACCAGCAGGTACATCCTGGGGAAACACGCAGGGTAATGGTTAGCATTCAAGCATTTGACACTCAGATGAAATCATAGCTGGCTGTAACTGTGGTGGCAGAGACACTCTGGTAAAGCCCAGAAAGCATTTTTTCCCTGCAAGCTTTCACTGCCTCATGGCAATGAGGGGATACTTGAGAAGCCTCACAAGTGTGCCTGGCACCCAAAGCACCCTACCAGTTCAGGAGGAAGGTCCAAATCTTCCTCAACTTCCCATCCGCCTCCTTCTTCCTGCCCTTTACCTAGGCCTTCTTCTCCAAAGCCTTCTCCAGCATCCACAAAACCATCTGCATGGAGGAAAAGAACAAGTTAGAGCTCTTACACACATGCACATACATACACTCTCTTCCCTCTCACTTCTCTAAAAAGTATTTTTGGATACACCCACCTTCATCCAGCTGCAACTCTGCATCTTCACCCCAGCCTTCAGTGCCAACAGTGTCAATATCAATATCTGCAGCCAAAGCACCCCCTTTGCCTTAAAGAAAGGATAGAAGTATTCATTTACTCATCTCTGAGAAGATAAGATGTTAAGCAAAGAATTAACTTAGGCCAACACTCCCCCTCCAATTGTAAAACACCACTTTCTGTTAAAAGAACAGATTTCTTGAGAGATTTTAAAGGTAGTGTAAATATATAGCTAGATTCCAGCCTCTGACAGTAACATACAGAAAATCTGAGATTTAATAGCAACAGTTCAGGAGCCTGGCGACAAATTCAGTTCTGCATATCCTAGCTTAATGTAGCTTTGCAGGTATAGAGTGATACCTTTGCTAGCAATTGTTCCTTCGAAGAACCCCTTGGAGACAGTCAGCAGTGGCCAGTTGGTATCTAGAGGCATGATAGGGGCAGGAGGCTGCAGTAGTTTTGCATTGCGATCAATGTCTGGAATCTAAGTGGAAAAGAACCCAAAAATCAGCTAAAGGCCATAGAAGGAAAATCCCGTTCTTTGACCTACCTGCCTCTAGACAGCATAGGCAGTCACAAGCCTGACGAGCAGTGACTGGAATGGACATGGTTTCTCCCTCCCAGAAAGGAGCTGCTTCACCACGTGCACTAGCACCACACCCCACTGCCATCTTCTCCCAAACTCTAGGGTTCTCATAATGAGATAGGAAGCATTAGTTAATCCACTAACTGTTTCTTTTTCAGGATCAAATGTTTCCTTCAGGCTTTCAGCTTCCTCATCCAGACCATGAGTTGCAGCTGTGAGATAGGCCAGGGACTCTGAAATGAGATATAGCTAAGATGAGTGAGTGTCCTCCACTGCCTAGAGCAAGAAAACCTTCTCATACTGACTTGCATGACCACACTGCCACAAAGGAAAGATTAGCACCATACTAAGGTTTATAATTACACCTTTAGGGGTATAACTTATGGATTTAGGCTAGAATGTGTGCGTGCAATGACAGAGCATACTCAGATTGTCAAAGTTTGTCTCAGGTCTCCTGGATTACTTTCCTCCCATCTGATTCTATTTTTCACAAAGGGATTTGCCTCCAGAAATTAGCATTCATCTGCACGACCTCTCCAGCCTCTCCCTGGCCTACAGAAATATATGTTAGTTTGATATTACTCACTTTGCCCACAGTTCTTCAGGATCCTCACCCTCTCTGACACATCTCCGAGATACAAGGCATTCTGGTAGTGGCCACTCATATCTTTACGGATCTCAGCTAAATCAAAAGAAAAACAGATGTAACGATAGCTCTGCTGGTTTTGGCCTCCACTGTGTTGTCACTCGTTTCCTCTGGGAATGATGCTCTACTGCTTTTATTTTGCTCCTCTTTGCCGCCATCCTGGGACTCACCTATCTTCATCATCTTCCGGAGCTTCTCCAGGTTGCCAGTGATGAGATAGAGGAAGGAGAGCTTATCAAAATTCTTGGTGCGCTGGTAGCACATCTCCACAATTTGGTGATTTCCCTGCAGTAATGCCACTTCTCCCAGCTTCTCCCAGCAATTCTTGTCATCCAGAGCCTTAGCTGCTTCCAGAGCAATCTAACAAGAGAATGAAACATGATTACAAGGGCAGACCTGAAAAAATAGCTAAACACACTCACAAGTGACTTGAGCTCTATTCTCTGCCCCACCAAAAACAGAAAGTGGCTTTGCAAAAGGCAGTCTTCCCTGCAGGTTCCTGTTGATAATACCTGTGATGTAAGGCATAGGATTAAATAATTGCATTAAATCAGGCCCTCAGCTGAGGGCCTGCACCTTAAGAGGGCTAATATCACTCTCTGCTCTGTGAAGCAGATTTGCGACTCTCATCTACTCTCCCAGGGAGATGCAATGCAGAAAAGGAAAGGAGAGCTTTTTCTTCCTAACACTCCTCCTTCTTACAACATAAAGAAATATTTGCCTAAAGAGACCTGACTTTTCCATAGCACCACCTGCCACCTTACCTCAATGTTGCCACACTCCAGTGCCAGGCTGAACCGGGTTTTCTCATCCTTGACAAAGTGCAGTGCCACCTCAGGATAGCCCTTTTTTTGCAGGTAGGCAATGATGGACTGGCCTACAAGCTTAGCATTCCTCACCATGTGCAGCACCTGCAAAGGAAAGGCCAAGACATGAAGATGACAATGCCACTTGGGAAGGATTATTCCATGCCCCCAGGTCACAGTCAAAGAAAAGTGCAGTGTTTCTCCTGCCTCCTCACCTCATCATATTTTCTGTTGATCAATGCCAGTTTGAATTTGAATTCTGTAGGATCAATGGTGAGGACCCTGGGACGGCACTCTCTGTCCAGGCAGTACACATTGTTTCCCTTCACACGAGTAACATAAATAGGTAGATCCAAGGTGCGGATGATGCCATGATCCCTATACCAAAACACAACATATTCATGTCACGTGCATGCTAACACTATGCATCTGTATGACCACATCCTGTATCTCAATGGAGGCTCAAACACTATCATCTTAGCCTGGTTTATAAAAACAAGCCCCAGTTCGAAGAACAGTGCCACCATCCAGCAATGAAGTACCAGTAACAACATAAGCAACCAAAGATGAGGCTGGTACAACCACCTAGTTCTAATTGCCTTTGGGTAAGTCCACATTACAAAAAAAGTACAATTACACCAGCACTAGCTTTGGTGTCTGTCAAAAAGCATAGTAGTCTGTGCAATGCCTGTCAGTTCAGGGACTCAGTGGGCGATGTCCAGACTCACCCAGTGGTGACAGCGTATTTGATGTGGTTGCTGGTGGTATAGATGAAAACACCACTCTCATCCCAGGCACCACTCTTGACACGGATATTTTCATGGATATTACACAGTGACTCCAGTTTTCTGTTGCAGATCATGATGGCTAG
Source organism: Rhea pennata (assembly GCF_028389875.1). Taxonomy (NCBI): domain Eukaryota; kingdom Metazoa; phylum Chordata; class Aves; order Rheiformes; family Rheidae; genus Rhea; species Rhea pennata. The sequence continues at coordinate 1,144,803 of NC_084693.1, forward strand.
AGAAGAAAAACAAAAGTCCCAGCAATACAGATCTGTTCATAGATTCAGATATTAAGGAAATGATAGCAAGCACAAACAGAATTGTGACCATCTGTCTTTATTTTACGAAGAAAACTAGCTGGATCCCTTTTGAGGAGTTTAGGAAATTCTGCTTGTGACCTCACAGAAAGGTTTTGCTGAAGAGACAAACTGAAAGGGTCCACACCGTGAACGTCCTCAGCTGCACCTTCATTTGTGGCCGTGGCACTGAATGGTTACTCTAGCATGCCACACAAGGAAGGATTCTGCTCCGCAAAAGGGAAGAGGCTGATACAGCGTCTAGGACCCACCTGAAACACTTAAGCCTCCCTTGCTTACCGTGCTTAGCCAGCAAAGCTACGTGGGACATGTCAGCCGACCAGATGACGTATTTCACCTTGGAAATCTTCACCGAGGCCAGAGTTCTGTGGAAAGGACAGCACTGACATCAGAGAGCTGAACAATATCCCCTCTGCACAGCAAGCTCTATGATGACTCCCTGAACCCAAAAGGCAGATGCTCCAAAACCCCTTTATGCAATTCTAGAGCTAAAAACTGTCTCTGCAGTCCAGTTTAGCAAAACAAAACTCTCTGCGTACCTGCACAATGACAAACATACTTGCAGTGTAAACTAACCTCAAATTCTAGGTCTTTGAGGTACTTATGCTTTTAAGGATAGATTTAAGCGAACATGGGAAACAGGATACTTCCAATCAGCATTTATCTTGCTATTTGTTCACAGCTATCCCAACAATATGATAAAGACAAAGGCACACAAATAAGGAAATGAGACTGATGAAAAGCTCTGGGACGTACGAGCACATACACTATACCTATTTGCAGACAACCCAGATTTCTTCTCAAGCCCCAGATATGGCTAAATCCATCAGCTCCTTGTCTCTTTGTGGCCAGCAACACTTACATCGCTACAAACTTGCTACCACATTGTGGTTTAAAAGCATTTTGTATACACGAAAAAAAAAAACACTAAGGAAAAAGGCATCAGGCAAGCTTAGCCTGACTGAGCTTGAGTGTTTTTTTTTTTGTTTGTTTGTTTGTTTTTTAAATTTCTTTCCCCTTTTATAATACCCAATTTTGTAGTCACAGAATTTACAAGGGTATGGCACACATCTCCCTGTGATAAATGGCACAACGCCTACAGCATAAATTGCACCTTGGCTATGTTTACACTGCTCTTTTCGTAACAGTTGTTAGCCGTGGTTTGGATCAGCCTGATGCAGCCTGCAGCTGATGCTAAATTCTGGAATGCATTAATAGCTATTACTTGTCCCCAGAGGGCATACGCCAACAGGATTACAATATTAAAACTTCTCCCAGCAGGCTGAAACCTACCGCTTCTGCTGCACGTCAAAGAGGGTGATGGAGTCTGCATCTCTCAGTAGCAGGTTCCCTGTGCCAGCATAGAAAATCTCATCGCAGTTCGGCACCTGCACCTTCTTGGTGATCTCATTCTTCAGGTTTTTGATTAGGATCTGCCACGTGATGAATGAAAAGTAACACCACAGGAAAGTTAGGCAGAATCTACAAAGATGTTTAAGATTAGGCTCAGACACTTTGTATAGCTGAACCCCAATAACAAGAGACATAAATAGAAAATACAGCCTTTCACAAAGCAAGATCAACAGAAATTTATTCCATCAGAAGACTCAACCACATCAGTTTGTCAGAATAAAAATCTGTTTTTCTCAGTACAGCTTCACATAGTGCACACTTTCCCTTCATTACCATCATGGTCATCATTAGCTGGCCAATAAAATTTGCAAGCCTTCTCTACAAGTGAATATGGAGCACACAATGTAGATTTAAAAAAAAAGTTGGGCAAGTTGACAGAAGAACAGCAAGAGAGAGAAGGGGAAGCCAAGGAGAAAGGAATAACAAAACAGGTATGTAGTAAAATTGAATTTACTAACCAAGAAAATATTGAATGATGCAAATCAAACACTAAAAACCGTGATGGATACAATATTCTGTACAAGCAAAGACTAAGACTTTTCTTCCACCAAGTAAATCCAGGCAGGGAAAACTTTCAATCACTGCCTTTTGTTTTTCTCCTATTGCACTCCGTGAGTGAGAAGAGCTTTATTAAAAACCTATACCTGCTTTTTCACCATTTACTTAGCACTTTTGTGCTATGAAAGCGACCTGGCTAGCTTCACAGTCCTTTTCTGGGCAGCTTTCATTTCTGAACTCACCTTCTATAGTATGCCTCCAGCAACTAAGAGGCAACATTTACAGTAAAAGAAGATAAATAATATTTAAGTTCATTAGGTTTTCACCACATCATGTTTCTTTACATCTGCAGCCCAGTCTCTACTGGCAGTACTTTGCCAGTCTACTCAGATCACCAATAATTCTGTTAACCCAGTTTTCCCACTTTCCACTCAGATGCTTCCAAATGACAGTACACCCAGTGAAAAAGATGACCCTATTAAGCTTGTCCCCTTACCGAATGCATGCGATCCAGGACTGCAAAGCGGTTACGAGCTACCCACACAGCTGTTAGCCCGGAGGAACGTTTCCCTTCAGGGGCTAGGGAGAGCAAAACGCAGGCAGTGAATAAAACCTCTGGCAGGCTCTTACAGCAACACATTAGTCAGTCTTGTTTGATCCCATCTTGTTGTTGGATCAGCTGCTTCCTAATAATTCATGTTTAACCTGAGGCTATTCGCAAGACTCATTTCCTCCCCCAATGTCCTTTCAGATCTCCATGTGGCCAGCGCCAGCCCTTTTCTTCAGCCAAGGCACAAGACAAGTGGCTGCCTACACAGCCAATGCCACTGCTTGGCGCTGAAACAGGCCATCCTGGGCGACAGCGCAGTCTGTCAAGCTAACGAGCAGAGCCTTGCTGGCCAAACAAACTGAGCAGCGAGGGTCCCGGCTTCAATGTAAGCCCCCTCTCCCTCCCCCCCCCCCCCCTGCAAACTGACATAACGAGCTGGAGGAGAAAGGCTGCACTTTCCCCAGCACGCAGCTGTTCTCTCAGTTTTAAAATGCTAATATAAACACAACACACTGCATGTCAGAAGCACAGAGAGAACTGTGCTGCAGGATATGTTTCGGATGTGTTTCAGATGTGGGGAAGGCTGTTGCAGCAGAGGAAAGGAACAGACAAGTGAGGTGAGGGAGCTGCTGCTGTTTTGATAAAATACGATTTCTCCTTCTTCCATTTCCAGTCCCTTTTCTCACCAGTGCTCTTGCAGCTGAGAACATGAGTATTTTAGGAGACCTTCTTAGGGTACCTATAAGTCACTTGCTCACTGGATTGCAAATCCTTTTACCAAGCCCAGTATCATTTGTGGGCAGATCTACATCCTAACAAATAATAACTTAGCGCTGAAGGGGCAAGGCAATCAGGTTTTATTTACCGCCCAACATACGAAAGGCTGGTTTAAATTCTATTCCCAGCTCAGCTAGGGGCTTTCTGAAGGCAACTTCACCTTTTTTTATGAATCTCCACAACTCAGGGTTTTTACTGACTTTCCCTACATGTAATGGCTTCAAATCTTTAATGCTGAGTGTCCATCAGACAGAAGGTGATGGAAATATATTACCCAAAAGATTATGGAAGAGTAATTAGGAAGCTTAGCTCCCCTTGTAGGCCAGGTAAACAAGCTGAAGGACATGAGGATGGTAACTCCATGGCATGTGTTAAATCCCTACTTTACAGACCTGTGAGATCATCAGAAGGCTGCGTACACACCAATTAATTCAGAGGATATTTATCAATTAATAGAATTCTATGTTGTCCTTGAGAATAGATAGCTGCTTAAAAACACCCCAGAAAAACAAACAAGCAAGATAAAGACAAGGGTGAGTCTCAATTTTCAACTGAAAACACATTAAGAATACTTTGTTTTCATGAAGCATAGATACCTCTTCCTCTAAAAGAATTATCCCTTTCCTCTTTAACAGGATCCAAAGTCAAATGTCCCCAGATAAGTCAACTTTGAAGCTCTCAATCAGAATACCTGAAATATATTCAGTAACATTTGATCCACATAAAGTGACTAAAAAGCTCCCTTTCTCTTTCCCTCTCCAAAATACACCTGCTGTCTGTACTGACAAAAAAATCTTTCCTTTTTTAGATCCTCAGAAACTGATAAATCTCTGAAGTAAGCTAGATTCCAGTAACTCACTCATCACTCCCACTCATTTCAAAACCTTTAGTGCCATGACGACAGAGGCAGGAGGAACCAGCTGGAGTTTCAGATCCCAAGTGGAATTCACAGTTAGGAGAAAGAAAAATCTTTTTTCTAAATCATATTTTGACTTGTAAATTGCACAAAACTGATTAGAATTCGCTGAGAGGAAGAATGAATACTGGTGCCCTGGCACTGTCACTTTTACAGCCACTTTTCAGAGTATAAACCCTTTTAGAACTAAACATATCTGGTTAAAATCCATCTCTGTTGACAAGCCAGGAAGGCTGCCTGCTGCGTCAAAAGGGAAAATGGAAAGTTCCTAATAACAAAATTATAAAATATATATTTGTAGCAGTAAAAGTTTGAGATGAACATGAATTTTTCAAGTCAGTGAAGCTTATGATATAGTAAACAGGAAGCCTGCCAAATGATGTGTGCTGCAGGGGCACTGGGAAACATGGAAAAAGAGTCCAACAAGAGAGGCTTAGAGAAATGAAGCTTTCATATACATAAAACACAGGCACAAAAACACAGTACATGAGCAGAGGAAGGGATAGCCATCAAGAGACAAAATACTAAGAAGGATTAATGTGAAATAAAAAACACCTACCATCCGGGTTCTGGGAGTCTGCATCCTTGGGAATAGTGTATAGGTCATAAGTGCTGTTCTCCAAGTTGCTGGCTCTCTGCAAGGGTGAGGGAACAAATAACAAAATAAAACCAAAAAACCATTAAGAGATAGGGTTTCCCTACTCCTCACAATTACAAACACACTTGATAAGGAAAATTATTTAAAACTATAAAGAAAAAGGATGTTCAGTTTGTAGTATGAGAGGAGAAGGAACAAATTGGCAGATATCCAAAATAAATGCACAAAACAGTTCAAAAGCAAGAAGTCACTCACAAAGCTAGACCAAGGACCAATTTTATATCTCACATCCAGAATTTGCATTCACAGCCTCTTGTAAAGTTCTTTAGCACATTATGCAGCAAAACTGCCTTACCGTGCAGAGGAGGACAGCATTCTCAGCTGGGTTATATGACATGTTGAACACAGGGAACTTGGAACCACTGCAAAGGAGTAATGAAGAGAACACAGAGTTAATAATAGAGCAGACCAAGTTTTCTTCTACCCAAATCATCTTCTGATAAAAACTCCTTATTTTTTGAAATACACTACCAGAAAAGCTCCATTTTGATGAAATTCCTGACTCAATAACACATGGAAAAAGATTAAGAACATAAGCATTTTCTAAATGAGAGAGCTGGTATTTCAGTTTGAAGTTGCTTCAAATTCAAAGCTAGTTACAAAAACATTTTTAACGGTAAATGGATAAAAATTGACGTACATGAACTTCTTTTAGGCTTTGTAGTTCATCTGACAGAACAATCATTTGAAACTGAGGTACTAAATAGAAAAATGACAATATAATCTATTTATCAATGAGGAACTAACAAGTGATTCAGGATACCATCAACTATTGTAACATAAGCTCTTGTCTCTTCCTACCTTCGCAGCTGCATGACAGCAACATCTTTGGAACTGTTGAAATCAAGCTGGCGGAGGAAACGGTCCTTCACATAATACAGCATGTTCCCATGCACGGCATAAGCAGGCCGCTCACGCTCCAGTTTGAACACAATCATGCCACCATCATGGCCTGAGAAAACATGTGAGAATCCAGACTTCAGAATTAAATTCTGCATTTTTCTCATTACATAGATGACATGACTTAGCCCCTCAAACCAAGATCGATCTAACAAAGATTACAACCAATGATCGTTAGCCACACCTACTACTTTTCAGCCTGACTGAAAGAAGTGATTTTATTTCTTCCCTCACTAAGGGCCACATTTCCATCCCTTTAGGTTTCCCAATAGATTTAAGATCTGGCATTGCCCTAGACACACTTTGACTTGCTGACATGTATTTAAGTAGTCCAGCACAGGGTTCCCCTTGGATCTGTCCCATGCCTAACTAGCTAATGCTTTAAGGCAAGAGCCTTAAGACAGAGACTGGTTTGCTCTAGCTTTGATCAGCCGCTGCTGCAATGAAACTGTGTTCCATCCACAGCTTTTAGAGGCTGCAGTAAGTTAAATAAGGATCTTTTCCATCCGGTCCATTTAACATAAGCATCTGCAAACCAGTGTGTTCTGCAAAGTATGCTAATGAGAATCAATCTTTGACGCACAGAGTTTCTCCATGAAGTATGTACTTTCTTCACTGCAACCTGCCAAACATTGAGTAGATCTCCTTTTTACCTGCAGCAAAGAGGTTGAGGTTGGGATGAGCAGCCAATACCCAAAAGCGATCATGATCACGGCGAAACGTCTGGACGCCCGTGCTAAATGTGCAACAGAGGGATTAAGGAAAATAAACAAAATGGAAACCTTGACGTAAGCTCCAGTTCACAAAATCAACATCCTTAGCATAACAGTACAGAGCATCTCTGGCATCCATTGTGGGGGAATCCACAGATTGCAAAACACCGAATTCAAAGACTTCTGCTTTGTTTTATTTACAGAAAGCCTGTTTTGCACTCTCTTAGGCTAGTTCAAAAGTCAGGACACTTCAAATACTATTTCCAACTTTAAAACATGCAAACTACTTCGCTTCTTTAACAGATAAATTTTTATTATACAAACAAGAGCTTGAGCAGAGGAGAGTCCAGTTCTGGAGTAAACTCAGCTTAATACTGGCTAAGCTCTCTAAATAAGAACAAAACTGACTTATGTCAAAACGAGACCTGAAATTAACTGCCCTCAGTATTCTAGCTAGGGTCCCTTTATGAAATCCTTTCATGTCAGATCCATCTGTATTTATAATGCTATCCCAGATATCTAAGGTGAAGAACAGTACTGTATCTAGTAACTGATTTCAAAACTGAAGTAGTTGTTTTATGAATTGTCAATTTACACATAAATCTCTGGTTCATTCTGTTTCCTTTACAACACAATGACACACTCATCTGAACAAGTCAAATAATATTTTCTCATTCAAAATACCTTCAGCAGCAGTAGCACTAGAAAAGCCAGCTCTCTTTCATTTGCTTTCAGATAATGCCAAGCCTTGTCCACAACATGTGTCTCAAAGGGACAGGTAATGTGAAAAACAAGGTTTCCTATTCATGAATTTTCAAAATTCAGAACCAATGTTTTAAGATCTGTTCTAAGAATATTTGTAGGCCTTTCATTTGTGTAAAGACTGCCCTAATAAGGTTGAGTCAGATGCTTGAGAAGCACTAACCGTTTAGACATATCCCAGACACGGATGCTCTTGTCTTCTGAATTGCTGAGGATCAATTCCTGTCGCGGGTGAAAGACGGCACACGAGACATTGTTGTAATGTCCACGGCAAGTGTCAACCTCCCAAGCCTTTGATTCTAACAAAAGCAAAACACAACGAGGAAATTAACGCTTAAGCAGGTTAAGTTGTGCCACAGCAGAAGCATATCAAGCAACTTTAGAAAGTGGATTCCATGGGCTGCTAGTTACTATATCATTCTCTCCAATTTACACTCATGATTTCTCTCTCCTGTAGCACAACTCTTCTAATGAGCATGTAAAGTCAGATTACCAAAAAGATGCTAAAAATATTATATAATTTATCTAGCTTGAGCTGACAGTACACTCATTCCTGATGAAAAGCTTCTGGCTCTGGAATAGCTCCCATTCTTATTGCATTGGCGTACATTCAAAAAACTTCAGTCAAGCTTATTTGTTCCTACAAGCCTCTGCTCAGATGTGCTTGAAAAACAAAAGAAACTTGAGGTATTGGCTAGGGAACTGAGCTCTCCTCAAACTACAAAAGAGAATACTGCCTGGGATTATTTACTGCTGACTTGCACAGACATGCCTGCGAGTGTAAATTACCTTCAGGTTCAACCTACAGATGTTCAAACATAAAATTTAGCTTTTCTCCTGCGTAGCCTCCCCTTCTTTCTGTGACCTCCCTTTGAAGAGTCTTCTTACCATTCATCCGCCAGATCTTCACTTGTCGATCATCAGCTCCTGATACAATAAGCGGCATGGTGGGGTGAAAGGCAGCCCAGTTCACTCCACGATCATGGCCCTAAAAGCAAAAAGAAAACCGTCACTTGAAGCCTTCCTAGCCTTAACGAGCTATTACAGAATGCTGAGAAAAGGAAACTGTGTGTCCCCCTCCTCCCCTCCCCACAGGGCAACTATTTAGCCTTAGTCTGCTATTCAGCTGAGATTTTAGTTATATAGAGAAAACAGTATTTGTTAGGTTGCAATGCAAATATCTCCAGATTTCAGATCTTAAACTTCTTTAAAAAAAATGCTATATTCTGCAACAGCATGTAAATCTTAAAAGCTGAGTCAGGTTTCAACTCCTTTTTCCTCTACTGTTTCTCAGATCTTTTAGAAGATCATTTGAAGCCATCACAGGGACTTCATTAAATAAAGCTGAAAAGACTGTACAGTGCACAGATAGTAACACAGTACCTCAAGAACGTGCTTCACAACTGCATCTGTTGTCCCAAACAAATCCACCCCAGTTATTCCCCTGACATCCGACTCCACAGCTCCAGGGGACAGGTTCTTCTTCCTTAGGCCTTGAGGGACAGAGAGGAAGGAGAAGCAGGGGCAGAGGAAGCAAAAATTACATCATCAAGACAATATTTCTAATTTAGCAACAAGCAGAGTGCTCTCCTGTGCTGTTTAGGCACATCTTCAGGTGGAAAGAAAGAACTTAAAAGAGTAGAAGAGAGGAGAGAAACATCCAAGACTCCCTTACACTTCCTCCAAAGGTGCAAGCTCAGATTAGATGTGTCAAAAAGTCTGCAATGCAGTACACCATACAAAGCATCACCTCAGCTCACTAGGTCGCAGAGAGCAGCACAACAGCAAAGGACGACTGGCACATTCTGTTTTTCCCTTTCTCACTCATTATTTGCTATTTTGAACTTGCAACTTTTAAGGCACTTTCATCTATGCCAGTTGGAGGAGTGCTCTAATTCACACCTTAATTATGAATTTGGACAATTTGCCTAGAAACAAGGTATTTTCAGGAGTTATTTTAAGAGGCTGAACTATAGGAACTAAACCCTGTTCTTGATTCTGAAGGAAACTGCAAGTTATCCACACCAAAAAATAGACCTAAATCAGCCATCCCTCATTCAAAACCAAAGGGAACACAGTTGTGAAAATGAGAATTCAAATAAGCCTCTCATCCACCAATACACACACAAAAAAGACTACGAGCTTAGTAGATAAAGCATTCTAAAACAAAATTTTAAAAATACACTTTTCAGTTTAAAGGTACTTGGCCAAGAAAGCCATTATGAAATTTATCAAGAACAAGAAAAAAATGACAAGGATAAAACCAAAACTGAACCAGCTAGGGATGCCCACAGAAACAGAGGTGCAACAGGAATAAAAATATTATTTTCTTCTTATAATTTTGATTCCCAAATTTCTCAACTATTAGCAGCTCTGGGGAGATTTAAGGTAAGAGTCTAATCCCAATAAGCTCTTTGAGAAATTTAGTCTAATGAAATCAACATGTTAAGCAGTAGCTTGGAACAAAGAATGAACACTGCACACTGGGTGATGTGCACACACAGATGGTCCAACTAACAATGAAGAACTTGAATTTCTGAGTGGAAGCTCCTACAAAGGCAACACAAACTGTCCCAGAAAGTGAGGAATAAAACATACATAACCAAAGGTTGGTGGAAGAAGAAACACAGGACGTTTAGAAGAGAAAATACTTGAGCCTTTGACAAGCCAGTGAAACAGGACTGGTACACAAGTGGAAAATTTCTGGTATAACTGCACAAATCAAGAGGGAAGGCAGGACACTCACAGAACGTACCAGCTTCCTGTGTTGCTCTGGGGAGGGAGTAGGGAAACAGAAAGGACTCAGAACAGAACAGCAGATATTAGGCATTCTGAGGACAGCTGTTAAAAAACAAAAAATCTGAAAAGGAGACTCAGGTCAACATGCACAAGAGCACTAAGAGGAACAAGTGTTAAAATAACCAGGGAAAAGGGGACACACGCTAACTGCGACTGACAAACTGGAGGTTAGAGGAAAGAAGGAAGAGAACTGCAAAGCACCAAGACATTTGAGGAACACAGTGTTTGACATATCAGTGGTAACACTGAATGACAGACAGTCATTTGCAAATTCTTCTGCTCTATTCTCTTCTTCTTCCCAATTCAGGCTTCACACTTAAGGGTCTATAACTTACTAAGACCGAAACTAAGAATGGCTCTTGGGTACTGACTGTTTCATTGCTAGGCATAGGCTTCTCTCCATACCTCTAAACCATCTGCATTCAGCAGGCAATTAGAAAAGCGCAGTGGAGGCTGAAGTTGTACAAGATTCTGCCAACCATAAATGTACATCCACTAAGAACGTTCAAGGAGAGGCAGGCTAGATCAAAAGTAGGCCTAAAGACCTGTCACAGTGCAGGTCCTCCCAGCCCCAGGACTCCTCAACAGCATAACAGCCAATTAAAGGCCCAAACCCTCGGGTGATCCTCACGTAAGCTGGTCATCCCAATCGACAAATCTGAGTCCTAACAGAACAAGGAAGATGCTTGCCAAGCAGCAAACAACATTTGCCAAATAAGAGGAAGCTGAACAGAAGCTGCTGTGTGATGTTACAGTATATACAAAAAGCACTTTCTGCTCATGACCACTAACACATAATTCCTGGGTTATCAGTTAAAAAGAGACAGAAAAAAACAGGTTATTTTGTAGTTGCTGTAGGTTAATATCATCATCACAAGCAAGGACTTCATTCCACAGAACGAGTGGATAACACAACACAAATTTCATGCATTTTTATATATAAACATGCTCATTCTGACTGCATTCACACAGTCTCTCTCAGGAGATGGGCAAGAAATAGATTCTTTAACCTGGACCATATTCATTTTGCATTGAAGATGCTTTATCAGCAGCTCCAAAGACAGAATGTTTTGGTCCACAGAGCACAAAACGCATGGGAGTTCAAAACAATAGAGCAGTCCTGATTGCCTGCTCCAAATCATGCTTAATTCACCTACTATAACTCCTCCATCTCTCACTGCCAACAAAGCTGATAACTTTGGGAAGAGGATTTTTGAATATGGCCTTTCAATTCATTTAACTGAGCGCATCAAAGAACCAATGCTCATAATCCCAAAACCTGCTGAAAACACAACTTCCCACTGATGTCAACAGAAGCTGCAAGTTATCAACAGCACTCAGAACTGGAATTAAATCTCAGTATCAAAATGATGCTGTCTATGATTAGGGCAGACATCAGACAAAATAGGGAAATAACCATTCCCAGTAGACTGCGAGAGTCAGAACAGAATCCTGGTAAAAACACAAGTCATTTAGGGGAAAAATTTCAGGGGTGGAAGGATGAGGGAAATCTTTATTTTGAATCCGTTTTTGATCTCTCTCTAGTTTTTTCACATACCAATATTCTTGCACTGTCCTGTCTGACTGGAGCAACAGCTGAGTCAATAATTCAGCACATCCCTAAAACCCCTCATCACATATCAGCTGAGGGAAAAAAAATAAAATAAAAAGAGAGAGAGAGCGCTCTGTACCATCTCCAAACCAATTTGGCAGCAAGAACTCTGCCGAGAGAGAGCCTGTGTGAGAATGCAGCAGCGAAGCTTACTGGTGGAAGAGCTGTTAGACTCCCCATGCTGGCAGTACAGAGAGGGGGACAGGTTTTAAATAACCAGGAGATCCTGTCCCCAGCCCCTACTGTTGACACAGCTGGCCATGTCTGAGCGTGTACTACAAACAATGCAGCATGCCCAACCAAAACTGCAATGCTGAGAGCAGCAGGTGGGATAAAGGACCACAATCTATCTCTAGAATAGCTCACAACATTGTAACACCATCAGTACTGCCCCACCTGCCTGCCTCCAAGCAGTCCCTTATCTCCATCTACTATTTTCTCCATTTTACTTTTTCATTTGGAGATCCTCTTTCAAACATTAAGTCACCTTGTGGTCTAGCTGTAAACTAAGAAACAGCTAACAATAACTTACTAGCAAAATACTTTGGAATTTTGATTTGCATCTCCTTGGTCTGATCTTTAGAGCATACTTCATTTTATGAAACAGATAAGCAAACTGTATGCTGAAGAAATCTGTAATATTGTCTTCCTGTTACCATGCACAACTAGATTACCAAAAAGGAAAAAAAGAAAAGCCTTTTTTGCAATCCATATAGAGGTCTTTCTAGCTTTATCTCAGAATGAAAGACTTATTATTGCCTCCAGAGTTTTTCAAGCGGATAAAGATGATCCACAAATCTCAAGAATTCCTCCTAGGAGTCTGGAACATCGGTGAAGCTGATTCAGTGACAGCACTATGTGCCCTCTGACTGCAATACTCATTGCTCACACTGGCTGAAAAATCAGACAGGGATATTACATTGTAGAATCTCCATCTTAGAGGTTTTCTTCACTGCACAAAGCTACAGCTGATTTGTTCTACTGTTGTAGACTTGCTTCAAGTAGAAGGCTGAACTAGACGACCCCCAGAGGCCCCTATCAATCAACAATCTACACTTAATGAAAACTGAGGGCAATGAGTCCCTACCAGTAGAGAATTCTGAACTTTGCTGCCTGAGGCTGCTAGTCAACAGGCTATTTTTTCTGCTCTCAGATACAAACTGACTTGTTCCTGCCTCACTTGGCTTTCAGCAATCGCAGTTTTGAAGTAGGCTGTGCCACTGGATACCCCCTCGACCTGGGCAGCTCACCAGAAATATCCCAAACGCGCACAGTCTGATCCAAGCTGGCTGACACTACCAGGTCCTCAGAGGGGTGAAACTGGGCACACATCACATAGTGGTTGTGTCCTGTCAGCACACTACAATGAAAAGGACAGAAAATACCATTTAAACATAGCAAATACCAAAGCATATTTCAGTTCTTTGCAAGTAAGAGACAGTTTAGTAGTAACAGAATAAACGAGCAAAAGGAAAGACTAACAAATATAGCCACAACTGATCAATTTTGTCAGTTCTATTCCTTCAACTACGCCAGTTTTTAAACGTCAATATCTCTTATTTGAAGACAACAGATTAAGATAGCTTGCACCCCAACCCTGCAGTTACTTGTAAAGCATCCATTGATTTTACCAAACACAAGTCCTGGACTGCCAATTCCAAACACGAATTGTCTGATCATCAGAAGCACTCAAGATCCAGGGATATTCCTAAAAGATACAGTATTTTGTAAATGAAATCGTAATCTTCACCCCAAACACCCCCCTCCTCAATGTTTTCCAATGGTCCCCATGAATGACCAGTAACTTTTTTTTTTAAGCTACAGGAGGTAGAACTTATGCCTTTCTACAGACGAGCAACATGTCTGGAGAATCATCATACTAGAAAGTCAGATACGATTCCTTTTGCAAAGATTCCCATTCAAAGAAGCGGAAAAAAGACCCTGTTCCGTACAAAATAGAGCAGACATACATCACTGGGTTACGCAGCAGAGAGCCTTACGTGGTGGAAGAAAGTAGTGCGAATGTAATCCAAGTGCCCAAGCAGAGTGAAAAGACAACGGCGCAATTTGTAATTCCAGACCTGTACAACACAGAAACAGAACAAAAAGTATGTGCCACGGCCTGCCTAGACTTCCAGTGTTTTCTCACAACTTACTAAAGATTATAGCTCATTTAAAAATCTCTCCTATTTTACAGCACGGTTCTAATGCAAGCTACACAGAGAATTTGTTTTAATCACCTCTAATGCTTCTAAAACAGCAGAATCCTAACCACTCTCCTCATTCTCCCATCTTATCAGCATTTACCCTACAGATTCTCTTGTCTGGACAATGTTCTTTACAGAACAAGATTTTACCTTTATTTTGTAATCATCACCTCCAGAAACAAAGAGAGGTTGTTGTTTGTGGAAGTCAATACCTCGAACCGGTCCTACAAACAGGAGAAGTAAGTTGACAGAGAAAGATGGCTGACAGCAGCAGCAGTTCCTTATATCGCTTAGAGTACGATTTTTATTCCTCCCTTTTTTGGTAATGATGAAATAAAAGACTTTAAAGCAGCAATGAAAAAATCAGGTAAAATTACTCTGCAGACATGTTCAGAGACTAATAAATTGGCAAGAAAAGCAGGGTAAAACAAATGGGAATTGAAGTCAAATCAGCAGAGGCCTGACCTTCAGCAAACTGCTGATCTTCCTCCCCTCTCACCCCATCCTTCTCTTGCAAGGAGGTTTCAACTTTTAGTCTCATTACAACACTGCACCTTCCCCACCACCACCATCGCGCTCACCATCGTGCTCGTCGAATTTATCGATGAGGGTGCACATCCGATAATCCCACAGCTGGATCACGCCATTGTGCAAGCTCGTGAGGATCCACGGCCGCTTGGGGTGGAAGCTGAGCCCTGCCGAGACACGCGGAGACGTGACAGCGGCGCCGCCGCGCCACCGGGGCGCCTCGGCCCCCCGGACCCGGGCCCGGACCACGGGCCGGGGAGCGGCGGGGGCCCAGCCTCCCCCTCCCCGGCCCGGGGACCCCCAGTGCCCCAGCCCCATCGCACCCGCCGCCGCCGCAGGGCTCCCGGTGCGGCCGTTACCTTTCACTCGCGCCGACTTGGTCTCGAACTTGGTCAACATCGCCCGGCTCGGCTCGGCCCGGCCCGGCCCCGCTCGGCTCGGCCCGCCGCCCTGACGGTCCACGTCGGCGCCTCGGAAGTGCTTCCGAGCCACTTCCGCTTCCGTCCGCCAGCTCACCGCCCGCCCTGATCACAGAGTCTCAGTCCTCCTGCCCGGCGCAGAGAGGTTTCCGGGTGGCCGCGGCGGAGGAAGCGGAAGGGCTGAGAAGATGGCGGCGGCGGGGAGCGCCGGGGGTAGCCGGGGAATGGAGGCTGCTGCTGCGAGGAGCCGCTGGGCCCCGGGCGCTGCCTGGCAGGGACTGCTTCGGGCGCTGCTGTTCGGCGTGCTGGCGGCGGGTGAGGCTGCCTGCGCGAGGGCCCGGGCGCGGCGTGGGGCCCCCGAGCTGGGGCCGCTCGGCCCCGGCGGGCGGGCAGTAAAGCCCCTCTCTGAGGTGTCGGGGCGGGGGGGTGGGCGGCCTGGCTCTGAGCTGAAGGGCCGCTGTTTCCTTTCTGAGCTGGGGGAGTTACCTCTGAGACCCCTTTGTCTGCCCTTCTCTGGGGTGGGAGGAGGCGTCTGCTTTCCTCTGAGATGGAGGGAGTCGGGGCCTGGCTTTTCCCCTCTGAGTTGGCAGGGCTCCCTTGGAGACCCCCTTGTTAGGCCCCTTCTGAAGTGGGGCCTGTGTCTTATCCCCAGGCTCATGCCAGGGGAACTCTGTGGAGAGGAAGATCTACATCCCACTGAACAAAACAGCGCCGTGTGTTCGCCTCCTGAATGCCACCCACCAGATCGGCTGCCAGTGTGAGTACAGCTGTGGGGCCCCTGGAGCAGCCCCTTGCGCTGGCCAGGCCCTGAGCGATGTGGTGTAACAGTGTCGTGCTGTTTGTCCTGCCGCAATCTGCATTGCTTGTGTTCTCAGTGCTGTTTACCAGACCCACCTCAGTGAGGTGACTTGCTAACCAGCTTTTGCTAAATTGAAGGGTCGGGGCCTTAGGGAGGCTGGGTTCGTACAGACTCTTTGACAGTCGTTGCCTGGCAGAGAGCAGCGCTCTGCATTCAGCAGTCTCTGCTTGTGTGTAGCAGCCAGTCAGTGCACGCACAAGACAAAACCAAGCTGGATCTTAGGCTGTCCCTTGCCCAGCCAGTGTTTAGAGGTGCAAGGCAAAACTGTAAGTGCTGCAGAATGAGTTAGGGGTAATGAGGGACTGGAGAAAGGGAGCAGAGAGCGAAGGAGAAGTGGGAAGCTGAGATCTGTAGGGAGCAGAGGGCTTGGTTGTGCTACTTGTATAGTGCTTGTTAATGTGTTAAAATTTTTTATTGAATTAGGACTGGGGAAGCTGGGACTGCTTGGCTGGTAAGAATGGTGAGAGAGATAAAGGAACACAATTCAATCAATATTCCTTGCTGAAGGTAGTGATATATAGAAAGAGATTCCTCTGAGTCAATGTCTTGCTAGTTCTTGACTGAATTTTGCAGTTCCTGAGTGAGCCCCTCCCTGCAGAGGGGTTGTCAGCTGGTACTGCAGGGCAGCGCAGCTGTACCAGATCAGCTTTGATCTGGTAAATAACTTGAGGTACAAGGTTCTCTGATTTCCATCATTTCATGTGAGCCTAGTGTTAATGCAGACAGCTGTCTGTAGTTTTGCCTTCCTAGTCTCTAGCAGTTCTTGATAATGACAGCAGTTACTAACTGTGGGCATTGACAAAGCCTCCTGCTGAGCAGTGCTTGAACTCTCAGTTTCTGAATTTACAATCTTTACTCTTTGATAATGGGCAGCTCTAAACTGCTGCTGTGATTGTGGTCCTTGAGGCCATTCCTGTATCCTCCTTGCACCTTTCTGTTTCAGGGTCTCGTTTTCCTATTGTATCTTTCATTATTTTCTTTGGTCACTGGTTTCCTGTGACTACTACCAGTAGTGCTTAGGTAGCTGAAATTCTTTAAGCACTTTAAGCTTAAACAAAAGATACTTTCAAAGTATAGGTGCTTGTTGCTATTACCTCTCCAATTATCATGTTTGGCTTTTTTTCAATTTAAAAAACAAAAGCATATTTGACATTTCTGGTGTATTTTAGCTAAAAGTAGCTCAAGGTGCCACTAACCAAATTCCTTCTTCAGCACTCTAATCCTATGAGCTGTTCTTTTCTTAAACTTTGCAACATACTGCCCTTCTTTTCTGAGGTTTGAAAGAAGCAGGCTCCAGTGAAACATGAAGGGCACGCTCTCTTTCCACAGCCTCCATCAGCGGAGATACAGGCGTGATCCATGTGGTTGAGAAGGAAGAAGATCTGAACTGGGTGCTTGTGGATGGCCCACACCCACCATATATGATATTGCTAGATGGGAACCTTTTCAACAGGTAAAAAGAATCGTCATCCATTTTAGTCTTGCCAAAGTGACAGGAGCCCAGAGGGCCAATAACAGTCCCTAATCTGGTGGTGGAAAATGTCATTTTTCAAATGACAGATGGTAAATCAGCCCTGAATGCCTGACTGTACCAATGTACTATAAAGTTGGAGCATTTGTATTTTTACTGTGTCTTAGTGCCCATATCTTTTCATTTCTTCTTAAATGGATGGTTTGGTGGTTTGAATCCAAGAGTTCTGCTCTTTGAAAATTCTAAAGCCATGTTCATCATTGTAGCACTTCCTGTATTTCATTAAATGACATGATTAACATCTGTCTTATCTCCTCCTGGGCAGGTGAGGAAAGAAGTGGGTGAAGTGACTGTTTTCTACTTGTTGATGTGTTCATAATCTTATGTATTTCTGAGAAGATAAGGAGAAGGGGACATGTTTTGGTCAAAAGTATCAAGGGGTGCTTGATTGTAATACAGCAGTAATAGCATGTATTGGATTGTAACTTCAGGGTGTATGAGTGAAAATTTGAATTCACTAACTCTGTTCCAGGAGGGTAATGCTGCAACTGAAGGGAACCTCACGAGTTTCAGGCCTTGCTGTAGCCATTGCCAAACCTAGCCCTCCCCAAGGATTCTCTCCTGGTTTGAAGTGTCCCAATGATGGGTTTGGTAAGGAAATGTTAAGTCTTTGCCGTTGCTGAGTAGAGGAGAAAACAGTTTTACATTATATGGCCAAAGGAAGAAGTGCAAAGGGCAGCCAAAATTGTAGCTGCAGGTTAATATAAAAATGATGTTTAAGGTGCAGGCTCAGTATATCCTTTAGAAGTAGTTGGTCTGAGCTGGAATCTAATCCATCCTCAGTGAGGGCTGGAACTGATATTTAGGGAAAGACTGTTAGATAAGCTTTTAGAGGGCTACAAAGATGATCAGAGGGTTGGAGCACCTGCCCTATGAGGAGCGGCTGCGAGAGTTGGGCCTCTTTAGCCTGGAGAAGAGAAGACTGGGGGGGGGGGGATCTTATCAATGTGTACAAGTACCTGAAGGGAGGGTGTCAAGGGGACAGGGACAAACTCTTTTCACTTGCCCCATGTGACAGGACAAGAGGCAATGGGCAAAAACTGAACCACAGGAAGTTCTGCCTGAACGTGAGGGGGAATTTCTTCCCTGTGAGAGTGATGGAGCACTGGACCAGGTTACCCAGGGAGGTTGATGAGTCTCCTTCTCTGGAGATATTCAAGGTCTGCCTGGATGCAACCCTGTCTACCATGCTCTAGGTGACCCTGCTGAGCAGAGAGGTTGGACTAGATGATCTCCAGAGGTCTCTTTCAACCTTACTGATTCTATGATTCTATGGTCTGCTCTGGGTAAAATGGCATTATGTCATTAAAATGTTAAACCCGACCCAGATTTGCTGCCATTACTTTTATTTAACCTATGAAACTTGTACTTTGTCCGCACATGGTCGATAAAGCCTCTTGCAGGTTGGGTGGAGTAGGTGTTAACTACTCTGGGCTAATGGTTTGTTATTTAAAATTCCATTTTGCTTCCCTGTATTCCTCTTGCAGTTTCAGTTAGGTTTTCACTTTTTTTCATGCTCACTTCAGAAATTTCTCAAGCAGCAAAATTACTGTGTTGTACTGTGAGGGAAGAGATTGCTATGCTGTGTGTAGTTTGCACAGAGGTTTCTGCTGTGAAGGATGCTATATAAACTCCTGAAACAAGTTTGATGTGCTAGCATTTGTCGTCTCACTGCCTTCCTGCTGTTTGCACACAGTATCTAGGTGTTAAAATGATTGGCACATTATGGATGCCTTAGAGGTACTTCCAGCACATGATGAGCTCAGAAAATGCTGGTGTATATGTTTCTCCTTTTGAAGTATAACATTTCTCTGTGTGCCTCCTCCGCTCTCTCAGCATGTGATAAATGCTTGTTGAGTACTTGTGCCAGCCTCCTGGCATGTGATGGCTCTGAGCATGCATGTTTCTTATTCTGTCCACAAGGCACAGTGCTCTGTCTCTGCCATTCTGCTACACGCAGTGACCAGCTCCATCGCTCTAAGCTTTTGTCAGCTGGTTCCTTAGCCCATAATGGTGCTAAATCTATACTTGCTGCTATTTTCTCAGCAGGTCTTACCTTTCCTGCCGTCTGTTATTCTCTCACAGATTCTGATTTGCCCATTTCTTCCTGTTTCCAGGTGTCTATTCCAAAGATTATGGCCCTCAGTTTGCACACTGCAATAGTACTGTGTGGAATCCTGTGGGGAGTGGGCTTTCTTACGAGGATTTTGACTTCCCTATTTTTCTACTTGAGGATGCCAATGAGACTCAGGTTATTAAGCAGGTACTGCACTTTGCCAAAAAGTGGGAGAGGGGATCTGTTGCATGGTTCAAGAAAGGGGGCTGTATTGCAGTGCACAATACTGCTGCAGAAATACTAAGTCCTGTAATTTCTATTTCTCCCCAGTGCTATCAAGACCATAATGTCCCTCATGATGGATCTGGCCCGGAGTACCCTCTGTGTGCTATGCAGCTTTTTTCCCACATGCATGCTGTCACTAGCACTGTTACCTGCATGAGACGCAGCTCCATCCAAAGCACCTTCAGCCTTAATCCAGGTGAGCAGGTTCCTCTTTCCTTGTTATGATGTGGGATAAGGCTGATAGTAAAAATCCCAGTGGAATACAGTTGCTCTAAAGAAAGAAAATGTTTGAATTTCTCTGAAGGTTTGCTTGCTTTTAAGATAAACTATTTAAATTGTGAATAGTTTGGGGGTATATCTGTAATTGGCTTGGAAAATTTATGTGTGGAAGAGATGCTGGCTGTAGAAGGGACTTAATTTCTGCTAAACAAATCATAAAAAATGGCTCTGATGTTAGTGCTTCACTAGCAGTGCATGTACATGGATTGAAATCCTGGTCCTGGTGAATGTTTTGTCAGTGACTTTCCTGGGGCCAGGACTTCACCCACATTGAGCTGAAGTCTGCTGTGATAGAACCACTGATGATCTACAGCTGAGCAGAAAGATTGTTTCTCACTTGTCACTGCTGTAATCTGAGCTCTTGAGTTGTGTTGTTTCTGCTTCCTAGAGGTTGTATGTGACCCTCTTCTTGATTACAATGTGTGGAGCACCTTGCAACCTATCAATTCATCTGGAAAAGTCAACCCTGAGAAAGAAGTCGTCATTGTTGCTACTCGAGTAGGTACCTCTTAATGTTGCTGTGAGGAGGGTGGTCTAAAAGGATTCTAGAAGATGCAGGCTTAGGGCCTTACTGGAATATATTCTCCTAAATATTTTAATTTATTCCTATGTTTCAGACCTTGCTTTACATCTGACTGGCTAATTCTGCATTTTACATGTTAGAGATTATTATTTCAGCATAAGAACATCTGGGTTTTAATTCTGTTTGTCTTGCTACATGACTTAGGGCGTTTCTTCAGTGACGCAAAACCTTTAAGGAACTAAATGAGTAGAAATAGTTGACATTTCTGGTTATGCTTTTCTAAGATAGTTTCCATCCTTGAAATGCTTTGCAGAGGAGGAGAGCTGGTTGATCTGTCAGTATTTACAGAAGGGCAAGACTGAATCACGTAAGGCGGGTCAAGCAGTGAAAAGGTATCAAAGCTGAGGAGTAAGGTTAGCCCCCTGTCTAGCAGTCTATTTTACTTGTTAAGCATTATTAAAATTACAGCACACTTAGTAATTTCAGTTTTCACTGGGGCCTAGCCCTGAAGTGCTAAGATACCTGAATTAGTATATCTGACAGGCATATTGGCCGTGGCTGAGGTGTGTTGGCAGAGCCTCTGAGGCCTCAGGGCTGATGCAGCAGTGGAATTAGTATTTTAAGTTTCATTAAGCAGAGCACTTTGGTTCTTCCCTCATAAATGGGGTGAGTTGTGAGGTAGGAGAGAGGTTGCAGGTTTGACTGGTGCTTTCCCAATGAAGCGTGCCTTTTACTCAGTTCTGCCAGGTTCTAGTTTCTCACTGCCTGTGTGCGTATTTCTTACACCTGCTTTTCATGCTTGCAGATTGACAGCCACTCTTTCTTCTGGAACGTTGCCCCAGGGGCAGAAAGTGCCGTCTCTTCTTTCGTGACCCACTTGGCTGCTGCTGAAGCCCTTCATAAAGTGTCAGATGTTCATTTGCTGCAAAGGAATATAATGTTCACCTTCTTCCAAGGGGTAAGAGCAGTAGCGGCATCAGTCCTCTGTTTGGCTTGTTCTAGGACAGTACGTCGGTCCTTGGCATCCTGCAAATAAACTTTCTGCCACTCTTCTTGCAAGGTCATTGTTTGCATCCCCATGCCATGGTTCTCTCTGTTTACTCAATGAGAACGAGATCCCAACCGCTCTGAGATAGCAATAGCAGATGGAGCTTCCACTCGGGCAACCTGTTTTCTGCCCCCGGTTCATTCTGGGTGAATGACAAACTTTTTTTGCTGCTTTCTCTCCCCAGTATCTCTGTCTTTGTCTGTTCTCTGCCTCACCACCATTCGGAGTGGAATGCAGCAGCCACACTTCACATTCTGACATGAAGCCCAGAAAAGACTAGATTAAAATTATATGTGTTGACAGCAGTGAAATGTAGTTCACTTCTGAGAGCCCGGCACTGGAGTTGGCAGCTGTGTTAAAGCAGAATAAGCTTATGGAGGAGGGACTGATGGCCAACAGCTGATGTTCCCCTCAAGGCATCTACGCTGATGTGTTCTTTTGTGCAGCTTTGTGAAACTGGCTCCCACAGCTCCATGCTGTGGCCATGTGACTTCCTTCATTCACCCCCCCCAACACATATATCCCTAGTCAGAATTTCCCTAGGGGAGACAGACATGCAGTGCTATGGAGTGGAGTCTCTGTTGTGTTCCCAGAATGTAGAAGGACTGATAAGACTTGGCTGTAAATTAGTCAAGGGGGAAATATAGTGGCTGCCTGACTTTATTGCCCTTCTGTGTAGCAGGGATCCTCTTCCTTAGAGGCATCTATCCTTCCCCAACTGATGCTCAGCTTCTTGCAGCTCCCAAGACAAACTCCTTCCTGTCATGTCACCTTCCTTTCCTTTTTTCCAGGAAAAAAGACACCCCTCCTTTCAGGAAAAGTTCATATTTTTAATCCCTGGAACAGATGATTGCCCTTTTCCCTAAGTTTGTATTCCGCTCTTTCCTCACCCAAGAGCAAAGAAGGTGTATTCCAGTGTAGAGGCTCTATTAATACTCCTATGCTGTTCCTTGCAGTACCCTGCTAGATATCAGTGCTTACTGATACCAAGTCTGACTTTACCTCTGTATCTCTGTTGCTTGTGGAATTCACTAGCTGTCTCATGCGTTTTTGCTCTTTGCCTTAATTTTTGTCCTTTGCTCATCCCTGCCTACAATATCTTTATTTTTCTTTGAAGCTAGGCGCAGTGTAATACTTGGTTTGTCTTTTGGTGTGTGCTGGGCTGTATGGACTTTTAGAAATAATTGATACAGTTGTTGGCCATTGAACTCCAGTTTCTGTTCTATGTCAGCCTCTCAAATATGGCTGATAGTTGATCTAGGCAGCTACCCTTATGTGATTCATATATGTTTTTTTTTTTCTGTTGCAGGAGACCTTTGATTACATTGGCAGCTCACGAATGGTGTATGATATGGAAAAAGACAAGTTTCCTGTCCGCTTGGAAAACATTCATTCATTTGTGGAGTTGAATCAGGTGCAGGATGAGTTAGGGACCTCTTTTATTCCCTGTTTCTGTGTGATAATTTAAATATGGCTTTCCCAGCCGGACTTTCACTGTGTTTGACTTCTCCCTGGACTAGGCTTCCCTGCTCTGCCAAGACTAAGTTGTATGCTACTATGTGCTTTATGGTGGTTCTTTTCCTTGCAGGTGGCTCTAAGGAATGGCTCTGTTCTATGGATGCATACAGACCCTGTCTCTCGGAAGAATGAGTCTATTCAAATGCAGGTAATAGAGAGCAATCTGTACTGCTTCATCCAGCCAAAAGACTATGCAATCTTTAGCAAGCTACAAATGACCAGCATATTAACCTTTCTGGAGAAATTCCACCTCCAAAAGTATAGTGGAACAGTGTAGTTCTCTTCTCTTTTCAGGTTAAAAACCTGCTAGAAATTCTGAGCAATAGCAGTGTAGGAGCAAAAGTGACTTTGCAGGAAGTTGGATATTCGCAGCCTCTTCCCCCATCTTCCTTCCAACGCTTCCTTCGGGCCAGGCACATCCCTGGAGTGGTACTGGCTGACCACCACACTTCCTTCCAGAACAGGTACTTCTCTGGGGCAGGAGGACACATGCTGGCCGGTGGCCAAAGTTGGTGGAGCCGGCAGAGGGCAGCCCTAGCCCCTGCAATGCCTCCGATGGGGGTGCACTGTCTCACATACATGTAGAGTGGCAATCCAGGGGGAGCAGAGAAACAAACGTGTGCCATGTAATTGAACGGGCACAACATAATTATTCTGACAACCGAAAGAAATCCAGTTTTGTAGAGAAAATGTTCCCCACAGCTGGCTGGAAGCCAGAGGTGAGCAAATGGCAACTGAGCGTGCCTAAGCCTCATCTGTTCTTCCAGAAGCTACTGCTTTTTTTTTTGTGCATATACATATATATCTTTCTATTTGTGGTGGCAAGGAGCCCCAGGCACTGGAAAGGGCACTTTGATTTACCCCACCTGACCCTACTACAGTTTGTTCCTAGGGGATCCTCTCTTCCTCAGTTTTGAAAGTGGGAATGTGGGGCAGAAGATGGACAGATCCTCTTGTAGCTCCCCCCACATTTTCTTCAAATTGTCTCTTTCCTTTCATCTTCTATCCTTCTATGCTGTTTCTAGGAATATCTGTAGTGATCAAGGGTGGAAGTAGCTTCCCTTTTCAGCTCTGGATTTGCACTGCTTTGAAAGGGCAGGAAAATGCTGAGGTAGAGGAAAAGTACAACTCACTTGTAGTTGACCCATCTTTAGTTGTAGAGGATCAGTCACAGGTGGGCTTGGAAATGTCGGGTGTTTATACCATGCAGTGGGCTTCCCACCCAGTTTCCATTCAGCTGTGTCTGCTGGAGATACTTTGATGTAAACCTCTCATAAAATTGACTTGGAATTCCTCACTAGCTTCAAGATAAGGCATCAGCAAAGTCTGCTAGTGTGACTTGCATTAACAGCTCTATTCCTATGAGGCCTTGTACATGGGTTGTCTCTGCCTCAGTTTCTCTACCCATTTAATAGATAGGGCTGTCACCCACCTGAAAGCTAATCACAGCTTGTAAATTGCTTGGAGATCCTCAGATGGGAGAAGCTGTGGAAGGGCCAAGTTAATTATAAAGCCTCATTAAATGGTTTAAAGAGCGTGTGGCAGGGTAGTGCTTTGGCAGAGCTGCATCTCTGCTCCCAGGAGACTGCTCCCACTGTTTGCTTTAGGCACACTCTGAATTGAATTCCATGCCCTGTGGTTTTGTTCTGCCCCTTCTCAGCTCTGTTTTCTACCTTCTTTTCAGATACTACCAGAGCATATATGACACTCCAGAGAACATTCGGATGGAGTACCCTGAGGGGCTTAGCCCTGAGGAGACTTTGGAGTATGTTACAGACACAGCTAAGGTTCCTACTTTGCATTTTCTTTAGCTATTTTATCTGGGATGGATAGGCCTTTGGGTAGGGATAGGCAGCAAGCAGGATCATGGGGAGAGGGGAAGGTCGTCTTGAGAAAGGGCAGAGAGAAGGTTGGAGTGCTTTGTATAATGACAAAGGCAGTCGGCACTCAGATGCTAGCATGATGTAAGCACTTTGATAGATGTGTAGATTCTGGCTTGCTCCCCTTCCTAGTTGTGCTGGGTCTGCCTATCTTGATTAACACAGAGCCCTCTTCCTTTGCAGTCCTTGGCAGAAATTGCCACAGTGGTCGCCCGTGCTCTCTACCAGCTTGCAGGGGGAGCCAACAACACCTCTGCTATTCAGGCAGATCCAAAAACGGTACGAGCAGATGGAATTGAGTCCCTGGCATCTATGTTGAGCCCTCACGTACTTCCCTTCTGTCTCTGTTTATGTGTGTTTACACAGCATGCTGTCCTGTCCCTCTCCATGAGGGCTTTACCTTCCCCTGTCTCTCTTTCCCCAGCAAAACTAAATGAAAAACATTTCACCCTTCTAGTACCTTTCCTTTCAGCCTCAGGATAGGCATTAAGATCCACAGACCTATAAAACAGAGCTCCTTTATCCTCATTCTGCAAAGTAGAAGGGGAATCTGAGGTGAAATGGCAGTATGTGCACAGGGACCAGCTAAGGAGTCAGTGGAGCTGGAATCAAACCCAGTTTTCACAACTCATCCCTGCATTGTATACAGTTGTAATATATAGTGGCTCTGTTGCTGTGCTCTTGGCCCCTAGAGTAGGAAGTATCTCTCAGCCAGATAATCTTGAGAGAGAGACATTAAGATGCTGTGTTCTTTCCTCTTTGTAGAAATGAATTCCATCTCTTTCCAGGTCTCTCGAATGCTGTATGGGTTTCTGATTAAAATGAACAATTCCTGGTTTCAGTCCATCATTAAACCAGACATAAAAGTAATTCTAGGTAAGTGTGATATAAGGAAGAATGTGGGGTTGGATTTGACCTCATATGTTACTTGGAAGCTTTCTAAAGCTTCATAGAAATATCATCTGCCTCTGGCCTTCTCCTTGCCAATCCCATTTCTCTGACTGTTCCAGGTGATGTTCCCCAACACTATGTTGCAGTTTCCAGCCCTGTGAACACTACCTATCTCGTGCAGTATGTCCTGGCCAACCTCACAGGCACTGTTGTCAACCTCACCAAGGAAGAGTGCTTAAACCCTGAAAAAACACCCAACACTGAGAAAGAAGTAAGTAGCCTTCAGAGTAGGATAACAGATGGTAGGGAAGAAAAGAATTGCAGTCTCGTTTGCTGTTTTTCTGCTTTTGAAGAGATCTGGTTAGGGATAATTTCTATTGCCCATGATTATGCTTGGGAAAACTGGAGAAGCTTCTACAATAAGGAGGCATCTTAATGCCCAAGGGCAGAGGAAGGATGGGCAAAAGGATCCCGTAACAGTGAGAACAGTCAGCAAAGCCCCTCTTTCTCTAGGGGTATGAGGGAGGTTCCAGAACAGGGGAACTAGTCTAGTTATTTGCTGATGCCTTGCTATCTCTTACTGCCTTGTTTCCTTCACAGATGTATGAGTACGCCTGGGTGCAGGGTTCTCTGGACCCTAATTCAACATCACGAGTCCCCTACTGCGTTCGGTCAACTGTCCACTTAAGCAAAGCGCTCTCGCCTGCATTTGAGCTCAGACAATGGGGATCTACTGAGTACTCTACGTGGACAGAGAGTCGGTGGAAAGAGATCCGTGCCCGAATATTTCTGGTAGCCAGCAAGGAGCTAGAGGTAAGTTTGTACATATTTAAAAAAAGAAAATAGAGGGGGAAAAAATGTGTGGCTAGGTGAAATCCCTAGGCATTGAATAACATTTCTGGACAGCTTGCGAAACCATTCAGAGGTTGTTACGAGATCCTATGTCAACATCATCCTCTATGAGCTCCCCAGCTAAAAACAGCCAGACTTTGACCCTGGAGAAAGGAATAACCAATAATGTGTCACTTGTGATACTCTACCACCTCCAGCTATTTGTGAGTTAATAAGCTAGTCTGCCAAGGCTGAGACAGTGCAGAATAATGAGAGTCCAGTGAGCAGACTGAGTTCTGTGAATAGAAGATGCAAGTGACACGAATCTTAACCCCTTCCTGAAGCAATGGAAGCCAAACCAGTGATGCTTAGTGTTTTGCAACCCAAATAATCTTTACTGCAGTTTAAATCCTCTTGGGACATAGGAGAAATAACCTTTGCAAAAATCTTTACAAATGTTGTTGATTCATCATCTCAGATTCTAAGCAGCACTTAGCTGAGTGTGTTATGGCTTAAATACCAGCAGAATAAAGGTTAAGTTTACAGAGACTTTTGGACCGTATGCCTATCTTAATGCCCTCTGGTTGGCTGTTAGTGATGTCATACCCTGTTGGTAAGGCCTTCAGAGTGCACAGCACTGTAGTCATCACATGTTCCAGTGGTAAGCCACCAAAAGGCCGTGCAAGCCCAGGCAATTGTTGCATCTTTCAGATGGTTATATGCACTATGAGCAATTTATTTGTGTGGCACTGTGCCTTTTTAACACTATGTCAGGCAAGGACAATGTCCTGACTCTCTCACTCATCTTGCTGCCTGTGTCTCTGTTTTAGCCCAGTGGGTGCTGGTGCCTTTCAGAGTTGCACAGTTTGAGCCCAGCCATCCCTGAAGTGTTGAGCTGATATGAAATGTACTGTGTGAGCTGTAGCATCACATCTGGCCATAGTATGGAGACTGTTCCGAGTTATCCAGGGGAAATTGGAAATAGTAGTTTTACTGTACAAGAAGGGTTGACAGTGAGGAACCTAATGACCACGTGCCTCAGACAGGTCTGGCACTTAGGCCTCAGGGAAGGTGCTGAGTAAGAGAGAATCTCAGTTATGCTCAGGCTATTGAGAGATGTTAGCTCTGCACACAGTTGTACTAGTTGAAAGCATTTACAGTTCCTTGCTGGAGAAGGTGACAGTTCACACAAATAGCAGAAATAGCCAAAGTGTCACCATTAATGCATGTTAAAAATCCTTGCTAACTGTGTCAACTGCTCCAATGTTTTTTCTTGAAACATGATACTGGGTCACGTTTTTCTTTATCTGAGTGATGCAATGTCCTTGCCTTTTCTCTTAAACATCTGTTTGTGTGCACTGCTGATCTGATCCTGTCTGGCAGTCCTGTTCCTTTTGTCTAAGACTGTATCTTTTAATTTTAATATATATATTGCCTCAGTAATGAGCTGTCTATTCATAGTTTCGTAACAGAGACTGCCATTCAATACAAATTCTGTGAGGTGATGCAGGTCTGTCTTTGTAACAAAAATGCTAAGTGTTTCTCATCCCTTCCTAGATAATCACTTTGGTTGTGGGCATTGCCATTCTGATCTTCTCTCTCCTCGCCACATATTTTATCAACGCCAAAGCGGATGTACTTTTTAGCATCCCTCGGGACCCTGGGGCTGTGGCTTACTGAAGATTCTCCCTAGGCTTGAGAAGTTTCAGTCCTTGGATTATAATTGTCAAAGATAAAACTACACTGGAATGCCCCTCTCTCTGGGTAGGGACGCAAATGGTTTGCTTCAGAGCTTCCATGCTTGGGTTCTGAGGTCTGAGCCCAAAACCTAAAAGACTTTCCCAGAAAACCATGCTGACCAAGTCCTAACAAGATTGTGACTGCCTGAGAAGTTCCTAAAGCCTTTGTTTGTAATTTGTCCTTACTTCTGAGCAACTTGAGAGGATTGGTCCTGGATGCCACCAAGACAACAAAACTATGTATGTATCCTCAAAATGAGGGCAAGAGTGGAAGTGTAAAGTGGGGTTTTTTTATGTTTTTTTTATTTTTTTCCCCTCTGGGATACTCATGGACTGATGGATTTCGGTGGTGTCTGACAGTACTGGTAGCCTGTTAATGTCAAACAGTTGCTGTGAATCTGTGTATACTACAATGCAGGGAGCGCAAGGTTTGTTAACAGATGATTAGATGTAAAATGTCCTTTTTTTAAAGGTGCAATATTTTCTGGGTTTTGTATATATATATATGTGTGTGTATATATATATATAATAGTTCCATTTA
This sequence comes from Rhea pennata, assembly GCF_028389875.1. NCBI lineage: Eukaryota > Metazoa > Chordata > Aves > Rheiformes > Rheidae > Rhea > Rhea pennata. The sequence continues at coordinate 1,173,614 of NC_084693.1, forward strand.
ATTAAAAAAAAAAAATCTCTGCTTACCTGTTAATCTATTGCCTGTATTGTCTTAGTTGCTGCCAAAAAGGCCAAAAACACTGGGTTTTGCAAAATGGTTTGGGAGTCCTCTTGGAAGGAATGGGACTTGTCTCATTTGTTTTTTAGCTCGCAGGGAAACTTTGCATCCTTTCTAGAACTGGACGAACAAAAGAAATGTGCCCTTAGACAGGACAGGGAGTTAACTCCCTGCTGTCCAGCTTATCTGTTTAGACTATAAGCTCTCCAAGGCTGAGATGGTTGATCACTCCATACAGTGCTTTGTACAGTGGCACCTCAAGCTTGGTTGATCGTTAGGCACTGGTGTGATAAACATGTTTTATAATGAGCATACTCCCACACTCTTGTTTCTTTTCATGCTGTTGCATAGCACCCAGTAGGACTGGATCCTGAAGACTGGCAGCTGTGACTGGTCAGCCCAGGAGGAAAAGGCTCTCAGATGTTCCTGATTCTTTCTTTCGTGTGAAAGAAAGTTTGCTTGTTTTTCAGTGATCTTGATTCAAAGATGCAACAGTGGTGTTGTCCAAAGTTAAGAGCTCAAAAACAGGCAGAGAGGATTAATTGTAGAAATCAGAGCTGACTAGCACTAAACGAGATGACATTTTCCTTTCCTTAGTGAACAATGCAGGTGTACTGTATTTAAGTCTTTTTCTCATCTAGACATACACTCTAGAGTTTTAAAGTAATTCAGATTTTGTACTTTCAATGCTTCCCTCAGGGAGACTTTTTCCACTTGCTAATGCATCTTGCTATCAGAGAACTGTTCCTGATACTTGGTGGAATGTTTCTATGCGTGATCTCTTTCCATTTCTCCTAGCACTGCTAAAGAAACTTGTATCTTAATTTAGATGGAAATACATTTTCTTTATTATAAGGGTTTTCATACCCTTCGACTCCAGATCTTTGGACTCATTCCAACTTTATCAGAACAAAATCAGTCCCCCCAAATTATCCAGAAAGAATATTTCTGTGTATGAAAGCATTTTGCATGATATGGAGGGTCAGTATGTGATCTGACATAGAATTTTATAAATTATGTGAGGGATTTTTGCCTCCCTAAGGTAAGTGTTTGTGTGTGTGTGTGTGTGTGTGTGTATATAATTTATTTATTTATTTGGGATTGTTTACATATCAAAGTGAAAATGTTTAACCCATAGTGGAGCTATGTGGAGAGATGGAGGAATTAGTGATAGCAAACCAACACATTGTATCAGTATATATGGGACTCTCAGTAGTTTTAAAATTAAAAATACTTCCCTCCCATAATTCCTTCTCTCTCCGCTCTCAAATCTGGATCATGTGCTTGCTTGGGTCTGTTTGTTTGGTTGCCTTTTTTTCCCCTGAAGACTTCTGCTTGGAGTTTTTTTTCTCCTTGCTTCCCCCCCCCCCCCCATAAGCAGAAATAAACCCTTTCACTACTCCCATCCCCATTTTCCACTCCCAGCTTTTTGTTCAAAGCTGTTCTCTGGCGAGGCTAACAAACAGCTGCCTCCGTTGTCTGTGCCTATACTACTCCTTGGATGGCCAACAGGTCTCCCCTGTGGACAGTGCAATGAGCAACCCTCCTATCAGTGACTGACAAAAGGAATGGAGAAGCAAGAGCGCTAGGCTGGCAAGCACTGCTGCAGAGATAAATTCTGCATACTGCTGCCAACATTGGAGAACGCCGAAAGTCTTCGCTTGACTGTCAGCCTAAAATTTGCCCTGAGCTGGGGTCTGTGCATCCCGTGAATGTTTTTGGTACCAGCAGTGTTGCTGCACAGAGGTGTAGAAGGAAAGGGAGCAGCCATCAGTATTTCTAGCCTTTCTCATCATGTTTTGCCATGGTCAGTAAATTCATTTTGCTCAGCTGGCTTTTGATGGTCAGGCTCCTGCTGCTCAAATCTGAGCCTTACTTCCTCTGGGGAGTTAGGCCTGACTGTTGAATTAAAGGGGGTGGGGAAGAAATAGTCAGGATTGCTGGATTCATCTGGGAAGTAAATGAGCTATGCAAAGTGAGTCAATAACCCCAGATTTCTTTTCCTGTCCCTCTCCAGGGTGACTGTGACCACTTCTTCCCCTTTTCATGCCTGTTCTCTCATCTGTAACGTAAACCCCGCTACTGTCTTGTTTCACAGGAGTGAGGGGATGCTCTTGAGACCTTGAGGTGAGCAATACTTAAAATACAGAAGTGTTAAAGTAGAGCTAATGTTGGTGAAAGGAGTTGCTTTGTGTATCAGAGAGAACTAAATCCCCTTTTATCTAGAAACAAGACCATGCAAGAAGGTCTTATGCTCACCTGCATCCCTCTCCAGCTCATAAATGGAGCAGACTGGAAGGAATGACGATCTCTATGACCCATTCAGTCATTTATCCTCACCTCTGTTCTTCAAACAAAGAACTGACAGTGGATTTGGGAGTGCTTGTTCTTCTCCACTGGGATGAAGAAACCATTTGCTTCCTTTGTGCACTGCTACTGAATCGCTAGCCCTTAGGGAGTTGCTGTCTGCTGTTTTAAATCCAGAGTTAGTGTTTTACCACTGGAAAGATTCACTCTTAAGATATCCTTTCCATGCCTTCAGTCTGAGTACAGGTATCTTTAGTAGACAACCCCAGTTTAAAAATGAAACAAGCTTGACCCCTTGTTTATCTTCCTCCATAATGTGCAGTAGCTGCCCTTTGGTTTGGGACTGAGTTGTATCTCTAATTTCCTGGTGTAACAGCAGCTGTCCTCAGCTGCTGAAACCTTAAAGTTGATAACTCCCTTGATACACTTTTCCTCATCACTCCAGAGATTATGTGCATTAATTAGAGCATTCCTAATGCTAATAAGCAGTGGAGAATAAGTGCCTTCTCAGTCCATGAATGTGGAAAGTAGTTTGAGTATTGGCATATACATAGGTTTATTTTTATCTTTGCAATGAAAACAGAATTACTGACTTCTGAGGTGCGACCACATATATCTGGATGGATGCTGCCTAAATAAGGCAGACTGTAAGTTGCAGTACAACCTGGAGCTTCACGATCATTCCAGACAGGGATAAGAGAAGTACTTTCTTTTCCAGCTTTCCTGTTTCTGCTAGCTGCTGTGCTGTACCTTCGGATAGCTACACTGAGTGACGATACAGAGCTGTTGGTGTGGCCTTCTTTGAGGTAGGCTGATGTAAACAAGATAATTCCCCTGTTCAAAGCCCATTGGCTTTGATAATTAAGTTTGGGAAATTATGCAAAACGTGGAAAGCTAACAACTTTCCTGATCCATGTTGTCTGGTCATCTTTGAGGGAACTTCTCATGGTGTGTTATCCCAGCTGCCTCTCAGTGTAGGAAAGAGATACAGCAAGCACCATTTTGCATCTGTCTTTGCTGGTCCACCTCCTCTACAGGAGTATATAGTTCAACTGGGAAAGGACTCCTACAAGAATGCTACAGAGCTAACTAGCTTTTTTCTGGCTTTAACAGATTTCATCTGGCAAACCTTGCTGCTGAGTTTTAAAGTATTCTCTCAGTTGCCAAAGATTACCATTTCTGTAGCACAGTCAGCACAGGGGACAAAAGCTCATTCCACGTCACTTCAGCATAGCTATTAAGTTCAGGTACTGGGAAAATGCTGTCTTCAGACATTGACTTGTTGCTCTAAAGCATGAGTCCTTGAATTTCTTCCAGAAATACTACATTTTGTAAGTATTTTAAATCACTGCTGGTCTAACCAGTTCTTCCTGTTTCTCGAAGATGCTGGACGGCTTTCTGAGTTCTGCCTAAGCACTTGGCATTCTTGGCTTCTTTTAGGCATTGAGTTCAGCAGGTCAGTTATTCTGCTGTTTGGGGGAGTTTGGGGAGGGGGGTGACATCTACCAGCCCACTCCCCTGCTCAGCCCTCTGTACCCCTGCTTCTGCTAACACTAAGAATGGCTTTTGGCTTCTAGTTTGGCTACCCCTTCTGTCCTCTACTTGCTTCCCCTGCCATCTCTTTAGGCCTAACAGTCCTCCCTGTGAAGTGAGGATTCCCATGCTGCCTCTCACCCAGCATTTATGAGCTCTCAGGTCCCTCTTAGCTCTGGGTGGTATACAGTGCAGTGTGCCAGGCTTTCTCCTGGGCTATGTAGTACAGTGAGCTGTTAACCCACTGGCTGCAAAGGGAAGGAATGGCCTGAGGGACAGAGCTCCATGCTGAGAGTCAGGACCATCTCTGGATGTGGTTCTAGAATAGCTGGGGCATCAGATAAACACCATCTCTTGCGGAAAGCAGAATTAGCCCAGCCACGACCAAAGAAACAAGGAAGAAAGCAGTGTGTAGTGGAGCAGCCAAGAGCAAATTCACCCTCAAGAGATGGAGCCTAGAAGAAGCAAGTTCTGCAGCCATCTGCCAGGGGAAAAAGAAGTGATGCAACTTCTAGTAAGTCTCGCTGAACTACTGTTCAAAATAAACACACTGACGCCAGCAAATACAGAGGCAGCCACTCCCCAGGGTAGTTGCCTGTCTGCATCTTGCGCTGTTTTACTCTTGAGAGTGAAGACTGCAGCTCTGTGTCTGTTTTCTTTTCCCTGCATCTGTCTTCAGCAAGTGGAACCAGCTTTCCCCTTAGAACTAGTTACTAGCTGTTCGTTGCCCTTTTTAGCTACAAAGTGCCAAGCCAGGCCTAGAAACCCAGAGCCCTCTGCCACATTTTCTCCTGACTGTCCTCCAAAATCAGCTTCATCCCTTTATCTTGCCTTGGACAGGTCAGTGAGAAGCCCTGTCTTCCCAGGTGTTCCCACAGGCTCCCTGTGCAATTCCAAGTCATGGTCTTGGTATTGTAATAGTGCCTGGATTACCAAACTGTTCTAAAGAAACTTCCCCCAAATCTTCCCCAGCTTGAGCAGAACCCAGGTTCAGGCTTTTTGGGTAGCCTCTGACTTCCCCTTCTGTGGAAAAGGGCAGCTGACATGTGCAGTCTCTGCCACGGAGCCCCTAGGCATCGTGATGAGACATTTGCCTGTCTGCCCTCCCTGCATATAATTTGCAAGCAGTAATTTGCTCTACTCTCTCCCCACGTAACTCTACCAGGGATTTTTGCACAAAAAGAAGATGCCGCTAACTCTCTTGACCTCTGAACTCGCTGCCTCCCAGGAGGCAGAGGGCTGGGGCTGAGCCCAGAGAGGAGGGTTTGCAGCTGCCCTTGTGCCCTGAGGGGGGAGACATATGGGGGTGACAGTCAATGAGACAAGGAGAAAGGAGAGGAAATGTGTGTTTTCTTAGCGCCCAGCCTCCCAGCTCCTGGGAACTTTATGGCTCTGGAATATTAAGAGGCAGGAAAGTTAATTAATACCCAGAACAAAGCCAGGGCTGTTTGGCTTCTGGGTGAAGGAAGCAGTGGAGACAGGAAGAAAAAGTCAGTGTCATCTTAAATAATTTGTTTTCTACGTTTTGTCAGCATCTTAAATAGCGATGAAGCCAACTGAGGGATGGAGGGCTTGATTTTTGGAGATCAGAGAAAGAGATTTGCTGACAAAAGCAGGAAAGTTTGTTCTGTTGGCATATTCAAACTGGGGACTGAGCTTGGGACATAGCAGAGCAGTGTTTACAGTACAGTGCTCTCTGTCACTTCTCCAAGAAGTCACTGTTTCTCTTACTTTGTGATGCTTCTGCTCTTCACTTTCCATCCTTCCCTTCCAGTCTGCACAGCTTCTGCTGCCTCTTCTCTTCATGATGCCAAGGCCCAGCACCTGCGCTTTGGGCAGCAATGCCTGCAGCTGGCTAGAGTTTTGTCATCCCTCGAATGGCCTTGCTGGGACTGTCATTCGCCCCCTTTGCTTCTCCTTGTGGTGTGGCTGGGTTCAGTTCCCAGCTCTGCTGTTGCCTGTCTGACCTCTTGATCAGAATTTAAAAGTTTTGAGGCATTGCTGTACATGCCACTAGAAGGCATATTCAGACAGCCAGGTCTGTGCTGAATTGTTTTAAGACCTCTGAGCTTTGCATGTCCTGTGCCTTGAGTCTCTATCTGTGAAATAGGCAGGAACTTGTCCTTCGCCTGTGTAGATTGCCAGGGCTGTGAACCGTGGACTACTACATTGGATACAGACATAACAGAGCCCTTGTGTGATGCTGCTGTCTAAAGGATACATCAGAGCACTCCTAATGAATCATTTTGGTTGTGAGAAGCCAACCTTGGAAAGCATTTTCCAAGACAAAAGTAAACTGGTGGAACTACAAACAAGAGACCTCTGTCTGCACATCCCTCACCTCTTTCATGCAAGGGTCTGAGTGCTGCATGATGTGGGCTGCCTGCCTGTCCTTGCCCAGGACACTTGGATATGATGGTGAAGTCAAGTATGCAGCCTTATCCTTGCTTTACAGCTCAAGGAATCTGATGCAAAGAGATTAGTTCCATTTATTGAGTCACTGAAAGCTATAAGGGAGCCCAAGAGTCCTGTGTCCCAGTCTAGTGCTCTAACCAGTAGCCTAGAGCGACTCTCCAACATTCCTGTTGCCATAGTCATTGACAGTTGCTTTCTGTGTCATGCCCACAAGCAATGGTGTCGTCTAGCTGAAGGAAAGAAGGCAGCCTAGCTCAGGATAACTACTGCAGTAAGTGAAGGCCATTGGCTGGCATCCAGCAGGCATCTGAGACCAACATGTGTTTAAAATCAGGGTCTGAATACTACAAATAGGAGTTTAGGAACTGCCAGACTGGATCATGCCCATGGTCCAACCATGCCAGTGCCCTTGTCTCTGACAGAGACCAGCAGCAGCAGCTGCTGCTACTGAGAAAGGCACAGAAGACCTTGGGATGGTCCAGCACCCAAAACCAGACCTGAGAGAATACCAGAAGGACACGAGAGCTGAGCATGCTCCGCTAACGCCCATGCCTTGTGCCATTGCAGCAATCTGCCCCAGCTCAGCTCCACCTTGTCCTGTCTTTGCGTGTGCCCTGAGAACATTCAGTCACATCTCCAGCCTGTCTGTTGGTCTAGTCAGTTGTTTGCATTGCTGGAGAAAAATACCAGGATTAGAGAAAATGGAAGGTGGTTTGGGGAGGGCAGCGTTAGGAGGAGACTTTGCCACCACCTCCCGTTTACTGATTCAAACTTGCCCTTTCCCAGTCTGCCCTGTGCTCCTTACTCTGTGCTTTGTCCAGCCTTTTGCACCTGCATGCCAGGTGATCGCTTGTGTGCCATGCAGTTGCTCAGAGGAGGCACAGGGTGAGGCAAGGATGGAGGATGCTGCTTAGGACCTACGGCTCTCTGCTACCCAGGTGATCTTTCCCCAGTGCCAGCACAGCTTTAACAGTGAGGTTTCTGGGGCTAATCAAGATCGACATACAAACAAAACAGCATCTCTGCATCTCGGAGCCAGCAGAAAGGGAGAAGCAGATGGGCTAGAGGAGGCAGGGAGCTGCTGCTAAATGGATTGATGGAGAGGCCTTTAAGAGAGATGGATTGGAGAGGGAGCCGCTGGAGGAAAGGGCCGAGGCGGCCACGCTGCGAATGGGGCAGGGGCCCAGGGAGATGATGGGAAGGGAGAAAGGCCTGCAGATAACAGATGGATGGACACAAAGACTGGAAGGGAAGAGAGGGACAGATGGACAGGCAATAGAGAGAGTCAGGAGAAGAGAGGGATCTGAACGTAATTAGATTGGATCCGATTATGACAGACTCGATTAGAGCAATATTATGATCAGGAGCTTCTGTCGCTATTTGGCTTTTAGGGGGGAACAAAGCCAGAGAGCACGTGTGGAAGGGGGACAAGCAGCGACGAAGGGAACTGGGAAGGATGAAAGGAGAGGGGCTTCTTGTGAAAGCTGTCAGTGGTGGTGGTGACAGATTGTCTAGTTATCGAGCACCGGGGCCGTCTGTCACCGACCGCTCACAAAACCTGCACTCAATAAAAGCCAGGGAGACAAAGGCGAGGAGAGGAGAGGGGCTATCAGAGCCGAGAGCTTCTGTCACTAGCCAGGCAAGCGTGCCCAGGGCACGGGGAGAGCTGCACAGATCAGAGACCTTCTGTTCCTAGCTTTGCACATGCATGAGTAAGCATAGGTGTGCATGCCCAAATGCGTATGCACGTAAACACACATGCTAAGAGGTATCCTGTGCCACCTGCTCACCCCCACACGAGCACGCACAATCTGCAACCCAAGTTTAACATGTGCATGCATAGTTTTGCACGTGAAACTTGCCCAGCTGCCCATGTGCATGCAGGCACATACAATTGCACGCTCATACTTGCACAAAAAGGTTTTGAGCTCTAGCCTTAGATGACATCATCACCTCTAAGTGAGGAGTTGCCTGCTGTCCAGGTGCTTCTGCAGTGTCAATCCAAACAGCTCTGTTTCCTGCTCTGTCTGCAAAGGGCATGGTGTGCATGGTGGAGCTCTGGCTCAGCACTGAAGTGTGGTTGGTGAAGCCTTGCACTGTCTGTGCGGAGCATCTGAACCTTTGCAGCCAGCCCAGGCTGCAGCAGTTGGCTGCAAGGGCATGTTGCAAACCAGATGTGATTGAGATTTGAGCTGCCCCTTCTATAAACGGCACTTCTGCCTGCCTGAGAGAGGTCTAAGGCAATGAACATGATGCTATGGACACTGTAGGATCCGTCACGGCTCTGGTGTAGGCAACATCTCAAAAAGGCAGGTTTGCCAGAGAAGTGTTTACCATGTATGAGGCACTGGGTAGACACTGGAACAAGGGACAACCCAGCACCTTTGCTCCTGCAAAGGCTCCTTGCTGGAGGAACAGGGCACAGTCAAACAGTGTGCACGAAGATGCTAGTTATGAGGGCGGAAGGGAAATGTCTGACAGATCCTTAAATCTGGCATAGTCCCTAAGCCTTATCATGCCTTAGTTTCCCCGTGTATTAAGGGAGGTAATAATCCTTTTCCCCTAGTTCACCATATCTTTCTCCCCCGGTAGGGGTGCTGAGTCCCATGGACTCTTGTTCTTCTGTGTCTTGAGTCATAGCACAATGTGGCAGGGATGTCCTTCAAGGTCTGCCATCCATGTTTGAGCGTGTACCCCTTTGCACTGTAAAAGTTATGAAACTCTGGCTGGGTCCAGCAGCGCAAGGGTTAAAGCCGTCTGTTTTCCCTGACAAGCACAGGCCAGTGTGGTCCCCAGTGGCTTTGTACAATATGTCGCCTCATCTCCTGCCAAATGCTGCCTCTTCTAGTCTCTTTTCATACCTCGCAGTGCCCTCCCCGCGCACACGCGCGTGGGCCCAGAGCGGCTCCGCCGTGCGGTGCGCGCGGCTCGGGTCGCCCAGCCCTGTGCTGCGGCTCCTCTGAGCCGCAGCTGATCCCTGACCTCTGTCTCCGTGTGCTGAGGTGGGCAAGCCCTGGAGGGCTTCATCCCCTTGGACTTGAGCACCACGATGAACCCACGTGGACCTCAGCCTCACAAGTCAAGCCAAAGGTACTGAGCGACTTTAGAAAGTTGGCTCTGCTCCCACCAGTATTCACCAGCCTCACTTTCTTCTCGAATGCTGTGTTGAAAGTGAGGCCCGGAAATTCAGAGGAAATGAAGATTTTCTGCAGGCTCCAGCTTGTGGACTCTGGTGATTAAGGTTGGTTTTGACAAGGAGCACCAGTTTCTGTTGGCCAGGAAGTTGGGAAATTCAGAAGTAAAGAACAAAGCCGGAGGGTCTTCTGTTCCCTCTCCCCCAAATCTCATCATTTTTTTGGCTGGTCTTATGCCATCTGAAGCTCAGAAGTTCTTCCTGCTGAGGAAGTAGAAAATGAAGTAGTTGCCAAAGTGCCCTTGGCAGCCTGGCAGGGCAGGAGGTCCCTCCCGGGGACCAGAGCAGCTCGGCAGGCTCGGAGCAGGGACTGGCGAGCCCCTGCAGCAGGGAAATTGCAGCTGAGGGGGGAACAGTGGCTTGGATTGCAGCAGAGAGGTCCTGAGTTTCTTGCTGTGTCGTCACTCTCCCGTGAGACCCTCGGCTCTGGCTTTGTCTTCGCTGTCCCTCAGCGCAGCGGGCGAGCCCAGCCCTGTCGGTGCACGTCTCGCCTTCCCCGAGCCGCCAGCCCTGCGAGGCCTCGCCGGTTGTGTTTGCGTCGGTGCAGCGCTCAGCATGAGGGCCACATCCTGCCCTTAGAGCCTTCTCGTGTACAAAGAGCAGTGGTTTTCCAAGCTGATCCCAGACGAAGTTCTTGCTCCTGACAAAGCAGAATTTGGGTGTTGACAAGTGAGTGGGTCTTTGCCATTGCAGGTCTTGCCCGTGAAAGGAGGGAAGCTCGGTCTGCAGCACCCAGGGCAGAGTTAAGGCGACTGTGCTGCGGGAAGCGGGCCTCATCTGTCGGGAACGGGCGCGTTGCTGGTGTCACTGGTGTGGAGCACGGAGGGCAGCCCGGGTTAGTCCCCCCACCTCGGGGGTGAGCTCGAGCGCTGAACGGGGCGAAACCTGCCCGCCAGCCTGGATGTTGCACGCTGCAGCGGCCGTGAGGCCGAGCACGGAGCAGGCCTCGCGTTCCCGGTGCGGAGCGGAGCAGCCAGCTTTGCTCCTTCCCTCCCCTCCTCGCCGAGCCCAAGCCCGGCAGGATGACTGGAGCAGCCCAGCATCAGCTGCGGAGAGAGGTGGGGCCCTGCTGGCGTCCTGGCAGGGGGAGAGGAGCTGGCCCTGGGGGTGGGCAGGCGAGACGGAGCAGAGCAAGGAGCGCCGAGCAAGAAACAAATGCGAACAGCCCCGGGGGCCCTCGGGGGAGCCGGGGGGCTCAGGCAGAGCACGGCAGCGCGTGCGGAGGCAGGAGGGGGCTGTGTGCACGGGGAGGGGGTGGCGCGCGCGACGGGGCCGCACGGTGCTGGCGTGTCACGAGGCGCGCGTGCCCGGGCGGGCACGTACGTGCTGTTTGCATGTCGGCATGCGAGAGAGGAGCGATTTGTGCCCCGTGTGCGTGTGTGAGACGTGTGCGTGGGGCGCGCGCGCGTGCTGGCTCCATGATGTGCGCTGTGTGCATGCTGCGCGCCGTGCACGTGTTAGTCTCGGGGCGGATGTGGCTATTGCCACGAGCTCATTAGGCAAATATCGTTTTATAATCGGTGCCATAGCAATGGTGAGGCAGGCTCCTCGCTGCCACCTGATCCCCCTGCCGCGGCCGCCGCTCACCCTGCGAGCTCCGCGCCCATCTGCTGATCCGTGCCGGGGGCTGGAGGCTGCCCAGGTGCGAGTGCCCGTCACCTGGGCTTCGCCTGCCTGCCGGCCCGGCCGGGGAACCAGCCCCAGGGGCAGCGTGCAGGGCGGCGAGGGGTGGGGAGACAGGACGGAGATGGGATACTCCAGCGAGCAAACTACAGGGAGGTCTGGGGAGGATGCACACGCGGATATGTATGTGCAGCGCCAGGAGTTCGCTGGTGCTGAGAACTAGGGAAGATTTTTTTTTTTAATGGAAAGATTTGAAATTGGAGAAGGGTGAGAGGCAGAAACAGTCTAGCCCACAAGAGAGATCATTGTCTCGTTGTCAAATAGAAGATCGATGTTCAAAGCAGTAGCTGTGTGTTCTGGGCACCTCTTTCTTTCACTTTCTTTCTCTTTCCTCATCCAATTTTGCTACAGGTGTATTTTAGAGCAGCTCGCAGAAAGGCGCTGTGGTTAGGCTGTGGCTCCTGACCGCCTGTCCGGGTGAGGCTGTCAGCGGTGCAGGCACCCGGCAGGGTTGCGCTCGCCTGCCTCACACGTGCGCCCACAGACCCGCTCCCGGGTTCATGCAGGCACCCGGACGCACATGCGTGCAGGCGCTGCACAAACACACCGCCCAACTCGCACCCGCACCGCAGCGGCGGGGGCTGCACGCCGGTGGGAGCCGCCGTGAAAGCCGTGCCGTCCGTCCCGTTTCTTCTGCAAGCGCTGTCCTCGTCCCACTCCAGCGCAGAGACTTGCCTGCCCGTTTCGCTCTCCCTCTCCCCTTTCCACGCTCACTCCCTTTCCCCCACCCCATCTCTCTATTTCTCCTTTATGAAATATGCATGGAGAACAGATGTCGCCTTCTCCCGGAGCACCCCCACCCTCCTCCCTCCCTCCCTCCCAGCCCACCACCTCCATCCACCCTCCAGGACCACATCCAACCTCCACCTCCCTCCTCTCCCGGGGGCTCCAACCTCCTGCGCAGCCAATGGCATCCCCTCTCTTGGCTTTAATATTTATGAGGGGGGGAGCACCGGAGCGGCCAATGAGGCGGCCGGGGTCGGACCCGGTGTGCGAGGCTGGGGTGTATATATAGCATATGGGGCACATGCCTCCTTGGGGTGTCCATCTCAAGGCACGGTGGCCCGCTCGCACTCCTGCCCAAGGAGCAGCATGCCTGGGCCCCAAGGCCGCCGGGGTTTCCCCTGACCCCCCAAGCCTGTCCCGCAGAGCAGGACTCCACGCGCCCAAGGGGAAACTTCCTTCCTTGTCAATGGACGGATGAGCCAAGCAGTTCCTCGTGCTCTGGATTACTTGAGCTTCATCCTGCTGGAAGAGAAAAGCCGGAGCTCAGGAATGGTCATCGGCTTAGGGGTAAGGTTACTCCTTGGGATGGGTTGAGATACACTTGGATGTTACTGCGAGGTTGGTGGCTGCTGAAATGCTCGTGTGACAGGCAGGGAGATGGACGGCGAGATTAGTAGTGTTTTCTGTGCTAAAAGACAGCTCCTTGCATAACCTACAAGCTCTCTCAGGAAGAGATGCTTGACCCTTCCTCTCGCACTTGGTGTAACATTTAATGCACACACATGTGCGTATCCTTCACTGTGAACTTGTCGGTGACATGGAGGATTCCTGATTGGGAAAAAAAGAAAAGGAACTTTCATTTAAATGGCCTGAAAGTGGGTCCTAGACATAGCCTGAGCCCTGCTTTGCATGGCCGGGGAGTCCTCGCAAATTGTCACACCACTGATCCAGAGTGCAAGGAACAGGGCGAGGAGAGGGAAGCATTACTTTCTTTTGCGAGTGTAAATATTACTGGGGTTTTGCTGGGCTCTGGAGAAAGGACTGGCAAGTGTAGGTCAAATGAGATTCTTGCAATAGATAAATTTAGGAAGATAGTAGTTTGCAATTCATCCGAAGGAAAGAGCAGAAGAGCCCCTCAGAGCAGAAGTCATCTGTGTGAAGGAAGAGTTCCTGAGGAGTGGACTAACACAGCAAAGGCACGGGTTAAGGAGTTCGTTTGGGTCCGATACTGAAACTGGTCTTTGTGCAAATGACCCAGTGTGTCCTGCCGACATCCTCATGTGACTGAGAACAAGAGAGAGGCCCCCGCGCAGGACCCCTGCCTCTCCTTCTTTGATACACCTTGAATTCACCTGCAAGGAAGCTGAGATGGGGTCTCTGGCAACGACGGTAAAATAGGTCCCACAGCCTGTGCCCTCAACAGACTCCAGTGGACTGGTGAGTGGTGCCTGGGCTGTTCCTGGGCTGTGTGGCCATCCCCGTCTTCCTGAGGAGAGAGTTTTTGCTGCCTCCCCTCCCCTGGGATATAACTGACATCTTTGCTTCTCCGGGCTGGTGTCCCAGGAGGCCGGGAGGGAGGCCGGGGCAGGAGACGATTGCTTGTCACCTTCCCTGCCCTACGCTGGAGCGATGAGGCCAGGGGACAGCAGAGTTTTCATGCGGGGGTAGCTCACCTGCTGCACATGGATGGCACCTCCAGCCTGTGCCCCGACAGATTAGGCAGCACCTGATTTTGCAGAGCAAGAGGAGATCAGGCCTGCTCTTTCTAGAACAGCAGGCTAGCATAACAGGGAGAGAGAAGAGCAGTGAAGCTAGTGCAAGAAATCGAGCGCATTCCCCAGTCCGTAGGAGCAGGGGGGAGAGTGTTTAAAAGGAGCGTGAAGTTGCACACAAGAGTGCAGAGCTGCACACGTGAACGTGGTCGTGGATATCTGCACCCTAACTCATGGGCTGCCCGGGGGCTGGACGTGCCGCGCTGCAGAGCGTTGCAGGTGCCGATCTGGGCCGGTCCGCGGCACGTGCCCGGGCCCGGACCCGAAGTTCTCTCCTCCTCCCAGCCCGGCTGCAGCCTCGTTCCTCGGAGCTGGTGATCGCGGCCGGAGCAGCCGCCCTGCCCCGCCGTCAGGAGCGGCGGCGGCTCGGAGCGATGCTCCAGGGACGGCCGTTGTGAACAGGAGCGGCGCGGCTGCACGCGCTGCCTGGCATGCCGCGGGCTCCGGCAGCGCGCGAGGAAACACGGCCGCGGTGACGAGCCGCAGGCTGCCCTGGCGGGCTGCGGCAGAGGGGCTGCCCCGGCTCCCCGGCCAGGCTCAGGCTTGCTTTAAGTGCTGTTTGCAGACGGACGTGCTGCTCCCGAGAGCGGAGCACCTGGAGGGGAGGGACCGCTCTCCCCTCCGCAGAGCACGAGAAAGGAGATCCCGGGTCTGCGGGAATGTGACAAAAGCCGAGGGGAGAATAAGGATCAATGGAAATGAAAGCGAGAGGGGAAAAGAGGACACAGGAATCACAGTTGTAGCATACAGCTGTAGCAGATGTGGCTAGTCTGGGAACTGAAGATACGTGCTCCTGCGTTGGTACCTGACTTGTTGCCTCTGAACCTGACCACAGAGCAGCAAGTTAAACACAAAGCCCAGCTCAGTCTTGCTCGAAGGACAGTACGTTTTGCTGCAAGTTCAAAGCCTTGAAGGGGTTTCGCTGTGGATCCAACTAAAAGCTACGTTTCCGTTAGCCCTTCCTTGATGCAGTTCCTTCCGTCATCTGTCTAAGAGCTTCAGAAGAGTAACTTTCGGTTTAGGCTTGGAGGGTTTACTTATACTATCACACATTGTTGGAAGGATTTGTGTCCTAGAAAAAGACCTAGAAAGTCCAGATAATTTTTTTAGTGAAGTCCGAACGTTGCTGTGAAGAGTGAGTGAGTGGGAGTGTGTGCGTGTCCACGCGAATGGTGCTGCTGGGTGAATCACTGTGCGAAAACACTTGGGAGCAAATTGTGCATGTGCAGATGCCTGGTCTGGGGTAAGTGTATGAGCATGGGTGTAAATTGTGGTGTATAAATGGTTGTGGGATTCTCACAGGATTTTTGGCTGAGAATATTTGCACGTGTGTACCTGCGTGTGCCTGCCTGTAAGCACACAAACAGCCGCGTGTGCTTGTGGGGGTGACAGAGGGGTTGTGGAGGCGTTCCTGTGCCTGCTTGCGGGTTCCTTGTCTTTCTTGGGCAGTGTTTCTGTAAATGCACATCAAGGGCTCTGTCCATCACAGGTCTTTTAAAATGGGATGTAGAATATTTCTTTCCAGTCGCTGCCCATCCGTATCCGCTCCGTTTCCATTTCTTAGTCGTATGGCTCATTAGAGGCTCATCAGGCCTGAGAGATGTAATATGTTGAACATCTCTGCCTGGCTGTCTTCCCAGGCAGGCTGCAGTCTCTTCGAGCAGCAGCCTTCCTCCTGCCGAAGTTTGTTTCCCTTCCCCTGCTCGGGGGACAACGTGCCTGCAGCAAGGCCCTGCCTTTTCCAAACCTGCTCCCGGGGCGCTGGAGGCATCTGTCCAGGCCTGGGCCCCCCGCGTGTTGGAGCCGAGCAGCGGAGGCAGCAGGAGGGGGAGGGAAGGGAGCCGGAGAGGCAGCTTGCCCGGCCGGCAGCGCTACGTCCCGCAGGGAGCGGGGAGCCAGCTTCTATTTGGACACATCAAGCAAAGCAGCTGTGTTGGGTTCCATATGTCTGGGGTGCCAGAATCCATGACATACGGGCTCATTTAATATACAACCAGCCCCCCTCTTTCTCTCGCCCCCGCAGTCTGTCTTTCCCTTCACTCATCCACCACCTGTCATCCCTCCAGAGAGCCAGGAGAAACCGCTTCCACCGGCTCCCGGGCCGTCCCGCGCAGCCGCCAGCGCCGGGGCGGGCAAGGACGCGCTGTCCCCGTCCCGGCGCAGGCTGCCTGGCCGGCTCGCGCTGACGCTGCGGGGATAGGGGAAGCACGCAGATGTGCTTTCTAGCCACGTCCTCGTGTAGCCTTTCCCTTCTTGTCTTGCATTCAGAGGCGGACAGTACTGAGCGCCCATGTGCTTCTATTTTCTAGAGCATGTTGGAAGAGTTCACCTCTGACATCTGAAGACTTCAAAATTGGGTCCTGCAGCAACCACACAGAAGAGCCTGTGATCTCTGTGCACACGCACAACATACCCCTGTGCACACATGCACGCATAGAGGATATTTATTTATTTATTTATTTTATATGCATCCTACCATTTTATTTACCCTATTTATTTTGAAAACTGTCGCTCACCTGACAAGTTCTCTGGGGGAAGGGAAGAATTGTGAAATTCCCTCGCAGACACTGTGTGTGATGAGGAGGAGGAGGAGGAGAGTAACCAGTGGTTTACTGTGAGCCAGAGACTTTCCTTAAATTAGAGTGGTTCTGCTTCAGCAACGTGCCCAGCTCTGTCCTCCTGAAGTACCATTTCTCTGTAGTGTCCATCCATCTGTCTGTCCACGTCATATTCTCCAGAAATGATGCTCAATTCAGACCAGACGGAGATTGACCTGCCACCAACACACTCAGAGTCTGAGTCCGTCTTCAGCGACTGCGGTGGCAGTGGTGGCCGTTCAGGCAGCATGGAGGATGCCAACAGCATTGGCTTGTGTGGTCAGTCCCGAATAGCCGAGCCAGGTGAGGCAATGAAGAAAGACCTGCAGCACCTGAGCCGGGAAGAACGTCGGCGCCGGCGGCGTGCCACAGCCAAATACCGGACAGCCCACGCCACGCGGGAACGCATCCGTGTTGAGGCCTTCAACATGGCCTTTGCGGAGCTGCGGAAGCTGCTACCCACCTTGCCACCAGACAAGAAGCTCTCCAAGATTGAGATCCTCCGCCTGGCCATCTGCTACATCTCCTACCTGAACCATGTGCTGGATGTCTGAACTGCCCAGCCTGTGTCCGTCTGTCTGTCTGCCACATCTCCTACCTGAACATTGTGCTGGACATCTGAGCCATGAGCTCAAGTCCATCTGTCCATCTACTACCTGTACCACATGTTGGGCATCCAATATGCTGTGCCTGTGTTCATCCATCTGTTCAAATGGACAAAGTCTCCATCTGTCTGCTACACCCCCTATCTGAACTGCGTTCTGTATTTCCACACCACCAAGCCCATGTCTGTCTGCCTTTCCATCCAGCCTCAGTAACGGGCTGGATGTTTGGTCCGTCGGCCCAGCATCTCTCTCTGTCCTGCTAGATGAAGCCTGTGTTGGTCATGTATACTACACACTTCTTTCCATCCTTCTGCTGCAAGTCCTACTGATGCTTGCCTACAGGATCTGAGCCCACATCCATCGTTCTGCTGCCTGACCCACATTGTGAGCCACTGAGCCCAAATTTGTTTGTGTTACCTCTTTTATCTGAGCCACAAACTGGATCTGAGAAACACTGCAGCACCAAGTAGCACCACTGCAGCACTTGGGGTCTCATCCATCCAGCCGTCTGCACCTTCTGCCCCCAGCCACTCCACTAGCATAGCCTGTCTTGGCATTTTGTCTGCTTATGTTCTGCCCCGGCATCATGTGCTGGACACTTGAGTGCTCATGCATTGGACCATCCTGTCGCACTAGACCTCTCTCCACAGAGGGAGCAAAGCCCAGGAGCATCCTTGAGCACAGATCAGGTTATCTGGGTTTTCCCTGGCTTTTCTTGTACCAAAAGGAAGCACAAAGTGTGTTGCAGAAAAGGCAGAGTTGCAGACTCAGGGCAGGACCTGGTCAACACTTTCCATCGATGACAAAGCAGCAGGACAGCAGAGAGAAGGGCACCTGCTTGCTTTCCCATCTGGAAGGTGCCAGCCACGTCCTCCCTCGAGCTGTGCTGGCCCCACTGCCACACAAGGGAGGTTTCGGTGTCTGGCTGGAGCTGCAGTGCACCCTGTGGTCTGACCAAACCCCTCCGTTGCATGTCCATCTCTCAAAACTCCTGCTTTGGGAATGTCGGTGGGAGTTTGTTCCTGCAGAGCCGTGTGTTCAAGGCTTCGCTGTCTGTCTCTCCTTTGCATTAGTGCAAAATGAGTGTGAAATTCCACTGGCCAGACCCTTTAGCTGGTCCCTTTGCACCAAGAGATGTGACCACTGCAGGGCACTGGAACTGATTGATGCCACTTTCCTGCTCTTCCTCTGTCTCCCCAGTTTGGTGCTCCTAGTTAGAAAAGTTGGGCTGGGATCAAAAGCGCTGCTCACACCCCTGCACAGGGGGACATCAATGACCAGCTCTCCCAGCACCCTGGTCGTGTCCCCCTGCAGCACAGCTGGGCTGCTGGGGCTCTTGTGCAAAGGGGCTTCACCTTGGGATGCCAGGGTGCTGCAGACCCCTCCATTCACACCAGTACAGCACTGGTGCAGCGTGACCTTGCATGCTGCACACTCTGCTGGGGTAAACTGCACTTTACCTGCTGCTCGCGGATGTAGTGGCAGTGGGGTCGAAAAGGGAAGGAACCAGGCGAGTCCCGCAGCAGCCCCTTGCCTGGGTCCTGGCACTGGGTTTCTCCCCGCCAGTCTCTATGACACAAACCAGCACTTTGGGAGAAGGAGGGAAGTGAGAAGGAAAAGCAGATCCAAGCAGCCTCTTCTCCAGGAAGGGCACACTGAGACTGGTGGAAGCTTGTTGCAAGAGCGAATGTTTTGCCTCATGTTTTTGTTTTAAGAGTTAATTTTGCACTGGCAGTGGCAAGAGCACAGCACCCAGGGTGGGGAACCAGGACTGCGCAGAAGTCACTCGTGGTGCTAAATGCCGGTGCTCTGGGCCAGGAGCAGAGACGCAGCCTGGTCTGTCGGGAGCTGAGTTGGGGCTGCTCCTCTTTGAACCTGGCAGCATGACAGGCAGTGTTCGAGCCAGGGTCTGGGGCAGGTGGACTTCAGTGGGCCAGAGGCGAAATGTTTGGGATAAGAGGACCAGTGCCACGTCCGGGAACACCAGCAAGCCCCTGGGGCGGGACAGCCAGGCGGGGACTCTTTCTTTGCTCTTCCCCATCCCTCTCCCTTTGGCTGGCCAGGCTGTCAGCCCATTCCCAGCAGCACTTACTCTTGCTGCCTGTTCAGCCCTCGCAGTGTCCCACGCTCTGCATTTTGCTCTCTTAAGGCACCCGCTGCCGCCCTCGCCGTGTGTCTGAGCCCTGCCAGGCCCAGCCGGGGTTCCTGGGACCTGCCGGATCTCCCGGCTGCAGCCCTCTCCCGTCTCTGTCACCAGCTCACCTGGTTTCCTCACTCCGTACCTCACTTTCCCCTTCTCCATAAAAGCAGGGAGAATGATCACTACCTCTGTGTTGCCAAGACTCGCCAGTGAAGGTGGGATGCCTGAGGCCAGAGCAGCAGCCGGGAGGGCAGCCGGCTTCCCATCGCCGACCGCTCAGCCGGGCAGGGGCAGGGGCAGGGGCAGAGCAGGGCAGGGCAGAGCAGGGCAACCCACCCGTCCCCTCTCACTCACAAACCACGTCTCTGTGCCACGAGGATATTTATTGAATTAATTTATTGATAAATGTTATTATTTATTTACTGTGTTGTGCACTTTCTGAGAAGGAAAATTAGAAAACAAAAACAACCATGGCAGCAAACAAACCGTTCCACCCTTGTTCATGATGTGCCCCAGCGTGTGTTTGTCTTGGCTGTTCAGACTGTGCAAGGATTTATTATTTATGAGTTCATAAGGAAGTTGGGGAGGGGGAAATGAATTAAACAGCCAGCAAAAGAGAGATCTTGAACCTGGAATGCCCTGCTTCCCCTTTTCTTTCTTTATAAGCTTCTTTTTAACCATCTCTTCCTTGTTCTGCTTGGTGGCGACGGCAGCTGCAGTAATTGATGGCTGCGGCCGTGCCTGCGAAGGCGGAGGGTGGGAGGGAGCCATCAGCTTCTCCGCTCCACAGCATCGGAGCCGAGGGATGGAGAGCTGCGCGCTCGGCACACGGCGCGCGGTCTGGCCGGGGAAGGGTCCCGCCAGCACTGACCACGCCGAGCCCAGCAGCACGCTCAGCGTCGTCGGCTTCGCCCGGCTCCGGAGGGGTCCCCGAGCAGGCAGGGGAGCACCTGGGTCGTCCCCACGCACCCACCTCTCCTGGAGGTGGCTTCTGCCGTCCCCAGACACGTGCCCTGGCCCCCTCGTCCCTTGGCCCCCGGGGGGGTGCGAGCATCGCCGGGAGGCAGGGAGCAGAGCCAGGGCGCCGAGCCCGGCCCTGCGCAGTCGCAGGGTGCAGGAGGGGCTGAGACTCAACATCCCGCTCAGGTCTGCTGCTTTTCGGCCAGGCAGAAGGTTTCCTTTTAGCTCAGCACTCGGAGTGCTCCCAGGCCCTGTGCTGCGTGCAGCAGCCGCTGCTTGAGCTCAGTGCGTTGGGATAATCAGGCCCCGAACTGCCCGAGTCCGTCTGGTGACAGCAGAGGGACGAGGATGTCCGCCACGTGCGTCCGAACGTGCCCAGTAAATCCGCCTTTTCTTTCCTGTGTAGCGTCGGGAAATCAGCGCGGCCGCAGCTCCAACGTCACCCGCGGCTCGGCCGCGCGCCTCTCCGTCGCGCCTGGCAGAGCCGCCGGCCCCGTGCTCCCCGGCCCGGCGGGCGCGGGCCCCCTCGGCGGGCCGCCTCGCCCCGGCGGCTGCCGCCTGCCCGGCGAGCCCGCGGTGCGCGGGGCCGTGCCGCGCCGCTCCGCTCCTTTGTCTGCGCCGGCCTCGCGCCTCCCCCGGGGCCGGCTGCAGCTGTTCGCCGACTTGCTCCAAATTTCTTCATATAATCAATTGGCCTCGGCTGCAGCCCGGCTCCGCAGAGATGCGTCAGAGGGGAAATAATAAACCTGGGGGAGGGAGCGGGGGAAGGCAGCCGGGCGATGGGCCTGTCTGCATCGTCCCCGCACGGGGCCGGAGCGAAGGCGGTGCGAAAGGACGGGCGACGCAGGGGCGACGTCTGGTAGCGAACGAGAGCGAACGAGACCCCGCGGGAGCTGGACGGTCCCTGAGCCCCCGTTTGCCCGGGGAACGGCCTGTCCTCCTGCAGCGCCCTCCGGGGCGAGAACCCAGCCGTTTTTTAATGTCATTTTTGGCATCTGTCTGGCACGGACGTGCTGCCCGGCGCGCCGAGGGAGCCCCAGGCTGGGTGCCGGGGGCAGGTGAGGAAGGCGAAGGGCGAGTGAGGGTCTCGGCTCAGCGCTGGGCTCTGCTCCCTGCTGCAGGGCAGCCGGGGGGTCCGGGGAAACTCTCCCTGGCGCCAAGCCCCGGGATGCATCATGCACCCGAGCCCCGGGCGGGCACCGAGCCTGCAGCCGGGGTCTGCGGGCTTCGACGCGCGGGGCGGGCGGCCGCGGGCCGCGCACGCTCCGGGAGGCGGCGCGGCAGCGTTGATTGGGTTAGGGGCGGGCAAGCTCTGCCGCGGCTCCCAAACCTCTGCGGGGCCCGGAGCTGCCGCCTGCCAGCCCCGGCCCTGACATATGGTCCGCATTGTGCCTCGCACAATGGAAACACTTCACGCTAATTCAGACGCTGGTTCTGGCCTTGCTGTCGTCCGACAGCTTGCGTCCCTCGCCTGCTCTTTGTGCTCGCGAGCAGGCAGGGTGACAGGCAGCTCCGCTTCTCCGTTACGTCCCTGAGCATCTTCCTAGACCCTCCCTCTGCTCCCATGGCTAGCTTCCTCCTCTGCCTCCCTTCCCTAAAAACCATCTCCGTCTCTCGTCTCTCCCTGCATTCCCCTGCTTCTGGATGACATTGGTCCCTGGGCACAAGTATGTGTGCATCAGAAATGTTTCACGCAATTGCTTTCCATTTCAATTGCTTTCCCCGTGTCCCCGAGACCCGGAGGTGGGATGAGTCCCCGGGGACGTCACCACGGCCAGGCCACCCGTGACCCTGGGACCCGGAGGCGGGCTGCGTCCCGGGGGGGATGCCGCGGTGGGCAGCAGCTGTGTCCCCAGCTCGTCGGCAGCGTGACGGCAGTGCCATCTGCTGGGTCCCCGGGACAGGGCCCCGCACGCCTCCGGCTCCCGCCGAGTCCGCCTGCTCAGCCCAGGCCTGGGGGCCGCCGTCCCTGCCAGTCTGGGCACTGGGGCATCGCTGTCCGCCGCAAAGGACCCGGTGTCAATCCTGCTGCAGCGCCAGGGCAGCACTGGGCATGGCCCTGTCCCTCCTGCACTGTTTAGGGACAGGGATTCAGAGATGGAGCTGCAGGCTCCAGTGCCGCCACGTGTGGAGCTGTGCAAAACCAGTACAAAACCATTATAAAACCAGTGCATGAAAGGCAGCTCCGTAAAAGGGAGATCACCGGCAGCCAGTGGTTGCAGGAGCAAGGAGGAGCAAAAGAAAGCAGCACGCTGTGCATGCACTTGCGACCTGCATCCTCGGTGACCCGTCGTGGTTGCTTAGAGCACAGGGGTCCCCTGAGGCCGCGATACAGATCGGAGACAGGCCAGCGGGAGAGACAGACAGACAGACGGGCCCAAAAGAGCCCACTGCCTGCTAGATAAAGAGTGAATCTGATGCCTTGTTTAGAGACAAGGAGCAGAAGCTAATGGGCCATCAGATGCCTCACGCAGGCGATCCTGTAGCAGAGATAAAGCAGCCGGCGGAAGGAGCCCAGAGCCAGCGGCAAGGCGAGAGCTGGGCGGGAGGGCGCGCAGCCGGAGAGCCGGCGGCGCAGGGCACCCGCGGGCCCGGCCGGCCCTCGCCAGCGGGGTGAGGAAGGGCTGGTGTCGATCACCTGGGCTCTGTCGCCGGAGGGCTTGCAGACAGGTCAGACAAACATCTGCGGGGATGGTTTAAACACGGCTGATCCAGCCTGCAGCAGGGACAGACTAGCCACCCCCTCGGCTGCTTTCTAGGACTGCTAATCTGCGGGATTATCTGCCGTGGTGCCTGAGCCCCGCCGCGGTGCCAGTGCCTCGGGGCCATCTCTGAGCTGGACCCGCCCGGAGCAGCCGAGCCCTGGCCCTGGCCCTGCATTGCCCCCCGACTCCCCGCTCGCTCCCGAGAGGGGCCCGGCAGTTCCCGGCCCCCGCCGGCCGCGTGGGAACAGAGGCCGCCTCGCTCCTCAGGCTGCCCCCTTCTCCCCATTGCTTTGGGTCGCCATGGGGAGACCTGGGCTCTGCCCGTAGCTCTGGGCAAGGAGAGGGGCTGGCAGCTCTTCTCAGGGGGGACAGAACTGGCTCTCCTCCAGGCTAGGAGGAGGGCAAGGACTTTGCAAGGACCCAGGGTCTTTTCTGCTCTGCAGAAGGTCACTTCCGAGAACAAGCAAAAAGGGAGCTGCTTCTGGGAACTCATTTGTCCCCAGCACGTGGGGGTGAGGTGTCCAGCACCCTGCGCACGGCTGATCCCGGGTGCCCTGGCTGGGACTGGCTCCTGCACCTTGCGGATCAGGGCAGGCTCTGCCCTTCCCCTGCTGCCCTGCAAGCGGGGTGAGGAGGGAGGGGAAGGTCCCTGGGGCCTGTAAATCACCAGGTGGAACAATGCCGCCCTCCGCAGCTGGCAGGGAGGCTCCAGCAGCCCCAGCTGGCCAGGAATGAGCTCCCAGGGCCCATTAATGGGGCTGCCCAGGAATGAGCTCCCAGGGCCCATTAATCACTCCTGGAGCCGAGCCGGGGAGAGCGAGAGGACGGCTCGGGGCAGCTGGCTGCGGGGGGAAGGGAGAGTGGGGGGGCCTGCACCCAGCTGCCCAAATGCTCCCCGAGCCCCGCTGGGTAGTAAGGGCCCAACCTGGCCGCAGCTCTGGCACTCCCCAGGGTCACTCCTCCAGGCTGGCTCCAGGGCCTCCCTCGGCCCACGGAGCTCTGCCAAAAGCAGGGCAATGACCCCTCCTGCTCCACAACAGGAGCCAGGGCCAGCACAGGCCGGGAGCTGCTTCCAGCATGTCTCCAGTGCCGTTGCATCTCCTCACCGTTTTGTAGGTGGAGGCAGAGTGACCTAGAGCAGCCTCAAGGCTGCTGGCCAGAGAAACAGGCTGGAGCTGGGCTTCCCAGTGACAATCACAGCGTCGGGCCCTGCTGAGAGGTAGGAAAAAGCTGGGTAGAATAAACGTCACTGGCTGAGACGGGACAGGAGCCGCAGTGACAGCTCTAAGTTGCGCTCCTCCATGAGAGCCAAGATCCTCGTGAAGAGAGGAGGGACAAGCAGGCCAGGGCCAGTGGGTCCCTATTGAGGTGCTCCAAGCTTTGTCCTCCAGCTTACAGCCCTGGCTGCCATTTTCCTCCCTAATCCCCAAGCCTGGTCAAGAGCTGAGCCGGGCAGCTCTTGTTGAGCTTGGCTGAGCCAGGCTGGCTCCTGGCCCAGGACACGTGGTGGGAGTGACCGAAGGCCATGCTTGGACCATGCATTCCTGGATACCGCAGAGAGGACGTTGCTGGACATCAGGCACCCAGCACCTCTGCGTGTTGGGGTGCCTGCTGGAGGGGAGGGGATGGGGACCCCAGATGGGGGAGGGAAGGGGCTGGGATGGGGACCCTGGATGGAGCACAAACTCACAGGCTGAGCTGTGCTGGGGCTCAGGTGAGACAACAACGCCGCGCTCTCCCCATCGCTCTCTTCCACCTTCAAGACCTCCTCCCCTTTAAGAGAAAACAATCCATTTAAATCCCACCAATGGCGAGCGCCCGGAGGGGAGCGCCGCACGCCATTGGCCAGCGCGGAGGGGCGGGCCCCGGCCTTTTCCCACCCTGGCTCATTGATATAAAGCGCCGGGCGGCGGGGCCGGCTGTTCCGGGCAGGCGGCGCGCCCCCCTCCCTCCCTCCCTCCCTCCGCGGGCGCTGCGCGGTCGCACGGTGCCGCGTCTCCGCAGCGCAGCGCAGCGCAGCGGTGGGAAACCCTCTGCCTCCCTCCTGCAGGCCGGGGCACTGAGCTATCCCTTCGCCCCCGCGGCTTGCGGGGGCCGGTGCTGGGCACCCCTTTGTTCCCCCTTTTGGAGCGGGTAGGGGGTGCTGGGCCCCCCTTGGGGAGCAGCGGGCGAGACCACCGTGCTGCCGCAGGGTGCAAACGGCTGGGAAGAGCTCGAGCAGGAGCCGGCCCCGCTGAGCAAGCAGGGGGAGCAGCCGTGCAGCTGCTGGGCCCGGAGCCCTCCATAAGGGGCCCCCACTTCGGGTGGAGGGAGCAGCCCTGGACGCACCCTTCCCCACGCTCCCCTGCCATGCGGAAGAGCTTCTCGTCCTTTCCCCGGGACTCGTCCTCAGCAGTGAGCGTGGGGCTGCAGCCCTGCAGTGCCCTCCGCAGCCCTCGCCTCTCAGTCCTCATCCCGTCAAAGCTGAGCGCATCCGTCCCTCAGCCCTGCGACGCTTGGTCTTGCTAGAAATGGGCTGGGGTCTTCCGGGCGTTCCTGCTGAGCATCCCGTCCGGCGAGGCAGGAGCGTGGCCCGAGCTGGCCCCTGGCTCACGGGGCGGCGGAGCCTGCCCAAAGGCCCAGCCTCGTGCGGAGCCGCAGGGCAGGGAGCGCTCCCGAGCACCAGCTCCTGCGCCCCGGCAGCTCGAGGGCAGGGCCGGGCCCTCTGCCACCCGAAGGGACGCCCCTTTGGAAGGGCTGCACGGTGCTGGATCCGCAGCGACGGCCGCTGCTTCGGCGCGGGGGAAGAGCGCGCCTGCCCCGTGGGGCCCAGCCCCGGCGCAAAGGGCTCCGGGTGGAGCCGAGGGTCCCTGGGGAGGGGGGGACCCTGTTTCAGGCTCCAGCCCAGCGACCACCGGGTGCCAGCGGTGGGGCGGGTGCCAGCCTTGCCGTGCGCCCCCCAGAGAGACCGGGGTGTGGGGAGGGGGGTTAGGCCTGCCCGGGAGCCCCCCGGGAGCCGCCGTGTCCCCCTCCGGCAGCAGGGCCTGCAGCGGCCGCAGCGAGGCCCCGGGGCGGGCGAGGAGCTGGGAGAAGCGGCGGGAGCTGCGCGGTGGCGGCGGCCCGGGGCGGCGGCCGCGGACAATGGGGCTCCCGCCCCTTTAAGGGGCGCCGCGAGCGCGGAGCGGAGACAATGGGCGGGCGCGGGGGGGGCGGCCGGGAACAGCGGCGGCGCGGGCGGGGGGCGGCGGCGGCGGCGCGGGGCCGCCGGCGGGGCGGGAGCTGCGCGGCCGGGGCGGCCCGGGGCGCGGCGGGGCCGGGCGCACGGCGGCGGCCGCTCCGCTCCGCTCCGCTCCGCTGGGATCGCGGTTTCCGCCTCCTCCTCGCCACCCCCGGGATTTCGTGCCGCTCGGTGCGCTGCGGGGCGGGCGGGGAGGGGGGGACGCGCACAAAGGTGCAAACGCGGAGCGGCGGCGCGGAGACCGGCGGCGATGGTGAGTGCGGCGGGGCCGGGGCGGAGCGGGCCCGGCGCGGCAGGAAAGGGCCTGGGAAGCCGGGGACTTTCCTGGGACGGCGGCCAGGCGGGGAGCGGCGGCGGCGCTGCTCGGCGCCCCCGGGCAGGGCCGGGGCTCCCCCGCGGCCCCGCTCCGCGGCGGGGGGGGGGGAGATGCGGGTGCGGGGCTCCCTGCCCGGTGCCCGCCCGGCCCGGGGCCCTGGCTGGGGGGCGGCCCTACGCAGGGGGATGCGCCCGCAGACGGCCCCGCTCCGGGCGCGGTGCTTCCTCCCCCTGGCGCGGCCTTGCTGCCCCCGGGGGGCTCCCCGCAGCCAGGCGCAGCGGCCGCTGCCCCCCGGCTGCTTGCAGCCCGGCCCGGGGGCCCGCGGCCCTCCCGCTCCGCAGGGAGCGTGTTTCCGCTGGCGCTGACCTGACCGCCCCGCAGCAGCCCGCGTCCCCCGGCCCGCCCTGGGCGCCAGCCCTTTGTGCCCGGCCCGGGCAAAGGGAGCTGCTCGGAGCAAGGGAGAATTCCCACGGCGAAACACCGAGCTTCCTGCCTCCTCCCGTGCCCGCTGCCCGGCTCGGGGCGGCGGAGCGCCGCGGGCGCTCGCGGGGCTCCCGTCCTGGCTTAGGCTGCCCGCGGGGTCTCTGCCCTGCCCCAGGACAGGGATGGGGAGGTGGAAGCGGCCGGTGCCACCGCCAGGTCCGCGGTACCTGTGCGGCAGGATCTGCCTGCCGCGCCTCTCGCTGCCGGCACCTTCACCTTCAAGATACAGGGCCGGATTCCGACCCGGTTTATCTCGGCGCTGTCATGGCACGGCTCCGCACCGGGAGCGCGAGCACGGGCCCTGGTGCCCTGTCTGGGGTGAGAAGCCTTTTTGAGCCTGTTCCCCCTGCAGGCCTTGCTGTAGTAACTGAGGCAGAGGCTTAAAAAAAAAGAGAGAGAAAAGAATTAAATATTGTCTCCACGGAGCCTCTGGGGATGGCCGTTGCTTAATCACAGATATTCAGAGTTGCACTGGGCGCGAGCGGGGCTCTGCGGCAGGCGAGCTCTCTGCACCCCCTGCTTCTCCTGGGTATTTAGGCTGGCTTTGTTTTCGGGGGAGCTCAGGACTGGACCCGCTGATTTAATTAGATGACTTTATTGGAGCCGGAGATGGCTCCTCGCCTAGCTCTTGGGCCATGGGGTGCCTCTCGCCTTCGTCGCTGGCCTGCGGCTTGCCATGGCCCTGGGGCCTTTTACTTTTCCGCGGAGCACGGGAAAGGCGGGGGTCCGGCAGCTGAGAAGGTCCAGGCTTCAGCTGGAGCGCTGCTTTGCGTCCCGCGCCGAGTGCTCTCCCGAATAAACCTCGCCCCCACCCTGCGGTTTGGGGGCGAGCCCGCTTTCCTTGGCGACATCGAACCCCAAGTCGGTCCCTGCTGGGGCTCGCGGTGCCTTCGCGCTGCTGCTGCCTCCTGCCCCATGGGACTGGGACTGTCTCGGGGCAACGCGTCGTGTCCTGTGTTCCTGTGCTCAGCCGGGTCGCTTCCACCGTGTGCTGCCTTCTCCCCACTACCTGGTGTTTCTCCATGGGCTCGGCGCAGCCCTGGGCCTCCCCTGTCCCCAGGCGGGCTCTGGTGCAAGCGGGGACCAGGGAGCTTTCCTGGGATATTGGTCGTGTGCTGCAAGGATGATCAAAACGCCCAGATAGGGCGCTGGGCCGGGCGAAGGCGGTTCGGCCGCTCGCAGCGGCGTCTGGTCGCAGCGCGCGTCGCGGGTTCGAGGCAGGGGCTTGCTCGGCGCTTCGGGCCCCGGCGGTGGTGGGCTGCCAGGTGCCTGTCCCGGCCCGGGAGCCCCTGCAAGGGAAGCTCCTTCATCCCGGGGTTTTGCTGCGTGGAAGGGGGAGAGAGGAGGGCGCCCCGGGGAGGGGGTTTCTGGTGCGGCTTGCGTGATGTTTGCCCGCTGTTCGGTGCGCTTCAGCCGTTCGAATGATAAACTGTGGTTTCTTGCTTTTATCAGATCGCAGACAGTAGGGCCGGAGGGGACGTGGGAAGGCAGCGAGTCCACCTCCCCGACCCAGCGTTCGTTCAGCCAGGCCCCAGCTCTTCGGTGTGAGCTGAATTTTAGGTTTTGGTTCTGTTTTTGAAGAGCTGGCATGGCTGGCAGATGCTCTACGGCTTTGTTGTCCGGCGGGGATGCTCGGAGAAGCCGTGCAGTCTGTGTGCGAAATGAGGGCTTTGCTGTCCTTGCCCGGATGCTTCTGCATCCGTGCAAATGCTGGGATCGAGGAGGCAGCAAGCGCTCAGGCCTGGTGGACGTCCAGGCCGGCGTCGTGGAAGGCGCCCGGCCGCAGCGCAGCTTCCTGCAGGGCAGGCTGCAAGCGGGGGTTTCCTCTCGAGCCCCCCATCCTCGGAGGACGTTTGCTTTATCGCCTGCAAGAGGGGCTGGGCTGCGCACAGCTTCGTGCCCCTCGCCTTAGGAAGATGCTCGGTGGGTGAGCTCAGGGCAGTTGAATTTGTCCCAATCCAACCCAAAATCCCAGCTGCTGCTGCCTGCGCCTGCTCTGGCTGTGTTTGGAGGGAGAGAGGGGCACCGGCTCGTGGTGTCACCTCGTCCTGTGCAGCACCCGGGGTTTGCCATGCCGAGGGTCCATCCTGCTCCGTCGCTCCCCAGCTGTTTGGCTCCAGACAGATCCCATCTTGGCGCTGCCTTTCCAGGCTGGAAGATGTGGCTAATTCTGTCTGCCCACCAGAGCCTTGCAGGATTTAGTAGTGTTAAGTAATAGGCACCTGGAGCTGATTGAGGGGAAGTAGAATAGATCTGAAGGTGCGGTAGAAGTTTACTCTGCAGGGGTGAGTTTAGGGTAGGAACTGGCCTTTTGTGGTGTTTGTGCAGCACTTCCAGGGAGGAGCTTCTGATGATGCTCTTGGAGAATGTATTAAAATGAAAGAAATGACCCAAAAAGTTGGTCGCGTGGCAACGCAGACCCACGAGTGTTCCCTCTGGTCGCTCTGTCCAAGCGCCCTGCGGTGCTGCTCGGACGCTCGTGGCTGAGCACCACGGACCTCGAACGCGAGGCAGGCGGCTCAGGGCTTGGGAGCGTGGGTGCTCCTCTGCCACCCACGCTGTGACCTCAGGTTTGTCACTTAGTGCCCTGCTCCCCTGCCTGGAGGCGGTGCTTTTGCCAAGGGCTGGTGAGCTGAGCTCCCCCCAGGGCTCTGGCATTCGGGAAGCGGAGGGCGAAACGGAGCAGGTAAGCGGCCGGCGGGGCGTAGCTCCGCAGTTAGTATCCCTTGGCGCTGTCACGTTTTGCAATGCAAATAGCTTTCTCTTTGCATTGAGCCGTTCTCATGCAAATTCATGGGGTTTGTCCATTTTCTCCCCCCCACTCCAGGTTCCAGATCTGGCGCAATCATTTTTACCTGTGCAGAGGGAGCTAGTGCATCCCTGCCGCCCAAGGCAGCTGCAACTTCTTTGGCTCCTGTAGTGCCAGACACAAAGCGAGATTCAGGTGCTGGGTGAGAGGGTGTTTTTTTCACACAGTTGCACAGTTGAACTTGCCAGAGGAGAGCGGTGGGGACCGAGCGCTCAGCCGGACCCGCAGAGGCACTGGACGTTCCTGTGGATATTGTAACACTCCCGAGCGACCGTAATTAAAGCTGACAGTTTGGAAGGGATATTAAGCCGTCTGCATCTGAGCTAACGCTGAGCAATTTGAGATCAGAATGAGACCTCATGGGGGAGCTGGATTAACCCTCTCGGGTTTCCCATGGGGCTTTTTCGCGTCCCTCCGGAGCATCTGGTCTGGCCGCCGCCGCCAGCCCCTGGGTTAATGGACCGGAGATCTCCAGCGTGGCAGCTCGCGTCTTCCTCCCGGGGATTGCAGCTGCGGCAACGCCGGAGCATTGCGGTGCCGGTGCTGGATCTGTTTCCCCTGAACCTCGGGTAAAGCGTGCCGCGTCTCGGTGCGAGGGGGAAGCGGCTTTGCAGGCAGCTCCCTCACCCGGAGAGGGCCGGCGGACGGGCTGGGCGGCTCCTGCGGCCGCCGTCCTCCGCGGGGGGCCCGCGAGGAGCTGCCGGCAGCGCCGCGGCCGGGGGGCCGCCGGCCGCCCCGTCTCCCCGAGGACGCCGCCGCGGCGTTGCCCGCGCTCCTTCCCGAGGCTCGCAGGTGTGCACCGCGGCCTCGCGCTCGCACCCCTTTTATAACCACGGTAGAGCATCGAGATTTTTAACTCTGATATCTGTTTAATTGAGTTAGATTTACAGATGCTCTAAGAAGAGCAGCAGTGGCGTAAATCACGGGCACGCCTCAGCGCCGGGGCGCGACGCGCTCGCGTGCGCCGCCTGTAAGGCGGCCGATTAAACCGGCCTCCTTCCTTTCCAGGGAAGCACCTGCGTGGCGGTGCGCAGGGTGCCGGGCAGCTTCCAGAGCTGGTTACGCTCCTTTTCCTGCTAATGCGGAGGCGCAGCCGTACAGCCGTTCAGGAAACAGCTGGAGCCGCGTGGTAGCCTCGGGCCAGGGCCGTAGCCCCTCCGGGCGAGCCCTTGCGCGGGAGCAAGGGGAGACTCTCCGATCTGCTCCGGTGCAAAGAGCGCGCGTTTGGTTCAGATCGTCGTCAGCAGGACGGGAAGGAGGTCTCGCTTGGCTGCCGAGCTCGGTGAGGTCTGCCCGCTCCTGCAGCGAACGTCCTGTCTGGCTCTTGCAAGCACGTAAATAATTTCATCGCCAAAGCGAGGTGGGAACAGCCAGTGTGATACGATTCGGCTTTGCGCGGTCCCGTCCGAGGAGTGCGCGGCAGGGTCCCGCCGGGCGAGCGGAGGAGTCGATTTCCTTCTTGCGATTTTCCCTGGAGCTGTTTGAAATGAGGAAGCTTTCTTGTGTAGAAACACTTGGATCCTTCTTGAGCATCTTAATACAAACAGTAGTTAATGTTTGAGACTCAGAGATTCAAAGGCTGGGAGAGAAAATGGCATCTTTTTTTATGACCGCCTGCGTGATGTGGGCCCAGGAGCCCCAGTCTGGTTCCCTCTGCTTTGAACCCTGTAATGTGCAGTAGCGTCATCCCAAAAAGCCATCCAGTCTGGACTTGAGATGGCAAATCCTCTCCTCCCCTGGGGAGCTTGTTCTAATGGTTAATCACCTTGCCATTAAAAATGTGAGTTTTCTTCCTCATTTGCATGTGTCTGGCTCTTGCTCGCAGCCATTGGCAGTTGCTCCTTTTCCTCTGCTGGCTTGAAGATGCTG